>NC_133510.1:73872500-75122500 GCF_049354715.1 Callithrix jacchus | reverse complement strand
TGTATTGCATATGCACAGGGAACATTTTTCAGTTTCTTGTCCCTTTAATTTTTAAAATTAGGGCCACTTTGGTCTTCACCATCATATTGTGCATTCATTTTTTGTTGTGCATCTACTACTTTCAAAATCACAGTCTTTGCTTTAAGAAACATGGTTAGGTATGAACACAAAAAAGACATTAAATGACCCTTATTGCCATCCACTAGTGATAGCCTAAATGGACTAATACTCCTCATATAACAAAGATTTGCTGTTATCTCAAAGAATACAGGTTGAATGTAAGATTCCTTCCTATTATGTTCCATTTACAGTATATTTTTATTTATTCCAAAAATACTTACTCATTAACTAATACTGGCCAGACTGATCTAAGCTGGGCATGTAAACATTGAACAGTAAAGACATAGTCGCTTTAAACTTTCATGGGGCTCAAAAATCAATGAGGGATACAAACAAGTTAAAAAGCATATATATTACAGACACACGTGAAGGCAATTACAATGTAGTGCATATGCTACAACTACTGCACAGTATAATGGCTACAGCATAGAGCAGGGATTAAGAACATGAACTCAATTCTGCTACTTAATGGGGCACATTACTGATCCTCTCTACCCTTCATTTTCCTCACCTGTAAAATGAGGATGAATAAAATTGCAACTATTTGGCAGGATTACTGTGAGGGCTATTGTTGAAACACATTTCTCAAGGGTCTCTCACATTTCTGTATATCTTATGAGCACAGGCACTGACTGCTTTTTGTTCCACACTATCTTTTTAAGGATGTTTGTATAGCAAAAACAGAGATAGTATGCTGTCCAGAGGAAAAGGCTAGCACACATACTATCACTTATAAAAGAACAACATTCCCTAGAGTCAGGTACACTCACCTGTCATATAATCCACTGCATGTGCAGGTATCAGCTGGACCTCTGTGTGTCACTCTTGGGAATTAGGGCTCTGGGAACTGGCACAAAAAATAATGATACCAGCAGGATACGGTGGCTCATACTTGTAATCCCAGCACCTTGGGAGTCTGAGGCAAGAGGATCACTTGAGCCCAGGAGTTCAAGACCAGACTAGGCAACATGGTAAGACACTGTCTCTGCTAAAATAAAAAATTAGCTGGGCATCATGGTGCATGCCTGTAGTCCTAGCTATGTTGGAGGCTGAGGTTGCAAGATTGCTTGAGCCCAGGAGGTCAAGGCTAAAGTGAGCTATGATGTCACTGCACTCCAGCCTAGGCAACAGAGTGAGACCCTGTCTCCATAAAAAGAAAAACTGCTTATACTCTGGCTACTATTGTAGCTAGAATGATAACGTCTTTTATTTCTAATCAAAGAGTTTCATGACCTCTGCAAGCATTCATGAAACAATGGCAGTCTGACTAGTTGATATTACAAGTAGGATAAGGTAAAATCTTAGATTCCTCACAGTTCTTGACAACCACACAAAATGTATATGTGGGGTTCTTAGAACAGTACCTAGCAAGTGGTAAGTTCTCAATAACTGTTAGCTATTGTGTATAAAAGATGCCCACATCCTCATTCCTGAAATCAGTTACTCTATTAGGTTACTTGGCAGAGGGGAATTAAGGTTGCAAACAGAATTAAGATTGCTAATCAACCGAAATTAAGAATATCCAGGATATGCTTCCCATATATATATATACACATATGCCGGTGGACCCAATGTCATCACAAGTGTCCTAAAAAGTAAAAGCAGGAGATGGGAAAAGAGTCAGTGTCAGATTGCTGAAATGTGTGGAAGACTACCGGGCATTGATGGCTTTGAAGGTAGAAGGTGACCATGAGCTGAAGAATGCAGTCTCTAAAAACTGAAATCATTCAGAAAATGTAAAAATTTTCCCCAAAAGCCTCCAATGAGAATAGTGTCAGACTTCCAGCATACATAAGTGTAAGGTAATAAATTTGTGTTAAGCCACTTATTAGGTGATGCTAATTATCATATCAATTGGAAACTAATAACTATCATTATCATTATTACCTTTATTATCATTACCATTTCTCTATAAAAAGAAGTCTCTAATATTGACATAAGAATGAGAAAAGGCTTCCTTAGAGAATGTCAATTATGGGATCTGTTAGTGCGTAGCCAGAGGGGAAGTGTATTTCAGGTTAAGAAAGCAGCATATGCAAAGAAGTAAGAGACAGTGCAGTATTTTCAGTAATCAAAAAAAAAACAAACTGGATCAATATGACTGAAGCATATACCGACAAATCCTGCATTGGACATGCTGAGTTTGAGTCACCCCTAGAACATGCAAATAGAGATATCTGCTAAGAGGATGCCTATAGAAGTCTGTTGCATTGTGGAGAGGCTTGGATGGGGAAAAAGATTTAAGAAGTCCTCAGCACATGGATGGGAGGAGAAAACGACCAATGCTGAGTAGAGAAGAGGGCTAAGACAGATGCCTGAGGAGCACTGAAATTTAAGAGACAGGAAGAGGACAAGGGCTGCTGGGGTAAGGCCCACAAAGTATACTGACAAGATGCTGTCATGTAAAGGAGAAAGAAAACCAGGGAAGTGTGACATTGCATCATTCAAGAGTAGCGATCCATCCACAGGGAAGGGAAGACTTTACAGTGTCTATGAATATCTTAGGTATATTTATAAAACACGGGCAATATCTAATCAAGTAGCTGAATTTTAATTAACAATTTCAAAAATTACTAGTTTCTTATTCAATATTGTTTTCAACAGATTTTCCAAATAAATTATAAAATATTACACAGATGTAACACCAAATCTAATCATATATATTAGCACTATCACCTGAAGGGAATAAAAAACCAATGCTCAGTTAGGGGGTTCTCATAATCAGGTCTTTAATGAGTGTCAGTTGCTAACTGGGCCCATCCCACAGCATGGAACTCAGGAGTCTCTCCTGTTTTAAAAGTCTGAGGTAGCTGGAAATCAGTTTAGAGGTTTGAATAGCTCTTTGACACTCTTTAATTGACAGATTCACATTTCCAGCAGAAGGGAGTATGAAAACAGTACTATTTATAAATGAGTGTTCTTAACTCTTGAAATTTGCAGTTGTCAGTAAAATGTATTTCTAAATTCTTATGTACTTTAGACAGTGTGAGTACAAAGTGGTTACCTCTAAAGGAAATTATTTATGTAGGCTTGGCAAAGTGAAAACAAAGATTTATTGTGCCTTAAGGCCAGCTCCTCTTAGCATAAGCTGTACTAGTAGTTCACACAATATTCAATAAAAAATGCAAACATATAATTCCAAGGAGCCAAATGATCTGTTCTTAGTCTAAAACTGTATAACATTAATTTCAAACAAAATCAAATACTTGTTGATGCCCCTGGGCGGGGGTGAACACCGATACCCAGAGATTACTTGACTTTTTAAATCACTTATTGCAGTGCACAGTATTACCTAATACTAGCTAGCATCTAAACAATAAATGGATTTTCAGAGAGCTGGTTGTATAAACAGGAGATGATACTGAAATTCACTGTGAATTTTACAGGTTCCTAGGATCAACTGAGAGTGCTTGGAGTGATGAGGGCAAAGCGAATAGAGAAGAACAGATAATTTAAAAACAGCACAATTATAGAAATGGAAACTGATGACATGGTGTTACTTTACTACATTTTAACACTAAGATGAAGTTAATTTGCCTTTAAGGGAACTAAAAATAGAATCTTATCAATTTAGTCCTTGGCCTGCATACTACTAAAAGACTTTATCTTTTTTATAATCCAAACTTACAGATTTTTCATTTGAAATACCATCAAGTCATTCAATGTCATGAAGAAAAATGAATGCCATGTCCCATTCGGGCTGAATTATGTATCAGCTGGGAGGCATTGATCAAAATATGAGACACGTCTTTCATGACTGAAGGTACCTAATACTTCGTTATAAATATCTTCTTGAGAGTATAAAGAAACTGGCTTTTCCAAATTTTTTCACAGAAGGGTTTCTGAGAGCTTCTATTCAATGATTTTTTTCAAAACCCATTACTAGTGTTCCAAATATTCCCTAGTTCAATTTACATTAAATCAAGAAATGAAATACAGAAAGAACAAATAATGAGGCAGAGATTCAACTGAACCCTTTACCTCTCCAAGCTCCAGTATCTAATGTGAATCACTAAGTTATACTCCTAAATTGTATTTTATAAGGAAGAAAACGCTTTGTACCCATAATGGAGAAATGCTGAGAAGATATATTTTTTTTTACTCATCATAAAAATGTTTCTCCTAATGTAAACACTCAGGGAATTGACATAATAGAAAATTGCCAGGAGCCATTTTCTTAACTTCACAGTTAATAGAGCATGAGAGTTCTATAGCTCAAAACGACATGTAACTGATCACTACATTTTCGACAGGAGACTACCATGAAGTAAATGATAACACCCTCCTCATTATTTGTTTTTTCTTGTCCTCCTTATATACTATGCAAATCTTTTATTCGTGTACTTGGAATCTGTTTGAATAGTTATTAAAATGAAAACCAGTACTCTAATATAAACATAACATGAAGTGCTATATTAAAATGCAGAGGTCCAAGAGCACAAAAGCATCTGCTCATGTTTTGCAGTAGCATTTGGAATATTCCAGTCCTGGATGGAGACGGCACTCTTATAGCCTAACCACTTTTTGAGCCTTCTAGCATGGCCAGGGAATACCCCAGAATGAATGGGATGAAAGCTAACCAACTCAAGGAACATATATCTAATTCTCTGAGTCTGTGTGTGTGTGTGTGTAATTATATATTATGTTAATATAATATTTCTATTATATAAGTATACATACTGAGTATATATGAGTATATATACTGTGTAATATTACATATATACACACATCAAAATCCAGAATATATGTGTGTGAGTATATACATATATGTATAGGAGATATATATGTAGGATTAAGATTAGCCAAATTTTGGTAAACTAGTTGAATTCTATGAATCCATGATTCTAAATTCATAGTGGAAATATGTATGTATTCCTCTGTATGTATTCCTATATAACTCCAGGCAGTCAGAAAGATTAAAACCAAGCTATACTTGTGGGTTCTGGTCTAATTTAACAATAATAGCAAATAATAGTTTTTTATTGCATTTTAGGTTTTGGGGTACATGTGCAGAACATGCAAGATAGTTGCATAGGTACACACGTGGCAGTGTGTTTTGCTGCCTGGGGTCTATTGGGGGGAATAGGGAAGGGACAGCCAGTGGGCAGGGGGGAGCTGGGGAGGGATAGCCTGGGGAGAAATGCCAAATGTGGGTGAAGGGGAGGAAGGCAGCAAATAATAGTTTTAAAAAATAATTTGCAAAGTATCCAAATTAGCCATATAAATACAATACCTCTACATTTTTAATACTGACACTTCTAACATCTCAGACTGTTTTAAACCTGACCTACTGATTTCTACCACCCTAAAGTCTAATAATTTATTGACTACTAGGTAAGTTTTCATATTTAATGAATTGCCATCCCCAATACTCTTATTTGTTACTGGAAACATAAATTCATCCATTAAAAATTCTACACTCAATTAAAAATAAGTATAATGATATTTCAGGAAAAATATTTCTACAAAAGATATAACATTACAAAATACATTAAATATCAAATGTACCTTTACATAAAAAATTTCAAAATCTTCAGCCGTGACTTATAAAATTATTTTTAAAGTTTATAACTACTAAATACTTGTTTAAGGTGTGCAGAGTTTTGTACCATATAACCGGTTGGTTGTTATTATTATACTACGAAGATATGCCACATTTTTAGATCACATACAACGTTTTTTAATGGCAAAGAGTACCTGGGAAAGTTTTTGCAAAATTTTCTATGCTTATCAACTTTTGAGAAAACTTAGCACTTGGAAATATCAGAAATAATAATCCTGAGAACACCAAAGACATTAAGTTACTAAATTTGAGATCACCATTGACTGTGAGACTTTATGTAGTCATCTCTGGCTTCCGCCTTCTTTACCTCCTTATACTATATTACTGACTCTTAGAATAGAGGTGTAAAATACTATGTTCAGTGAATCACTTTTTTTTATTTCATTTTAGGTTTTGGGGTAAATGTACAGAACATGCAAGATAGTTGCATAGGTACACACGTGGCAGTGTGATTTGCTGTCTTCCTCCCCTTCACCCACATTTGACATTTCTCCCCATGCTATCCCTCCCCAGCTCCCTCCCCCGCTGTCCCTCCCCTATTCCCCCCAATAGACTCCAGTATGTAGTGCTCTCCTTCCTGTATCTATGTGTTCTCATTGTTCATCACCCACCTATGAGTGAGAATATGCGGTATTTCATTTTCTGTTCTTGTGTCAGTTTGCTGAGAATGATGTTCTCCAGATTCATCCACGTCTCTACAAAGGACACAATCTCATCATTTTTGATGGCTGCATAATATTCCATGGTGTATATGTGCCACATTTTCCCAGTCCAGTCTATCATCGATGGGCATTTGGGTTGGTTCCAGGTCTTTGCTATTGTAAACAGTGCTGCAATGAACATTCGTGTGCATGTGTCCTTATAGTAGAATGATTTATAGTCCTTTGGATATATACCCAGTAATGGGATTGCTGGGTCAAATGGAATTTCTATTTCTAGGTCCTTGAGGAATCGCCACACTGTCTTCCACAATGGTTGAACTAATTTACACTCCCACCAACAGTGTAAAAGTGTTCCTATTTCTCCACATCCTCTCTAGCATCTGTGGTCTCCAGATTTTTTAATGATTGCCACTCTAACTGGCATGAGATGGTATCTCAATGTGGTTTTGATTTGCTTTCCTCTGATCAACAGTGATGATGAGCATTTTTTCATATGTTTGTTGGCCTCATATATGTCTTGTTTTGTAAAGTGTCTGTTCATATCCTTTGCCCATTTTTGAATGGGCTTGTTTTTTTCCTGTAAATCTGTTTGAGTTATTTGTAAATTCTGGATATCAGCCCTTTGTCAGATGGGTAAACTGCAAAATTTTTTTCCCATTCTGTTCGTTGCTGATTCACTCTAGTGACTGTTTCTTTTGCCATGCAGAAGCTGTGGAGTTTGATTAGGTCCCATTTGTCTATTTTGGCTTTTGCTGCGAATGCTTTTGGTGTTTTGGTCATGAAGTCCTTGCCTACTCCTATGTCCTGAATGGTTTTGCCTAGATTTTCTTCTAGGGTTTTTAATGGTGTTAGGTCTTATGTTTAAGTCTTTAATCCATCTGGAGTTAATTTTAGTGTAAGGTGTCAGGAAGGGGTCCAGTTTCTGCTTTCTGCACATGGCTAGCCAGTTTCCCCAACACCATTTATTAAACAGGGAATCCTTTCCCCATTGCTTGTTTTTGTCAGGTTTATCCAAGATTGTATGGTTGTAGATATGTTATGTTGCCTCCGATGCCTCTGTTCTGTTCCGTTGGTCTGTATCTCTGTTTTGGTACCAGTACCATGCTGTTTTGATTACTGTACTCTTGTAGTATAGTTTGAAGTCTGGTAGTGTGATGCCTCCTGCTGTGTTCTTTTTGCTTAGAATTGACTTGGCTACTCAGTGAATCATAAAGCATTCTCAGTGTTCTGGGAAACCTAACATTCATGAAGAGAAATGGCAGGAGGCAAGTTAAGATGGAAGCAAATAAATCTTGAAGGAAGTAGTCCAGGACTATGAACAATTTGTGTTTAGGAAGAAAACTATTACACTATAGCCTTGTTTCTCCAAGCTGTGGTTCATGAATCAGCAGCATTGGCATCATCTGAGAATTTGTTAGAAATGAAGAATCTCAAAACCAGCTCCAGACCAATGGAATCAGAATATGCATTTTAAAAGATCCTCAAACTATTTTTATGTACATGAAAGTTTGAGAAACCATAAAAAAATGCTAAAAGATAACATCAGAAAAACTCTTCTAGACATTGGCTTAGGTAAAGTATTCATGACTAAGACTACAAAAGCAAATGCAATGAAAACAAAGATAAATAGATAGGACTTAATTCAACTGAAAAGCTTCTGGACAGCAAAACCAAAATGATCAGCAGAGTAAACAGAAAACCCACAGAGTACGAGAAAATATTCACAAATTGCATCTGACAAAGGACTTATAAACAGAATCTACAAGGAACCAAAAAATCAGCTAGAAAAAAAAACAAATAATCCTATCAAAAAGTGGGCAAAGAACATGAATAGACAATTATCTGAAGAAGATATACAAATGGCCAACAAACATATGAAAAAATGCTCAACATCACCTATTATCAGGGCGATGCAAATCAAAACTGCAATATGATGCCACCTTACTTATGCAAGAATGGCCATAATTTAAAAATCAAAAAAAGCAGATGTTGCTGTGGATGTGGTGAAAGGTTCCTTTCACCACACTTTTTACAGTGCTGGTGGAAATTTAAACTAATAAAACCACTATGAAAAACCATATGGAGATTTCATAAATAACTAAAAGTAAAACTACTGTTGGATCTAGCCAGAGGAAAAGAAGTCATTATATGACAAAACACTTGTACAAACATGTTTATAGAAGCACAATTTGCAATTGCAAAAATATGAACCAGGCTAAACGCCCATCAACCAATGAGTGGATCAAGAAAATGGGGTATGTGTTTATACCATGGAATATTAATCAGCCACAAAAAGAAATGAAGTAATGTCTCTTCTAGCAACATGGAAGAGCTGGAGGCCATCGTTCTAAGTGAACTAACTCAGGAATGTGAAACCAAACATCGTATGTTCTCACTTATAAGTGGGAGCTAGGCTATTAGGATACAAAGGCACAAGAATTATATAATGAAATTTGGAGAGTCAGTGGAAAGAATGGGAGGGGAGTGAGGGATAAATGTATACACATTGAGCACAGTATATACTGCTCAAGTGATGGGATCACTAAAATCTCAGAAATCACCACCAAAGAACTTTTCCATGCAGCCAAACACCCCTGTTCCCCTAAAACTATTGAAATAAAAAAACAGTAATAAATACAACTCTTGATGGGAAAATAATGCACCCACATTTCTTTTTACTTGTATATTTAAAAGCTATAAGGTTATTAATGATTTTTAAAAGGTTAATTTGACTTCCACTCTTCCTATTTGAATACAGTTTATTTCTTCCTCTTGCATGATTGCCCTAGCCAGAACATCCAATAATATGTTGAATAGGATTGGTGAGAGAGGGTATCCTTGTCCTGTGCCAGTTTTCAAGGGGAATGCTTCCAGCTTTTGTCTATTCAATATGATATTGGCTGTTGGTTTGTCATAAATGGCTATTATTTTTTTGAGGTATGTTCCTTCAATACCTAGTTTGTTGAGCGTTTTTAACATAAAAGGATGTTGAATTTTATCGAAGGCCTTTTCTGCATCTACTGAGATAATCATGTGGTTTTTGTCTTTAGTTCTGTTTACGTGACGAATTCCTTTTATTTGCATATGTTAAACCAGCTCTTCATCACAGGAATGAAGCCAACTTGATCATAGTGAATAAGTTTTTTGATGTGCTGCTGGATTCAGTTTGCCAGTGTCTTACTGAGGATTTTTGCATCAGTGTTCACCAGGAATATTGGCCCGAAGTTTATTGTTGTTGTTGTTATTGTTGTTGTATCTCTGCCAGGTTTTTGTATCAGGATGATGCTGACCTCATAAAATACATTAGGGAGGAGTCTCTCCTTTTCAATTTGTTTTGAATAGTTTCAGAAGAAATGGTACTGGCTTCTCTTTGTACCTCTGGTAGAACTCAGCTAAAAATTCATCTGGTTCTGGACTTTTTTTGGTTGGTAGGCTATTTATTACTGCCTCAATTTCAGAACTTGTTATTGGTCTATTCATGGAATCAACTTCTTCCTGTTTCAATCTTGGAAGGTGTATGTGTCCAGAAATTTATCCATTTCTTCTTGATTTTCTAGTTTATTTGCACAGAGGTATATATAATATTCTCTGATGGTTGCTTGTATTTCTGTGGGGTCTGTGGTGATATCCTCATTATCATTCTGATTGTGTTTATTTGAATCTTCTTTCTTTTCTTCATTATTAGTCTAACTAGCAGTCTGTTTATTTATTTATTTCAAAAAACAGCTTTTGGATTCATTGATTTTTTTGAAGGGTATTTTGTGTGTCTCTATCTCCTTCAGTTCCACTCTGAGCTTGGTTATTTCCTGTCTCCTGCTAGCTCTGGGATTTGTTTGCTCTTGCTTCTCTAGTTCCTTTTGTTGTGATGTCAGGGCATCAATTTGAGATCTTTGTAACTTTTGGATGTGGGCATTTAGTACTATAAATTTCCCCTTAACAGTGCTTTAGCCGTGTCCCAGAGATTCTGGTACATTGTCTCATTGTTCTCATGAGTTTCAAAGAACTTCTTGATCTCTGCCTTAATTTCATTATTTATCCAGAAGTCATTCATTGACAGGTTGTTCAGTTTCCATGTAGATGTGTAGTTTTGAGTGGTTTTCTTTCTGTTGCTTTTTATTATTATGCTTTAAGTTGTGGGGTACATGTGCAGAATGTGCAGGTTTGTTATGTAGGTATACATATACCGTGGTGGTTTGCTGCATTCATACCCCCATCATCTACATTAGGTAATTCTTCTAATGTTATCCCTCCCCAATCCCTCCACCCCCTGCTATCCCTCCCCTAGCTCCCCAACCCCCTGACAGACTCCAGTGTGTGACATTCACCTCTCTGTGTCCATGTGTTCTCATTGTTCAACACCTACTTACGATTAGAACATGCAGTGTTTTGTTTGCTGCCATTGTATCAGTTTGCTGAGAATGTTTCAGTTTCAATCCATGTCTCTGCAAAGGACATGGACTCCTCCTTGTTTATGGCTACATAGTATTCCATGGTGTATATGTGCCACATTTTACTTATCCAGTCTATCTTTGATGGGCATATCTAACTTGGTTGGTTCCAAGTGTTTGCTATTGTAAACAGTGCCATAATAAACATACGTGTGCATGTATCTTTATAATAGAATGTTTGATAATCCTTTGGGTATATATTTAGTAATGGATTTCTGGGTCAAATGGCTGAGTGGTTTTCTTAATCTTGAGTTCTAATTTGATTGTGCTGTGGTCTGAGAGATTGCTATAATTTCAGTTCTTTTACATTTGCCGAGGCATGTTTTACTTTCAATTATGTGATAAATTTTAGAGTAAGTGTCATGTTGCATAAAGAAAAATGTATATTCTACTGTTTTGGAGTGGAGAATTCTGTAGGTATCTATCAGGTACACCTAGTCCAGAGCTGAGTTTAAGTCCTGAATATCTTTGTTAATTTTTTGCCTTGATGATCTGTTTAATACTGAGAGTGGGGTATTAAAGTCTGTCACTAATTTTGTGGGGGGCTAATGCTCATCAATGATAGACTAGATAAAGAAAATTTGAGATATATATATATATATATATATAAACACACAATGGAATAATGTGCAGCCATATAAATGAATTAGATCATGTCCTTTGAGAACACAGATGAAGGTGGAAGCCATTATCCCCAGCAAACTGATGCAGGAACAAAAAACCAAACACCACATATTCTCACCTGTAAGTGGTAGCTGAACAATAAAAACATATGGACACAGGTAGGGGAACAAGACACACTGGGATCTGTCAGGGAGGGCTGGTGGGGAAGAACATTAGGAAAAAGAACTAATGAATGCTGGGCTTAATGCCTAGGTGATGGGTTGATAGGTGGAGCAAACCACCATGGGGCACATTTACCTATGTAACAAATCTGCACATCCTGCACATATACCCTGGAACTTAAAAAATAAAAAACAATAATAAAAAATATAAAGACAACCAGAGAGAGAGAGACAGAGAGAGAGAGAGAGAGAGAGAGAGAGAGAGAGAGAGAGAATGCTGGTGCAGAGCAGCAGTTCTCAAATTGAGAATCATCTGAGGGCTTATTAGGATACATATTTCTGGGCACCAAAGCCATAATTTTCAATGCAGTAGGTCTGAGGTATGGCCTAAGAATGTACACTTCTAGCAAATTTCCAGGTGATGTCGACACTACTGGTCTGGAGAAAACACTTTGAGAATCATTGCTGTATAGAAAGACTTTGGAACACAGATCCTCAAAGGTTGTCATAAATTTGAGGCACCTGAGAAACTAAAAAAAATATAAATGCCTGGATGTTGGCAAGATGGTGGTATAGGACTTTTCAGAACTCATTTCCCCACAGAAACATCAACTTAAATAAGTATTCACACACAAAAACATCTTCGCAAGAGCTAAAAAAACCAGGCAAGAGATACAGCACCTGGGTGTTGCACAGAAATCAGAAAGACAAATTGAAAAAAATAGAAAGAGCAGTTTTACATTATCCACATCACCCTTCTCCAAGCCACAGGCAGCACAGCATGGAGAGAGATACCCTCTACAATGAGGAAAGAGATGGAAGTGAGAACTAAACTTTGTCTCAGATCTCGACAGTGGGTCTACCCACTGTTTTATAGTATCTACAAAAAAGTACTCAGGAATAAATATAACCAATAAGGCAGAATACCTGTACAATAAAAACTATAAAACACTGACTAAAGAAATAGAAATTACATGTGTAATCACAGCACTTTGGGAGGTTAATGTGGGCAGATCACTTGGAGCCAGGAGTTTGAGACCAGCCTGGCCAACATCGTGAAACCCTGTCTCTACTGAAAATACAAAAATTAGCTGGGTGCCATGGCACATGCCTGTAGTCCCAGCTAGTTGGGAGGTTGAGGCAGGAGAATCACTTGAATCCAGGAGGCAGAGGTTGCAGTGAGTCCAGTGAGCTATGAGATATTTAAAAGATCATCTCTAACCTGTCTATTCTTCTATTACTAATAAAGCAGTCTGAACTAAAGTCTATTGTTTTAAAATGCTTTTTGAAGGTAAAAAAAAAAATAGTAGAGGCAGTGTGTATGCAATGCCAGAAAAAAAGAATTCAAAAATCAGATCACATGCACTTCTGCTATTACCTAGGTAAACATTAAATAAACAACATTTACAGGTTTATTATGGATTACCAGTGTTGATTTCCACAAATATTCAATCCCCTGTCATAGCATTGTAGGACAAAAGGCAAGACTCTGTGTCCACTTGCTCTAAATTCCTTTACTTAAGTGACAATGAGTTCATGTAAAAATTTAGTTAGAGCTCTATTTCAAACATAATTTTGTTGCCTACTGAAAGCCTGCATCCTTTAGTATGGTATATTATCTGGTATCAATGAAAAAACATCAAAATGTGCTCCACCATAAACAAACACATCCCTTAACAACTAGTAAATTTTAAACCTTAGAGGAAAAGAAGAAACTGGATAAGATGCAAACCATGTTCTGTTGACATTTTGAAATTACGAAAATATATATGGCACAGTATTGACTGCTATAATATACAAATGTTTCATTTCCACTCTGACTGAATATAACAGCAGGTGGTAAAGTGGCATTACAAACCAGTCACTTACACTTTAAGCCCAAAGGCAAAGTACCCATTATTTTTGCAGAGTTAGCTTAAGTTATTCCTTTGCTTTTTCCACATGTACTCAAAATAAATAAATAAATAAAAAGTAAAAATAAAACATTTTCATTACATCCAAAGGCAAACAAAATGACTAGTGATAATACGTCTCCTTTTCGTTATTTTTTTTCTCTCCTAAATTGCTTTCTGTAATGCTTTGGTTCAAATCATTGGGCTAACCTGTAATAGCATTTTACCATACTTTAAGATGCTTTAGAGATAGTAAGTGATAATTCTTACTGTCTTAATTCAGAACATAATACATAATAGACACAACTTTGAAAAATAGTTCTAAGATAGTCAAATGAATTAGGTGTTAATATCTAATCTTCAAATAATTTTTCTGGATCACTACCACCATAAGTTCACCAATAGACTAGCTAATTAAAGTGTATTGACTGCTTAACACTGATACTAAATAAACCAATGCTTATTCTTCAAACAATTGTTACATAGCATGTTTTTTCAGTTGAAGTAAATTTGTTTTATCATTAATTTATAGTGTTTTTGTAAACTAAATAGAGCCTTATTGCTAGCCCAAATGAAGACATTACACAATTTTTAAAAAGCCACCTCTTACTCAAGGCACTGTAATGACATCAACCAGAAAACAGTCTTAATAAATACACAAATCTGTGATGATAACAAACATCAGTGGCAGCCTTCTAAAGTTAATCTTAATCTATTAGATTGTGTGCACAACTTAATCTATTAGGTTGTGTCAACAGAATTAGCAAGAAATGTTTCCTAGTCCATAAAGCACAGAAATATAATGCATTCTGCAAGAAGACAGCGAAACAGGCCTTCAAAATAACAAATACACTTGTAAAGAGATGATTTATGAAACACCATTTTTGACCAAAAGACCTAGTAATCATTAAGAACATGATGGGAAATCAGCTGCTTTTTTCTTTACTGGGATATAGCAAGAAACAAATGGACTTAAGTTAGAAGTGTTACAGTTATAAATTTTTTCTGACAAGAGAGCTATTGAACATTCAGGTAATGTGCCAAGAAACTCTCTTTACTGAGCATGGTTCCTAGCAGTGCTGTACCTTAGAATAAATTGAGAACCTTTGAGAAATACTGATGCCTGGGCCCCACTCCAGATCAATTCTCTCCAAGGTTCTAGGGGTGGGGCTCAAGCATCAATCTTTTTGGAAAATTCCCCTATGTCTAATATCCAGCCAGGGTTTAAAACATCAGACTTAGGTGATTTTAGAAATGGTATTCCCACCCAAGATAGCCTGGGATGGTGGTTCTCAAACATAAGTGTGTATCAGAATCACCATCAGGGTTTCATAAAACAGATTGCTTGATTAAGTTCATGCTAATGCTTATGGTTAAAAATCATATATGAAGAAACATGGGTCTAGAACCTTTCTACTCAAAATGTTACCCTGGAATGATAACACTGACAGCACTAGGAGCCTGTTAGAAATGCACAATCGGGCCCCACCCATCACTGAATTGAAATTTGGATTTTAACAAGATCCCCAGGTGATTCACATGGAAATTAAGATTTGAGAGGAACTGGTCTAGGGCATAGACCAATTAAAAAGTCTGCTGGGACAGGAGAAATACAGATGGGGATGAAATAGAGTAGAGACCTGTAAATAACTGGAGAGCTCATAATCTAAAACCTTCATCCCTAACCAACAAGTGCCCATGTGGGAATGCAGGCCCAGTGTTGCCAGATATTATAATATTTCAAGAAATCCAGGGGAAAAAAGCAAGCAAGCAAGCAAGCTAGTAATCTGGATTTTTATGTGAACTTTCCCACCTGTAAAATACTGGCCTGGCAGTTAATTCAAAGGCTTCATAACACCTTCAAGACCAAATAAAATTTGTCCATGTGCCATATTTGGCCTATAGCTTGTCCATTTGTAACCTCTGATCTAGAAAAAGACAATCATGAAAGAGTTAGTTGGAAATAAATCAATGGAAGTCCCCTCAGTACTCTTCCTTTAAAAGCTTAAGATAAACGATATATTTGGTAACAGTTAATTATTTTCCATAGGGCACACTTCTACCTAACATGAACTCATCAAAGTCACAGAAATAACTGTTAGGGCAGCTTTTAAATATGAGCTGTGGATGAAAGAATATCTAGCTATGAGGTAGGAAGCAAGAGACGTTTGGGAGTGTCTCTGAAAAACCTGAGAAGCACAAGTTATTGATCTCAAAATGAGAAGGGCTGAGGCATTTTATTATGGGATAAATACATCTATGAACAATGCAATATTTCTAACTATAAGCCCTTCAGAGTGGAAGAAAAATAGTAGTATTATACATGTAGAATGTATTTTCACTTATTAAAAATATGTGATAAAACAATCTTGGTTCCATAGGTCATCTTCATCTATACTTAATAGCATTAAATCATATCATTTCCTTGAAGAAGCAATTTGAAAAAAAAAAAATCCCAACTAAGGCACAACATGCTCAATGTCTGATATTTTAGTGATTTCTTGGTCAGTGAGTATTTTTCTTTAAACCTTTATATAATCACTTGTTAAAGACGTCTTAGAAGCTATCTGGAGAAGTGCTTTTTGGAAAGGTCACATAGGAATAGAAAAACACATAGAGAGCAACGAAGTAGTCTGAGAGATTCATGAAAGTCAAATTACATATCTGAATGGGAGGGAAGAGAATAGAAAGTTATGAAAATTGCTTATTACTCTGCTAGAGTACCAGTAAACAAGCAGAGTTTCACAAAGGCCATGGGAACGGCACAGAAAAAGACCAACGAGAATATTCAGTCTCTCCTTACCAGGCCTCCTTTATAATATACTCCTTTCACTATGCGATCCTTAGCTCAATTAGCTCAAGTGGCTCGCTCTCCAGATTCACTTACGGACATTTCTTAGCCTGTGATAAATGGTATTCATAATATGGATTAGATTTAATCTTAGTAAATTATTAAGTACCATCTCTCACTTCTCTCCACATCGCTTCAATTAGGCCCACATTTAGGACAATAGATACTTTACTCAAATATGTCCTTATAAAGTCTTTAAGTTTTGCCATTAGAATAATAAACCAAAGTTTATCAGGATGTTCTTCTTAGTTCAATATCTGAGGGTAACTATCATCTCTTACTTTACTCTGCTATCAACTGATTTTTCTTTTTTTTTTTTTTTCCCACCCCCCGAGACGGAGTTTCGCTCGTTACCCAGGCTGGAGTGCAATGGCGCGATCTCGGCTCACCGCAACCTCCGCCTCCTGGGTTCAGGCAATTCTCCTGCCTCAGCCTCCCGAGTAGCTGGGATTACAGACACACGCCACCATGCCCAGCTAATTTTTTTGTATTTTTAGTAGAGACAGGGTTTCACCATGTTGACCAGGATGGTCTCGATCTCTTGACCTCGTGATCCACCCGCCTCGGCCTCCCAAATATCAACTGATTTTTCAAAAAAAAACCTGTTGGGTATGCCAATAACATTTAAGTAACAAAGAAATATAAGATGAAACCATTTCCTTAAAAAAATTAAGCAGAACTTCAAGCTGCACCCAGTACCTTGAAGGATATAGATTAGCCAATAAAAGACAGACTTTTACTGTGCAGTTAGAATAAAGGAATTTGTAGTAGAAACTGCCAAGACTATGGGTTACAAGTGTGAGTATCTCCTAAGGTCTATATTTATAAAAGAGAAAACTTCATCTTTGAGAGTTTTAAAAAATATTGAAATTAAAACATCATCTAAAAGACGAGTGCACTGAAAATCAGGAGCACCTTGATTTTTTTAGCTTTGCCTATGAGAAACTGTTACCCAAAACCAAGGCATTTTGGTTTCTTTATTTTAAACTGATGTCACAATTTTATTTTCTTCATATGCAAAAAGAGGAAAGAAATAAATTAACATTTAGTTTATTATTCAATATCTTCCAGGCTCTGTCTTTGGAAAAATTACCAGTCAGATGGGATGATGAATTACAGAATCTTTATGGCCCCTTTAATTGAAAAATTATCTCATTTCTATGGAATATTTGAGTAAATTGATATGTAAATCACATGTAAATCCTGATAACAGTAAGTCACACTAACACTACTTTTCTCTTGGAATCCACTCTCTTTCTGTGGCAGCCTCTCCCATCTGCAGTGAACAGCTCTTTTACTACTTGTTAGTACTAAATTCAGAAACATAGAAAGGATCTATAGCAAGAGCCAAACAAAATGCCTGTCTTCCTGACCACATTGTCACAATACATTATAATATAAAATAAATAAATAGAGAAAATACATGTAGCTTAATACAAAATGTTCCACTCAATGTGTTATCCTTTTTTTCTCATAATACTGAAAAAGTTTTCCTGATTTTTACCAGTTTACTTCATTATCATTGCTATGTGGATACCCAGCTATTATGCTAAATCCTAGGAGGAAAAAAATGAATAATACCTAATCTAAGTCCTTGCTTCTTAGGACTTAAAAAGGACATAAAACATAGTTTACATACACAGTAAGTACAATATAATACCTGGGATACTAGGAAAATACAAAAAGAGAGCATCTAATTCAATCGTGGAATAAAAATAAGGGTTTCTAGAGTAATGGTGCTTGAGTAGACTCCCCTAAAGATAAAGAAGGTATGAACAAAAAGAATGAGGATACAAGGCGTCCCAAGCAGATAAAGTAGTGGAAAATGCACACACACACACACACACACACACACACACGAGAAGTAGCAAAGTATGTGTGGAAAACAAGCTATAGAATATTATTGTTATACAGTGCTGGAAGCCCAGAATTTAGGAAAATAAAACTAAAGTGGTAGTCAATGGCTAAATCATGGAGGACTTTATATGTCATGCTAAGAACTTGTATTTTATTCTAGGAGTAAGTGGAAGCCAATGAAGAGTACAAGAGAAGAGCATGGTCAGATTTACCTTTTTCAAGTTTGAAAGGTGGATTTCAGGTAGAAATAATAGAAGGCATGAAAATAAGTGATAGGTGAGTCCTCATGCTGTGCAGTGTTAACAGGACTATGGAAAAGTAGATAGAATTAAGAAATAATTAAGATGTGGAATTGGGTGACCGATAGGAAGGCAGCAAGGTGAAGGAACCTAAGACTCCTCTCCTTATTATTTATGGCTTTTAGGCCAGCTCCTTACATGGGAGTGCAAACAATTGAGACATGAAATAATGTGAAAAGCAGGACTGGTCAGGGTGCAAAATAGGAGCAGGGAAACTGAATGCTGTTTGGATTCATTGTAAAATTATTACTCATAATCCATGAAGGGAGATCCAGCAAGCATTAATCAAAGTGGTAGAGGGAAAATCAGGAGACAGTGCTATCAGAGGAAATAAAGTTCCAAGAGTGAAGGAAGAATCGATAACACCAAATGCAGCAAGGAGATGCAGACAGATAAGTAAGGAAAAAGTGTTTATTGGACTTGGCAAATTTGCCTTGGCTAGGTAGTTGAGAATGAGAGCCAAGCTGCTCTAGGCTCAGGAGTGACTAAGTAAAGAAGTGACAGCAGTAAATCTTCCATAGATTGCAACGCCATGTGGAAAAGGGAGACTTGCCCAAGTATCTCTGCCCTCTCTTTGTGGAGCAGAAATTGCCTTTGCATTTTATCACACATCAGTAAGGCTCTCTACCAAGATGACTTAAAAATAGAATTATTTTCTTTAAACTGAGTGAAAAGCCATAATCACATTTAAAAGTCAATGTGAATAATAGTTAGCGACCACTTAAATAAGTCTCATGTAGAAGGGTAGGATGAAGCAGGATGCCAGTGTAAATCCCAAATAATCCCAGCATCATTTAGGGACTATCCCCTCTTTGCAACATGAAACTTTGTTCTTAATAGAGCTAAAGCATTATATAAATATAAAGAGACCTGTGGCTTCAGTTAACAGCCTCCACTCAGCCTCCACTTTTGCTTAGTGTTCACAAGGAATGCTCTAGAAAATTCTGTCTTCTATTCCCAAGTTTACTCAAGGAAAAATCGGTGGCAGAAAACAGGAGGATTCCTGTTCAAACCAACTTTTTTATTTATTTTATACTTCAGGCAATATCTGGAAATATTATTGTTCTTTTCTATTTCTTATAAGCATTGGCCTTATTACCTTGTTTATGGATTTTGAAATCATCAAAATTCAATATGCATGTGATGTATTTGGCCAACAATGTCAACAGGAATGGAATAGCTTTGAGTTCTCTGGAAATGAGAATACAACTATAATAACTCTCTTCATTAAACTCAAACCTGATATTATATTTTATGATGCTGCCTGTAACCGTAAACCACTTAAAAACATTTTCAGATATTCTCCAGAAGGATTAAAAGGAAGCTGTATTTCTCATCAGGCTTTCTTCACACCTTCTCTCCTTTTCCCTTTCCTGCCTGTCCGGCTTGATGTCAATCACCTTGTGTACTGCAATGATGAACTGCCTTACTTGTCACTGAAGGCTTTGAGAGAAAGAGCAAGACAGTCATCATGGAGGTAGGAAGAAGCAGAAAGAGTAAAGGGAAAACTGAAAAGTTATTATTAGTCGATTTTATTAGTGCTTTAGCCAAACAACAATAATTTTTTTCCATGCAAATGACTACATAACTTCCATTATAAAAAGAGAAAACCTTATATGAGAGGAAGGCAAATCATAATTTATGATCAAAGCAAAACAAAAGCAAAAATAAAACAGAAAGAGCCTGTTAAAAAAATAGCCACAGTAAACTGCAAGTAGTTAAAATTTACCCATTGATTTTTTTTCTTTAAGCCTTCATCACCTTGTATAGTACTGAAATTTAAAGAAATAGCATAGAACTGAAGATACTAGTATTTGAATTCCCCTTAATTTATCCTGATTGTCCTCATTTCAGAAAGTCATAACACATGAATATCCTTCACTGCAAAAAATCAACAAGTGTGTATTATTTATTGAGTGATTTCTTACTAGCTTCTTGATAAATATCCATTTTGAACATGCACATCTCCATCCTTTGTAGTCAAAGTAAATGTGTGATGTCATCTGAATCCCAGAAATTGAAGCCCTGGTTGCTATCATTAACAGTTGCCAAACATCTACCTGTGACAGACCCTGTGCTGGGTGCAATCTACTCTGATGTTCCAAGCCTACCACAGCTCCCACTAAGAATACAGCACAGAAGTTTAGACCTCAGATGCTAGAGCCGAGCTACCTACCAAATCCTGAGTCTGACACTTGCTGACACTGCTTAATCTCTTTGCACCTGAGTTACTGTGTTTGTCAAAGAATGCTGATATCAATATATGCTATAGGACTGTTATGAAGATTAAATAAGTCAATATAGGTACTAGCATTTAATATATGCTTATGTATTTTATCAAGCATTAACATGAAATTTAAAAGATAAATATATTTTTGAGCCCTCTACAAAACAAAAAAAATTTGCAAAAAAAAGTCATCTTAGATGAAATTTATTCTTTAAAATATGCATGTGATAATTTAATAAAATTGAGATTGAATAAGTAACAAAAAGTCTCACATCAAAGAAAAGCCTATGACCTAATGACTTCACTTCTAAATTATGTAAAATGTATGAAGAAAAAATAATACTTATTCTTCTCAAAGTCTTTCAAAAAATTAGAAGAGGACAGCATAACCCTAATACCAAAGCCAGATAAAGACAGTGCAAAAAGAGAAAACTACAGGCCAATATTTCTGATGAACATAAATGTAAACATCCTCAACAAAATACTAACAAATCAAATTCAATGGCTCACTAAAAAGATCACTATCCACTATCAAGTGGAATTCATCCCAGTGATGCAAGGATAATTCAACATACATAAATCAGTAATTGTGATAAATCACATTAACAGAATGAAGGACAAAAACCAATAATCACTTAAATAGATGCACCAATATCCTTTCATGATTAAAAACTCTCAACAAGTATAGAAGGAATGTCACTCAACAAAATAAAGACTATATATGACAAACCCACAACTAATTCAATACTCATTGGCATGCTATTATGTCAGGAAAGTTGAAAGTTTTATCTCTAAGATCTGGAACAGGAAAATGATGCTTCCTCTTACCACTTCTATTCAACATAGTACTGAAGTTCCCACCCAAAGCAATTAAGCAAGACAAAGAAATAAAATGCATCCAAATAGGAAAGGAACAGTTAAATTATCTGTTTGCAGATGACATGGTATTATATAGAAGAGATAAAAGATGACACTGAAGCACTGTTAAGTTTCAAGACATACATAAACACACAAAAATAGAATATCAGAAAAATAATCACATTTCAAAGCTACAAAAAAATTAAGTATCTAGAAATAAATTCAACCAAGGAAGTGAAAGATCTTCACACTGAAAACTATGAGTGAAAGAAATTGAAGAAGACACAAATATATAAAAGAAAGCTCATGTTCATGGATTGGAAGAGTTAATATTGTTAAAATGTTCATACTACTCAAAGTAATGTATAGATTCAATGCATTTGCGATCAAAATAATTAATGATATTCTTCACAAAAATAGAAAAAAAATCTCAAAATTTTATATGGAACCACAAAAGACCCTAAATAGCCAAAGCAAACTTGAGCAAAAAAGAACAAAGCTGGAGGTACCACACTACCTGACTTCAAAATATACTATAAAGCTATAGTAACCCAAACAGTATGGTATGGGGGGAAAAAACAGAAACATAGACCAATTAAGCAGAATAGAAAGCCCAGAAATAAATTCATGCATCCAGAGCCAACTGACATTCAAGAAAGGCACCAAGAACACACAAAGGGCAAAGGACAATCTCTTCATAAATGGTACTTTAAAAACTGAATATTCATATGTGAAATAATAAAATTGAATTTATCTCACACCATACACAAGAATCAACTCAAATGGATTAAAAACTTAAGCATAAAGTACAAAACTACTAAAAAGGGGAAAGCTCCATGACCTTGGTCTGGGTAATGCCTTTTTAGATATGACTGCAAAAACAAGGCAACAAAAGTTAAAATAGACAAATGAAATATATCAAACCAAAAAACATCTTCATTGCAAAGGTAATAACAGAGTGAAGAAAAAAATCTTGGCAAAGATTTGGCAAAAATATTTGCAAACTCTACATCTGATAAAGGGTTAATATCCCAAAATATATGAAGAACTTAACTCGATTAACATATAACTCAATGGAAAACAATATGATCACAAAAAATCTAATGACAGCAAAACACCATGATAAACATTTCTCAAAAGATAACATAAAAATAGCTTAAAAAGTAGGTGAATGAGCATTCAACATTACTAAGCATGAGGAAAATGCAAATTAAAATCTCATTGATATATCATCATCTCATACCTGTCAGAATGGCTATCATCAAAAAATCCTTGCACATTGATAGGAATGTAAATTAGTACAGCCATTACAGAAAACAGTATGGGGGTTCCTCAACAAATTAAAAATAGAACTACCACATGACCCTGGAATCCCACTACTGGGTATATATACGAAGAAAATGAAATAAATATGTCAAAGATATATCATCCTTCCACGCTCACAGCAGAATACTCTCAAGAGCCAAGATATGAAATCAAATTAAGTATTCATCAACAGATGAATAAAGAAAACATAGTACACACACACACACACACACACACACACACACACACACACACAAATGAAATGCTATTTAGTCCTATAAAAGAAGGAAAGCCTGTCATTTGTGATGACATGGATGAACCTGAAGGACATTACGTTAGGTGAAATAACCCAGTTACAGAAAGACAAATACCACATGATCTCACTCCCGTATGAAACCTAAAAAAGTTGATCTCATACAAGTAGAAAATAGAATGGTGTTTACCAAGGGCTGCAGTGATTGGGGTGGGGTTAGAAATAAATTGGCTCAAAGATACAAAATTTCATTTTAAGAGTTCTATTGTATAAACAGTGACCATAGTTAATAATATATCGTATCTTGAAAAATGTGAAGAGAATGAATATAAAATGTTCACACCATAAAAATAACTACATTAGGTAACGTATATGTTAATTAGCTAGATTTAGTTACTCTACTATATATATATATATATATATTCAAAATACGTTGTTGTTTGTGATAAACACATGCAATTGCATGTCAAGTTTTAAAAAGTGGCCAACATTTCAAAAAAATTGAATAGAATCTATTTTGCACTTGTATAAAGATGTATTAAAAATGGACTTTGACTATTTCTACCATATTACAATTCCATAAACGTTATCAAAACATATAATAAGCTGAAAATGGCAATAGTAGTTCAAAACTTGCCTGAGTCTGACTTGTAATGAATTAATTTTCCCGTTTAGTATTGTTTGACAAAAATTACTTAATTGTTGAGGACAACAGAATGAGGGTATCAGACCTCTTTTAAAAGCCTGAAATATCAGATGAACAAAAGTTGGATTAGCAGAAATACAAATGAGAAATGGGTGGCAGAAGATCAGAAAGGGATGAACTTTGAATTAACTCAGAGAAAAGGAAAGGTTACAAAGAGGCACTCCGCAGAGCACTCATTCTCTGTAAGGCAATATTCTAAGTGCTTTACTATTGACTTATTTAATCCTCACAACCCAAAATAATAGGAAGGTACTTTATTATTATTGTTATTTTATGCACAAAGAAACAGAGAAATTAATACACTTGTCCAAGATCATGCTATAGCTAGTGAGTGGTGTAAGCAAAAAATGTGCTCAGTCTGGCTTGTATGCCTGATACTATACTGCCTCCCTCAAATACAAGGGATATATGTATTTAGCTTAAATAGGACATGTATAAGCTAAAAATATAAATCCTTGAAAAGAGACAATGGAAGATGTCCAGATATTAATATAAATTTAATATGTAGATGATGGGTAAGTACATATTAAAATTTTGCTGTAATGCTCTAGAATCCATGAAGCTCACAAGATTGTTCAACTATAACACTTAAGAAAGGAGTTCATACTGCATTTCACCTGTCCAGATATTTCCTGGACAGTATGAAACAGAATGGGCTTCTAAAAGCAAGGGAGTAAGAAATTCAGAAAATTTACTCTCTGTTTTTCAGTATGTTAACTTCACTGAACTTTCAAGATCATTGATTCTAAAGAGTATGTCAGGCTGATTCTCTTGGAATATTCTTTTTTTTTTTTTTTTGTGATGGAGTTTCACTCTTGTTACCCCGGCAGGAGTGCAATGGCTCAATCTCGGCTCACCACAACCTCCGCCTCCTGGTTCAGGCAATTCTCCTGCCTCAGCCTCCTGAGTAGCTGGGATTACAGGCACATGCCACCATGCCCAGCTAATTTTTCGTATTTTTAGTAGAGACGGGGTTTCACCATGTTGACCAGGATGGTCTCGATCTCTTGACCTCGTGATCCACCCACCTTGGCCTCCCAAAGTGCTGGGATTACAGGCTTGAGCCACCACGCCCAGCGGAATAGTCTTAAAAGAAGCATTAGTAATTATTCTCAATCTATGTCTTACCACTGGGCCCGACCTCCTAAGAACCCTGACAAGTCCAGCAGATGGGGTACACTTGAATAAACAAAACCAAACAAAAAACACCATTACTTTGTAGTCCTTCAAAAAAATCCCAATTAAATAATTAGTATAATATATTTATATGAAGAACATTTTAAAATTTTAATAGGTTGTATTATGATAGTCAAATCAGTCTAAAAACCAACAGGACAAAAAAGAAGAATAAATTATTAATTAAATTAAACAAGCTGGTACATTATCAGGATTAGAAATAAGTCTGGTCTTACTCCATATTTTATTAATGACCTGGAAAAAAACACAACATGTTAATTAAATCTATAAATGCAACTAAACTGACATGATATTTCCAAAGGTTAAGCTAGGACAAAAGTTTAAAAGAAGGATGTTCACCTTAAGAAAAATATTTTCAATAAGTAGAAGGACTGTCATAAACTCTCCCTCAAAGCACCATCAATTATCATTGAACAGAGATGCTCTTTAAATAAAGGTCAAACTCCACATAATAAAACACCTGAGGACAGACACATGACCCTGGATTTAAGAAAGCCTTCATCATTTGTATTTTCATTTAGTGTAAAAATCCTCCCTCTTGTTTTTATTGGTCAGGGGGGAAAATATGTGAACAAGTGAAAAAATTAAATTTCCACCTTTATCATTTATACTTATTTTGCCTTTCCTACTTAATGAGTCAGAAACTCTCTGTTTGCTTGTAATAGCATAATTATGTCCTTGGGAACTGGTTTTTATATTGCAGCTATTTATTCCTTTACCTATCAGGTCATTAGTTCAAAATTATATGTTTCTCTTGTAACAGCTAATTATAATAAATTCTTACATTGCATCCCCAAAGAACGATGAAAAAATGCCTATTAACTGCTTCATTCAGAACAAACACAAGGCAACAGTGGATGGAGAAAACTCTGACCAAAAAAATAAAAAATAAAAACAAAAAAATTCCCAGCTATGGATCTTCATTCAACTACTGTATCCACAAAACTGAATCAAGAGTATTATGTGCTTTTTTGCAATAAAAATAGGACAATGTTATTAATGTCATAAAATTACAAGATTTTTTTTATATTCTAATCAAACATGTAACAAACCTGAATGAAAGAGATTTAGGTGAGAATCATTCAATCCTGAATAGCTTCGCATACCAGTTTAGATACGGCCTAATTCCCCAACACAGGGAGCTCTCAAGCCGAAAGACCACCAATGTCAATGAACTGATGTCAATAGACATCAGTCCTGACAGGATTAGTTAAACAAACTGCTGCAGTTTGATGGCAGATTTCCATACTTTGGGGAGGACAAATTATTAAAGTAGATACGAATTCATTTGGTGACCAGGTATAGATGACATCATGTTTTGTTTAATCTGCAGGATTTCTTTTTAATTAGTCAGCACATTAAAAATTGGGAGCTTTCTCATATCAAATAAGTCTGCATTTCTAGCTCCTCTTGAAGAATGACAAGATCTGACAACAATGACAAACATATTCTTATGGAAACAAGGAACTGCTGACAAGGAAGTTATCCCTTTAAAAGGTGGTACACCTTTAATTTGCCTCAATCCTCAGTTCTGGAATCTCCTCTACACATTTAACGTGTAAGGTATTTAAACTATTTAAATTTGCCATCTCTGTTCCATAGTTCAAAGAACAACTTTTCATGCCCTTGTTCTACTCTGGAATGGCATGTAAATTACAAAGGGAGAAATGTGGGGGAACAACAGAAATAGAACAAGTGGTGAGATTAGTTCCCATCAAAGTGTGAAAGCATTGGGAGTGGACAGAGAAGAAGTGTATAGAGTTAAATATTTTTATTTATTTCCCTGAGCCTTTGATTTTCCTGAAGATAGCTTATAGGCTGGATTTCAAGAGGCATGCATTAGAGCATGGGACCTCATTAATAGAAAGAAGGTAAAAGGTCATTTTGTCCATGCTTCCCCAAATTGTCTTATTATGACTATTGAGAAGTCTTAATTTTTGACAGGAATTTCAGAAGTGACTGAAAATCTAATCTGGGGATTCAGAATATATCCAGAATGGCAGAATGAGAAGCTCTATAAAACTATTCCTCTCACACACAAAAAACCTACCTGATGAAAATTATAAAAAGAACAAACATATAAAGTGTTTGGAAGTTGGCCAAAAAGACACATGACAAACTTTTTTTTCTCTTAAGACACAGAGTCTGGCTCTGTTGCCCCAGGCTGGAGTGCAGTGGAGCCATCTTGGCTCGCTGCAACCTCCACCTTTCCAGTTCTAGTGATTCTCCTGTCTCAGTCTGCAGAGTGACTGGGACCATATGCACGGTACAGCATGCCCAGCTAATTTTTGTATTTTTAGTAGAGATGATGTTTTACCATGTGGGCCAGGCTGCTCTCAAACACCTGACCTTAAGTGATTCACCTGCCTCAGCCTCCCAAAGTGCTGTAATTACAGGTATGAGCCACTGTGCCTGGCCAAGAAACATTAATTTAAGAAAATTTACTAAGTCTCAGTAAGAACAATGATTGTCTGTGGCACTTTAGTCCTCACTCACTCCTCTCCCCAGTTCAGCTCCCCATTTTAGCTCCACAGTGGGTAGGTACAGCCAACAAGACAGAGCTCAGGGCTTTCTTTCCCACCAGCACTCAGTCAAGGGCTACAGTATCTCCTCTGGAGAGACAGGCTTTGGGAATTCTCCAGCTCCATGGGGCAGAGGCTAAATTCCAGGAATGTGCAGCAAGAGATAACAGCCTTCTTTCTGCATCCAGACCCCCCTTGTAAGGTAGACTCTACTATTGGTGTGGGAGACTGAAAATAGTGAGTTCCTAATTGCCTTTGCTTCAGCTTGCTCATAGGGCAAAGGTTCCATGCTCGAGGAGTTAAGCCAAGGAGACTAGAGGCTACTGCTCCTGTCTAGCACCTCACTCATAAACTAGAGTCAAACCAAACCTCAAGGACTAGACCCTAAATTACTCCCACAAAGGGGCCTGAATTTAATTGGACCAGATGTTTAGAGAATTAATATCAGTTCTTCACAAATAGAAAATTCCCAAGTCATTCTGTGAAGGCAATATTACTCTGAGACCAAAGACAGACATTACTTCAGAAGAAAGGAAATATACAGATCAATATCTCATGAATATAGACACAAAAATCATCATCAACATGCTAGCAAATCAAATCCTAAATATATCAAAATGATTATACACCATAGGCAAATATAATTTATCCCAGAAAGGCAAGGTTGCTTTAAAATCCAAGAATTATTACTATAATGCACTATATCAATAAAATAAAGAGCAAAACTCACATGGTCATCTCAATAGAAGCATTAAAAGCATTTGATAATATCTAGCACCCTTTCATAATACTAAAAAAAAATACATAGGTAGGAACTTCTTCAATCTAATAAAGGGAATCCATGAAAAACCTCCATCTATCAGTATACCTAATGGTAGAAGACTAAATGCATTCTCCCTAAGATCAAGAACAAGATAAGGATTTTCACTCTCTCCACTTATATTCACTATGCTGCTTCTCCCAATCGCTTCCCCCTGGACGCCCCAAACCAAGGCTTGAAATGTTCAATGCTGTCCGCCACACAGTCTCTGTAATGCTGTTGCTCTCTAATGCCTCTAGATCACACCTAGCCCAAGGAGAAAGGGGGTGAGAAAGGAAGTCTCTATACCATGGCTCATATAAAGCAGACCACCTGCAAATCAATGATGGTAAAGAACCTAGGAAGCAACTGGCTACGAAAGTGAAATTCTATGGGACGAAGAAAGAAACGTCATTGTTACAGGCCTGGTATTCTGGCACTCAGTGAAATTTGTTATAAGAAGTCCACTGAATTTCTGATTAGCAAATTTCTCTTCCAGTGTATGGTCGAAGAAATTGCTCAGGACTTGAAAACATCTGTGCTTCCAGAGAGCAGCTATTGGTGCTTTGTTGGAGGTAAGTGAGGCCTATCTGGTTGGCCTTTTTGAACACATCAACCTGTGTGCTATCCATGTCAAATGTTTAACAGGTATGCCAATAAACAGCCAGAGAGCAGGCCGCATACCTGAAGTATATGCCTAAGAATCCACTATGATGGGAAACATTTCATTCTCCAAAAATATATATATATATTCTTCCTGTAATTGGCAGATCTGAACATTAGATATTTTTCCCCATAGAATCAAAAGGTAACTAAATATGATTGTGAGTGGAAAAATAGCAGACAGAAATCAGATAGTGGCATTTTTTCCATTTTCATCTGTGTGTGAATTTTTAATATAAATGTGGGGACATACAGCATAAATGTAAGTCAAAATATTTCAGTGATCAAGTTTGAGCAGTTCAACTTCATAGCGATTACAGAAAAACCTGTTAAATTTTTCGGCACAATGTCAGCATTTGGACTTTTTTAAAACAATTTCTTATTAACAGAACTGAATGGTGTTTGCAGCATTTTTATCATATAATAAATAGTATACATCTCTTGACTACTTTTCTGAGTTCTCCACACAAGTTCATGTTTTTAATATTGTCTTTCTTGTGTGCTATTTCTGCACATGTGCTATCAAAATACATTAAACTAAAAACAAAAACCACAAAAAATAAAATCCTGGCAGGGCATAATGGCTCATGCCTGTAATCCCAGTACTTTGGAAGGACGAGGCCAGTGGATCACAAGGTCAAAAATCGAGACCATTCTGGACAGCATAGTGAAACCCCGTCTCTACTAAAAATACAAAAAAAAAAAAAGAAAAAATAGCCGAGTGCAGTGACACGCGCCAGTGGTCACCTCCAGCTACTCAGGAGGCTGAGGTGGAAGAACCGCTAGAACCCACGAGGCGGAGGTTGCAGTGAGCCAAGATTGCACCACTGCACCCCAGCCTGGTGACAGAGCAAGACTCCATCTCAAAATTAAAAATAAAAAATAAAATAAAATAATATAAAAAATGAAATAAAATAATATAAAATCCCAAGAAATTCACTAAAAAACAAAGACTAACAAAAGAGTTCAGCAATATTACTAGAGACAATTTCAATATGCAAAAAATAAGTTGCAGTTCTATATATTAGAAATGAGCAATCCAAAAATAAAATTGAGGAGACAATTCCATCTACGATAACATCAAAAAGAGCAAAATGCTTAGAGATAAATTTGACAAAAGAAATGCAAAATGTGTACACTGAAAACTAAAAAATATTGTTGAGAAACTTAAAGACCCAATTAAAAATCTAAATTAATTTAAAATGCATCCTATATTTATGGATCAAAATACATGATATTACAATGAAAATACTCTCCAGATTGACATAGAGATTCAAAGTATTCCCTATCAAAATCCCAACTTGTTTCTTAGCAAAAACGGACAAACTGATCTTAAACCCTATATGTTAATTTGAGGGACCTAAAGTTGCCAAAATAACCTTGAAAAAGACTAATAAAGTAAGAGTACTAACACTTTAAGGTAATAGAAATCAAGAAATTACTTGTAGTACAAGCATAAGGATAAGACATATAGATCAAGGGGAGAGAATGCAGAGTTCAGAAGAAAATTCTCATATTTATAATAAATTAATTTTTTCACCAGAATGCAGTGCCAATCCAATCCAAAATTAGTTTTTTAAAAAACTAATATCAGAAAAACTGCATATCTATATGCAAGAGAATAAAGTTGGATTATTTTCTCACGTTCATGTACCAAAACAAACTACTAATAAAAATGGATTATAGACCTAAACATAAGAGCTAAAACCATAAAATTCTCAGATAAAAATACAGTGGCCTTGAATTAGGCAAAACTTTTATAGATATGACAACAAAAAAAAGCTACAACAAAAAAATAAATTATATTTCATAAAAATGAAATATTTTATGCTTTAAAGTATATTATTAAGAAAGTGAAAAGACAACCCACAGAATTTGAGAAACTATTAGAAAATATTTTATATAATATCTGATAAGAGACTTACATAGAATATACAAAGTATTCTTAGAACTGAATAATTTAAAAATTGACAAAGATCTGAATAGACATTTCTCCAAAGGTATATGAATGGCCAATAGACACATGAAAAGATGCTCAACATCTCAACCATCAGATGCAAATCAAACTATGATGAGATTTCACTTCACACTCAGTAGGCTGTAATTGAAAGGGCAGATAATAACAAATGTTTGCAAGGATGTATAAAAATTGGAAACTTCAATACTGGTGGTTGGAACATAGAATGATCCAGTCACTGTGGAAAATAGTCTGACAGATCCTTCAACATTTAAATATAGAGTTCCCATACGCCCCAGTAAGTAATTCCACCCCTTGCTATATATCCAAGAGAAATGAAAATACATATCCACAGAGTAACATGTACATGATATTCATAGCAGCATTATTCATTATAGCCAGAAAGTAGAAACATGTAAATGTCCCTCACCTGATGAATGGATAAATAAAATGTAGTATATCTATACAATGGAATTTTATTTGGCCATAAAGATTAATTAGGTACTGATTCATGCCACACATGAATGAACCTTGAAACATATGCTAAAAGAGCCAGCCGCCAAAACCGCATCTTGCATGATCTTACTTATATAAGGTGTCTGTAATAGGTAAAGGTGCACAATATAAAGTAGATTAGTCATGAGATTTTTAGGCAGGGATAATGAGGAAAATGTGGTTTTAGGTTGTAAAAATTTTCTGAAATGATGTTGGCAATGGTTGCACTTGCTGTGAATATACTAAAAATCATTTGATTATACAATCTAAATAGATTCGTTGTATATTATATGAATTTGACATATATTTGCCTTTACCACATTTGTTCCTCCCTTCTAATAAAAAAGAAATAAAAAATAAAGCTGCTATATTTTAAAAATTAATCTAGGCTTTGTCAATCAATGACAGAATGGTTGATCTTTTTTGATACTTTATCCATAATTGAAAAAAAGCCTTTCAGCAAGTACATAAATATATACATATATGCCCATAGATAGATATAGACATAGGCAGAGATAGAGATAGAAATACATATTAACACATATATATTAGCACCATCACATCGCTTACAAATTACATAGAATTGGTGGAATAATTTAGCATTTCCAAATCTTACAATATACTTTGCTTGTCATCAAGAGTCGTTCTGTAGATATATTTTGAAATGACATAGAAATATATCCCTAGTATATGGTTAGGACAAATTTTATAAGGGTATAATAACACAGTGTATATACATACTCAATCTTTGCAAAATTACATATGTATGAAATAACATAAACTAAAATGTTAAAAGGTAAAATGTCTGGCTGTTAGGATTACTGTTAACATTTATTTTTTTTTAATGTTCTATATTGTCTGACTGCCTAACAATGATGTGGAGTTTTACAAAACAGGCATATCACTTAACCTCATCTTAAACCTACTACTGTTCTGGAGGCATGACCTAGGAATGTGAGCTTAACTCAAGTTGTACAGGTCAGTCTGACACAGCCAATTTGGCACAGATGTGGGATTTAGAAATCAATAGTCTAACTAATTTATAATCTAATAAAATAATTACCTTCACAGCATCTTGAACATATGGCCATCCAGCCTGTGCATGAACACATAAAGGGAACGGGCTCTCTCAATCTCAGATGGCAGATTATTCTATCATCACAGAGCTCTGTTGGTAGAATTTTTCCCTTATGTTAGCTAAATATATTAAAGCCTCCCTTTTGGTGCTAGTTTTGCATTCTCAAAAACTGATGTGAATTGCAATAATGATACATTAAGTCAATATGAGAAAGAGTGTAAAATATCCCATGTAGTGATACTTTTCCCTAATCTTTCCTTCCCTCTTTCCCCCCAAAAAAGTGAGGGGTAGATACAGATAGAAGGAGATGGTATTGAGACTAAAAGAAGAGGAAAAAGCAATATAAGTCTTCTAGTGTGATATCTTCCATGAGCTAACAGGAAATTATACTACACAATGTGAAACGCAGTAAGATAAAATTACTTATAGCCCTACCCAGATGCTGAAGAGGAAAGGCTGGTTTCTGGGGAAAAGGGATGTTAAAAAACTGTGGAGAAAGGTCTAAGGGAGAAGATAGAGCCCATAATCAAGACCCCGTCTAGCTCAGGCACTATGGCACACATACACAAATTAGGAAAGAAGCCTGTCTCCAGGTGATAGTACCCTCTAGATCAGGGGTTGGCAAACAGCAATCTGCAAAGCCAAATCTGGCCACATCCTTTCATTCACAGATTGTCTATGGCTACTTTCAGGCTACAACAGCAGGTAGAGTTCAGCAGTTGCCACGGGGACTATACGGTCCACAAAGCCTCAAATATACCACTGTCGTAGTGCCTAGATAATATAATTTGCCAGAATTTGCTTTAGAGTTTGGATAACCAAAGATTCACTTTTAGTTTTCTGGGCCATCAGAGGGTCAGGACTATATATAGATGACATTTGGCCACTAGGTAGAAATGATTAAGATGAAGATGAATTTTCTTTCTGTGGGGAAAGAAGTCTGACCATAATAAAAATATGAGAAAAAAAAAAACAAATGGAGTAATAACAGTCATTTTCTCTGTGGCTTCCTAAAGGATGTTTCTTTACTTCTTGATAACTGATCCCTTTTCCCAGGAAAAATAATCCCCAAGAATGTAAATTACATAAGAACTGGATTTTTAAAAGTCTATTTTGTGGCTGCCATATCTCTAGCACCTGTAACACTACCTAACATACAAAGGCACTCAGTAAATAGCTGTTGAAGCTGTCCTGTCTCCACTACTTGCCACATAAGTGACCTCTGGCAAGTGACCTACTATTTCTAGTCCTCAGGTCCCTCACCTGGAGAATTAGGAAAATAATGGTTCCTACCTCTTAGCTTATAGTTAGGATTAGTAGAGTAGATACTTGTAGATTATTATAACAGTATCTGGCACAATGTGAAGTGTTTATTACTGTTGTTATTTTTTAAATATTCAGTTGCACTATATAATTACGCCACTGAAAGTGTTTTTCTTAGAAGTTTTGAAACTTTCCTCCTCAGTCTCTTTCACATAAAGTTTGCAATTTATCAACCTGTAGAATAGGAAGCCCCAACAAATATGCCATAGTCTTATGAACATATTTTACTCATTAAAATACATGAATAATCGTACCATTGCATTCAACAAAGAGAAAATATCTATGGCAATGTGATTATTTCTTCAGTTAATCAAACATATGTTTATTTATGATATTTCCAATAACATGTTACTACTACATACTTTAAAATCAAATCTACCTTGAATTATTAAGAGGTTATACATACTATCATCAATTGTATATAGTTCCATTTACTGCACACGATAGCAAATAAGTCCTTAATAATGTTAGCACCATCCCTGCCACCATGTCAATTGTTTGATTCTGTCACCAGTGTTTATTGGCACAAAAACTTGATGTCTTGCTTTACTTTTAGACCTGTAATTTCATATCTAGGGGTTTCAGCAACACCAATAGTTCTAGAGCTTCTTAGTTTCTTTAGTAAAAATGTATTCTTCTTGTTGTTGCTGCTGCCTTTGGTAACCACAACACTGAGTATAATTTATTTGTCATAGACATATAGTAAAAATCAAATAGTGAATGAATTAATTAACTAGTTAATTTGTTAATTTCCATCAATAATACAAGGCAGTATCAAAGTTTTTCTTAAGTTGCTTCTTTCAACATATGTTGGAAACAGAAATATAGCTCAGAAACTTTAAAATCTTAAATAAATGGTCACCTGGAATTGAGACAAGAGAAAAATGTTGTTTTTCCATTTATCTTCAATCTTGTCTTGCAACGAAAAATTATTTCCATTGGCTGTCATAAAGTGAGGATCTTAACTGAAGATAAATTATGGAAACTCGATTTGATAACTTAAAATACAACTGTTAAACTAAATGGAGCCAACAGACATACACACAGATGATCTGGCTAACAGATTCTTTCAAATTCTTCTATAAGTAAGAATTTTAAAAGATCTAAATGTACTTCAGAACAGTTAGTAATTATACAACCAAAATAAAGATTGATATTAACTATATTCAGCAGGCATATTTAATCAGGAATATACAAGTTACATTAGTTACAGAAATTGAACCAAACAGAAAAATAAAACTGATCTGCTATAATTTCCAAGGAAAATCATTGAGGGTTTTGCTGGCCAATGTAATGCCAACATTTCCTATGCTACACTTGCACTTTTAGAGTAAGCTAAACTAACAAAAACAACAAAATACATATGCAATTGCTCTTTTTATCAAGCTATCCTAAACCCAAAATAAAATTTAATGTAAAACACAAGACCAATATTGCTTTCATTTTCCTTACAGGAGTAAAGTTTTTATAGTAACTATAGTAAAAGTTACTATAAAATGGTTTCATAGCACATTTTTAAAGGACTTTTTTATCCTTTCTGTGATTTCAGTTTTATTTTAGTTTCAAAGTACTTTGGAAAAATGACTTGACACTATGACAAGGAATTATATTCCAGGTGAGAATTTAGCATTCTTCTACTAAATACTTATTAAATGAATATTAGGTGCTAGTTTCTCAAAGAGATACAAATAATAAATTGTTTCTTCCCTCAAGAGCCTTAATATTAAAGGGACACAAAACATAACAAAACAACAAGGAAATCATTAGTGATGAAAGTTTATTTAGAGAAGTATAAACAAGTTAAAACTAGGAAAATAGATTAAATTTAGCAAGAAGAGATATGAACTCCAGAGATGAGACAGGATTTGAGTTGGTCCATGTGTTAGTTTTCTGTGACTGCTCCATAACAAATTACTACAAACTTAGTGGCTTAAAACAATACAAACTGATTTATCTTACAATTCTGGAGATTATAAATCCCACACAGGTCTCACCGGGCAGCCTTGTATTCTTTTATATTGAAGCCCTAAGCCGTGATACTTGTGAATAAGATCTTATTTAGAAATAAGGTCTTTGTAGCTTGAAGCAAGTTAAGATGGGGTCATTAGTGGGGACGTAATCCAATATGAATAATATTCATATAAGAAGGGGAAAACAGCATGAACGACAGAGACACCCAGAACGAATGTCATGTGATGACAGAGGCACAGACTGAAGTGTGGCAGCTGCAAGCCAAGACCACCAGGATCAATGGCCACGACTGCAAGCCAGAAGAGGCAAGGAAAGATCCCACCCGGAGTCTCAGAGCAGGAGAGCCAGGAGGACCCTACTGACACCTTAGTTTTGGACTGTTAACCTCTAAATCTATGAGAAAACATATTTGTTATTTTAAGGTATCGAGTTTCTTTCAAAGAATTTGAACCAGATTCTTTAAATTGTGTGGTACATGTAAACCCAGTTTGTGGTACTTTGTTATAGCTGCTCTGGGATAATAGTACAAGGGGTGAAGCTGTTTCTTGCTTTCTTTGCAACTTTTAGAGGTCCTTGGCTAGTGGCCCTCTCACTCCATCTTCAAAGTCAGCATGGGCATGTCTACTGCCTCTCACACGACATCACTCTGAGCTCTGCTTCCGTCACCACATCACCCTCTCTGACTGATTCCTCTTCTCCTTCCTCTTCCACATTTAAAGACTTCTGATTACATGCAACCTACCTAGATAATCTAGGAGGTCTCCCATGTAAAGGTAAACTTATACGCAACCTTAGTAAACTGATTGCAAACAATAACCTACCTATTTGCAATCTTGATTTCCCTTTCCATTTAACATAACATACCATAGTTTCCCAAGATGATAACAAGGATGTCATTAAGAGAACATTATTCTGCCCATGACAATCCATGACGTAAAATTCCTCAAGGTGTGGTAGACAAAACGCCCATATCGGAATCGCTTTGTTGTCTGATAAAAATGCAGATTTCTAGGCTTCTCTTGCGGCATTATGAGTGGAAATCAGGAAATCCACACCACCTTAAAAGATGAATAGAATTTATTGTCTTCTGCTAGTTTTTTTGTTTGTTTGATCTTGCTCCTCTAGTTCTTTTAATTTTGACATTAGGGTGTCAATTTTAGACCTTTCCTCGCTTCTCATGTGGGCATTTAGTGCTATAAATCTCAATGGATGCAGTAAACTACCATGGCATGTGTATCCTATGTAACAATCCTGAAGGATCTGCACACATACCCCAGAATTTATAGTATAAAAAAAATTGATATAACTAATATATAACATTGTTTATATGTTTCTTGGTAATTATACTTTTGATGTTGAACTGGAATAAAATTTATTTGATCTTGTAATGATGATCGTAAGTTATGAAGACAGTTTGCTTATAATGCAGAGAAGAATACACAAAGAAATCAAACCTCAATTTATCCATTCAAGTTACTATAATTTAAGAACATATTAATATACATGTGATTAAAAACAATAACATTGTGTGTAGAAAAAAAAGAACAGAATTTGACTGGTGGTCTTGAAAGAAGCAAAGTACTTCAAGTGGAGGAACACTTTGATCCTATGGAAAGAGGAAGGTAAATACAGATGCTCCTCAACTTAGAATGGGGTTGCATCTCAATAAACTATAGTAAGCTGAAAATATTGTAGTTGAAAATTCATGTGATATGCTAACCTACCAAACACCATAGCTTAGCCTAGTTATTAAATATGTTCACTTTTGCACCATCATAAGGTTGAAAATTTTTAAATAAAACCATCATAAGTCAAGGATCACGTATATTGTGATCATGGAAGTATAAATAATTTTAACATAAGGAAGGATTTATAAAAATAAGTTTGGATTCTAAAAAAAGTTTGGAAATGATGATAGGACCAGAGCCAAAAGAACTTTGAGAATCTCAGTCCATTTGCCGCTGCTATAATAAAATACCTCAGACAGGATAATTTATAATGAATATAAATTTATTGGCTCACAGTTCCAGAGGCTGGGGAGTCCATGATCAAAGTGTTGAGTCATCGTATAGTAGAAGATGAAAGAGCAAGAGCACACAGATGAGAAGCCACTCCCACAAGCCTTTTTATAATGAAAGAGCCCTCATGACCTAAACACCTTTGACTGGGCCCTATTCGCTAACACTGTCACACTGGGGATTAAATTTTCAAGACATAAATTCCGGGGAACACATTCAAACCATAGCAGAAGACCACTCTCAGTAAATTTATCTTCACTCAGAAGGTCAAGAAGCTGAAGATGTTATAGAAACAGTCAACTATTTCCTGCACATATTTGCTTTTTCTCACAGAAATAAATTTGTTCCAGGAAGAATAAAATGAAAGCATTCAGTAGTCTTTAAAGATATAATATTGAAATAAAACCATTTTGTATTACTCGCTTATGAGGGCATAAAAATTACTATTCCTATCTTAATCCATTTCTCTCCAAGAATAAATCACAGGCTAGAATTGAAAAGATAGATTGCTAATCAAAATGTCTCAGTCACTTGACACTGCATAAACCAGAACACGGTATCTTTTCTTCCACTGCTAATGAATATAGACTTGAAGGATTGTATAGGGAATGCAAAGATTAAATGGTAGAAGTTGTAATAAATGTCACCCCTTTCCATTTCAGCATGATTCTAACTGCGAGGTAACCAATTTTCAAACTCCTGTCATTGTTTTAAGGTGCAGCACAAAATTGGCAAGATTTTCTCCTCTTGTTACTGCTTCTAAGAGCCACAAAACCCCAAATGAAAAGAAACTACTGCATTTCTATAGATAAACTATAATAATATAACATGAGTAATGAATAGTAGCAACTGCAGAACATTTTAAATCATTGTTTCAGGATGGGAGATAGTAAATCATTGTAGCTATGAAAAAGACACAAGCCTTTCTATAACAATAAATCTATGTCAATATTAAGGAATAAAGATATATATATATATATATACACACATATATATATATACACATATATATTGTCTCTGGACCATAAAATATTTGGCATTCTTGTTTACACATTTCTATTGAATAGGGTATTTAAGTATATAACCATTACAGCTTTTACAAAAATATCCTGAGGCAATGATAATTTTAAAACTCATAATTGAACTGCTTTTACCAACATAGATGAGTCAAAAAAAAGCCTAAGTGTGCAGTAAGAAGTGACTTACAGGTTTCCCTAGATGTTTCCACTTCAACTCATTGCTCAAAATAATAATAATAATCAAATTAACTAAAATCAGCATAGCGTGGCAGATATTTTTTCAAAAATTTCCGCAGCAATGTCTTCCACCACATGATTTTGCAAATTCCCTTCCTTTCAAATGCGGCTGGTTTTAGAGACTGTTGTAACCAACAAAATACAGCAAAAATAATTTTGTATTACTTTAGAGATGAGGTCAAAAGAATCCCTACAGCTCCTGCCTTGGTTCTCAGACAGTTCTTTCTATGTGCTTCTTCTCTGGCCATTACCTACAGAACCAGTTGCCATGCTGTAAGAAGGCCAAACCACATGGAGAGATCATGTGTACCTATTCATGTCATCAGTCACAGCTGAGTTCAGGCCTCAATTCCTCCTGGCCCAGTTATCAGATACATGAATAAGAACCCTCCAAATTATAACTCAGCCATTCAAGAGTCAACTCCAGCCTCAGGATCACCCAAGTGAAGCCTTAGACATTGTGGAGCAGACACAAGTGACACACCCATGAACCTAACAAAATGGTTGATGTGTGACAAATGGGAGATTAAATTTCCAAGACATAAATTTGAGTTGATTAATTTGAGTTGATTTCTTATGCAGAATGAGGTAACTGGAATATTCAGCCTAGTTCGCATTTGGTATAGAAATGATACCAATCCCATAATTAGCCTGTAAGAAAGGAATCCAATACATAGGAAGTATTCAGCATTTAGGAGTCATGCCACATGTACAAAAAGTCTACCACCTGCAGGTTCAGACCGATGGCCAGCCTTTAAACCAAGTTTGAGAATTTTGTTTGCAAGTATGTTAATTTACCTACTAATAGTTGAGATCTATTTCCCATACTTAATACCCTAAACATGAAGGCAATCCGAATATGTGTGAAATTGATCTAGAACAAACCTATATATCATCTGTATGGCCAGTCTCTATGATTGGTTTTATTCCCTAAACTCTGGTGTAATTGAACACAGTCTATTTTGATGGTAATTTAATCCCCTTAGATTTTTTTCAAGACCTCTCCAGAAATAAACTCTACTTTTAGGAAGTTTTCAGATTCTCCTATCTATGACTAAGAACCCATATGATACAAAGAACCTTGGATAATATCATATATCCTGTGTTGCACACCCACTGAATATAATACTGGCTTGAATCAGAAAGGTTTTAAGTCCTTTGTAGTTGTTTATGCAAACAGTTTGCACCTTCCATACATGGGACAGTCTTTCTGTTCCAAGATTGTTCCCTCAGCTCCTAACCATCATCCTATGAAAATTGGGATACAAGGAGTTGCTGCCAAGATAAAGGATTAAGAATATGAATATTAAGGCCAAAGTTCCAAAAATTGGGGCGGGGCTGCATAGATACTAACTGTCAGAGTTCCAAACTAGTGTCTACTAACTGCATTCAATGTAATTTTAGTACTGATCTTAGAGATGTGAGGTGGCCTGAATCTACAGATGGTATCTCACACTAGCTATAGGATGTAGCAGAATTCAGGGGCCAAGAAGAAAAATGCACTGCTTAACAGAGATGACTGATCCCATTATATTCCTGATGGAAACCTTTGAAATAATGCATTCTAATATTTTACGTGTTTTTATTTATTTGTTGACTATAGTTTTACTAATTTGTATTTTTGCTTCTTTGGAAAATGAGACATTTCTCCATTTCCATTCATATTTTCATGATTCTGCAATGACTACCCTAGTCTAGCAAAAATCTGCAATTCACTGGAATACAAGTCATCTTGGCCTAGAAAGGAAATGCATGGCAACTAATGTTTATTAAGTAACCACAATTTGATAGACTCTTTACATCAGGTATCTCCTTTAATCTGCTAGCTTATAGGAGATAAGTATATTTTTCTTAATCACAAAGTAATATAGCTTGGATATTTTTCCCCACCAAATGTAATCCCAATGTTGGAGGCGGGGTGTGGTGGGAGGTGACTGAATTATGGGAGAAGATTTCTCATAAATGGTTAGCACCATTCCCTTGGTCCTTTTCTTGAGATAGAATGATTTCTCATGAGGTCTGGCTGTTTAAAAGTGTATGGCACATTCCCCATCTTCCTCTTGCTCCCACTCTCACCATGTGACAATGCCTGCTCCTTTTTTGCTTTCTATTATCATTAAAAGCTTCCTGAGGCTCTCACCAGGAGCAGACACTGGTGCCATGCTTGTGCAACTTGCAGAACGATAAGCCAAAAACCTCTGCACTTTTTTAATTACCTAGCCTCAGATATTTCTCTACAGCAACACAAAATGGATTAAGACAATTGGTCACACACCTCTTCTTCCATCATTATCATTTTGTATACAACTTTTTACATCTTTTCTCTAACAATTTCAACAAGAAACTTCCTGGATAAATACACCAATTTCTTTAAACACCAATTATACTATCAGAATTTGGTGTTATTTTCTGTTCCTCTAGATTCTTCTACTCATTTTTGAGTCTCCATCTTAAGTGTTTAACTAGCTCTTCCCTCATTAACTCTTGGATAGCTTAGCTGCTTTCTCCTATAATTACTTCCTATCCCTTTCCCTTTAGAACTTAATATCTCTGTAGCCGTTTTTCAGTTGAAGTGGCAGTACTTATACCTATTCAATCTCCCAAGCAAATAAAGTAACTTCTGCTTATCATCATTATCTATGTGCTTCCTTGATAACGTTTTAATAATAGAGACTATACTGAAGCCTCCTCTTCTTCTTTAGCATCAAAATGCACAGAACACAGCAATGCTCCTTGGTAGCAGAAACAAAAGAAAAAATTCTATTAAAAACTTGATCTCTGACTCGGCACGTGATTTGAAACAATAAGACCTCTTGATATTTCCTTTTTCTCACCTGAAATACTGGGAAAATAATGTTTTCAAATTGTTGGTGTGAGGATTAATGAGACAATGTTTGTAAAGTACTTTTGAGTAACTCCCATGAAAGTTGTTCTATTGTCACTCTGATTTCCCCTTAAAAGATGGGGAAATCAATTCACCAGTCTCTATGGAAAGTTTTTTAAAAATCTATTTTACTCACTTTTGTAACATTGCTGGAGGACAAAGAAGAAATTCACAAGGAAAAGAATCAATGATTTTGCATTACATATTTTCATCAGAACCTGAAGCAGATTACGCTTACCTTGCGTGCAAATGACAGCTTTTAAATATTTTAAATATGCATTTATCTAAGAAATTGGCATTTTACTAGTAAATATCACACATTTTAAGTCATCCATGAAAATATTTATCTTACATTCTGTCACTAAAATGGAATACAAAAAGAGAAACACTGAAGTAATGAAAACTTTGATTCATGACTGAATAAATGTGAGAAATAAGAGCTACTCTTGAGAACCATTTTTGATTCACATCTTTATGCCTCAAAGAAATTAAGCAACAAACTCTCTGCCAGTTATTGTTGATAGTAAGAATTAATAAAGTAGGAAATGTGGCAGATTTAAACTTCAGCATAAAGTTTAAAACCTAGTCTAAAATATTTTTTAAAATAATAGTTGAGACATCTGAAAACACAAGACAGCTTATTGAGTTTACAGTGTCTTCATCCAGACAATGGCCATATATGAAACATACAGATTTCTGCTACATTTGGTTAAAAATATATGTTTTGGACCTCTGTTGCAGCAGAATCAAACATAGCAGCCTAACAGCCCTGAATGAACAACAGAGCTCACAGCTCAGCAATTGAGCTCATATAAAGTACAGACTGTCTCCTCAAGCAGCTCCCTGAACCCTCTATATCCAAAAGACTGACATTTGGCAGGCATCATCCTGGGACAAAGATAGTAGAAAAAGAAACTGCTAGCATCCCTCACTGTTCCGCAGCTGCTATAGGTGCACCCCAGACAAGCAGGGCCTGGAGTGGACCTCAGCGGTCGTACAGCGAAGGGGCTAGACTGGTAGAAGGAAAACCAAGTAACAGAAATACTCCATCATCAACAATCCAGGTGTCCACTAAGAGACCCAATCAAAAAGTCAGCAACTACGCAGACGACAAGTGGATAAATCCACAAAGATGGGAAGAAACCAGCACAAAAAGGAGGAAAACACCCGAAACCAGAACACCTAGCCTCCTAGAAAGGACCAAAACTCCTCACCAGCAAGGGAACAAAGCTGGACAAGAATGACTGTGATGAAATGATGGAATTGGACTTCAGAAGGTGGATAATGAAAAACTTTTGTGAGCTAAAAGAACATGTATTAAATCAACGCAAAGAAACTAAGAACCTTGAAAAAAGATATGAAAAAAGATTTGAGGAAATGGTAACAAGAATGGATAACTTAGAGAGAAATATGAATGAATTAAAGGAACTGAAAAACACAATACGAGAACTTCACAAAGCATGCACAAGTTTAAATAGCCGAATTGACCAAGCAGAAGAAAGAATATCTGAAGTCAAAGATCAACTCAATGAAATAAAACAAGAAACCAAAATCAGAGAAAAAAGGCGCAAAAAGGAATGAACAAAGTCTCCAAGAAATGTGGGACTATGTGAAAAGACCTAACCTACATTTGATAGGTGTACCAGAAGGGGACAAAGAGAATGAATCCAAGCTGGAAAATATTCTTCAGGACATCATCCAGGAAAATTTCCCACACATAGCAAGACAGGCCAGCACTCAAATGCAGGAAACACAGAAAACACCACAAAGATATTCTTCAAGAGGAGCAACCCCAAGGCACATAATCGTCAGATTCAACAAGGTTGAAATGAAGGAGAAGATACTAAGGGCAGCCAGAGAGAAAGGTCGGGTCACCCACAAAGGGAAGCCCATCAGACTCACAGCAGATCTCTCAGCAGAAACACTACAAGCCAGAAGAAAGTGGGGGCCAATATTCAACATACTTAAAGAAAAGAACTTTCAACCCAGAATTTCATATCCAGCCAAACTGAGTTTCAGAAGTGAAGGAAAAATAAAATCCTTTGTGAACAAGCAAGTACTCAGAGATTTTGTCACCACCAGGCCTGCTTTACAAGAGCTCCTAAAAGAGGAACTACACAAAGAAAGGAACAACCAGTACCAGCCATTCCAAAATCACACTAAATGCTAAAGAGCTTCAACATAATGAAGAATCTACATCAATTAACCGGAAAAACGGCCAATTAGCATCAAAATGGCAGTATCAAATTCACACATAACAATATTAACCCTAAATGTAAATGGACTAAATGCACCAATCAAAAGACACAGACTGGCAAATTGGATAAAAATCGAAAACCCATCAGTGTGCTGTATCCAGGAAACCCATCTCACATGCAAGGATACACAAGGGCTCAAAATAAAGGGATGGAGGAAGATTTACCAAGCAAATGGAGAGAAAAAAAAGCAGGAGTTGCAATTCTCATCTCTGATAAAATAGACTTTAAAGCAACAAAGATCAAAAGAGACAAAGAAGGCCATTACATAATGGTAAAAGGATCAATAAAACAAGAAGAGCTAACGATCCTAAACATATATGGACCCAATACAGGAGCACCCAGATACATAAGGCAAGTTCTTAATGACTTAAAAAGAGACTTAGACTCCCACACAATAATAGTGGGAGACTTTAACACTCCACTGTCAATATTAGACAGATCAACCAGACAGAAAATCAACAAGGATATCCAGGGCTTGAACTCAGACCTGGAGCAAGCAAACCTGATAGACATTTACAGAACTCTCCACCCCAAATCCACAGAATATACATTCTTCTCAGCACCGCATCACACCTACTCTAAAATTGACCACATAATTGGAAGTAAAACACTGCTCAGCAAATGCAAAACAACTGAAATCAAAACAAACAGCCTCTCAGACCATAGTGCAATCAAGTTAGAACTCAGAATTCAGAAACCAACCCAGAACCGCAAAGCTTCATGGAAACTGAACAACTGGCTCTTGAATGTTGACTGGGTAAACAATGAAATGAAGGCAGAAATAAAGAAGTTCTTCGAAACCAACGAGAACGAAGACACAACATGCCAGAATCTCTGGGACACATTTAAAGCAGTCTCTAGAGGAAAGTATATAGCAATAAGTGCACATATTAGGAGAATGGAGAGATCCAAAATTGACACCCTATTGTCAAAATTGAAAGAGCTAGAGGAGCAAGATAAAAAATACTCAAAACCCAGCAGAAGACAAGAAATAACTAAGATCAGAGCTGAACTGAAGGAGATTGAGACACGAAAAACCCTTCAAACAATCAATAAATCCAAGAGCTGGTTTTTTGAAAAAATCAACAAAAGAGACAGACCACTAGCCAGATTGATTAAAAATAAAAGAGAGAACAAACAAATAGATGCAATAAAAAATGATAAAGGGGAAATCACCACAGACTCCACAGAAATTCAAACCATCATCAGAGAATATTACAAACAACTCTATGCACATAAACTAGTAAACCTGGAAGAAACGGATAAATTCCTGGACTCCTGTGTCCTCGCAAGCCTAAATCAGGAGGAAGCTGAAACTATGAATAGACCAATAACAAGGTCAGAAGTCGAGGCAGCAATTAAGAGCCTACCTCACAAAAAAAGCCCAGGTCCAGATGGGTTCACAGCCGAATTCTACCAGATACACAAAGAGGAGCTGGTACCATTCCTTCTGAAACTATTCCAAATAATCCAAAAAGAGGGAATCCTTCCCAAATCATTTTATGAGACCAACATCATCCTGATACCAAAACCCAGCAGAGACCCAAGAAGAAAAGAAAACTTCAGGCCAATATCCATGATGAACATAGATGCAAAAATCTTCAATAAAATATTGGCAAGTCGATTGCAACAGCAAAACAAAAAACTTATTCATCATGATCAAGTAGGATTCATCCCGGGGATGCAAGTCTGGTCCAACATACACAAGTCTATAAATGTAATTCAACACATAAACAGAACCAAAAACAAAAACCACATGATTATCTCAATTGACGCGGAGAAGTCATTTGACAAAATTCAACAGCCCTTTATGCTAAAAACCCCCAATAATCTCGGGATTGATGGAACGTATCTCAAAGTAATAAAAGCTATTTATGACAAACCAACAGCCAATATCATACTGAATGGGCAAAAACTGGAAGAATTCCCTTTGAAATCCGGCACTAGACAATGATGCCCTCTCTCACCACTTCTATTCAATATACTACTGGAAGTTCTAGCCAGAGCAATCAGGCAAGAAAAAGAAATAAAGGGTATTCAAATAGGAAAGGTGGAAGCCAAATTGTCTCTATTTGCAGATGACATGATAGTATACCTAGAAGACCCCATCACCTCATCCCAAAAACTCCTGAAACTGATAAGCAACTTCAGCAAAGTCTCAGGATATAAAATCAATGTGCAAAAATCACAGGCATTTGTCTACACCAATAACAGACTTAAAGAAAGCCAAATCAAGAATGAACTGCCATTCACAATTGCTACAAAAAGAATAAAATACCTTGGAATACAACTCACAAGGAACGTAAGAGACCTCTTCAAGGAGAACTACAAACCACTGCTCAATGAAATCAGAGAGGACACAAACAGATGGAGAAACATTCCATGTTCATGGTTAGGAAGATTTAATATCGTGAAAATGGCTATACTGCCCAAAGTAATTTACAGAATCAATGCTATCCCCATCAAGCTACCATTGACTGTCTTCACAGAACTGGAAAAGACCACCATGAACTTCATATGGAACCAAAAGAGAGCCCGCATAGCCAAATCAATTCTAAGCAAAAAGAACACAGCAGGGGGCATCACACTACTGGATTTCAAACTATACTACAAGGCTACAGTAATCAAAACAGCATGGTACTGGTACCAAAACAGAGATATAGAACAATGGAACAAAACAGAGGCACCGGAGGCAATACAACGTATCTACAACTATACAATCTTTGATAAACCTGACGAAAACAAGCAATGGGGATAGGATTCCCTATTTAACAAATGGTGTTGGGAAAACTGGCTAGCCATGTGCAGAAAGCAGAAACTGGACCCCTTCCTTACCCCTTACACTAAAATTAACTTCAGATGGATTAAAGACTTAAACATAAGACCTGGAACCATAAAAACCCTAGAAGGAAATCCAGGCAAAACTATCCAGGACATAGGAGTAGGCAAGGACTTTATGAACAAAACACCAAAAGCATTGGCAACAAAAGCCAAAATAGACAAATGGACCTAATGAAACTCCACAGCTTCCACATGGCAAAAGAAACAGTCACTAGAGTGAATCGTCAACCAACAGAATGGGAAAAAATTTTTGCAGTTTACCCATCTGACAAAGGGCTGATATCCAGAATTTACAAATAACTCAAACAGATTTACAGGAAAAAAACAAACAAGCCCATTCAAAAGTGGGGAAAGGATATGAACAGACACTTTATGAAAGAAGACATATATGAGGCCAACAATCATATGAAAAAATGCTCATCGTCACTGGTCATCAGAGAGATGCAAATCAAAACCACATTGAGATACCATCTCACGCCAGTTAGAATGGTGATCATTAAAAAATCTGGAGACAACAGATGCTGGAGAGGATGTGGAGAAAAAGGAACACTTTTACACTGTTGGTGGGAATGTAAATTAGTCCAACCATTGTGGAAGACAGTGTGGCGATTTCTCAAGGCCTTAGAAATAGAAATTCCATTTGACCCAGCAATCCCATTACTGGGTATGTACCCAAAGGACTATAAATCATTCTACTATAAGGACACATGCACACGAATGTTCATTGCAGCACTGTTTACAATAGCAAAGACCTGGAATCAACCCAAATACCCATTGATAATAGACTGGGTTGGGAAAATGTGGCACGTATACACCATGGAATATTATGCAGCAATCAGAAATGATGAGTTCGTGTCGTTTGTAGGGACATGGATGAATCTGGAGAACATCATTCTCAGCAAACTGACACAAGAACAGAAAATGAAACACCGCATATTCTCACTCATAGGCAGGTGATGAAAAATGAGAACACATGGACACAGAGAGGGGAGTGCTAAACACTGGGGTCTATTGGGGGAAAAGGGGAGGGCCAGTGGGAGGGGGAGTTGGGGAGGGATAGCCTGGGGAGAAATGCCAAATGTGGGTGAAGGGGAGAAAGCAAACAAAACACACTGCCATGTGTTTACCTATGCAACTGTATTGCATGCTCTGCACATGTACCCCAAAACCTAAAATGCAATAAAAATTAAAAATTAAAAATTAAAAATAAATAAATAAAAATTTAAAAAAAAATTTTTTTAAATGAAATAAGAAAATGAAAAGTTAAATTCCTAAAAAAAATAAAAATATATGTTTTGAATTTGCTCATGGAATTGAGAAAAAAAAGAAAAATATGAGAAAGACTAATGAAATCTGGTCAGTAGATTTAAAAAATAAAATCTATTAATATTTGTTTGGAGGAAATTATGATGACCTAGAAGTATTTCAGGCTTATTTAATTGATTAGGAAATTCATGAATCAAGCTAGGAAAAACTTCAGTAACAATATAAATTATATGCAACAACTAGAATCTCACAGCCCAATGATTTTTGGGAAAAAAGTCTGTCACAAAGCACTAATGTAAATAAAATACAGTAAATAGCATTACTAAAGTCCCACCTTCCAGCACAATTCTCCGCCCTCTGAAAAATAACAACAAATTCAAAATTATCAATATTATACTTGATAAAGACAGAATCAGTCTGAGCAACTTGCAAAACACAATTGTTTTGCAGAGAGAATATGCTCCCAGACTGTACAGAGCATTTTAAACAGTAATCAAATAAACCAAAGCAGATATGAAATTTGAAGAATAAAAAAAGTCTAATTGATAATCTCTATCAACATTCAATTCCCACTGATTTCAATTACATGTCTATTGAGATAACACATTAAAACTTAGGAATTATCAAAGTTATGTTTCAGCTTGTTTGTGATTATGACACTTGTCATTTAAAGGTTAATAGTCCAGGATCCAAAATCAACATACAAAAATCAGTAGAATTTCTATATGCTAAGAGCAAATAATCTGAGAAAGAAATCAAGAAAGTAATCTCATTTAAAATAGGTACAAATAAAATGAAATACCCAGGAATTAACCAAAGAAACAAAAGATCTCTACAATAAAAATATAATATTGATTAAATTTTAAATGACACAGAAAAATTGGAAGATGTTCCATGTTCATGGATTGCAAAAATCAAAATTGCTAAAATGTCCATGCTAGCAAAGCAATCTGCTGATCCAGTGCAACTCCAATCAAAATACCAATGCTATTCTTACAGAAATAGAAAAATAATCCTAAAATTTATATGGAACCACAAAAGCCACAGAAAAGCTAAAGCTATGCAAAGCAAAAAGGACAATGCTGGAGGCATCACATTACACATTACCTGACTTCAAATTACATTACAAAGCTATAATAACCAAACAGCATGGTATGTGTATAAAAACAGGCACATAGACCAATGAAACAGAATAGAGAACCCAGAAATAAATCCACATATTTACACCTAACTCATTTTTGACAAAGTTGCCAAGAACATACTTTGTAGAAAGGACAGTTTCTTCAATAAATGGTGCTGGAAAACCTGGATATCCATATGCAAAAGAATGAAACTAGAACTCTATCTCTCATCATATACAGAAATCAAACCAAAATGAATTAAGACTTAGACCTAAAACTATGAAACTGTTGGAAGTAAACATTGGAGAAATTCTCCAGGACATTGGTGTGGGTAAAGATTATTTGACTATGACTTCAAACAGAAAAAAGCAAAAAATGGGGTGACAAAAGCCTTCTGCACAGCAAAAGAAACAATCAACAAAGTAAAGAAATGACCCACAGAATGGGAGAAAATGTTTTCAAACTACCCATCTGGCAAATTAATAAGCAGAATATATAAGGAGCTCAAATGTCTCAATATTTAAAAAGCAAACATTCCAGTTTTTAAAATAGGCAAAAATCTGAATAAACATTTCTCGAAAGAAGACAAACAAATGGCCAACAGAAATATAGAAAAATGCACAACATCACAACACAAAATGGACTACAACAATTTAGTCACCTTTCTCTTCTTCTATCATTGTGTACACAACTTTTTACATCTTTTCCCTAGCAACTTCAATGAGAAACTTCCTGGATAAATACACCCATTTCTTTAAACACTAATTATACCATCAGAATTTGTTGTTATTTTCTGTTCCTCCAGGTCCATCTACTCATTCTTGAGTCTCCAACTTAAGTGTTTAAACAGCTCCTCCCTCGTTAACTCCTGGCATCAGAGTTAATCGTCAGAGAAATGCAAATTAAAATCTCAATGAGATATTATCTCACCACAGTCAAAAAAGGCTTTTATCAAAAAGACAGGCAATAACAAATGCTGGCAAGGATGTGGAGAAAGGGGAACTCTCATACAGTGTTGGTGGAAGAGTAAATTAGTACAGCCACTATGGAGAGCAGTATGGAGGTTCCTCGAGTAAACAAAAACAGAGCAACCATATCATCTAGCAATCCTACTGTTGGGTATATATGATGTTTTTTAAAAAAAATAAAAGGAAATCAATATAGCAAAGAGATCTGCACTCCCGTGTTTACTGCAGCACTATGCATGATAGCCAAGACACGGAATCAGTTTGTCTATCAGCAAATGAATAAAGAAAATGTGGTACATATACACAGTTGTGAAATAAAGAAGACAGTTATGCAGCCAACAAACATGAAAAATAAAGCTCATCATCACTGGTCATTAGAGAAATGCACATCAAAATCATATGCAGCCATTAAAAGTAAACAAATCCTATCATTTGCAAGAATGTGGATGGAAGTGGAGGATATTATGTTAAGTGTAATAAGTCAGGCACAGGAAGACAAATAGTGCATGTTCTCACTCATATCTGGGAACCAAAAAAAATTGAACTCATGGAGAGAGACAGTAGAATGATTATTACCAGGGCCTGAGAAGGGTAGTAGGGAGGGGAAGCAGAAAGGAGGAAGAGGGGATGTTTAAAGGAACAAAAATACAGTTAGATAGAAGGTATAAGATCTAGTGTTTGTTAACACAATAGGATGACTATATTGTTACATATATGTATTTGATATATATATGTATATATATACACACACACACGCACATATATATAGTAGTTAACAATAATGTGTTATTTCAAAATATCTCAAATAGTAGAATTGGAATGTTCCCAACAAAAAGAAATTATAAATGTTTGAGGTAATGGATACCTCAATTACCCTGATTTTATTATTACACATTGTATGCTAGTATCAAAATATCACATATAACCCATAAACATACAACTATCATGTATCCATTACAACTCTTATGTATCTATAACAGCTAAACATATTTTTAACTAAGTAATACATTAATAAGCTGTAGCAGTGGTTCCAAGTGAGGTGTTGAGGAGTTGGGCAATGCAAAGCAGCGTGATATAACATGGAGACGTCATCTGTATAAATTCGTATCAAGGGTTCCACTGCCAAAATACTAAAATACAGATTCGTGAACCAACAAACGTAGGAGCCCCTGCCAAAGACAGACACCTGCACAGGCCTCAGGTCAGATCAATATAACTAAATTCAAATCCTTGTTTAGTCCCTTACTAATTATGTGACTTTAAACAATTTAAATTTTCTGAATCTCAGTTTCTTTCATAAAAATAAAAGCATAGTAACACCACTGTCACAAGACTGCTGTAATAATTAATGGTTTAATGTATGTAAAGAGATGAACAAAGAGTAGTAAATGAATACATTATGTTCTCCCTGTCCTCACCCTAGAAGATACTAGGCAGAGATCAAATAATACCTCTCATGTCTCTCCCAAAATGAAACGCTATACAAATGAAAGCGTTTTAGGGAAAGCAATTTTACAGCTAGCCAGCACTAGTAGGTTATCATAGTAATTAACAGCCTTACTGCCAAGATGCTGGTCTTTATTGTTTACATAACTGCAAATTGAGTCACTTTCTTCTTGACCTTATTCAATTACCATACTCTAGGCTTAATTCAACAGAGTTGTTATTGGGAAACTCTTTGTCTTTTTCAATTCATTATTTAAAACTAAAATCTATGAAGGTTTTTTTAATTCTTCTTTCTTCGTTTTTCTTCTAATTCTATGTAAAAAAGTAGTAACCCCAAGTAGCTAATAACTAACATTGGTTAGTATTACAGCCCATGAATTTCATTGACTATCTCCATTAGTCTTTCAAGTTTATCCAAAGGGATTAGTGGGCTCTGATGTTCCTCCCTACTAATTTGTAAACTAACCAGTTTCCTTGCTTCTTTAAAAACTGCTAAGTTTATAAAGTATTGATTTTAAAATTTGACCTGGGACATAGAAATTTTTTTTTGTACTTAGAAACTTTCTGTCAGCATGTATCCTCAAATCTGCCTATAGCAACTTTGAATCCATTTGATGAAGTAAAATAAAACACAAATAGTAATAGGCCTCAATCCCAAAACAATATATAAGCAAATGAAAAATTCTAAGATGGGGACAACCTATATAAATACTAAAGTGAAATACACTTAAAGATTTACTCTTTAAAAGTCACCTTGTTAAGAACTAGCAATGCTTATCTCATTTTACTGATGCAATTGTTTAGTGATCTAATATTACACAATTTGATAAACAAAGAAATTAAGACCTTATTATATTAAGTAACTTTATGAAAGTGGCATAGCTACATTGCTGTGATTTGAACTCAAATTTGTACTACAGCAAAGCTAACCTTCTTTGTATTTTACCACAATGGTATGACAGTCTATTTTGGAGGACTGTGAACTTTTCTTATATACAGAAACCTCAGGAAAATTTTAAGTTTTAATGTGTGTATTAATTATGATACACTAGTTTTTAGCAAGTAATTTACTATAGTTAGGACTCATATTCTTGTCTATAAAATGGACTCAATTGACATTGTCCTTAAGAGATATAGACCAATGGAACAGAACAGAGGCTTCAGAAAGAATGTCACACAACTACAACCATCTGATCTTTGACAAACCTGACAAACCAGCAATGGGGAAAGGACTTCCTATTTAATACATGGTGTTGGGAAAACTGACTAGCCATATGCAGAAAGCTGGAACTGGATTCCTTCCTTATACCTTATTCAAAAATTAACTCTAGGTGGATTAAAGATTTAAGCATGAGGCCTAACGCCATAAAAAATCTAGAAGGAAACCTAGGCAATACCATTCAGGACATAGTCATGGGAAAAGACTTCACAACTAACACCAAAAGCAATGGCAACAAAAGCCAAAATAGACAAATGTATCTAATTAAACTAAAGAGCTTCTGCACAGTAAAAGAAACTATTGGTAGAGTGAACTGGCAACCAACAGAATGGGAAAAAGTTTTTGCAATCTACCCATCGGACAAAGGGCTACTATCCAGATCTACCCAGAACTTAAGCAAATTTACAAGAAAAAAACAACCCCATCAAAAAAAGTGGGCAAAGGATATGAACAGACAGTTTTCAAAAGAAGACATTTATGCAGCCAGCAAACATATGATAAAAAGCTCATCATCACTGGTCATTAGAGAAATGCAAATCAAAACCACATTGAGATACCACCTCACACCAGTTAAAATGGTGATCATTAAAAAATCTGGAGACAACAGATGCTGGAGAGGATGTGGAGAAATAGGAACACGTTTACACTGTTGGTGGGAGTGTAAATTAGTTCAACCATTGTGGAAGACAGTGTGGTGATTCCTTAAGGATCTAGAAATAGAAATAACATTTGACCCAGCAATTTCATTACTGGGTATATACCCAAAGGATTATAAATCATTCTACTATAAAGACACATGAACACATGTTTATTTTGCACTGTTCACAATATCAAAGACTTGGAACCAACTCAAATGCCCATCAATGATGGATTGGATAAAAAAAAAGTGGTACATATATAGCATGGAATACTATGCAGCCATAAAAGAGGACGAGTTCATGTTCTTTGCAGAGATGTGGATGAAACTGGAAATCATCATTCTCAGCAAACTGACACAAGAACAGAAAACCAAACCACGCATGTTCTTACTTGTAAGTGGGTGTTGAACAATGAGAACACAGGGACACAGAGAAGGGAACATCACACCCCAGGGGCTGGAGGTTGGGGGGCTAGGGAGAAATAGAGGGGGTGGGTAGATTGGGGAGGGATAGCATTAGGAGAAATACCTAATGTAGATAGGAGTAATACCTAATGTAATTCTTGTCAGTGGATGCAGCAAACCACTACCATGGCACACGGATACCTATATAACAAACCTGCACAATCGGCACACGTACCCCAGAACTTAAAGTATAATAAAAACAATTTTAAAAAATAAATAAATAAAATTAGTTACATGTGTAGTTAAATTCTAGTGTCAAGTTTTTAAAAAAAAATGAAATAAAAGAGCTAATTAATTTTTTTTTTTTTTTTTTTTTTTTTTTTTTTTTTTTTTTTGCTATGGAGTCTTGCTCTGTCTCCCAGGCTGGAACACAATGGCTCAATTTAGGCTCACTGCAACCTCCACCTCCTGAGTTCAGGCAATTCTCCTGCCAAAGCCTCCTGAGTAGCTGGGATTACAGGCACCTGCCACTGTGCCCAGTTAATTTTGAATGTTTCAGTAGAGACAAAGTTTTGACATGTTGGCCAGGTAGGTCTCAAACTCCTGACCTCAGGTGATCCACCCACCTTGGCCTCCCAAAGTGCTGGGATTACTGTCAGGTAGAGTTAATTTTAATAAGGTTTAACCATATATATAGTCCAAATATCATTTTATATAGAATCTGTATAAAAATTAATATGATCTTTGATATTTTTTTCACACTAAATCTAGAAATTCAGCATGTATTTTAAATACACATTTGAATTAGCCACATTTCAAGTGTTCAATAGCCACACATGGCTAGTGGCTACCCTATTAGATGGTACAGCTAGCTCTAGAGAACTTCAAGTTCTCTTCTACCCAAAAAAGCCTAAAAACCTATCAGTCTATAGTTTGCAAAATAAATGTATGCTGAAAATAATATTTTTTTAATTATTCCATAGAATTGCCTGAGTACCAAAGTAGCACTGACACTTATGTGGATCTGTTTTTGCCTAACAAGATCTTTTAAAAATTATTAATTATGAAATAACATATATAAAAGTAGTATATAAAACACAAATGTAATTTTTAAAATAATGATATACTGCAACCTCCCATATAATCACCCTCTAGGTCAATAAAAAGAACTTAACAAACCACTTCATAACCAATGACCCTCAAAATGTGCAGCACCCTGATCACTACCCATTTCTTCCCCCTTAGAGGTAAATACAACCCTGACATTTGTGATCATCATTTCCTTACATTTCTTTAAAACTTTATTACCTAGTTATGCCTCCCCCAAACTATATACCACAGTTTAGTTTTGCTGTTTAATTTCATATAAATGAAATTACATAGTATGTATAATTTTGAGAATTTCAACATCTGCTCAAAGCTATCTTTGTGGGACTCAGACATATTTTAGATTATTCATGTTCACAGCTTTATTAGTTCATTGTGTGACTGTAGCATTAGCATTCTACTATTGACCTATACACAGTGCTTTCTGGTGTTTGGCTATTATAAACAGTTCTGGTGTGAACATTCTTGTCCATGTACCTTGAAGAGGTACATGCCTGAGAGCACCTCAAGAGTATACTTAGAAGTGAATTTGCTGGATCATATGACAGGACCAATCTTCAATTCTAGTAGATAATGTCAGACCTTCCTAAATTGATGGATAAGTTTACACTTACGCATGAGTTTTGCTACAACCTCCCCAGTGACTGGTATTGTTAGATTTTATAATTTTTACCAACCAGATGAGAATATAATAGCATTTCATTGTAGAATTATTTCTCTAAATATTAATAAAATTAGTTATGCTTGTGTTTACACATTGACCATTTGAGTTTTCTCTTTGAAGTTGCCTCTTTTTCTTACTGATTTGTACGTCTTTTATAAGTCCTGGGTATTTGTCCTTTTTGTTTGGTTGGTTTTGGTTATATAAATTTTAACAATTTCCCCAACTGAGTAATTTGTCTTACCACACTTTTAATGGGGACTTTTTGATAGATAGATGTTCTTAATTTTTATACAAAACAATATGTCAATCTTTTCCTTTATAGGTACTGGTTTTTATATCTTGTATAAAAAAGACTTTCCTACCTCGAAGTTATTCTCTGATATTATCTTCTAGAGCTTTGCATTTGACCATTGACATTTTGGTCCTTAATCTGTACTAAGATCATTTTTAATATGGTGTGAGGCAGGTGTCAACTTTAATTTTATTTCAGTTTGATATCTAAAAGGTTTAGCATTATATATTTAAAAGTGTGTCTTTTTTACAATAACCTGCAAAGTTACCTCTTCCACCTCTCAAATATCCCTCAATAAGTGGGGGCTTTCTACTCTGTTCTTTTCATCAACTTGCCTAGCTCCATGCCACTGTCATAATTACATAACTTTAAAATATGTTTTGATACCTGATAAATCAATTCTTTTCATATTATATTACTTTCTCAAAATTTTCTTGGCTTTCATTGACCCTTCTAAGTTCCATATACATTTTGAACAAGCTTATTGAATTTAACAAAAGAGTCTGCTGAGATTTAATTTAAAATTCATTAAATATATAGAAATCAACTCTGTCTTGACTAAGATAGAATTGAGATTTTTCATAATTTTTATTTCACTCTGTTAATTTTTGTTCTAAATTTATTTAGGTCATGTTAATATGCATTTTTATATTTTTTCCACAGAATTCTTCTATGTCTTGGTTAGATTTATTCCCAATTGCTTCATATTTTCTTAAGTTGGAGTAAAATATGTATTACTTCATTTTAACTGTTATGTTGCTAGCATATAGAAATGGAATTCATTATTGTATATAAATATGCACCTAATTGAACTCTCATTAGTCATAATAATAAACCTCTTTGATGTTCTTTATAGAATCATGCCAACTGTAAATAATCGCAATTTTGTATGTTGTTTGTTAATCTCAACTGTTTTTTCTTTTCTGCCTATCTGATCTGGTTCAGGCTTACCATGTAATGTTGACTAAAAGTGGTAGCCAGCCAGCCAGCATCATTGCCTGACTCCTTATCCAAAAGAGAAAATGTTAAATGTCATTTAACATTTGACTCTGCTATATAATCTTTGCAAATAATCTTTCATCATATTAACATGCTGATCCTAATTTGCTAAAAAGTTTTGTCATGAATTAGATGTTGACTTTTATTAAACGTTTTTCTGTCTCTATTAAAAGAATCATATATTTTCTCTCCTTTTTTTTTAACTGTGCTAATTTATACTGATTGATTTTAAATGCCTAATTTCACATTTCTGAAATAAACTTTACAATGTATTTTTATATTCGCAAACTTTTGTTTAGGGTTTTTAATATATGTTCATGAATGAGAAAGACCTATAATTTTACTTTTATAATGGTCATGTTAGGTTCTAATGTTAATGTTATGCTTACCTCATAAAATAAATTTTTAAATGTGCTTTCTTTTCTACTGATATTTAAAAATTTGAATGAAAATTATTTTACTGTTTGGTGGAATATGACAGAGTTCAATAATAAAGACAGACTCAGAGTTCTGTATAGGAATATTTTAACTTTATTTATTTAATAGATAAAATACTATTCACATATATCTATCTGTCAACATTAGTAAGTTTGTTTTTCCAGCATGTTTTTCCAGCACTTTGTTCATTTTACTTAACTGTCAATACTATTGACATGAAATACTAATAAATCCCTAATATTATTTTATATATATGGTATCTGTGATCTCTTTTTTACTCTGTAAATTATTTGTCCATTATCTCTTATTCCTTGATTATATTCTCAACATATATTTATAAATTTCATTATTCTTTTTAGAAAGTCTACTTTTTGGCTTTATTCATCACCTCTTTTTTGATAGTTTTATAATACTTTAATTGCTGCCCTATTCCTGGATAATGCAAGGACCTTCAAACACTTAAATTATATTTATTTCCCTCTCAATGTATATGTTATCATAAGTAGTTACTATAGTTCTATTTTATGCTCCATAATACATTATTATCATTTTAAGTAATTCCTACTCATTTATATTTGCCTCTAGCTTCTTGTCATTACTTTTGCTTTCCAGATTTCCCTTCTGGGATCATTTTCCTTCAGCCTAAATCACATGTCCAAATCATGCTGCAATCACAGATAAATCCAAAATTGTATTGTCTTACAGTAACAAAGGTTTATTTCTCTTATATTTATATCCATGGAGGATCAACTAGAGCTCTGCTGAATGTGCTCTTCATTTTGAAATCAAAGCTTAAGAGGCATCCTCTATCTGGGACACATGTTTCAACAGTGCTTAGAAGTGTTGCTTGTCACTTCCATGTACACTGCATTGTCTGATAAAGTGATATCGTCAAATTTGATTGTCATCAGGACATGAGGTCCCTAGTAAAAGAAACCAGCTAAACTGACATCAATATATTAATATTATCTGCTGCACCATGTGTTTGTATTTCTATCAGATAGTATCTGCCATTGAAAAACTCAGTGTTTGCCTGAAAAATATATTTTATTTACTGACATTCATAAAATGTATTTTCCCTGGGTATGCAATTCTGTTAATATTTTTCCATTTAATACAATAATGATATATTTTCCCTTTCTTCTGATTCTATTGTTATTATTAATTTATCTCAGTCTAGTTGCTATTCCTTTAAAGATAATTCTCTTTCATTTCCGGCTTCCTTTAAGATTTTTAACTTGTATGTGGTACACAGATGTTTCACTATGATATATTCAAGTGTGTATTTCTTTCTACCTCTCATGCTTGAGATTTGTTGGGCAATTGAATCCATAGATTAATATTATTGTTTTGTTCAGGAATATTTGCAGCCAACAGTTCCTTAAATATTTCCTGCTCTCTATTCTTTCTGTTCTCTTCTTCTAGAACTCTGATTAGACATATATGAGAATTCATATATTAGACGTTCTTTCCTGCCCTCCATGACTTTTTAATGTCTTTTTTATATATTTTTTAATCTCTTTGCTTCTTCATGCTACATCCTGTAAAGTTATTCTGACTGATCTTCAGAATAATTATTCTGGCTGATTCATTTATTGAGTTTTTACTTTCAGCTATTGCATTTCTCTTTTGTAAAAATTTGATTTGGTTTCTCCAATCTTCTAGGGCACATTTCAAGTATTCTAATATCAGGAATATTTTTATTTCTTTAAACATTTTTAGCATGGTGTTTTATAACTGGTGGCTATAGTTATAATATATGGAGTCTTTGTAGGTTTCTTTCTGTTTTATGTTTTGGATCTTAATATTAGTGTCCTTGTTTTTCTGTGTGTGATTGGTTATTATTGCCAGTGAGCGCCCACTAGTCGTTTTTCTTAAAAGTGTGTTTATAGGTACATTTTAAGAATAAGATGAAAACACCTTTCTGCAGAAAATATTTTAATTTACTTTTGCTAGGTTTCTATGGATACAGAGAACCAAAGAATCTAGTAAATTTGGGTTTTTAAAACTCATAAAAGCCAGGTTGTGGTTATAACTTTTCTGAGAGTTCCTACTGTGGTTTGACTGTGTTCTCCAAAAAGTTCACGTGTTTATCCCTTTTTCTTTATGAATGAATTAAGGAATTAATGAGTATGTTGCCCTCATGAATAGATTAATGTCACTATAAGAGAGTGCTTATCCGAGAGTGGTTACTCTAGTATCATGAGAGTAGCTTTCTTATTAAAGCAAGTTTTTATCTAGCTTGCTTGCTCTTGCTCTGTCACAATGTAATGCCTTCTGCTGTGTTATAATGCAGCAAGAAGGCCCTCACAGATGCTGGTTCCTCCACCTTGGGCTTCCCAGCGTCCAGAACTATAAGACATAAATTTTTCTTCATAAATTACCCAGCCTGTGTTATTCTGGTACAGCAACAGAAAACAAACTAAGGCAATTCCCTCTTCTGCTTTACTAAGCATCAAGGTACTGTTCGTTGCAAATGCATGATACTGGGAGAATGAGGCTAGTTTATTTCTAATTACCTCTCATTCCTTGGGGTTCCTAGATCTACAGAAAGGTGCTGTCTATTAGACTTCCACCTAGAGTGTGCCCTGTGTTTGTTTACCCTTTACCCTATTCCACCTTTTATTCAAGCTTAACTCATTTGACAAACATCCCCAGAGAAATGTGGATTAAATGATTCTCTTACCTTCTGATTCTGGTTTTGACTTATATTTTAACTTGTTAGATCTTTACTACATCTTTAAGGCTTATATTTTTAAAAAGACATTTATTTTCTATTGTAGTCAGCACTTTTAGTTGTTTTATTCCAATGCAAATGTTGGCCCCAATGACCCACTCCCTGATTCTTTCCTCTGAAGGTGACTACTGGACAAATTCTAAAATGATTCCACATCAGCATTCTCCTTTGTAACCTATATCCAGCTTGTGGGAAATGCTCCACATCCCTTGCTCCAACTCAGGAAGTGGAGGTAAATCAAAACACATCAGCCCTCTTTTAGCTTTATCATAAAGCAATCTTTCAATCTTTTATCACTTCCAGATTTCTCAGAGAGGAGTCAGACCTCATCCCAAACTCTGCTTTAGTTTTCTCACATGTGAGTCAGACATGAGTCCTCTATAACTTCTAACTGCAGGAGACAAAATTAGAGTTTTAAGTTGTCTTGCTGAAGCCTTCCCCATCTAGCTTTCAGAGGAAGGAACAGACTCTTCCTCTCCCAAACGCAACAGAATGGAAACTCTCCACAGAGCAGTAGCTCTCTGCAAGAAAACCTTTGTGACAACTCATCCTCCCAAATCTCTGATTCTTTATGGCCTTGATCATGCTGAGGAGTATAAGACTTATGGAGCAGCTTGTCATTTTGTAAATTCTGCTGTTCTCTTACTTGGCATTGGTTTTCATACCTCAGTCAGAAATGAAACATTCTGTACACTTTAATATCATTTGTCAAAATGAAAAACAAATTATTAAAATTTGAGTTTTTAAAATTTTAACCCCACACTTAGCAGTAATCTGTGCAATGCTAGTAATCTGAGAAGGCTAGTGTCTATTTTCACCATTTATTTACTATTTTTTAAAAGATACAAGTAAAACTGCATGATGTACTAAATTGTACTGAATTGTTGGAATTTTATAATCATGAATTTATAAAAACACCCAAACTCTAGAGGTGAAAACAAAGGCAAATAAGTATCCCACAAAGAAAGGAGAATGGGAGGAGAGCAGTAAAGCTTTCTAAAAGATCAAGAGATATTTGACAATACTTATGAGAATCTCTCCCTCAGGAGGAGAAGAAAATTCACCCTCACCAAAAAGATCCAGGAACCCCACTCACTTCCTGTTAAGACAACCAGCACCTAACAGTATAAACCGTATTTCCTCTAAAAATAGAAGCAATAATATTACAAGCCAAGAGAGTTTTGTTAGACTTTGCTGGACTTCCACTGGGAATCTCAGTGGAAACAAGAATCTGTTGACACATAGAGTACTACACAATTCCCTCGAAAGCCCTAATTCTAATAAATCAAAAGTTCTACTTCAATGCAACTGATCTATTTTGGAGAAGGCAATCTTGCTCAGAATTAAATTTGTCAAGGCACATTCTTTTAATCTTTAGCAGTATGAGCTTTGTAAATGCAGTATTTGAAATAATACAGCCTATCATTTTGTACAAAAGACTTGAGAGTCCTAGATTTCTGAATGCTTTCTAAAAAAACTGCCAAGTTACTTAAGCTGCTGCTGCTTCTCCTCCTCCTTTTCTTTTTTAAGCAAGAGAGAAGTAAAAGTTCTACGAGGTAGTGAGCAAAGAAATGTTTGAATATTGAGGAGAGTTAATGAGACAGAGATAATGCTGTTTCAGTTGGCAAGTCCTACAAAGCAAAGGTTTGTGCAAAGGTAATAGTGATTTGAATTGAAGACAGGGATACTGACCATCTATTTCATATTCACATCCTCAGAATCTTTTCCTCAGTAACTGTTTCACATACGTAACACTGCCAACTTGCTTGAGAATATAATCTTCATAAAACGTTATGTTTTCCTTTACACTGAACAAGCATTCGCCCTTTAGGAAATATCAAAAAAAGACTTCAGAGAGGTTTTAAATCAATCTACATAAAATGTCTTTGAAGTAGCCAAGTGGTTTTCTGTTTGCTTTTAATTTTCTCTTCTGTGGTCCAAGCACTTGGAGAACAAATGTGAGAGAAGGCTTTGGATAGAAAATAAAAGAAATTACAGAAGCTTTCAATGAGATAGGCTTAATGTAGTGATGGCACTGGGGAAAAGTATAATTAGGAATTAAACAAATATTAGAGACCAGAAATACCAATATACAGCTGGAGCTCAGAGATGCTAATGTACAGCTAACTTAAGTCACCATAGGCTGGCCATTGCAGAGAATGGGGACATGATAGACATAGTAAACATAGCTCCATTAAATGGAGAGGTCCATTTAAATGAACAAAATATGCAAGTTATACACAACATTCTTCAAGTCTATAGATAAAGAATTAAACATTATCTCCTCCATGAAGTCTTCCATGACCTACCCCCACACCCACAGCCAAGTTAAGACATCTTGGGATGGTGCCCTATCAGATATATCTATATATGGTTCCCCTTACTGTCTCAGTTTTGTCTTTTGTAAAAACAGCTAATGATATATTAAGGGTTAAGTGAAATAACTCCTAAAAGTCTTTAGCACATGCACTAAACATAATAGGCACTCAATAAATAATCATTATGATACTGTAATTTTTTACTTAGATCTGTCTCCCTCATTACAGTCTCCTTCAAGAATTTATTATAACTAATCAATAGCTACTGTTAATTATAAAGTATTATACACTAGGTACGGGTCTATGTGATTTACGTGATGATAGTATTATTATCCTCATTTTATAGACAAGAGAACAGAGGCACATTGGAGTACATTTATCTTAACTGTGCATAAAATATGATAACCCAAGAAGAAATTGTTTTACTCCATTTTCTTCTTTTATAATAAAAAGTTCACTTCTTTAAGCAAGTAAGTAAAGTGCTGTAGGTAAGAAGACACAAGAGAACATTATTACACATGCAAAGTGTTCTGGAAATCATAGCTTCTCTAAGACAAACTTTTTGTTAAGTCTGAATAGCCTACAATATGTGATTTAACAGTACACGTAACCTGTAATTCAGTTCTAACACGGTTTATTTAAAATCTCTAAAACTAGGAATCTGGTTTTCTAAAGTTACTTATAAATACATGGTAAAACTTGATAGGTATTTCTGCTAGTGTCTCTGCAAAATCCTCACTACTATCTGAAGGTTTGAGAATATGTAATATCTATAAATGAAAGCTATTGGGAATAACCAACAGCAGTTTACACTGAGAACTTTTATTTGTCAGTATGTAAAATCTGATTTTGCTTACACCTACGTATTAAATTAAATGTAGGTGTAGTCTAAGATATACCTCTTCTTTGAGCAAAAGGATTGCTCATACCAACAGTCACTAATACCAACACCTAGCTTTTCATATTGCCATGTAATAATTCTCAAAAATCAAGGAATAATTTTAATGTTATTAAACTTGAACACTCTACAATATACCTTCTGCTGCAAGTGTCCTATAAATACATTTCACTGTAAAAATTCATTTTACTAATATACAAGAGGACACCCTTGCCTATTCAGATAGAAAAGTTTAAGATAGGTATCTACTCTATATTCACTCAAGTCACTTTCTGACTCAAAAGGCTTGATACCCATAGGTCAATATCCTAGACAAAAAGAATATGACAAATTATAAGATGCCCATTTGTTAGATTTAAAAACTGAGCTCCAGAGAGATTTTTGCCCAAGGTAAAGTGGGAGTTAGTAGCAGAGAGGGAAATTAACCCTGAATTGTTACACTCCATTTTCTCCCTTGGTAGCTTATTCATCTACGTCTTAAAATTGACCACAGACAATTGAGATACAGAGGCACTAAAGAATCTAGAAATCAGTTCCCCATTTATCATTGAAACTTTACTCTTTTAAAAAAAAAAAGTAGCCAATTTTTTAAAGTTACAAGAATGACTACACTTTAATAATCAGAAGAAAAAACAAGTTTTTTCATTAAACATGCAGAAATCATGTAAAATCCAGTGAAAGGAAGTTATTTTTAAGCCTGTATGTCTCAGCAACTACAAACTGAGTTTAATTTGAATTTTCTGTGTGCAAATTTTCACTTTTGCCAAGAATTATAGTGTTTTTCATGATAAAAACCAGTTTCTTGGTGAGAAATGGAATTTGCAACATTGATATTTATGTTCTTATGTGAATAATATAATAAGTAAAATATCTCTGTTTCCCATGTGTTTACAAGCAGCATAAAAGCAGTTTATTATTATTAAATAAATAAAATATTAGCAACTTTGGTGTCAGATTATTCCAGAAATTGGAAAATGACCCACTTGCTGGATAAAATGGTTAGTACTTTCCAAGTAAAAATTAGATATTCCTTTCTTGCAAACTCAATTTTATGATCTAATGTTTGGAGGTTTCTATTAAGCAATTACGTGAAGATTTTTCTAACATTAGCCTTCAGATAATACTTAAAGCAGAAGTCCCCAGCCTTTTTGGCATTGGGGAGCGGTTTTGTGGAAGATAATTTTTCCACAGACAGAGGCAGGTGTATGGGGGTTGTTTCAGGATTAAACTGTTCCATCTCAGATTATTAGGCATTAGATTCTCATAAGGAGTGCATAACCTAGAGACCCCTCGCATGTGCAGTTCACAATAGTGTTTGTGTTCCTATGAGAATCTAGTGTCACTGCTGATCTGAGAGGAGGCAGAGCTCAGGCAGTAATGCTCACTGCTCACCTTCTGCTGTGAGGTCCGGTTTCTACCAGGCCACAGAGTGGCACCAGTCCATGCCCTGGAAGTTGGGGAACCCTGGCTTAGAGTTTTAATTTTTAGTTTGTAAACATGTCAAGCTTGGACTTGTAAAAATGTTTATATTAACATAAAGCATCTAACAATTTAATCTGCACCTCTGGAAGATGGGTAAAGTGAGGGATACCCTACCACACCCCCACTCCCATTAACCAGAGAAGCTCTGCTTATATTTGTTGTCTTCATAGGGTCCCCAAATAAGATTTAATTTATTAAAAACGCAGTTATGCTGACTTAAAGTAATTTAAAAGTTGTTCAAATTTCTTATGAAAGATAGTAAGTCAGGAGAAATTTGAAACAAAACACTGATATTTTGGTAATTCTCTTATCTAATGTACATTAATTAAGCATCTACCATATGTTAAATACTCTTGGAAACATTAAGAATATCATGATAAAATTCTTGTTCTCATAAAACTTTCAGTTGAATAAATAGACACTGCTATATAAATGGCAAAGTACATAATACAATGGAATGTAATAAATGCTATTAAAGAAAGGACAAAAAGACAGGTCCTAAAGGGCAGTTACTTTTGATAATGTCACCATGGAATGTCTCTATATCTCTCTCTCCCTCTCTCTCTCAGAATGTAGCACTTGAACATATTTCCAAAATATATCTCTAGTGAAAAGCATTTCAGACTAAGGGAATGACAACGTAAAGTTTCTGAGGGAAATAAGAGTGATGTATTCAAATAAGCATAAAAAGGTCATATCAATAGGGAGGCGTGAGAACAAGGAGAATGGTGGGTTGGGTCAGCAAGGTAGCAGTACTCAGATGGTGGAGGGCCTCATAGGCTGACGTGAGGACTTGTTTTGAATTTGACAGGAAGAAATAGAGGAAGATACTGATATAATACGACTTGTATTTTTAAAGATTTACTCCTGGTTGCTGTTTAGATAACAGAATGGACAATAGGAAAAGTTGCAAACATTCAAGTAAGGAGAGTAATATAGAAGCTGTTTCAATAGTTCAGAAGGAAAAAGATGATGGCTCGGTGACTTGGAATAGCAGGAAAATGCAGACACTTATTAAGACAAGAGCTTATTTTTAAGAGAAAAACCTGTAGGACTTACTGATAGATTGCATAAAAGCTATACAGAAAAGATGAGTCAAGGTTGACTTTGACTCTGTTTTACCAGAGCAGCCTGATGCCATTTACTAAAATGAAAAAGATAAAAGAAAGAGTAGGCTTGATGGGTGAAAGAAGAGTTCTGTGTTTGACATGTTTGCATTTGAATTTCACATTGGAAATTTCAAATAAGAAATTAGAGTTCATAGAAGTCAGAGGTGAGGATATAAATGCATAAGCATATAGGTGGCTTTAAAGCCATGGTATTGAATAAGATCAATATGAGAGATACATTTGAGAACAGAAAAGAGCAAGCAGTCCATTCTTGGAATATGAAATATACGTATATTGAGAAAATAAGAACACAGGCAAGGAGTCTGAGAAAGAATAGCCAGTTAGGTTAAGAAGCTGGTGTGCCATTCCAGAAGCCAAGAAAATAAATTGTTGTTGTTGTTGGTTTGTTTGTTTGTTTGTTTGTTTGTTTGTTTGTTTTTGAGACGGAGTCTCTCTCTGTCACCAGGCTAGAGTGCAGTGGCGCAATCTTGGCTCACTGCAACCTCCACCTCCTGGATTCAAGTGATTCTCCTGCCTGAGCCTCCTGAGTAGCTGGGACTACAGGCTCATGCCACCACGCTAAGCTAATTTTTGTATTTTTAGTAGAGACGAGGTTTCACTATCTTGACCTCATGATCCACCCACTTTGGCCTCCTAAAGTGCTGAGATTACATGCCTGCGCCACCATGCCTGGCTGAGACAAAGTTTTAAAAGAGTGAATGAACAACTCTCATATATGCTATAGAGGGAACAAGTAAAATTAGGTCTCTTACCTGACCATTAGACAGCAACCTTAGAGTCACAGGCAAAACTCAAAGCCTAATTAACATGAGCTCAAAGGATAATGAGGTAATGAATGAAGACTGTAGAGAAAACATTCTGAAAATATGCTATTAACAGAAACAGGGAAATCATAGCTAAAGGGGGAATCAAGATCAGAAAATGTTTCTTACTTGCTTGTTTAAGAAAGGGTATATTGAAGCCTGTTTGTTTAAAGATGTTTAGTTGGGGGCAGGCGTGGTGGCTCAAGTCTGTAATCCCAGCACTTTGGGAGGCCAAGGCAGGTGGATCACGAGGTCAAGAGATCAAGACCATCCTGGTCAACATGGTGAAACCCCGTGTCTACTAAAAATGCAAAAAATTAGCTGGGCATGGTGGCGCGTGCCTATAATCCCAGCTACTCGGGAGGCTGAGGCAGGAGAATTGCCTGAACCCAGGAGGCAGAGGTTGCAGTGAGCCCAGATGGCACCATTGCACTCCAGCCTGGGTAACAAGAGCGAAACTCCATCTCAAAAAAAAAAAAAAAAAAAAAGAAGTTTAGTTGGAGGAGTGGAGACCTGATGATGTGAGAAATAGTGGATCATTTTTAGAGTGAACTTTTAAAAACAGCCAGAGGAGGTAGGGTCAAGACCATTTGTGAAGGAGCTGGCCTCATATAGGTGTACAGAAAATTCATATATGGCATACCAGGAGAGAACACAAGGTATATGAGTACAGATGCAAGTAGGTAAGAGAAGGAATTCATTTCTGATTGCTTTTGTAAAAAATAATAATAATAATAAAGTAAGTATCCAGTTCATCGGCTAAGATTGAGGAAGGGAAGAGTATACCAGAGGTTTGAGGTGAGGGAAAAAGAAGTGAGATTGTATTCTTGGAGAATAGAAGAGAAAAATGATTATAGGAATATAGAATGATTGCTGCAAAAAATTAATGGCTCACTTACTGTGTAGTCCTAAATTTAAAGTAAATACCATGATCAAGTCAATGCAGGCATAGAGTAGGCATAGTGTAGGATTTAACAAGGGTAGATGCTTTTCAGGTGAGAGTGATAGAGAAAGGCCCAGAAGCATTGAAGATAAAAGCAAAGGAATGATACAATGATATGTTATATCATCTAACCTGGGTGAAATGAGATGGAGGCTATGAGAAGAGTCATGATCCCGAAAATGTGTAGAATTAATAGGCTGAAGATTCTTGAGAGAAGGAGGGTGACAAGTTGTTGGAGCAAAAGAACTGAAACAACAAGGCTACAAAGATAGGAGGCTGCAAGCAGAATAGGATGCTTGAAATGAGATGTTTCAAGGTGGTACAGTTATTGGAAATGACAAGGTCCAGGGTATGACTGTGGACTGAATCAGGGGCAATGAAAAAGATCAATAGAACTGAGAAGATGAAGGCCTTTCAAGGTTGTTGGAAGGATCATCATTATGAATACTGAAGTCACCAATGAGGATGATAGACCAGTGATGAAAAGTCAGTGTTTCAGGTTCATCAATAACCTCATTGAAGAAGGGGAGAAGGTTGGGAAGATGTTGGTCAAAGAATACAAAATTTCAGTTAGATAGGAACAATAACTTCAAGAGATCTATTGTACAACATGGTGACTATAGTTAATAACAATGTATTATATTTGCTAAGAGTGTAGATTTTAAGTATTCTCACCACAAAAAATAATAACTATGTTAGGTAATGCATGTGTTAATTAGCTTGATTTAGATTTACACATTCCACAATGTATGCATATTTCCAAGCATCATGTTGTAAGTGATACATATGTAAAATTTTTTAATTTAAAAATTTTTAAGAAAACATCATTTGGGGAAATATAATCCCTGGGAGGCAACAGTAGATGAATTCAACCAAGATGAGGAAGCAGGAGGCATACTTCACCTGCCTCCACTCAGGTAGCCAGAGTTTTTAGGAAGGTGGCAAAGAAAATAGTAACCTGGAATTAACTCTAAACAATAAGGGTGACACCTATATTGAGACTTGTATACTGTGGGCGTGAAAGGAAAATTGCCCAAACTTGAGAGAGCCACAAGGAAAGAGTGCCTTCAACATATAGACAAGTTTCAGTAAGAGTTAAACAGTAAACAAAACATTTATAGAAGTTAAGGACATAGGAGGATTTGCATACAGGATTTCCAGTGGGCAGAATGGGAGAATCTGGAACAGAAGTGAATTTGAATCAGATTAAAGAATGTACACATATATATATGAAAAAGACTCAAGGTGATAAGGGATACCCTGGGGTGTTTGAGATTATAATGATAATGAATTAATCATCTCTCTTGGGAAGGCTAATTAATATAATTATGATATTCTTCCTTGTAGTGATCTCTCAGGCAGTTTGTTATGGTGTTGGAAGGTAAAAGGAGTATAATTCATGGCAAGAATATTTGCTGCCCTATGGATCTCCTCTAAATCCTGTTGCAAGTGGTATCGCCAGAATATGTTAATTGGTCTATTAATCAAATTTCTCTGTGTTTAGAATTTGAGAGCTCAGAAAATACTGTCTTGCACCATTTATTAGACTCTGGTGACTTCATAAACTTAAATTAAGCATGATAAAGTAAGCCTGATAATAGTTCATTTTAAGGTCTCCAAGTCAATGGAATTAACTGTCCAAACCATATTTCTTAAACTTGTCAACCTCAATGCACACAATGGGTAATATATACCTGAATATGTTCATATGAGCCAGGTGTACACATTTACATTTACTACCTATAATTCCAATTCATTCATTATCTCCCAATGAAGGATTGCAGAAAGAAAATGCATGAGAGTTGGATTGATATATTAACCATGACTCCACTATATTTTTGAAAGAAACAAGACTTATTAACAGCAAGATTTAATATTTTCATGAAATTAATAGTAATAATATCTTCGTGATACTTGTAACATACTTCACATCTCAGCTCAACATTTTAAGATTCGCTCTCTAGTCTCTGCACTAAAAAAAAGTCAACTATAACACAGCATTATATCGATCAAAATAAATCTACCACTATCCAAGAATGAAGATCAGTGTATTTTTTTTTGTGATCATTTATTTGTAGTTTTCTTCATCTCATATCTTCAGTGACTGATATGTTTGACAACAGATATACAAAATCTGACACTGTGGGAACAGATCTTCAATTTTGCCATTTGTTAGGTTTAAAAATGTGACAGATTCTGAAACATGTTATGTGTTCTCTGAGATTCACTGTTTGTTTATGCACTCCCTTCACTGCCCTTGCCTCCCACACCCTGAATTTCTCAGGAATAGCTCTACTACACAGAGGACCACTTTTCTGGGGCCCAAGATCTGAAACAGGGACTGCAGTGACCTACGCATGAGCCTTGATGAACTTAGTACTTTGAGAGCCAGCATTCTATCAATAATATGCATTATTATTAGATACATGGATCTGAGATTTAAGTCCAGCCACCGATTCAAATGTCTATATGATTAACCATGACTCTCTATCTTCCTTCTTAGTTTGAAGCATTATTAGAGGTTGCAGAGAAAAATAAGTGTGCTAATCCTGACAAAAAAAAATCAGGCTTTCCTGACATTATTCACTTCAGGTGAGAATGTAAAATAACAAGAAGCAACAAGAGTCATTTTGTAACATGTCATATTGAATATAAATATACAATATATAAAACATTAATATAAATCAGTATATATAAATTTTTATACTAATGTGTAGTGTATAGTTTTTAAATGTATGTATTAATAAATTGATAAAATAGGGTACATAGTGTTTATTAATACAAATGTAAATTCCATTAATGTGCTGATTCTGCACATATTTATAAGCAAATGCATGGCCTTAAATGGAACAAAATGTACTAGTTATTTCAAATGTGCCAATTCAGTTTGATTCTTGAACATATACAAAAATGTAGAAAAATAAATCTTGAATAAGTGCCTTTCAGGGATTTGTAATTTTTATATTGTAAACTAAAGGAGTCATCAGGTAATGTAGGGTTCAGCATACTGTGGTCCATGGGTCAATTCTGGCCAGCCATCTGCTTTAGTAAATAAGATGTTATTGCAACACAACCCTTCATGAACACAACAATTCATGTTCATATCATGAACAACCATTCATGTATATGTTGTCTATGGCTGCTTCGTTATAATGGCAGAGTTGCGTAATTGTAACTGAGATTGTAAAGTTTACACAGCTGAATATTTTCTCACTGGTTCTTTACAGAGAAAGTTTGCTGACCATTGTGATATTGATTACAGAAGCTTCTTTACATTCTATAGATCAGAAGGAGGGATGACACAAAGCAAAAGATATGGAAGGTGGTAAATCCGTAATTACTTCTGAAATGATCAGAGCAATTCGAACAAAATGGAATTGTGATTGAAAGAGCTGAGGAATTAATGTGGTTGCCACCCTCTATTTTGGCCATGTCCTCGTTGGCATCCCTACCACAAATCTCCCCAGTTGATATTGAAAGTGATCCAAGACTTACATAGGTTTATTAGTCAGCTTGGGTTTATGTGACAAAATGCTATAGACTTGGTGACTTAAACAGAAGAAAGGTACTTAAATGTGAGATCACAGTGCCAGCACAATCAAGTTCTGGTGAGGACTGTTCCTGGCTGGTAAATGGCCATATTCTTGCTTTGTCCTCACATGGCGGGGACAGAGAAAGAGAGATCTCTCTTCCTCTTAGAAAGCCAACAATTCTATCAGATTAGGATTCCACCTTGAAAACCTCATATGGCCTTAATAAAGCCTCCTAATTACCACTCAGTTACCCTCTATCTAATTCCCTACAGTTACATTAATCTTTAGAGCTTCAACATATAAAATTTGGTGAGACACAATTCAGTCCACAGCAATAGGTATAAGAAATTATGCCCAAATTTCTGCTACAGACATGGAATGTTGGTTTTGTCCACTAGAGAAGTTTGGCTCATCAAGTTTCATACCATTTATCAGCAACCTTTATTAATATTAATAAAAATTGACATGGTATATCTCAATGTATTTAAGAAGCTAAATGATCCTAAATGTTAGCAACCTACCAATTATTTTATAGCATCGTGAATATTTTTCAGTCTGTAAAATAAAAAGAATTGCTTTACAATTTAAAAGCTTAAAAACATCCTATTCTATCCTACTGAAGACACAGTCTAGGTCATTTGTGAATTATTTACCATATGAAGACAGAACCCATAAGGAAAAAAAATAAAGCGATAAAGAATAAGTCTAAGTTACAAACCATTAAAATTCTTCCAACTGAAAATAGCATTTGGGACTCACTCTTTCTTTCAAAATCTCCCTTTAAAAAGCTTCAGAGATGCCCTGAAGGCTTCATTTACGTCTGCCATATTGGATTTGCTCTGCTTGTGTACTGCAACCTCCCTTACAGGCTAAAGTTTGTTTTACACTTCAGTCTACTTTACATTTCAAAGTACATGAGCAGCAGCATCAAAATTCTCAAAAACAATAATGAAAGACTTTATGACCAAAAGGTGGGCCAGGAGCACATTTTTCATTTGAAACCTCTCAAAATGTTTTATTCCAAATCCTAAATCCCTCCAGTGTTATGATGGATAAAGTCATATGTTTAAGATGTTTTAAAATAGCTGAATTTATTCTAAAAATTATTTATTATTAAAATAATTATAACACTTTTATATTGGCTAGAAATTTCTAAGGTTCCTTTGTCTTATAATAATCTCTCAATAATTATCCAAGTTGAATTTTATAGGATGTGCTGAGGATTCATCTTTTATATTAGACGAGCAAGTGAACAAAATAAATACGCCTGACTCAGGTTACAATAGTAACTCTGCTTCTCACCCCACAAATTTACAAGCAGCTATCCCACTGTTTAAAGCAAAGATTTTTATTATGCTTCATTATCTGATCAGATCATAAGACCTCAATGCAAAATGTAAAGGAGTGATGTCCTGATTAGAGTGAACTCTAATAACCACTTAGAGTTCCTAAAACTTAGAAATAATAATCAATCAGTAAGTAATCATGGAGTATCTTTACAATGGAAAGGTCTGAAAAGTTCTAGATAAACAACACTGTTACCATAACACTGGGAAGAAAAGAAAAAAATGTATTTTGACTATTTCTCTCCTACACAGTATTTTGCTTTAATTGACTTTTAGATGGTTAACCCTAATTTACATAACTATCCCTCAGTCTCAGTTACTTGAAATGAAGCTATTTTGAAAAACCTTCTGATCTCAATATAAGCTATTTTAGCCCTAAAGTTTATGAGAACAGTCACCTTTCTTTTAAAATTGGCTGATTGGCAATGCTTCTGTCAGCAGTAATCCCCGGCTAGATTTTAATGAAATGTTCCTCCTTTCCTCTAGGGATGTGGATTGCTGTTTGGCTATAATTAACTCTGAATTGACCAATAGCCAGTGAAGGAAGCAACTCACTCCATGAAAAGGATTATTACAACCATTATTTTGTTCTAAATACAGCTGCTCTGGTTAGAAAATCCAGAAAATACAAATTATGTATCTTGCTATGTTGATTTCAAATAACCAAGAGAGACAAAAGGAAGTATAAAAAGATTGGTCTTTTTTCCTATAGCTACACAGGCAAGTAAACCACATGGGAAAACAAAGCAAAGCTCATAGTTTTTCAAGCTTGTCACAGTCTCCTAAACTGCAGTTGAAAGCAACCAACATCAAGCCTTCATTTGAATCTTATTATAACACAGCAAATCCTGTTGATACTCCTTTTAAAATATATCTAGAATCTGCCCCCTTCTTACCACCTCCACTACTACCACTCATCCCATACACTATTGTTTCTCAGATTAATACAGTAGCTTCTCTCTGCTTTGATCTTTGCTGTCATCCCCCAACAGTCTGTTCTGCATGAGGCAGCCAATGTGATCCTTTAAAAATGTAAGTCACACAGATCATGCCTGCTATGTACTGAATTGTATCCCCTCAAAATGCACATGCTGAAGCCCTAAGACCTAATATGATAGTATTTGGAGATAGGACCTTGGGAGCTAATTAGGTTTAGATGATGTCATGAGGATGAGGCCCTCACGATGGGATTAGGGCTTTTATAACAAGAGACACCAGAAAACTTGTTCATTCTTTGCCATGCCAGAACACTGCAAGGAGGCTGCCAGCTGCAAGCCAGGAAATGAGCCCTCACCAGAGCCTGACCCCGTCAGCACCCTAGTCTAACTTCAAGAACTGTGAGAAAATATACTTCTGCTATTTTAGTCACGTGGTCTATGGTATTTTGTTACAGCACCCCAAGGTGACTAGGACAACACCTCTGCTCAAAATGAAAGTGCATATCTTTCAGTGACCAGACAACAGATCCTTCAGCATCTGCCACAGTCACTTCAAAGATTTCATTTCACCCTCATCTCCGTCTTGCTGACTTTGATCCAGGACACTGATCTCTTTGGTATTACTCCACAAGTCAGATCCCCTCCTCCTTAGGGTCTCTGTGCTCTTTCAGATTTTGACTCAACTATCACCACTTCAGCAAGGCATTATCTGACCTGTTTCAAACTGCAAACCCTCCCCACCCACCATTTCTGACACTTTCTTCTCTGCTTTGTTTTCTTTGTAGCAGTTATCACTTTCAAATACAACTACATAAGTTTTTTTCTGCCTCTCTCCCATATTAAAATATAAGTCCAATAGGACAGGGATTGCTTGTTTTTGTTAACTGCTGCTTTTCTATTACCAAGTAGAACACTGTCTAGTTCATATGGATACAATAGATGTTTGTCAAATCCATAGTAAATGTTCTCATTTTAAAAACAAGAAGAGCTGATGGACAACTAGATACATATTTTGTTTTCTAATTGCAAAAGCATCCCAGGTACAAAATGTAACTTCTTAATAGCCATACCATAGGATTGCCATGATAATAATCCAAAAGCACATTATTTCTTCCAGGTACTAACTTATTAATTTTCCACCAACAATATCCTTAATGAGAAAAATACCTGCAACTATAGCTAAGTCATCTTTTAAACCCTTCCATTTTTATTTACAGAAAAGTTTTCTTAGTAGTTTATAAAGTTTATCACCATTATTTGTTTGAAATCATATTTTATTTTATTGACAAAGCAGCTGAAGCTTTGCCTTCTCTTTCTCTCCTATGTGGTGAAAATGGTCACAACAGGAAAAATTAGGTATTATATAACAAGAATTTATTGAGTGCCACTTTGGTCCAGGCACACCTCTCAGTAGAGGGAATAGAGCAGTGAGCCAACAGGCAAAAACTCTTGTTTTCATATAGCTTACATTTGGGTAAAGAAAGAAGGGAGATATGGGAAACAAATAATAAAGAAAATAATACATAAACAAAACACAAATTAGATGAGATAATAAAAAATTACTATGGAGAAATGTAAATCAGGGAAGAGACTTTGCAAATGATCTGCAAGGCTGAAATTTAACAGAGGGGTCAGAGAAGACCTCACTAAAACAGATATTTCAGGCATGCATCTATTTGAAGGAAAAATGTTTTAGGCTGAGAGAAGAACAAGAACAAAGGCCTTGGGCTGAGTGGGTATGGCCCGTTGGAGAAACAGCGAGGAACACAGTGCAGCTGAAACAGAGAGGGAGTAGGAGGGAAATAAATGAGATTAGAGTGGCCAAGGGGCTTAGGGTAGGGCGTAAGCATGCAGGGTCTTCCAAGCCAAAGAAAGAATCATTTACTGTATTAGTCTGTTTTCACCCTGCTGATAAAGACATACCTGAGACTAGGTAATTTATAAAGAAAAAGAGGTTTAATGGACTCATAGTTTCACAATCATGGCAGAAAGCAAAAGGTACATCTTACATGGTTGCAGGCAGAAGAGAATGAGAACCAAGTGAAAGGGGTTCCCCTTATAAAACCGTCAGATCTCCTGTGACTTATTCACCACCGGGAGAACAGTATGAGGGAAATCACCCTCATGATTCAATTATCTCCCACTGGGTCCTCACACAACATGTGGAAATTATGGGAGCCACAATTCGAGATGAGATTTGAGTGGGGACATAGTCAAACCATATCAGAATCCTAGACTCTATGAGTAATGGGAAGCTATTGGTATTTTTGAGCAGCAGAAAAGCATCACCAGCTAAATTCAATGTCCTTCACAAAAACTCTTTAAATTAACTCTGTAACTTCAAATTTTATTTAGGTTGAACTCTTGACCCCAAGCAAAAGAGTATGGTGGTTGGAATGAGAGTACTTGCAGTGGAAATAGTGAGAAGTGATCAGATTATGGATACATTTACAATGTGGAGCCAAAAAGGTTTTCTGATAGGTCAGATGTGTCGTATTACAGAAAAAGTGTCTAAGGCCAAGATTTTACATCTAAATGATGGTGGTTTAAGATCTGGGGCTCAAATTTAAACATGTCAATTTAATATACTCTCTAGCATCCAAGCACAAATACCAGTAAAACTAAAAGTCTAGAGTTGAAGAGAAAGAACCAAGCTGGAGATAAAAATATAGGAATCATAAGTATCGGCATATGGTGTTAAAAGCCATAAGATTGGATGAGGTAACCAAGGGTAGTCACTCCTGATGTAAATAACAAAGAGAAGAGATTCCAACCTGAGTTTTGGGACATTCATAGTTTAAGCAGCTAGAAAAGCAAAAGAGCAGGAAAAAGAAGACTTAGATAGAGCAACCAATGAATAGAAAAAACAAAACAGAAAAATATGTTGACCCAAAAAACACATGAAAAACTGTGTTTCAAGGAGTTGGAGAGAACAATTGTGTCAGATGCTGCTGATACCTCAAGATAAAGACTGAGAACAGAGCCTTGGATTTAGCAATGTGGAGGGATTATTGAACTTGAGAAGTTTTAGTATAGTGTTGAGGGGAAGTCTGATGTAAAATGCATTCAAAAGACAAGAGAGAAATTGGAGTCGGTGCAGATGGACAATCCTTTCAAGCAGTTTAACTGTAAAAGGAAGGAGAAAAAATGGGTCCGTAGCTTGAGTGAATGTGCATGTGCGTGGTTACGTTGGGAGTAATAGCACCATATTTTTAATGCCGATAGGAAGGAATTCAATAAAAAGAGAAAATTGAAGATTCAGGAGAGAAAAAGAAAAATTGCTGGAGCAATGTCCTTGAGCAGATGAGAGAGGATGAGGTCCATCCCATCCTCTCTCATCTGCTCAAGGACATTGAGCAGGGAGTATCTATTACTAGAGCAATGCCAGTTGATCCACAGTAACAGGGAAAACAGTGGAGTATAAGGAACAAGGCTTATGCAATGACTAAATATAAAAATGTTGAAAACGGTTGTATCCTAATTTTATGGCAAAGTTGTAATGGCCAAAACACTATTGGAATACATAAAACAATTCCTTGGAGGCCTCATTATGACTATGCCCTGATTAGGTTACGATCCTGATAGAATTAGTGAATATATGCTTAGGATTAAACCCAAGGTTGTGAAGGTCTGAAACTCTTAAAACTAGAGACAGGGGGAGGAGGGTTGTAAATAAATCAAACATGTAACAATATTGTCAAGCTAGCAAAATAATAAAAAACTTCTCTTCAACTAGATTTTAAGCTTCTAGAAGAAGAGGCCACTTACTATCACTGCTGAGCACAATGTACATAGTAAGTACTTAATAAATGCTGATAAAATTAATTCAATTGTAATTTGGTTTGTATTGCATTAAATAGTTTATAGAAGTAATCATCTCATGCACTATTCTCGCTAAAACACATTATTTTCATTGATTTCTTTTATCCTTATTGTTGTGTTTATTTCTCTTTTTTGCATTAGTGGCTAAATATCATAAACATTAAGTATCCTATACATGTTTGATTTGTTAATATAATCTTGAAAGTATACAGCAAGTAATAGCTGCAAAATAGCTAACAAGAACAGTTAAATGGTCATATTATAGAAGAATTAATGAAGGGATAAAAGACCTTGTGAAATTGTGTTAAAATAACTGTTAAATATTTAAATACCTATGTCCATTTTAATAAAATTTGGTGTTGTTTTAGCACAAATGCTTGTCAGAGTGGGGGGTAGAAACCCATAAAAATATTTCTCCTTGAAAGAAATGATAACTGGCATTTTGGTTTATGAGAAAATAAACATATGAAGGGTTTTTCAGAATTAAATTACCTTCGTAAAATAGGAAGAAAACAATTTATTTGGTTTTAAATGAGGGGGAGAGGTTAGGCCCTTAAAGAAACTTATTTCTCTATGGTATTTGCTAACTTTGAAGAAAAACTATCACCTTAGCTAAGTCCCCAGAAAGGCACTAAGAGTGGTAACCAAAGAGAGATCCTCAGGTTAGTTTCCACCAAGAAACCATACAATTAAATAGCTCTAGTATACGATCAAATATTCTGAAGAGCTCTTGTTGAAGGAACATTTTGAGAGTGAATTCACATTACATAAAATTAGACAAAACTGCCAAACCATATAAAGAACCCCCAGAGATTTTATTTTAAAAGGCAGTATTACTTTAGGCCAGTGACAAAACACATACATAGTAATGCAATATTTACCTAATCAAACGCAACGCAAGAAAAGTCATACTTTAAAAAACATAAGAAAAGGCTCAAATTATGAGATGTCTGATTAAGATGAAGATAGTATTATATGTGTCATCTCGAATTAAAAACAGCAAATATATTCACTAAAGACAAAAAACCACTTAACCACAGAGGATAAAATGTCCAGAATCATTATAAATATTTTATAAAATCTTAATACAAATATGTGATGAAAAGCTTTAGTATTTGCAAGTATTAAATATTATCATTATCACAATCATCATCACCACAATAAAAAATATATGTTTATTGTATCTTAAGGAAAAATGAATCATTTAAGCTAGCCTCATATTTATGAATTTCTATAGGGCAATTTATTCCATAATTAATCTATTCCGTTATGAAAAATGTTCATTCCATCAGCATGATACATATATCCTAGGGCATTCATGGGATTTCCTACTACACAATTCTCAAAATGACCTCTTCTCTTTCTTCTTCAATTAAATTCATGTATTTTTTGGTCTGGCATGAAGTAAAGATAATTCTCTTTATGTGCATTTTATTCCTACAGCATTGTACAACAATCCTACTCTCTTAACATGGTACTAAATATTTTCTACAAAAATCTTGATTATATTCTATATTGTATGAGTCTCTCATTCATTCATTTCTGTAAATATTTCAATCTCTCCTCAACAAAACCACAATCTCCTTGAGGCCAGAAATTCTAGTTAGAAAACACCTGTGCTTTCTCTATAATCATTGCACGGTTTCAGATAGATAATGAATTCTTCATAAAAGCATGGCATCTTGAAAAAAATAAAAGCAATCAACCAAACTCCTTTATGAAACATTGATTTACAAATTACAGGGTAGTAGTAAAAGGAAAATGAACACTATCTGTCATTAATTTAGGTCTAAATAGTGCGAATAACAAAATCTTACAATACAAAACCTGAGTCATTTTATCTGATGACTAATTAACTACAGTGCACCTATGATTGAAACACATTTGTAATACTCATATATCTTCAGGTTAATAAAACTGAGTTATAAGTTTTCAAATTTAAGTTTTTACATTTTCTGCAAAGACCATGTATTACTTTTAACATCAACAAAAACTTAACAAAAATAGCTGTTATATTATTCCTCCAGTAATCAAATTGTTGAGTTTATAAGGCAGCCTATATTTTAATCTCTGAATTCTTAAAATTTCTGGAATCCATTTCAGTAAAATCCCAAGACTTTGGAGCCAGACAGCCTGGGTTTGAATTCCAAATATATGTTTTCTGCTGTGTGATCAGAACATATTACTTAGTCACTGAGCACCTAAATTTCCTCAACTGGAAAAAAAAAAAAAAAAACAGAAATTACCTCTAAGTGCTGCAATAAAGATTAAATGGGGAGCCTGGAGCAGTGGCTAACATCTGTAATTGCAGAACTTTGGGAGTCTGAGGCAGGTGGATCACCTGAGGTAAGGAGTTCCCAATCAATCAGACCAACATGGTGAAACCCCATCTCTAGTGAAAATACAAAAATTAGCTGGGTGTGGTGGTGAGCACCTGTAATCCCAGGTACTGGGCAGGCTGAGGCAGGAGAATCACTTGAACCCAAGAGGCAGATGTTGCAGTGAGCCAAGATCATGCCATTGCACTCTGGCCTGGGTGACAAAGCCAGACTCTGTCTCCAAAAAAAAGGGGGGGTTAGAATGGTCAAAATCCTTAAAAATAGCTCACATTTAGTAAACACACATAGTTTCCAGTTGTTGTTATTGTGATAAATATGTGTTTGGGATATAAAAAAATAACAATTATTTATATGTCTACAACTTTCTCTTAAAGTAACTCTCCATTCATCTGAGAGTCCTTACAAAAATAGGGTACATAGATATAGGAGGGATTGCTGTATTGTATTAAGTAGGCACTGTACCTCTTATTACAATTTAACACCAAGAAATAGAAAATTTCTGCAAACCTCATACAAATAGTTTTAATTACCTAATTTAGAGATTTAAAAACAAATTTTCACACAGTGTGCACTGGTTACTTACAATGATAAAAGAGTATCTTTATAAAACAAAAATAATAAAATTATCCTAACAGCTAGCATCAAAATTCCTCTTAGGAAACTATCCTGATAAACTACTTGAGGTGGAAGCTCAAATCCTTAGAGAGGAACTTGCATGAGATGAGTCCACAGTAGAGAAATTTCTATTCCACATCAGAAATAAAAAAGAATTTGGGAAGAAAGAAGGTATTGTAGAGTTTATGACAGAACAACAACAACAAAAATAAATAAATAAATAAAGACTTGTGCATGATCAAAAAAAAAAAAAAAACAGAGAGAGAGAGAAGGATCCAATACTAAGATTTAAGATTTTGTTTTACTTTCTTGTTTATCTGTTTTGCAATGTAACACCCTGAAATTCACATATACTAACATTCCCTCCAAAGCTTCAGTAAAGTCAGGCCAACTGGTGAAGAGTCTTCCAATTTATTTATTTCCATTTTTGGTTTTCTAATGAAAACCAATGAAAGAGGCAAATACCACACCTTCCTGGACATGATTTGGGACAGGGATAATTTGTGAAGTAAGAATGCCATCACTTCAGCAGAAACAGCTCTTCTCCAGAGATGGATATTGTTATACCACAGGCCTGTCTCCCTCTCTTCCCATTTCCAGAATCCTTCCCACTAAAAATTTTCAGAAATGCCAACATGTGATCTTCACTTACTGCTTCTAGTCACTGTCTCCACTCCCCAATCCCATGTCCATTTGCTTTTAAGCACACCTGTCAAGTCTGTGCTCTAGAACTGCTCTTGTCAAGCTCACCAGTGACCTTCATATTGCTAGCATCAATGAATGGTTAACTCTGAGACCTCATCTAACGTGATTTACCACAAATACTGTTTACTCTTTGAAATGCTTTCTCCACTCCATGTCCGAGACACCACAAATATCTGGTTTCCTTAACATCAACCATATGCTCCTGCTCAGTAGCCATTACTGACCCCTAGGAGTCTTTAACCTCTGAACATGGGACCAGTCCCCACTTGCTCCTATTTTTTCTCCACCTGCCCTCACTGCTGTAGTAATCCCATTCAGCCTCACATCTTTACACATCATAATATGCTGGCAAATGCATATCTCTAGCCAGATTACTCACCCAAATTCCATAGTTTCAAATTCAGCTGTCTACTTGGATTTCTTACAGATATAACAGTGCCACCTAAATGCTAAATAGACATGTCAGTCTCAAAAATTATCACCTTCTGCAATCTTTCTGTCTCAGTAAATGGCAATTCCACCCTCTTAGTTCTCAGGCCAAAAGCCTTGTAATTGCCCTAGATGCCTCTCTTTCTCTTACAATCACATATGTTGTCCATTATTAAAAGCTTTTGTAACTACTTTCAATATATATTCAGAATGGTACCACTTCTGACCTCTAACTGTTAATATCATCATCCAAGCAGCCATCATATTTGGTCTGAATTTTGCCATAGCTTCTTAGCCGGTTGTCATGCCTCTGTCATTTCACCTTATATCAGATTCTTTCAACCCTGGTAATATTGACATTTTGGGCTAAATAACTCTTTGTTTTAAAGAGCCATTCTGTGAATTCTAGGATGGTTAACAGTATCAGTCAGGCCTCTACCAACTAACGGCTAGTAGCATACACTGTACTCACGTCCCAAGGAGTAACAAACAAAAATGTCTCCAGATATTACCAAATGCACCACAGGGACAAAATTGTCCCCCAATTGAGAATCATTGCCTTACAGTGTATTCTCAATTAAGCCATAGAATGACCTTTAACAATATTAATCAGATTATATGATGCCTCTTCTTAAAACTGACCCATAGATTTCCATCTCACAAAATGGAAGGAAGGAAGGAAGGAAGCAAGCAAGCAAGCAGGGAGGTGGGGAGGGAGGGAAGAAGCAAGCAGGGAGGGAGGGAGGGAAGAAGGATGGAAGGAGGAAGGAAGGAAGGAGGGAGGGAGGGAAACAGGGAGAGAAGGAAGGAAGGAGGGGAGGGAAGGATGGAGGGAGGAAGGGAGGAAGGAAGGAAGGAAGGAAGGAAGAGGTAGGGAGGAGGGAGGGAGGGAGGGAAGCAGGGAGGGAGGGAAGCAGGGAGGGAGGGAGGGAGGAAGGGGAAAGCTACAGCCTGCTCTGCTGATGGTCTATGATCTGCCACCCACCCATTCCTCCTTAACCATATCATCTACTTCTTACCCCTTTACTTATTCTGCCCCTGTCACACTTGCCTCTTTCTTGTTCCTGAAATATACCAGGAAAACTTTCACCTCAATCCCTAGGCACTTTGTTCCCTCTGCCTATAGTTTTGTTCCATGATATCCACTGAGTTTAGTCTTTCACTCAAAAGCCACCTTCCCAATGAAGTCTTGCATGATTGCCCATTTTAAAAACTCAGCTGCTTTTGCATGCCCCATCTGTCTCCCACACTTCCTATCCCTCTGTTCCAGCTTTATTTTTCATGGTATGTATCTCCAATCTGATATTCTATCAATATTACTAATTGCTTTAATGTCTGTCTCTACCTAAAGAATGTAAGCCCCAGGAGAGAGAAGATTTTTGCCTTTGTCACTCAGGGGTGTATCTGCTTCCCATAGGAAAATGTCCATGGTAGGAACTCAATAAATGCTTATAGAACAAATTAGGGCATGCAGAAAGGGTAGAATGGATATGGAAAACCATCTTAGATATGAAGGGTCAAGGCAGCCTCAGGTGATATCTAGGATACATCTATATGCATCACCAACAAAGAGTAAGTTGGTCCCCATAGAATTTATTTAAAATACAATTCATAATGTAGAGTGGAAAGTAGGAATGTCAAAATGCATATGTGCTTAGGGGTTTTATGCAGGGGTATTTAGAAAACATATTTATAAATCCATTAACATACAGATCTAAATATCTGTAGATATATAAAATAAGTAGAACTTTAAGAAGAATTTTACAAAGCACCATGAGCCATGGTAACTCCCCTAGATATATAAAAAAATGTATGCTAGGATAAATCAAGTAATTCAATTATATACACCATAAGGTAGCTTAACAAGTAGTGGTAATGGTGAACAAAGCTCTTTTCTACAGGTGAAAGGCTGCGTGGTTCAGTTGTGAGTGAAACAGAGGAACAGAAATGCTTTCTGCTGCAAGCTGACAGTTACATGGAAACCCCTGAAGCTATAAATTGAGTTCCTCTGCTAATTACTGGTGTGAAGGGGACAAATAAGGATCCACATTTTATTTCTTTTGCTGCACTTGCAATATAAGCACTTGTGAATTTTACATTAGGGTCAAGCTGGGAAATTCCCAGCAGTTATACCTGGAGTAGATAACAGTGCCACCTTCCATGCAAATAAGGTCAAGCATTTTTTTTCTGCCTTGGGTGAACACCAGGGAGATTTAAGTATAAGAGATTCTAATAGGGAAGTTGAGACACAGGGAGAAAAGAGAAGGAAAACAGAACAAAACAAAATACTGATCCTACTTAAAATATAGTTTTTCCTATGAATTCTAAAATATCATATTTCAAAAAGATCTCAGAATTTTGTAATATCACTCATAAAAACTGTATGTCACACCCATTGATAACAATAGCAACTACACTATTGACCTTCCGAATCAACTACTCATTGCAAGACCATTAAAGCTACACAGCAGGCAGGTACTTTAATGAAAGTGGCCTGGTTCTACAGGGAGGAGAACCTGTGGTTCAGATACAAAAACTTTTGATCAAGTAAGCACTTTAATCTTGCCAATGAGAAATACCTTTAATATGGAATCTGATCAAAAATACTCTTGGGAAAGATAAGGGAAGAGGAGGGATGAGAGGGGCAATAAAGAACTGTTGCGATGTAATATTTCAAAACAGGTGTTCTGGGAAGGAAAAACAACTTCCACATTTCTAATGCACGTAGGGACCCTTCTAACTTCCTGGAAAGTCTTGTTCACTCCCTGGCAAAAGCAATAGCCTCATTCAAATTCAGAAAACCAATTAATGCGTTTATGCATTTGACTGACAATTATTGAGTGCATTCTCTTTGTACAAGGAAGAAATATAAAAACATTCATAGAGAATACAATCTCCATTATTACCAAGTTTCTCTTCTCTCTTATTTGTATTCCATTTACTATAACAGTGTACTAGATATATGACTAAACAAAAATAATCTAAGGGATAACATACATCGAGTTCTGATATGTGAAAATTTGAAAAGAGAAATAAATCAATGAAAGTCTTCTCCATGTAAAATACTGAGTTGTTTTGGGAGTCATCAAGACCTAGTTTAAAATCCCAATCCCTTCACTTACTGGCTGTCTAGATAAATCGAAAACTCCCTGGGTCTTAACTCCCTTATGTGGAAAAACTTCTAGTTGTGCCTACACCCATGGTAGTGTTACTGATTAAACATCATGTTGGCAGGCACCCCTCCATAGTACATACTCAACAAGTTACAGATATTTGTCTTGTCTTTTGGAATCCTAAACTAACATAATGCCTTCTTAATTCCTACGAGCACTTACTGGCAGGACTCCAGAAACAGTAAATCTTATATTACCTCAAAAAAAAGAAATTATTTTTTCATGCTTATCTTCTCTAAAAATATAAATCTCCAAATTTTCATGCTTCTGGATGGCTCAAATAAACATATTAAGAAGAAATTCTACCTTCAAGGAGCCTTTCCAATAAAATAACCAAGAAAATTCTTACCTAGTTTTGGCAAGGAATAGGGTATTTTAAAGTAGTCTTCATAAAATTCTATTAATCTCTTTGTTATATGAAGAGCATAGTCCCCGGATCCTCTTCTGATAGCATCAGGTCTTGCATATAATCGTACCTAATTAAAAATATATATAAAAGTTACTTTAGCCTTTTAGCACATGAGATTTATCTTCCCTGCAAATATGAATCTACACAAATCACTTAGAATACTACAAAATTTAAACAGGATTCTTGTTCATACACTATAGCAGAGCACACTGGCTAAAAGAAACAATCTTAAACAAATGAAGTAATTGAAGTAACTAAGTAGACCCAGTCACAATTTCCTCACTTTACAAGATGACATTGAGAAGATTTACACACCTTGCATCAAAATAAATATTCAAAGTTATCATTTACATGTGCTTGCTAGAGATGGGAAGGTACATACAGTGGATTAGTATAATGGGTCCCTGACTATGCTGAAAGTAGGCAGGGTATGGTGACTTGGCAGGAGAGAAAATTCACGGTTTGTTAAAGGCAGGTTGCGTACCAAGCTTCCAAAGTGTTACACAATGTTTATGTAATTTATGCTTCCTTCTTTTCTTTAGAAACAACTTTCTTTATTCCCAATATGCAAAGTAGGGATAGAAAACTTTTCATGTACACAGGAATCACCATTCTGGAACGCTGTCTGCAACTGCTTCTGGCTTCAAACTCAGCAGAAGTAATTCATATTTCTAACACAATCCAGATACTTAATATTGATTTTTAAACCAAGCATCATATATTATCTAATCCTTGGCCAAAAAGAAAAGCCTAAAGCAAGTAACATAAAACTGAACAAAACTAACAACTGTATAGAAAAGGTTAAAATGAGATTAGTTTTCATAAAGCTTTCATAAAACTATCCAGCATCTTTCTTTCCAAAGGCTAAATCTATTTTTCACAGATGTGGTCCCTAATCCTCATATCAATTCTGTGAATAGGAAATATATATTTTGGGGAGCAGTAGAGAGCACAGTGTCTTGGGACTTGGATTTTAGTCTTACTCTGCCACTAACCAAGCCGGGTGATTCTGAACGAGTTATTTAATTTCTTTGGGTCTCCAATGTTCTCATTTATAAAATGAAGATGTTGGCCACCAGCTGGCTGGTAAAGTGCTTTCAGTTCTAAAACACATTACTTCCAACCCCATTTTACAGATAAGGGAATTTTTGTTCTTTTCAAATACCTAGAAAAATAAATGGTTTACTCAGTATACAGAAGTGAATACTTACAGTCAATTAAAAAAAGAAAGTTGTACATATTATACATCATCTATTAGGATGTATAATAAAAGTTGATTATAAAAGGATGAGTGTACAAGAGATTTAATAAAGAAATGCTCTAACAAGAAACTCACGGGGGAATGGGGGAAGCAGGATAATGGAGGATAATAAGCCAAGCAAAAGTGCAATTTCAGGTGAAGTCCTGGACTCAGCCTGATCCACAGGAGCTCTGGAGTGCAAATTACACTGGTGAGTTCACACTGCCTTGAGGCAAGAGAACTAGGCTTCTATACTCTTGCACCTTGACATTGGCTACTGGTTACCAAAGGGAAGACATAAAACCCCAGGCACTTCTGGTTCTTGAGCATCTTGGTGATGCAGGTCTCACTGCCCAGGGATACTCCTTTAGAGAAGGTGTTCTGTGTGAGCTGTTAGGAGCAAAGCAGTGGGAGCTAGAAGGTATGCATACCAAACAGGAAAAGGGATCTAGTCTGTCTATGCATCAACCACATCCACAAGAGACAGTCTTTATTAATTTGTGCATTCATTCATTCAACAAATATTTATTTGGCACCCATCTTGTATCAGAGCCTGGACTAAGCATTTTTAATTTAGCAATGAAGAAGACATGGATTATTAAGATAAAAAGCAATGAAGATGCAATGCCCATTACCAAAGACATTGTCATTTATTAAGTTAGATTGTGACCACAGATAATGATACCTGCCATATGAATGGTAAAATATAAATGTAAAATGAATACTGAGGAAGAATGGATAGCTTTCAAAAGGTCCTACATAAAGTGTCTAGTAGATTCACATTAAAACCATAACGAGAACTATTCTAAAATTATATAGCAAATGTCACTGCTTTTAGTCTTAATACACTTCCCCGTTTTTGGTAGAAATACAGCCATTCCTATCAATCAGTCTTACCAGGTAGTCAAGTTATCTGTATGCCCAGACAAGAGAAACACAAATTAATCCAGTTGTCAAGATTTAATGGAAATGATCCAATTTGAGCAGGAAGATAAAATATATACATGCTTGGCACAGTATCTTCATTTGCTCATTCAAAGCTTTATTACGTACCTGCTGTGTGCCAGGCATTGTACTAGGGAATAGAAATAGAACAATAAAATTCCTATCACAAAATAAACAAGACATTTATACTTACTGCTCTTAAGAGGTTCATAATATGTAGAAAACAAACAAATTAATTAACAAAAATTCAATGTGAGAAATATAACAGTGTGCTCTCCCAGCCTTACAAAGGATGAACTGACTAAGCTCCTCTCCAAGGCTAAGCCCTTCACATTTAATCTCCTTTTGCCTTTTCAAAGACATAATTCTCCAAATTCCCCCCTTTATCTCCCACATCACCAATCTAAGCTCTCTTGATCACAGTTCCTCCAGCTATGGTTTCCATACATGCTCTTTGAAAGTGTTTCCTGTATAGCCAGGGTGAACACTTCAGTCAATAGCCAAATCAAAACATATATGAGAATACTTACAACCTGGGACAATAGGTGCAAGTAGTGTGTTTGCCTATGTATACTCCCTTTTTCTAGTCTCCCTTGAACTCATTGCAACAAGGTTTTCTTCCCACTACTCTACCAGAACTATTCACATAAAGATCACGAATGGCCTCAAGATACCAAATCCAACTGCCAGTTCTCAGTCTTCAACATGCTTCAGCTGTCAGCAGCATTTGTATAGCTGATCAATCACTTCCTGTCCTTAAAGCGTTTTATTTGCTTCTCTTACTTTTCTATTGGTCTCACCGGCCACTCCTCAGATTCCTGCCGGATTCCTCCTACTACTCATCTTAATCACTTCCTAATGTTGGAGGACTCCCAGGTTTCAGATAGTTCTCTTCACTTTTCTGATTCACTCAGTTATGTGATAACATCTAGTCTCATGGTCATAAATATCATTTAGATGACAAAATATTATTCAGTTTTTTCAGACTTCCAGACTCAATAATTCAACTATCCACCTGACATTTCTACTTGGAGATCTAACAAGTGTCTCAACCAAACTCCTGATATCACACACACACGCACACACACACATCACACACACACCTTCTCCTTCTAAAATCTTTCTCACCTAGTTAATGGTAATTCCATCCTTCTTTCCAGCTGTCCATGCCCAACATCTTGTTGGGCATCATCCTTATTTTCCCGCATTCTCTCACATTCCATGTGCAGTTGATTAGCATATCCTACTGGCTCTACCTTTAAAAATACATCCAGAAGCCAACTACTTCTCACAACCTCACTACTACCACCCTGGTCCAAGCCTCCTCCATCTCTGGCCTGAATGACTGCTTTATTTTTCCTACAGATGTCTCGTCCCCTGCTCCCTTCAAGCTGTTATATATACAGAAATGAAAACTTTCTTGTTAAAACGAGCAACAAATTATATATTCTTCTGCTTTTACTCCTTCAGTGGCTTCTCTCACAGTAGAAACCCAGGTTTTTACAAGGGTCCAAAATGTCCTATGGAAATCTAGTCCCTTTTAGTTCTCTGGATTCATATTCTAGCACTTTGCTCCACACTAACTTCAATCTACTCATAGCACTAGCTTCCTTGTCACTCCTCAAACATACCAGAGAGATTTTTATCAAGGATTTTGAGTTTGCCCCTAGATAGCCCCATGGCTAGATCCTCCATCTTCTTTAGATACTTGTCCAAATCCCACACTTCCTGAAAATCATCCTTTCCTCTGACCCCAGGACCTCCTATCTCCGTTTCTGGACTTATTGTTTCCTGAAGCACTTATCACCATTTAGCAAAATACATGTTTTATTTATTCATTTTGTTTCATGCTACCATTTTTCCAGAATTTACATTGCATGAGGGCAAAGATTTTTATCTATTAGATCAAGCCACATGAAAGACACAGTTTTTGTGAGTCAAAATATTTTGCTCATTTAGCTTCTCGAATGCCTAGTACATACACCTTTGATGAATAAATGAACAAATGAGTGAATCTCATAGGTATGTATAGGTCCTAAAGAAGTAGGAAGTATGTAATAAGGACCCATCTTAGAGGAGGGGAAGTTTCAGCTGAATCTTAAAGAATAAGCTGGACATAGGAAGCTACCAAGAGGAGAATGATATACCAGACTAAAGTAACAATATATACTATGGCAATGGTTCTGACCAAATACTAAGTGACCTTAAAGCGATTATTGAATATTAGGGCATTATTTTAAAATGCATGGGAATTGGCTGAGTGCAGTGGTTCACACCTGTATAACAGCACTTTGGGAGGCCAAGGCAGGTATATCACCTGAAGTCAGGAGTTCAAGACCAGCCTGGCCAACATGGCAAAACTTGCCTCTACTAAAAATACAAAAATTAGCTGGGCGTGATGGTACATGCCTGTAATCTCAGCTGCTTGGAAGGCTGAGGCAGGAGAATTGCTTGAAGCAGAAATTGTACCATTACACTCCAGCCTTGGCGACAGAGCGAGACTCCATCTCAAAAAAAAAAAAAAGTGTGAGCATTCGTAGGAGGATATTAAGCCAGAACATGAAAAAATTAGTTTTATATTTCAAAAAAATCACAACCACCTATAGCAGATGAACTGAGATATAGAAAGCTGCTTGTTAAAACTGCAGGCAGAAAGACTAATTAGAAAAATGAGGAGACACATTGTGATAGGTGACACTGAAGAAGTAAAGAGAAACTGCAAAACATATTACACAAGTGTCTAAACCAAATTGCAAAATACGAATTGAATACTGTCGGCACAAGCAAGTCCCTTTAAGATTTTAATCTGCAGAATGACATGATCAGAATGAGGTTTTAGCAGACTACATTGGCTGCAATGAAGATGATGGCTTAGGAGGAAGCAGAAACAAATAAAAGGACATGAGTTAGACTATTGCAGAAGTCCAGGTGAAAGATGACAGTGGCTTGGACTGGAGAGATGGCAGTAGGGATGCAGAAAAATAGATGGATTTATTTAATTGGTCCTAACACTCATTGAACATGTCCTTTAGTTAAGAAGTAAAGCCAATTGCAGTTGCATTTTTACTTAAAAACAATCATTCATCTTATCTGTACTACAGTATCTCATTCCAGTGACCTGCTGGAATACATGAGACCTAGCTGAATAAGTATGAGATAAGTCCAAAATATTTTGCAAACTGAGTAATTCCTGTAAGGTTAATCAAGTGAATTTTTTAAAATAATTCACTTTATACTGTGAAAAAAATCACAGTTGTTTTCTTCTTTTAAAGTAACTAGGTCCAGGTCCTACCTAATCATAACATAGAGAGTAAATCTTTATAAACATAGTTATTATTCAAAAGCAATAAAATATAATTTTACTACACCTGCTTATTTGCGGCATTTCCTGACATTCCATGATAAGAGCCCAGCTCTGAAACTGTAAATTGCTTACTAGGCTTTATCTCTGCCTCTGCATAGCTTCTTCCAACAACTAATATGAACCAAACTCCCTGAACATTTAGTCCAGTGGAAAGGACATTACACTAGGGAATGGCATGCAGGGACTGGAAGGTTAACTTTCTCAGTAACTACTGTCTAGTTTTGAGAGTCATTCACTTTTCTGGGTCTCAGCTCAAAGTTCCTTTCAGGGACTACAGTTTCTCGTTATCTATTTATCATACTGTGTCTGAGAGATTGGTGTGTCATAGAAATATACCAAAATTATTCTCATTTAGTCTGCATTTATTCTGAATAAAAAATAATTCAAAGGTTTCTTTTCCTTCACACAGTTTTGCTCCTTTACATTTTGTATTTCCCTTGAAAACACAAACCAACTGCTCAGCTACCTTTCTCTATCTTTTACTCCTGAGTATTCTTTGTTTTCCTGACTGGCCATGAACTTGGTACTGATAAATCAGAAGTCACTGTAATAACCAATATGAAACAGAAGCTGGCTGTGGAAAAATATTCTTATGGTGCCACCCTGGTGGCAATACACCATAGTGTTGAGCTCAGGTGGAATGGACGACTACACATTTTTGATCCCTTAGAATAAAATGGGAGCTCCTACTGGTGTTTCCAGGGGACCTAGAGGCCTTTACTCTGTAATTTCATGGACTCACTATAAATATGTTTATGTCATCTTGTTACAGAATTGTAAGTATTTTTATCATTGAAAGGAAAAACAGACAAAAGGCAGATATTTTCAATCCCTTTGGTCATCTCACTTTCCCACAAGTCAAAGATGGCAATAAAGTTTCAGCTATCCTGACAATGTGGGTGGCTGCTTAGAGGACACGTTGGGAAGAATCCTGAGACCACATCTGGACTTGGCAGAAAAAAGTGCTACAAACTGTGGAATGCTGGGTGTGTACACAAGGGTAGGAAACAGAGCGCTGGTGCCAGATATTCAACACTATGAGGGTAGAATATTCTTTGGAAAGGTGTCAAAATGGAAAAGAATTTCAGATAGATTTGAATTAATGATGCCTCATAGCTGTGCCATTTAGAAAAAGAACATCAAAGACTGTTAAAGGATTTCATCGATGAGACATTTATTTGTTCAGTTAATAGTTAATAAGGGTCTATTAAGGGTCAGGTCACTATTCACATGCTGAGTGTCCAAAGGTAAGCAAAAGACAAAAGCTCCCTTCTTTCAAGAAGCTTGTAGTCCACTGGGGGAGACACAATAACATGGTCCTATAATTTAGAATAACAAAGTGGACCTAATTTACATGAGCTCTTCAGAAAAGTTCTCTCTAAAGAGACGTTGGCTATGTGGAACAACATCAGAGTCCCATGAAAGTAAAGGTGAGCAACTATTCAAATTTTACATATAAAGTTCTACCTTTCATTGTACTAAAATTTTTGAAAGGTAAAAATACATATGTAATTGCAATATAATGAAAAAATATAAGAAGATGTATTCAGTTGTCAGAAATATTATGAAATCTTCTGCTAAATAAATTTAGGGACTATCTTCTAATAATTTATGTACCTTGCAGACTTTTTAAGTTTATCGTCATAAACTACCTGGAGTTAGCAATAGATTCTGATTTTGTTAAGAATTTGAAGAGATTTTCTAGTCATTGATTCTCTTTCAAGGGAATAAAACTAAAGCTCTCTGTCTAAAGCCTTTCTTCTAGACTGTATTAATTATTTGTTGTTTAAAAATGAGTTGTGGTAGTTGTTATATAATTATGTGAAACAGTGTATAGTTACACCACACACTCAAGGAAAAAAACCATTTACAACAGTAGTGCACCTGTTAAAGACTTAATTGGACATTTGTAATTTGGTACTTTAAGCTAGATAAAACTTCGACTTGCCAGAGTTATTCTCTGAGAAAATTTTACACTGCAGGAGTACATTAGAAACTTTGGAAGACATAGTAATTATTTTACAGCTTTAAAATACCACTATAGTAACACATTTACTTTTCCTTTTGCCTACTGAAAAACTAGTCCCTTTCTTAAATAATTTCAAAACTACAATGCACTGAATTGCAGCCAGTAAAGCTTAATTAATTCACCTATGTGAATATAATTTGATTTGGGGGTTCATTCTATAAATCTGGAAAACAGAACAAGCCAGGGAAAAAGGAGTAGGTTGATACAAAGAGGAAAGGATGTTGTAAACAAGAAACTAAAAGCCCAGAAGTATTAGTCTTATTTACATTCAGAAGATAAGTTTTTTTTCTAAGCAAAAATGAAATAAATACACATGATAGTCTAACAGAACAGAGAACTCATGCCAAGATTCACATTCAGGAGCCAATAAACATAAAGAAGAGGCTGGAAGGAGGAAGGGGAAGGCACCGGCCCCACAGTAGCATGTGGCAGAGCCCTCGACCTCTCTTATTAAGACTAGACATTTGGGTTTGAGGAGTTGAGAGCCACTGTAGTGTTGAGGACTTGAGGCAGAGTGACATGATTGAAAACGACAAGGGAGATTATTTAGGCAACAGAACTTAAGCGGCATTGAGACAAGAAGGACAGTGAGTAGAAAAACATAATATTACAGGTGAAGAATTTGTTCTGTGGTTTTTATAGCAAGAACATATGGACACAGGGAGGGGAGCGCTACACACTGGGGTCTATTGGGGGGAATACGGGAGGGACAGCGGCGGGGGGAGCTGGGGACGGATAGCATAGGGAGAAGTGCCAGATGTGGGTGAAGGGGAGGAAGACAGCAAATCACACTGCCACGTGTGTAGCTATGCAACTATCTTGCATGTTCTGCACATGTACCCCAAAACCTAAAATGCAATTAAAAACAAGATGCAAAAAAAAAAAAATTAAGAAATCAGAAAAAAAAAAAAAGAACAGTCAGTAATAGGCACTCTCCACCATAGTCGAGGAGCTCATTCTGAGAAGGAAGAGAATGTACAATTGGTGACGGGTGGGGAATAAAATCTCAGTGCTAAGAATGAGGTACATGATGATATGAAAACCACAACTACCTCAGAACCTATCAGTCTAACACAAATACTTTGCAGACAGAAATGTCGGAGCCTTTTGGTGAATCTCATCAAGAATCTGCACCACGGATACATATAATAGGTATTTTGAGAACAATTATTTAGACTTCCTTACTGAGGTCAAAAGTCAGTCTTATACTAAATTTTGCACCATAGCAGACACTGTTATAAGGTAAATCCAGAGTACTGTCATTAATCAAGTTGCTCTAATGGCCTATCCCTGCTTGTACTTCCCCTTTCCCTCTGTATAGAATTTTACTAACAATTCATAAGAAAAACACTAAGAATTCTGAAACAGGTTTGCTACACACTACGTGGTTCTTTTTGGGCCCTGTGGCCCTTATTTTATAGGTTTGTAGGCTCCTTATACTTAAAGTGTGTTTGCCTCGTCTTTCTACAGGACTTTAAGTTTCTTAATCATTGGGTCTGTCTTTTCTTTTCACTCCTTACTATGTCTAATACAATGCCTTGCACCCAATAGAGATTGACAACATGTTTCTGACTCCCATAAAATGGCAATAAACTTTGAAGGTCCTTGTCCACTCTAGTTCTAAAATGTTGCTGTAATAGATTGATTACATCTTCCAACCACATTTTGCTTCAGGCAAGGAAATTAGCACTGTGGCAAACTGTACAGTCTCTTCTTGTAAATCACATTTACTTACCAAGCCGTGGAATTCACAAGTTTAAGTTACTTACAGGGACTTCTATGGAAGGGCAGGATTTTGCTATATTCACACTGATATTGTCACATTTTTCTAAATATGTGGTAGGCTAAGTGATGGCCCCCAAAGATAGCTACATCTTAATGTTACCTTCTACAGCAAAAGGGACTTTGCAGTTGTGATTGAATTAAGAGATTTCTGGATTACTGGAGATTATCCTGGATTATCCAAGTAGATCCTAAGTGTAATCACAAATGTCATTATAAGAGGGAGGCAGAAAGACTTTGGACCACAGAAGAAGAGAAAGCAATAGAATGGCAGAAGCAGAGAGAAATGAGAAGATGCAAAGATGGAGAAAGGAGCCATAGGCCAAGGAAGGCAACGCATGAAGCATTAGAAGCTGGAAAGCAGGGAACCAGACCACCCTGTAGAACCTCCACAGGGACCAGCCCTGCACAGTCCTTGTGTTAGCACAGTAAAACTCATTTTGGATTTCTAATCTCCAGAACAGTAAGATAATAAATTTGTGTTGTGTTAAGCCACTGAATTGCAGTAATTTATTACAGCTACAATAGGAAACTAATATATTACACCTTCTTATCTTCTTGCCAGTTAATTCACTGCTTTATATTAGATTTTCATCTTCCTGTGGGAGCACAGTGTGTGTTCATTTTTGTGCTCCTCTCTTTATTGTAGGTATAATTCTTTACAGCTTTCAAACTGCTAACTTTGGTACACCTGTATTACTCACCTGTATTATTACCAAACTTGCAATACATTAATACATGTAAATGGTACACAGAAAAATGAAATAATTTTAAAAAGTTAAACTCATCTATCGTGCTTTTTCTCCAAATATTGTCCCCCAATATTTGCATCAGAATCACCAAAGGTCATTGTTTGAAACTCAGATTCCTTGGGCCCTCCCACAACACAAGTTCTGAATCATTTCTCCCAGGTGGGACCCTGCATTGAACAAACTCACAGTTGAATCACATGTATTCTAAAGTTGAAGAACCCCTGGATTAAAGTCACCTGAAGAAGGTTTTGTTCATTTAGCCCCACAACAAGCAAACCTCAAAGCTTGAAAGAAATACTCAGTAAAAGCCTAACGGGAAAAAATATGTATCATGTTTTCTTAAATCTATTTCAACATCAGAGTCTTCAATGAAAATACAATCAACATGGCTGTTATTATTTTTAACTCTAACAACTAATCTTTCTGCTACACAATAAGCAATAAACAACAGATAAGTCAGATCCAATGTTTGGGAATCAGAAAAAGTTATTTAATTCTGTCACAGCCCACAGATAAAACAGTAGCATTTAATCCCTCTGAAATAGAGTACCTCTTTGTAGTAAACTGAATTGCACTTTCTGGTTGTTGGTTTGTTTGTTTTTAAAGCGAGAGAATAAATTTAAAGAATTTCCTTATTAAGAGATCGATTTTACGCCTGATCAAACTTCTTCAACAAGACTGACAGCCAAGTTCATCTATTTGTAAATACAGGGGCTGAATGCTGAGTTGAATTCAGTATCAATTTAGTTTGGCCCGTCAGTCCTTTGATTCCTTGATTTCCAGCTGCCTGCTGACCTCACTTTGACATATACCATCTTCCTCTCTAAATCAACACCACGCAGTTCAAGCACAGCATTCTGCCTTCACCGTTTTTCTCTCCTGTATCTTTTAACGATCCAGGCATCCCTCTGTCCTCCAGGGTAAGAACCTCCAGATTTATTTGTTGTTCATTCATTTTACAAATATTTATTAAGAGGCTATCCTGTCCCCGAACTTCTCCTAGGTGCTGAGGACATAGAGTGAACCAAACAAGTAGAAATTCTACTGTGGAAAGCTTATATTCTCATAGGAAAGAGAGGTAATAGCCAGATAAATACAATTTACAGAATGTTAAATAATAAGTTTTCAACATAAAAATAAAGCAGATAAGGGGATTAAGACATGTTCAATGCCAAGGAAAGCATCACTCAGAAGATATTTGAGGAAAAATATAAAGTGAGGATGTAACACTGATATAGGTTTCTGAGGGGAATGAATTCGAAGAACAGCCACTTATCCATGTCCTTAAAATCTTGACTGTATCAGTTCTCATACCTCTTCATTCAGCTCTTTCATTAAATAAATTATAAAACACCTACTCATATAGAAAAGTACAAAGAATAATATAACATTACTCTTATACCTCAAACAGATTTAATGTTGATATTTTCCACATATGCTTTGGATATTTTTTATCTTTTACACTTTATTGTGTCTTTCCAACAAATCTATCAAATATTACTATTGGCATTTACAGATAATGCATGTCAGAACACAAAATCTGATCTTTTATTCAGTTTGATACATTAATTTTGTTAAAATATCTGAATTTTCACCTCCAAAGCATATAGTTTTAACAAAACACATGAATAAATTCTATGAGTTTTTTTAACATGGTAAAATTGATGTTGTTCTAAAAGGTGTGAAGACACCAAAAAAAAAAAGAGCTTTAGAGAGCAATTCCACAGAAGAATTAACAAAGAAGTAAAAGGAGAAACAGAGAGTAATATACACAAATTATCCTCAGCAAACTAGTGCAAGTACATAAAACCACATACTGCATGTTCTCACTTATAAGTGGGAGCTGAACAATGAGAACATATGAACACAGGAAGGGAACAACACATACTGGGGCTTGTGGCGTGGATGGGGGGAGGGAGAGCATCAGGATTAACAGCTAATGCATGCAGGGTTTAATACCTAGGTGATGCGTTGATAGGTGCTTCGAACCACCACCATGGCACACGTTTACCTATGTAAGAAACCTGCACATCCTGCACATGTACCCAGGAACATTAAATTAAATATTAAAAATATGTAAAATATTATAACTACAATACACTCCTTTCATCTTATTCCCATTCCCCCTGCTCTAGAACTACCCATGGCCATGAAGTATTGGCTTCCACCATCAACTGTACAGTATATTTTCAACATACTGTATATTATATTTATATTATATTTGTCTTCTACTCAGTTTTACTTGCTCTTACCCATTTCTCTTCAAAAGAGTTGTACAAATTTACATCTTTCCAGTTTCCTCATATCCTCGCCAAAATTCTATTTTGAGATTTTTGTTAAACAATGGGTATGAAATAGTGTTCCATTGTTAGTTGTAATTTGCATATTTCTGATAATAGTGAGGTTGGGTATCATTTTATATGTTTATTGGCTCTTAATTTTTTCTTTTCTGCAAACTGCCTTGTTCTGCAAACCGCCTATTTTATCTGTCTATTCTACCACTGGATCATTTATCTTTTTCTTAGGATTTGTAGAAATTCTTGTATATCCTGGATGGTAATCATTTGTCAATGTGCAATTTGCAAAAATCTTCTCCCAGTCTATGACAGTCTTGTACATTATGTCCTTGGTCAAACAGAATTTTTTACTTTGGGAGTAGTCAAACATCAAAATGTTCTCTTTAGGGTTTGTACTTTTTGGCTCTTTTTAAAGAAATCATTCATTGCCCTCAAGGTCAAAAGTTTGTTTTCTTCTAAAAGTTTAAGACTTTTGTTTTTCAAAGTCAGGGCTTCCATTCATGTGGAATGTATTGTGTGAGTGCTGTGAAATAGGAATCTCATTTTATTTTTTCTGTGTGGATAATCAATTGTCTCTGTACTATTTATTGAATGATATTGCCTTTCCCACTGATTTATAATGCCCTTCTTGCACATATCAAGTTCTCATATAAATTGGGCTCTTCATAGTTTCCTATTGGCCAGTCAGTCTCTCACGGTGCCAATAGCACATTCTGTAATCACTAAAACTAAGCAATAAATCCCAAAGCTTCATAAGACCAAAACCCTCTCCTTATTCTTTTTCAAAATGTCGTTATTATTTTCTATAAATTTTAGGATAATTTTCCACACTTGTACACAAAATCTTACTGTAAATGTTGCTAGCATTGCACTGGATTTACATATCGACTCGATACCTTCAAAATATTAGATCTTAGCATTTATCCCCTTGAATAAGATCTCTTGATTATTTGAGTCTTTGACCGATTTCTAACTTTTACAATTTCCTCTATATAAGCCTTGCACAACTTCTATTAGATTCGCTTTTAGATACCTTATGGTTTGTTGTTACTGTAAATGGGATTTGAGAAATCATATTTCTAATTTATTGTTTCTGATATCAGCTACCTATTGATTTTTCTAAAGTGACTTTGAAACAAGTCAACTTTCTCAATTAATTCAAATAGTCTTTCTGTGTTGTTTTGTATTTGTTTGTCTCAGTCAGGATTTCTAGAACAATGTCAAATAGGAACCACGGAAGATGCTACCCTTATCATATTTCTGGCTTTATTCGAAATGCTTTTACTGTTTCACTATCAACTATAAATCTTGCTTGCAAGATAAGGAAGTTCCCTTCAATCACTGTTTGCCAAGAATTGTATTATGAATAGTGTTGGATTTTTCTAAGAGTTTCTTCACCTCCATTCAGACATATTTCTTTTTTTTTTTTTTCTTGTAATCTGAACTGGTCACAAGGTAGTGAATTATAGTAATAAGTTTTCTGGTGTCAAATTCTTTGCTTTCCTGGGGAGGTGGGAGTGGAGTACATGCGCTTAGTCATGTTAGGAAGCTCTCCTTTTGTTTAAGATAAAATTTAACTTTTCCTAAAGTGTTGGTGAAACATACCTAAACATACCTATAAAACTGTAAGAACTTGGTGGCTCTTTTTTGTAGAGGAGACGGTAGTTAGAGTTTTGACAACTGATTCAGTATCTTTAAGGTTCTTGATTACTTACAGTTTTCTTTAAAATTATGCATTTCATCTAAGTTTTATAAGCATGAGTATGAAATTCTTCATAATACTCTCTATTTCTAAAATCTCTCCCTTATCTATAATTACATTCAATTCTAACAACATTTGTACCTTTTCTCTTTTTCCACTAAGATTGTCAGAGGTAGGTATTGTCATCTTTTCAAATAACTCTCTTTTGGCTCAGCTGAGTCTTTCTAATATTCCTTTAGCTTTTATTTCATTAATGTCTAATTTTATCTCAATTATTTTCTCTTTTATTTCACTGTACAGTTGATCCCTGAACAATGTGGGGGTTAGGGATGCTGGCCACACACAATAAAAAACCCATGTATAACTTTTAATTATCCCAAAACTTAACTACTGATATCCTACTGTCAAGTACCTCACTGATAACACGGTTGATTTACACTAATGTTGTATGTCCAGTGTATTCTATACTGTATTCTTACAATAAAGCAAGGTAGACAAAAGAAAATGTTATTAATAAAATCATAAAGAATAGAAAATACATTTACTATTTATTTAGTGGAGTGGATCATTATAAAGTTCTTTCATACACATTGTCTTCCTGCTGAGTGAACTGAGGAGAAGAAAGAGGTGGGTGGATCTTGTTGTCTCAGGGATGGGAGAGGCAGAAGAAAATTCATGTATAAGGAAAGCTGTGCAGTTCAAACCCATATTCAAGAGTCAAATGTATTCTGTTATTTCCCTAAACTCTTCAATAAAGTGATCACCTGATAATTTTAAATCATTCATGTTTTAACAAAGACCTTTTACACTGTATCTTTATAGGGATCTTTTACACTATATCCTGTACATCCCTCCTAAGTACTGTTTTAGTTGCATTCCACAAAATTTAGTCAGCAGTGTTCTTACTTTTCATTAATTTTTAAATATTTCACAACTTTCCATTTGATTCATAAATTATTTAGAAGTTTTTTTAACTTTCTAATGTTGTAATTTTTCAGTTATCTTTTTATTATTGAGATCTAACTTTATTGACAAAAGCATGGTCTCTTTGATACTGATTCTTCATATTTATTTTTGTGAAAATACATTTTCTTGTGTATATTTAAGGTATACATAATGTTGTAAGATACATCATTACTATAGTAAAATAGTAACTATAGCAGAATAAAGTAACATAGCCATCATTTCACATAGTTACCTATTTTTCCCTTTTGACAAGAGCAACTATAATCCACTTGTTTAGAGGAATACCAAGTAATATTTACACTCTAATGGTCATTGTACCACTATTCACAATAGCCAAGATATGGAAACAACCTAGGTGTCCATCAATGAATGAATGCATAAAGAAACTGTGGCACGTATATACAATGAAATATTATTCAGTTTTTAAAAGGGAGGAGATCCTGCCATTTGCTACAACATGGATGGACCTTGAGAACATTAGGCTAAGTAAATCAGACACAGAAAAATATTGCATAATAACACTTATATGTGGAAATTTTAAAAATTAATTATATAGAGATAGAAAATAAAACAGAGGTTACCAGTGTTGTGGTAAAGGGAAATGAAGATATGTAGGTCAAAATTAACAAAGTAGCAAATATATAGAATGAACGAGTCAGAAGATCTTGGTATTTCTTAATTATTTTTTGCAGACTAGTATTTGATGAATTTTGTAAGTAATAGAATAAATTGCTTAGGATTGCCTTGGCTACTCAGTCTCCTTTTTTGGTTCCATACAAATTTTCAAATAATATTTTTAGTTCTGTGAAGAACGTTGTTGGTAGTTTGATAGGAATAGAATTGCATCTGTAAATTGCTTTGGGTCCTTTCTGGTTGCTTTATTTAAACATTTAAAAAAGGTTTTCTTAAGTACACCTAAAAGTTTTAAGTATACCTAAAAGCAGAGAGAACTAATACAGATTCAACAACTATCAAGAATATGCTTCATCTGTTTTGCTGAATTGTCTAAAGAAAATCACAGATATTATGTCATTTTATCCATATCATATGCATTTCCGAAAAATAAAGATATTTTCTTATATAACCAGAATGTGATTATCCACCTAACAAAATGATCTCTGGCCGACTGGTAGGTTTTCTCTTCGTACTTGGTGTTTCATAGTTTCACCATGATATTTCCAAATGTGGCTTTGTTTTTACTTACCCTGCTCAGATCATTCTTGCTCTATCCCTTTCCCTCACCAAACCACCCCAAATCCAATCCATCACCAAGCCCTTTTAATTTGACCTCTTTAACAAATTTTTGATCCATCATTTTTCTCTGCATCCACTACCATCCTAGGCGAGTGACTTCATCTTTCCCATAGACTGCTGTAAACCTCATAACCTCTAACATCCATTTCTTCCTGCCTACATCCACTTTTCACAATGTAGCCAGAAGATTTTTTTTTAACTTTTATTTTAGGTTCAGGGATACATGTGCAGGCTTATTATATAGGTAAACTCATGTCACAGGGGTTTCTCATACAGATTATTTTGTCACCCAGGTATTAAGCCTAGTACCCATTCGTTATTTTTCTCCTCTCCCTTCTCCCACCCTCCACCCTCAAGTAAACTCCAGTGTCTTTTGCTCACCTCTTTGTGTCCATGTTTTCTTATCATTTAGCTCCCACTTTCAAGTGAGAACATGTGGCATTTGGTTTTCTGTTCCTGAATTAGTTTGCTAAGAATGATGGCCTCCAGCTCCATCCACGTTCTGCAAAGGACATAATCTCATTCTTTTTTATCTCTGTGTAATATTCCATAGTGAATATTACTACATTCTCTTTATCTAGTCTACCATTGATGGGTATTTAGATTGATACCAGGTCTTTTCTATTGTAAATAGTGCTGCAATGAACATTCTCGTATATGTGTCTTTATGGTAGAATGACTTACATATCTTTGGGTGTACACCCAATAATGAGATTGCTGGATTAAATGGGAGTACTGTAAATAGCTCTTTAGGGAATTGTCACACTGCTCTCCATCATAGCTGTATAACCCATCAACACTGTATAAGCATTCCTTTTTCTCTTAAACCTCACTACGTGTTATTTTTTGACTTTTTAATAATAGCCATCTGGCTGGTGTGAAATGGTATTCTCATTTTGGTTTTGGTTTGCATTTCTCTAATGATCAAATATATTGAGCTTATTTCCATATGCTTCTTGGCCACATGTATGTCTTCCTTTGAAAAGTCTCTGTTCACGTCCTTTGCCGTCTTTTTAATAGGGTTGTTTTCTCTTGTAAATCTGTTTAAGTTCCTTATATATACTGGATATTAGACTTTTGTCAGATGCATAGTTTGCAAATATTTTCTCCCATTCTGTAGGTTGTCTGTTTACTCTGTGGATACTTTCTTTTGCTGTACAGAAGCTCTTAAGTTTAATAAGTTCCCATTTGTCAATTTTTGCTTTTGTTGTGATTGTTTTTGGTGTCTTTGTCATGAAATCTTTGCCAGTTCTTTTTTTCCTTTTTGTGATGGAGTCTCGGTCTGTCACCCAGGCTGGAGTGCAGTGGTGCAGTCTTGGTTCACTGCAACCTCCGCCTCCTGGGTTCAAGTGATTCTCCTGTCTCAGCCTCCTGAGTAGCCAGAATTACAGGTGTGTGCCACCACACCCAGCTAGTTTTTGTATTTTTAGTAGAGACAGGGTTTCACTATGTTGGTCAGGGCGGTCTCAAACTCATGACCTCGTGATCCACCTACCTCAGCCTCCCAAGTGCTGGGATTATAGGCATGAGCCACCGCACCTAGCCTGCCAGTTCTTATGTGCAGAATGGTATTGCCTAGGTTGCCCTCTTGGGTTTTGAAGGTTCTTTTTAGAAGGCAATTGTATCATGTAGCCTCCATCTTAAAACCTTTATTTGCTCTAAGGAAAAGGGCCTACAAGGTTTGCATGACCAGTCTAACCAGCAATGCATGCACTGTTTGTTTAATCTTGAATATCTTCTCCAACTACAACTCTCCACAGACCCCAACCACTTCTGAATTAACTTTTACCAGCCTTCGAATTTCTCACCCCTAGTTCAGGGAAACCATCCTTGGAATCCAAATGTAGATCAAGGCTTTTGTTTCATTCTTTTTCCATAATTTTTCAGAACAAATATTTGGCACAGGAGCAATTTTGCACATTCCTTTTTGTGGTGTGATTATTTGAATAAGATTATTCTCTCTAGGAGACTAAGAAATCCCACCGTGTATTCACCACATCTAGAAGAGGAATTGACACAAAGCAGGAACTCAATAAATATTGTCAAAATGACTGAATTAAGAAATGAATAAGTATTTATTAATTCCTCCTATGTGCTTCCACTCTACTCTTGAAATTCCTATCATAGTACTTATCACATTTGACATGATTAACAGTTTTTCACTCAGTCTCCCCAAATAGATTACAGTGCCTCAGGGCAAAGAATGTATTTGATTCACTTTTGTACTTACAACTAGACAACTGACCTAGTGCCTACACACACACACAAACACAGACACAGATAGCCACATATATGCATATTATGTATTATCTATAATATATATTATGTATATATAATTATAAAATGAGAAAATAGGTATATATTTTATATACATATTATAAAATTGTTAAAAATAATTATTTGTAAAAATTATTATATAAAATAGGAAATTGGGAAAAGGCCATCAGACACTAGTTTTGTTTGGATGCCATATTTGAGTTCATCATTCTTAATTTCAACATTCATTTTTCATTCCCATTTTACTTATTAGAACACTTTCTATGCCCTAGGCATCCATTTAGGCACTCAGGATACAGCAATAAATAAAGCTAAATTTCTGCCCACATTAAGATCATGCTATGCTACACTTTTACCAGTGGTCTGTGAAAGTTTCCTCTTCTGTTTCAGATTTTTATTCTTACTATTGTTTTCCCTTTTATTCCCCATTCCCAAGACCATTTTTCTCTCCTTATTAGTAACTACTCTTCTATACTTTCTATTCATCAACCATATCTGTTTATATATGTAAGAATAACCAGAAAAAACATATTGTATTTTGTATTTTAGATTTTTTAAATAAATGGTATTAAATTATAGTGTCATTTTCTTCTTTACTTGTATTATTTGTTCATTTGACTAATTTTGAGATCTATCACATTTCTACATGTAAAATGCAGTGAATTTCCTTTGAGTATTCCATAGTATACTATCCTATGAATATAACAAGGATCCATTTTACCACATCCCAACTGGATGTAATAAGCATACAAGTGCACGTCTCCATGTGCATCATATTGAGAGTTTCTCTCAAGCACATGCCCAAGAGTTGAACTGCCCTGACATCAGCATTAGCATACCCAGTTTCCATAAGATCTACAAGAAGCTCTCTGAAATGACCACACCACTTTACATAGCCATCAATAGTAGAAAAGGTCTCCCCTTATCTCTACATTCTCCCCAGCATTTGTAATTATCAAAATTTCCCATTTTTGCAAATTTGATTACGGTAAGGTATTATTTTGTTATTATTTTAATATATATTTTCTGATAATTAGTGAGATGAGTGTCCATATACATGTAAGAGGTTCTTAAACAGATTTCCATTTATATCCGAGTAGTCATGAGTATATTAACTGTTCTGTGACTCAAAGCAGTTTTGTTTGGATCCCAGGTAGATGAGTCTTTTACTTTCTTTGTAAAATAAGAACGACTAGTACTTCTCCTGTGATGAATTAAGTGGTTAAAAAATTAGCCACAAAGAACAAAATCTGTGACAAGGATATGCTTAATAAATGTTAGCTATCATTATCTTTTACTATATTTTTTACTTTTCTTTTTCATTCAAATAGCCTCTTCTATAAATTGCCCATTTATATCCTTCAACAACTTTTCTTCTGTATTTTCTGTATGTTCCTTTCTGGTTTCCATGAGCTTCTTGTATATTCTGTGTATCAAACCACTACAAATGCTTCTATATGAATAAATGAATGAGTGATCACAAATTAAATACTTCAGTTTTGTTTTACAAAACTCCTGACTGTTTGCTCTTTCTGCTCACTGCCTTGCTAGGTCATTTTTGTGAACATAATTTTGAATGTCAATGTATTTTTAATCTGATCAATACATTTTAAATAAAATTTAATTTATATTCCATTTTTCTATGTCCACAACACAAATCTACAAGTGTGGGTGAAAAACAAATCCTAGTTCCAAACTGGAAAAATTAAACAATTGTATTTGTGGTTTCACTGGCCAATTTTTTAAAGAAAAGAAGCAGAAATAAGTACTGCTTTTTTAAAAGTAAAAACAAAAAAGCACAGAAGAGGTACAGATTCTGTCAAATTTTCTCAGAGACAAGTACTTTGTCTCAATTTCAAAGTCATTATAATTTGATCTTTAAAACAGGCTGCCCAAACAGTGTAATTTTCTGCAAGATTCCCAGAGGAACTATTTATCACTGTTAAAAGGCCACAGTTAATAGAATTCTTAGCAATCATTTATAAAATCACATAGAAAACCCTCAAAAACATCATAGTATAGCATCAATAAACATTTGATAAGAATCAGTGTTCAAGGGAAATCTATGAAATGAACATTAAACTTTGTGAACATTTTTCTAGTAACTCAAACAACACAGAAATTGATAAAGTGCCCCACAAACTGCCTCGCCCAGATCTATAAATTTATAATTACTAGATTATATATTAAACATATATTTAAAATATTATTCAACAGAAAAGTAACTGTCTTCATCTTGAAAAAGTTTATTTTATATAAAAATGAGGAAGTGGGAATCAGAGCTAAACTAGAAATACTAGTGATAACCAGCCAAGGCCCAGCCCCTCTCCATCACTTCCACATACCAGTCAGATGGGTTTCTAATAAATGACTCTGTTCAATATTTTTAAATGACTAGGTCAGGTGATCTATACAAGAATTCACACATTGACAGAGAAGGCATCCTGGTGATCAAAAAGTTGTTTCTATCTGCATCCATAATATTCTAAGTACGTAAACAGACACAATTAAGAAAATGTTGGCCAAATCTTTTTTCCCCCCCAACAAATTCCAAAGCTGATATGCTGATTCACTCAGTTGTTCATTCAATTTAAGCTTAACAAACATCTACTGGATTCTGGAGTTTATAAAAATGAGAAAAAAAATTGACAACAACCATAGTATGACTAAGAAAAGGAGACAAACATTCACGTAAAAATCGCACAAAGGTGCAATTACTCTGAAAGCCAGACTTATGGTCAATATTACAACAGGAGTCTATACTAAAATAATCTGGCCTAGTCACGAAGATCAGAGAAAACTTCCCTGAGTCAACATCTGCAGAAAAAGAATGAGTTAAGCTGATAAGCAAATGAGTAGGGAGAAGCACATGTGCCCAACTCTAGGGTATAAAAGAGAATAGTGAGTCCACAGCAATAGCTAGGATGAAGAGAATAAAGAAGATGCAAGATAAACCTGGGAGAAAAGACATGTCCAGAATGTACCTAAATATATGATTATCTTAAGTGTTAGTTATTTAGGTGCCATGGAAAGATATTGATGGGCTTCAGCAAAGAAGGATTTAATTTAGAGAATGAATTGGAAAGAGCAAGAATGGAAACCAATTATAAAGATGTTGCCATAGTTCAGCTGAGAGGTAGTAGTAGCTTGGACCAGTTGGTAGTGATGGAGATGAAGAGAGGATCAGGAACTCCAGAGATACTGAAGAGGCAAAATCAATAGGACAGAATAGGAAAGGAGAGATGCAACAAATGCCTCTTTCATAACTTCTCCATGAATCTTTCTAGGCATTGTACTGCCTTCTCTATTATGGCTGCCAGTTGAGCACATCTCTGTATGTTAAAAGGAATCTTCTCTCTTGCAACTGCTGGAATACCCAATCAGAATTTTCCATGGATCCATTAAAGAAATAGTTTCTGCACCATTTGTGATAGAGAACACTTTTAGTTCTGGATATTTTGTAATTTAAACTTTTGTAACATGGCAGAACTAATTTTGCAGACCAACATATGATTCCGTTTAACCCTGTGGGACATCCATTATTTTCATTGTTGTTAACCTTATTTGTTTCTTCAGCACATCTGATTATCACAGGCAGGATGCTTACTTCCCAGAGCTTCATTCTTATCTAAGAATTTGTTCCAGTTTATAAAGTATTTTACCTGTAAAACTCAAAGAAGCTTAGTATTTTTTCTAACCTTTTCTATAGCTCTCCCATGTGTTGAATAAAGTGTATATGACAGAAACACAAACACATGTAAAGATTTTTGCTACAGTTTTTCCTTCATGTTCACAGTCAATTGTAGGCAACTGGCTAGTTCTACTTGGCTATGTTTGGATTCTTTTATTATAGACACTCATAGTAACATTGACCATGAGCCTGTCTTTCAGAGTAATTTCACTTGCGGGATTTTTAAATGAATGTTTTCTCCCTTGCTAAGCCAAAACCACTAGGAAGGCTGTGAGTTTTTCCATGTCCCCTCTCAACTGGAGTATCAAGTTATTTGTTAATATCCATTCATATATTACAAAAACACTCCCAGTTTTAATCTTTAGAATATATCTGTAGCCCCATTTGTTCTATCAACCCTCATTTTCCATAAGCAATTCAGGAAGGGAGTTCAGTACCTAGAAGATCAATACCTAGATGAGTAGAACGAGCCATCCCAACCACCTTCTGGAACTGAGGCCTATACATCAGCACAGGCAGGCACTGGTTTAAAACACTGACATTGGTATCAATCTGTTACTCTGCCACTTACCAGCTATATGTCCTTGGACAAGCTGTTTAACCTACCTGAGCCTCCATTTCTTACAAAAAAGAAAATTAAAATATATTATGTTCTATATTACATTATGTAACATACTGAGATATATAATACATAGAGGGCTTACAACAGACAGGAGTGTGGGAGCTGTCATTGCCATTCTGCTGTCATCCTTATTATGTTTCTTACTTTCCTCCAGGCATGACCACCCTCCAAATGAGGAGGGATGCTTAGGAAGGAAAGGCTGTGCCGGTCATCTCTGTCTCCTGGCATGTTGAAAGCTTCAAGATTGAATAAGACATATAGAAACAAATAATAAATATTAAAAACTCAGTAAGTTCAGCAAGAATATATGGAGATGCTAGCGTATGTATTTGTTGAGGAAAGTAGGTTATAGGAAGGAGTAAATTGTAGTTTTAAAGAAAAAAGTACATAAAATACAGAAAATGGTCTATAAAATGGTATAAACCATCAATGGAAGAAAAGGACTGATATCACAGACTTGAATCCAGTTTCTCTTTTATTTCATTATCTTTTAGATCTGTATAAGGACAAGCATATTCTGGCTTGTAATTAACAGCTATGGATGAAAAATGCATGACAGCTGTTCCCATTTTACAGATGAGTCAACTAGATCTCAAAAAAGCGACTCATTTATAGTTATATATTTAGGAAATAACAGGGCAAGACCTAATCAGGTTTTCTCACTTCAAAGTTCGTGCTCTTTTTACTACCCCAAAGTCAATCGCAAGGCCACATGGCTTGGTCTCCTTTGACAAGAGTTGCAAACCCAATTAGTTACAGTCACAAATCATCCTCAACAAAAAACAGATATTGTTGGGCCTCAGTGTAAAGTAAGCAGGGTCTACTGCTCTGAACTCTGTAAAGGTGTGTATTTGTCTACAAGTCCTGCCCCTCAAAAAAAGGCAAAGGGACCTAAAAGCATGCCAACTACCTTTTAAAGAAATCCTTTTACTAGAGGTAAAACAAAAGGAAGAAAAACCAAACCATGTTCATACTCACTGTTTTCAAAGCCAACAAATAAAGTCCCTCTGATAACAACATTGCCGGTGATATTTCTTTCAAGATTGCCATATAATGCTTAAAATTTTCAGAAGCGTAAAGAACATCTATTTGTCTAATAAAGGCAATTTTTAAAAGTCAGGCAGTTTAGAAATAAAACCATGTATTTCTATGATGATTCAGAATATTTGTATGAGCAAATGAATTTCTGATATATATGGTTAATATTTCTAGAAATGCAAAAATATTCATAGGAAAAACTGCATGCATAGCTAAACTAAACTTTATGTACGAGAAGTTACAAGTACGGTATAAAATCCACAGTAGAAATGAAACAGGATTACATCCCTTACAATTGCTAATATTAATGGACCAGAGGGAGACTACATTCCTTCAAGCTAGAAACATGTCAGAGGAGAAAGACATACAGTTCAGCTTGAAAAAGCAAAATCCATTAACCATGAAATAGGGAAACAAAAAATCAAACTTACCATATACCATATCTTACTGGAAAAAAATCTATTAGCAAAATTAAAAGACCTCTACTAAACAAAATATTTCCAACTCAAAGAAAATGTAAAAATAAATGATTTCAAGTAAAGAAAAATTCCAGAAAATTCATACGGTTATTATTATGGCCATCTATAGCCATCAAAGTACCAACATATTTCTCTGAGTATATAGGTCTCAAAAGAGTGCATACAGATTGGAGGACACAAATGCATTTTTTAATTTAAGCAAATATTATGTTAGCTACCACGGATCTTATGTGAAGCATTTCAAGTTTCTGTCTCTATTGTGAAATTACTCTATCTGATAAAGAAGTCCTAGCTTCGCTGATAGGAAGAGTAAAGCAAACAGATTTAACATCCTCAGCACACTTACGTCAGTTAAGATTTATAACAGCTTCTTGAATAATCTTTTTAAAATATTTCACACCAGAAAAAGGAAAGATGGCCTGAATCAATTAGAGAGTTGCTCAAACAGCAAGACTCCCAGATGTAAAAGATCAAGGCCACTGTCAGGGATCAAAGAGATTAACTGCCTCACCAGTGGTCCAGGGCAATGCAGAAGAGATGTGGTGCAGCATGCACACACCGAGAATTAAGCCAGCGCACAGAGGCTTTCTATTGCTTTAATGGGATTAAAGAAAGAAAATCCAAGAAGACCGACAGAAATATATTTAAAAATTGCTAAGAGAGTAAACTGTAAGTGTCCTCATCACAAAAAAGTATGTGAGGTAATGCATATGTTAAGTAACATAATTTAGCCATTCCACAATGTGTGTATATGAGTATATACAAATGTACATATGTCATGTATATCATAAATGCTGTATATACAATTTTTATTTGTCAATTAAAATATTTTTTAAAAGTTAAACAACTACTTCAAGTGCAAATCCTTACCTTACTCACACAAACAATCAAGCCTATGTGTGGGTGGCCTTTCTGTGTGTGTGTGTGTGTGTGTGTGTGTGAGACTGAGTCTCACTCTGTCATCCAGGTTAGAGTACAGTGGCACAATCTCGGCTAACTGCAACCTTCACCTCCTGGATTCAAGCGATTCTCATGCCTGAGCCTCCCGAGTAGCTAAGATCACAGGCACATGCCACCATGCCCAGCTAATTTTTTGTACTTTTAGTAGAGACAGAGTTTTACCATGTTAGCCTGGATGGTCTCGATCTCCTGACCTCATGATCTGCCTGCCTCAGCCTTCCAAATTCCTGGCATTACAGGCATGAGCCACTGTACCTGACCGTGGGTAGGCTTTATAAGAGGGCCCTCAGTGATTTCCCCCTGACTACTGGTATTCACATCCTTGTGTAATCCTCTTCTTTTGAATGTCACCTGGGCCTGGTAATATGCTTCTAATGAATAAAACATGGCAAAAGTAATGTAAGGCCAATTCTAAGATTGGGTTAGACAAGGCTGTGATTCCTCCCTTATGCTCTATCTTGTTATTCTAGCCTATTAACTCTCATGAAGCCAGCTGTCGTGTTGTGAGTTTGAGTTTTGAGGGTAACTTGCCCTATGGAGAGGTTCACATGGCAAAGGACTCAGGGCAGCCTCCAGCCAATGCTAGCAAGAAACTGAAGCCCTCATTTCAACAACCCACAAGGAACTGAATCCTGCCAAAACCCACAAGTAACTTAGAAGTGGCCCCACCCCCAATGGTGCCTTCAGATGACTGCAGCCCCTGCAAATATATTGATTGCAGCCTCATGAGAAACCCTGAGCCAGATAACCTAGCTAAAATGCATTCGGATTGCTCACCCACAGAAACGGTGAGATTGTAAACGCTGCTTTCTAAGCCACTAAATTTTGAGGTAATCTGTTATGTTACACAGTAATGGATAATATACAATTTGTAATTAAAACAGCCTCCTAATTAATATTCATCTATGAATAAATATATTGCTGATTTTAGAATGTAAAGATTCTTGTCTCTACCCAAAATCTGATTACTCAATTCCAGGATGGCAGCATCTTTCATTTAGACTTGTCTTCTTGCTTCATATTTTGTCTCCTCTGGATTCATCTCTTATGGGTGTGAGTTCCTCAAATACTTAAACGTTGGAGTTCTAGTCCCCAGAATGTGAATTTATTTAGAAATATGCCACATTTGGAAATAAGGTCATTGCAGATGTAACTAATTGAGATGAGGTCATATTGGAGTAGGCTGGGCCGCTAATCCAATATCACTGGCGTCCTTAAAAAGCAGACAATTTGGATATAGACACACACATGGAGAACACCATGTGAGACTGAAGTGATGCTGCCATACACCAAGGAACTACCAGAAGCTAAGAGAAAAGCGTGAAGCGGATCCATCCTTAGAATCCAGAGGATGCATTGCCTTGCTGACACTTTAACCTAGGATTTCCAGCCACCAAAATGGCGAGACAGTGAATTTCTATTGTTTAAGACACTCAGTTTGTGGTATTTTGTTAGACCAGCTCCAGCAAACGAATATACCACCTTCTACAAAGCTTGCCAAGAAAGATCTGCCTGAAATATGAATCTCGCCATGGCATTACACCTATTCATTCATTCAGCAAATGAGAGCCTCTTCCATGCCAGGCTCTAAGTTTGGCACTGAACATTAGTAACAAAAAATCCAGCTGCAGCACATGCTAGCACAGTAGTACCTAGGGTGCCTTTGTGCTTGAGAAAAGGGAACCATTCCCAGGCAGACAAATTGGGAGATGGCACCCCCTTGTGGAAGATGCCTTAACATGATGCTCCTCGGAGGAACAGTTAACACAAAAGCACACCACACGGGCAGACAGACCCAACAGCTCTATCTTGGCAAAGTTGGTAAGAGTGTGCCTGCTGGATTTTAGCATGAATTTCCACCATCTTGGCTGGATGATTTGTGAGAGACAACTTGCACGGCCACTAATGACAACGCTGAGTAAAGGTCTCTATACTCTCTGCTCTCACAGATCTTTCAGAACTTACCTTCGTGATTCATCACCAACCCTTTGTTGAGCACACCCAAGAACTCAGAATCCTGTGCTCCAATAACCCAAACAGTAGTTAGCTAGAGCCAGTTCCCACAACAGGTATCAATGTCCACAGAAGGCCCAAAATAGCAGAGGAGAGAATGTTAGGCTCTTCCGGAAGTATCCAGAAATAAACCACCTTGAGCATGAAATTTATGTTTCTGTGTCACTGAAAAGCAAATGTAAATTTTGCATATCATTCTGTGATACATTCACTCTTTATTTTAATAGAAAACTAATGGATTTTCCTCTCAAATTCCTGAGTAAAATTGATGTCGTATCAAAATGTATTATATTTACAGATTCACCCAAACAAGGAACACCTGTCACTGCTTGAGAAGTACAGAAGGCAAACTAAAAGGCACTCGGAGATCTGGCCTCAGAACTGTCCTTTACTGTGAGGAAGCAGGGCCCCTACACTGGGCCTGGGATTTGAATCATCTCTCTTTACCTCTTCTTCAGCTTCCTGTCTCCCCAGGGGATACAGTATCCAAGGAATGTGCCCACCAAGAGCCCACACGTTCCTCCACCCCATTAAACAATGCTCTGTATACCCAAAAACCCAGATCCCAAGGCCAAACATCTCAGACAATGGTGTCCTGGAGGCACTCACCTGCAGGTTCACAAAAGTCCACAGTTAAATTTTCACAAATTTTAAAAGCCAGGTGTTAGATATGACCATATTAAAAATAAATTGTATAAACTCAAATCAGTTATATTGAAAACAAAGGTAGTTAGCATTTAAAACTCATTAGTTTCTAAATATTTTACTATTTTTTATGTACTTGTTATTTATGCCTATTGCATCTGATGGTGGCAATACTAGACAATGGCGTGTGACTGTGCATCTCTTCCCAACTCTGCATTCAATGATGTCATGCTAGTAACTGGAAATTGGCCTTAGTGAAAGTATCTACACCATATAAATCAGCAAATACTATAAATCAGGGCTTGATTTATTTTTTCTTGATTGTCCAAGCAGGAGAAAGTGATGGAGAAAATATTAATAAAGCCAATTGAACTTTAAAAGGTGTCATGTCCATAGCTTTTCCATGTATTTAGTAATACAAAAAAAAAAAAGAGGACACATCCTGCCAGTAGTAGTTAGTGTGATAGTTGCACTCCTCATTGATTAATGAGTGAAGTTCTACTTGTCTGTTTCACTTTCACTTGCTCATCAACATAAATAAACATATCAACCACTGAGTAGTATGTCAATCATGTAGGAATTATAATCAGAGAGCTAGTTGTTAAACATACTAGTACACAGTAGGCCCAGAGTCCATTTCCAAGGCCAGCACAAACCTCTTTTTTTAATCCTTCCCCTCTCAGGTGTGCACCATGGGGGAGAGATGTGCAGGCAGCGATGTTCACCCATAAGAAAAGAGTTTCTTATGATGCTCAAGCAGGAGTAGGAAGACAAGAGGGTCGGCAGCAGGTCAAAGCTGCGGAGTGGAGGCTCGGGAGTCACCTCCACTTCTGCATGTATTAGGGGCAGTCCAGGACTCATACCACTCTCTCTAATTGTATTTGTCTTTTGCACACCAACAGCACACCAGGTTACTTGGAAGTATCTACACAATTGTTATTGCCAAACCCTTGCTCATGTAGCTCACTTGCAGGGGATGCTCTTTTATGTTCATTATCCTATCACTAGAACCCAAGTCAGGACATGGCACACAGTAGGACTCAGCAGTTTAAATCAATGAATAAATAAATTTTATGGACTACAATCTTGATCCATTATCTATTAGCTATGTGGCATTAAGCAACACGTTTAAGCCCCAAAGGCTTTAACTTCTTCAGTAGCAAATGAGGATTAATAAACCTTTTTTGTAAAAATGAAGTAAGATATGTGATAGTTATAGTAGCAACCTTTATTAAGCACTTACTTGCTAGGCATTGTGCTTGATGCTTTACACAGACAGCCTTATTTTAATTGTTGCACACTTTACCTCTATGAGAGAAATATTATAATAACTATGCCCATTTCAGAAACATAGAAACTGAGGCTTTAAGAGTTTATGAATCTATAATAAGACTCAAATAATAGTTTTTAATCTACTCCTACAAAAGCACTAATAACACTTTGGGTCAGTATTCAACTTTCTATAAATTCCAGTACAGTGATTATTGAAGTATTAATAAAAATGTAGCTCATTTTAATCTGTCTATATGTTCAGGAAATCTTGTCCTGAAAAGCAAATGAGTCCAGTGAAAAAAATTACAAGGAATGTAATAAATATAGATAAAGGAATGTAATAAATATAAATTACATTTAATTTATATTTATTCTACCATAAAGCTGATTTAGACAGACAAGAGAAACAATAGCAAGATAAGATTTCAAGAACAATGTGATAGAAATTATCTATTTCAGGACATAAACCAACAAGAGGGTCTCCAGCCCTGAGAAGGGCTCTCTCATTGTAGAATCAATGAAGTAGAAATTCATTTTAGGAAGTTCAACCCTTCCGTTAAATTTTTTAAGTCTCACATTACTGTATCTACAGTCATAAATCTTTTTTCACTTCAAAAATCATATAAGAAAGTATATCCATTGAGAATACTCATCATCAGTTATGAATGATCCAAAACAAATAACACCAAAAACAAACAAGTGGCACACTAAACGGGAGGGAATACATTAAACTGAACTTAAAGTAACAGTAGGTTGACAGTTACACCTGGCTTAAGACAAGAAAATGTGGAGTGTTATGGACTATGGTAAGAACCATGAAAATCTTAGTGACAATTAACTTTGCAACTCAACACAGTTGACCCTTGAACAGGTGTTTGAACTATGCAAGTCCATTCATAGGCATATTTTTTTCAATCAAATCCTAATGGAAAATGTAGCATTTGCAGGATGCAAAACTTGCATATATAAATGGCCGACTTTTTCATATATTCAGGTAGCACAAGCCAACTGCGAGGACTTGAGCATGTGCAGAGTTGAGTATGCACAGGGGTTGCGGGGGAGGGGGGTGTCTCCTGGCACCAATACCCAATATCCCAATACCCAATATTGAGAAGCGACTTTCTCTGTTTTCTTTGGCTATTCAAGTCAACATCATCAATATATGCTAGCTGTAAAGCAGTGATTAAGACCATAGGCTAAAGTCTGACTGCCTGGATTAGAAATCTGGTTCTGAAAGTGAGTTATGTAGCCTTGTGCAAGTTATATAAAAACTCTTCATTCCTCAGTTTGTTTAGTTACACAGTAGAGGTTGTAACAGGACCCACCTCATAGGATGTTAGAATTATTACATGTGTAAAACACTCACCACAGTGCCTGCCCCATAATAAATGCTGCACACTGGCTATAATTATTAGCATTATCATGGAAACTAAATAATATCTCAAAGCTTAGTTGCTACAATGGCTGAGTTCCAAAAAGATGAATGGGAAAAAAACTCCATCCAAGGATCCTTTCTATAAAACTATATTATACAACACTAGCATGAAGAAAGCAAATCTAGCTCTTCCTCAAAGACACCAGTTAAATCTACTTATAAAACATATAAATTATAGTCTAATGTTTTTCTTTATTCATTAATTGCTTATCTCACTAGTTAATGAAAATTAAAAAGATTAATTCACCCAATTACACATCCTAATCGCCTATACTAACCATATTCTCTTCATTATTGTTTTCTTTAGGAAACAGGCAGAGTATGTTCAAAAATACTATTTAGGGAGATACATCTCTCAAAGTTTTAGCAAATACCAGGAACCTCCCTCTTCTTGAAAACCCATTCTGTTTTCTAAGAGTTCAAGACACTGAAAATTAGCTTGGAGTACACACTTAAAAAGAAATAATTAGTTGAGAACAAAAACAAATCTTTAGTATGGCAGCTGTAACTTATTTTCACTTAAATCACATTGCTCAAGTATCTGCCAATCTAACAAAAAGTTTATAACCATGATTTTCTTTGAATTAGGTTATTAGGTAATGATAAAAATGAGTGAATAGAATCAAAATATAACAGTAAAACACAATTGAAAGAGAACTACCAAATATGGGCAATTCTGTCTCTCAGTGAGCTTCAGTTTTATTTCAGATCACTGCACAGAAATTTGGGAGTTTTTAAAGTCTGTTCTTTGTATTCATATTTGTATCCTGAGCAATGATTTTTAATTGTGTATATCAATCATTCCTAATACTGGCTTTTTCCTGCTGTTTTGTAGCTTATCACTTCTGTACACTAGTTCTTCCAAAATCATTTTCAAATATTCCTTCTGAATATTCTTATAACTTACCAGCACCGGATGTTGAAGAAGCTAATTTTAGAAAACTTTTAGAACTTTCTTTATAAACACCAGATTCATCTTCTATGAATATATATTATTTGTCTGCAGATACACAGGTTTTAAATTCTGCTGATTCTACCTCCCAAATATCTTTCAAATACTGCCCTTAACTCTGTCATTGCTATTGCTAAGCTTGACCCATCACCACTTCTCATCTATATTAATGTACTAATTTTAGAACTCTTTCTGTTTCCAATCTTAACTTCTTTCAATTCATCCAATTTTCAAGTTTTCAAAAAACTTTCCAAAGCAAACATCTGATAACAATGCTATCCTGCTTAAAAACCATCAATGCACTCTTTCATCTATAGAATAACAATGAATACTTTACTGTGAATAATATGCTATGCCACTTAAGAAATTACCTGCAAATAACAGAAACAAAATCAAACTGTTGGTGGGAGTGTAAATTAGTTCAACCATTGTGGAAGACAGTGTGGCGATTCCTCAAGGCCTTAGAAATAGAAATTCCATTTAACCCAGCAATTCCATTACTGGGTATATAGCCAAAGGACTATAAATCGTTCTACTATAAGGACACATGTACATGAATGTTCATTGCAGCACTATTTACAATAGCAAAGACCTGGAATCAACCCAAATGCCCATTGATAATAGACTGGATTGGAAAAATGTGGAACATATACACCATGGAATATTATGCAGCAATCAGAAATGATGAGTTTGTGTCGTTTGTAGGGACATGGATGAATCTGGAGAACATCATCCTCAGCAAACTGACACAAGAACAGAAAATGAAACACCGCATATTCTCACTCATAGGCGGGTGATGAAAAATGAGAACACATGGACACAGGGAGGGGAGTACTAAACACTGGGGTCTATTGGGAGGAAAAGGGGAGGGCCAGTGGGAGGGGGAGTTGGGGAGGGATAGCCTGGGGAGAAATGCCAAATGTGGGTGAAGGGGAGAAAGAAAGCAAAACACACTGCTGTGTGTGTACCTACGCAACTGTCTTGCATGTTCTGCTCATGTACCCCAAAACCTAAAATGCAATAAAAAATTTAAAAAATAAAAGAAGAAACTGGGGTGATTCACAAAACTGAAGGAAAGACTGATAAAATAGAATGAGAAAAAAAGATTCCAAGTTCTATAAATACATGGATGATCCTTTAGGGACACCTTCCATGTTGGCTGTGGGTCACTCTGCTCAGATACCACAAACAAATTGAACAAATGGACACATACCATGGCTTAGCTGGGTTAAAGTCACTGCCCACTCCCATATCTAACAAGATTGTATCCAATGGGAGGTAATAGCTCCTGTGGCAGAGACTGCTAATTTTCACAGTATTTTGCTTTTGATCCTATTTTTGACTTCATATGTAGTCCCTTATAATAAAGCTTACAGTTTTCCCATTCTACACACTGTGGGACCACATGACCATGTCCTGGGCAATGGAACATATGAGGAGGTTATTGTGTGCAACTCTGGGAAGTATCCTTAAAGATGGGGTCGGGGGACAAGTCTTTTTCTCCCCTTCCTCTTTGCTGCTGGCTGGAATGCAGAAGGAGTAGATGAGTCTAGCACCCATCTTGGACATCAAGTGGCTTTGAACTGGAAGCCACCCATAGCTGGACAATCGCACAGAGTGAAGTTGAGTCCCTAACACCACGAAGCACCTCAGCAGCACCAAACTGAATACCTCTATACCTCTTTTATGTGAGAGATAAATAGGCACATTTCTAGCATAAGCCACTGTTATTTGTGGGATTCTCATTATTTACAGCTAAATCCAATCTGAACTAAAACAGTTCCTCATAGCAAACTCAATGTGTGAATACTGGAGAAAAAGTGAAATGGGTGCTAGACAGAAATAAAGCAATAGATGCTTACTGCACACAGCCATTCACTTTATGCAGAGCTCATTTTTATTTAGGGTTGCCCAAATATATCAAGCCTTATAACAAAAACACTTGGTTGGTTATATTGCTTTTATCTGCTTCATCTGAATAGCTAGCTTCTATACACACCAAGTATCAGATCATCAATCATGACATCTCTATCATTTTCTGAGTTCCCATACACCCAAGTGAGTTATGCAACAAAGAGAGTTGCATACGGAGTTTGTTGAGATGTACTCTTAGAAGACATGCCCATAAGGAAATGGGGAAGATAGGACTGGGCAGAGGCAGAAGCTGACCTGCAGTGCAGTTGCAACTGAAGCCTCAACCAATCCTAAAGGGAAATATAGGGCCATGAAGTTTCTTCAGTGTTATACAAATTGAGGCAAGAAGGCATACCTCACTATCTGTACATCGGACAGTCATTTATTTTGCCCTTATCTCTTCTCTCTCAGGGAGACAAATCTTGACTGAATAAAGTCCCTGTAGTCAAGAGCAATTTCCAGTGGGGGATTCAACTATGATCCTTTAGTAGCAGGCATCCTCAGCAGATGGGGAATGGGTGAGCACCAGAGTATACACCATAGAGTATACACAGGCTGCGTCTCACTCATTTCTAAATGTGCAAAGCCTAACATAATAAAACCATGATCTGATTTTGTTTTGAATGATGGATCCAGACTTTATTGGTTTGATTATCCATCAGTCTGGATAATCAAACCAATAAAGAATTAGGTCTTTTCAGACAGAAGGAATAAAATCAATAAAGGAAATATAGAAGATGCTCATTAGAAATACAACTATGAGAACAAAATCCTGCTAGATGGAGGAAAGCAGAGTTGGAGTGCCCTATCAGCTCTATGCTGACATTCCTTAGAGATGAGGCAAATGAGATGCCCAAAAAGCTTAAACAGTCTTATTAAGGTACACTCTCAGTGTGAAATGGCACAATCAGCAGGTGCAAGGGTTAAGGCATAAGTAGAGAAAGACAGTCTTGAAGATAAGAAAAGACACGTCATTTGTTGAGATAACAGTGGATGAAGCTAATAATACTAGACAATATTATTGAAAAGGTAAATGAGAAATTTGAAAGTAAATGTTTCAATATTTTCAGTAAAATATAAGGTAAACAAAATTAGCAGAAATTAAACAAAAGTATGTAAGAGCTTCATGGAGTAAAAATGTACCAAAACAGAAAAAAATATAGGAGTATCCCAAGAAATCAAGAGCTGTGAACATGAACTTTTACATAGGGATTGCTCCACCATGCTGGAAATTCTGTTAAAGTGAGACTACAATTATCTGTCATACAACAGATCACAATATTTGACATATCAAAGAAAAGGGTTATTTCTAGAATTTTACCCAAAAATATTCTTCTGCTGAAAAGAGACTGAATTTGTTTAATATGATACTTTCCTCCTATTTAAAGCCAATTTCAAAAGAGAAAGAGTTTAAAGGCTCTTTCTTCTTTAAAGAACTCAACTACTATGTTGATCGTGGTATCTTGGAATTCATGGAGAAATCACATTGTACGAGTCTCCTTCTGTTAGTATCTCTCTATAAAGACATGCTACAGGTTCACAAAATTTATCCAGAATATGTCTTCCTCATGGGACTTAAGTTACATTACCATAAGCAGCAGGAGCTACAGCATCTTCATCATCATCTGCAACTTGATATGTTTATGACACATCATTGTTTGCACAGGGCTTTACATACATCAACCACTGAATCCTCTTTATAGCCTTGTGGAGTAGGAGAAACTTATCCTCAGTACAAACAAGTGACTGTGGGCAAGGTCACAAAACACATGGCAGATAAAAAGCTAGAACTTAACACTCCAATTTTTTTGGCCAAGTACTTCTGTCCCATTTATACAACACATTGATGCTCAAATACATTCTTTTCTCTGCCATCAGTGATCCCACGTTCTAAAGGTCAATTTAGCTATTTCTTCATCTTTCTTTAATTGTTTAAAAAATACCAAGTACTACAAGTAGGAAACACCAATTAAGATCACATTCTGTTTACATGATCAACCCTAACCATGACTTAACAATTGCCAAGCCAAAAAACAATCATCACCACCATCCTTAGTTAGAAAACAACAGGATTTTTGCCTAAGGCAGGATGATAGAATAAATTCTCACATTGGCAATAAAAAGCTTCAGAGGAAAAGCTTGGCATCAATCTAATAAATAAGTATAGCCAAGAAAGAGAAAAGGCATTTCTTTCCAACATTCTGTGTGAAAACATAAGCAGGCACAGCAACACTTGCTCAAGAAGTCATCTGAAACATATTTTCAAGTTCCAGATAGCAGAAAATTCCTGCAGATTTGAAATTTCTACAAGTTACTTTTTTTCTGCATTCTGCTTGAAGATTAACTTGATTTTGTTGATAGATTTTTTACAGATCTTAAGTTCCTACCTAAGTGTTGCCAGTATTACGCATAACCACAGCCAATCACATGCAACGGGAAAACAGTGTATTTATCTGCTACCCTAAATGTTTGCAATGGGCTGACAATTAAAAATAATAACAATACCAGTGCAAATTTCACATATGCATATTAGAAACAGCAGATAAAGGCAGGGAGGCAGTAGTGAATGTAGACCACCGAAAGACATAAGCAGGAACTCGTCTGACTCAAGCAGTTTAGGAATAATGTAGATAAATCACAGAGCACACAAAGGGGAATAGAATGCATTTCAGACTTGGCGCAGAGAAAAAGACATACGAGACACACTCAGGGAAACTAAATTTATACAGTCTAGAGAATGAGCTTCAAGGAGGGAACCTGATCATAATCTATAAATACCACCAAGGTAACACCATAAATAATTAAGGAGAGAAACTACTCGTTGTCTCTGAAGGAAGTCTAAAAATGAAGTTTTAGATTTACTTCTCCCTTTGTTTCTTCCTGGCCTCAGAGCACATTTGTATTGCAAGTGCTGCTGCCTGGGATATACTGGGGCAGAGCACCAGAGAGGTGAGTGCCTGAAGCTACTCTGCCCCTGCATAAGGTACGTGACTATCTCCCTTTCCTTTCAGCCATGCAGCTCATCCCGGACTGAAAAGAACAACTATAGGAGCAGAATGAAAAGACTTCTGTCAGCTGACACTCCGGGGAACTGTCTCTGCCACTCCAGGAAGCTGGAGCAACCACACCTTCCTAAAATCCAAGCAGAGACGTGGGCTGTTGCTATCGTGTATGTTACTAGCATTTACTGTTGCATCTAATTGCTCCAAATAATCATGTGCTAGGATGGTGCTTCTCATTTAAATTCATACGAATCACCTGGTGAGTCCCCTGAAATGCAGATTCTGATTTAGTAGGTCTGGGGTGAAGCCTGAGATTCTGCATTTCCAACATGCTCACAGGTGATGTCAATGCTGCCAGTCTGCAGACCACACTTTAAGAAGTGCTATGGTTTGAATGTGTTCCCCAAAGTAATTTTATATTGGAAAGTAATCCCCAATGCAGCAATTTGGGGAAGTGGGACCTAATAAGAGGTGACTAGGTTATGAGCACTCTACCCACTTGACTAGATTAATATTCTTATTGTAACAGTGAGTTCGTTATCATGAGAGTGGACTTGTTCGAAGAGTGAGTTTGGACCAGGCATGGTGGCTCATGTCTGTAATCTCAACATTTTGGGAGGCCAAGGAGGGCGGATCACGAGGTCTATAGATCAAGACCATCCTGGCCAACATGGTGAAACCCTGTTTCTACTCAAAATACAAACATTAGCTGGGCATGTTTGTATTAATGGTACATCCCTGTAGTCCCAGCTACTCAGGAGGCTGAGGCAGGAGAATCACATGACCTCGGGAGGCAGAAATTGCAGTGAGCCAAGATCATGCCACTGCACTCCAGCCTGGGTGACACAGCAACATTCTGTCTCAGATAAAAAAAAAGACTGACTTTGGCCTCCTCTTGTTCTCTTGCTCTTGCACACCTCTTGCCGTTACACCTTCCGTCATGGGATGATATAGCACAAAGGCCCTCACCAGATACTGGCTCTTGGACTTTTCAGCCTTCAGAATCATGAGCCAAATATCTTTCTACTGTTTATAAATTATCCAGTCTCAGGTATTCCATTATGGCAACACAAAATGAGCGAATACAATTACCATGGCTCTAGGAGCTGAGTTTCTTGTGGAAGACAGACACAGAAAGGGATAACTAAATGCAACATGTTGACATGCCATAGGCAGCTAACCCATCCTGAAAGACACAGAGAAGGTAAACTTCATGGAAAGGACAATCCTTGAGCTGATTAAATATCAGGAAAAAGCACAGAAGAAACTCCCATAGTATCTTCATTCATAGATAGTTAATATGGATAACTTTGGGGACTAGGAGAGACTGTATTTGCTGCTGATTTTCTTTTGTTGGTCTAAGATTTTGCAATGTTTTAACGTAAAACAGTGTGCAGCACAGTTTTTGGAGTTAAATAACCAATCTGAGGTTTAGTTTTCCAGTGACAAAACAGGTATAATAAAAGCTGGTTCTGAAGTTTTAGAATAGGTAATAAACGGCAAGTTCTCAACAAATGTTAAAACTCTTTTCTCCTTATATTGGAACCTAAAGAAAACTACATCTCTAGCCTCACCATAAATGCTTTATCTTCCATCCTACGTATGTACTTCCACTCCTGACTACTTAAATGTGCTTATGTCTAACAAAACTCATATTAAATTTACAACTTTTACTTCTTTTTTGAAAACATGTTAAATGTATTATCCAACTTGCTCACTAAGCATTTCTAAAATAATTGCTCATGAACCTCATGCTCCTTAACAGAAATACAGATGTGGCAATTGTACACCCTGGTTTTTTAAGGCAGCTCTGAATTCAAGTATCCTGCCCACCTATCAAATAATTGTCTCCAATTTGGGGGTTCCAAATAAAATCACCAGAAATATAAATCGGAACATTCTGAATTGTTGCCACAATCTCTGAGAAATCTTCTACTAAATTTTGTATTTAATAAGTTCAAGTGTTATTTAAAAATTCCTATAGGCAAGGCTCTATAGGGCAAGCCTACATGATTACTTCACTATCTACGCCCTCGAGCTGCTCACATTACAGTGCTTATGGAGAGCACTTAATGAATGAATGATTGTGTGCATGCGGAGAGGTAGCTGGCAGGGGGTAGGGAAGGTGTGCATGATATACGCTTACCCAAGTACAGTCTGGTGTTTGGTACCAAATGTCTTGTTTGGGTTTCTATCTACTTTATCTTTCTGGCCCCTCTCAGAAAAGACTTAAACAAAAGATTATTAAATGCCAAAGTAATTTCTTGTATCATACATGTGTGCCCACTGGTTCATTTGTATTTAATGTCTGCAGCTCAAAGAATTAGTCTTCCTAAGGTAGATATAAAGGCTTTGCAGTAATAATGGGGTATACTCCCTGAAATCTCTTGTTAGAATCTAGAATGTACCCCCAAAAGCACATAAAGAAAATTCTCTATGATTGGCAAGCTGTAGTGAATTCTTATAATTTTATGTTCCCTCCACATCCATTTTGAATATAAGTTTCACTCTCTTACACCAGAAGCAGGGCGCAGTCACCCTTGACACCATTTCCAGTTCCACACCACTCCCAAAGGGATTAGGCTGTGGCCAGAGGTGAGAACTCAGAGGCATCTCCCCTGCCTACCAGACTGGGCACTCTGCTTTCCTGCTGCTTCCTTTAAAGGGATCATTCCAGCATTTGCCTGTGAACTTAAAGGGACCAAGATCCTATTTCTTTTATATCCACTGTTAGTTGCCATGCTCTCTTCTTTTCCCTACCTGACTCTTTTCAGTCCTACCTGGCATGACCCGGGAATGAAGGACTGCCCTCAGTCACTGCACCCTCTTCGCTCGGGATCTGTAAGTAACAAATCTTTGAACTTATTTCCTATTGTAGTGGTGTATCGAATTTGCGCCTTCCATCTGATGAACTCGGGCCTACTCAGGCTGGGTTTTCCCTGGGATGCCAGAGTGAACACAAGGTCAGGCTCCCAGTGCTACAGTGATGGTCATGCGCACATAAACTGGATATGGATCAAACAAGAGCTATAAGGGCATTTGCCAGGATGAGCAAGTTTCCTACCTGGTTACAGATCAGACACCTGGGCATTGGGCCATCTGCCAAGTAAAAGAAATGTCCTGTAAAAGGTGCACTATGAACACCCACATCCAGCACCCCTTCATTTCCCATTAGGGCAGGGTTTTAGTGACTCTGGTGCTAGAACCCTAATTTAGCTGTGGACTCTTAAAATGCAAGCTCTTAAGGAATGTGCACTCACAATAAAGTAGAGTTTGAGTAGGAGCTGATTTGGAAGATACACTGTTCTTATCTCAGTTCTATCATGAACAATCGGATTGAACCCTGTAGCTACTCTTGAAATCATTTTTACTGAAGAAAAATTCTGGCAAGAAAGGAAAAATTTACAAATGAGCAAAATGTCGACTATGGCAATTATGGTGATGAATGATTTGCTGAACAATATATTACACAGAGACTTTTAGTCTCCATGAGCACTGTAATGTGATTGTTTTATGCCATGCCCCTTGAAATACAATTCTAATGGTAGAAGCCACTGCTGCTCTTCTCTCTCCACTTTCAAAGAATTAAAAGAAGAGAGAGTAATTAGGAAAGCCATTCAGAAGACTCTCAATAAACCTAAAATTATACCCATTCCACTAGCTATAGAAAATCAAAAGGTTGACTTTAATCCCTATATAACTGGACCATAAAACATCACTTCTCTCTATGCACTGTCACTTAAATTTGAATTATTTAGCACAATAATGTCTTTTTAAAAACCTATGTTTCTTGAATAATAGGATTTTCAACAGGAAGTCTATGTTCTCCTAGGAGAAAAATATATAAGGGATGACCAGGGTTCAAAATAACACTTCACCTCAACCCCAAATTCAAATCACTGGCTCAATCTGATGGTGTTAAGATATTTTTGTCCCCATTTCCATCTGCAGAAATGCATTCATGCCACATAGGCAAGTAGATGAAACAAGATTTACTAAGGGCATATGTATGCGTTCTTCTCTACACATTTAATTTTTGAGGTTTGTGAATTTCCATCTCCTGGGTTTCTACCACTCATGTCTACCCACTGTTAATGCATAGAACAAGAAATCTTCAGTAGTACAGAGCTATGATTTTAACCTCATTACTGTCACGAAGTTTTCACAATATCTCCCCAAAACACCTTTTCTAAAACTAGATCTCAATTGTCTTTCCCTGGATTATTATTCTCTCCTATTCCAAATTCCTAACTTTTAACACTTCCCAATTCAGACAAACTTCAAATCTATTAAAATATCTTTCCTTATTGTTTTTATCTTAACATTGAATCTTACAGTAGGACATCCATACATATTGGTAAATGTTAAGGACAATCTGTATTTTCTGATCTAATTTGTATTAGTTTCTCCATCATCTAACCAATCTGTCAGTCTTCATTGAGTATCACCAAAGTTATTTTCCCTGTGATAGAAGCTGAAGAAGAGATGGAAAGGTAATGAGTGCACTCCATTACTGGAGGCATTAAATCAAGGACCTGACAACCATTAGTCAAGGACTTTATTTCCTTTGCATCCTCATAAATTCCTGAGAGATGTATTCATCTCCTAAGTCAGACTATCCTTCAAAGATGGTGATAATTTCAGTAAATTTGAGAAGAGGGTAAAGTGCTAAAAGCTGAATTGTCTAGTGCTTCTCAAACATTAATGTCCACATGAATTGCCTCAAAATATTGTTTAAATGTGGATTCTAATTCAGTAAATCTGTGCTGGACCAGAGATTCTGCATTTCTAACAAACACCCAGATGATGCCTGAGAGTGATACTGCTCATCATCGAATAGCAAAGGGCTCCATTGTAAGGTCTCTGAGTGCAGTGTCTCTGTCCTTTAACTCTCACTCTTGTGCCTCACCCACTAGACTCAGTACCTAGTACGTAGTAAATATTCAATAAATATTTTTTAAATAAATAATTAATTATGGAAGAGATATTATTAAAGAAGAAGTGATATGGTTTGGATGTTTGTTCCCTCTAAATCTCATGTTGAAATGTGATGACCTGGTGGGAGGTGATTGGATCATGGGGGCAGATCCCTTATGAATGGTTTAGCACCATCTCCTGGGTGATAAGTAAGTCCCTACTCAGTTAGTTCACTCAAGATTTGGTTGTTTAAAAGAGTTTGGGACCTCCCCCTTGGCTCTCTTGCCCCAGCTCTCACCATGGGATACACTGGCTGCCCTTCACCTTCTGCTATCATTGTAAGCTCCCTGAGGCCCTCATCAAAAGCAGATGCCAATACCTTGTAAAGCCTGCAGAACAGTGAGCCAATTAAATTTATTTTCTTTATAAATTTCCCAGCCTCTGGTATGTCTTTATAGCAACTCCAGGACAGCTTGGCACAAGAAGTAAAAAAAATAGACAAGAAATGCATTCATTCACCTTAACTCAACTTTCCTTTATGTAGGATTGGTCAAATCATTTCTAAACCCAACTCCTCATTCTAGTCATCAAACTGATCTATATGTAATTCAACATGCCTATCTTTCCACCTCTTGCCACACCACTTCCCCTAGGTTGGGTCTCACTGAGATATATATTTTTCTCACTGCATATATACAAATGCACACTCATCTCATAGAGTGCCCCACAACTCCTTCCTTTTTCCTCGTAAACCTAGGTCCACCCACATTTTCAGCCCAAGTCCTACCTCTTCCCTGAAACTTCACCCAGCTTGCTCAGCCACACCTGATGCCACCGTTTCCAGGAGCTCTGTATCTCACAGTTCTTTTTAGGCATTGGAAATAGAGCAAAGTGACAAGTGAGCAGCTCCATAGCAGAGAAAATTAGTTCATTCGGTGGCATAATAATGAAATGTCTTTCTGTCAAGGTACAATTCACTGAGAGAGTTAACTTTCTTGTATTTCCACAGTCTCTGCTAAGTAAGTAAAGAGAATTATCTATTTTCAGTTGCTTTTTCCATTCTTTTCTTGGAATACAGGAACAGGTCAAAAATACGACTCAAGCTTTGTGAAAAGACAAGATGCCAGGAAGTGCTATGGGATAGTGGTTAGCACATGGTTTTGGAGATCAACACTTACATTCAAATCCTGGCTCCATCATTTGTTCTATCTATGTCTTTTGGTAAGTCTTTTGACTTGTGGGAGCCCAAAGCGCTACACTTAAGGAGAGTAAATAATATACCCAATAAAGTTTTGTAAAGATTAAATGAGATAACAGATGTTAATTGCTTAGCAAATTGCCTGGCATACAGCAGGTGTTCAAAGTTTGCTGTTGCTGCTATCACCACAGAGGGTTTCACTTCGGCAGTGGTTCTCAAAATGTGGTTCTCAGAGCAACAGCAGCAACATCACCTGGAAACTTGTTAGAAATGCATATTCTCAGACTCCACCCTAGACTTCTTGAATTAGCATCCTGGCAATGGAGCCCAGTTATCTGAGTTTTAACAAGCTTTCCTGGTGAATCTGAGGCATGCTAAAGTTTGAGAAGTGCTGTTCTAGCAATTGAGGAAACTGTGAATGTAAACCACCCAAGCTTAGTGTCAGGCATAGGAGGTACTACCCACTAAATGTCTCCTTTTATAAGGTATTATTTTCTCTCTGAAAGTATTTTATTTTCCTACTTTCCAGCACCAAACTGTCCTGCCCTGTGTATGAAACTACCCAGTTACTTCAATTACAGAGCTGCCTAATTGCCACCCTTTGAGAGTGCTCCAAACTGCTGCTGACAAACTATTTAATTGCGTATCCAATTGCCTGCATAGAAACACCCCTGGGTCTAATCACCAGCAGCTGACCCCTGGCTGCAAAAGTGTGACCACAGGCTCTCCCATCGACCCTGAGAGTAGCATTCCAGGCAGAGCGCTCCTCGCTCAGCTCCAGTTCTGACACTTCCGCTGGCTCACGTAATATCCCTGTGGCCACATGAACCAACAGTGTGCATGATTCTGAATCGCTTTGGCTTTTTTGAGCTATGGTTTTAGTTTTTTCTTTTCTTTGCCTTTATTTGTTAAGAATTGGAATGAGGGGGATGGGAGGAGTGGGGAGAGTTGCTTTTGTTTCCTTAACAGGAGAACAGTAAAACTTTTCCATAAAAACTGTGTATTGCTCAAGGCCAGGCCGTTAGACAGCTGGGGCATTTTGGGCACTGCCTGTTACTGATTTTATTTCCTTTCCACTGCACTTGCAAGCAAGTCATTTATCTTTAAGTTAGCAAGCAAGAAATGGGAAATAAAAGAAATATGTTTTATTTAAAGCAGTGTTTGTGGCTAGACGTGAGGAGGGGAATGGGCACTGCCTACACTGATTTCATTTTCATTCCACTGCACTGACAGCGGGTCAATCTATCTTTTTTGGAGTCCCACTTTCATGTCTCATCTCTCTGATTCCCTTATGTTTTTCTTGGTTTTTTCTCTCCACCCCTCCTGACATATCAGTGTTCTTAGATTTTTATGAGAACAAACTGAATCCAGGACAATAGATTCCTTCTGGTATCAAAAGCCCCTAGACATCTTTTTCCTATCTGGCATAAGATAAATAAGCCATTATTTCATGGTATAAACTAGATGGCAACTTCTTTTTTCTCCATCCAAATGGGACAAATAATAAAGAAAATGTTCTACTTCCATCACGTATTCATCTTTAATATGAAGATATATGATTCTACCATTTATCAATGCAACCTGTGATGTAATAACAAAACAAAATAGAAATTAGATAGAAATTTCCTCAAAAACCAAAGAAATTGGTTTTTGAACAAATTCCATTTGCTTGCCTTTGAAATATTACACAACACCCAATTTAAAGACTTGGTAAGAAAAGGTATTACATTGCCAACATGGAGGGGAAAAAATGGGTTCAATGCATTTACTATCACCATAGTAAATTTCTGATTACCCAAGATGTGTTCTAAATATACCTGATTCATGTTTCCAAATTAAACGGTATTTTTTTGTAGCCCAATTTTTTTCAATTGCTTGTTTTCTGCTATTTAAACTTTTAAGGACACATTTATCTACAGTGGATAAATTCAACATCCACTATTCTTTATTTAATAAATATCCGAAAGTAAGAACGTGCCTCTAGCTTTGCCATAATGCCCTCTGCTTCATTTAACATAATAGACAATATATGATAATCACTGATTTTCTTATCTGTCTCTAACCAGCCAATTGTGAACTGGGAAGCATCTACTATATCTCAAAAGTCTAGGAAAAGACAAGAATATGATGAGCTCTTCATAAATACTTTTGTGATGAAATGAATAAGGAAGAGCTTTACAAAACTTTGAAACTCTCTTGTATTTTTATGTAGACATATTTTCAGTGGCACCAGAGAAATGAAACCACATAAAAAGTATAACTTATATAATCTTTATCTGATCTAAAGGATGTTATTTCAAAGAAGCTTACATAATTTAACTATTAAACTAGTTATTATGGTATAAGCTATAATAAACAATGAATTATTTACTCAAAAAGGATTATGCCAATTGGGAAAAGCCCTTGAAATTATGCTACCTAAAAACTAATAGTATCACAAGACAAAGTTAGCAGCAAATAAACTTTTCCTCTCTATAAAATTGCTTCACCCAAGTCTTTTCATGTTCAACTGTTTCAGCAAATTTTTTTCTGGCCCAGTCAACTTATTATTCATGTGTAGTACAGTTTCTCCCTAAAATATAACATGGCAAAAATGTACTAAAATCCCAGAAGTGTCTAGAGTAAATATGATACATATGCACCCACAAAGGCCCCTGAATCATAAAGGCCCAAATTGCTTTCTCATTTTTATTTTCCTCAGATCATGATGAATTGAATCATCAATAATCCAAAAGTAAATGCAACATCTCTTAAAACTACACTTTAGGCTTATGCACAAGTATTTTGTAGAAACCAATAGAAATGTGAATGTTGTTTGTGAAAGGAATGTAGATCAAACTTAAATTTAAACTATTAAATTGTGTAAGGTGACCTAGCATGAAAAAGAAATTCCAAATTAGGCAATTATTTATAATGTATCTATCATACTCAGCTTCTAGTTTAATTGTCCTTGAATGCCTAGCCCACCCTATGAAGGATAACCGTTATAGAAAACTAATTTTAGTGTGTGTCATTACATGGAAAAACAAAAGTACACCAAACTAGCAACAATTTTAGAATGGATTTTCCAGGCCTCAGATTTGAATATTTTGGCTTTAGTGGATATAATTCATGACCTGACATTGTTTAAACATAGCAAACCAGGTTTCTTTCTCTGATGATACTGGTGAGCATTTACAATGCATGACAGTATACAAAAATCCAAGTGACTGGTGTTGATTAGGCAAAAGCCAAGCAAGGATAATTAGTAAAACTGGGCTGCTTGCCCTGGACACATTTCTAGTAAGAAAATTGATGAGGAAATGTGTGTGAGACAAGTGGCAAAAAGAAGCCTGAGCAAAACAAATTCCCAAAACAATCTTTGAAAGTCAAAGCTGGGTTTTGGGGGGTTTTGTGTTTGTTTTTGTTTAAAAAAAAAAAAAAAAAAAAAAAACCTTTACAGTTTGATATGTAATCAAATAGCTTAGGTGTTAATTTTATGTTCCATCTTTTTTTCTTTTAAAATTAATCTCATAAAACAGCTGCTAAAAGCTAGTTTCATCCAAGATTTAAGAAGTTTCAAATGAAAAAAAAAGTGTTCACATCTGCAAGCAGATATACAACAACAACAAAAATTCCTAAAATGATACACAACTTCTCTTAATTGTGGCCTCAGAGCAGTTTCCTCTGTTGCTAATGTTACCGTAAGCATAGTGTTGAATTTTGAAAATAAGTCTCTATGATCAGTTTGGTGATTCCGTGTGTTCTGCTAGATGATCTATTTAATTGTAATGATTCCCCAAATACAAACAGTTTGAGAACATTATAAATGTAACTGAAGTTCTTTAACCAGAAGTCTTCTTGATGTGAGAAAGGACATTCACTTATTCATTTACACACTCTCTTAATCAGTGGGAAATCTAGACCATACTCCTATCACTGCCCAACCCTTAGGTCTCACCCCTATGCCTCATTTTCTCAGTAGAAGTCCAAAGGTTAATTAAACAAAAATAAGAAAAGGCTCCCTGACTTGGCCTTCATTCTCACTAATTAGAGTTCCTCCTCAGTGTCTCCAACCTCCATGCCCCCTTTTCTCACTAGACATGTCAGCTCAATTTTCTGAAATACCTTTGATTTTGTGAAAGATATGAGTGAGATAAAAGTTCTCACAAGGAAGTCACATCAAAAAAATCAAAATCGAATAATAGATCTTATTTCTTTCTCCAAACTGTAAAAATGTACGCTTAAAGGAAGAACAATACATAGAATCATAAAATCAAAGAACTGTAAAGCTTGTAGGTATAGATATATAATATGGATATAGATATATAATATAAACATAGAGATATAGCTGAGCAGTTACCAAATAAGAGTCCCAAAGTTGCTGCCACTCCTTGTCAAAGTTAAGTCAAAATAAAAAAAAGTAAGGGCAATGGTGCGAGTTTTGATAAGGCTCAATTTGTTCAATGTGAAGGATTACCTGTTATTCTTAAACAGTGCTTCCTACTTTTTAGTGTTAAAATACTTTAATCAATGGAATAATGGCAATGAAGATGATTTGCTGGGGGAAGAGTGACTTGTGATTACTTGACAAACTAAAAGTTGACAAATCTGTGTTAGTCCACAATATTTTTGTTCTTAATTTTCTGTTGTGTATTATTCCTAAGCTTGAAAGTTTTATTTAATCCAAACACTTTTTTTTTTTTTGTATTTTACTTTAAGTTCTGGGATACATGTGTAGAATGTGCAGATTTGTAATATAGGTATACACATGCCATAGTGGTTGGCTGCACCTATCAACCCATCATCTAGGTTTTAAGCCCTACATGCATTAGGTATTTGTCCTAATGCTCTCCCTCCCCTTGCTCCCACCCCTCAACAGACCCTGATGTGTGATGTTACCCTCCCTGAGTCCATGTGTTCTCATTGTTCTACTCCCACTTATTAGTGAGAACATGCAGTGTTTGGTTTTCTGTTCCTGTCCAAACACTATTATTTTATAGATGAAGCCTGGTAACATAAAGAAACCAGAACAAAGTCATGTGGTCCACTAAGTGCCAGAATGAAACAGGATTCATGTTTTTTTTACTACAAGTCAATGCTTTTTATTTTTGAACTGTATAGGTGTCCATTAAAAATGATAATAATAAAGACTATTTTTTTCTCATGAACATGGAATGTGGTTAAGAAAAGCAGAGACCCTCCAAATATTGGAGTCGTTCCGTCTCTATGCAGTTTGTTAATAATGCCAAATACTTGGAGAACTGAATTAATAATTGTTTTGAGTGGTTCCACAAAAATAAGACCCTTTTCCTCCAATAAACTGGCAAGTTATTTGAGTGAATACACCACATTATATTTCTCGTTTATAGTTCCATAAACCAAGAATCATATTTTGTGTCAAAGCAGAGTGAATTGCACAACATGTTATTATCCAGTTAATTTAAGCAAAAAAACCCAAACCTACTATTAAAATAAGACTTGGCTTCATTATATTGTCAATTTCACTAAATAGTTCCTCATTTCAAAGTAATTAAACTTAATCTTACAATAGAGAGATTTCACCATGGTGCTTAACATAGATGGAAACATGACTTAATAACCATTGATTAAAATCACTGAAAACCTGAAAATAATAGAGATTTACAGATGATATAAAAAATGATTAAATATAGGTAAAATAATTCTGACAAAAGAAAAGTACTATCTTTTTTCTGGCCATTTTTTTCTATAAAATAATCTCTTATTTTGTTGATGTTATTTGTTATTTTTACATCATTTATTTCTAAAACATCGAATTCCAGTTACAACAACAAAATTGCCACTGTAGTCTTGCTTTACAAAAGACTGTTTGGTAAACAGAACTGTTCATTTGTTTTAATGGCTTTCTTTCTCTAGATTTTTCCTATCTTGGATTTGAATAAACGTGTGAAACTACATAAACCTCTGAAGATAAAAATCTAAATCTCTTTAGTGGGCAGTGTTAAAAGAATGCTGGCTGCATGAGGATAAAACTGGAGGGTACAGATTTAAACTGAAGAGAATAGAATTTCATTTAGAATTAAGCCTTTTAAAAATAACAATGTTATGTCTACATAACACAAAATAAGGGTTTTTTTCAAGTTAAAAAAAATGAAGCAAATGACTATGGGCAACATTTTTGTCAAAAGAGTTCCACTGAGTTTCACTCTGCTTTTCTTTTTTTTAATTATTTTTCCATTTGGATTCAAACAATTTGCCCCATTCTTTTGTTATCCCCAAGAGGAATATTTTGGCTCAAAAGTTCCCAGTTGATGATCAACACTCTGAAAGTACAACCTACCATACATTTAGAATTAAGATCACTGGTGGTTCCTGAAAAGTCAAGCCATACCTGAGGTCCAGAATGATGTTTGTAACAGAAAAATAAGAGAATATCATCTAAGTATAGTTATCCATGAAGAAGCTTTATAAAATAATACTGAAGATGGTATCATAGGCCTCCTTGTGATATAGAAATCTAGAGATGAAAATGGAGATCTGTAAAGATTCAAAAAGGGAAAATAATTTACTGCTTTAGGAGAAAGTTATCCTCAATATAAACTTTTCATTTATGCAGTGACATACCACCCCTTTCCCTGACTCTAATTTCTCCACAGAACCAGCCAGTCTTTCACCATGTCACAAATGGAACACAGTTCTCTTGTACCCGCTGGAGTCTGCACTTCCCTGCCTAACTCCCGAGCCTTGATCTGATGACTCCGGTGGGCCATATTTAACAATAGGAATATTCAGCTCATGCCTGACTTTTCACCTGATTTCTCTCCCATGTATCATTCCCTTTTATTTCCTTCATGACATTTTTACCTCTATTTGAAAGGCCCATTTCTCCTTCGCTGTAAATCCTCTCCATCACCCGTACCTCCCCTCCTCTCTGAAGCCTTGCTCTATTCATGGAGGAAGTATGTAAACATCAGAGATTATGGTATTAGGGATACCAAGTTTCTAGTCCTGGCTCTGACACATTTACTTATTTCTGATTCTGTCATTTAACTTCTCTGGGCCTCAAATGCCTCTAAGATTCTTGTGAATTTTAAATTGAAATTAAAAAATTAAAAAGTATCTACTAGGTACTCACTAAACATAAATTATTTTGATTACTACAGCCTCACTACTCAATTTTGTTAGACGCTTCATTTCCATGAAAGAAAGTGAATCAAGGTTACGGTAAGTGTTGAACAATCTAGTATCAGGAAGACCATGAGTTATAGTCAATTTTGGTCTCAGAAAGCATAAAACTTTGTAGCAAAGCTAAGCCTTGGGGTTTTCAATAAATATTTTGCCCTTAATGTGACTGAGATGGTCATTCTGCATCTACTTCTCTGCTGCCATTTATACCAGCCAGATTCTCCTTTCCACCTCTCTCTCTCTTTCTCCCTCTCTCTCCATAATTTTGTCTTGCAAGACACCCATCTATGACAACCCAACCTCTCTATACATCACAACTGACTGTATCTGAAATTCAGTTCCCACAGTTGTCTCATTCTGTAACTATTTCCTACTTCAAATTTGCTAAGAATAAATTGGATTGGGTCAGTTCACGTTTTGGCACCAAGCTTTTCCAAGAGTCAGTCACAGCCTATGGACTAGCTTCTTTTGTGTCAGGCGCCCCCATATAATTCAACCATTTGTGGAACTGAGGTGAGAGGGTAGAGTCAGGATCACCTGGAGCAAACATGGCTGTGAGAAAAGCAGACCCTTCAGCGCCATGATCACCTAGATGGAGTTGTGGGAAGGACAAAGCTCAAGAATGACAGCAGGTAGATTACTGTCCTTTCCTTAGAACTTATACAACTTTCATTACCACGTGTTCTAAAACTTATTCTGTAAGAACACATTTTAAGGGACAGCACAAAGTGGAAAAGAGGGTTATGTGTAGTTAATCTGGAAAATTATTACACACCAGGTGATTCTAATAAGCTACTCTCTACCATCCACATCCAAGTGGAAAACCACTGCTCGATAGGATCTAATTTATCCTTTAATTATACATCACTTTTTACTGTTTACTAGTTCAATTTTAGTGGGTTCTCCCAAATTAGTTATTACTTCTTAATGGTGGGCATTGTGCTTTACGTAGACACATTTCTGTAACCTTTCTCTTTCCCCTTTCCCAAGATCATGGGAAACCACATGAGTGCTAAATTAAGACTTTCATTTATAAATATACATAATTTTAGTACTGGAAAAAACTTCTGAAATCTTCACTCTACTTGTTGATTTTAGAGATAAGAAAAAATAGTCCAGGATAATAAAAATGGCTAAGTGGCTTCTCCAATATTACACAACTAATCAGTAAAAAAGCTAGGACAAGAACCCAGGTAGGCCAAGTCCCCAGCCAGGCTTCTGCAACCCCTATATCCACCATTATGTAATACACAAATGCAGATAACTCAAGTCCTAAAAACGTATTTACAGTTGATCATATAGCTAGCTAGCACTGAGTTTGTCAGGTATTTCTTCTAATACAGAAATTGTATCTGCAAGTCTGTATACATATTGAAAATCAATCGATCATCTCAGTGTTTTCATAAAACACCTATCACCATTATTCACAGCTGTTATTACTGTAAAGTTGTTGCAAACACTGAATTAGCAAATACTGAATCATTGCCCCTGTGGAAAATACAAGTTAACATGAGCCTCTGGTGGCATTTTTGTCAACTCATCAATACACAACTTTGTTTGATATTTATCTCTGTTAAAAGCAGTTTATTTAATATATATTGTTCATTGACACCGAACTCATGATCAACGGCAATATAACTCGTGCCTGTACAAAGTTTATCTAACACACTATTTTCTTTATAAAGCAGATGGCAGCCTTCTTGCACACAGAAACACTAGATAAACATTTAAGCACTGCGTTTGGGGGCCATTTTAAGTACTGATCCTTAAATAATCACCAAGAGAAAGAGCCCCTGCAAAATGCAAGAAAATAAATGGCACTAAATAGACCACAGAAAGAATAACTGCTTATAGCATGAGGTCTGAAACAAATAGGTAGAGCATCTCCTTCTTCAATCTCAGCTGAGAATACTGACCTCAGGTGACTCAAATTTTTTGCCATTCTGTCCACATCTTCTAGTGACCATGAAAGCACCACAAACATTGATTTGGGGGTTACAAATACATTTTACCAAGTAGGAGAATTTTCAAATAAGAAATCTGTGGAGAAAGAGGATTGACTGTACATATATAGGCTCGGTGAATAAACTGTGTCCTATTTTTTCTTCAATACTTTGTGATCTCCTATGCATAAGAACCACCATAATAAGCAGTCAACAGTTCCTTTGATGTTAGTGGAATATTGCCTCTAGGACTCTTGGGCTGTGTGTGTATGTGTGTGTGTGTGTGTGTGTGTTTGCATGTGTATGTATAGATATGTATGTGTGTTATCCACAACTAGGCAGAGAGCACCAACACTAAACACTAAACAAAATTATAAATTATTCACAAAGGGTTATTTACAAATACTGCTACTTTTGTACTTTACAACTATATTAACCTTGCATTTTAATGTACACCTCTATAATCCATTCACAGTAAATAGTGCCTCTAAAAAACAAAACAATATATTTAAAACATAATGTATAAATGTTTTAATGAATATTCACTAGAGAAAAGGCTTTGTAATACTTGGTAAAATAGACAGACCTTTACTTTCTAAAAATAACTTACAAATGTCTTCTTCCTTAGATCTATGTAGCCTCAAACACAAGGTGAATTTTGAAAACACTTTCCAGAGCAGAAATAGTGAACAAGTCTCCCAAAGATCAAATATCATGTTTGGTTTTTCCCTGAACAGTGTTAACCCATTTTACATATTTTTCTAAATTCAGAACTAACTGCAAAAAGTTATAAACTGATAGAACTTACAAGAATTGAATTTCCTAAATTATTTTGTGAAAAATTACCTGTGCACGCCATCCCCAAAATGACATAAAAATTGCTGAGAATCACAAGTTTATTTTTCTCTCACCCTGCTCATTCTTATTGTCATTTGAGATGATAATTCCTGTTCTGCACTACGGTAGATACATTTCCCACTAATAAGTTTAAATATCCTTCACTTAGAATCAAAGCTTAATTAATAATCTTGCTTATACCTCTTTACAGTTTACAGAGGCTCATGCATTATCTAATTTGATCCTTCTAATAAAGCTAAGTTGGCTAGAGCAAGTATTTTCACCCTCACTCTACCATGAAATGCAAAACTTGCAATGATTAAACAGCTTGCCTGAGGCCACACAGCTAGTAACAGACCAAGAAAGGTGAAATCCAATCTTCTGATTTGAAATCCAGAGCTTTACCTCATACACTCTGTTATATAAGCAAAAAGGCTGACCCATATTTTATCACATATTGCATTTTTAAAAATATATCCTTTTTATTAAGGTAAAACTCTGGAGTGACAGAAATTAGGTGTTACTTTTATTTTTATATTTCACATAGAAGAGCCAATGCAATTCCATTAATTGCTACACACACACACACACACACACACACACACATACACGCACTCGTGCGCGCACAGAGTCAACCCTATGTATCTATAACTTCTACCTCTGAGGATTCAACCAACAACAAATAAAAAATATTTGGGGAATAAATGAAAGGTTCCATCTGCCCTAAACATGTACGGATTTTTTTTCATGCCATTATTCCCTAAACAATATACTATAACAACTATTTCTATAACATTTACATTATTTTACACATTTACATTATTGTAAATAATCTAGAAATCATTTAAAATATACAGAAAGTGAGTGTAGATTGTATATAAATACTATACCATGTTATATAAGAGACAATAGCATCGGCAAATGTTTGCCATCTATAGGGGGTCCTGGAACAAATCCCCCATGTATATTGAGGGAGGGCTGTAGGTATATGTATGCACATGCCCCTCTGTGTGTGTGTAGGTATGCTGGTGTATGCATATACACTCCTCATTCCAAACAAGAACTGAAGCAATTTACAAGACTAGAATAATTGAGAAAATCATGTGTAATGGAAAATAAAAGTAGAGGAGATAAAATAACATCAAAGGGTTCAAGTTTCAACTGGAGAATAAATAAATAAATAAATAATAAATTTTAAGCCAGAAGTATGATTAGTATCATAATTAAACACCATAATTATCAGATACTTTAGGAGGGACTGTTATTTTACTCTAAGCTTCCTAGCAGCGAGTAGAAAGAGGGAAACTATTCAATTCAATTACGTCCAGGAAAAAAAAAAAAAACATGTTATTGATTTCTAGAAAACATTTTTTTCCCAAGAGTCCTCATAATGTCCCCTTTGGGCAATATAAAGAACTAGATTCTCCACAATATCAAAACAATGCATAAAACATAAACTTTGGTTCTTATTATCTCTCGACGCAAGCTGCCAGCCTAATGCCAAATCACACAGTTCAGTAAAAAGCAATCCTGCGAAGAGCCAACATAGTCCAGCCCAGGTACTCAGAAAATCTGAGGGCCAGATTAATAAAAACAGATAGGTGGAGATAGATGATAAATAGAGAAAGACAAAGAGAGATGAAGTTACCACCTAAGAAAGTATCTAGAAAAGCATACCTTTCAGACATTCGATACGTACCATTTTTTCCATCCGTTTTGATTAAGTATTGAGTAGAAAAGAGTTCAAGGTTAAAAATCTCTGAGAAGTTCTCGACATACAAATATTTCATGTTGGTTAAGGTCAAATCCATAACTTCTGACTATCTACTGAGGTGTATCTAGGTTTGATGCCAAATATGAAATAAAGAGACCCACTCCCACAGTCCTATAGAGGGAAGTCAAGGAAGGAACTGAGGTCAAGGTAAGCAGCACTTCTCTTTCCACCAAGGCAGTTGATCCCTCTATGAGACATCAGAAAGCAACAGAGGCTACAGCACTTGACCTCTCTTCTGAGCTTCAGTCCTGTGTCATCAGCAGTCTGCTGGACATCTCCATCTGGCATAATGTCTGCCCTAAAATGTGCTTTTCTATTCCTGTATTCCCAGTATTTACTGGCGACCTCCCATCCTACCCATTCATTTACTCCCTAGCCATGGTATACTGTCCTGTTTCCTCTCCTTATATTTAGCTCTCACCAACTGTGCCCTCTCTTCATGCCTACTTCTACTACATCAATTCAGGAGAGAAACTCCTCGTTTGCCTTCCAGAATCATCCTACCGGTGATTTCTCTGCCATTCCTTTTTCATGCGTACCCTCCCCTAGTCTGATAGAGTGATCATTACAAAATGATAATAATAGCATTTATTGATTGAGATTTTACCACCTGCCAGGAATTGCTCTAAGTACTTATTATTTCATATATTCCTCATAATTCTGAAGTAGTTCCATTTTAGACAAGAAAATTAAGGCACAAAAAAAATAAATAACTTTTCAAAGATTGCTCAGCTGAGACATAATGGAGCCAGGATATAAAAAGGATCAGTTAGAATTCACACACTGCACTCCTAGCAACTGAAAAGGAGAAGCTTCTGACACCTGGGAGAGTTGGCCTCACACTCACAGCTGAGCCATGGTGTTCTCTCATTGGGAAAAGCAATCTCAGGGAACATCAGCGCTGGCCAAGGTCACTGTGAATGTGATAAACTGAGACCAGCACCAAGACAAATCCATAATCATGCCTAAGCACACACACAAACAAGGTCACTGTGCAAATTCACAAAAATATCACACATTAGCTTCTCCCAGCTAATATGAGTAACTGTTGCTTTTTACCAATTACAAGTTTAGGCCTGCACTTGTCTGCCTTCCTTCTAGATAAGATGTATTGAGGTACCAAGTCACTGTATTGTCCTATTTACTGATAGCCTTATCTGGAATGTACTCCTGCTTCTTTGGACTCCACAAAATCACCCAACCAATCCAAATCCAGCAAGTATTTTCTAACACCCTTTGAGACACACACCTGCCATTGTTCTTAGCTTTGTACTTTTCCCTCATTGAAGCATACAGTAAATCCAACTTGAACAATTAAAGACTTGTCACTAGTGGTCTTTGGTTAAAGGACATTGACCGTGCTGTGCTGCCCTGCCTCTAGTCATGATTCTCTCATAATGAAAGCCCTTTGATGGCTATAAACTCCTTACATGGAAAAGTTTTAGCTCATGAGAAGAAAAACTCACTCCCCCAACATCTTATCTGTGCCTCGTTCTGCAGCCTCATTCCTACCACATCCTTCCTCCTGCCCCTTCACCCCACCATCCATCTTGAACGTCTTAACACAGCACTGTTTTCCAAATATTTAATACCTTTACACATGCCATTGTTATGCCTTGAATGTTCTCTGCCCATTCCATCCTACGATTCCCCCCTTCTCTAACCCCTTCCTTACCCTGCAGGCTGACGTTGGTGTCCCTCTTTCATGTACCTATAGTTCCCACATCTGTTGCTATGGTTTAAATGTTTATGTCCAAAATTTAAACTTAATCTCCAATGCAATCTTAAGAGGTAGGGCCTTTAAGAAGCAATTAGGAGCCCTCAGGAATGGGATTGATGTTCTTATAAAAGGGCTTAAGAGAGCTTGTTTGGTCCTATTTGCTGTGAGAACACAGCAACAAAGCACTGTCTTGGAAGCAGAGAGTGAGCCTTCACCAGACACCAATTCATTCAATCCCAAGCCATGGTACACTGTCCTGTTCCCTCTCCTAAGCCTTAGTTCTCACCAACTGTGTCCTCTCTCCATCCTACTTCCCTCATTGAAACATACAGTAAATCCAACTTGAACAGTTAAAGATGTGTGACTGGTGGTCTTCTGTTAAAAGACATTGACACTGCCATGCTGTAACGGCCTCTGGTCATGATTCTCTCATGATGAAAGCGCTTTGATGGCTATAAATTCCTTACATGGAAAAGTTTTACATGTACCTATAGTTCCCACTTCTCTGGAGGACTTCTTAGCCTCCAACGCTGTGAGAAATAAATTTCTGTTGTTTATAAATTACCCAGCCTTTGGTATTGTATTATAGCAGCAGAAACAAACTAAGACACCTGTATTACAATATTTATCTGCCATATTAAAATTCTCATTTAAATTTGCCCACCTGTATCTCCCCACCCCACAAGAATACATACTCCAAGCAGGCAGAGATTATACCTTGGTCATCTTTAAGGAAATACAGTAGAACAACTATGAATTTTAAGTCAAATGAAGCAGACTAAATTCATAGTTCTGCCACTTAGAAGTTGTGTAAAAATAGGCAACTAATTTTAACTTTCTAAGACTGTCTCATCACCTATAAAAATGGAATTATGATACCCTCAGAATTGTTGTGAAAACTAAAAGTTCCTAATATAGTGTCTGATGCTTAGTATATGTTTAGTGAATTTAGTAGTAGTACAGGGCATAATAAAAACACATAATTCTTCTTTTGATATGTATTAGGCTCAAACATCTTCATCTTTAAAAATTACATTTTAATTTCTCAGGGATTTGAGTCTGTATTAAATGCTATCCTATATGAGCTACCACAGAAAATCATGTAACTTATACACCATAACACATTTCTCTGAACAATCATTCCATTTTCAACTATACACCAAGGAGAGACTACAGAGTCACTTATCCAATGCACTCTTATTTTTTAAATAGATAATTCATATCATATTCATATGATGGGATCTTTGCTACCTGCATCAACATGAATAAATTTTACAACCATACCAGTGAGTTAAACAAGCCAAGAATAAAAAAGCATGTATGGATGATTCCATTTATACAAGATTCAGAAGCACACAAAAACTAATTTATGGTGTAAAAAGCAGGACAACACTTTCCTTTCAGAACAAGGTTGAGTTCATGACTAAGAGAAACCTGAGAGTGCCATGGTGGGTGCTGGTGGTATTACTGATCTATGGGGTGGTTATTGGGGCATTTTCATCTTGTAAAGAGTCACTGAGACATAAACATATGACTTGAGCACATTTCTATATGTATATTTCAGTGATAGCTGTGAGCATTAGCTATACACTGTGTCGCTTCCAGGCTCTTAGTGATACCTGTTCACAGGCAATGCCCTTATTTTTAAAATGAGAAGGTGCAGCAGCATAACTACCACAAAGTCATATAACAAATCCGTGACTCAGAACTAAAACCTGCAAGTACTGATTTTCTTGCCAGAGCTCTTGATTTATGTGTGTATAATGCTATTCCAAGTAAATATATCAGTGTCTTTTCAAGGAAAAACTTCCATGGATGCATGCATTCAGAAGCTGGAATAGAATATATTCAATGAGAAGCTACCTCTTCAGCCATATCCCAGCTATTATGCTGGCGGCTGGCAGAACATCCTCTGAATCTAGGAAAAATTGCGAATCAAGGCCAGGCCTCAATCCACAGCTGGCACAACACATTTCTGTTTGAAATGGAATTTAGTTGTGTTTTTCTCCCCCAGCTAAATTACATAAAGGGGAGAAAAGATCATTGAGCATTCATTTAAAGTAGCCATAATTCCAAGGCCACACAATGCGATTAAAATGCTGCAGAAAATCAGGCTACATGGCAATAATGCTGCATTGCCAGCTCTCCTTTCCTTAGTACCAAAGGGCTGATCAAAGTGAGTTAGGGGCAAGAGGGCATCAGGAAGTGCTGCCTAACTGGATGGCCCAAGGCTAGACCAAAAGACACCTAGGCTTCTTGGCAGCCTTAACCACCAGCCCTGGACTCCTGTGGCCAGCCACATTTTCCAGCAGCTCTGCAGATGTGCCTCTGAGAGGGTTTGATTTGCAGATCATCTGCTCGGGTACAGAAAGAAAGTGCATACCATAATTTTACAGCTACAGGTCTTAATATCCTGCAGCACTTTACTGTTTTAAGTATTTAGATGGCAATAAGGCTGGAGCTATGCATAACTAGATGCTGATTAAAATGCACAAGAAATCATGAGTTATGGCACAGATGGCTGCTTGAAAAAAATGTAAGTATATATGAACTTACGAAATCTAAACCACTTGTTCCATAAAATATTGCCACCTTGAGGAATTTGTGTAAGACCTATCAGTTTTTTTCTTATAAAATTAGCAGAAAGCAATTCTTAGCTATCACTTTAAAATACTTCCTAATCTCACCAGAGTCTAAAGTAAAAGTTTATCTTCTTCACCCAAATTATGCAAAGGTTTTTGAGGCAAGCAGCTAAGAAAACCTTCGAATGAGTCAACTTGTTTTAAAAACATAAAGGACACCGTTTTCCTTTAAATTAAACAAAAATATTCTTTTAAAAAGGTAAGGGTTAAAATACTCAATAAATTTTAAGAAATCATCCTAATGTAAGCTATACAGCTATAACTGCCTAAACAATTTATTTTTAACCAAGTAGCAACAAGTTAACTTGGTACATTTGCAATTAAAACATGAATTATATTAAAAAGGTATTTGTGGTTCAGTGAGTGCACACTTGCCATCTAACCACCTAAACATTTGTCCTAAATGCAGTGTTTTAAAAAATGTTTTGTAAGTGTAACCACATTTCCAAATCCCAGTTCCTAATTCTAACATTTAATCAGGGAAGCTAATTTGGAATAAAAATAAAAAGACACAATGCCAAACACAAAACATTAAACTCACAGTCACCAGGCATCTTTACTTTTTAAAAGTCTGATTTTTTTAATATACTTGCCACAATTCAATATAAATTTCACCAGAGACTCTTGGTAGGTCCCAAGGGAAGCACTCCACAGAACTACAAACTCTAGATATATCAAACCCAACACTATCATTTCAGTGTTTCCTACAATTTTTCCTTCAGTGACATTCATTTGAAACAGTAGCAATTTTATGCAAATAAAATTAATTTTATATTCATGTACTGTGTCTACAGTAAATGCTGTCATAGTACATAATGTTTCTAAGTAAAATATTATATATGAATGGCTCATTCTTAGTGCATTTCATTTGCAAAATCAACCGGAAATCTAGAGTAACAGATTGTAAGTTTGCAATTTATAAGGTTTTTTTAAAAAAAAAAGAGAGAGAGAGAGAGAGAGAGAGAGAGAGAGAGAGAGAAAGAAAAGGAAGGAAGGAAGGAAGGAAGGAAGGAAGGAAGGAAGGAAGGAAGGAAGGAAGGAAGGAAGGAAGGGAGGGAGGGAGGGAGGGAGGGAGGGAGGGAGGGAGGGAGGGAGGGAGGGAGGGAGGAAGGAGAGAAAGAAAAGGAAAATAAAAGAGAAAAGAAAGGAAAAGACCTGATGTCTGGTGTTCTAGTATTTAATTCAGCTCACATGTGATAAAACACAATTTTTTTGTCAAGAATTGCTAAGGGTCTGAGATTTTACACTGCTTGCAAGTTAAGACTTTAACCTGCCACAGTTTCATAGAGGCTGACAAAAGACATGAGACCCCTGGGTCAGAGAAAAATAACTTTATTATTCATAGAAGAGCAGGTAGCATGAGCTACGTTTACATATGGGTTCTCCTTGCTCCCAGGTCTTGTGGGAGTGATACAAAGCAGATGGATGCTGCACACACAGTGGATCTGAGAAATCCCAAGTTTGAAAAATCCTAAATCTTATAAAGTGAACTGTAAGCAAACTTGCCTAATCTTTATCCCTAAAGGAGTTTGTCCTGATCAGGGAACAAATTTGCCCTCTTCCCCAGAGGTAGACACTATCTCTAGCTTTGAAACTTATTTACTATGCAAGCATCCTTAAAGGATAATCCAGAATTGAACAAAAGGTTTCACAAGACTTGTAGAAAAGCCTTAGAGAATTGTTCCTCAAAAGTTTTGTGCTATATATTTCATACTTCACTAAGATTATTTATTCTAAATACTTCTACATTTTGCTTAAAAATAAAGATATTCTAGGAGAATATTTTTTCTATGACAAAATGGTACAGTTTGGTGTCAACAAAAAGAACAAAATATGAAAATTATTACACCCTTTCAATGATAGAATTTCAGTACAATAATATATTTTGGGTTATATCTTATACTACCACAGTTACATCACATTTGCTTAAGATAGCTTTTTTTAAAAAACACCATTTGAACATTTAAGAAGTATTTAAAATATGTTTGTATCTTTTAATTGAAATAGAAGGTCAAAAGGAAAAGAGAAAATACAGAGACAAGAAAAAAATCTTGTATTGATATTTGGTTTATCGGGTATTCTACAGTACCAATAAATTCTGAAAATCTTTTAAAATCTGTCAATATGCTGAAAGCAGTCAAATATTTTGGTTTTAAGAAAACAGTAGAACTATTTATCTGGTCCAGTTGTTTGAGACTGTAAATATTGCCCACAATAATGAAATCATAAACCCGATAGCTCTAAGGAATTTGAATGTTTACATTCTAATCAAATACAGTATAAAGGCTTATATCATCAGTTAAAATATTTCAAATGCCTAAAAACAAAGAATGAAAGAGGAAGGAAGGGAAGGACAGAGGAAAGAAGACTTCCTTTAAAAGTTTTTTAAATTTTTAAGAAAAGTTTTGCTTCAAGATCCTCAAAAACTAGATGTTTGTTGATGTATATTGGCAGACATGCAGGAAGGAAGAGGGAGGAAGGGAAAAAATAGTGGAGGTGTGAGTCAATTCTTTATTACATAATAAAATTCCTGGACCAAATGCTTTTTCATTACCTAAGAAGCTGATGTTTATCTCATTTTTTAAAGTGGCATATCCTAAAAAGTGGAACTATAGGCCGGGCGCGGTGGTTCAAGCCTGTAATCCCAGCACTTTGGGAGGCCGAGGCAGGTGGATCACGAGGTCAAGAGATCAAGACCTTCCTGGTCCACATGGTGAAACCCCGTCTCTACTAAAAATACAAAAACTTAGCTGGGCATGCTGGCGCTTGCCTGTAATCCCAGCTACTCAGGAGGCTGAGGCAGGAGAATTGCCTGAACCCAGGAGGCGGAGGTTGCAGTGAGCTGAGATCGCGCCATTGCACTCCAGCCTGGGTAACAAGAGCGAAACTCTGATAAAATAAAAAATAAAAAAAGTGGAACTGTAACTTTTGTGACATTTTATTAAGGTTTGAGAGAATAATGTAGCCCAGTGAAATCTGGTAAATTTGTGGCCTCCCGGAAACTGTGTTCATCTTCTCTGAGTGAAGTAACGGGAAATGGTGGTAGGCTACCAATATTACCTTTTTAACACCCACCACATTGTTCCATAATAACCGAAGCATCATTTGTTGCGTTATTTATTTATTTTTATTATTTTTAAAATAATGGCTGAGTGCTCTTGGACCATAATTAATAGCAAGCTGGAGAAGGTCTGGTCATTACTTTACAGGAAATGTCTGACCTAAAGGTCATCATATTTATTATAAGTTGTTCTAACCTCCTAAATATAGAAAATAAAAAGCAATTCCTGTTATTTGTTGAACAATTGTACATAATCATAAAGTTGATGCTCTGTGAACAATATCAATACATTTAGCCAGTAGATAAATAGAGCATAAGGGATGACACTGAAAAGTCATCATGCTGCATAATGAGCAGCAATACAGGAAATCAGCAAGGTGAGGTAATTGACCATGGCCTTTGAGGGCAGTCCTGATTTTACTAGCTGTGTGACCCTGGAGAAGCTCCCTTTTGTTTAGCATATCTGTAAAACAGTGATAACAGTACCCACTTCTCAGGGTTTTTGTGAGGATTAAAGCAAAATGTATTTTAAGTGTCTATAATACATGTGGCAGAAACTCAGCAAGTATTGGCTCACTTTGCTTCCACTTCTCTCTACATGCTAATGCTACAATCCAGACACTGAAATTTATGTAATAGTCTTAATGAAGAAAATAAGAATTTTAAAAAAAGGAAGTGTGAGAAAAGACACCTTACTAGAATGAAAGTACTAAATGATTTGAAGCTATCAGAGCAGATAGCTAAATAATGAGTTTCATTATCCCCCATATGTTACAGGAAGAATTTATATTGCCCCTCAATTGCCCATTTTGCCATCAATTTTTTCTCCAGCTTCTGTATTACCGGATATCTACCAAAATGTACTGACTCAACTATGATACTCCAAATTGGCCAGCATAATGAACAAAATAGGATTAATACTGTCATTATTATCATTCTCATCATACAGATTAACTGAGTTTCTCCCTGACAGTAGGTAAAGTTATTTAGTTAGTATCCCATTAAAGTATCATTTATTTGATAAATAGTCAGCAATATTTACTGAATGGTAAGTGAAAAACAATCTCTTCCTTTTGCTTGATTTTCAACAATGTTACTGTGCTGATTCCATCCAGGAAGACTGCACCACTAGCCCTAGCTGCTCTGAGTAATGAATGAAGCCTGTATCTGTAGACTCATTAGCACCATCTTTATTCAACTGCCTACAGAGGACCACAACTGTAGACACCTAGACTGATTTGTTCACACATGCACAGATGATGGATACATCTGGATGTCATTGGGAATGAAGTCCAATAATATGTTTCCAGAACCTGTTTAAAAACAGCTAATTGATATAAATGACTTTCTGGAAAAGACAAGACAATGGGAAAAGAAAAAAGATCAGTTGTTGCCAAGGCCTGGAGTCGGGGTAAGGGACTGACCACAAAGAGACATAAAGGAACATTTTGAAGTGATGGTAATGTTCTATATCTTGATTGTGGTGGTGGTTAACAACTATATGCATTTGTCAAAATCCTTAGAACTATATACTCAAGAAGGGTAAATATTATTGTATATAACATATATACTAATAATCTGGCTTTGATAAAAACTAATTGGAGAAGGGAAAAGAAAGTAGAGTAGCCAGAGTGACAAAATATGCTCTGACTTTTTCTCCAATAATACTTCATGAAGCCAGAATGCAGAGTTGTCAGAAATCATTTTTAAAAACTTGCAACATTTTATACATGAATAAATTCTTGACTCAATACCATTAGAGGTCAGAATCAGCTGAAATTGGTATTGATTAGGCACTGTCAAATTTCCACTCCACATGCTAAGGAAGAAAATAGATCCACGAGGAAGGCAAAAACTTCATTTTAATTAGGAATTTAAATGGCTGCCTTCTTGCCAATGTTTTTTTCTTCAGAGCTACAAATTAAAAATATACTCATATAACTATATAATCAAAATTATTATAACAATAACTGACAAAACATTTTCAGTTCCCAGTGTGGCTCTACATTTATGTAAACATTTCATATTTCATAGCATTTTCACACTTATTGCTTTATTCTATTTAACTAAGTGCAATTAATACATTATGTGGAAATAGAGTGTTTCAAAGTTACATAATACTTTTATGTATATTATCCCATTCAATTATCAATAAAATATATGAAGTCAAGATTATTAAACCTATTTTACAGACAAAGTAAGTGAAAAGCAATCAGCAACGGTTGAATGGCTTGCCCATAGGTGCAGACTGAATGCTCTGAATTTAGACACGAAACTCAAATTCAGGTTTACCGACTCCTAATAATACCAGCTAGACTTAGCTATTGGGACATATTAAGACCTCAATTTTCACAACACTATGAGGTGGATACTATTATTGTCTCCCTTTAACAGGTAAAGACAGTCAGACATAAAAGGGCTATGTAACTTGTACAAGATCACACAGTTAGAAAATCCAAACACAGGCAATAGGGCTCCAGGTTCCATGGTCCAGCATACTGTGTGTCATAGCATCTTCCACTATTCTTGTGCTGGGCATACGTCCCAGTCTCACCGATGTATACCCTCTCCTCATTAGTTTTAATGGAAACAGAATTGCATTAACAACAAAATAGAATGATCAGCATTTCACTGTATTATTTTAAATAGGACTTTAGGGACTTCAGATCTATCAGGGAAAATAAAATGTTCTTCACCTTACCTCTACCCCTTGACTCCTGACTCTGACCAGTTTCCTAATCTGTTTAAACTTCATGGTGCATAGCATAGCATCAACCATTGTGTTACAAGCATTCAACTTCCTGATTTTCCTGTCTTTCCTCTACACCCTCTTCAAATTCTCTCCAGCATCAAAAAAAAAAAAGCAACTGGAAGGAAAAAAAAATGCACCTTACTCATATTTTTCTTCTCTGCATCTCTCAACGTATAAACTTTTCTTGCACTTGACTGAGGAAATTGAACTATCAAATATGAATTCTTCAATTCTCTCCAAGTATAGTAATGTACCCCTTATCTGCATCATATTGGACCAGCTCATCTCTTTTCAGGGAAAAGCTGTTTTTCCTCTTGTTTCCAGTTATTCCCCAATTGTGCTTTTTATCCCAGCCCCTCTCATCTCTTTGGGGGCCCTCTTTCATCATTGATCACATCTTTCCAATAGTTTCAAAATCTCCCTTTCCACTGCTTTTTCCAATCAGCACATAACACATGCTAAAATTTAAAATTAAAAAAAAAAATCCTTCCCTTAATCTGTGTCTGACTCTCTTTCTCGGACTTTCTCTTCACAGACAAATAGCGTGAAAGAGTAGGTGTTCTCTGTCTTTCCTCTTCACCTCTTCTTTGCTTCTCAAACAAATGCCATCTGCCTTCTACCTCAAAAATGACTTTGTAAAAAGGCTCACCAGCTCAAACTCAGTGTACCAGCTGCTGGCGACTGGAAACAGAGGGAGGAGCAAGAGGAAACTTCTAGGGGTAATGGAAACTGTCTTGATTGTAGCAGTGGTTTTGCATCTGTCAATACCCACTGAATTGTTCATTTTTAAATGGTGCCATCACTGTACATAATTTATACCTCAAAAAATTAGCTCATGTGACAAGAGTTCTAACATTAAAAAAAGAACAAAGAAATGAACTTGAAGTGGATTCGAATTATCAAAAGGTGAAGTCAGATAAATTATGCAACCAGACACTAAATTGAGATGGGAGTTTACTCTCAACTAAGTCAGAAAGGGAGTAATACTGGATTAGAGAAGTTTCTTTATGGTATGATAACTTCATATCATACCATGATCATTCGTCTTTACTTGTGAGATTTTAGATAGCATAACAGTTTTGAAAAATATATAGAAACAATACTTAATTGGACATTTTATGTACAACCTTCTTTTTTAAACAAATGAGTGTATAACATTAAATTATTACTCAATAAAAGCATTTTTAGAGCTACTGATATAACCTAGACTGGGCTTGTTAGTTTCTGACAAGGTAATACACTACAAGAATAGATAAAAATTGAAGAAAAATTGTCTTCCACATGCCAAGAACTTTACACATGTAATCTCATTTTATCTAACAAGCTTTTATTATGCTTGTTAGATTAGATTACTTATTTAAAGTGGTTAAGTAATACAGCTAACACATAGTAGAATCAGAATCAGTTCCAGAATCTGTCAAACTTTAAAGTCCTTCCTCTTTGCCATACACATCCACTGGTATAAAAATGAATGAATTGTCCACATGCCCATTAAATGATCTCTCTCAGATATTAATTGTCTGAAGAAGTTATTGGCAAATACTGAATCACAGGCAATTTATCCTCACATTCACCCACATGCACATGAAGTACCAATAGTCTATGGGACCGGAGAACAAAATGTGCTTCAGCCACCAAGAAATGCAGGAGTCAGAGTTGCACTGCTCTGAGAGCCCAACTCATAGTCTCTAGGTCCCTCGTCCATAAGGATATCAACCAGAGGATGATTTTCAAGAAAGCAAAAAATCCACTATCAGTCTTGATTCTACTGAAGCTTTCATGCAGTTATTGCTGGAATCCTAAGCATGCTAGACCATATAACATGAAAGAGACAGGCATAACTAGAAACAAACAAATAAACAAAAAATCCTAGCTTGACCATAGACATCTGATTTGTAATAAAAACTTCATTTTTACAGGTGCACATAAAATGTGTTAGCTGCAAAATTCATCTTCAAAGCCTTTATTAATTACCTTGTTGAGTAAAGTTAGTTAGTATTATCCATTTAAACAATGGAAGGATTTTCATTTTAGTTTAAGTTGAGCTCATTCAGAACTGTTCTTTCTGACAACAATGAGCAACAGCTCAGCTGTTCCCTGTATAACCTAGAAATGGTAGGCATCATATTAACATAAAATAGAGTATTCCTTGAGTTCTCTCATAACCCATATCAAATACGTATCATGAATTCCAGAAGTCCTGCCTTCAAAATATATCCCAAATCCCACTACTTCTCTACACTCCACACACTGCAGTAACCACTTACATAATTTCTCTGCCCCCAGCCTTACCCCACTATAGTATATACCCACACTCCAGCTAAAGAGATTCTTTTGAAATACAAGTCTGTCCAGGCATGGTGGCTCACACTTTTAATCCAGCACTTTAGGAGACGGGTGGATCTGCTTGAGGCCAGGAGTTCCAGACCAGCCTGACCAAGTGGAAAAACCCCATCTCTACTAAAAACACATACAAAAAAATTAGCTGAGTCTGGTGGCACATGCCTGTAATCCCAGCTACTTGGGAGGCTAAGGCATGAGAATTGCTGGAGCCTGAGAAGGAGAGGTTGCAGTGAGCAGGTTGCAGTGAGCCAAGATCGCACCACTGCATTCCAGCCAGAGCGACAGAAGAAAACTCTGTCTCAAAAAAAAAAAAAAGAAAGAAAAGAAAACGAAGTCTGACATGTCACTCCTCTGCTTGAAACCTTCCAAAGGCTTCCCACAGCACTCAGACAAAAAATAAATGTCCCCATACCCACCTATAAGGCCCCACCTACACATGCACACACACAAACACAATCATATCTGATCTTATCACCTACCATTCTACTCTTCATCCTAATGCCTTTGCAACACCTGAAACATTCTAGGCATTCCCCTGCCTCAATTCCTGTTCCCTCTGTATGAAATCCTCTTTCCCCAGATATCCCAAGGTCCACTCTCTCTGTTTAGTCTCTCCTCAAACACTCACATTCAGAGAGGCCTTTCCTAATCTTATTTGAATTGCATCATTCCTTTTCTCTGCTTGGCTTTTCTCCTTGGCATATATCACCATTTTATATACTGTACATTTCTGTCAACCTTGCCCCACTGGAATAGAAAGAATGTAAACTCAGTGAAGTTTTGCCCATTTTATTTATTGCTGTGTCCCAGTGCCCAGGATAGTGCCTGGAAAAATGTGAAGCTTCAAGTAAGTATTGGTTAAAAGAACATTATTGCATGATTGAATTAATTAAATCATGAACCTACACGAACAACAATACTCATGTTCTTGTTTGCTACTGCTGAAATATGTACTACTTACTCTAACACTGTTGCCAAGTTGTTTAACGTAAATATAAAATAAATGAGAAATCAGGGCAAAAGTCTGCCTTACATGGTTCAATACTGGAATTTTGTGTATCATAAAATAGGTCCTCCCCACTCTGATTTAATAGTGTTAGTACTATGCCGATTTTCAAAAAGCATTGACTAGCTTATGATTTACAGAGATATTATGCTTAGTCCATAATTACTTCCTGACATGGAATCAAAAACTGATGGATGCATCAATGAATACTGTCCTCTAGTTTGTTTTCAGTGAATACACAAATGTAGAAGACATTTGTAAGAAGTAGATGTATGTAAGTCCTATTTATTTCTCTTGCAAAATATTAGATTGAGTCATCTAATCTCATGATTTAATTTTTTAGAAGAAAACTGAGTTTCAATTTGATACTCGCCAGCAGAAAAAACACTCAGCCATGAGGCAGCAAAGGGGAAAAGGGAATAATGGAACAACCCAAACTGCATGTAACTTGCCTTTGGATTGGTGCTTCTTACTGGTGATAAGCCTGGCAAGATGGAACTATCTGTACCACTGGAGTGTCAAGTACAAATAAGCTAAAAAGTAATAATGGCCAAGGAAGAGAGAGGTAGAACACCAACAGAGAAACCTAGGAGGGTCTTCTAAGATTCGGAGTGTGTGAAGAATTCATATAACCATGTTTGAGAAGAATCCACTTTTCAGGCACAGATCAGTGAAACCAGTAAGTGATCTACTCTTTTCAGACTGCACCTACTCTTCTATACAGCCTTCGTATCTTCAACAATAAAATCTCACTGCTGTTGACTTTTGGTTTTGTCGTTTTGTTTTGTCTTACCAGCTTGGGAATCCCCAAGCATTTGATGCCCTTCTCTTGCATATTAAGCCAGATACAGAAAAATCCTTTCTCCATTTGTAGGTACATCCTAATACAATTGTTCTCATACAGTTAGGGTGAATCCTACTGAAAATACTAGAACCTATTACTGAAGAGGCAAATGATTCTTGTAGCCAAAAATCCTCCTGGATACATAATTACCATTAGGTAACAAATTATTTAACTTTTTCCAATGGCAATTTATGATTCTGTGATTTCATTTGCAGAAGTCATACCATGAGCAACAACAATGTTCCATCATAATCTTCTGTAATTGTCTGTAATGACCCTAGGCTGGAGCCTTTTAGTGAGATTTAGTGATCTATTTTTCAGGGAGGATTAATTGTTGAAATAACTTAACCTAATTTATGGAATGATATTTATTATTTATTATTATCATGTCAAAATATCATCTTTCTAAGTTTGTCAGAGTGGTTTGCTGTTATTGTTGGGATTTTAATACTTTTAAAGAAAAATACAAAAAAGAACGCTGAATGATGTAACACTCAGGTAACAATTTCCTACAATCAAGGGCTTTTATTGTTGAAATTTCATTGGGACCTTTTTTACTAGTGGACTATTATAATAGAAAAAGGTTATTATCTACCTTCTCTCTGTCTCTCTCTCTCTGTCTCTCTCTCTCTCTCTCTCTCTCTCTCTCTCTCTCTCTCTGTCTCTCTCATGCTCTCTCTTCCTCTAAATCTTTAACCACAGGATAAGATGACAGACACATGGGACATTAAGACCAATTTCTACTTATCTACAACGTACAACCTACTTAAAGAGGAAACACTTCCCTAAAGACAGTAGCATGCTATGAATTACTTACCATTTAAAAAGTCAATCATAGCCTGGAGAAATAAATTCCCTATATTAATAATTTCCTAAAACATTCCTACTTCATTTATATGTGTAATCTGGCATGATGATATTGGGAATCAAAATAATTCTAAGGAAAAACTCCAGATGAGAGTAAGCATTTTAGGGATAGACTTAGCTATGGAGGACTCATTATTAACTGCCCTCTCGATTAGACAGACATTGACCTAAGACTTCCTAGAGACAGTTGTTTGACTATGTCATCTCAAGATGATAAATAAGCTTAACTAGGTATTTTTTTCTACTTGATTCATCAACTAGCTATGATGGAGAAAGGCCTATATATTCATACAAATCCAAATAAGATTTTCTATGACGCATACCCTGGTGAGATCACTATGACAACTTCAAGATTTCCTTTTATTAATGTATGATCCTCTGGATTATTGGGAACTATAAGCTCAAAATGTTGCCAAATTTACATCAACCTCCCTCTGCAGCTGTTCCCACCTTATGGTGCTATTTCCTTTCCTCATTTAAAACTAAGAAAACAAAGTAGATATTAAATTCAAGATATACAGTAATATGATTCTAATAAAATCTGAACGATTATGACTATTGACATTCTTACACCAATAAGGGCCAAATATGCTATATATATTTACAAATCTAAAGACTCTAAAAACTATAACTAATAGATTGCTTGAGGAAATTAAGGGAGTGTAATTAGATGGTCTAGTGGAAAACACTTGTAGAGCCAGATAGAACCTATTTAATATTTTAGTTCTAACATCCATGAGCTATGTGACAATGATTGTGTTCAGTCCTTCCAGATTCCACTTCCTCATTCATAAAATAAGGATAATGATAGCAGCCACACCACCTGGTTGCTTTTCTATGCCCCTGGAACATGTTCTGTGTTCAACAACTGTCTGATACTGCTGCTGTGTTTTAACAGTCTGTGGAAAGGACTGCTAATTATCCACTCATGTCCATTCCCCTAGATCCTTAGTTTAAGAATCCCTCATTTTTAGCTTGACACATGGCCATATGACAGAGATTATATTTCCCAACATTGTCTGCAACTAGGTACAGCATATAAGAAAGTTATGGCTAATACGAATTTTAAAGACATGCCTTATGTGTGACTTCAGTGCCCTTAAAGGGGAAAAGCAGAGCCACCAAAGATCATCCCAAATAGAGAGCATGGGAAGAAAAACTTCAGTCTATGCTTCTTACTCCAGGGTGTACCTCTGAGAATTTTAATATACCCTTAAACCTGAGCTGCCATATCTGAGGTGTAGATTCACTAAGTCTAGAGTAGGGTCCATATATGTGAATTTTGAAACAATGTCCCCAGTGACTCTAATATGCACATGTAGTTTAAGAGCCATTGCTGTAAGGGCTCCATCAAGTCTCATACATTTAGAATATGAAGGGTAAATGAACATCAGTCAAATAGAGCATTGGAAACATGGCAAACAGAACAACTCTCAAGCCATCCCTAAAGCCTCCAAACAGTCCCTGACCATAGAAGATACTATAAAAATTTCCTTCTCATGTGTTCTTTCCACATGAGGAGCTGTTTCCAATAATTAAAAGGAAATGTTTATCTCTTACTCCTTTTGCTTTAATTCCAATGTCTCTAATGATACATACTAGGTATCCATTCATTGCATTTGAGTCCATGTTTATCTGCAGAAGTAGAGATGAGTGAGTGAAACAAGTCTTGATAAGCCCATGTCACTCCATGTATATAAGCTCCAAATGGGCTTCACACCTCCAGATGGAGTCAACACCATAGGATCATCAATCACCAGAGTCATTATTCAAGCATAGTGGTTCTCACCAGGGGTGATTTTGCCGGAGCACATTTGGCAATCTCTAGAGACATTTTCAGTTGTCAAATCAAGTGTACTACTGGCACCTAGTAAGCTGAGGCCAGGGACACTGCTAAATATTTTACAATGCACAGGACAGACTCTTACAACAAAAGTTATCCAGTCCAAAGGTCCAGAGTGTTGAGCTTGAGAAACCCTGTTCCAAAGGGTACCAAAGGGGTCCCTTCTTCAGCAGATCTGTGGTTAGAATGCTCAAAATACACATTCGCTGAGAAGTGTCTCCAATCTAGCTAACAAGTAAGTTCCACGAAGAGAACAAGACACCCCTATGTCTGCCTATAGTCCTTAAATCATAGCATCTGCCAAACAGTGAAGAGCAGGATCTCTGCAGTCAGATCACCTGAGCTTAAGCCCAGCTCCAGCACTTACAATGGGCAAATTATTCCATCTCTCTCAGCCTCCATTTCCTTATCTACAGATGATGAAAATGCTGTGGTAGAAACATGCTTATATTGTTATAAATATTAAATGAGATAATCTTTGTAAAGACCTTAGAATAGTACCTGATACATAACAAATTATTTTTTAATCCAATTTTTAAATAAAATTACTTGAGTGAATTTTATGAAGTTCCAGTAGGGCAGAAATATCCACTTTTCCATCTTTCAAGTTGTATGTTGTTTTCCTCCACCCCACCTTTAATCACAGCCTGATAATTAGCAGGATATAACTGTGTATATAAAGACACATGCGCGCGTGTGCACACACACACACACACACACACACACAGATAAAAAGCATAGAAGCATTAGGTTACTGATTTAATCTGTATCTCTTCAAACACCTTTTTCTCTCTGGTTTATTCCTGGAAGAAATTCTTTCACAAACCCCAGAACTTTTCATCTTCCCACATGTAACAGAATCATAAATGAACATACTTCACAAACATCTCACTTCCTCTAATAATTAGGTTATAAGTCATTTGCATGATGTTGGTAATCACAGGAAAAATAAACACTAGAAAATTTGCAACACTTTCCACCGTGGCATTATGCTGGTAGGTCTAGCAGTATTGTAACAGAAATAGCAGTATTCCTGTCTTCACCTTATAAGCAATGTCTCCTTGCCTTTTGCAAATGACCTTTTTTTAAGCTGTCCCCATAGAGGCTCCCATTTAACCATCTGTGCTCATTCTTCTTCACCCCACCTACAGTCCTAGCCTGCTCACTGGTGAGACATCAATTTGATCTTGCCTGTGTAGCTGCCAAGTTTTGCACAGTCTTATGTGTCAAGCACTTTGATGGCCATTGTTCCTTTTAACTTTCTCGACTGTGTTACAAGATCTACATTGTTATCTTCATTCTGTGTAAGAGAATAAAAATCTAGTAAAGAAACTTGCCTCTACTAAGTGATGGAATTCAAAATCCAATCGCAACTTGCCCATCAATGTTGTTTCTACTAACTTTCTCTGCCCAGCCTGTGCTTGACTCTTCTATGGTCTTCTAAAAACACATCATTTAATAGGATCCCTAAATTCTCCATTAATTCTTTTGCATAGAACTATTTCCCTCTCTCACTGTTCACATTGCCTTTCCCTGGGAAAAGATAAGGTAAAAGGATTGTCTTCACCATAAACATCTCTTACATTACCACAAAGGCCCTTCTGATGGGATTTCTCTTTGTCTAATGAATTACTGAAAGGAAAAAAAAAGAGACCACTCTCCCATTTAGACAAAGTGGTACTTTATTTTTTCCCCTATCTGAAATACTGAGACACTTCTGCATTAATTCTAGGCATGTATGAAGATAACCTAACTTTCATCCCAACTTGCCATTTAAAAGATTTACATTTCATCAGAGAGACACATGTAATAAATTTTCCATATTAAAAAAAAAAGAACTCCATATTTCTTCATTTTTCTCTCACTGGTACGACAGGATCACATAGTGTTAATTGGAAAAAGGAAGCAAAACTCTTCACTCTGGCCAGTCCTCCTCCTGAACCTGGAATTCTGCAGAGAAGAGTGGATGAAAGTAAAAGAGAAGGGGAAAGAATGCAAAGAGAAAAACTTTCAGAAATAACAGCTCAGGGCCAATGCACCATCTACTCAGTCAGGCAACCTGAAACTTTGAGATTTTCTTTGATTCGCTTCTATTTTTTTGTTACCAAATAAAGGCACTCATCAAAACCTATTGAATTTTCTTCGGACTGCATCTTATATCAATCATGCTTTGAATATTTACTGAGTGACTACAGTTGCCAAGGAGCTGTGCTATGCTATGTACCATGGAGATTATACATACACATACATACATACACACACATACACACACATGCACACATGTATGTATAATGTGTGTATAATGTGTGTGTTTATATACTATATATATCATGTGAGGACATATATATATATATACAAACATGCTATGCATCTGATATGCATACATGCATGTGCACAGACACACACACACACACACACCATACATTATTTCTATAAGCCTCCCAAGATGCCAAATATATATATAATAAATATATATACACACATATGTATGCATGTGTCTGTGTAAACAAATACATACATATAAAATACACATACATATATATAAAACATATCTCTGTGAGCTGCCCAGGAATATGTATATATATTACATAAGTATGTTTTTCACTGGAAACAGTTTTTGTCCTCACAGATCTTATAATCTAGTAAGTGAGAAAAGATGTGAGAAAGCAACAACATAAGTGTATTAGTCCAATGAGTCAAAAACATTGAAGGCCTATTACAGTTCAAACAATGAAAACAATCCAGCTGGGGCAAGGCTGCACGGAGGAGATGAAGCCTAACACTGCCTGGAAGAACAGTTATCCTCTTGTACTTCCTTGTTATAACAATATTCTTTAAATCTGCACTAAATAGTTAAATTGCAGTCACTCTTGAAAATAAAAAAAGATGTTTCTGACTCTAAGAAAACCCAGTGGTCATCCTTTTTGTGTACACTCTTCCTATCACAGAGAAAACTCTCTAACTTGCCTTCCACCTACCGTGTCTATTCACCCCTCAAGATCCAATACTTTTCAATTATTATGTATACCCTCATTGGTCTTCTTCTCTGTTCTTTTTAAACAACTAGCATCCCAATGAAGTTACCTTTTCTTCATAAAACAACATCTTGTACCATGTAGTGTGTGATAGTGTGTTTATCTTGTCTTATCATCTGGCTCCTAAACCCCATGAAAAGAAAATCATTTAACATGGTGCCCAGCCCAAAGAGGACACTGAGTTGATTAAGGTTAGTCAGAAAAGTTTAGAAATTTTTCCTCCCTCTGTAACTCAAAGTCCTATATCTATATGAACTTCTGTTGAATTCTGCTCAGTCGCTTCTCTCTTGATCTTAATTATGACAGAATTTTGAAAATATTTCAGTTCATTATTGAACACAGTTTCTCAATATATGTTTGTGAATGAATAAAGGAATGCTTTTCTATGGTTTTAAGATAGACAGTAAGAAATGATTTTCACTACCATGTGAACAGCACATATGGATAGTGATTGGTTTTAGGCATTTGCCGGTTCCTCCCCAAATTAAACTTAATGAGAAAACAACAGCATCTCACAGACCCAGCAACTCTTCATCTTGCCATCTGGTCTGATAAGGAAATCAAGAAACATTAGTAGGTGGCAGTGGCTGAGGACAGACCGTACTATTAGTACTTTTGCTATCTTCTGCCACTCTGAATATTCACCCTTATTTATCCATCTGAATTCAAAGGCCATTCAAGAATAATCTTTGATTCTTCAGGAAATAATTTGTCACTTTGTTTCGTACAGACTCATCCCTAGAAATATTAATGTATCTCAAAAGAATGTCTTGTTAATCTTTCTGAAATTTGATGTCAAATCCTATAAGAACCACTGAATCTCAGTGACACCAATCTTTAGAATATAACTTTGTCTTATCATTTGTTTTCTATCATGGTCACCCAGAGATTCTTCTCTGTACTGCAGCACACTTTGTGCAAAAGTTTGCCCACTTTTTTATGCCAGCTGCAACCTAAACTCTACTTGCTTGCCCAGACAGTTACTTAATGCCTATTCCTTAATCCTCAGGAAAGTTTAGCTAGATCCATATGGCAGCCTTAATGAAACAGGAAAACAGATCCTGGTCAGGTAAATAATGCAGAAAAGGAACTGAGAATCTTTTGACAAAGAGGATAAAACATTTTGTATTATCTCCATGCTTCTAAAGAATGTGCCTTATATAACCCTGAAGCCCTCCCAAGCTCAAATCCTCTAATGGTTCCACTCTGTCTAAAGCATACAATCAAATCTCCTTAACACAATATACAAATCCCTTCATGATCTGGCTCCTGCATAAATCTCCAACCTCATACTCACTCCCTTCTTCCTCAGTATTACACAACACTCTACCTCTCTTGGATTATAAAGGCTTGGCCAAAATCAGTCCTTTAATGTAAAAGTCTTAAAGAACTGGAATGCAAAAGAAGAAGAAAGTCAAAAAATAAACACAAATCTGAAGCCAGAAAGAAAGAGCAAACTTTTTAGTATTATCAGATTCTATGCCATTACTTTACTCTAGATATGCCAGGACTTTATTGAAGAGACAATTGGACTGGCAACTTCCTTTGCAGTCATCCAAAATTCTACCAAGAAGAGTAAGGGAAGGAAGATCACAGCCAGAATCATCCCCTTCCTCTCTTCTGAAGGAAAAACAGGCCTAGCTGTGCATCATGCAATCTATCACACATATTATCAAGTATAAACACAGAGTAATCATGGATACACTGACCAAACTGTTCTGTTTTATGATCTGTTTTTTACTTCAAGCTTCTTCTATTAGTTCTATTATCATCCTCTTCAGTATGTAGACTCTTAAACCTCAGGGAAGTTGATAAATCATGGATTATATAACAAAACCCATTATCATTCATCACTGAATCCACCCTCAGTCCAAGCCAACCACAAGGGGATGGAGATTTGCTGAGGCCCATGCCATTACATCAATATCCCAATGGAAACCTTGAGGCTCAATGGTTCTATAAGCTCCTCCATTAACTAAATTTGGCCTGCTCAGTCCTCCCCCTGTTCGGTTGTTAACATGTCCCTTCAGTCTACCATTCTGTCTGCTGTATAAGTAATCCTTTGTTTCAATACTTTTATCCTTTGCACAAACCCCTGACTCCCACTACTTCTGCCCACATTCTCATCCTTAAGCAGACATGCTCTCATCCACCATCGAAGGCAGAGAGAATGATAAGCACTTTCCCAGCTCCTGCCATTGCTGCTTTTACACCACTGTTCCTCCACTCCCTTGAAAACAACCTCTTCTTCTAGAGTTCATGGCTTTCACTATTCTTCTTCTCTACCTGGCCCTACAGGTAACACTCTTGAACATTTCTCATAAATCTGAAACCTGACTTACAGATTTTTCAGAGATTCTCCTGACCTGTTCAAGGATCACCTCTCCATATTATTGGCATCTGTTACAACACAACCTTCTGATTACTATTTCTGCTCACTCCGTAATTCTAACCTCAGTTCCCTTCATCCACCCAACTTTGTAGTAACAGGCTTAAAATTTCTCCAATTCACCCTGAAATCTGACTCTCTGTCACATATAATATTTCCAGCTCATCCACTTCATCTCTCTACTCTTATTATTTTATTCTCATGGTGACTTGTATTCTTCATCCCTACAATGCATTTTTCTGAACATTAGTTCTGTTATGGGGTCACTTGCCTCCTTGCTTCTCTGGATACCATGGCCAATGATTCCAACAATACATTGGAACTTTCCTAACTGCTGGCCACGTGTGCTTTGTCAATTCCCCAAGTTCAATCTCCCTACATCTGCTTTCTCTATTCCTATTTCTGAGTTCTTAAAACTTGCAGAAAACAGAGTGTTGCTATTTCCCCTAGAGACACAAGCCATTAAATATCAGGTTGTTCATGGCTGCTTTCTGGAAACTTTTTGTTCTCTTCTTATAGATTCAGCCCTCCCATAATCTAAAACCCCTTGCAGTGGGCTCTAAATAAATAATTTTCTTATCCCTTTTCTTAACTAGCACTCTTAAAAACATAGTCTACAATCACTACATCCATTTCTTCATTCTACACTCACTCTGTAACAGAACCTATTGGCTCTGCTTCCACCACACTAATGAAATTTCTGGAGGCTCATCAATTTTATTCTTTTCTTTTTAACTTCTTAAACTCCTTGATTCTAATAAACTTCTGACCTGGCCATGTAGCCTTCTGATACCACAGACCTGACTAGGTGACTCATGCCTGACTCAGGCATGGCTCTCATGCAGCAGAGGCAAGCTGGACATCGTAATAGCAATAAAGGCACCCACATGGCCACAGACCACCTAACCACCCCAGGCCCCACCTGGCTATGACTCAGCTATTACCAGCAAATCAGCAATACTCAGGCACTGCTTTCCTAATAAAAAAAACAGAGACAATTCTTTATCTTTCTATTCACAGGAACCATCCCATTTCTCCTCAGAGTCTGCACTGGATATGCTTCCCTGTTTGGGAGTAACACTTTCCTCCTCAGTACCTGACTCTCTTTAGTAACTCTTTTCACTTACATTTTCCTGCAAACGTCCTTAAAAGTGATGATATTGGTATTGTAACATTTTCTATTTTTATTTCAATATTGGTCAAAATTATTTCTCAGGAATTTTCAGGCCCGACATATGAACCTAGCCAAAAGGTTTTAAAATCCCTTGACATTTTGATATCTCTGATAGGAATTCACTCATTTAGACAACCAGTGGAATTTCACTGAGTATCTATCATTTTCTATCTATAACACGAACTGCTAATCTTACAAAGATGGTGCCTTCAAAGAGTTCACAGTCTAAGGGAGCTGGTAAGAAAGTTCTATGAACAGCAGAAAGACAGCTAGCTATAAGAGATGAGTGTAAAAGGTTTTCAGAAAGTAGAGAGGAAGAGGATGACTAACTCTTCATAGGGTAGGAAGGAAGCCTCTACTTATATTCCTAAATAGCTGATAAACCAACTCTTTTGTTACTATTTCTTTTTCTTTCTCTATGGGCTATTATTACATTTGTAATGCAATCTTACTAGAATGTATAATGACAACAGGACTTCTATTACTAATGCGATTTTATTAAAAAAAATAGAATATATGCTTAGAGTACATTAAACTACACTCCACTAATTCCCTCATTAAAATAAAACAATTTGTTTTCAGCAGAAAACTTCACAGAATAGTCCTTTGTTTTAAGTATATATACAGAATATCACATCTATAAAAATAAGCATCAGGAATGTACATTACACATATGTGTCTTGTACTTTCCTGGATGTGGGTATAAATATATACACACCATCACTGCGAATTTTGTGTGTCCTTCCTATTATAGTCAGTTCACACAATACAACTAAACAGTATGTTTTGAGTACATGTAGCAGTTTTTTGCCAAGCATCCCTTCTCTTAAACTTCCTTCTCTTTTGCAACATATATTCCCACCCATGAGGTTGAAGTAGAAGATACCATGTTCCTATCCTAGTGATGGCAGTGGTGAACCATCTGGCAGCCACTGCCATCTCACTGTGTGCAGCAGGGAGGCACAGCCCAGGCTGCACTCCCCATGAAGCCTGCGAGAGCCAGGGACAAGTGGGATCCCTGCCCCTTCTGAGCTGGGACGGGGGCTCCCCAGTGCTGCTGCAGCTGCCAAAACCAGGCCAAACACCCAGGTCTCCCTCTCCATGGAGCAGGCAGGAGCCCCATCTATAAACCCTCCCACCCCCAAAACCCCCAACATAGCTGCAGCCACCCAAACTCCAGCTATAGACCCAAGCATCCATACACTATTGGGGGCCCGGGAAAGCCCCTCCACGCCTTTGCAGGCTCAGAAGTGCATTCTCACAAAGCATCTTGGTAGGCATATGCTCAGGGCAGTGCTGACATGCCAGCTCACTGCCGCCTCAGTGCCCTCCAAATTTTGAGTGCCAATAAGCATAGGAGGGAAGCCAAGGTGGGCCTAAGGGCAGCTCAGTGCTAGCCTGCAGATGCCCCATCAGTGCCATGAAAGGGCAACAGGAGGCAAACAGATTCCTGGGTTGAAAAGGGTGGGTCCCCAGTGAGGCCAGGGGACAGGCTGCCAGTCCCACGGACCAGAGTAGGAACTTGTGATGCCTTTTCCAGACCCACCCATGGCCACCCATGGACCAACTGGTGTACACTTCCTCCCCTCTGAAGCTCATAAGAGCCCCAGGCTTAGCCATAACTGAGCAGATGTCCACACAACTGGATGCATAGAGCAGCAACACATTCTAGGGCCTCCTTGCTGAAAGCTGTACAAGCAGCAGGATGACCAGCTACAGAGAGAAGCTTACCTTCTCTGCTAAGAGCTGAACACTCATTGGGATGAACTGGCTGTGGAAAGGAGCTGCCCCCTCTGTGGGTTTCCTCTGAGCTTTGCTATCATTAAATAAAGCTCCTCTTCATCTTGCTCACCCTCCACTTGTCCATGTACCTCATTCTTCCTGGTCATAGGACAAGAACTCAAGACCCATTGAATGGTAAGGCTAAAAGAACTGTCACACAAACAGGGCTGAGACATGCCCCTTGCTTGCCATCTTGTGGGCAAAGAGGAGGAAAGAAGAGCTGCAGTCTTTGGGGAGCCCAGACCTGGCAACTCCTTGAGCTAGGGCTGGGATTCCCTCTTTAGAGCCCTGTAGTTCCTGACATCTCCAAGTTTCCAGGTGCCACAATATTCCCCAGTACCCTCCACAAAAGCTGCTTGTGGTGCGCCTAGTCTGGTGCCTATGACAGCATCTGGAGCTGCCTGCCCCACTGCAGCAGCTGCCATATCTGATTTTTCACAGTGTCTGGACCTCACACTCACTCACACACCCCTCACCATTCCATACCTGACTCACCCTTTGCGGGTGTGGGACCTAGGCCAGTAGTGTGAGCCAAGCACAGCCTGCCAGGCAGTCAGTGAAAAGAGCCCAGCAGGCTCAAGTAAAAATCAGGCAAAGGCGCCATTGGCCACAGGTTCCCAGCCAGAAAAACGACACCCCAAAGATCCCATAATGACAGGATGCCACATGTGCATACTACACACAGTAACTAGCAATGATTATTGACTCAAGCCAGGGCATTCAACTCACTCTCTGTGAGTTTGGGAATTCATAATGGTCAATTTCTTTCTTGGGGTCTTCACATCAGTTTGCAAAACTTGGGAACTTTTGTCAGGCATATTCGAGCATATAAACCAAAGATAAGAGGAAGTCTGTCCCTAGTAAGAGAGTAAAGTAAACAAGAAGCACTGACAAAGACCCAAAATAGAATTTCTGAGCTGCCCACAGTGCTCCAAGCCCTAGGTCCATCCCTAATCTGGGTTCCTTGATATACGTTGATCACTTTCTGATAAATTTCTCTTTTTGAGATGAATAGATGGAACTTAATAGACCAAAGATTTCTGCAGAGCAAAAGAAATAATCAGCAGAGTAAACAGACAATCCACAGAGTAGGAAAAAATATTCACAAGCCATGAATCTGACAAAGAACTAATATCGAGAATCTACAAAAAACTCAAACATATTATCAAGGAAAAAACAAATAATACCATCAACATTAGACCACTATGCTATTAATACAAGGAAGCTGGGAGAGACCATTGGTAGATGCCCCAAATAAGAGCCCCAGCTGAGGTTCCAAAAAAAACAGAGAACATCAAGTAAAGTCATTTAGTAAAGGTGCAGTCAGATTGTTACCCCTAGCTATCAAGTTAACCCCAATGAATGGGGCCTCTCCTGCTGAGGCCCTAGACGTCGTGTAGCAGAGATAAGTTGTTGTCTGCTCTGGACCATTCAAACTCTTCACAGAATTTTCATGCCCACAATACTCTTCAGAGTGAGCATTAAAAATGGTTACTTTTTGTTGCTATATTTTAAAATTATTTCTTATTCAGCAATGTTGATTTGAACCAATTTTGATATCTGGAATTAGGGCACTGCCATAATAAAAGCCTTGAAATATATGGCGTTGATTTTGGAACTAGACTATGAGTAAAAACTGAAAAAGCCTTGGGATTATTAGCAGAAGCCTCTAGGGCTTGAGGGGGCTGTTGATGAGAGCTTGAAGGATAGTAAGGTAAATGTTACTGAAAGCTGAAGAAAAGCGGACCTTTGCTATATAGTAGAGAAAAGTATGGAAACCTCATTACTTGTAATGCTGTGAAAAGATGAGAAATATAATCACTGAACTATATTTTCTAGCAGTGGAGATTTCCAGGCAAAACATTAAAAGTGCTACCTGGCTTCTTCTCACTGGCCATGAAAATTATAAAAGAAAAGAAATGAGGTTAAAATTAAAAACTGTCCAGTTTTCAAGCAAAATTTAGAGGAAATATAAAAGAGCCAGGACTTGCTGGTTTTGAAATTAAAACTTTTTCTTCTTCTCAGCCTCTTCAGATTACAGAAGATTCTCATAGTAAGAAACAGCTTCAGAAAACCAAAAAATTCAGGTCACTCTCAGGAAAAAATGGTCTAAGGATGAAGCCAAGGGCAAGTCTTTATCAAGACCTTAGAAACTCTTAAAGTGATGCCCCATAACCTCTTCAAAAAGGCAAAAGGCTTTATAAAGATCTTAAGGGCATGCCTCATAAAGCCTGTTAAATAAAGAGCATCTAAGAATTTTTATTCCACAAAGCCTCAAAGTTGACAAAGGTTCATCTTAAAGAGATCTGTGGGTATCATTTTGTCTAATGGAGTGGATATAACTTGATACATAAAAAGCCAACAATTTTTAACCTAAGTATACCTGCTTGGGCTGAATGTAATGGAGCCAATACAAAAGAAAAATAGGTCTTTGTAGACCCAACATTTTACTGGTAGGAAGCAAGCTGAGGTTATTCAATTCAATTGCAAACACAAACTACAGTCATCCCTTGGTATTCAGGACCTCCCACGGAAACCAAAATCTATGGATGCTCAACTCCCATATATAAATGTTACAGTTTTTGCATAGAATCCATGCACATCTTCTTGTATAATTTAAATTATCTCTAGATTACATATAATACCTAATACAAAGTAAGTGCTATGTAAATAGTTGCCACATTAGGGAAGAAGAACCAGAAAAGTAAAGTCTGGCTCTTATTCAATACCAAAATGATGTTTCTTAAATGGTTTTAATCCACAGTTGGTTGAGTCCATGGATGTAGAACCCACAGATATGTGCTGGGTATACTTTTATGCAACTATCACTATTTAGTTTTAAATACAAACTACTTTTTAACTGAAACAGAAAGGATGACTTAGAAGGCAAAACAAAGAGCCCAGAGGGTGGGGCCAAATGCCAAAGAGAACGGTTCACAGGGACAGGCCATTTATCCATAATTAAGGAATTGGTAACATATGCCCAGTTGGGTTTCAGAATTGCTATGGGCTAGTGGCTAGTGACTACTATATCTTCCCATTTCCTCCATCCTTGAAAGGAAATGGCTTTTGTCATAACCATATTCCAGTCTTATTATTGTCTGCTGAAGAGAGAAAAGCGAGGTAAGATAGCTTGTATCTTTCGTTAACTGGTCTTCAGAGTGAGAGAAACTATGCCCAAAAAACCAAACCCAAGTTATCTCTTCTGTGCTTGAACCTAAATTAGATGTTGAGGCCTGGACTCAAGTCTGAGCCTGCTGTTGCATGGAATGAGACCCACTGACAAGTATATATTGTCTGTAGGATGAATATTAGTAGTCTGTGGGCAGAGAGCAGACTGTGTTAGTTTTAAAACTGGCCCACACATTCTTTGACACGCCTCCTATCAAGAGCTGGGGTCTAATGCCCTCTTCTGCTGAATGATCGCTATCCTTAGTGACTCACTTACAACCAATAGAATGTCTTAGAAGTGATGCTCTGTGACTTCTGAAGATAAGTTTAAAAATTCCAGATAGTGCCTACCTAGTTCTTTTAGGACAAGCACCTTTGGAGCTCTGAACTACCATGTAAGACCAACCATCCTAAGGCCATGATGCTTTGAACAAGCTCAGGCCACATGAAGAGGCCACACGTGGATGTATGGCTGATGGCCTCAGCTCACATCCCAGAAGACTGACAGCACAATCACCAGACAAAGATGGATTCAAAAGATTCTGGCCCCTTGCTGTCAAATTATCCCCCAAATATCCTACTTCCCCAACTGAGGCCCCAGACATCACTGAGCACAGAGAAGTTGCCACCATTGTGCCCTTTCAAATTCCTAACCTACACAAGCTTTGAGTATAATAATATGGCTGCTTTATGCCACTAAGTTCTGGAGTAGTTTTCTATGACATGATAGAAACCAGAACAACCTTGTAAAGGAAGAATCCATACTTTCAGTTTTTAAACAAGAAAATCAGCATAAAAAGAAGTTAATTAACAAACTTCGCAGAGAAGCGAAGCAGAGGAATAATTCTGAAACAGATGAATCTGATTCTAAAATCAATGTTTATAATCATCATACTATACTATATTCCACAGAGATATCCCCACCCCTGTGTCTTTTCCTATTAACATTTCCCTGGCAAAGAATTATATAGACACATTATCTGCTTCTCTAAAACCAAACCATCGTTCAGGACCATACTGAATCCTATCCCCTCCGTGAAGCCCACCCCTAGACTCCAAGCCTTAACAATTTCTCCGTCTTTCAACTAGTCTTGAACTCATTTTCTACAACTTTCAATCAAAGCAATTTGTGAATACAGAATACTGATGTTCCTAAATCACAATTATTGAATTCATTGTTTTTCCTAAGCATAGTCATAAGCTACCCTCTGGATTTTCAACTCCAAATATCTATAGGATTGATCCAAACAGGAAATAAACATTAGTGAAATGGACTAGATGCAAAAGAACAAAAGTGGTCTGGATTAAGTTAAACTGGGAAGCAAACGCCCCACCAAAAGCTCTAGCACAGTGATTTTCTTACTAGCATATATTACTACCTGACATAGTAAATGTATTTTTTTGCTTATTGGCTCTCTCACCTCATTATAATAAGCTCCCTGGGAATGGGAATCTTTTCTGCTTTGTTTGCAGCTATATCATAACAGCCTAGAACAATACCTGGCTTGCAGTCAATAAATATCTGTTGAAGGAATACATGAATGAACAAATGTTACTGAATGGGAGTGTGACCTTAGTGTTACAAGAGCTATACATTTTTTAAGAGAAGCCAGAAATAAGTAAGTTTATGTGTGATCTTCCACTTTCTAAATGTTGACAACTAATATAAAAAAATGTTAAGCCATTTTGGGAATGGGTAAACAAAACATAGCTGCAGCCTTGGATTCAGTCTGAAGGCTTGAATTTGCAATCTCTGTACCAGAGGAATTTTAGATTTTAAAAAATCTTTCTAATTACTTAGAATAGTGTCTTGCAAAGTGTAGGTAGCTTGGTAAGCAAATAATAACAGTGATGAAAATGTCTCCAATATTGACACTTGGGGATCTGCTACTATTCAGCTGTGCATTATTAATATGCGACTTGAGTTCCTCTTTCATATAGCAAAGAAAATTGCTTCAGCTTCTGATCTGAAATGACCACCTGGACTTCATGTGACCATCCCACATCCAAGATTCTAAAGCTAAACTTCCACTCCTTCCAGCTGTTAAGTGTTGAGAAATGTCATTCTCATATGCTCCGAATAATAAAGGGGAAAGGCAGTGAAAAGAAAACAGATTAGATTTCTCAAAGGAGTGACAGCAAAAAAGGAGTCAAGTTTTAAACTATATTTCCACAGTTGATAAATAAAAGCTCCCAATGGCAATTTTGTTTTCTTTTTTACGGATTTTAGTATTTTTACGTTATGCAACATAAAATTTTATTTCAATTCACCTTTCATTGTTCTCTGGTAGCATGTTTTATTATTTCTATGTAAAAATTATTAAGCAGGAATTTTTAAATATTTATTAATTACTTAGAGATTCTTAACTCTAATAAAAAGTGACATCTAAATAACTGAAGTGTGTCTGGCTTTAAAACATGGGTCATTTAGCAACAAGCATCATTGTTTAGGGCTGAGAACACTTTTAAGATACTTTAAAGAAAATAAACTAGAAAAAAGAATTTCCAGTGTACTCTATGCCAGCTGAACTATAGCAAGTCAATTATCAACTTTTGAAGACGTAAAAGGAAATGAGATGTCTTTGTGTTCCATGTCTGTGTATGGTCCAATGAGTACAGCCTCGAAATGCCCATAGAAGATATCAACAAACATCAGAGGAATTCAACATATGAAATGATTCTAAGTCCAAAGAGTAATATGCCTACTAGCCTTCTAAGAAGTCTGCATTTAAAACATGATTTTAATGATTAGATAGATGAATTCATTACAGGTGGTTTTTCAATGATGGCATTGATTTTGTATGCTGTCAGATTTTATTTTTTAAACATATTCCACCATGATTTAAATTAAAAGTAACAGTGAGAAAAATTTCTTTAGCCAAAACTATTTTTCAAAATTTAGGTTATTTTAGATCTATGAACTTCCTACAAATTAAAAATACAGATTTCTATTCACCTATTTTGCTGTGTTCAAGCAACATGAAATACAAAGGTTACTGGATGAGGAAAATCACAATCTGAATTTTCTTATAGACGTACAAGTGAAATGGTGAAACACAGAGTTCATAGGGCACAGAGGAAAAAGCCCAAAATTTAGGATTAAACCAACCTCTAACAATTAAATGTTAGAGGTTTGAGCTCTAACATTTGCTCACATTTAGACCCTGGGCAAGTTATTTAATCTCCTTAAATTTTACTCAATTTACTCATTTGGAAAAAAAAAAGTGGAATCATAATACCTTGTCTTAATGTTAATATAAAAATTAAAATAAATGCATATATATCATGTAAGCCATTGAAATGTTAATTCGACACGTCACAGTCTACCCTAATGCAATACAATTGCATGTGAAAATTGCCTGAATACCATGGTGTCACAAATGATAGCCATCAAAGAGAATCTAATTGATTCTTATTATAAATTTAATACAGACAAGGCTCTCTCTATCTCACCCTTCCTAAGAAAATAAAATGAAATGAAAATAACTTGCAGGATATTATCTACAACAGAAAATCACTTACATGAAATTTTAAAGCATGGTATGTATTGTAAGAGTGTGTGTGTGTGCGCGTGCGTGTGTGTGTGTCTATACATAGATATGAAAGAATTGTAGGATAATATGCATGGAAATAGCAGACATTAAATTCAGGACAGTGTTGATCTCTAAGGGATCAAGGCCAATGCAACGAGATCAAGGGATGGTTACACAGAGAGCTTCACCTCCACCCTATGTTTTACTTTCTCAGCAATAAAATTAGACTGAAGATGGTAAAATGTTTAGTTCTATAGAACTGGCTAGTAGGTCTATGGCATTTACTTTGTTACTCACCACATTTTCTGTACATATTTAAAATATGTTACAATAAAAAGAAGTAGCTTTCCCAATCATACAAAGACAAACAGGCAATTTGCCAAAACCGACGACAGCAGTTGTTCCAGAGATGTACGATAGTGTGGGTAGAGATGAGGAGGAACAAGGATGATAGGGGAGGGAGGTGGAGGTGGTCAAGGTGCTTTATAGAAGAGAGGTTCCTCTCTGACACTTTGAAACCAGTAAAATATATAACCCCCCATAACAACTAAAGAAAGAATTCTACTATATAAGATGTAAAAAGGTTAGAAATGATTCATTGTTAGTCCAGAAATCAGGTTACTTTACAGAGTGTACATTACCCAAAAACATCATTAAGCTGAAAATACTTACTACAACCCCACTCTTGGTGGTAGTTTCTCTGTATGTGAAGTTGCAAATTGCCCAGGCTAAATAATATGTGGACATGAGAGGGGTCTGTGAAAAGTGATCCGTAACCCATCCATCTTCCTCAAACACAGAAGTTTCCACTGGCATATTAGATAAAGATAAATAGGTTGCTTGATGCTTGATGCTGATTTTGAAAGTAGCCTTGTAGATTGGCTCATCAAAACAAGGAAATGCCTTTCTGGCATGTGTAGGCGAAAACTGAGTAACACCAAGGAATCTGGAAAAAAAGAAAATGACATTCTCAGTTACATATGTGTTGTGCATTAACTTACGGCCACATTACATGCTTCTGTTGATAAAATAATATATTATTTCAAATTGCAATACTTTTCTGAACCAAACTTAAGTCCATGAATAGCATGAAAGCACAATCCGTATGTAATATACTTCCCCAACAATACAAGTTTTTCAGGGAGTTTTCTGTCTCAATTAAAATAAATTCTCTAAACCCAGAAAAGTGCTTGTTAGATGAAACATTACATACTATAGGAAAAATAGCTCACTGGCATCACACTGGCCTGAACTAGAAAGTGATGATTCTCCTTTTTGGTGTGCTTCACTTTCTTCCCTGAAGCTGTACAACATGTAAAGACAATGAAACCAAAATCCAAAAACTGTCCTCAGATATATGTAGAATATAGACCATCACTTAGGAAATATCTGTGCTGTAAAATTTCAGCAAGACACAGCCTGGTTTTGTTCAGAAAAAAGGATTTTAAGACTTGATAAATTCTGGTCTGAATTTTGGCTCCACAACTTTCTTAGCTATGCCATCTTGGCAATTATTAAACTTTCCTAAGATGTAGTTGGTCATTGCTAAAAAAATAAATATCAAGTCTAACTCCACAAGTATTGTACAGCTTAGAGGAAAAGAAAGGCTGCAAAGCACCTATGACTGTGAATAGCATGAGCAGCTGCTGATTCATATCTTCAACCTTCCTTGGAGCACAGGAACAAATGTTTGTACTGAATAGTCTGAAAAACATTGTTTTTTACTACTCATAATATATGTCATATTAATATATGTTACTATACCAGATGCATATTAATATAAATATATGAATATAATAAGTATGTCAATGTGAGTACACACACATATGCATATATACAGGTGTATATATATGTTATATATGTATACCTATATATGTATGTGTATGCATACACATATATGTTTCACTCAAGTTTTCAGATCAAGCTGTATCTTATTGAAATTCCTACAGAAAGCACCTTCTATATTCTTTCATGGTTATGGTTACAAATGAAGGCAAAGATTAAGTATTTTAAGACAGACACTCTTCAGACGGGTGTGGTGGCTCACGCTGTAATCCCAGCACTTTGGGAGGCCAAGGCAGGTGGATTATGAAGTCAAGAGATCAAAACCATCCTGGCCAACATGGTGAAGCGTCGTCTCTACTAAAAACACAAAATTAGCTGGGCATGGTGGCACGTGCCTGTAGTCCCAGTTACTCCAGAGGCTGAGGCAGGAGAATCGCTTGAACCTGGGAGGCGGAGGTTGCAGTGAGCCAAGATTGCGCCACTGCACTCCCGCCTGGGGACAGAGCGAAACTCCGTCTCAAAAAAAAAAAAAAAGTTCACTTTTGAACTTTTTAAATAATACTAGTTATGAAACGATATAAGGCAAGTCAATATTAGACTGTTAAAAGAATATTATTGAGTTCTGAAGCAATTTCTTTAAAAGGCTTGTTCCGCCATAAGCAGTTCTGCTACCATTCCTCTCTCCATTATCCATGTTATACATGGTAAATCTAACACGGCAACTTTCCCACTGAACCCAAACTTGGCCTCAAAATTACTCTCAGCACAGCACTTCAGGCAGCTACTGCCAATCAATGCGGGTTGACATGCGGATTGAATCTTATTGGCTATCCCTAGCTTGAAGCACGAGGTACAAGTTTTACGCTATTTTTAAATCATAGCTTACACTGATCATTGAGGACCTAATTTCTTAAAGCTTAGTTTTAGAATAAAGAAAAATAAAACCTTTTAAAGATTACTTGTTATTCTCACAGACGAGATTTTTGAGAGTTTTCTTGGAAACAGCATCAGGCTGCTACACACCAGGCTTGGTTAAGTCACTTAACTGTCTGACCCTGTTTTTTCATTATTAGAAGGAAAATACAATGTTTTCTAGGCTTCCCTTACAAAAGTTAAAATAATAAAATGAGATAATATATGGAAAATAAATTTTAATTGTAAATCATACAAATATGAAGTTAAAGTTGGAAACAATATTAGAAACAAATTGTCCTACTGTCATAAATTTCTCAGTTGAAAAAGTGCATCCAATAGGATTAAGTGATTTGTCTGAAGTTATGCAGACAAATAGCACAAAGCTGGATCTAGAACTCACATTTTCTGAATTACATTTCAAAACAGTAAAATTAATTTTTAGCCATAATTTGTAAACAATGTCTTAATTCAGCTGTAGGTAACAAAGATTCTTCTTTCCCAATTTGCCAGTATCATGGTAATATTTTACTTACTCTTTTCTGCTGCTAGTAATACACTTTCTGCTTAATGAAATATCAGTACCTTTTAGTTAGAATGTACCTATTTATAATTTTGTCTTCCTATGTTTTTATCTTACATAATGCTCATGAATCTTATCTTTCAGCTTATTAATTAAAATGTCCATTGAGCTTAATATTTCTCAGTGAGGCCCATGAGATTTTATATATGAGCCAAAGTTATTCCCTTTTAACTTTGAAATATCTGAGAACTCCATTTCAATCAGTGAATGAATACTGTCTGCTATCTGAGAGCTTTATGCTATACAGGTTGAGTATCTCTTATCCGAAATGTTTTGGACCAAAAGTGGTTCAGAATTTGGATTTTTTTCAGCTATTAGAATATATGAATTACATACTACCAGCTGAGCATCTTTAACCCAAAAATCCTAATAAAAAATGTTCCAATAAGCATTTCCTTTGAGCATAATGTTGGTGCTCAAAAAGTTTTGGGTTTTGTAACACTTTAGATTTTGGATTTTTGGAGTGGGGATACTCACCTTGTATTAGGTACTCTGTATAATTTTTTAAGATATTACCAATTTTGTATTCAAGGCCTTTGTAGTCTAATTGAAAAATATATTTTCCATGAAATATATATATATGTATGTATAATATTTTTCATGGGAAATGAAAGGACAGCTAATAATACTATGGGAAGAGTTCTACAAGAATTCAACAGAGAGGTTGTAATTAGAATGAATTAACCTTTAAGTAAAAATCAAAGATGTCTTTGATATTAAGTAATTAGTGGGTAAGAAGTTATTAGGTGTAAAAGATGTAAATACCTCTGGGCTAAGGATAATTTGATAGAACAAATATTTATGCAGAGAAAAAACATAGTGCAGTCTCTTTTTGCCTTACCAAGTAAGTAAGTATGTTAGGGAAGGTAGCAATTTAAATCACCAATCCTCAGGGTTGAAAAGAACTATAAAGATCACCTAGTGACTTCTGTAATTAATATTCTTAATGAATTCATACACACAGTATATATCTATGCACAGAGGGCCACCATATATTCTGATAATGTCTAAATGAGGAAATACCAATTTCACAGTCTGGCACCTGAAGATGATTGCAATTGAATTTCAATTCAGTATTTAGAAAATCAAAAAAAGTCCCTTGGTAAAGAAGAGCAGTTGGACTAGATTACATTTAAGGTCTTTTCCAAGCTTGAGATCCTATAACTGAACAAAAATCAGAAATCAAATATTCCCCAAATGTGATAGGTTTTTAAAGATATTAAATTACACTACCACTAAATAGCTTTTTACTACAAGTCCTATAATGCATTTGCTTCTTTTAATCATTCATTTCTGAGTGTTCAATACTGGGGAGAAAAAGATAAATATATATGCTTCCCTCCTGCAAAGAGTTTCTATGCTAATAAAATAAATTAAACATATACCTGGACAGGTATTATACAAAAAGCCATGACAAAGAGGAAAAAATATATGAAGAAATTATATTCTCCTAAAGCAAAGTTACTCAATGTTGGCACTACAGATATTTTAGACTAGATAATTATTTGTTGTGGGGACTGTCCTGTGCCTTGAAGGATCTATAGCAGTATCCCTGGCCTCTACCACTAGATGCCAGTATCATCTCTCCCCAGTTGAGGCGGGCAAAAATGTCCCTGGACATTGCAGATGTCCACTGTAGGAAGAAATTGTCTCAGTTGAAAGCCACCAGCTTAAACAACTCAAAGAAGGTTTTATGAAAAAGAAAGCATAGGAATTGGTCTTAAAACCTGGGTAGAGGTTTAAAGGTCAGAGTTGGATGGGGAAATGAGTGAGTTGACTATAGGTAGCACAGAAATAAGCCTTCAATAAAGTTTTCACTCACATACTAAATTTGTGCCCTGTCTGCCGTCTTGCAGATTCTGGTTACATCAGATCTCAGTATTTCAAGTTCATCTGTAACATCTTTTTCACCCTTGATACTCTTCTTTCCAACAAAAAGAGCCAGTTTCAGGTCAGTGCCCTTAACAGGCAACAATGCCTGTAGAATTTCAAATATATAATTTTGTCTTGACTGCATATATTTTATGGTTGCCTTCAATTGGTGGAAGTGGGACTTCTATTCTTCTTACTGTCATTAAAAACATCAAAGAGCTCCATAGCAACAGTGATTCTGAGAATAAAATAATGAGTTTGAAGTAAATCTGTGGTGAGTTTGAGGTGGTAAGCAGGATACCAAGTACAAGAAATATAAAAAATTAATTAAAAATAGAAATAGTTCAATATATAGTGTAGACATGAAAATATATGTAAATACAGCAAAAAGTAAAACAAAACAGCAAAAGGCAGAAGGTAATGGGATAAGTATTTTGTTGTCTGTTATGCTCCTGCTTTTTTAAACAAAACCATTTTTATCTTTTAATGAATCTCTCTGTTACCATTAAAAAAAATCCACTTTCAAAAGTGACATTCTGGGAGTGTGATTCCTAGAATGTCATTTTAGCATAACTGGAAAAATGTGAATAACATACATGTATTTTAATTCTCTTCTATCTAAAATAAATTACTTTATTTTCTTAACAATTTGTCTATTTGACATTTTGGTTGAGCTAAGAAGGAAGGCTTAAAGCTCCGTGTTGCCTCTGAAGGATATAGAGAATTGATTTCTTCTTATAGCTGCGGAAGTTCACTAGGCAAGCTACTTGTGTCAAGTCATTATGATAACATTCAGCAGAAGTAATGCATTAATGTTGGTTGATATTGCCAACAAATTACAGTATGCGATACAAAACAATTTCTGTTCTATTATTTTCAGTTTGCCTTTTCATAAAGGTAAGATATGCAGAGGAAACAAACATTTGCATAACACGGTTAGTATTCAGATTGATTCAAGGCATTTCACTGTGGAATCCACCAAAACCAAGAGAACCTCACAAACAGCATGGATCATTTGAAAGGTTTCCTTTTTGGCCACATCTATGCATAACACAGTGGAAAATGATTTTGAACCTACTTCTATAGCAACTGCAATTTCTCTAATATTGCAGTAGTTTAAGATTGGTAATAAAAACTCCCAAGACCTAAAGAAAAGTTTCAATGGAACATCTAGTTGCTATTCAACTGATTGCAGTAAGCGGACTGTTGCAAGGTCATGGAAGTTACACGAGTCCCATTTTAAATTGTTAATCCAAAATGCAAATTGTTACCCGATGACAAAATTCTTTAAGCCAAAATGGGTCGTTGTTTAGACTGTGTGTTTTTATGCACTTCAATGAGTCATTAAACCTCTGCTATTTCAGAAGGGAAGTACTCCTGCTGAATATTCAATACTATAAGCAAGTGTGTAGTCTATTTTTTTTAAATAACCATTGGAGTAAACTAAAAACATAAGGCAATAATTCCAGCAATATGTATGTAGGAAGTGGTGCATATGTGAATAATCGTGTTATAAAAACAGAGCATAATATTCATAATTGTTTCAGCATTTATGTACTAAATATGCTTACGAAAAATAAGTACTGAGTACTTGATCATCATTGTTGAAGGGTATTATGAATGCATTAAAATAACTTTCCCAGGTCATAATATTAGGTTTTCATAAAAATAAATACAATTAGTGTCTGAGATTCATTTGCTTTTTTTTATTGGAGAGAGGCAAAAACATTATATAAGTATTATAAAGTACTGCTGTTGTCAAAACTCACATAAAGTCTTGGAAACAATATCTAATGACTGAGATACATTTCCTTGGTACTTAGAGCTTTTCTTCTTGATGTACTCGTGCCCTGCTAACCCTTCAGTCTCTGGTTCCTGCTAGTCTCACTGGTAATAGAGAGCAGTGCTGAAATCAGAGAATTGTGTGTTTCTTTTGTTTCCCTCAGTCTTTCTGCTCACTCAGCCCTCTCCATCTCACAGTATTTGATCCAAGCTGGGGGTTCTCTGGCTGAAATACTGCAACCTTTCTTTTCACTCTCTTCTTTCTGGTAACCAGGCTCTTCTTCTTTCTTCCCACCTTCTTTTCCCATTCCCTCTCTTTTGAACTCTGCTTAGGTGGGAAAAACAAACATCAGCCAAAGGAATGTCCATGGTGACCATTTCTCTACTGTTTTGTCAGCAAGGGGAAACCTCAAAGCAAGGTTGGCTAGTACCTACACAACCTGGTACTAGACAAAGCAATAGATCTCCAGCCATGGAATAATAAAATTATATTTAATAACTACAGATGTGCTTACCAATTATCAGACACTGTTCTAAGTGTTTTGTTACTGATGTAATTGTCACAACAACCCTGTACAATAAAATATCATTATCTCCACTTTCCAGATGAGGACACTAGATGCGCAGCAATTAGGAAATCTGGTCAAGGTCTTAAAGCTAATAAGTGGCAGAGGCAGGACATACGACTATGCAGCTGGTTCCACAGTCCCTGCTTAGGAGGAAGAGAATGACCACACTAAATACACACACTTTTCCATCCAGCAACACAACAAAAGTGGACTATTTTTTCAAGTATAAGATTTTTTACAATAATCTATTTTTAAAAGATGTTGAAAGCAACCAACAACCACAGTTTCTAAACTACTTTCTTTGTCTATCCTCTGATTTTTTTTTTAGTTGTATTGCCATGAGGAAAGATTTGAATGATTAGAACAAAACTTCATCCTGCAGCACACACATAGGTGTGCCCTGGGAGGAATTAATTTATCCTGTCCCTGTACAACTGGGGCCAAAGCTCCATAAATGTCAGGCCCACCCAGGCATTCAGAGGCTTGAAGGCAAAGAGGGCAGGAAGAGTGAGCTTAGGGTTCTTCACCCTAATTCAGCACCATGCAACATTGCCGATCTTACTCTACCCTCACAGTTCCACCACCATCATGCAGCTGTGCCTGTTTGTGTACCATTTCAGGTCGCTCAGGAAACTGGAAAAAGCAGGAAGCATTTTTCACATTTGAATTTTCCAAAATTCTGCCCAACAAAATTCTGTCTGTGGGAGAAAGTATGTAGGAAATAGGATGGCATGGAACTGAAAAATCTTGGTGGAGGCTGACCACTAATGTAAATCTGGGAGGAAGTAAGGAACATGCAAAGAATTAAGAAATGATGGTGATGATGATGATGATGATGATGATGGTGGTGGTGGTGATGGTGATAACAAAGATTATTATTGCTGAGGGTTGGGAGGATGAGCATGGGGGCGAAGGAGGGATGCCCTTCCTTACAGACGTAAAACATTTATGCCTTAAAGGTAAATTCTTTCTTCCTCACTGTTTTTTATCACTCTTTGAAGTCCCACTTAAAGAGGTAAGTCCTATTTTTGTACTCATATTGACCAGATGTCACCATCCTCATGCACACATAAAGCATCGTCCTATATTGTTTTCTCAAGCCCATCCACATAAACAGTGGCAACAATCAGTTTAAAGAAACAAACATGTTGTACATACCAAACAAATACTGGGAAAGCCAGCATCAGGTCCATCTTTATTTGAAAGAGATCCAAAGCAGATAGGCTCAGTTTGGAGTTGCATTGAATAAATAAAAACAAAGGCAACTGCACAGGCAATAAAAGCAAAAAAATAGACAAATGGGATTACATCAAACTAAAAAGTTTCTGCACAGCAAAGGAAATAAACAACAGAGTAAAAAGCCAGTTTATAGAGTGGAAGAAAATATCTGCAATCTATACATCTGATAAGTGATTAATAAACAAAATATATAAGGAAATCAACTCAATAGCAAGAAAACACACAACCTGATTTTTTAAAGTGGGCAAAAGATCTGAATGAAAATTTATCAAAAGAAGACATACAAATAGCCAACAGGTATATGAAAAATTGTTCAACATCACTAATCACCAGGGAAATGCAAATCAAAACCACAATGATATATCAACTCACACCTGTAAGAATGACTATTATCAAAAAGATGAAAGATAACAACAGTTAACAAGGATGTGGAGCAAAGAGAACCCTTGTACACTATTGGTGGAAATTAGTACACTATAAATTAGTAAAGCCATAATGGAAAACAGTATGACGGTTCATCAAAAATTAAAAATAGAACTACCATATGATCTCGCAATCCCACTATTGGGAAATTATATATCCAAAGAAAAATAAATCATTACGTTGAGGCCAGGCGCAGTACTTCACGCCTGTAATCTGAGCACTTTGGGAGGCCAAGGCAAGCAGATCATGAGGTCAGGAGTTTGAGACCAGCCTGTCCAACTTGATGAAACTCTGTTTCTATTAAACATACAAAAATTAGCTAGGTGTGGTGGTGCATGCCTGTAATCCCAGCTACTCAGGAGGCTGAGGCAGGAGAATTGCTTGAACCTGGGAGGTGGAGGATGCAGTGAGCCAAGATCATGCTATTGCACTCCAGCCTGGGTGACAGAGTGACACTCTGCCTCAAAAAAAAAAAAAAAAAGAAAGAAAGAAAAAGAAAAAGAGAGAAAGAAAATAAAGAAATCATTATGTTGACAAGATATCTGCAACATGTTTATTGCAGCATTATTCACAGTAGCCAAGATACAGAAACAACCTAAGAGTTCATCAATGAGTGAGTGGATAGAGAAAATGTATATACATGCTAATGAAATACTATTCAGCCATAAAAAGAAGAAAATCCCTTCATTTGGGACAACATGGATGAACTGGAAGACTTCATGTAAGTGAATAAGCCAGCCATAAAAAGACAAATATCGCATGATCTCAGTCATACGTGGAATCTAAAAAAGTCGCCCCAATATAATTAGAGTAGAATGGTGAATGGAAGTTACCAGACACTAAGAGGTTAGGGGAAGAATGGAGTTGAGGAGCTGCTGGTCAAAGGATATTAATTACTTACATTAAAGGAATAAGTTGGAGAGATTTATTGTAAAGCAGGGTGACTATAGTTAATGACAATATGTTACATTCTTGAAGAATGCTCAGAGAGTGGATGATAAGTATTCTCACCATGAAAATAGCTGTGCAAGATGATGCATTTGTTAATTAGCTACATTTGTTCCAAATATATGCATACTTCAAAACATTAGGTTATACACAATAAATATATACTAAAATTTTATGTCAATTAAAATAATTTGAAAAAATTGTATATTTAATCACGATCCAGGGTGATCAAATTGAATGACACTACAGAAAACACAGCAACACAAACACCAATTGCGTAAATTTTCTCCCTGAGTGAGTCATTATTAAATGGTCAGAGCTTCTTTTTTAGTAAACATTGTCTAGATATGGTTTACTGGTGGTATTTTGAATTGTGTTCAAAATCCAGCACTGAACTCAGTTTTGCCATATGGTTATGTGAGCCTGACATAAAAACAATGAGCTAAGTCCATTAAGGAATCATACATAGAAAAAAGTTTTTACAGAAACAAATGGTTCTCAAAAGATTTTTCTCAGTTCACAGCCCTCAATAGAAGAACATCCTACTTGCTCATGTTAAGCTATCTTCTTACCAAAGTGAATGGGAGAAATGAAGCTGTTTCAATCTAAAACTAGTGTAGTGAATTTCTTGTTATTATTAAATATCGTGAGTATTAATTCATTCTGAGAAAATTAGAAGGCATCAAATTACACACGCGAATACCAAAGTAGAGCAAATGCCTACCCAGAGATAAAATCCTCCATTCTCTCCTCAAAATTTTTGCAAAAGGATGGTCCCAATTCTCTCTGAGAACTGCCACTATTATTTTCCCATTTTATTTGGAGACGATGGTTTCTCTCTAAACAATCCTTTATAGAAAAGGGCCTCCTATTTTTAATGTCATCTTTCACTTTGGCATGTTATAGACCCTATCAAAGTTTGTCAAGGAAAACAGTCTCCCTTTTGAAATCGAATAGAATGTTCTTTATCTTGGCTATATTTACCTTTCAATCCAACCATCTGGATCTAAATTAAGGTACCCTACTTTGAACATGGGTGTGCTCTCCATCTGGCTACCCAAAGCGGCAATTATTTCAGGTAAATGAACACTTTATCTAATTCTAAGTAAGCACATTATCTTGTCATAGACTATGGCATAAATACACAACCATTTTTATCTGCCTGCTGCACACCTAGTTGATGAAAAAGTGAGTATGTATTCTGCCTAATTTACTGCTTGGTTTGTAAACATTTTGATTTTAAGAGAATTCATTTTCCATATTCAACAAGTGTAGTAACCAAGAGTAGAGAATTTGTATCAACTTGAAAAAACCTTGGGCTTCAAGGGGGGCCTCATCTTCTAACCTTTGTATACTACAGTATGGAAACCAGGAAAAGCAAATCTTCCCAGCTGTACGAAGCCAGGCTACCTACAAAACCCAGCGGGGTACAAAACCTTCCAGGGGTCCAAGGTATATAGCACACAACGGAATTTAATTTTCCTGCCATCACCAAAATTCTTTTGCTCAGATCTCTGAGAAGGGAGTTGAAGAATCAGAACTGATAGGATTTTAATGAGTTATTGTTTCCACATAGGCTAAGAGAAGTGGACTGCATGGTAGTATTGTTCTTTTAAGCATTTCAAGTTGCTCAGTGTGACTTCCTTTGCCAGATTAAATATTTGTTTTTATTACAGATATTATCCTATAATTAAACTGACAAAATCATATCTAACTAAAGACCAAAATATTTCATTATTCATCAAATAAAAATTCAGTGTTTGCATCTGTGTCCTATATGAAAGTGAGCTTTAAAATGCCAATTTACATTGCATTTTGTGGACAAACTCACTGAAAAAAGTATAACTATATCTGAGATGCTGATATGGGTCTGTTTAAAAATGTTCCAAGTGGCTTTAGTAACAAAAAAAAGTTTAATAAGTAGAAAGTTTACATAACTATGAAATGGTTTATTAGATTCATTTCTTTTGCCTTATCAATTCCAGCAGAAACATCCAAGAAATTATCAGCACTCTGGTAATAATAATGAAGAGGGGGGGAAATGAGGAACAAGGATTTTCTCTAAGACGCTGTTTAGAAATAAAACAATCCTGGGATTTTCGGAACACTGAGTCCTGCATTTCTATTGGGATGAAGAGTTTAACTATATATGCACTAGGTTAAACTTCCAACCAACTTATTTACTTCTTTGGGGAAAACTACAGGAGAGAGTTTGAATACAAATATGCACTGGGGTAAAAGAAATCAGTTATGGGTCAAGCAGAAACATCTGGTCTTTTTAAAAGTCCTGTTAATTTGAAAGCACTGACCAAAACAAACTCAGTTCTGCCAAGTATATTTTGGTGGCTCAAAAAACAGGATTCGTTGAAAGCATTTATTTCACCACAGCAAGATGTATCAGTAATGATATGCAACTCCCACTATTGACATTTTGACATAACAAGCTTGTTCTTAAACATAGTATGCAAATTTGTTTTCTATGCCTTTCCCCTATATTTGATATAATTTCTGGGTTTAAAAATATTTTTAATCTGTATTCTTTAAAACATGTTAGAGGAAGTGGTAGAAGGGGGTTTAAGTTATCCATATCTGATGTCAGGAGTTAGAAAGTAAATAATTTATACATTCACTCATAGGAGGTTTTAACTATCATACAACTACTAAAGCATTCGACGTTTTATTTATAGGAGGTTACTTCATAGAACTCTATAAATAATAAAACTTTTGCTTACTTTCACAACACATTGCAATTTCCACAGCCTCTTACACAATAACTTCTTCTGAGAGATTCCAAACACCATAAGCTCTGTCTGGTCCAGGGATTATAGAACCAGAGTTCAAGTTCTAGCTCTCCACTGACATACCTGCTGACCTCCAGGGTCCTGGGCTTCTCTGAGCCCCAGTGTTCTGCTGTTGTAAGAATCACCTGAGAAAAGGAGAGGCTCTGCCTCATTACTGATCTATAACCTGCCTCCTCTTCTAAAGTTGTTGGTTTAATTTTTAAGCTCACTTTGGTTGTGCATCTGCCCTATAGTCATTTAATTAATTGAAGTTATTTTAGCAATGAGGGAGTTAGAGCAAAGAAAAAGAATCACTTACTCATTCAACAATACACCTGAGAGCTTACTGCCACAAGACACTCATGAGAGCTAGCAGTTATAGTGGACGCTCTATATGCCAGGCACAAGGGTAAGTGCTTTGTAATTCATTCACTCATAGACATCTATACAAATTCTAAAGTAGGATATTATTATTGGTATCCCCAAGTCAGAATGAAAAGTCTAGGCTCTAGAGCCAAACTCCCAGAGTCTAAATCTGTGCTTTGACTGCTCACTCTTAGTGATCTTGGTCAAGCTATGTGACCTACCTGTGCCTCCATTTCCCCACTTGTAAAATAGGGAATGCTGATAATAGCATCTACCTCATAGAGTTCTTGTCGGATTGAGTTCTTGGGTGTGCAATAAGTACTAGAAGTAGTCATGTCAGGAAAAGGTTAATTACCTTCCTGAAACCTTCACCACAGTTAGATGAACAGCAGAGATTCGAACTCGGTTCTATTGGATTATGAAGTCTGAGATCTAAACAAGTGATGAAAAGCTCCATGGCCTCTCAGAATTTTTTTTTTAAATATAAGACTACCCAAATGTAAAACCCACCAAAGATACTCACTAACAAGGCATTTGAGACTGACCATTAGCTTTTCCACCCTTCACCACTGGAATCATCTCCAGAGACAGCAACTCATGAACAAACAACTGGAGTCGCCCTGACTTAGCACAGAGCTGGCAGCGCCAGCGAGGCTGCTTCTCCCTGGCTTTGGCCTTTGCAACCTCCACCCCTGTCCGGGTTCTCTCAGCCTATCTCTGGAAACCACTCTTTTCACTCCAAATCTCAGCTTGAAGTTTGGAGAAACTTTATTCAGCCAAAGCCCATCCTCTGCTCTTCACCTGGCAGGGGACTACTAATAGTCAGGGGAGATGGGTATGTTGGGGAGGCGGACCGACGGTGTGTCCCTGACCTGCCCTGACATCCTAACCTGGATGCGCTGCTGTCTTGACCTTTGGCGCTCATGTATTTTCCCTCGACGGTAACTTGGCAAGCTTTTCATGTCATTCTGGCATCGCTCAGATTACCAACTACCCTTCAGAAAAAGAGCCCTTCGTTTTGACGGCTAAGGAACTTTGAAGGGAAGAGGAGAGGTCCCGACCAGAGGAGGGGGCGGCATTCATCTTTTGGCACAAGTGAATCAGTTTGCGGAGTTGGCAGCAGGGAGACCCCGAGGCATCTAGGAGACCCCGAGGTTCTGACTGCCCTACCCAGCTTTTGTTTCCTTCCCCCACCCCTGGCTTCCCGGGTACTGGAAGCCAGCTGGATCCCCGGGGTCGCCGGCCGCCTGAGGTTCGAGCTGCGCGGCGGGGTGGGGCGGTGCAGGGCACCGCCTCCCTCCATACCTTCTCTCCCCGTGGAGCACATAGGAGCTGCGGAAGAAGCCCAGGAGCTCATTCTCGATGAGTGCGTTGTAGATAATCTTCAGATTGTAATTCCTCTGCGCGTCCAGCGTCCTATTCAGCACCACCACTAGGACCTGGGTTTGCGGATAGAGGAAAAAACCGGCCACTGGGACAGCCCCGAACGCCCGGTCCTCGGCCAGCTGCACCTTCTCCACCGCCACTCTGGAAGCGTGCAGCACTACGTAGCGGGTGGCGTTCCGGCACGAGATCTCCACGTTGACCTCCCCGGAGAAGGTGAAGTTCTCCATGAAGGCGGTGAGCATTAGATTGTAGTGCAGCGGCTTCAGGTGGCCCGACAGGCGCAGCTGCGTCCACGGCTGCCAGGGCTCCCGCTCCTCCTCCGACGGCGGCTGGGTGGACGGGGTCCCCGGACTGGCCACCCCACCAGCCTCCGGCTGCGAGGAGTCCCCGCCTGCGTGGTGGTTGCGCCGGGCCGATCCGGGGAGGCTCCCATTGCCGCCACGCTCCGGAAAGCCCGCGGGGCCACCGTCGGCGCCTGGCGTGGCACTGGCCCCGCACTCGTCGAAGCGCAGGCTGAGCAGCACGGCGAGCATGGTGACCGCGAGCAGTGCCACGAGGGACACGGCGAAGGCCAGTACAAGCCGCTTGTGTACCGCGATGTGGCGTTCCGTGGTGCGGGGTCGCACTCCCACGGAGTCTGCCCACGGGTCCGAGAGCCCCCTGCCGCCAGACCGAAGCGCGGCGTCGTCTTCCCCCATCGCGGCCGCGAAAGGTGAGCTGCTCTTCTTGGCCCCCTCCTCCTCCTCCTTCTTCTTCCTCTTCTTTTTCTTCTTCTTTTTCTTCTCCTCCTCTTGCTCCCCCAGCTCGCCGTCCAGGGCCATCACACCGCCTCCTCCTCCTCCCCCGCCCCCTCCGGCACCCCCAGCGAGCGGGCCACCGGGGCCACCGCCAGAGCAGGCATGGGAGAGCGCACGCGGGCCGAGGGCGCGCGTCTGGGAATGCTGGCCCAGGTTCTTTCAAGACGGGTTCTGGCCACCAGCGACGGCAGCTTCAGCGACCCCCATCAGCCCCGCCTCACTCCGCACTCGGGCTGCCGAGGCGCTGGGCTGCGAGCTCTGGGACGCGCCCAACTTGGAAAGCGTCTTGCTTGCCCAGCGCGCGCTACTTCTCGGGCGAGCACCCAGCGCTGGGGCACATGCTGCTCCCGCCCCTGCGCGCCTGCGGCTCCGGGCTGTCCCTCCCCTGCGCTGTGCTCTCGCCTCGCTTTCCGCGGGAGCCTTCCAACCGGTCCTCGGCTGGGGAGAAGGACTGGAGCAGTGGGGAGAGCGAGGGTGTGGAGGGGGAAGTTAGGGCTTCCGCTTTCTCCCCCACTCCAGCGGCGGCGTTCAGTCCTCTGGGTGGAATGTGCTCGCAACAGCAGTGACGGCTGCCACAGCACGGGAGGCACCCGAGCCATACACCCTGCAGCTGGAGAGGAGAGGATGGCCGAGGTGGGAGAGACTAGAGTGAACCAGCAGGAGGAAGTCCTAGGGCCGCGAAGCTACGACGGAGATCCCTCCTGGAAAAGCCTTCTCCACCCTGGGCACTTTAAGCTGCGGTGGCGGCAAACGGCAGGAGGTTGCAGACCCGACAGCGAGCCTCCCTCTTTCCAGTCTTGCTCTGCCCTCCGGAGATGACAAGTGAGAAAGAAGTGTCCGGCCGGGCCATCCCCTTCAGGTAGATGAAGCTCTGGGTTTGCTCCATATCCCCACGGGGAGAGCCGAAGTGCGTATGTGCGAGCGCATGTGCATGTGTGTGCGTGTGTGTGCGTGTGTGTATATACACAGGCTCCGGGTTTAGATTGCCAGGGCTACTCCAGCTGCATTGAGGGACTGAAACTCCCCGAGAAAGGCAGAGAGAGAGCGCGCGCGAGGAGGCAGGAAAGGCGGGAGGGAGGAGAACAGTTGAGCGGCAGAGGCAGGCGCTGGGAGATTAGAGAGCTTTTCTCCGCTCTGTCACACCAGACACCCACAGCCACAGAGGGGGTTGCTGAGCCGCCTGCGAGAAGTACATTGTAAATCTTCAGCGCAACAAGCCCCGCAGTCACCCCTCTTCCTGACTCCTTAGCCCCACCGCGCTCCACGGAGAGATCATTGGAGCCTTTGGCTATTAACAGAGAGAGCAAAGAAAGACCCTGCTGGGGAGATGTGGCTCTGTCAGATTTCACATCAAGCTCGACAGAGGATTTGGAGGATTTTATGTAAATTGAAATAAATTCTCCAAAGCCTGACTACATATATTACATTATACTGTGCGATGTGTCCAGGTGTGCAGCACTAAAATAATGGTTAACAATGAAGCATTAAAATCCTCCGGAAGTAAAGGCCTAAGCAAGGTGATGTTTTCCCCATAGGATAATTTCTATGTTTAGATTGAGGAAATGATTAAAACACAATGCCTACAGTGTAACATTCAGGACCAAAAGCTTGAGACTGAGAAAAGCTGGGCTATGAGCTTAATACAGTGAATGAATACATTCCATGATTGGTCAGTGTTTCATTGCACCTAGCCATAATTACTTTCATGCAGCCTTCCAGTGTTACCATAAAAACTGTTTAAACTTTATTAGGATAGTTATCAATAGACAGTTTGCTGACAGCAGGCAGCATCAAAATAGGTTCGTAGCTGGTTATGGACTCTTGTCTGAGCACACTGGAGTTTAAAAATATAGTGAAGAGTATGTATAAGTATGTGGGATATCCAACCCTCACAATCTGTGTGAAGAACTTTAATTGGAACAATATTCAGAAAACAGCCACCTGAAAGGTGACAGCTAAGAAGCAGGAGTCTCCAGTGTTTAATAAAACAAAGTATGATTGGCTTCTGGGTCAATTAAAAAAGTGAATCATAGAAAGAAAATGAGGTAATTCCTTTTTACATGTTTCTTTCATGTCTTTAAATCTTGAAGACATTTTACAAATCATGTCCATAGCTATTTTATTACAAAAAGAAATGGTTAATGCTTCTGACTTTGGAGTACTGAAAATAGACAATTAAAATATTGTGTTTGGCTTTAAAAGCATGACCAAAGAAAAGAGACCAATTACAGATCTACCTTAGTCTGATAACCACTAAAAAAAAAAACACAGCCCTGCTCAAGGAAGCCCTTTTCCATTTATCCCTAGGTGGGATAAACGCTCAATGCCATGCATTTTAAATGTCCATTTGAATCATTTTTAAGTGATGATGAAAATAAGTGCCAGGGTGGGATTTTTTAAGCATGTTGTATGTGGGCCGTTAGCAACAGACCAAGGGAAATGCCACATTCTGTTCAAGTTACTTTTTTCTGCTCTGTTTTTAAATGTCTGTGCTCTTGCTGTCCATATGTATCTGGCTGTATGCATTTTAAGAGTTGAGGAGTTGGGGTTCATTGGTTTGTTTTCACAGAATCAGGAACTATAGTGCAAGCGAGTGGAGTCCCAAGATCCTCAGCAGTTCACCAGACTTCTCTGACTTTTGGGTTTTAAACTGGCAATTCAGTATTAATGATTCAATATCCATGGATTTAGTTCATTTGATTACAGAGGCTTCTGGAATCCTCCCCAAAATTCTAAGAACCACTGCCTAAAGGAAGAGGTTACCCACTAAAGTATCTGTAAGATTTACTCTTTCTAAAACATTAGTCAAGAAAAGATTCAAAGAAGGCTTTTCCTGTTTGTCCTTTTTTTAAAAAATGTGTGCAAATTTGTGGGATACATGAGAAATTTTGTTACATGCACATAATGTGTAGTGACAAGTCAGGATATTTAAGGTGTCCATCACCTGAGCACAATACATTTTTGCAAGGTATAGTCACCCTACTCTGCTCTCAAACACTGAATAGCTAGATTCCTTCCATCTTACTGTATGTTTGTACCCTTTAACCCAGTTTTCTTCACCTTTCCTCTTTCTCTCACTCACATTCTCAATCTGTTATCTCTTTCCACTCTTTGCCTCCAGCTGTTCTTCTTTGTATTATATCAATGTGTTTATGTACTTCTGAAAATTACTACATGGCAAATCTCAAATATTTCAGAATTAAATAATGCATTTATTAATTAGTAAAGTCTCTACTTACTGTGATTAAATTACTAAATGGATTATTTTTCCTGACCCAAGTGGAGTAGACATACGATTATTAATATAGAATGGACACAACTTACTAGCTCATGGATTCTCCTTAAATGTAACTTTGCATAATAAAACTTAGTATTAAGATCAAGTGGGTAAATATTTCTCCCCTTTATATCAATGTTACAAAGGTTTTCAGCAAGTTTTCTTTTTTTTTTTTTTAATTTCTGAAAGTATAACCCATGCTTTCCCAAAGAAGCAAGCACTTTGGTAAAACAATTTTTTAATATTATTTTTTTTTTCTAAAGGATGTTCATTCTACCTCCAAAGCAAAAGGGGGGGTGACATTTCAGAGTGTGAACCTCACAAAAATATTAAAGATGTAATTTACTAACATTCTTTTTTAAAGTTTCTTTCAGTGTTATAGGTCACTGGATCTGAGATAGGTTTGATTTTGCCAATACTAGAGCCATGCAGTGTTGTAAACAAGGAAATTAAACTTCCCAAAGAGCCTGATGCTTCTCTCAGAAACATGTTTATTTGTTAGGAGAATTTTATGATTACTTTATTTAGCTAATAAATATCACTAAAGTCATGATGTGGCCACATTTGATTCAGAGACTTGTAAAAGTAAAAACAGCAGTCTGAATATTTAATATATATGAGGCCAAATGGAAGTTGTTTTTAATAAAATCTATACCTTGGTCCTAAAATGATCGAAATGAACTATCTTGAGTAAATGCATTGGCTTCAGGGTCTTATTTTTTATTGTTTACACTTGAACTGCCTTTTTTTTTTTTTTTCTTTTCACAGTGGTTTGTTTATAGAACCACATAGTTAGGTGTCTTTGTGTACTCTGTCTCTTCACATGTGAGTAAAACCTCATGTCTAGAAACAGCTTGGCTCAGGAGAAAGAACTAGACCCTGTTCACCTCCATTTCCCTCCATTGTCCTAACCCAGTTACTTCATGGACTCAATTTCTCAATGTGTTCACGTAAAACAGTTAGAGTTGGGGTATTTTTCAGCTCTGAACTTCTGTGAAAAAATATACAGGAGCTAATATACTACCCTCTTTACGTTCTCAAGAAATATTTAGTTAATCTTCATGAGAAGCAAAAAATAATTCAATCAAACTAAAACTTTAATGGGTAAATAAATTTTATAAAACTACACTGTACAAGAAAAAGTACAGGAAGAAACAAACAAATCTTACTAGTCTGGCAGTCAAAACTAGGCTGATGTATCATATGACAGGGATATGTTTCTGAAGACCTCCCACAACTGGAGACCACTATGAAAAAGAATGGTGAAGTTTCTGTTTAGCAGCTGAAGTGGTGCCGCCATGTGGCAATAGCAAAAAAGCAGTTTGAAATTTAAAACATCATTTGATGAAATTTTTAATTTGGAGAAATAAACATGACTGCAAAGTTTATTAATATTTTTATATTGCAAACTTTCAAAACTTCATAGCATTTGACCCACTGATCTGTTGATGTTGTTGACAGGTTTCATTTAAGAACCACCCTTCCAGACAGAACATTCCTTAAGATCTTGAAGATGAGGAAAGAATTACCTAAAATCAGCTATAATTGAGATAGTGAAATTTCATGATCTCTGCAGTTTGTCCACAACAATTAACACCTTGATTTAACTATTAGTTGTCTGACTTGTTTATTTAAAAGGATTAATCTAAGTGGAAATTACATCTAAATTTGATGATATCTTTTTACCTGATAAAAATCTGTGGAACTATGAAGTTGTTTTTATCTTTTTTCATTTTTTATTTTTACTTTTTACTATATTTTCTTTTTAGAGATTAGATCTCACTCTGTCACCCAGGCTGGAGTGCAATGGTGTGATGAGAGCTCATTGCAGCTTCAGACTTGAAGTTGTTTTTAACAGAAACATTTCCTAACTGATTAATATAATACTATATGTTATTAGTCCCAGAAAAGTCTCATGATTACGTTTAAACCAACCTAGAACAAGCCTCACAGCATAAAATGGATGTCTTTAGATAGCAAAGGTAAGAAAAGAATGACCAAATAATTCAAGTGTCATTCCCAATTTTAGCATTTAATGTTATATCCAAAGAGAGAATTAGTATGTCAATGAAGTTATATCATTATTTGAGGGGTTCTAATGCTATGTTCAAACTCTTTAGTGCTCACTGTAGTCTCTTTGGTTTATGACTTCTATAAAAAAGCTTTATAAAAAGGCAAAGTATATATCATGGAAATGTTTACAATTTATTCATGAAACCTGCAAACTTAATATAGACCAACATCTACAAACAATAGAAATTAAGTATTATTCCAGAAAGGTTTCCATTAAACTAGTTAATTTGTCTAGTCATTAAAGAAATGAAAACAGTAAATATACCTATATAATTGTTACCATGAACTTAAATTGCTCAAATTCATGTTTCCAGATAAATATGGAAGGAAGAATTAATGAATATAATAATAATAGCTTAGATTTGTCAAGGGCTTAACTTGTGCCAAGTATTTGTCTAAGTATTTTACGCTGTCTCGTGTAATCATGAAAATCATGAGGTCAATGCTATTATTTCCTCCATCTGACAAATCAGGAAACTGAGGCTGAAAAAAGATTATCTTGCCCAGAGTCATTTAATTATTCTTATAATAGAATTGATTTAATATCTAACTTGCCTGTGATCTTCACTTTTGTCACTTTTCTCTTTAGCGCCATCTTGTGGGTCAGCCAGTAACAATACATACATAGGGTTTGGAGGGTGTTTTTGGTTTTTAACTCTGCTTGTATTGAAGCTAGACTTATAAGGAAATGTGATATGATTCACATGTGAAGCAATTTTGTTTGCTTTCTCAGAGAAGCAACCACTTCACAAGAAGATTCTGAAATTGGCCATTTTGGACACCAGAATCTATGAGACACCTGTTTCTCATAGATTAGAAATACTGGAGTCTACACAAAAATTGATGTTTCATTTACAGAATCATCACCAAACTTATCTTGCATACCATAAGTAACAATCTCTGACTTGTGATTTTTTTATAAGAAAAATGTTTTTTAACTCAGTATCATCATTTCTACAACAGTGTCCCATGATAATTGATTCCAGATGATTTGAAACACTGCTTAATCCTGTTTTAGAAAAATCTCCCATATCTGATTTAGTCTCACATGCAGCTTACTTCTAACATCAGATTTAAATTGCATTGAGTTACCTTACTCAGTTTATTTTTTAATTATGTTGCTGTTACAAGGGAATAAGGAAAAGTCAGTATAATGCATTGAAATGTCTTTTTAATTGAGATGCACCGGAAATGTGTTATAGGTTTCCAAACATGCTTCATGTATTAGAGATGTTATAATAATATTTTGAATAGCCAAGTGAAAACAAATGGTTTCACCTGTATATGTTAGAATTTATTGCTAAGTTTTTCATGTGTGTGTTGTAGTGGAGAAATAACTTTTTAAATTGCATTTATGGAGTCATTTCAGAACAAGTAGAAATTATATGTAATCTGGTCACTTTGAATGTGTAGGTGTTTGTATCTGAACTCCTGCCCTATTAAGAATTGAAGGTTATACTGTACGTTACTCAAAAAGTAATTTTCCCCAGTTATGCAATAAGACCTCAGATTTGACCTATAACCTGAATGTCATAAACTATTCATTATCTATGCTGGAAGCACACCACCAACAACAAAGACGTTTTAAGTATTTTTATAGGCTTGCTAAAATCCGATTATAGAACCGAGGCAGTCAAATACCATGAGTAAGACGGCAGAAACCCTAGAATTTAACTCCCAGTTATTCTTAATGAGTGAATCCTATGCTTTGTCTCTAAAAGCAATGTATTGTGCTTTCTAATTCAGTAAACGCATTTTTATTGCTATACCCATTGATATATCAATCTTTCCATGACATTCTGACATATATCCAGTTTCCTACGGATTTTGTGTAAGAGCAAATTAAAAGATGCACTACAATAGTAACATTTAATCTGTAGTTCTCCATTTAACCTTTATGTGGCTGTCACTGAACAAGTACTGTTCTTATAGTTGAACCAAAAAACAAAAATAAAGATAAGATATGCACACACACTAGAGAAAGGGCTTATTTTTAACGTGGGGACCATTAAAAGTTTTGACCATTCTCCGCCCCCCATGCTTCAACTTTAGCTTTAATATGTCTTCCTTCAGTTTAAGTTGAACAAAATTCTGCATAGGACCCTTCAGAAAACTTCTTGAACACATACGGTTTTGGTGAGAATGTGGACTGAACTTTGTACAAATAGCTGATACTTCAGCACACAATTCCTGGAATAAATTTTATCCTCCTCTCATTTTTATTATTAACTACATGGGTTTTTTTTTAAAACAGGTTACAAGAACTAAAACATATTTTACCTTTACTCTGTTACATGTTTTAAATTAAGCAGATCCTAAATGATTGGGTTACATTATATACAAATAGCCTTGTTAATATAAAAAGATTTTGATGATCTCTCTTCAATTTTTCTTAAAATGAGACTGCACTAAAGATTTTCTTGACATTTCTGAGAATTTCATTTTCAGTTTCAAAAAATCATTTATTCCTTTTATCTTCCAATGTGGGAAAGTAATGAATATTGATTCATTTTTAGAGGCGCTAACATTCAACTAGGTAAACTTCATAAGTGATGGCTATTAATGTTCTCTTTCATCTTCTAGACAGAAAATCAAAGCTATTTAAAGTAAAGGATTTGTTTCAAATCAATGTATGTCCACAAGTCAACATTAATGTTTACAAACACTTTCTGTGACCATTGTATCTTATTTGGGTATGTATATGTCTTTATATCGATCTGTAAAGATACAGTTGCAAGTAGATGAGGGAGGAATGTGCATGTTTCTAGATGGTCTGAATAAAGTATTTGTCACTAGGCTAACCTGCAGTATTATAAAATGCACCAATGGTTCATTGTACCACTCCTCCATTTTTAGTGGTTACCAAGACGGTCAAATTAAACTTATGTGATAATCATCCAAACATTTGATTCTAACACTGTGATTATAGAAATTTTTTTATTTCTATGAGATTTACCTATAGTCGCTTTCTGTTTAATGTTCAATGTTCTATAGCAATTTCCTTTTAAATGTTCAGAGCAGGAGCTATACCTTCTAGGATGTGCAAATAATCAAGTCCTAGCAACATTATAAAATATAATCCACATTATGAATCAAACAGAATGAGCCTTCAGATCTGATTGCCTAAGGCTCAAAACGTTAATGCTCCTGAAACACCTTGTACATATTAGCTAGTTGAAATTGCATTAAAACAAGAGAACGAATTGTAGTCTTGACCTCAGTCTCACTTCACCAGCCTTTGCCTGCTACTGCCAGCCTGAGAGGGGAGCTTCTGCTCTGCAGATGGATGGACAGCTGCTGACCTTCACCCCCTGTCTGTTCCCACAATTCCAAAAGAATTAGGCCTGAGGAATTTTATCTTCTAGTGTTCCACTGTCAACTGACTTTATTAAATTTTTTCCAAAGTTCAGTATCCTTCAATTCTTTCTCAGGAGTACAAATTGAAGAGACACAGAGCCAGTTCCAAATGAACTGAAATTGTTTTGTAAAAAATTAATTCAAACAATAATGCCATGACAAAGCACTTTGAATTTTTCAATTCCCAGGCTATTGATTCTAAAAAAGAAACAATTCTAAATTATACACATGCTCTCATTTATTAGTCTAGAGCTCTTGCCTAAAGAATTATTTGCCAAGGTAATATATAGAACATCATGATGATTTACTTGCTTTTCTAATACCATTTTGCCCACAAACTCTATAGAACTGAAAATATGTCAGCAGCAAAAGAAGGTCCACTAGCAACTATAAAAGAGAGCTCACTAATAGACAATAAGTATCTAAAAGTAAAGAGAAAGGAGCCGAATTCCATTTTCAAAAGCCAAAGTCTGTGGTAGGTAAATATCAGAGATAGCACTGCTTATTATGTATAACCACTAAGAGTAATCTATCATTTTTTTAAATCCTCAAAATAGGTCTCTGCCAGCCACATTACCTTCTGCAGAAAAGTTTATGTGCCTGATTTTGTAATGTCCAGACAACTTTAAGCTTAATAACCTTCATTTACTCAAAAGCTATTCCAAACTTGTATGGTAAATGAACAAATGAACACTAAACAAAATGATAAGTTAGTGGTTTAACAGAAAGATAATTTTCTGTAACCTTTGGAGTCCAGTCCAGTACCATCAAGATCTGGGAACATACAACCAGGAGGCACTTCGACTTTTTCTCAGAAATTCATTATCTACTTTTTAATACTTACTTAACATCTCAAGAAATGAAAGAAAGGGGGGAAATATCTAAAATTTTAATCTAAATCTTTCTCAAACTATACCTTTCAAATACATAAAATACTGTATGAAAGTGGCATTAAAAGTAGCATTTAGAAGTGACTTCCAACTCTGTGACTTGGTATAAGCCTTATGGAAAGTAATTTAGAAACGGCTGTCAAAATTCACAAATTTAAGAGTGTAGCAAGACTCTTGAGATACTTGTAACTGTTGGCATGATTCTCTTCTACTAGAATGAAAGTTTCTTCCAGGCAGAAAACACATGTATTCATTTCTGTATCCACAGAGCAAGCAAAGATTCTGGGACATACTGTCCTTCATAAGCATATTTTGAATGAATGAAGGCTCCATTTAGTGGGACTTATCATCACTTTCTTGGCCCATACTACTCCCTTCTCTGGTTTAAAGCTTATATCCTCTTCCCTGCCTAGCACCCTTTTGGCTGCATGCCTGATAAGGGTGCTCTTCAGCTTGGCCTCCTGTGACTTGCCCCAGTGAGCCACTCTATTGGAGTTGGTCCCACAGCCAAGACCCTACTCTTCCCTAGCTTTAGCCTAGAAACGTGTCACCAGAGCATTAGTCTACATTTTAGAGAGGATTACCTACCAAAGAAAAACTGTATTATTTTTCCTGAATGGGTCAGTAATATGTTCTAGAATCAGTGTGGGATCCTCTCAGCTTCCTTTTTGGAAACCAAATGATGATACTCCTGAAGAAAGAATTTGACTAGATGTTGAGATAATTTATGCTATACATAGAGTCATATTTGACAGAAGAGTTAGATTTTGAAATCAACATAAAAGGTAAGAAGCATCTAATGTCAAATTTTTTTGCACTTGAAAAAAATTCCTAAACTGTCCACACATTGCAAGAAACCATGATTCTGTGGATCCATTCCTGTGCAGCAACATGTATATATAGATGGGCCTAGAAGATATGTGCAACCTTACAATATCTTCGGTATTTTAATTAAGTTGAATTTGAATGAATAAAACACTGACATGTTGTAACTCCGCTGTTTTAAGAACACTGCTACCAATTCACTACTATGTTTCCATGATGCCTAAACAGCCAGCCAATGCAGAAAGACCTGTTAGAACATGATGCCCATACTTACCTTTCTTTCTTCCCAGTGAAAGGGTATCCAGTGAGTGTCAGGGTCCACACAAAGTGGGAGTTGGAGTCGGCATGAAGGCAGTTTGACAGGAGTGAGGGTGTATGGAGGGAGGGCTGCTAAACAGGGCAGAGGCCTGGTAGAATCCACTGTCCTAGTGCTGGAGAAGGTACAAACATGGAAAGAGGAAAAGTTGAGATGAATGCTGTGGTATTAGATTGGAATTGGAAGAGTGGATATATAAGTATACATGACATGTAAATAAACACGAATTTAAGGGCATGGCGGTGTGTATCCCCGGAAGGGACCTGGGAGCAACAATACCTGAGTAGCAATGAGCAAATTTAATGCCTAGGCTTGATTTCTACATGCATCTTTCCACTGTAAGAAACAAGAGTTTATTGAGACTCTAAAAGTAGAGCACAGAAAGAATAAGGAGCTTTGAACATGTCATTGGGCCAGAAGGTAAGAAATTTCTCAGAAAAACAATTGGAACATAACCGAAGGATCCAGGAGCAACCTTGAAGGAGCTCCTGCTTAACAAATCTGGAACAATTTAAGCATAAAAATAAGCAATGAGAGTAATGGATTATAGTCCACTGAATGAAAGAAGAACCCATGAATCCACAATTATATAATAAGTAAATAGATACATGGGAAGAAGATAAATGTGTAAGAGTTTGGGTAAGAGATTCTTTCTTACATTAGAATGCCAAGTAATAAATGCAAAAGGAGTTCAAGTAAGACATCCATGAATGCTAAAATTAGTGGATGAAAGTGAGATGAGAAACAGAATTTTACATAGTTTCAAAGTATCTTTCTACAAAATATTTAATTACAAAGGGAGAAAAAGTTAACGTTATAGTGGAGAAACCTAAGAAACACTATCTGAATTAAGTGATCAAAGTTAACACTCCCAGTAATGAGACAAGTCAATATCATATGTCACCTAATGAAATGTAATAAGAAAAACACATCACTTCTCTAAAATTTATAAGCTGGTTATAATCAAGAGAAACATCAGCCAACAGAAATTTGGAGAACATCTATGAAATAACTGTCGAAAATGTCAAGGTCACGAAAGTCAAGTTGAGATTACAGAACTCATTCAGACTAAAGGAAGATAGAGAGATATAACAGACAACTGAGTAAAATGGGCTATCCTGAACTGGACCTTTTTACTCTAAGGACATTATGAGAACAACAGGGAAAACTTGGATCAAATTTCTTGGAGAAGTATACTCAGGAGTCCACCATACTATTCATGCAAATTTATTAAATTCATTTATGCAAATTTTCGGCAAGTTTGAAATTATTTGAAAATGAAAAATTAGAACAGAAGCAACTTTATTCTCATTAATTCTTTTTTAAAGCTCTGACTGTGCAGCCCTAACATTATACAAGCCGAGAAAGGGACATTGATGGAAAGCCAATGATAGCATCAATAAAATCAAAAAGAAGATGAACTAATTATATAATGTCAACAAACCAGTTTTTTTAAAACAGGTTTTACTATTTGGGGTTTATCTACTCTGCTGGCATCCTGTAGGTACCAGCTTTGCCTATTCACATTTTCCCTTCACATAGTCCATGTACCCATGTTAAACACAGCAAAAGATACTTGAGAATACCTTCTGCACTACTTTTATCTTTTTTCCTTTTCTTCTTATTTTCCTTACTACTCTCCTTTATTTTTGGAAGTTGCATTCACCCTACTGGAAGAACCTATTATGAACAAAAAGTAGTTTGCCTCATCCTGTTCATCCCCCTGACAAACAGGTTAAGTAGCATCTGGTGAGACAAGAGAAAAGCATAACTACATATTTGCCCTTCTTCACTCTCATCTTTTACCCAGCTGTCTCTCCTCCCTCTTCCTCTTTATCACTATTTTCCCTTCTTTGGACCAGAGATTTAAACTGTTCTTAAAATTAATTAAAGAGAAGTGAACCTCCAGCAATTTTTTTTGCCCCTATAATATAAAGTACTCAATATAATATAAAGTTTCTCATGAAAAGAAAGAGAATCAGGATGTAAACGTTCCCCTTTTTAAACTTTTTAATTTTCTAAGCCTTCTTCCTCAGGATTAAGTCAGGGCTTTGCAACAGTCTGTCACTCTAAACAGCACTTTTCAGGAATGTGTGAAGTTATTAAAAGAAAAGGAACTTTAGAAGATCTACATTCAAATTACCTTGACTACCATTCTTTAGGAATAAAAGGGGAGGTGAAAAGAAGACAACCATCACATTGTCTAAAATCTCCAGCAATAATCAATCATCCATCTAAAACATCTGAGAAACAATGACCCCAAGTTACATTGGGAGAGATATTTTAGCTCTCTTGACTGAATCTGACTCTCAGAAACTTGGGAAATATCAAGGATTCCTTATTCAAAATGCTTGGGTCAAGAAGTGTTTTGGATTTCAGATTTTGGAATATTTGCATATATCTTAGTGAGATATCTTAGGGATGGGACCCAAGTCTAACACAAAATGCATTTATGTTTTGTATACTCTTTAAACGCCACATCCTAAGATAATGTAATACTTTTAGCAGTTTTGTGCATGAAACAAAGTTTTGACTGTTTGACTGTGACCCATTACCTTAGGTCAGGTGTGGAATTTTCCACTTGTGACTTGGAGTGCATCATGTTGGCATTCAAAAAGTTTTGGATTTTGGAACATCAGATTTCAGATTTTTGGATTAAGGGTATTTGACCTGTCTGTGTTAGATAGCCTGGTGCTTTCCTCCTTGTAATCACTACAATAATTATGAAGGATACTTATAAAGATGACAACGAAGATTTTAAGCCATTTGGCAGTACTATTTGTGACCTCATGACAATAATTCACAATGTTTTATTTCCCTCTGAGAGCCTTACAATCAAAAACTATTGGAACTAAAACTGTATACCACAGTTACTGGTCATTTCACATGATGCCATGTTCAGACATAGCTGGTATGAGTGCTATTTGCTGTCATCTAGTGGAGCCATCCTTGGTAAGCTTCATCTCTGTGCTGATGAGAGCCTGGGTCTGTTCTTCTGGCCCAGGATCTTCTCCACACCTCTCAAAGGACTGCAGATCTCCTTAGATATTCTGGGTACCACAGGAAGGGGCTAGGATGTGTTCCTCAATTTACAGCAATCTCTTTTCAACATGGTAACTAATGCCAGTATTAGATCATGAGGCTTCTCTTTGGAAACTTGTCCAAAGATTGTCATCTCTGCTATTCATTCATTCAACAAATATTTTTTAAGCAACAACTGTGTGCAAGGTACTGTTCTTGGCATAGTGAACAAAAGAGTTTAAAATTCCTGGTCTTGTGGAGCTTGCATTCTAATAGGAGAGACAGACCATTTTTTTAAAAATGAGAAATGAAAGTTTGTAGATAGTCAACTTTTGACCTGAGGAATAACATGATCTATTGTAGGTTTTAGAAAAGTCCTGGTAGATTTGATGAAAATTCACTGAAAGATAAAAAGGAAAAACAACAGTTTTAGGGTAATTCAAATCATCCATGCAAGAGATGATTGTAGCTTGGATAAGGATGGTAGTAGAGGGGTGGTGAGAAGTGACTGGGTTTTGCTGAAGGATTATACATGGAGTGTAGGTGAGAAACCTCAAGGTTGATATCAGGATGTTTGATCTGAGCAGCTAGATGGATCAAGTTGACCTTTATCGCAGGAGAGTTCCCTGAATGGCCCGGGACCCACCCAGTTCTCCCTCTTTTTTGTTGGTAGTTATCAAGAATAACTATAGAATGTACTGGTAATGCAATGTTCTGAGATAGAGAGGAACTGCCTGAAACAGCCTGGACCTTTTTCCTGTACTGTCCCTGGCAGTTCCTTTTTAACTTAATGAAGAGTATCTTTAAAAGCCTTGAGTATTTTCATCAATTATAACAAATATACCACTCTGGTGGGGAATGTTGATAAGGAGGGAAGCTATACATGTGTGGGGAAAGGAGATATGTGAGCAATTTCTGTACCTTTGACTCAATTTTCTGTGAGCCTAAAATTGCAGTAAAAAATAAAGTTCATTTTTTTAAAAAACCTACAGCTGTGATTCTTAATGGTGAAAGATAGAATGCTTTCCTCTAAGATAGGGAGCAAGGCAAAGATTCAGTTCTCACCACTCCTATTCAACACAGTACCAGAAGTTCTAGCCACTGAAATGGGGGAGGGGAGAAGCAGAAAAATAAAAGAAATAAAACGCATACAGTTTCAAAAGGAAGAAATAAAGCTGTCCCTATTTGCAGATGACATGATCATCTATTTAGCACATCCCATGGATTATACAAAAATAAAATTCTGAGAACCTAAAAATGATTTCATCAAGATCACAGGATATAAGATCGAGACAAAAACCAATGTCATTTCCATGCACAGTAAGTCCTCTCCTTAACACCATCAATAGATTCTTGGAAACTGTGACTTTAAGCAAAACAACATAAAACTAAACCCAATTTTTCATCATCAAAGTTAAAACAAAATGATGTTGACCAAAACTACATTATTCCAGGACCTGCCATACATCATGTCACTTAAAATACAGTTTCTAAGAGCCTACCAATGGTATTATATGAGAATTACTGTAGTAACAATATATAAAAATTATATATTATAATTATATAAAATTATATATTATATAACAATATATAAAAATAAAATTAAAACATATTTATAATCAACCCAAGGAAAATGAAATATTAGCAGAAAATGTATATCATCTGATGCTGAACCTTGCAAATGCTGATCACAAGAAGTGAGTGATGACGAATAAGCAAAGAGACACATACTATATTCAGAAATCAGAAAACTCAATGCAGTAAAAATGTCATTTTCCTCAAATGGGTCTCTAAGTATAAGACAATTCTTATCAAAATTCTAGGCAGTTTTTTATAGGCATTGGGCAGCCTACTATGAAATTTATATGAAAAGCACTAACCTTGGAATATCTAAGATAATCTAAAAAGAAGAAGAAAGTGAGAAGAATCACTCTACCTCATATTAAGGTTTACAGTACAGCAACAGTAATCCAGACTGTGCGGTATTTGCCAAAGCATGGACTCAGATCAATGGAACAGAAGAGAAAACACAGAAATAGACCCATGTAAATATTTCCAACTGATTGTTTCCCAATTGATTTGTGATAAAAAGTGCAAAAATAATTCAATGAAGGAAGGATAGGCTTTTAACAAATGATGCTGGAGCAGTGAGCACCCATAGGCAAAAAGAAAGAATATCAACCTTAACCTCACATCTTACACAAAAACTAAACCAAAATTGGTAATAGACTTAAATGGAAAACATAAAACAAATTTTACAAAAGTAGAAGAAAGTCATCAGGATCTAGGACAAGGCAAATAATTCTTAGATGACATCGAAGGCATAATTCATTAAAGGAAAAGTTGATAAACTAGAACTCATTAAAATTTAAAACTTCTGTTCTGTAAAATACACTGTTCAGAGGATAAAACAGACAAGCTACAGACTGAAAGAAAATATTTGCAAGCCACATAACTGACAAAGGACTAGTATCTAGAATATATAAACAATTTTCAATAGTCAGTAGTAAAAATGAAATAATTCAATTAGAAAATTGATATGAGCAAACATGTCACTAAAGAGGATGTACATATGGCAAAAACGCATGTAAAATGATATCAACTTAATAAACCATTAGAGAATTGTGAATTAAGCAACAATTAGCTATCACTATGTACCTATCAGAAAGGTTAAAATGTTTAAAAAATAGTAACACCACGAAATATCGGCAAGGATGTAAAGGAATTGAATCATTCATGTATTGCTGGTAAAAAACATAAAGAGGTACAGCCGCACTGGGAAACCATTTCAGTTTTCTTTACAAACTAAGCATGGAATTACCATACATCCCAGCAATTCTACTCATCAGCATTTATCCCAGAGAAATAAAAATTTTTGTTTACACTGAAACCTATATATGAATGTTCATAATAGCATTCTTCATAGTAGCCAAAAATTGGAAACATCTCAGATGTCCTACAATGGGTGAATGGTTAAACAAACTATGGTGCATCTGTATCTACCATGAAATAGAACTCAGCAATAAAAAGGAATGAACTGTTGATACACATAATAACTTGAATGCATCTCCAGGGAATTGTGCTGAGTGAACAAAAAAGCCAATTCCGAAAGGTTATGTACTCTGATTCTATTTCTGCAATATTTATTAAATGATAAAATTATAGAAGTGGGAAAATTATTAGTGGTTATCAGGGTGTATATACAGTAAGGGTGAGAGGGCTGGAAGAGTGTTGTTTTATAAGGGCAATGTAAGGGAACCTTATGGTGATGGGGCTATTCTGTATCTTGACTCTGTTGGTAGTCATATGAATCTACACGTCATAAAATTGTATAGAACATATATATTCACTCAAATGAATGTATGTAAAACTAGTGAAATCTGAATCAGGTAAATGGATTATAATCAATGACAGTTTTCCCACTGGATATTATACTATAGTTATGCAAAATGATGTTAGCATTGGGAGAAACTGGGTGATAGATATACAGAATCTTTCTGTATTACTTCTCATAATTGCATATTTATCTCAATGATCTCAAAATAAAAAGTTAAATAAATAAGAAAGACCAAAAAGTGGCTTTCCAGAGGAAAAATTAGATAATCTGAGCAGTCTTACGCTCTAAATAGATTGCTTTAAAGTATGCAATAACAATCAAACAATTATACATCTGCAAATTATATTGAAAGTTACACACCATTTTGGGTAAAAGTCAAAGAAGTAAAAACAGCAGCATATACTTTTAGCTTTAACATTAGGCTGTGAGACTATCTCTGGCCTTTTGTCTGGCCAAAGGGAAAGAAGTCCTCAGATCTACTCGGAAGCCTTTTTGAGACTGAGAAGCCTCTGATAGCATTTCAGAGCAGCTTAGTGCCAAACATTTTCTGAGCATCCACTAAGAGTCTGTTTGCAACTTAATAGAAAGTTTTTTTAAGTTGCCTTCTGACTATACACAAAGAGTTCTCTTTTTATCTGGTTCCTGATTACTCTCTGACCTTTATCATACAGAGAAACACATCTTTCAGCCTTTTCCAATCTGTACTAAAATTTAGATAAGAGGAAGCATCCTCAAAGCTGGTTTATCTGACTCCGAAGCCAGTGTGATCCTCCTACTGCCTTCAGCAGCTTTTCAGTGTTCGGTCAGAACTGACATTTCTACATTCTATACTGTCAACCCTTAATCATCTCTCTCATCTCCAAACTTCTGTAATAATTATTACCTATACTAACATGTGTATTTTACATTGAAACTTATTTATGTGCAATAAAAACCACTCATTTTTAGTAGAAGTGTAAGTTTAATAACATGTTGACAAATGAATTCAGCCCTGTGTGACCATCGTCATAATCAAGTAGCAGAACATTTCCATCACCCTAAAAAGTTCCCTGGCCTCTTGCTCTGATCCCCAGGCCCAGGCAAATTATTTTGCTTTTTATCACTATAGCTTCATCTGTTCTAGAATTATACTTAAGTGAAAGCAAAAAGTGTGTATTCTTTTGTCATCTGGCTTCTTTGAATTCTTCAGCATAATTTTTTTATATTATCCATGCAGTTTTGTTTATCAGTTTATTTTTATTGGTGAGTAATAGTCTTTTGTTATGTAAGTTTTATAAGAGATATTACATTTTGTTCATTCATTTACCTGTTCTTGAACGTTTGAGTCATTTGTAGTTTTGAACTATTACAAATAAAGCTAAAATGAGTCTTTGTATACCATCATATGCTTTCATTTCTCTTGGTTAAATAACTGGAAGTGGAATAACTGAATCTAAGGGTGAGTGTATATTTGTTTAACTTTAAAAATGCTAGAGTATTTTACATTCCCATCAACAACACATGAGAGTTCCAGTTGCATTCTTGCTAACAGTTGCTTATTCTTTTTATTGTCGCCAATCTGGTGTGTGTATAGTTGTGTATCAAATGGTTCTAAACTACATTTTCCTGATGACTAATAATGTTGCACATCTTTGTATGTGCTTACCAGCTTTCGTGTCTTTTTTTATTTTTTAAGAGTTCTCACTATATTGCCCAGGCTGATCTGAAACTCCAGGGCTCAACCAACCCTCCTGCCTCAGTCTCCAGAGTAACTGGGATTCCAGGTACATGCCACCATGCCAAGCTCATAATATTTTCTTTTATGAAGCATATGCTAAAATCTTCTGCTTATTTTTAATTCGGTTGTTTCTCTTCTTATGACTGAGTTTATATATTACTGATAAAATTCTTTGTCAGGTACACAGATTATTAAAAATTACCTCTCAGTTCATGGCTTACTTTTTTGTTTTAATTAAGAATGTCTTTGAAGATCAGTGTTTCCATTTTAATAAGATCTGATCTATCATTTTTTTAAGTTTTGCTATTAGCCACTTTTATCCTTTGTGAAATTTTTGCCTACCCCAAGGTCATGAAGGTGTACTCCTAGGCTTTTGTCTAGATGAGTCATAGTTACATCTTTTATATTTAGGCCTAGGATACATTCTAATTTTCTTTTGATTAAAAATAATAATAACCAGAGCTCAACACCCTTTGTATCCATTAATATTAAACTTATTATAAGCAAACCTATTAGAGAATCTGTGTTTTATTTTTAAAACCAAAGAATTACCAATAATGTAATAAATAGGAACATTAGGATCTATCAGTGAGAGTTTCAAATGTGTAAACTGTTTAGTTTTTAAGAAACTGCCTAGATTTTACATCTCCCAAGGCAAAAGCATTATCTATAAGAATTTACACCTTAATTTTGCTCTGTTCAAGAATTATACTTCTAGTTCTGCCTTTTCTCTTAAAATTCTCACAGCTCAATAGGGTTTGCATAGAAGACATGACAACAAGAGGACTCAATAGCAATCCTGCCCTTCTTCTTTACTCAAGAGTTGGAAAAACTACTACACAATCAGTAAATTCTCAGCCTTATGTTTTCATTCTCTTTACTCTTCTCTGATGTTCCATTTCCAGTGACTTATCCTCTGAAATTGGTTAGTCTCAGAAAATTTAGAAGGGAGTTTTACAATGTTAGAAAAAGCATTTATAATATTGATTCTTTTTTAAAATGTATTTGAAAACACATATAAATAAACACTTCACCATCAAATTTAAATATTCTATTCCATTAGCCATATATGTGCATACATACATATACACATAAATACAGAGACAGATGATTGACAGATCACTGATAGATATGACAGATTTATAGATGATAAATAAAAAGATAGACAGATGAATAGATAGATTGATAGATAAACTAGTGGTCTATACCTAATGCAAATGAAATTCCAAAATACCATTCTGGTGTCAGTAATTCTGAGAAAAAGGGTCTTGAAATTGCTCTGGCTCAGTCTCCACATAAAATAACCCTAATCTACAAATTATAGCCCAATATCGTGATAATTTTATTGTATTTTAAATGTTTTTGCACTTTCAGATACTTCAGTACAATCACAAAATATACTTTAGGTGTATGTTCTACAGCAGTGATTTTGAACTCCAGCTGCAGGTTAAGATAACCTAGGGAATTTTTATACAATATTAGCAGCCAGGCCTATCCCAACTAATTGAATCAAAATTTCTGGGTCTGAGGCTCAGAGTACCCATCATGTTCAGACAGATGGAGAGCCACTGTTCTAGATTAGAAGTTCTCAAAGTATGGTCCATGGACCAGTGGAGATTCCTGAGACTCTTTCGGGGGGCTCCATGATGTCAAAGGTCAAAACTTTCCCCCGAATTCCCATATACCATCAGCCCTCCCTATCTATGAGTTCCACACCCATGGATTCAACCATGCAGAAGGTCAAAAATATTTTTTAATTAATATTTACATCTGTACTGAGTATGTACAGATTTTTTCTCATTTCCTAAACAATGCAGTATAACAAATATTTACATAACATTTATGTTGTATTAGGTAAAGCAATCTAGATATGCTTTAATGTATATGAGAGGATATACACAGGATACATGCAAATACTATATCATTTTATATAAGGGACTTGAGAACCCATGGATTTTGTTCTCTGTGGGGTCCTGGAATTAATCCCCCATGGATACTCAAGGATTACTGTAATTGCTAAATTGAGCTTTAGTATGCAATATATACATTTTTGTAAAGTTGAATTGAATTAATCATGATTTTGATCTTCACCCAACTTAATACAGTTTTTCTTACCCAGGATATTCTGTGTCAGAGAGTAAAAGAACTGACAGAAGAAAATGACAAATATTCCTGCATCTTTAATTTACTCAGCAGTTCAGAATAAGAAAAACATAACATTATTTGCAAGTTCACTCTTCTGTGCTTATAGGAACAATTTGTTGGAAAAGTATCACCTTAATATAAAGAAGAAAATGACTTTTCCAACACTTAATAACAACGCATTAGAACTAACCAAAAGCAAGAGGAATAGAAGGTGAGGTGATTATTCCTTTGGCCCTTCAGGGAGTGTCCTCAGTTTGTGTCCTTACCAGAAGCAATATTGAGCTATTTATGTTAAACAAGTCAGCTGTTTGTAGAGAAGGAAAACAGGCCCAAGGAAGAACTCTCTATACTGCTGATCAAGAAAGATGAAGACAAAAGTAGAAATGTGGAAATGATCCAAAAGGAAAACTGGAAAATATGTTTCTTAGGAGTCAGAGGGGAATCAAATGTCATATCCAAATAATACCCAGTAGATAAATATGGCCTAGAGGAGAAAGAAAAGTAACTCAGTATTACTAAAACTCAAAATAAGTGCATGTCACTTCTCATGAGTAATGCAACAGAAGTCAAAGATGGAAAAGTAAAATATCTACAAAAATTCGGTCTTTCTCTATTTGGTTGGCACATTTTAAGAGTTATTATATGCATTTTTGCTGAAGGCATAGGGAATTTTTTTTTTATTTTTATCTGAACATAATACGGCACCATTTTTTCGAGGACAATATCAATTAAAGGTGAAAATGTATAGTCATTGATCAAACAATCCCATTTATAGGTATCCATCCCTCCTTGAGAAATAATTAAACATGAGCACAAAGATATATTAACAAGAATGTTTGTCACAACACTGTTTGTGACTAAGAAAGAACCTGACCATTGTAAACCTCCTACATGTCCATAATAGGGCATGGTTAAATATAATACACTACTTTGTACATTGTTGTAGTTAGAATAACAAGATAGATCAACAGAATATATACTATAATCCCAATTGTATGAAAATTCCTTCACTAAATACATGTGTATGTGAATGAACTTAAGTATATCAAAAAATTTTTAAATAATTTCCTGGATAGAGAAAGATGATGTGGGAAAAATGTATTGAATATATATATATATGTGTGTGTGTGTGTGTGTGTGTGTGTGTATGTTCATACATTCATACATATATTCACATATATACTTCTTGTCTTTACAAACTTATAGTTTGATATTTTATAACTTTGAAAATTGAATTACATATTTTTATGTACATAGATGTATAAACATACTAGTATAAGTAAAGGTGAACCTTTTGTAAATAAAACAATATTCTGCTGCTTCTCGTTGGAACCAGAGAGTGGAAAATTCCCACAGAGAAGACAAGTAACTTCTAGAAGGACTATGAAACCTTAGAGAGAAAACTGAAGGATTTATAGCCTTGTAGGACTGTAAGAGTTAGATTGTTTTTATTGTTTTTCCCTTTGAAGATTGAGAATTTGGAGGAAAAGTAGTATGTAGGAAGTGAGCAGCTGGAGAGATGGGTAGGTAGAGAGCCTCCATCTCTCCAGCTATTCAGTCATATCTATGTGTATATGTATATCTATATCTACATCTATATCTATCTATCTATCTACCAATCCACCTATGTAGAGAGATGGAGAGGTAGACCTCCATCAGTCTTTCTCTATTTGGCTGGCACATTTTAAGAGTTATTATATGCATTATATATCATATGTAGAGAGATGGAGAGGTCTCTCTACATATGATATATATATATACACACACATACATACATATATACACACATAGATATATAATGAAAGAATGTGATTGGATTTCTAAGCCATGGGTATGGTTATGTCACACAGCTGGTGAGATATGGACTACACATTATTTGATTTCTTCAAGAGAAATTTATATTGAATAGGATGAGCTAGAGAAAAAAAAATGCCCAGATAAATTGACGATTTTACTCTAGAGCATCACTTTTTCCTGCACCCCATAAAAGATGTTGTAAAATTATCCACATGCCTCTCACATTCTTAACATCTAAAAATTCTCATATAAATATAAATGGTTATAAAGGATGTAAATTTCTTGTGTATTTTAAATAATGACATTTAAAAATAGAATTGTGTCTACACATTTAATGTTAGTGAAATCTATTTAAATACCATAATAATTTGATCAACAAGTTCTTTGTTGGCAGTCAGGATTTTATATCATTCCTTTTTCTCTCTGATCTTACATTTTTATTTCCACGACCCTAAAAAATTTAATTTTAATTTAATATATTCTTATGCTTAAAACTATTTTATTGATCAACCTATCATATTGTCTTCAATAAAGTATGTAAATAAAGTTAATTTTTAATTTTTAAAATGTTTATGGGAACATTAAGTATGGCAATGCTTCTTCTGGATTAAACTTTCACTAAAATTATTAATTATTCAAATCATAAATATATTTAAAATTGGTATAACTAGCAAACATAAAGGTAAAATTTTAGTTGGAATTTGTCTCATTGAAATGATGGTGCTCTTTTTGCTTAATTAGTTCATGTAGCCATGGATGATTTATTATTATTTTTATCTATAATGAGGGACCAGTGGAAATTAACAGCCAAAAGAATGGTTTGGCCATTATTAGGAGCTGAACTTACAGTGTTGTTAAATGCATCATTTACAATACCCAACTCTAATATAATATCCTTTGGGAAAGCTCATTTGCTCCTAGAGTTATGTGTGCTTCAGGTTGAAGGCTGCTGTTATGAAGTATGTCAGGGTAACATAAAATGATGGTAAAGATCCAATAGGCAACATGAGAAAGTCACCAGGTAGGGGGCAGTAACACCATAGTTTCTTTTTTTTTTTTTTTTTTTTTTAATTTTTTATTGGATTATAGGTTTTGGGGTACATGAGCAGAGCATGCAAGACAGTTGCGTAGGTACACACATGGCAGTGTGCTTTGCTTTTCTTCTCCCCTTCACCCACATTTGGCATTTCTCCCCAGGCTATCCCTCCCCACCTCCCCCTCCCACTGGCCCTCCCCTTTTCCCCCCAATAGACCCCAGTGTTTAGTACTCCCCTTTCTGTGTCCATGTGTTCTCATTTTTCATCACCCACCTATGAGTGAGAATATGCGGTGTTTCATTTTCTGTTCTTGTGTCAGTTTGCTGAGGATGATGTTTCTAAAATCTAAACACCAATGTGCAAACAATGGATAATAACATAAATCCATTAGCACAGGGTGATAAATAGAGCCTTATACTGAATACCAGGCTTAGTGAATGACATGAGATGATGGAAGATTATGATGTAGTCTACATAAAAAGATATTTGAGGGATGGCAGGGTAGGACTATTTGCTATACATGCCCTACATACTTGGTAAGTGGGTGAGAAATACAAATACAGAAACCTGGGCTCTGTGACCTAATTAATCAGGTTCTCAGAGGATAAGGCTAAAAATATTTTTTTCAATAATTCCAGGCTTCAGGTCTGTCATATTTGAGAACAACTTAGTGCATGGAAAAGAGAACTCAACAATTTCAAAGGAAAAAAATAGCCACGAAGCCTTTAAAAGTAAAGATAAATCAAGATGGTTGTAAAGCTCTTAAGACAGTCTGACAATGCAAATATAAAATATTACAATGAAGAGGAAGAGGGAGAATTCTCAAAAGCAGTGCTGTTACATAGAAATATAATGTGAGTTACATATGTGACTCTAAATTTACTTGTAGTCACATTTCAAAAAGTAAGAGAAAACAAATGAAATTTATTCTAATGGCATAATTACTAAACCAATATTTTCAAAATATTGTTATTTCAACATGTAATAAATACAAAAATTATTAACAATATATTTTGCCTTATTTTTTAAAACGAATTATTCAACATCTGGTAGATAGTTTGCACTTTGCAGCACTTTTTGATTGCCACATTTTAAGTGTTTTAAGAACCACATACGACTGGACAGCACAGGTTTAAAGAAAATAGATGACAATAGAAGAAACTCTCTGAAGTTCAGAAAAACAAGAAACTTGTACAAAATGTAGAAAAAAGAATACTGTACCTTAAGATACTTTTGGCAGCAAGTAAAAGCTTCAAACCCCAAACCTCAAAAAAGCTTAAAGGGGAAAGCCAGTAGCATTTATCGCAGGAAGTCCTGAAGTAGGGCAGACTCAATCATGTCATCAAAGACCAGGTTCTTTTCATGTTTTTATTCTGCCATCTGTGTGTTGCCTTTATCCCGAGGCTGGTAACACAATGGCAGCAGTAGTCCCAGATGTCACATCTTGATATAATAGCATTCAGAAGTAAAAGTAGTGAGAAAACTTTGCAGAGACTGCTCCCCTTAGGATTTCTTTCATATCTCATTAACCAGAGTTGAGTTAAATGCCATTCCTTAGCCAATCACCATCAAGAAGGAGATATGGGGAGTTCCAATTTTGGTTAAGATGAAGTAGCCATTCTCCAACCTGTCTCTCCCATTGAATGCAGTAATAAAACTGGGACAAAACTCATGGGACAAAATTCAAGTATCTACTTGAGGACTCATATATATATAAAATTGCACTTTAGATTCTGGGGTACATGTGCAGAACATGCAGGATTGTTGCATAGGTACACACATCGCAATGTGGTTTGCTGCCTGCAACCCCCCATCACCTATATCTGGCATTTCTCCCCATGTTATCCCTCCCCAACTCCCTACCCCCCATTGTCCCTCCCCTAGTTCCCCCAAACATACCCCATTGTGTGATGCTCCCCTCCTTGTATCCATGTGTTCTCATTGTTCAACACCCACCTATGAGTGAGAACATGCAGTGTTTGATTTTCTGTTCTTGTGTCAGTTTGCTGAGAATGATGGTTTCCAAATTCATCCATGTCCCTACAAAGGACACGAACTCATCGTTTGTTTATGGCTGCATAGTATTCCATGGTGTATATGTGCCACATTTTCCTTGTCCAGTCTATCATCAATGGGCATTGAGTTGGTTCCAGGTCTTTGGAACAAAGTAAACAGTGCCACAATGTACATACATGTGCATGTGTCTTTATAATAGAATGATTTATAATCCTTTGGATATATACCCAGTAATGGGATTGCTGGGTCAAATGGTATCTCTATTTCTAGATCCTTGAGTAGTCACCACACTGTCTTCCACAGTGGTTGAACTAATTTACACTCCCACCTATGGTGTAAAAGTGTTCCTATTTCTCCACATCCTAAAGTGAATAGTACCAGGCAGATTGGGAAATGAGATGGGATTCAAATCACCTCTGACCGGCAGTGAGTTATCACTTTTTTTTTCCTCTAGTCTTTCACTGCCTGATCTCAAGACAACCCAAAAACCAGATGTGAACATTGGTGTGGATGGAGAGGTCTCAAGAAGCAGCTCACTACCTCCCGCTGAAGAAGCAGGGAAGTCTACAGGCCAGTAGTCATGGCAGCAAGAGCCTACAGCACCCAAAACAGACAGCTTGTACAAAATATAGACAAAAGAATACTGTACTTTAAAAGATTCCTGGCATAAATTTATTCTCTGAGCAGAGGAGCTGTGGTCCCAAGAGGGTGACAAGAGCCCCCACTAGATTTTTCTCCCTCTTGCCTCTTGATACTTAGCCATGGAGTTGGAAATGTGGCAGAGCAAGGTAAATAAAGCCCCAGCTTTCCAACCATAAAAAAGGAACACGGGGAACTATAAATTGCTGGGGAGACAGTGGAGAAGGAAGAGCTCAAAAAGCAACTTTAATAACCAAATTCAAAGAAATTTTTCATGACCCAAGATTATGCAAAGATGTCTTAGATATGACACCATACAGATAATCTATTTAAAAATTGATAAATTAAACATTATGTTTTTTAAAAATTTGCTCCATAAAAGAGGCTTAAATATAATAATGGAATATTTTATAAATTGGTGAAAGTATATTTAAATCATATATCTGACAAAGAACTTGCATCCAGAATATATAAAGAACTGTTATACCTCAATAATAAAATAACTCAATTAAAATAAGCAAAAGACTTGAACTTCTTCACAGAGGTCATATGAAAAGCAAATAAGTGCATAAAATATGTGAAACATCATCAGCCACTGGGGTAATTCAAATTAAAACCATAACAAGAGACCAGTACACGCCTATGAGAATGACTACATTAAAAAAAAAAAATGAAGACTGATGACAATACCACAAGCAGGTAAACATGCAGAGCAGCAGGTACTCTCATAAATTGCTGATGGCAACAAAAAATCACTCAGCCACTCTGGAATACTGCTTGGCAGCTTCTTATGAAGTTAAATATACGCTTATTATAAGGCCAGTAATCCTACTCCTGAGTGTTTGCCCTAGAAAAATGTTCATGCAAAAAGTCGCACACAAATGTTTACTGCAGCTCTATTGCTGATTCCCCAAATTAGATATAACTAAAATGTCTTTCAATATGTAAATGAATAACAAATGAATAAACAACTGTGGTACATATTTATAATAAAATACTACGCTGCAAAAATAAAATATTAATGCACACGACAACTTGGATATATTTTACAGGCATTATGTGTAGTGAAAGGGGCCAATCTCAAAAGGTTATATGCTGTAGATTCCATTTACATGACACCCTCAAAAAGATAAAATCATAGTAGTAAAAACTAGATCAGTGGTCCCCAGGAGTTAGGGATAAGGGGGAGTGAGCAACTACAAAGAGATAGCACAGTGATGTGTTTTGAGGTGACATAACCGTTCTGTATCTTGATTATAGTGGTGGTGACGTGAATCTACACGTGTTAAAATTTGTGGTATTGTACACCAAAAAGTCATTGTATGTTAATTGTTTTAAATGGAATTGATTAGACGTATGGCTGCATGTATAGGGAGTGGGGTGCAGGGTCAGATTGAGGATAATTAAAACAAATAGGGGTCCTTTTAGGATGAAGGAAGAGAGGAATGAGTGTCCAATAATACACAACCAGCAGTGATCACTACAGGCACACAGTGGACAAATGGAGGTAAGAGAATGGCTTAAAGCTGTTAGAAATAGGGACAATGACTAGATTTCTAGGTTGAATCAAGATATGTGAAAAAATAATGCCCAGAAAATTTTGTCTTTTTTTTTTAATTAATTGGAGAAAGAAAAGGAAGCAACAAGCCCTCTGCTAAGGGCAGATGGTATAAGGTTAACAGATGACAGAGAGAGCTTGAAACTATCTGATTGTTGTTATGCCTCCATGTCAAGATGACCTTATATATAAAAACGGTGAGTTACAAAAACAGAATGTGCAATATAATGTCATTTGATTTACATACATATATATTCAACTATATATATATACAAACATATATATATATATATATATATATATATATGTGTCCTCACATTATATATATATATATAAAATGTGAGAAGGACATACCCTGAAATGTTAGCAGTTTTTATTTTTGGTATAGAATTTTAATCTTGCTGTGCATATGTATTTCCCAAATATTCTATAATTCACACGTATTACTTTTTAAGTAAAACTGAATAAGTGATTTGAAAATGAAAAAAGGTAAAAGAAACTTTAAGAAAACAGAAGCTCAAAATGAGGGGGTGTTAAAAGAACACATAGATTTTTATTTAAAAGTTAACAATTAGACACACTCCAGAGCACTGCAAGAACTTTTGGAGAACAGAATACATTCAAAAGTAGTTCCAGTAAAACTATAGGAAAATTCTATGCTGAATTGTTGAAAGAACAGATTTGGAGAATTTAGAAAAGAAGTACCATTAAAATTTTAGCTTAAGCTCACTGAATATAAGTCGTGACAGACAAAGTTCATTTTTTTTCTCTGGGTACTACATGTAATTCGTAACTACAAGTAACTGATGCTGTGTCCTCAGACTTGATCTGTTCATGACTTTGTTCTCTTAAGATGGTATCTCAATTTTATTTAGGAGAAGTATTTTGGCTATTTCATAGACATCTCATGTCTATTGACATGTCTTAACATACCTAATAGTTCCCCTAAAACCTGCTCCATCTCTGATCTCTAACATCGTAGGAAATAGCAACTACATCCTTCCGTTGCTCAGGCCAAACATCTTAAAGTCGTTCTTCACTCCTCTCTCTTTCTCACACTCCACCTTGAAATTCATCAGCAAATGCCATTGGTTTTACCTTTAAAATATATCAAGGATCTGACCACTTCTGACCACTGCTTCTGCTACCACCACACCCAGCACGATTCAACATCTTTCCTCACCTAGCTTGTTATGATGGCTTCTAAAGGAAATCCCTACTTTTATTCTAGGCCACCTACATTCTACCATCCTTTTCAAACACAAGTCAAGTCACATCACTCCTTGGATAAATCCCTCCAGTGACTCTCCATTTCATTCAAAGTCAATACCAAAGTCCTTACTGTGGCCTTTAGGGCCACTAATGAAATGCCTGGCCTCCTTCTTTTCCTTCTTCCCTCTCTTTTGCTCATTGACCTTAACCACAGTGGTCTTGCTGGACCTTGTACCAACCAAACACACTCTTGCCTCAAGGCCTCTGCAATAGCTCTTTTTGCTACATGGAGGGCTCTTTTCTAGATCCCAAATAGCTAGGGTGTGCCTAGATCCTGGTTTTGACCGAGAGTCCCTGTATTAGTCTGCTTTTGCACGCTATCAAGTTACTACCTGAGACTTGGCAATTTATAAACAAAAAAGTTTAACTGACTCACAGTTCTGCATGGCTAGGGAGGCCTCAGGAAACTTACAATCATGGCCATAGGCAAAGGGGAAGCAGGCACCTTCTTCACAAGGTGGCAGGAGAGAGAGTGCACTCAGTGGAAACTGCCTTTTTTTTTTAGCATTTTTTTAATTGCATTTTAGGTTTGGGGGTACATGTGAAGAACATGCAAGATTGTTGCATAGGTACACTGCCATTTTTAAACCATCAGTTCTCATGAGAACTCCCTCACTATTGCAAGAACAGTAGCATGGGGGATACCACCCCCACGATTCAATCACCTCCTACTGGGTCCCTCCCTCAACACATGGGAATTACAGTTGGAGATCATATTTGGGTAGGGACACAGAGCCAAACTATATCAGGTCCCATCTGTGCTGCTACCCCAGCATAACAGGCACAATCTTCAAAGTGTCTCAATTGGGATAATAAAGTATATAGTCACCCTACTCATGGCTCATTGCTTCATCTCTTTCAAGTCTGTTCAATCTCACCCACTCACTGAAGACTCTCTGACCATCTGATTTTAAATTGTGACCCCTACCCCACTTCCTCTACCTACCTTCCCTGCTTTGTGATTTGATTTTCTCCTTGGCCCTTTTCACTTCCTGATATACTCTTGCTTTTTTATTTATTATGTTTTACTGTCTGCCTTCTACAACTACAATGTAAGCTCTATGAAGACAGGCATAATGCCTGTTTTATTTTGAATACTCTATCACCTAGAACAGTACCTAGCATAAAGCAATTCTCAATGAATATTGCTGTATAAATGGCAAATAAGTGTCTAGAGACTTGTTTTCTCACCATCTATCAAAATGAAGTAAAATAAAAATTTGTCTTCAGGGATTTCGAGGACAAGTAAATATTCTACAAAACATTCCTTGAAGACACATAATCCAAAATGCCTTATTATCTAATTAAAATTCATCAACTTGGTCTTTAAAAATGCTGGAGTTTTAATTAAATATTTACCTGATTTAAATAAACATTTTCACAAACATATACAATACACAATTATATTGAATATACAGATATGCCAGTATTCCTTTGCTTGAAAATTATATAAATATAACTTGAACTTCCTGAACCAAAAATAAAAAAGGAATGTTTATAGGAAAGATACTGTGCATTCTCACAAAACTGAAAAAATACCCAAGAACCAAACCTTTGTACAGCAGCTTCCAGGATTTTAGAACTTAGACACAAAAATTGAAACATAAACAAGATTCTTACTTCTCTCTTCTCTGCTTCTTGCTATATTTGAGCCTCATTCTCTCCATTCCAGACCTACTGTGGAACTCCTAGTTTCTGGCTGATAGTTAAAAAAATAAAACTACTGGAGAAGTATTGACTCTCATAGCCCCTGTTGGAATCACATCCACTGTGAGAAGACAGGGTAAAATCTTATGATTGGCTCAGTTTGGTTACAGGACTCTCTCACCCCCCAGAGCAGTCACTAAGGTCAGAAATGCAGGTTTACAGAATGGCAATAACCCTTCCCACCAGAATAGGAGAGAAGGAGGGAGAGGTACTCTTCAAAAGAAACTGAGTCCTTTCCCCAAAAGAGATAAGAGGTGCAGAGAAAACAAAAAGTAAAAATGTACTTCAATATTTTCTTATATTTTTAAAATGCCACACAATGTTATAACTTACTCTAGAAATTAATAAACACTAATATATGGTTTGCTCTAAATAGGTATGATTTTTTTCTGTACATTTAGTCTATGATTCATCACTTTGATAAGCTCCTTGCAATTTTACCACCCAATAGCCAATTTTCTTTGCTTTAATAAAATATATTACCAAAATACTGTACATCCTTTAGTGATAGAAACTCTCTCTTTTTTCACTGTATTAAATAATAATATACATTTTCCATTTATCTGTGGTGAATATTAGGATATAACAGCTGTATTTGTTTTTCACAATGTAAAGTGAATGATAATATTTCACAAGCTGATTTATTTCCTTCTTTTCTATCCACAATGATCTGACTATGCTATTTCAGCTTAAAAATATGGATATTGATACACCAGCTGCTTTAACTCTAGAGAATAGCTCTTACTCATGAACCACCAATTTTACTTAAAAGAGGAGAGACACAGAAAATAAAGAAACATTTCTCAGGGCCATTTAAACCAAATAAAAAAAAATCCCAAAACCCATATAAGTTTTGACAGCATTGAAAGATTTCTTTTGTTAGGGTACAAGATACAGAAATTCCCAAGAAAATAACAAATCAATTAAAGCATGTATTCTCTTAATTAAAATTGTCATTGTTATTTTCATGTTATTAATAGGAAAAAAAGTCTCGCTTACATTTCCAATTAAACTGTGCAAAGCAAGTATATAAATTGATCTAAAAGGCTGTGGATGGTATGTAGCATACTGTTTCTTGGATTTTGTTTTGTTGCATGGGTTTTTTTTAGTTTAAAGGAACCTAACAGATTTTATCTTCATTTAGAAAAATCATGTATGCAGAGCCTGAAGCAATGATTTTATGCTGTGGCATAATATGTTTTTGACACAAAAAGTACTTGTCAAAAATGCAAGACACAAGAGCAGCTATTTTAAGTGTTTTAAGAGGAGAAAGGAATATCTGGCTTTCATCAGTCAATAATATATTTGACATAAATAATGACTGAAAAGTGACAGCTACAAGATATGATTTAGACGCTCCAAATTCCTAGAAATAAAAAGGCAAGAAATAACCATTTTGTATTTTAGAGTTATTTTGCTGTGATATGATTGAACTGCTTTACATTGCAACAAGCATTATAATTATATTAGTAACTAGTGAGTCATATCATAAATAACATCTTTAATTGAATACTTGCTTTCATATTATAGCTGCAACTCTGCCTTGATTTGGCACTATAGAAGAATAGGTTTAATCTTTCATCCTCCATCTGCTTTTTCTGAGTAATTTTATATTTAAAAATATACCAAAAAACAAAAAACCATGAGGCTATTTAATGATGGAGAGTTTTAACTAGTTATGGTCAGTAAAAAATGATTAACATTAATTTTGGGAAAATGTGACTCTTCTGAACCTTGAAGAAAGACAGTATACTTTCATAAAACCAGACAGAAATGTCTGTTCTAAGCAGCTCTGGGAAAATTATGCCAACACAAAATATTTCTCTCAAAAGACTCATACTCTGCTTTGGGACTTTAAAACTTCCCATTTGTACATAATGACTGCCTCACTCTGGTGCAACAATATACTTTCCCATTACTGATGCTGTCCATTGGCCAGACTTGCTTTGGCCAGTGGCATGTTAGCAGATGTTCTGTGAGGAGAGGCCATAAGTATACTTTTGTACTTTGGGCTTGGCTATAGTGCTCTGATGATCTGCCTGAGAAGCATATTGTGGGAAACTGCTAGCACTTCAGCCTAAGCCTCCCAGAAATCAAATACATAGCTAACTTGAATCCAATCTATAGCCTGGACTGAAAGCCATCTATCTAACCCACCATTGGAAGCAGAGCCATCCAGCTGAGCCCTTCATACATTGGCCAAACCATGGTTAACCTGAAGACCTGTGAGCAAGAAAATTATATGCTTGTTGTAAGACACTGATTAGGGCAATGCTTTGCTAAAGCAATAGCTGACTAATACAGACAGGCTGTATGGTTAAGACTGCAGACTGTAAGGCCAAACTCCTTTATGTCAAATCTCTACAATTTATCAGCTGTGTTTCCTTATACAAGTTATTTAAATCATGCCTCAGTCTTTTCACTTGTAAAATGGGATGATGATAATGTCTATCTCATGCGATTAATATTTATAAAGTTTTTAGAACAGTGCCTGGTACACAGCATCCTCTACGATAGTATATACTGGATCAATAAAATAAACCTCATTCACTCATAAATGTGTTCCCTAAGGACCCCTATCAAGAACATGATGGTTTCTATATTTGTTGCTTCTTCCAGAGGGTGCTTGATTCTTCTGAGACCGTCTTCAGCATCAAGAGTTCGTGTTACATAATGCTTCAGTGTTCCATATGTTGAAGCCTCTTCTGATGAGTCAGATGACCTGGATTTGAATTCTTGTTTCACTCTCTAAGCACTGTGCCAGACACTGTGTGTTCAATGTTCTTATCAGTAAACTAGGTACTATAATAGCTCTTAGTTCTGCAGTTATCAGTATTAACTTAGATGCTCTATAGAAAATCTTCATGTACAATATTTATTGCATTGCAAAGACTTAATAAATGCTAGTTGTCCTTAATTTGCTCAAACAATTTTAGGAACTACAAGGTCACTTTTAGCTTATTAGGAAGTAGATTTTAACTTCAAAGTGTTCTTTACCTAAATTCATTAAAAGGTAACCTCTGATCAATTTAAGACAAAATAAACTTTTATATATAAGCATCTAAAACCAACAAAAACAACACTGCATTATTCTCATCTGCTACCCAAAATCTCTTCAGCTTTTATTTTCATTTTGTTCTGATTTATAATTATAATACAAATCATAAAAATGATTCTTTTTATGTCTCTGTTATCTTCATTTTATTTTTATGTAAATAAAGTTGTCTCTACCTTCTATTTACTAACACTGTTTCTCTTATTAATCAAAAAGAGCCCTCAGATCACATTCATTTCAGTGGAAATTTAATTTAAAAGGCAAGACATGTGGATTATGTAAAATACTAAGCCACAATGTGTGCATCTTTTACATGAAAATAACCCTAATTTCCCTGCTTGACTGAGAAAAGAAATAAAAAGAATGATTGCTATAAATCAGGAAAAATTCATAACTTGCTGGAGGTATAACAGCTGTTGATTTAAGGTTTGCATCTTCGATAACACAATGCTGCTGGGAAGATAACATCTTTTTGACAAAGCTGTGAACATAAAAATTACGAGGCTTTCTCGACATTTAAATATTTTCTCGATATCGCTTAAAGAAAAAAAATTTCTTTTATTCACTTATACTAAAATATGTTTGAAGTTTACTGTATCTCATCAGCAAGCTTTACAATAAAATTTGGTGTTTTCTTGCTTCATAGGTGTACAGTAGATGTGTCATATCACAAATAAAAATTAATTATCCTTAGTTTAGAGAAATGGTCTACTGTTATGTACAAATAGTTCCTACCGTTAGTAATACAACACAGAATTGAGCATACACTCGGGATATTATCATTTCTTTTATTATCAGCTAGAACTAGGTGACTGAAAAATTAGGTGACAAAACAAAGCCAGTATTGCATTGGCTGAAAAAAATCTTCAAAGTAGAATCTTGAAAAAAGTAGAATCTTGTGAAAGAAAGTAACTTTGCCACAAGGAGTTGGAAACAATAGCAGAGTTTTTATTCATCTAGAGGCTGCTATATTATTCATTGTACATGTTTGTGTGCTGTTGGCTCACAAACTATGAAATTTTATGCTGAGGTTTTGTGTTTCTTATTTATCAGTGAAATGCACTGAAAACATCATCAAGTACCTAGCATAGTGCTAAGTAATGGGCTTGTCTACTCACTCTTCAACAAAACCTGTGTGCTTTCTTTCTTTTATGAATTGCATTTACCTTAGAAAACAAATTTGCCTCTTACCATTCAACTTTCTTAATGCTTCTGTCTTTGACCTAAGACCATCTTGCAATGTCACTGTAATGCCTGTATGCCCCAGCCCTCTAGCCATCCTGAGTCACTTCTTTGAATGTTCAGATTAAATGATTTCACTCCCCACACTACATGCTTGGGGAAATACAAATCCCTTGTTGCCCCCCTTGAGAATTAGGGCAGTGTTGCCTACAATCCTTCTGGATACTTCTCATTCACTTACTCATTCATTAACAAATATTTATTAAGCTCTTACCCTGTACAGGCACTAGTCAACATCATGGAGCTACAGATGTGAACAAAACAGATTAAATCCCCTGCTTTCATAGTTTGCAGTCTGCTCATTCCAGAGAAATCATAAACAAAATAAATCTTATTCCAATTTTACTCTGAATACCTGCTCTCGTCTAATTCTTGATTCATAAGAGAGGTTTCTTCTGGAGTTCCCACCTTCTTGGCACCATTTCATTCCAAGTATGACAGTACTCCTGGTTCATTGTCCAGAACGCGTACTAAAGGTTGTGTGTATAACAGAGTGTTAGTGGAGGCTTGGGGAGAATGGAAAACAGAAAACAGCTTTAAACTGAATGCTGACTGTCATTTCTCATTCACTTACTCATTCATTAACAAATATTTATCAAGCTCTTACCCTGTACAGGCACTAGTCAACATCATGGCTACAGATGTGAACAAAACAGATTAAATCCCCTGCTTTCATAGAGTTTGCAGTCTGCTTATTCCAGAGAAATCATAAACAAAATAAATCAGCAAAGTACATAAGTCAGAGAGTAGTGTTTTCAAAAGAAGTAAAGCAGAGAAGGCAGAAAAACTTTATGGAGGGGTGCACTTTTAAGAAGGGTGGTAGGGGAAAGATTTACTGTAAAGGTGTTATTTAGAAAAAGACATAAAGGAAATAAGGGAAGAAGCCATGATGATATGTTGGGAAAAAGTGGTTTAGGTAGAGGGAAATAGCAAATGCAAAGGCTCTGAGGTTAGAGCCTCCCTGGTATATTAGAGTTCTAGCAATGAGGATGCTAGGGCTGTTCTCAAATTTCTCACCACCTAGACTCTAGATCTCCCACAGGATCTAGAGTTCTGTATTAACTCTATTTTTTTGTTATTGGTTTCTGTTTTCATGGTTCTCTGTTATCTGGGGCCTCACTGACTAGGGAGAGACTGCCCTCCTAGATGTAGCCAATTCTTAAAAATAGCAAACTATTCACCCTGGAGTGAATGGAGTTTTTCACACACAAACTTACCAAACCACAGCCCCTATTCCAGCACCTCCTCCATCTGACTTTTACACACCAGGAGGCATCATTCCCCTGCCCTGATTACCCTAGGGCCAGGTACTAGACAAGGAGGGACCACCTCTACAGGCCAGAGCCTGCTGAAGTTATTCACACTGTTCAATCCAAAGCCTGCTGAGCAGTTCACCTGCCTGGCCCATTTCTTCCTGTGAGAAGCACAGTAAAGGCTCTGTCTGTGCGTGCCCTTCACAATTCTATCTCCTGACTGATCCTGACATTTCTCATATGGCCCTGCATGGCCTGGTGTGCCCCTCCTCTTGGGAACTACGAGTAACAGACAATCTTTTCAGTGGCAGTTGTCTCTTTATCTCTTGGCCCCACCATACCTGAATAAACCAAAATCCCAAGTACATTTTCAAACAAGTCCCTACCTAGCAGCCAGTAGACAACTTATAAATTCATCTTATTCCTCAACAGAGAAATAGGGGTAGTTTTCTTTCCATTCAAACTAGGTCTTGGGTCTGCCATAACTAAAAGCCATATTAATTAGCTTTCTTACAAAAAATGAAAGTTATTCCTTATGGCCAAAAAATTCTACTCCAGTTCTGATTACACAACCATCACCTTTTGACATCACTCCATAGCCTCACTCCAGTTGTCCACACCATTAACTCTTTAATATAAGTGGTGCTTCCTAATCAGATGTCATCTACCAGCTAAAATGTAAGCAGTATGTTCAGCAAGGAGGTTACCAGATCTGAGCTAAGCATAGTATTTCCAGAAGATCTTGTGACCCAAGAAAATGTATAGCTTTTTAGAATTAACCACCTACAGACCATAACAAGCTGGCTTCCCTAGAGATTCTCTGTTCTGCATTTTCTGGGCTCTAAGAAAAACACCTGTTTGGTTTGATAACACAAAAGCAGCTAAGGCAGGAATGGCCTCATGGGCCACTCCAAACTCTGATAGGAACTTAACAAGTTAATTTCTTAAACTATCAAACAACAGAACTCTTATCAAACTTAATGTTCCTCCAAAATGAAGTGGGGGACTTCCTTAAACAAGCAAATTTTGTCAATACTTCATAATATGTTTTTCAAACTTGGATATTGGCACATTAGACTGTGATTTGAGAGGGAGGGGAATGTAAATAAATGCTAGAACCCATAAAAACCTGACCCCAGATATTACAGTTGTCTCAGTGACTGGGGAAACATTCAATATTTTAGTTGCCTTTGTGCATGCTAATTTTTTTATATTTTCATGACTGTCCTTAGTTGTTACATAGATATATAGTTTTATGTACTTCTAATTTTTTATCAAAAGACAGTCAAAATTCATCTGCTAAATTTCTGCCTAGAATGTGACTTAATTATATGGGAATGACATAGTTCTGATATCCAAGTGTTGATAATAAATGTCCAAATTCCAAAATGACAATATCATTTTTGTTACTTCTTTTTCACAGTTTATATTAATACTTGGTCCTAAAATAACCTCAGTGTATTATTTTTCATTTACATTTCTACACAGTGATGAAAATAAAATAATGATTCATAGTAACAGTATGCTTGCCTTAAAAAGAGTTTTATGCTACATTACTGTATTTGCTAGTTTATAAGCTTGGACAGTTTATAAGACACAACCGACTTTTATAAGCATATTGGCTGGAGTGGAACTTTACAGTCAGGAGAGTAGAAGGAAAATGCAGCTACTTGCTTTGATAAGGTCAATGGGTCTCTCTGCTACGGTGTCCTGAGAGCTTTTGCAATCAGCCACTCTTGGAAAAGCTTAAGAGTTGTGAGTGGGAAGCTCCAGAATTTGTTAAAATATCAGTATACTAGGCCATCATGGGATTTCACCATCTAGTAGCAGCTACTGCAAATTTTAGCCAGTTACTGTGAATGAGATTTATTTTGGGTGTGTGGCTGAACAATTTACTTCTATAGACAGCTTTTATTTGACAGAGTGAATTTCCATATTCTAAATTGACTGTGATGTGATTGATACATTAGAAAACATGTTTTACAAAACACAGATTATTGGTTATATCAGGATCAGGTCTGGTTGCCAACGAATTCATGTAAGAAGTAAAATTGAAGCAACTGTTATAACAGCTGCTTTCTTTGTCATAATAGATGTAATAAGGATGATAATAATGTATGGAAGCATGGAGCTGGTGGTATAGTTAATAGTGATAACAAAACAAAGAGCATTATTAATGACCCAAACCTAGATAGGGTCTAAGGTAATATTTATTAAAATTTCTACAAAAAAACACAATTTTATTTTTGTATTTTTTTCCAATTCTTTAAGATTTAAGGCCCTTTTGTTCTCATGCCACAACAGTTTTTATAACACAGCTTTTGATAACTCAGGGATTTTTCAGACAAAACCATCAGGTGGTGGCAGACCAGAGACCCACTTGCTAGCACATCTAGAAATTGATCATATTTGTGTCATTTCTTATATTATAAAAATATTTATTTGCCCATGTCTCTTAAAATGAATATTGAGTTATCACATTTGAGAAGTTCATTCTGACCTGTAACATGGTATTAGCATCTCACCTATCTCCTCTTTTGACAGTTCTCATTATTTTTAAAGACCAATTGTTCTTCTAGCATGCATTAGGGAGTTTTCTGCCTCCCTCTTCCTTACCTCATAGATTGCTGCTAAATCTCATCTCCCTTTTTTATATGTATGACTTTATTTCAAGCTATGTATCTGTATAAATAGTTAAGCTAATTTTAATTAAAATATTAAGTAAGCTTTCATAAGTCATTAAGCAAATGATTTAGTAAAGTCCAGATATATTATATCTACTAAATTATCCTCATCCACTTCGTAATTCGATCAAAGGAATGCAATTCAATATCTGGCATGATCTGTTCTGTATCAGCCCATGCTGCTTATCACTCAGGCTTTCACTACTCTCTGGATGCATATTGATGTGGTTTGACTATGTCACCACCCAAATCTCATCTTGGATTGTAGCTTCCACAACTCTTTCATCTGGAAGGGACCTGGTAGAAAGTATTTGAATCACTACAGCGGGTGGGGGCAGGGGTCTTTCCCATGCTGTTCTCATGATAATGACTAAGTCTCATGAGATATGATGATTTTAAAAAGGGGAGTTTCCCTACACAAGTTCTCTCTTGCCTGCTGCCATGTAAGACATGCCTTTTCTCTTCCTTCATCTTCTGCCATGACTGTGAGGCCTCCCCAGCCATATAGAATTATGAGTCCATTAAACCTCTTTCCTTTATAAATTACCAATTTGAGTATGTCTTTATTGGCAGCATCAGAATGGACTAATACAGACATTGGTACCAGAAGTGGGGTGCTGCTGTAAAGATACCTGAAAATGTTAAAGTGACTTTGGAATTGTGTAACAGGCAGAGGTTGGAACAGTTTGGAGAGCTCAGAAGAAGATAGAAAGATGTGGGAAGGTTTGGAACTCCCTAGAGACTTGTTGAATGGTTGTGACCAAAATGCTGAGAGTGATATAGACAATGAAGTCCAGGTTTAGGTGACCTCAGATGGAAATGAGGAACTTGCTGGGAACTGGAGAAAAGGTGACTCTTGTGATGTCTTAGGAAACAGACTGGCAGCATGAGATTTATGGAACTTTGAAGCTGAGAGAGATCATTTTATACATCTGGCAGAAAAAAATTCTAAGCAGCAAAGCATTCATGAGGTGACTTGGGTACTGTTAAAAGCATTCAGTTTTATTCATTCACAAATACATGGTTTGGAGTTGGAACTCATATTTGAAAGGAAAGCAGAGCATAAAAAATTTAGAAAATTTGCAGCCTGATGATGTAACAGACAAGAAAAACCCATTTGCTGAGGAGAAATTCAAGCTAACCAAGCTGCAGAAATATACATAATTAAAGACAATGGAGAAAATGCCAGGGCATGTCAGAGGTCTTCACAGCAGCCCCTCCTATCACAGGCCCAAAGGCCTAGGAGGAAAAAAAATGGTTTCCTGGGCCAGGCCCAGGACCCTGACACTTTGTGCAGTCTGTGGACTTGGTCTCCTCCATTCAAGCCATGGCTAAAATGAGCCAATGTCCAGCCCAGGTCATTGCTTCAGAGAGGGTAAGCCCCAAGCCTTGGAAGCTTACATATGGTGTTGGGCCTGTGGGTGTGCAGAAGTAAAGAATTGAGGTTTGGGAACCTCCACTTAGATTTTAGAGGCTGGATGGAAATGCCTGAATGTCCAGGTAGAGGTGTGTTACAGGGGCAGAGCCCTCATGGAGAACCTCTGCTAAGGCAGTGAAGAAAAGAAATGTGGGGTTGGAGTCCCCACACCGAGTCCCCACTGGGGCACTGTCTAGTGGAACTGTGAGAAGAGGGATACTGTCCTCCAGACACCAGAATGGTAGATCCTCTGACAGCTTGCACTGTGCACCTGGAAAAACTGCAGACACAAAATGCCAGCCTATGAAACAGCCAGGAGGGGGTCTATACCATGCAAAGCCACAGGGGCAGAGCTGCCCAAGGCCATGATAGCCCACCTATTGCATCAGCATGACCTGGATATGAGACACAGAGTCAAAAGAGATCGTTTTGGAGCTTTAAGATTTGACTGCCCCACTATATTTCAAAATTGCATGGGTCCTATAGCCCCTTCATTTTGGACAATTTCTCCCATTTGGAATGGATGTATTGTATTTACCCAAAGCCTGTACCCCCATTGTATCTAGGAAGTAACTAACTTGCTTTTAATTTTACAGGCTCATAGGCAAAAGGGATTTGCCTCATCTCAAATGAGACTTTCACCTGTAGACTTTTGAGTTAATTCTGAAATGAGTTAAGACTTTGGGAGACTCTTGGGAAGGTATAATTGGTTTCAAAATGTGAGGACATGAGGTTTTGGAGGAGAATTATATGGTTTGGCCATGTCCCCACCCAGCTCCCACAGTTGCCACAAATCATGGAGGAACCCAGTGGGAGGTAACTAAATCACAGGAGTGAGTCTTTCTCATGCTGTTCTGGTGATAGTGAATAAGTTTCATGAGAGCTGATGATTTTGCAAGGGGAAGTTTCCCTTCACAAGCCCTCTCTTGCCTGCCACCATGTAAGATATCCCTTTGCTCTTCTCCTTCATCTTTCTGGCATGACTGTGAGGTCTTCCCAGCCATGTGGAACTGTGAGTCCATTAAACTGCTTTCCTTTATAAATTACCAGTCTCAGATATGTCTTTATTAGCAGCATGAGAACAGACTAATACATATATATAGTACTTTTTTTCTTAACATCTACTCTGTTATTTTGCTAAGAACTTAAGATAATGGTCAGGAAGGCTTTATTTCTTTATTTATTTATTTCTAAAATATTTTTATCTTGGTCATTGTTTCCATTGTTTCTGAAATGCTTTCGTTGCCCCAATCCCCAGAAATATTTCCCAATAGAAACATAAATGCCATGGATAATTTTCCTAGCAACTAAGGGTGCTTTATTTAAGTCAAAGGTGCTTAATTGCTGAGCTCCACATGTTCATTTATCAGCCTGTTGAGTTCAAGTAGCTTACTGATGTTATCATTAATCTTAGGTACCATTCTTATTTTTTGGCTAATTATTCTCTGATAGAATCCTAACAAAAATATGTAGTTTATCAGCCATGTGCCAGTTCAATTAGAGGTTATGTTTGTCTGTCGTTCATTTTAGAGTATCTCTAAATACTTTATACTGACTCCATGACATATTCAATTATGCCAGCCTCAATACATTTAAATGATGATTCTATTTATCACTTTAGTGTAATCTTCATTGCAGTAAGTCAAATAATTACTAGTTGGTCTCTGAAATTCACAAATCAGCAATGAGGCTTACAGTCTGTTTATTTTACATAAGCTAAAGATCATGACTTGAATTTCTACTAAACGGAAGTAATTTATATTTTATTAACATCACTATTTTTCCATTCAAATATGCTGCAGTTAAAATTAATTGACCCTGTTTTAAAGAGTTTTCACAAAATAAAAAGAGCATTCCCACACTTTTGTATATATAGGAGTTCAAAGGGAATGAGAACGTAAACAGCAAGAAATAGCACTAATCCCTTTAGAAACTCTCAGGAGTGAACAAGGTAAGGTGTGCATGCTAATGTGAGCATTTTCTCCTCATACCCAAAGGGCTATTTCTTTTTATATCAAATAAATCTACCTCTGGATCCTCACTTGCCGTGGTCAGCAATGTCAGTCATTTTAAATGGCTTCCTTCCCTCTCATAGAATCTTAAAAAGACCCCTGAGCTTACAAAATGCTGAGGAAATAAAGGAGAGTCCTGGTCTCAACTGAAATGCTCATCATGCCTATGCACACCCAAAGGTGGACTGCTCTGCAGATAGCAGTCATATTATTAGCATCCAGCTAATCTGTGGTCTCCACAGGAGAGCTTTTGGTACACAATCCTCCCTGACACCTAGACAAATATCATTTGGGGAATCATGACACCTCTTAGACGTTGCTTTCTGGTAAGATCCTGGCCTTCACCAGGCAAATGAACAATCGGCCTCTGGTTCCTCCTTCCCTGAGGAATTCTCTCACTGCCTGAAAGGTCAAACCTTCATTTCTCCAACCCCTGGGGAAAAAAACCAAACACCCAGCCTTTGTTTTCCTAGCCCCTTTTTAATGGCACATCATGTAACTTCAAACCTCAGGACCACAAAAGAAATTATTCATTTTCCTGGTTTCTTTAGGAATACAATAACTGATCTCCCACCTCCCAAGGAGAATAGTATGATTATAAACAGAAGAAAAGAAATAATACCATTGACTTTTCATATATTACTACATTAAATGCTTAATAACTCACCTTTTATATAAGAAAACCAACACAATTATTTTTTCCAAACTGGGATGAAAAGCTTTTGAATGAATTTCAGTGTTTGCACTTAAAGCTAACTGATACTTCATCATCCCATTACTGCCTCTTATTTCCTGGCTTTCTTCTATCTTTCCACTGGCTTTTCCCTAACTTTCTGGATAGTTGAAGATAAATTAATGCTATGTGAGAAGCAAATGGCACTAAGCTTTTAATAAACAATAGATTCTTATATGTGATGGTGATAAATATTATTTCAGCAATTCACTTGGTTAGAAGGTGTGCTGCTTATGAGGCTAATGTTGCACATTTATTCCTTATCTGAGTCAATTAACTTCATAGAGAGAAATATCTTTCTGCAAGACTGCATCTCTAACTACAGCCAACAGAGTAATTCAACATGATCACTAGAAAAAAAAAACTTTAGAGAACATTTCCTGAAAGTTGGTCAATTACATCATTTTGGTATATGACAGACAGCATACTATTATATTATTATTTGCCAGGAAGAGGTGTATTTCTCTGCAGAACTCCATTGCTTCAGGTATAGGAAAGTTGACTTAAGATCAATGCAAATGGAGTTTGTGCTATTAATATCAAAGTAAACCTAAAATTATTTGGATCCAGTATTAATAAATAAAACAGAATAAACATTGTAATTCAAATATGAAGTGCTGAGTGAGATAACAAGTATTTTAAAGAGAGGGGAGGGTAAGATGATTTAACACGTAACTATTTGCATAGTTGCATTAGCGGAGAGATATGACTAATAATCATACCACTGAGAATGTTTATAACTCACTTTAATGGCTTAAGGTGGTTTATAAAATACATATGCTGCAAAATACTCATTAGTATAAAACTATATCCTAGTACTGAATTTTTGTTGTTACTGAAGTATAGCTTGTTGATTGCTATCTTTGTTTGAGTAGCTAATAATGGTAATCCAGGGGAATCCCCAGTATGAAGAAAACCTACAGAGAACCCCACTCTTTCCTAAGGATGCAGAACTTATTACCACCTCTAAAAAGTAATCTCTACCACAACCCTTCCTTGGGGAATTATGTGGCCTGATGCTCTCACAACCAAACTCCAAGCAAAAAAATCACATTTTGCAGTCATATAAGTCCAGTTAGTGATATGGAGCAAATTGGTATGAATAGGATCTGATATTGAGAGATCAACCTGACTCGCTGGCCTTCCCATATCACCACACCCATTACTACTGAGCTCCACAACCGATGGTCATTTCTTGGGTAGATATCGCTTGCAAAGGTCTAGAGATTTTTAGGGGCTTGTTATCCTTACAGCTCTGGTTCCAGCCTACCTAGTGGGGGTCCTTCATATTTGCAACTACACTTTGAAATAGATACATGCATAGATAGATGATTGACTGATTAATCCATTGGACACATATATAATTAGATCTAGGGATTTGATTCAGGGAGGAAATTATACTATGTGTTCCATTTGCAATCTTAAAACTAGAAGTATTGAGTTCTTTTGTACCAACAGAAGAGAAAAATAATTATTTTTAAAACAGATGGTTAGGCATGGTGGCTCATGCCTGTAATCCCAGCACTATGGGAGGCCAAGGCAGGTGGATCATGAGGTCAGGGGTTTGAGACCATCCTGGCCAATGTGGTGAAACTGCACCCCCATCTCTAGTGAAAATACAAAAATTACCCTGCTGTGGTGGTGGGAGTGTGTAATCCCAGTGGCTTAGGAGGCTGAGGCAGGAGAATTGCTTGAACCCAGGAGGCCAGAGGTCGCAGTGAGCCAAGATCATAACACTGCCCTCCAGCCTGTGTGACAGAGCAAGACTCTCTCTCAAAAAAAAAAGATAAAATTTTGTAATGTTTTGTGTCTGTACGTGAAGTGATAAAAGCACACGGAAAAAGAGGGTACAAAATAAAACATAAATCAAGTATGAAGTTAGTAGATATAAGGCATTCTATGCTATCCCATCAACTTGCTGAACACAGGCCAGAAATTTGACTCCCCGCTTTCATTTGCCACACACAAAGAGGGAAACATGATTAGATACATGACTGAAAGTGAGTAGGACTCAGGAGAAGCTGAAGTAGCCCAGTATGGAGTCAGAAATAAATGTGTCCCATTAGTCTGCACAGAAAGAACTCGTGATAAGAAGAGTATCTTCGATATTACATTTGTAGAAAATACAATGTTAAGTTTTGGGGTAAATCAGTGACATTATTCTAAAATTTAATCCAGCGAAAGCAGCATTCACTGCAATACACCAATGAGGTGATCTGGCTTCGTTTAAGAAAGAAAAAATCAAAATGTGTTGTTTGCCACAAGAAAGAAACCATCCCTTGGAGAACATTTTAGAAATTTTGAGAGGATTTTATTATTGCTGTTGTTGTTCTCACTGTGTTTGTTGGGCATTATAGGCATTCTGTAGGAGGGATCCAGGGGTTTCAGACAACCTGCAATGCACAAGAGCATTCCACTCAGTGAAGATTTGTTTTGCACCTTCCTAATTCCAGTGTTTAGTATCTGCTAGACACGCAGATACTAAATACACACCCTGATGTGTGGTAGCATTTTAAAATGAGAAATATGTTTTCTCTGTTATTTCTACACTGACAAACCTAATGTCATAAGATAGAAACTATTTTCACATTACACTTACAAATAACACTAGCTCATTTGCTAACTCTAAATTTCCTCCATTTTGACAGTCTGTAGTTTGCCATGGCATGTTATCCCTACCATGTTAAGGTTGTTTTATTTTTCTCTTACCATTTACATATAAGTCATGCTATTATAACTTATCATTCCACTAGTTTTAATTAGGGCCCACCCATTCCTCTGACCTTTAAATTTTCTTTCTACATACAGAATGGCTTCTGGATTTTTAAAACTCTTAAATCCAAATATTCATCATAAATAGTAGCAAGAATGTGACTATTTCATTATGTTTTCTAGTATAATCATGTCAGAGCACTTACATATTAATATGAACTGCATACTATTTTATTATAAACTTCATTCTTTTTTTTTCTCCTTTATAGTTAGTGCATTGTGTTGTTCTTTCAAATTTATGTTCTTTTAAAAATTAAATATGCTCTTTTATAACATTTTATTATCTCTGAATTTCATTTCATGATTTAAAGAAGAAACGATACAAAGTATTTGTTTTTAAAAGAGGGCACTGGGTATGACAGAGTTGACGGCCACTCATAAAGATGAAGAACGCTTTCAAGGAAAATAGACTCGCATCTCACTTCCTTATTGGAGATACCCATACATAGCATATTAGTTGATCCATATTGTGTATGTAGATGAACAGTAGAGGAGACATTAAAGTGAAATAGTGAGAGAGAAGAGAACAATCAGTAGGCTGGCCTGCATGCTTATGATTTGAAGTGGCAAGAATTTAAGTCTCATTGAGCTTCAATGAGAGGGAACACCATAGAAAATAACCAAAGAGACTTCCTGACGAAGAGAGAAGCCCCAGCAGTGTGAGGCTTGGGTGTACCACTGAGATCCAGGACTGATGGGACTTAGATGAAGTCTTGCAGGAGCACATCTCCCATGTCAGGGATGATTCAGTAGTGACTCTTCCCTGGGGCCCCTGAAAAACAATCACATAGACCCTAAGAAGTTCAGGTTTGGGGTGCCCCTTATACAGAAGTCATCCGCTTATATAAAGGAAGACCACAGTAGTGTGACTTAAATAGGAGATATTTCTCCTTCACCCATCCTTCATGTCTGGCCTCAATACCCCAAAGGATAAAGTAGCCCAGAAAGAAAGGAGGAAGAAAAATGACAGCTTCTGTTCCCTTTCTTAGCATGTATCCCTACCTGGCCAAGGGTGAATTAGAGGCTAGGTAGTGCTTTGAGATGGATGTGAGATAGAATCCTTAAACTGAACTTTGTAGACCCGAAAGGGACTGAAAAACGATGATATCTGTCAAAGTTCTACATAATGGATGAAAAAGGGCATGTCAAGTGAACATGTGTGAAGTCAATTATTGGAGAAAATTAAGATCTTTTAAATCTATATACCACTGAGTTCATTTTGCTGAATATACTGATTAAGATAGATAAATTTCTACTACATTAACAGATCTGCAATTTGGGATTAGAAAATAATTATCTTCTTTAAAAATTGAACAAGGAAGATTCTATGTGCAATGAGACAAAACTATGATCTTACATAAATATGAAGAGAATCAGAGCCCAATATTCAAAGTTGCCCTTGAACAATTATGGGAAAAGATGTCCTTCTCCACCTGCTTTATTTGGCTTGAATTTTTAAGTCAACTGTGAATAAGCTTTCCAGTCAGAGTATCAGGGTTTCTACAAAGTTCAGAGCTGTTAACCTGAGGTTGTAAAACTAGGAAAAATAAATCTCCGGATGTCCTCTGGATGCCAAGCTTCCACATCATCACCAATTTCAGATCCCAGGAGACCATATTGTACAATCTGCCCTCATTTTCTGATTTTACAGCTAAACTCGGGTCTTCCCACATGGATTAATTACACCTGAAATTTTTTTTAAGTCATAAAAGAAGACTATAAGAATATTTAAATTTGATGGGATCCCAGATTGCCTCCTGTAATTTCTTTTTTAGGTCACTGTGCTGATGTGGTGAAAAGTTTTGGGCAGTTCAGCAACATTTGTCATACAGGGCCCATCACCACAGCGTTATGTAGATAGAACTTGTCTTAGATTACCAGCAGCCCTTTGATGGAAGATACTAACAAAGGAGGAGCTTCATCTTGGGCACCTGATGCAGAAGTTTTTTTAAGGGGTCAGATGGCAACAAATTGTCTTCTGTAGTATTCCTTTCCACCAAAAACTCAAGTAATCTTTGCACTCCAAATGGTAGAGGGGCAGGCTGGCTGAAATTCACAAAGCCTGGAAATTTCTCCTATTCTCCTTAGCCTACTAATCTCCCCAGGACCATTATGAATGCAGACGGGGGTCTGGAACAATCCTGAAAGGAATTTAACACATGGAAAAGAATTGCTTACTCAGCCCGTGACATCCACATGAAGGATAGTAGTAAGTAAAAAGGAACAAATGCTATAATGGAGAATGAAGTTTCTCAAAATGTGTTCCTCAGACCAGCAGCATCAATATCACCTTGGAGCTTACTAGAAATGCAAAGTCTCACCCTCTTCTCCCCAGACATAATAAATCAGAAACCCAGCCAAAGGATCCAGAAATCTCTTTTTTAAGAAGGCCTCCAGATGATTCTGACACATGCTGACATTTGAAAATTATTGATCTATTATGGTTGTTATCAGTGTAGAGAGATGAGAAGACTTTCCCACAGATTTATCCAAGAAGTCCCAGTCAGCAAGCTGTTACATAGTGTGGCAGATTGTATTTTCCAAAGATGGCTGGAACAATCTACAGTCTCTCTCATTTCACGTGCTCTTCTTATCAGGAACAATCTCTCTCATTCCACACACTCTTCTTACCATGATATTGATAAATCCTTCCATCAGAAAAGCAGATCTATGTCTCCTACCCCTGAATCTGGACAGACTTTTTTTCTTCAGTGTTAATCAAGAGCATGTGGCAGATATGGTGCTGTGAGACTTCCACAGCTCAGTAATAAAATACAATTTAGTTTCTGTCTTCCTTGCTGAAATCTTGGTCCTGAAACCTTCAACCACCGTGTAAGAAACTGGAGTCCCTGAAGCTTCCACATTGTGAGGAAGCCAGAAGTCACCCATGAGAAGAAACCACATGAAGAGGCCCTGACACTACACAGAGAGATGCTGGTCCAGAACCCAGCTGCTCCAAACCACCATCGAACTGCAACACCATGAGAAAACATGAGCCAGACCCAACCACATGTGCCTTTCTTGAATTCACAACCCCCAGAATCTGTGAGAGATAATAAAAATGGGTCTTGTTTTAAGCCGCTATTAGTTAGTAGATAGCTGAACGTATGGTATTCTGGCAATCTAACCTTGGTTGTTGTTTTTTTTTTCCAAATATTGTCAGTTATACAAATGTCATATATGACATAATCCACCTTCTATTTGTTCTTTATAAAAGCCACGCTTATAAGGTCAAATATGTTCATATTCTTGCATCTATTTCTGGACTTTTTCCTTTAAACTACTAATCTGTCTCCCTAGTCCTGCACCTTTTCTATACTATTTTAAATATAGCTGTATTATACATTTTAATAGTGAATAGGACTCTTCTCACTATTGCCATTTTCAATAGTGTTATCTCTAGTCTGCTGGATAAATTTATAACAATTTTCAAGGCCTGAAGATAAACAAAAAAAATTACTGATTAGCTTGTTTTATGATAGTAAGATGTCCCACAGAACTTGATATATTTCTTCATATACTTAAGCTTTCTTTTATGATAGTATTCCTTGAGTTTGATTCTTTCCACGCTCCTGAGGATTTCTTCATAAATTTATTCTTAAGCATTTTCTACTTCTGTTGCAAGTGCTATTAGATTGCATTATTTTTCCCCAAATACACATATATACATATTTTCTAACTGGCATATTGCAAAAGTATTGTCTGTTTATGACTACCTTACTAAAAAATCTAAATCTTACTAAAGATTTTCTTTTTTTTTTTTTTTTTTAATTTTTTATTGGATTATAGGTTTTGGGGTACATGAGCAGAGCATGCAAGACAGTTGCGTAGGTACACACATGGCAGTGGGCTTTGCTTTTCTTCTCCCCTTCACCCACATTTGGCATTTCTCCCCAGGCTATCCCTCCCCACCTCCCCCTCCCACTGGCCCTCCCCTTTTCCCCCCAATAGACCCCAGTGTTTAGTACTCCCCTTTCTGTGTCCATGTGTTCTCATTTTTCATCACCCACCTATGAGTGAGAATATGCGGTGTTTCATTTTCTGTTCTTGTGTCAGTTTGCTGAGGATGATGTTCTCCAGATTCATCCATGTCCCTACAAACGACACAAACTCATCATTTCTGATTGCTGCATAATATTCCATGGTATATATGTGCCACATTTTTCAAATCCAGTCTATTATCAATGGGCATTTGGGTTGATTCCAGGTCTTTGCTATTGTAAACAGTGCTGCAATGAACATTCGTGTACATGTGTCCTTATAGTAGAACGATTTATAGTCTTTTGGATATATACCCAGTAATGGGATTGCTGGGTCAAATGGAATTTCTATTTCTAAGGCCTTGAGGAATCGCCACACTGTCTTCCACAATGGTTGAACTAATTTACACTCCCACCAACAGTGTAAAAGTGTTCCTTTTTCTCCACATCCTCTCCAGCATCTGTTGTCTCCAGATTTTTTAATGATCGCCATTCTAACTGGCGTGAGATGGTATCTCAATGTGGTTTTGATTTGCATCTCTCTGATGACCAGTGACGATGAGCATTTTTTCATATGACTGTTGGCCTCATATATGTCTTCTTTCGTAAAGTATCTGTTCATATCCTTTGCCCACTTTTGAATGGGCTTGTTTGTTTTTTTCCTGTAAATCTGTTTGAGTTCTTTGTAAATTCTGGATATCAGCCCTTTGTCAGATGGGTAGACTGCAAAAATTTTTTCCCATTCTGTTGGTTGCCGATCCACTCTAGTGACTGTTTCTTTTGCCGTGCAGAAGCTGTGGAGTTTCATTAGGTCCCATTTGTCTATTTTGGCTTTTGTTGCCAATGCTTTTGGTGTTTTGTTCATGAAGTCCTTGCCTACTCCTATGTCCTGGATAGTTTTGCCTAGATTTCCTTCTAGGGTTTTTATGGTGCCAGGTCTTATGTTTAAGTCTTTAATCCATCTAGAGTTAATTTTAGTGTAAGGTGTCAGGAAGGGGTCCAGTTTCTGCTTTCTGCACATGGCTAGCCAGTTTTCCCAACACCATTTATTAAACATGGAATCCTTGCCCCATTGCTTGTTTTTGTCAGGTTTATCAAAGATTGTATACTTGTAGATATGTTGTGTTGCCTCCGGTGCCTCTGTTTTGTTCCATTGGTCTATATCTCTGTTTTGGTACCAGTACCATGCTGTTTTGATTACTGTAGCCTTGTAGTATAGTTTGAAATCCGGTAGTGTGATGCCCCCCGCTGTGTTCTTTTTGCTTAGAATTGACTTGGCTATGCGGGCTCTCTTTTGGTTCCATATGAAGTTCATGGTGGTTTTTTCCAGTTCTGTGAAGAAAGTCAATGGTAGCTTGATGGGGATAGCGTTGATTCTGTAAATTACTTTGGGCAGTATAGCCATTTTCACGATATTAATTCTTCCTAACCATGAACATGGAATGTTTCTCCATCTGTTTGTGTCCTCTCTGATTTCGTTGAGCAGTGGTTTGTAGTTCTCCTTGAAGAGGTCCCTTACGTTCCTTGTGAGTTGTATTCCAAGGTATTTTATTCTTTTTGTAGCAATTGCGAATGGCAGTTCGCTCCTGATTTGGCTTTCTTTAAGTCTGTTATTGGTGTATAGGAATGCTTGTGATTTTTGCACATTGATTTTATATCCTGAGACTTTGCTAAAGTTGCTTATCAGTTTCAGGAGTTTTTGGGCTGAGACGATGGGGTCTTCTAGGTATACTATCATGTCGTCTGCATATAGAGACAATTTGGCTTCCACCTTTCCTATTTGAATACCCTTTATTTCTTTTTCTTGCCTGATTGCTCTGGCTAGAACTTCCAGTACTATATTGAATAGGAGTGGTGAAAGAGGGCATCCTTGTCTAGAGCTGGATTTCAAAGGGAATGCTTCCAGTTTTTGCCCATTCAGTATGATATTGGCTGTTGGTTTGTTGTAAATAGCTTTTATTACTTTGAGATACGTTCCATAGATACCTAGTTTATTGACGGTTTTTAGCATAAAGGGCTGTTGAATTATGTGGAATGCCTTCTCTGCGTCAATTGAGATAATCATGTGGTTTTTGTTTTTGGTTCTGTTTATGTGGTGAATTAAGTTTATAGACTTGCGTATGTTGAACCAGCCTTGCATCCCCGGGATGAATCCTACTTAATCATGATGGATAAGTTTTTTGATTTGCTATTGCAATCGGCTTGCCAATATTTTATGGAAGATTTTTGCATCTATGTTCATCATGGATATTGGCCTGAAGTTTTCTTTTCTTGTTGGGTCTCTGCTGGGTTTTGGAATCAGGATGATGTTGGTCTCACGAAATGATTTGGGAAGGATTCCCTCTTTTTGGATTATTTGGAATAGTTTCAGAAGGAATGGTACCAGCTCCTCTTTGTGTGTCTTGTAGAATTCGGCTGTGAACCCATCTTGTCCTGGGCTTTTCTTGTGTGGTACTACGCTCTTAATTGCTGCCTCAACTTCACACCTTGTTATTGGTCTATTCATAGTTTCAGCTTCCTCCTGGTTTAGGCTTGGGAGGACACAGGAGTCCAGGAATTTATCCATTTCTTCCAGGTTTACTAGTTTATGTGCATATAGTTGTTTGTAATATTCTCTGATGATGGTTTGAATTTCTGTGGAATCTGTGGTGATTTCCCCTTTATCATTTTTTATTGCATCTATTTGGTTGTTCTCTCTTTTCTTTTTAATCAATCTGGCTAGTGGTCTGTCTATTTTTTTGATCTTTTCAAAAAACCAGCTCTTGGATTTATTGATTTTTTGAAGGGTTTTTCGTGTCTCAATCTCCTTCAGCTCAGCTCTGATCTTAGTTATTTCTTGTCTTCTGCTGGGTTTTGAGTTTTTTTGATCTTGCTCCTCTAGCTCTTTCAATTTTGATGATAGGGTGTCAATTTTGGATCTCTCCATTCTTCTCATATGGGCACTTATTGCTATATACTTTCCTCTAGAGACTGCTTTAAATGTGTCCCAGAGGTTGTGGCACGTTGTGTCTTCGTTCTCATTGGTTTCGAAGAACTTCGTTATTTCTGCTTTCATTTCTTTGTTTACCCAGTCAACATTCAAGAGCCAGTTGTTCAGTTTTCATGAAGCTGTGTGTTTCTGGGTCGGTTTCTGAATTCTGAGTTCTAACTTGATTGCACTATGGTCTGAGAGGCTGTTTGTTATGATTTCTGTTGTTTTGCATTTGTTGAGCAGTGCTTTACTTCCAATTATGTGATCAATTTTAGAGTAGGTGTGATGTGGTGCTGAGAAGAATGTGTATTCTGTGGATTTGGGGTGGAGAGTTCTGTAAATGTCCACCAGGTTTGCTTGCTCCAGGTCTGAGTTCAAGCCCTGGGTATCCTTGTTGATTTTCTGTCTGGTTGATCTGTCTAGTATTGACAGTGGAGTGTTAAAGTCTCCCACTATTATTGTGTGGGAGTCTAAGTCCTTTGTAAGTCATTAAGAACTTGCCTTATGTATCTGGGTGCTCCTGTGTTGGGTCCATATATGTTTAGGATCATTAGCTCTTCTTGTTGTATCGATCCTTTTACCATTATGTAATGGCCTTCTTTGTCTCTTTTGATCTTTGTTGCTTTAAAGTCTATTTTATCAGAGATGAGAATTGCAACTCCTGCTTTTTTTTGCTCTCCATTAGCTTGGTAAATCTTCCTTCATCCCTTTATTTTGAGCCTTTGTGTATCCTTGCATGTGAGATGGGTTTCCTGTATACAGCACACTGATGGGTTTTGGATTTTTATCCAATTTGCCAGTCTGTGTCTTTTGATTGGTGCATTTAGTCCATTTACATTTAGGGTTAATATTGTTATGTGTGAATTTGATACTGCCATTTTGATGCTAAGTGGCTGTTTTGTCTGTTAGTTGTTGTAGATTCTTCATTATGTTGAAGCTCTTTAGCATTCAGTGTGATTTTGGAATGGCTGGTACTGGTTGATCCTTTCTATGTGTAGTGCCTCTTTTAGGAGCTCTTGTAAAGCAGGCCTGGTGGTGACAAAATCTCTGAGTACTTGCTTGTTCGCAAAGGATTTTATTCTTCCTTCACTTCTGAAGCTCAGTTTGGCTGGATATGAAATTCTGGGTTGAAAGTTCTTTTCTTTAAGAAAGTTGAATATTGGCCCCCACTCTCTTCTGGCTTGTAGTGTTTCTGCCGAGAGATCTGCTGTGAGTCTGATGGGCTTCCCTTTGTGGGTGACCTGACCTTTCTCTCTGGCTGCCCTTAGTATTCTCTCCTTTATTTCAACCCTGTTGAATCTGACGATTATGTGCCTTGGGGTTGCTCTTCTTGCGGAAAATCTTTGTGGTGTTCTCTGTATTTCCTGCAATTGAGTGTTGGCTTGTCTTGCTAGGTGGGGGAAATTTTCCTGGATGATGTCCTGAAGAGTATTTTCCAGCTTGGATTCATTCTCTTCGTCCCCTTCTGGTACACCTATCAAACGTAAGTTAGGTCTTTTCACATAGTCCCACATTTCTTGGAGACTTTGTTCATTCCTTTTTGCGCTTTTTTCTCTGATCTTGGTTTCTCGTTTTATTTCATTGAGTTGGTCTTCAACTTCAGATATTCTTTCTTCTGCTTGGTCAATTCCGCTATTGAAACTTGTGTTTGCTTCGCGAAGTTCTCGTATTGTGTTTTTCAGCTCCTTTAATTCATTCATTTCCTCTCTAAGGTATCCATTCTTGTTATCATTTCCTCGAATCTTTTTTCAAATCTTTTTTCAAGGTTCTTAGTTTCTTTGCATTGATTTAATACATGATCTTTTAGCTCACAGAAGTTTCTCATTATCCATCTTCTGAAGTCTAATTCCGTCATTTCGTCACAGTCATTCTCCGTCCAGCTTTGCTCCCTTGCTGGTGAGGAGTTTTGGCCCTTTCTAGGAGGTGAGGTGTTCTGGTTTCGGGTGTTTTCCTCCTTTTTGCGCTGGTTTCTTCCCATCTTTGTGGATTTGTCCGCTGGTCGTCTGCGTAGTTGCTGACTTTTCGTTTGGGTCTCTGAGTGGACACCCAGAATGTTGATGATGAAGTATTTCTGTTGCTTGGTTTTCCTTCTACAAGTCTAGCCCCTTCGCTGTACGACTGCTGAGGTCCGCTCCAGACCCTGCTTGTCTGGGGTGCACCTCTAGTAGCAGTGGCACAGCGAGGGATGCTACCAGTTTCTTTTTCTGCTCTCTTTGTCCCAGGATGATGCCTGCCTAATGTCAGTCTTTTGGATATAGAGGGGTCAGGGAGCTGCTTGAGGAGACAGTTTGTACTTTATAGGGGTTTAATTGCTGAGCTGTGCACTCTGTTGTTCATTCAGGGCTGTTAGGCTGCTATGTTTGATTCTGCTGCAACTGAGCTCATTAAAAAACCCCTTTTTTTTTTTTTTTTTCTCAAATGCTCTGTGTTGAGGGGTTTGGGCTTTATTTTTGGATGTCCGATCAGGTGTCCTGCCCAGCTAGAAGGCAGACTAGCCACTGTTTGGCTGCCGAGGCTCCGCCCTGCTGTTGTGTGATTTGTGCTGTTCCTGCCGGCTCTGCTGTGGTCTCCGCCACGCCCTGCGGCGGAGTCTCTTTGTTGTAGCGTGTTGCCTCAGCAATGGCAGGCTGCGTCAGCAGTGGGCGTGTATCTCAGTAGGGACGGGTTGCCTCGGCAACGGCTGGCTCGTCAGCAGTGGGCGTGTATCTCAGTTGGGGCGGGTTGCCTTGGTAGTGGTGGACGCCCCTCCCCCACAGAGCGTCTCGGACCGTCTACTCGGGATAGTTTGAAATCGCGGTTTTGTTCGTCCCACTGGGTATCCCAATTCCTGCAATCCCCTGGGCTGGGCTACTGTCCAAGTCTCATTCAGTCTCAAGTCCAGCCCTCTCAAGTCTCAGGTTGCCGGTTCAACAGGGCACCCGGACAAGCGCGCCCTGTGGGGATTGCTGGGTAGGGCCGGCCGCCGCTGCCCCGGCTGCCAGCTTTGCCAGGCTGACCTACTGCCTGGCGTCCCGAGTCTTTTTTATACTTGGGAGTTTCCCCGTTCTGTGGGCAACAAAGATCAGTCTGGAAATGCAGCACTGACTCACCGTTTGCAGATTCAACGAGAAGAGCTCCAATCCTGGGTTGTTCTCACAGCGCCATCTTGAGTCCTCAGGCTAAAGATTTTCAATTTATTCTCTCAAATACACTGAATAGACTTTGTTTCCAAGTAGATGATTATAGCTTCTGCAAATAATTATAATATTGCTGCCTCCTTTCTAATATTTATAACCTCATTTCATTATCTTGTTTCATTGGCTAAAGATTTCAGAAAAAGTTAATAATTTTTATACATTTTTAAAAATAAAAGTTGTTATATTTATTTAAAACTTTTTTAGAAACAAACACTCCTATACCAGCTTTCACAATAAGGAAAGGCAACAAAAAAACCCACATCAAAAATATCCAGTAGCAGTCCTTGGTGGAAGAAAAGTTAGCCAACAACAACAGCAAAAAAAAAAAAAAAAAAAATTAGAGTTAAGTCATGTAAAAATTAGATAGGATGTTACATGCATAAATAACTACAGCATAAAAATCCATGTTAAATTTCTTTAAAGGAGTTCAAACAAAATTATATAAGAAGAAAGAAGAAATAACTTGTGACTAAGGGAGATGGGAGTAACCTTTGAGTGAGAGTTTGAAGTATGAGTATGATTCCAACCTAGGAAGATACTACAGCAACAAAGTTGGGAAGAAAAAGACACATTTGAGAAACAATGAGTTCCTTGAGTTTTGGACAGTTTGGAAAGTGATGACAGAAGAAATTGAAAAAATAACCTAGGGAATGCAGGAATGCCAGGCTAACAACACAAATAACATGAATAACTTACATGAAATAAGAATTGGTCGTGTGTCTGCAGGTGCTGTCTCAAGTGCTTCACTTGTATTATCTCAAAAACAAGAGCTGCAAGCCAGACTATGTTTTAGGTCATAGCAGTCAATGTCGGTTTTTCAACAAAAAGATAATGTGACCAAAATAAGCATTTAGAAGAAGTACTAGATAACAACTTTCAGGACTGAAGAAGGAAGAAACTACTAACCACAAAGACATTTAAGAGGCTTATTAAAAGATACAATCTAAGTCATAGAAGGCTTTCACTCTCTAGCCTTTGACCCCATTTCACACTCTCCCCACCACACATCCTTAACTGATCTAACTATCCTAAAACTATCTGAAAGTATGCAGTTCCCCTTCAAAAGCCTGTGCCTTTTCACATCCCATTTTTTGTTTGTGCCTGTAAGGCTCACTCCATGCTTCTCCTTTATTTGTGAATTGTAACCCATTCCCAGCTTGTTTCGTTATTTCTTGATCTCTACAAACAGCACTTTTCCCAGATCCCAATGAGAGTAGTTACCATGATATATTTTAACTGAATGTCCACAATTGTTCTTGCCTACAAGTTGTGAGTTATTTTGGGGAAGTACCTATGTTTTATTTATATTTGCATTCCCAACATCAAGCACATCTCAGCAGACCTCCACTGAACACATGCATGAAATAAATACCAAGATGGACAAAAGGACCACGGACTAACAGGGAAAATCCAAAACTGAATGCTACTTGTACATAGTACAAATAGACACACTTTTGATGACCTTTAGTAATAGTCATCAACATCTTCTGTTTTTGTCTATGTAGTTTCTCTCACCTCCTTTTAGCAATGGGCCTATCATGTGGACCCTCAGGGCTGGGCATGTGACCCAAATGGGAAAGTGATTGGTTCAAGGGTGGGAAGGCACATGGTTCAGGCTGAGCCAGTTGGAATCCTTCCCTCAAAATGACTCTCTCTGTAGTTGTGGAGATTTCTTACCTCTTGGTGATCAAGTTGAAAAACTGTGGATTGCTACAATTTGGGCTTCATAAGAACAAAAACATTCTTAGTCTTATTTATAGCAAGACAGTGATGGGCACAAATTAAGCACTTAAAAATATATGTCAGATGAATGAGTCCAAAGCTTCAAATGGTTACATTCTGAGACAGAGTTTTGGCCACTGGCAAATAACAGTCCTAATAAATTGATAGATAAATCAGTTTGGGAGTTTCATTGCATTAGTACAGTCTTTTCCAAAATATGCCAAGAAAAAAAATACCCACAATATTTTAAAATAATTACCATTTACTATTAATATCACATTTTAATAAGAAGAAATTAGGGAGTACTAACCTCAGGAAAAAGAACTATATATTGAATTCATTTGACTTTGTGAAAATGTTATCGTCATTGATTCTTTTATTTCTCTGCTGTCTGGCAAAATTTAGATTGGACCTGACCAATTTGTGAAACTGGGGGATAAGGGGGTATAATAGATTGAGTAATGGCTCCCCAAAAGATATGTTCAAGTCCTAGCCCTCAGTATCTTATTTGAAAAAGCATTTTAGTAGATACAATTAGGTTAAGTATTACAAGATAAAGTCATTCAGATTTAAGGTGGGCCCTAAATCCAATAACAAGTCTCCTTATTAGAAGAAGGGAGACGGAGAATTGAGGCACTGAGTCACGAATGGGAAGGCCATATGATGGCTGAGACTTGAGTTAGAGTTATGTGTATGCAGTATAAACTGAGGAACACCAAGGATTGTCCAAAGCCACCAGAAGCTAGGAAAAAGGGCTGAGATGCACCGCCCTTTAGAGCCTCCAGAAGAAATCAATCCTGCTGATACTTTGATCTCAAACTTCTAGGCTCTAAAACTCTGAGAGAATATATTTTTATTGTCCTGAACCACCCAGTTAGTAGTAATTTGTTACAGCAATCTTAGGAAACTAATATATGAGCTTATTCAAATTGAAAAGTGAGGGAAAAAACAAAACAGCATCATGAAAACTTAAGAAATCGCAAGAATCTATATTCTGAGGCCACTGTATTTGATATTTTTATGTCAGAAGAAGAATATCAAAGTGACGATTCTCCCCACTTTGCATTTCCTTTAGCTGAGAACTGGTAATCATACATAGCCATAAGCTAGATTTTTAATCAAACTTGTTTCACCAAATTAATACCTGATCCAGAAGCCACGATGATAAAATTTTCTATTATTTTCCTTTTAAAATCTAATTGATATAAAATTGTGGTCATATGGAAAGTAACTTCACATTTTTTTCTGTGCCTATATTATCTACAACTTACATTAGGATCTTTATTTGAATAAATAAATATATCTTTATTTGAATAAATAAACGAATGACCGTGAATGAAAGTAAAATTCAAGGCTATCGATGTAGACTACTTATTTGCCATTGCTAGATCAGAAATGATCTACATCACCAATCATAATTATGTATACATATTTGTTATAGACAAAAAAATTAAAATTTAAAGCTGATCTTAAAGTTTATTTTAATAATATGCAGAAATAAATTAGTATATATGACTCTAGGTTTCTGTAAGAGAAGTGCAATATTTTGTTCTAACATTCTCCCATCAAACATAGTAAAAAACTTGGGTTGTTGTTGTTCTGCAATCTGACATTTAAGCTTATGATTTTAAAATTTTTATGTTTCTCATGTTTCTGATTCATTATATTGTGCAACGAAAGCATCTCTGTTTCACTTAGCATTCTGTTGAATCTGCAGAGATCTTGCTACTTTAAATGTATATGCACTGTTCTTCCAGCATATAAAAAAATCAGCCATTAAGATGGAATGATGGAGCAGCTATTTCTGGGTTTTACAGAGATTAACAAGGCTTACTTCTACCTACAGAGACCATCTAACTGACAGACTGCACATTGATGACCAAATAAGAGATTGACAGATGCAAGGAACTCTCACGTGCTGTCAGACATCCATCGAATTTTTCCAAATATAGTAAATGATCTTTGGCTTTTTAAGAAGCTGTGCAGTAATGCTACCATTCATTAATTACTAAAAGCACTAGGAAAAGTCCTTAACCAAGATGTGGATGGATAGTTATTTAGGAAACCAAAGGCTAGAAAGAGAGGTGTTTAGTATTAATGAGGTTATAGAGTAACTTGATTCATTATAGCTACTTGCTAAAATTGAATGGAACAATCAAAGTTCATTACTAGGCCTGATTGCCTGAGCGGGAGAGAGTAAAGACACTGTGCATATGAATATGTTCTGCATACCTTCATTTCTGCTCTTCTTTTTTAAAGATTTCTTATCAGTAAACATTATCCACTTCCTATTTTCTTTTCTTAGGACAGCAATATACTGACATTCCCAAAGAAATCATTTATGGTGTATATAGTAAAATCAGAAAACTATAATTGCTCATCTGAACAATTTCTTTAATACAATCTTACTTTTAAAAAAAACTAGCATTACCTTAAAATTCGTTCAGACACAAAATGCAGAAGTACACATCAAGTTAGGCTGCTGTTTACTTTTCATGGCCAATACCATTAAAACAAAATTTGAAGAATTCAGTTTATGTAAATTTTTTCCCTTAAATTATTCATAATAGGAAGTTCTCTCAACCTTTCTGAAGTGAAATGAATGCAAATTTAATTCATTAGATGACTAGACTGGTATAAAATCTTAGAGGAAATGTAAATGGTAATTGAAAATATAGAAGTGATATTCGTTTGGTGACACAACAAATCAATCAGCATAAATTGTCAAGCATACAAAAATATTACTAGAATGTGTTCTGTGTTTTCCCTTAAAAGGCATTCTTTTCTCTTTAAGGTACATATTGTACAAGAGAATAAACGAAGTAGAAATTACAGGTTGAAGTTTATCTGAATGCCATGAACCTTGCAAGACCACCACATTCCTTCCTTTCACAAGAGGCCCCTAATGAAAGCACTCTGTGACTTTGGCTAGGTCACAATACTTCTGTGACCATCAGTTCTCTCATCTGTGTTAAATGGAGTTTAAATAGTGTACATATAAAATACTGGCCCCACATCTACCAAAAGGATTTCATAAAAATAAAGTGAAATAATGGGTTAACAATGCTCAGTAAATCATAAAATGCTAGAGAGCTGGCATGCTTCAGTAGCTACACATGAGTTCTAGGCTGCTAGCCTAGAAGTCTCAAGGAATTGAACACAAAATCTACCCAGTCTTTCCTTAGTTGTCCTTATTCACAAGATTCCTGGAAAGTGTTATGTTTGCTAACACTCAAATGCCTTCTATCTAAGTCTTTGTATAGTCTAATTTAATCCATATGACAATCTAGAGTGATGCATTTTCCTATCTGTATCTTACAAATAAAGAAAAAGACTCACATTGACTAACTTACCTAATGTCACTTAGTAGAATAGAAGAGATGTCATATAAACCCAGCTATGTCTTGTTACAATACCCCAACTTTTTCCAACTAAATCTACAGCCCATCCAAATTTTTCCTTTTGGCTAAAGTGCATATTCAGATGTGAAATACTAACGTAACCACAATCTTCTTCTATATTCAAAGGTAGCTGCTTAGTTTCCAAATTGTCAGTCTCCAACCAATTCTGAGTGGCAACCACCCCCACCTCGGCAATTCAAGTGTCATCGCTGCCATCCAGTGAATTCCAAGGCATTAATATGCCATAGGCACATTTCCATCTGTCCTTTTAAACTCCTGATGAAGACACAAAGCAAAGCTGCCTCATGACCCCAAATTTATCAAAATCATCATAAGCCCTGAAAACAAAAGCTGTGGGATCCCAAGCTACACTATTGCTATGACAATTTGGTAAGTGCAATTGAAGTTGAGCAAACAGTGGTTAAAAGAGAGGCAGAAAAGTGGATAATGAATTAGGAAACTGAGCTGGCTCTAACCCATGTGCTTCCCATCACTGGCAAGCAGCTCATGTGGGAGGAGCACCTAACACAAAGAAGGTTCTCAATGAATGATTGTTTGCATGGAATTAAAAAGTGAAAAGGACACAATTCTTTCTAATGGTGTCTAAAAAGCTTTCAGAGATTCAGGACTATTGCTGCTGTAGCACAGAAGAATATATAGAGAGAAAAAATATATTTTCTTTCTTTGGCCAGGAGTAGGATGAAGAGAAAAGATCTCAAAGCAGAAAAAGTATAATTAAATATGGATTTTAATCACAATTCAAGTTTTGTCTTATAGGGTCTATTTCTGTCTTCAAAAACATGTGTGTGTATTCATTCAGCACTGGGTAAACATGTGTTACTGATTTTATTTGTTTGTTTTTATTGTTTTGTTGTCATGGATAATTTTGTTTCAAATGTTTTGTAAAGATCCATTCAAATGTAAAACACTGAATACTTTATCCCAAAGTCACTGAAACCTTATCATTAGCCTTGTTACTCAGCAACTGAGTGAAGTAGCACTTCAAAATATCTAGAAAACCAAATTCATGACCCCAGAAAAAGTAATAATTGTTTTGCAAATTAAAATCCTTTTCCTCACTCCAGCCGGTAACTTGATTTTCAAATGTAAATGTGGTCTGCAATGTGAGTAACCTGAAGGAGGAATTACGCATCATTCTGCCTTAGTGCCAGCAAAATATTTCTAGTTGACAGTTATTAATTTCTAGTCAAATTATCCTGGAATAGGGTCAAAGAGAACTAATGGTTTTATTTTACATTCTAATAAGTGTTGTGTTTCAGTATTCAGAATGCAGTGCTCTGGAAAGAGAACTGCAGCAGAATTTAGGAGAGCTTCATGCCGCCTCTAAAAATTGTTAGTCAGATTAATAAGTATATTAACCCTTCGCCACTTCTAAGGCACTCTCCAACAAACTGTAATAAAATTATCAAGCTATCTGTTCTTGATCTTCACTGAGTAAAAGTACAAAATTTTAACTTTCCTAAAAATACAAACATCTGATTATGTATCACTGACCAAGGATTAAAAGAGCTGTTGTTTTCGTTCCCTTTGCAGTTTGTGTTTTCTTTTAAATTTGGAATTTTAGCATACAAAATATGCATATGGAAGATAAGGGGATCTAAAGCATAAGTTATATAAAGTTCATTTTCCTCCTCAGTTTCCAGTTAGAGGACCCATGTGATGTGAGTTGCTACTGTAATAAAATTAATTATTCAACTCATATGTAATCCTCTTAATTGGCTCACAGAAGTTTAAACAAATTTCATTTCATGTTATGGCATGCAAATAATGCCAAGTAATTTGTTTTTGAATTTTACAAAATTCCAGTACAAATCCAGGCATATAAGTTAGATAAGTATACAGAAAATGTTGGAATTTGATCTTTGCAGATGTAATATAACCAATGGCATGGTACAGTGGAAAAAGCAGGAGATTTAAATTTAAAAGATTTAATATCCCTCTTCTAGCTCTGTTAATTGCACCTTGGGCAAGTCACTGTCTCTCTTTGAAGCTCAGTTCCCTCTTGAAAATTTGTGTGAAAATAATACCTATTATTAAGAAATACCAACAAATTTTATTGTAGCATTTAAGAGAAATATCTAGAAAAGTGCCTTTACTAATGGTGATGCACTCAAAAGGTGATACTTTCAACAGCTTTACTGAGATATAAATCATATGCAGTATAATTTACCCATTTAAAGTGTACATTTCAATGTTTTTAATATAGTCACAGGGCTGTGTAACAACCACCACAACCTAATTTTGAACATCTTTGTCCCCACGAAAAGTAACCAAAACCCATTAAAGGTCACTCTCAATACACTTCCCCATCCTCTTCTCAAGGTAAACACTAGTCTACTTGCTATATTTGCAGATTTGTCTATTCTAGACATTTCATACTAATGGAATCATATATAACATGTAATCTTTTGTGACTATCTTCTTTCATTTAGCTTAATATGGATAAGGTTTATCTATATTGTAGCATGTATCAGTATTTCATTCCTCCTTATTGCCAAATAATATCCCACTAAATAAAATAGTAAGAATATAGTATATTTTATTTAACCACTCATCAGGTCATAGACATTAGAGTTGTTTCTACTTTTTGGCTATTATGAATAATGCTGCTATGAGCATTCATGCACAAGTTCTTGTGTGGATTTGTGTTTTCATTTCTCAGGTGTATGCCAAAGAGTGTGACTGTTGGATTCTATGATAACTCTATGTTTAGCATTTTAAGGAATTGCCAAACTGTTTTTCAAAGTGGTTGTGCCATTGTACGTTCACTAGCAACTTATAAGAATATCAATTTTTCCATACTTTGCCATTACTTGTTATTGTCTATCTTTTACATTTAACTATCCAAGTGTATTTTAAGGGATATCTCATTGTAGTTTAATTTCCAATTCCTTAATAACTGATGAGGCTTATTAATCATTTGTATAACGTATTGGGAGAAATGTCTAACACTTTATCCATTTGAATGGATTATTTGTTATATTGTCATTGAGTTGTAAGTGATTTTTTTTAATCTGGATACAAGTTTCTTATCAGATATGTGGTTTGATAACATTTTATTTTATTGTGTAAATTATTTTAAGTTCCTTGATGTTATTATTCATACCACAATGTTTTACTTTGAATGGAGTTCAATTTAACTTTTTTTTTCTTTGGTTGCTTATACCTTTGGTATTGCTTCTCAAAAGTCAACCATAAATATTAACTCCTGAGTCTTCTAAGAGTTTTATTGTTTTATCTTTTTACATTTTGGTTTAATTTTATTGTTTTATCAATTTAACATGTCTAAGCCAATACATGTTCATTAGAGCAAAATCAGAAAATACTTACATGAAAAGACAATAAAACAAAATACATCCATAAGTATATTTATTCCAAAACAATTACTTCTAGCACCCTGGTTTATGCTTCCAAAACCTATTTTCTGTGTACGTATTCTAACTTTTGTGTGTGTGTATGCATATATACATTTTAGTGGGAAGATATAATGTACATAATTCTGTAGACAGGTTTTTTCTTTGATATATTGTAAGCATATTTGCATATCATTTTTTTGGACTTGGATTTTCTGAACTTCAAGTGTTTGAGCTACATGAAAGCAAGTAGTTGTGATCATCAAATGCAATGTTATAAATGCATTTTGTAAGACCTCATCTATAGAGTAAATTAGCTTTATTTTATTATTGTACTAAATTAGTCTTTTATCTTAAAATACTTTCTCCAAGTACTCTATAAAATCCCTTATCACATTAGATTGTTAAACTAGTAAGTTTTTAAAATATCTACGTCTCCTGAATTCTTCAAGACTAGCAGTCAGTCTATAGCTTTGGGTCCCTGGGGCCTGTCACAATTCCTGGACCAAAATGGTGATGAATAGTTGATGGAATTAATATGTATTATCAACAACTCTGAATAGTTTAGAAGTGGTATGCCATTATTTTTTGATCACTGATTAAATAATCAAAATCTTGATGGATATATATTTATGATTATTATATCTTCCTGATAGTGACTATTTTATCTTTATAAAATGTTCCCCTTTGTCATGATAAATATTTATTTGTTTTAAAGTCTACTTTATCTAATACTAGCATAGCCACTTCAGCTTTTTCATGGTTACTTTTTGCACTGTATATATCTTTCCATCTATTACATACAAAGTAATTTCCTTTTTTGGAAGGAAGGTAAGCTCTTCATCCTCACAGCTTGCCTTCCTTTTTGGGAGAAGCTTAGCACCACTGTAACAGAGATGGGAATGATGGTCTCTGGTCTTCTCTGCTTGCCACTCCTGGTGTGGAAACTCTGTCATCCCAAAGAGCTGGCTGGCAAGCAAAGTGCTTTGTCTGAAAGCAGGAAAGAGACAGAGCGTTCCTGTTTCCACAGTATTCAAGTGACCAAGGGAGTTCCCTTTAAGTGTAAGTAAACAAATACCATAGTCAAGTCTAAGAGGGTGGTGATATCAATGGATAGGCATCAATTATGTAGCCAGCCAGCGGCTAAGGTTCTAAAATTTCATTAATTTTGAAATAAAGCAACACTCCTTTTTAAGTTTTTTTTGCGTTATGAATGTTATATTGAGATTTTTAGGTATTATGTGTATAAGTCAGAAAGTATTATGAATGATTTAAAATAGTTAAAAGAAAAAGAAAAAAAAAAGAAGTTGGTGTCAATCCTCAACCATTAAGATTAGCTCTACCTTTGGTTGTTTTGATTAGACTATTTAGAAAACTGATAGTAATGAAAATGTTTCTTGTTCAAAGTTATGTAAATTACTCCTCTTCATACAAATGCAAATAGACTTTGTCCAAAGGAACATATAAATTGTTGTAAGTTACATTCTCCTTTTAACAAGTTGTAACATCTTACTGGTTCTCATTAATTAAAAAGTTTAATAAAATTTTTGACATCTGTTCATTTCATATTTGTAAGGGTCATGATTTTCTCTTTAAAATATATTATCCATAAACACAAATATTGAACATCATTTGGGCAACATTATTGCTGTTGCCCTGATCTTTTTGTCCTTTATTAGTTTTCTCCCCTTTCCTAACCTTTCTTTCCTCTTCACTGGGCTTAATGTGCAGGGAATAGATGATGCACAGGGAAACAATGGAGATCATCATCAGAATATTATCATGTCAAGAAGAAACCATGTTACTGAGAAGAATGTTACTGAAACTTCTAATGTCATACACTAAAGGTATACATACCTAAAGATAAGTACGCTATTTTATCAGAAAGTAGAGAGAGAGAGAGAGAGAGAGAGATCTTAAAGAACCGAGAATCTTTGTGGTCTAGATATTACAAAGCTCATATTTTAAAATATTAATATTGAAATTTTAAATAGTTAGGGGTTTAATATTAACTGGAAAAAATCCATAAACTATTCCCCTTGCAGTTATTTTAAATTCTCAAGCTCTTAAATAATGTCCTTATTATTTATTCTTTTTTAAGCCTCAAAAATGTCTGTGTCTTGGCCCTGGAACATATTTCTCTAATTTTCTTAACCAACAATTCAGTGATAATAAGCATTCAAGCAGCATGAAGGATTTAATCAACACTTGCATAAATGCATCAGAAAACACACTGTATAAGCAGAGATAACTGTAAGTAAATATGTACTGTTCTTGTAAGCCATAATTTGTTTGAAAGTAAGTTAGTTCTGGAAACAGTGTAAAGTAGTTATTTTAACCTTAAGTGAAAGCAACTTGTCTCCACCCCTTACCAAGCTGATTCTTAACAGAATAAACATGTTTGCCCCTATTTTAATGTAGCAAGAATCTTTACAAAAAGAAATCAGATTGATAAATTGCCAAATACATTAGATTATTAGATGATCCAATATCATCTTTATCTTTTCCAAGAACTAAATTAATTTGTTTTCTTGCCTTGGCATTTATGAATATTAACTTAATCACACAAACTTAGATTTCCTGTGAGAGAATTTGAAACCACATTGTGAACATGATTTTCACATACGGTTTGTTCCTTTTCCCAAATTAGGAAATAAAATTCAAAAACCCCATGCTTGTATTAGACCCTAGGCAAAATCAGCATAGGCCTGCCATCTCCCATTACATTGATTCAGGACTCTGGGGAACCATGTCACCATCTGGATGGGAGTGCATATGGTCAGAGGGAGGCCTGGAAGAGTTTCCTCAAGAAGACCCCAGCTGGCTGAGCAGCCACCTGTTACTGAGATGAGTGAGGGCAAAACAGATCATATTCATCACAGTCCATCTGCTTATAATCTCCAAATATTCAGTCCTGTCATGGCAGGGTACAGCTTCAACAGGAGAGGACTGACTCAGAGAGACAAAGACCACAAGTCCAGCTAAGCAGAAGACATGTGGAAAGTCCTCTATGATGACAAATAGACAAGGAGGCCCATCTAAAAATATCAAGAATACAGACGTAGTAGGCTCGGAGCAGTAGAAAGGCAGGGATTATCTATGGCGTAGGATCCCAGTGCAATCATAAAAACAGCATTGGTGAATGGGGTTGGAGATTTCAGATTCTAAGAAGAGTGGGATGTTTAACAACCTGTGAACACAACTGTCTCTGGATTCAGAAATGTTGACTGTGGCTTCAAAATGGGCAGATACACATAAATTAATTCAACTCCTGATGAAGGCATGGATATAGAATCTAGGATTCATTTATGGTTTTCATGGCAAACAATAATAATTAATAATAGTCAATAGGTACATAGCCCTTCATAAGTACTTTGCATACATTTACTAATTTAATCCTCACTGTAACCATGTCAGATAGATACTATTATTATTCTCAATTTGCAGATCAGAAAAAAATAGATGCAGATTTTAGTAACTTGCCCCAAATCACGTAAATAGTAGAGCTAGATTTGAAACCAAACAGTCTCTACTCCAAAGCACTGTGTGCCACTTTCATTCCTTTGTTTTCCAAGAGGCTGCAATGACTAAGCTCATCTCTTTCTATTTTATACTCTCATTTCCCTATCTAACATGTTTACCCTGATTTTCCCTTTCTCTTATATTATGAATATCAGGTTGGATACTCATGTGGAACCTTAAAAATAACTGCAAATACATGGAATGTGCCCTGCCCCTCCTCCTCCAAACCAATTTGTTTAAGTTGAAATGAGGAAGGACTCTTGATTTTGGTTTGGCTCTTCAGTGTCTGAACTGTGTGAAGGGTATGAGGGATATATGTGTGTGCATGTGTCTTTGTGTGTGTTGTAGATGTGTATTTAAAGGGCAGAAGGTAGAATATGGAAGGCAGAAATTAGCGAACAGCTGAAGGTTGAAAGTAGAAGCTAGAAAGGCTGTGTTTAAGAGGAACTCCCTGAGACTTATGATTTACACAGGCCTAGTAGAGCCCAAGGGCTAAAATTTGGAACAGTTATGGAGGGGCAACAGAGATGTGACAGTGCTGAGACATGCTGAGACACTTCCAACAGTGACTCATGAGCAGCTGACATCAGAGACAAAAGCAGATTAATGGAATTCTTCTTTAGACATTATGAGAACCATCCCAGAGATTCCTAGAAATAAACAGGGGAGATTTCAAATGGGAGAAGGAAAAAATTGTTATTCCACAGTCGTACAGGAAAGCATTACAAGCAGCAAAATGCAGATATTAATGTTATGTGGCTTCATTGCTTACAGAGATTGGTGAGACCTGTGGATATCCTAGTTTGCTGTATACAAAGAAATAGGGAAAAGCAAGTACAATGCACCATAAACCATCCTGTTCAATCATGTCAAGAACAGCTGCTGACATATTCTACTAATAAAGGGCAACACAGACATTTTACCAGAATAGCTAATAATCTATTGGTGCCTTCTTTGTTAAGGTTTACTTTTGTAATCATTTCATAAACACTGAATTGTAGCCATATATTAAAGTTGCTTTCCTTTTTGTCAGGGAATTTTATCTCCTATTGTGGAAATTTTGTGCATTTCTTTCACTGGTATTGACATATGGTACTCAACCTTGTCACTCTAGACCAGGTTTAATGCAAGTCCTAAAATATTCAACTGTGACCTTTTAAACTGCCCCACTGAGCTTGTGCTTTCTTTGTTTGCCTAAAGTCAGATTAGGTGACATGAGATAAAAAACAGAATAAGCACTTTTGATCTAAGCTAATGTGACTGGACCATATGTAATAGCCCTGCTGTCCTCCCATTTTCTATTTTGCACATATCTTTTCTGGTCATCAGCTGTAATAGGCCATCTTAGGGGGAAAACAGCCTTTTAATATTTCTCAAAAGGATGAAGTATGAGCAGATGTCCAAGAGAAAGATAAAATAACATTGCAAGTAAAATGTGGAGATTTATTGATTCACTTTAGCAAGCTGTAATAGAAAATCGTGAGAACCTTAGAGTACAACACTAAAAGATAAAGGTAAAAAGTTTTATTTTCATCCCTTTGTGTTCAATAAATCATGAAGTTCCAGTTGTTTTCAACAAGTTTGTTCTTTCATGATGAGTTGTCATTAGTGTCAAGTTCAATTCATCATATGCAAAATGCCATCTCCTATATATATTATTATATGTAGATAAACATATTATATATAAGTATTTACATGTTGATTTATAGAATGTAACATTTCATGTCAAAATAAAGCTATTACATATAAAGTACTGTAATTATGTATTAATATTTCTTCTTTAAATTTTTCATTTGGAAGAGTAATAGAATAAATACGTGAACAAAATAGAATTCCATGGGAAAAGGGATAATACTGAAACACAGTTTATATTTTCCTATTAAAAAGAAGTATATGGCTGGTATTGAAAAGATCTGCACTTTCTGATGTATAACCAACAAGACATAGAGAATCTGCTAACAGGAATTACATATAAATGTGCATTGAACACCTACTATGTACTAGGCACTATGAGGTTACTACAAGTAAAGTTTCTACTCTATAATTAGTGAAGAAATAGACATGTAAACAACTAACTAAAATGCAAAACAGAAATATCATGCCACACCTATTAGGATGGCCATTATCAAAAAAACAGAAAATTCACAGGTGCTGGTAAGAATGAGGAAAAATTGAAACCCTTATCAGTATTCCTGGGATTATAAAATGGCACAGCTGCTATGGAAAATAGCATGGAGTTTTCTCAAAAAATTAAAAATGAACTACTATAAAATGCAACAATCCCATTTCTGGGTGTATATTCAAAAGTATTAAAACCAGGATCTCAAAGAAATATGTGAACATCCAAGTCCATTGTAGCATTATTCAGAATATGAAAGCAACCTAAATGTCTATCAATTGATAAACTGACAAAGAAAATACAGTATGGACATACAATGGAACACTATTTAGCCCTTTTTAAAAAAGGAAAATTCTGTAATATACCACAACATGAATGAACCTTGAAGCTATTATCTTAAGTGAAATAAGCCAATCACATAAAGACAAAGACTACATGTTTCTACTTACATGGGGTATCTAAAGTAATCAAATTCATAGAAAAATAAGGTAGAATAATGGTTGCCAAGGTCTAAGGGAAGAGGGAAATGGAGAATCGTTTTCCAGTGGGTATAAAGTTTGTCATGCAAAATGAAACAGTTCTAGAGATCTGCTGTATAATAATGTACATATAGTTAACAATATTGAAACGTACACTTAAAAACTTTAAAAGGATAAGTTTATGTTGTAGGCTTTTTAGCATAAAATATTTTCTCAAAAAAAAAAGAAAGAAAAAATTAGTGCCTTTGTACACGAAGGGAAGAGTGAAGGGAAGGGTATTAATTCTAATTCAGAGGATTATAGCTTCAGAGCAGTGGCAGCATTTGACCTAAGTTTTGAATAGTGATGTACCAAAGGGTATGGAAAAGCACGAACAAAGACCCAAAGTGAAAGTTCATAGATTGTTTGAGGAATAAGCAGTCTGAATGGCTGGAACATAGGTTATGGAGGGATTATCTCAGACCATTTATCAAACAAGTTTCTTGAAAGGACAATAATATCTTTTCCATTATCTGTAACAATTTACAGCTATTTTACCAGCATACCATGTTATTTTATGTCCTCATTGTAAAAATATTATACATCATAGTTTATTTAGCACTCTTCCTAGAAAGTGTAAAAAGAAATGAGGATGGTAAGCCCACTTAATCTTGACCTTTTTGCCTTTAAATTTTAAACAGCTGTTTTTCATGGCCTGACATAGAACAAAGCAACTCAACCCAATAAACATAAACACTGAAAATACTAATGAGGAGAAAAGGATATAGGAAGCTCATTATATAGTTTCTGATATATATATAAGTATACATTTTGGTATTGTCAAAGTCTTTTATTCAAATATAATTATTGATCTTAAAGACTCAATCTTATTCCTGCCTAATTTAACAATGATACTGAAAGTTAAAATAGAAAATTGGGAAGAAATTGCAAGAAAAGTAATGAATTTAAATTTGGACATGTTTTAGATGCCTGAGGGACATCAGATGAAAATAGTTAATCAATTAAATCAGAGTTTTGAGCTCAGGAAAGAATTTGACTTGTAAGAAAAACATAGGGAGGCGTCAAACAAAAAGTGATTGCTTAATTTATGATTTTATATAATCACCCAGGGAGAATATGTAAGAGAAAAATGATCATTTCTATCAAAAAAAAAAAAAAAACACAGGAAGCACAGCAATGGAGGGGTGGATAGGAGAAGCTTCAGGTAAATTGAGAGGCTGAAGGTGAATCAGAAGTGAGAAATGACTTGGAAGCAGAGATAGGGTATTAAATGAAAGAAAGTGTGGATGAGAGTATCAAATGCTACAGCAGCCATGTAGGAGGAAAACAGAAACATATTACTGAATCTACCAACTATATGGCTACTTTGCCAAAAAACAAAGACTGAATAGACCAGTGAGTCAATCCCAGAGTGTATGGTTCCAAAAATATAACAGACTTGATAACCTGAAATGCTCCCACAGTAAATCCTAAGAAATCTGGCTATAATTTAACATTCTTGAAATGCATTACTAAACACAGAAAAAAATCAAGTGAAACAATCAAGTGCCAAACAAGATTACCCCAAACTACCATGTAATAATATGGAGATCCTCAAGCCACCATATGAAGACATCAGCCGATGCTAATGAAATTGGGGGTGGGTCAAAGGGAGAGCTGTTAATCTTACTAAAGTATTTTAGTACTTGACACACACAAGGAAAATAGAATGTGTCTGGCCTATGTATATGGAGAGTTGCAACCGAGGCATCCTCATAAACCCAGGGCCTTCATAGGGTTATATGCTCACTTAGGGGTATACCAGAAAAAATTTATCCCCTAGCACACAGGCAGACAGTAATTTACTTCAACTCTTCCTGAGCTCCAAGTGAGTAAACAACTAAGAAAGTTTATTAGAAATATCACATACCAAAAAATAGGCCTGTGCTGGTGTGTGGTGTTCAGAATCTCAAAGTCAATAAATTAACATAAAATAGCATCAAATAGGTTTCAGACTTTTGATATTCCTAGGGCTCCTGGAATAAATGAGTGAATTGAAGTGACTCTCCCACATTCTGCATCATTATACCATTCTCTCTCTCTCTCTCCTTTTTTTTTACTTTCTCTCTCTCTCTCTCCCCCCTCTCTCTCTCATCTCTGTTTCTCTTTCTCTCTCATACACACACAAATTAAAGATGAACTGGCAATAAGCATTATAAAAGACATGAGGGAATAGTTCACTATATGCAAGAGATAGCAAACTTAAAAACTATCTGCAATTAGAACTGTGAAAACTTGAGATTACAGAATAAAATTTTTTAAACATAAAATATGTTTAAAATAATAAAAATATTAAATAGCTGAAACCCAAAGGAAAAATCTGAACACTATAACAAAGGAATGGGAAACATAAAAATGAACCAAATGGAGTATTCAGAAATTTAATAATATAGATAAATAAATATTTTATTAGAATAAAAGATTCTAAATGATACAATTAGCAAATGCCTAATCTAATGGATATACATAGGATATTAGAAGATAAGTGACATATTCCGAATTGCATGTTAGGTTGGCTCTGCCTGAAATGGAACTTAGAGATGACAATGGTTTCAAGTATTGAATCATCAGGATTCCCACAGGAAGTGAATGGCACAGTCACATTAGAGTAATTCCAGGAGGGTTTGTATAATAAGAAATTCATTTCAATGTTCTGAGTGGAGATAGGGAGCCAGAAAGGATAAAGCAGAAATTCGGAACTAGAAGTGAAGCTAAAACCAACCTTAGACCCAAAGGGACATCAGCTTCCCAGAGTAGAGATAGGAAAATAATGTTTGACTTCCTAAGCTATATTAATCACTCTTATAAAAACAAAAATTAATTTAGAAAAGTATTGCTGAGAATGTACATATACCAGGGACTATGGTAAATTCATATTACTGAAACTTCTCAACAGCTCTATAATGTGCATTCTCCCTGAGGCATCTAAATGAATAAATATATGACCTTACTCTCCTTCTTCCCTCAGAACTCCTGTCAAGGCTCCCCACTGGCCAGAATCAGGAAACCAGAGGACAAGGGATCTCACTGATAGACAAAAGGGGAATCTTAGCAACAAAGAAACAAGAAGAACCGAGGCACATCTAAGACCAAAGCCTACCATGGAGTTGGATGCAAATTAAAATCAAAATCTGATTTCAGTCATCTCACCAAACAATGATGATAATTAACTGGCTTCCCATATAGGCTGCTTGCCAAAAGAGACAGTACAGTTGAGGCCAGTGCAAATATCTCATCCACTCAGCATTTTATATTTGCACTCAAAATTAATAAGACAGAGTTCTGGAATTACTGAAAATTGAAATTGTATGAAGTGTTGATTATCTTTTAATAAACATTTTGGTGGTAGTTTCCATAGTTTTATGATTCTAAAAACATAAATAATAGGATGTGGCCATGATATAAGCAAATACAGAGACCAGAGGACATTTTAATCTGTTGTCAATATTTGAAAAAGCAGATGTAGCAACACCATGGCAAGGTTGCTGCGTGGCAACCATCAGCTGGCCTAGTAACTGCTGCTTCCTTTAATGGCACAGGCCTGGATCAGCATGCTTCATTTCCCTCCCATGTTTCGCCCCAAGTATGCTTCACTCCTCTCTCAGCGTGCTTCACTCCCTTCCCAGCATACTTCACTCCATTAGGTTAACAAATACTTCCTGCAAGTGTTTGTGGTGATCCCTGTTATGTCCATGGGAGACTCTTCTCACAGAGGGTCTGGAGCCTAGAGGGGTCCTCAAGTCACCTCTTGTGAAGAGGCAGTACATGAAATTAGCTAGAAGCTTAACAGAGTTAGGCTAAATTAGGGCAGAACCTAACTTCAAAATCTCAGCCAAAAGTATTGATCTCTCCTTATTCCAATTTTCTACTTTATTCTTTTGATATGTCTCTACCTCCCTAAAAGTTTCCGCTCAAAAACTCTACAGTAAATGTAAGATAATGGATTTCGATCTTATAGCTCTGTTATTGGTTACAGCTGTGGCAATTTCTTTTTCTCCTTTAATTATTTTTATTTCACTGACTGAAATTCCTTAACCTGGTTTATGAAGACTCCATGATCTGGTCCCTGCTTACTGCTTCAATTGTATTTCTTTCCATTCTCCCCTAGTTCCACTCCAGGAGAGATGTCCTAGAGAGATCAAAGAGACCTCCAGGAATACTAAGCTAAGTAAACTAATACAGGTAATGACATATAGTACTCCAGAGTTTTACACCTAGCAATTTTCACATGCTGCTCTATTAGGAAGTCTTCCTGTATCACTGTCCTTCTCCAGTCTCCTTGCTAAGGCTCATTTTAGCTCACAATTATTCCCAAATACTTCCCTCACCCCCTACACCAACAAAATTGGTTTAGGTGCCCTGTCTTTGCATACTTATAAACATTCTATACAATTAGCCCCATCTGTGTTAGAGAAGCTTGTTTACTTTTTTGTTTTCTCTACTAGACAACCAGACCCTTGCAAGCAGGACAAGCTGTACAAATGGCTAAGTTAATCAGTACCTTCAGCTTGATCTAGACTGCCAATTTTCAAAACAGCCTCTTCGCTGTTCTACTAGGTGTTAACAATACAACTTGAACTCTGAAAGTTACTTCATCATTATATCTCCTTTTGACTCCCTGCATAACCCAATCCAGCCGCAAAAGCAAACTTTACAATTTTTGTTTTCCAATAGTCAATACTCACCACTTATGCTCAAGAAACACATTTTCTGACTTCATAATAAATAATATAAACCATTATCAAAAATAATATTTTTGTAGAAAACACAACTCAAGATGAGATATCGATTTTCTCAGGCAACAGGTATTTATTCTAACACACGTCTTTGTATTGCTTACTAAATGGAGCTCTCTTATGACACAGTTCAAGTTCCTTAAATACACTGAGGTTTCAATATTATATTTACAGAATTCCCTCCTTACTATCTTTTCTATCTTACCTTCCATCTCCTTGATACATCCACAAATACACAAAAAATTCTTACTACACAAACCTGTTTGGCGTTCAATTACAAGCGATGTCAGCTTAATGGATTGCGACTGACACTGTTCTTATTCCATTGGAGGAACACAGTCAATTGGAAATAAATCTCCATCCATCAATATGCAAGAAATAAAAAGACTCTCTAGTCACTCTTTTATTCACCTGGGGAATACCTTAGAACTCCGTAAAACTACTCAGTTGTACCCTACATTCAGCTGAGAGACACACAAATATCCCCAGTAAAAAATTTACATGTGCATATAACCACTAAAGGGACTCCAAAGAGTTCAAGCTAATTTCACCACAATAGACCAAATTTAACACAAAGGAAAAGAAACCTCAAACAAGCTAGCCCTTTAGAATTTAAATTCATACTAGGTTCCAAACATACTAATAGTGTGAGCTTCCTAATCAAAATGGACTGGTGTATAGAGACCAGAAAAATCTTCACATAATCCAAGAACTAAATGGCAAGCCCCTAATTCACCAGATGAATAATGAACCAAGTACTTTAATCAAATTGCCTGCCTCTTGAAGGCCTATCTCAGTTGCTGGAGCGGGCTGCTATTTGCTATGTCTTTATCTTCCTTCCTTTTTTATCAAGTCACCTGTTTAAACCACTGCAGTAGCTCTTTAATGTTTGTAGGAGTGTTGGGTCACAAAAATTACTCAGCATCTACAGCCTTCCAAATTCTAACTCCAATCTATATAATATTCTCATCCTCCATGTGGTCTTTTCTCTGACCCTTCAACATGCTACCATAGCTTGGCATACATGGTTTCCAGATAGTTTCACCAGCCCAACAGGCCCCATCCAGGTAGTACCTGAGAATTCTCCTCCTAGTCATTGGCACTCTACCTGCCCCTGTTTCCTTTGATTTCCAAGTGCACTTAAAATCACAGGAAGTTAGAGCTGAGAGCAGCTTGACCTACCTCTGTTGTGTCACTTTAATATTTAATATTTAATTTTTTATTTAATATTTAATAATTAAGCTGCTTTTTTTAAGCTCTAACATACTTTCTATAGTGATCTTTAAATAAAATAATATGTAGAAACCTGTTACTCTAAGCACATAGTCAGTCCAGTCAAAGGAAAGGGATGGTGACTGAGGAACCTCACACTCACTGCTATGGTTTGGCTCTATGTCCTCACTCAAATCTCATGTCATTCTTAGCGTTAGGGGAGAGATCTGGTGAAAGATGACTAAATTATGGGGATGGATTTTTCCCCATGCTATTCTCATGATAGCGAGTGCATTCTCAGGAGATTTTATGATTTGAAAGTGTGTGGCAGTTCCCACCTCGTGCGTCTCTCTCTCTCTCTCTCTCTCTCTCTCTCTCTCTCTCTCTCTCTCTCCTGCTTCACCATAGTAAAACATGCCTGCTTCCCCTTCTCCTTCTGCCATGATTGTAAGTTTCCTAAAGCCTCGCCAGCCATGCAGAACTGTGAGTCGATTAAACCTGCTTTGTTTTTTATTTACCTAGTCTCAAGTAGTATCTTTATTGCAATGTGAAAATGGACTATTACACTCACCTTGACAGAAAATACTTAGAAAACATCTGATCTGCTCTAATCTTTCCATTTTACGAATGAGAAAATAAGCAAGGCCCACAGATATTAAGAACTTGCCAAAAGCCACATATCCAGTTCAGGCAGAAAAAAACATTTTACCTAGGCATTCTAGCTTAGAATCCAGAGCTCCTACAATACAAAAGTTCACTATAAAATGCTAACCTATTCATTGAATCATGAGTTGAAAAAGCAGGCTGTGTCTAGTATGACTGCAAGCCTTCACTATTCAACAAATACCTGCTGAGTGCTTGGTGTGGGCCAAGAATTACTCTAGACACTGAGTAATTATTATACACGTGGACAATACAGTATAATCCCTGACCTCATAAAGCATATTCTTTTTTAATATTGACAACTAAATAAGGAACAAGCAGATAAACATATAATTAAAAATTGCATACACACAAGATAAATGAAAATATATATCCATATCAAAATTTGTGCATAATTGTTCATAACAGTATCTTAATAGCAAAAAAAGCAAAAATAACCCAAATATCCATCAACTGATGAATGGATTTTAAAAAGGTATATTTATGCAATTCATTGCTGTTTACCATAAAAGGAATGAATTATTGATACATGCTATAACATGAATGAAAACATTATGCTAAGTGAAAGAAGCCAGACACAAAATGTCACATATTATATAATGTTATTTATAAGAAATGTCCTGAAAATGCAATGCCACAGAGACAAAAAGTAAATTCATGTTGGCTAGGAACCACAAGGAAGGGAAAATGAGGAAATGACTGCTATTGGGTATATGGTTTCATTTGAAGGTAATAAAGATATTTTAAAATTAGATAGTGGTAATGGTTGTACAACCTTTTATTATATGCTAATAACCACTACATTGTACATTTTAAAGGGAAAAATTTATGGCATGTGGATTATATTCCATTTTAAAAATAAAAGATGTAATTAGAACTCAGAGATATGAATGAGGCATATAGGGTACAGTAATAGATAATAATAGAGGAATACCTAGAAAATGTGATGGCCAGGGAAGGCCTCTTTGAGTAGGTAATTATTAATCTTATATCTAAAGTATAAGCAGGATCCAGATACACAAAGGAAGAAATGGTGTTCCCGGAATAGGGAACACTATCAAGACCCTGAGGCAGAAAAGAGTTTGGTGTGTTCTAGGAACTCAAACTAGAAACAAGAAAACGAGGAACACAAAAAGTTAAAGAGGAAGGAATGAGAAGGTCACCCAGAACTAATGGGCCATAGTAACCATTTTAGATTTTACCTTAAGTCCAAAAGTAAACCATGTAAAAATTTTAAGCAAAAGAGTTACATCTGCTCACTCATTTAAGAAACTTAATTATCTTGGGAGGCCGAGGGGGGTGGATCATGAGGTCAAGAGATCAAGACCATCCTGGTCAACATGGTGAAACTCCGTCTCTACTAAAAATACAAAAAAATTAGCTGGGCATGGTGACGCGTGCCTGTAATCCCAGCTACGCAGGAGGCTGAGGCAGGAGAATTGCCTGAACCCAGGAGGTGGAGGTTGCAGTGAGCTGAGTGCACCATTGTACTCCAGCCTGGGTAACAAAAAAAAGAAACTTAAATGATCATCTACTAAGTATCAAACACTGCTTTGTAACAGGAAATACAGCCATACAAAAATTACACAAATCCTTTGCTTTCATGAAACTACTACTCTAGTGAAGGGGACAGCTATCTAATAAGTAAATAAATGAAGCCTAGTGTATGTGGATGGCAATGTGCCTGCTATAAAGCCAAGAAAGGAAAGTGGATAGGGTGTACCATATGGGTTGCCATTTTAATAGAGTGGAATGGGAAAGCTCCACTGTGATGTGATACTTGAGCAAAGTCCCGAAGGAAGTGAGGAAGCACACCATGAGCATGTGTAAGAAAATCTAAAAAGGAGCTGCCAGTGAGGTAGGAAGAAAACGAAACTTCTGATGGCCCAGAAGCTTACTAAATATAGTGTTGCAAGGAGTAAAAAATGATCATTTGTGTCAAATGGGGCTGCAGCTCAGTTAAAAATTAGGCTAAAAATTGACTGTTGAATTTTGTTTGCAATGTGGAGGTCATTGGAAAACTCTGATTAAAATAACTTCAGTAAAATAATAGTGGTGACCAATCTGATTGAAGTTGGCTCAGGGAGAATTGAAGAATTGGATATAATCAAGAGTTTTAAAAGTTCGTTCTGTGTACAAAAATCAGTAGCATTCCTGTACACAAATAATGTTCAAGCTCAGAGCCAAATAGAGAAAACAATCCCATTTAAAATAGCTGCAAAAATAAAAATAAAATACCTAAGAATACATCTAAAAAAGGAGGTGAAAGATCTATACAAGGAGAACTACAAAACACTGCTGAAAGAAACCATAGATGACATAAACAAATGAAAAAAACACTCTATGTTCACGAGTTGGAAGAATTAATATTGTTAAATGGCTGCATTGCCCAAAATAATCTACAAATTCAAGGCTATTTCTACCAAGCTACCAATATCATTCTTCACAGAGCTAGAGAAACTATTCTAAAATTCAAATGGAACCAAAAAAAGAGTCTAAATAGCCAAAGCAAGCCTAAGCAAAAAGAACAAAGTGAGAGGCATCACATTACATGACTTCAAACTATACTGTATGGCTACAAAATCAATTAACCAATACAACATGATACTGGTACAAAAAAATAGATACATAGATGAATGAAACAGTATAGAGAGTCCAAAAATAAAGCTGCACACCTACAGCCATCTGATCCTTGATAAAGCTGACAAAAATAGAAATGGGAAAAGCACTCCTTATTCAATAAATGGTGCTTGGATAATTGGTTAGCCATATGCAGAAGAACAAAACTGGACCCATACTTTTCACCTTATATACAAAAATTAATTCAAGATGGATTAAAGGTTTAAATGAAAGATTCCTAGAAGAAAACCTAGGAAACACCATTCTAGACATCAGCCTTGGGAAATAATTTATAACTAGGTCCTCAAAAGCAATTACAACAAAAACAAAAATTGATAAGTGGGACCTAATTAAACTAAAGAGCTTCTGCACAGAAAAAGAAACTATTGACAGAGTAAACAGACAACCTACAGAATGGAAAAAAATATTTGCGAAGTAAATCTGACAAAGGTTTAATGTCCAGAATCTATAAGTAACATAAACAAGCACAACACAAACAACCTCATTTTAAATGGTCAAAATAAATGAACAGAAATTTCTCAAAAGAAGACATACAAAGGATTCCCTGTTTAATAAATGATGTTGGGAAAACTGGCTAACAGTGTGCAGAAAGCAGAAACTGGACCCCTTCCTGCCTTACACTAAAATTAACTCCAGATGGATTAAAGACTTAAACTTAAGACCTAACACCATAAGAACCCTAAAAGAAAACCTAGGCAAAACCATTCAGGACATAGGCATAGTCAAGGACTTCATGACTAAAACACCAAAAGCATTGGCAGCAAAAGCCAAAATTTGCAAATGGGACCTAATTAAACTCCAGAGCTTCTGCACAGCAAAAGAAACAATCATTAGCATGAACTGGCAACCAACAGAATGGGAAAAATTTTTTCCAATCTAGCCATCTGACAAAGGACTTATATCCAGAGTCTACAAAGAACTAAGACAGATTTACAAGAAAAAGCAGATAACCCATCCAAAAGTGGGAGACGGATATGAACAGACACTTTTCAAAAGAAGACATATATTAGGCCAACAAACATATGAACAAATGCTCATCATCACTGATTATTAGAGAAATGCAAATCCAAACCACATTGAGATACCACCTCACACCAGTTAGAATGGCAATCAGTAAAAAATCTGGAGACAGATGCTGGAGAGGATGTGGAGAAATAGGAATACTTTTACACTGTTGATGAGAGCGTAAATTAGTTCAACCATTGTGGAAGATAGTGTGGTGCTTCCTCAAAAACCTAGAAATAGAAATTCTATTTTACCCAGCAATCCCATTACTGGGTATATACCCAAAGGATTATAAATCATTCTATTATAAAGACACATGCACATGTATGTTCATAGTGGCACTATTTACAATAGCAAAGACCTGGAACCAACCCAAATGCCTATCAACAATAGACTGCACAAGGAAAATGTGGCACATATACACCATGGAATACTATGCAGCCATAAAAAAAGATGAGTTCGTGTATTTTGTAAGGAAATGGATGAATCTGGAAACCATCATTCTCAGCAAACTGACACAAGAACAGAAAATCAAACACAACATGTACTCATTCACAGGCGGGTGTTGAACAATGAGAACACATGGACCCAGGGAGGGGAGCATCACATACTGGGGTCTGTTGGGGGAGCCAAGGGAGGAACAGCAGGGGGGTGGGGAGGTTGGGGAGGGATAACATGGGGAGAAATGCCAGATGTGGGTCACAGGGGCATGGATAATTGCCATGTGTGTACCTATACAACGATCCTGCATGATTTGCACATGTACCCCAGAACCTAAAGTAAAGTTAAAAAAAAAAGAAGAAGACATACAAGTGGCCAAGAAACATGAAAAAATGTTCCACATCACTAATCATCAGAGAAATTCAAAGCAAAACCACAATGAGATACCATCTCACACCAGTCAGGATGGCTACAATCAAAATGTCAAAAAACAACAGATGCTAGTGAAGCCATGAAGAAAAGGGAAGGCTGACACCCTGCTAGTGGCAAAGTAAATTATTCCAGACACTGTGTGAAGTAGTTTGGAGAGTCCTTAAATAATTTAAAGCAGAACTACCCTTTGACCCAGTGATATGGTTTGGTTATGTCTCCACCCTAATCTTATCTTGAATTGTAGTTCCCATAATCCCCCATGTGTCATGGGAGGGACCTGGTAGGATGTAGTTGAATCCTGGGGGTAGTTACCTTCATGCTGTTCTCATTATAGTGAGTGAGTTCTCACAAGATCTGATGGTTTTTTATGGAGCTTTTTCTCCTTTGCTTGGCATTTCTCCTTCTTACTGCCATGTGAAGAAGGACATGCTTGCTTCCGCTTTCACCATTATGGTAAGTTTCCTGAGGCCTGCCCAGCCCTGCAGAACTATGAGTCAATTAAACTTCTTTTCTTTAGAAAATAGTCTCAGGTATTTCTTCATAGCAACATGAGAACAGTCTAATACACCCAGTAATACCATGTTCTTCATAGCAACATGAGAACAGTCATATATACCCAGTAATGGTATATATGGGTATATATCCAAAGGAAAATAAATTTTTCTACCAAAAAGACACATATACTCATAACAGCACTATTCACAACAGCAAAGACATAGAATCAATCTAAACACCCATCAATGGTGAACTGTATAAAGAAAATGTGGCACATATACACTATGGAGTACTATGGAGCCATAAAAAGGAATGAATGAAATCATGTCTTTTGCAGCAACATGGATTCAGCTGGAGGCTATTATCCTAAGCAAATTAACACAGGAACAGAAAGCCAACTACTGCATGTTCTCACTTATAAGTGGGAGCTAAACAATGGGTACTCATGGACATAAAGATGGCAACAATAGGACTACCAGAAGGGGGAAGGAGTGGGGAAAGATTGAAAAACTATTTAGTGCCATGCTCAGTACCCCAAATCTCAGCATCACCGAGGTAACAAACCTGAACATGTACCACCCGAATCTAAAATAAAACTTGACATTTTTTAAAGTTCATTCTGGTTGCTCTATAGGCAATTGGGCAAGTGTGAAAACAAGGACTCCCATAAGAAGGCGGGTGCAATAGTACAGATGAGATGTTTTGGTGACACAGACTAAGGTAGTGACAAAGACAACAAAGTTTTATTTTATGATTAAACTACAATATATGTTATCTCTTTTCTGTGGATCAACATCAATAATCTTTCTAAATGGATATTCATACATTTATTTTTTAAATAAACTCAAACTCTTAAATTATGTCCCAGAGTAATTAAAGAGAAAGAAGGTTTTAATCTCCTATCACACGTATGGTTAGAAAATTACTTTCCCAAAACTTTTTATGTTCTGTTGGGTGTTTATCAAATTATTTAATCTTATTTCAACATGATATTCAGGAATCATTAAAAATGCAAATAATAGATGATAGTATTTTTAATTACTCTTATCTCCCTCATTCTTCCACCACTTACCACAATCATAGGTATGTGATAGGAAGAGTTCCTGGGTTTTTCAACAGATATTACCTATAAGTTACTGAAAAAGCTATAGCTGATGAAAGGGAGGTGTGGATCCTATTGATGAATTTTGAAATCATTATTATCCAAAATGGAAAATTTCCATAGAATGGAGACTGAGAAAGCATACCTCTTTATTTTTTCACTTTTTAAACTCTACCATACTGTGTATTTATTCTTTCTGTCTCTTTTAAATCTTCAAGAATGAAATTATTGGTAATCGTTTTGCTTTTTTATTTGGTCACCTGATGTGAAACCATCTAACATGCACAAAACACAAGATTCAACCCACTACTTCCCAGTGAGGTTTGAAACATGCCTAGACTTTCTGATAGAAAATAAGTAATTCCCAGTGAGGGAAAATGTTATGCTGTAAATAGCTGCCTCTTGTATTAATCCACAGGCTTTACTATTTGCTCCGTTTTCTCTCATAAGATTAACATTTAAAAAGCCTCTTTGTCACAGACTGAAATTGAATTGTGAAATGTGCTACTGAATAAATAATTTCTTCCTGAATGTTAATTACATAGGCAATTATCCTGAAGTGTAATTTTACATAAATACAGTTTTAGGGGTTCTACAGATGCAAACAACTGCACAAATGCCTCCTCAATTGGAAAAAAAAGTTTTTGAGGTTGAAATGGAATATGCTGAATACATATTAAATATTAATCTGTAAGTTTATGGAATTCATCAGAGGCTTTAAGGCAACTACACAGCTAAATCTTTATAAAGACAAACTATTTTCATTATATATTTGTAACAATTACAAAATTTAGTATACTGATACTTAAAGATTTTAGCCAAAAGTTTTAAATGAGATAATTTCCAATTATAAGAATCTGAAAATAAAATTTAACCAACTTTGATATTCACAATTTCTTTCAGACAAAATATTTGAAATGCAACTATCAGCTCCTTATTTGATAATGATATGATGATACGATGATGATGGTAATAAACTAATATTCACAAAACTGCCTCATTCACTTGTTACAGCCAATAGACTTTTGGCCAAGACTTCTTACTCCAATAAAAATCACAATTGGGAATGATCCAAGATGGCCGATCGCTAACATCTCGGGATTGCAGCTCTCAGAGAAAGCACAGAGAACTAGAGGACACCACAGTTTCAGACAAATTCTGGTCGCTCACGGAGCAGAAGATCCCCAGTGGAGGAGTCACACGGGTCGCCAGTGCTGGCACCTCGGCGCGGCAGCTCTCGGAGCAGAGTAAACAGGGCTGGCTCCCCTTCTGACCGAGGTTTGGAGGACCCACATGGGTCCTCAGCACGACTCCTAAGGCTGGCGCAGCGGCTGAAACAGCACCTCGGTGCGGCAGCTCTCAGCGCAGAGTAAACGAGACTGGTTCCCCTTCTGACCGAGTTTGGCGCCCTGGGAAGGCAGTCACCTATCACAGACACAAGAAGGAAGCCAGACAGGAGAATCCTGGGCAGAAAAGCACCATCAGTCTTAACGCCGCTGTTCTGGCCCTGGGAACTAACAACTTGGACGTCCACTCAAAAGACCTAATCTGAAAGTTGGTAATTTCAAAGATGACAGGAGGATAAATTTACAATGATGGGAAGAAACCAGCGTAAAAAGGCTGAGAATACTCAAAATCAGAACACCTCTCCCTCTAAAGATGATCACAGTTCCACATCAACAATGGAACAAGGCTTGATGGAGAACAAGCACATCCCAATAACAGAATCATGCTTCAGGGAATGGATAATAAGAAACTTATGTGAGTTAAAAGAACATGTTGTAGCCCAACGTAAAGAAACTAAGAACTTTGAAAAAAGGTTTGATGAAATCCTATTGAGAATAGACAACTTAGAGAGGAATATAAGTGAATTAATGGAACTGAAGAATACAATACAGGAATTCTGAGAAGTATGCACAGGTTTAAACACTCGAATTGTTCAAGCAGAAGAAGGATATCAGAGGTCAAAGTCCAACTTAATGAAATAAAACAAGAAGACAAGATTAGAGAAAAAAAGGATAAAAAGGAATGAGCAAAGTCTACAAGAAATGTGGGACTATGTGAAAAGACCAAATTTACGTTTGATAGGTGTACCTGAATGCTATGGAGAGAATGAATCCAAGCTGGAAAATACCCTTCAGGAAATTTTTTCCCAATTCAGGAAAATTTTTCTGAACTAGCAAAGCAGGTCAATATTCAACCCCAGGTAATACAGAGAACACCACAAAGATATTCCTCAAGAAGAGCAACCCCAAGGCACATAATTGTTAGATTCACCAGGGTTGAAACGAAGGCGAAAATACTAAGGGCAGCCAGAGAGAAAGGTCAGGTTACCCACAAAGGCAAGCCTATCACACTTACAGCAGATCTCTCAGCAGAAACTCTACAAGCCAGAAGAGAGTGGGGGCCAATATTCAACATCCTCAAAGAACAGAACCTTCAGCCCAGAATTTCATATCCAGCCAAACTAAGCTTCACAACTGAAGGAAAAATAAAATCTTTTATGAACAAGCAAGTACTCAGAGATTTTATTACCACCAGGCCTGCTTTACAAGAGCTTCTGAAAGAAGCATTACACACAGAAAGAAACAAACAGTATTAGTCTTTCTAAAAATATACCAAAAAGTAAAGAGCACCAACATAAAGAAGAATTTAAATCAATGAATGGATAAAACAGCCAGTTAACATTCAATGGCAGTAATCCAAAATTTAAATAGACTAAATCCCCCAATCAAAAGACACAGCCAAAACCCAACGGCATGTTATATCCAGACCTGTTTCACATGCAAGAATATACAAAGACTCAAAACAAAGGGATGGAGAAAGATTTACCAACCAAATGGAGAGCAAAAATAAATAAATAAATAAATAAATAAATAAATAAATAAATAAAATGTAGGAGTTGCAATTCTCATATCGGATAAAATAGATTTTAAAGCAACAAAGATATAGTGGTAAAAGGATCAATGCAACAACAAGAGCTAACGATCCTAACACCCAGATACATAGAGACTTAGATTCAATGAGACAGAAAATTAATAAGGATTTCAAGGACTCAAACTCAGATCTGGAACAAGTAAACTTAATAAATATTTATAGAGCTCTCCACTTCAAATACACAAAATATACATTCTTGTCAATACCACATCACACCTATTCATAGGTTTAAATGAAACATTGATTGTCCATTATTAATACCCATTTTTTCAGAATAAAGCAATATTTCTGTTCACCCTCCCTCTTTCTCTTCCTCTCCTTTACTCATTTTTTTTTCTTTCCTTCTCTCAAAAAAAAAAGAAAAAAAAAATCAACTTGTAAACCTCTAGATCTAGGTCGGCAATGTCTCTCTCATTGCTTGATTTCCTTTCTTCCCTTCCCTCCCTCACCCCTTCCACCCTTCCTTCCTTCCTTCATCCCTTCCTTCCTCCCTCCCTTCCTCCTTCCCTCCCTTCCTGCCTTCCTCCCTTCCTCCCAAAAAAAAAAAAATTACAATTACATTGAATCTAGGCTCATTTGCTTATTGAAGATAGTAACTAGCAAAATAGGTAATATTTGAGCACTTACTATTTACAGCACTCAATTAAGCATTCTACCTGTGTTGTCCCTTTTAAAATCACAGCAACTCTATGACACTCTGATCAGGAAACCAAGGTTAGGAGTTTAAAAAAAAAAAAAACTTAGCCAAGTTCATACCACCACCACAAGAACTTTAGATACAGGCTTCAACTCCAGGTCTTGCTAACTCCAAAATTCACCCTACAAAGTAGACTCTGCTTTGTAATGTAGAAAGAAAAGCCTTAGAGTTAAACCAGAGTTCAAACTGTCAGTGCTTTCAATCATAGCCTTAAATTCTCTGCGTTCTTTCTACTTTGGTAAATATTTATCCTGAGCTGGCATTGGATATAGGTTAGAGGCAGCATCCAAATAATTTCTCCTGATTATAAGAGTAAGTCAAAGTATTGCTGCTATCTTAAAAAGACAAGACAATTAATTGATTTATGTTTTAAACTTCAGCTTAAAATTTCTTCCTATTCAAATTGTGAGCTGAAGACCCAAAGCATCAACATCACTTGGGAACTTCTTATAAATGCAGAAATTAAAACTCCATTCCAACTTGCTGAATGAGTCCCCAGTTTCAGAAGCACTAATATAGATAATAGGTCATCCAGGTCCATGTAGATCCTGCACTAATCTCCTCTAATATTACATAAAATCGCTAAGAAGTTTTACAAGTGTCATTTATAAGTAGTCACTATACACTTCTAGCACTTGATAATAATGATGAGAAATGAGGTCAGCAGATGCACAAAGTGAGATCCAGAAAGTACAGACCTTGTGTTTTGAAATTTCCCCAAATTTTCCAATCTATAAAGCTAACCCAGAAAAGCTTCTATTTAGAGACTCTTAGGCAGACAGCTTTTACTAATGCTTATATTACTGCTCAATTTCAGTGAAAGGATTCTGTTTTTGGAAAATATTTCAATCACTGATTTTTTTTAAAATAATGAATAGGTATTAATTTTGCACGATATGAAGGCTTGTTTACACTTTAATTCTATGTCACATTTTGTAAATCACAAAACACCCCATCAACATCTCCAAACATTTTTTATTATTGCTAGCTTACCTTTACATTTTTTTACTTAAACTCCCAAAGAACTAATATCTATACTCTGTTTTTCCCTTTATCAAATTTTTCTGAGTATTATGACAACATAAAATATTTAAAGGGTACATTAGAATCAGTTACTGTTGAAACATTCTGAAATTTCCACGTTAAAAGGCACTGGTTAAAATGATCTTTACTTATATGTAAACAGTTGTCTGCAGAATTTTAGGATATTAGGAAAGACTTTCCTGCCTGTATCAGTCAGAGTTCAGAAAGAGAAAAAACAAACTTCATTATTACTAACTGAAAGAAACATGTAAATTGTTATAGGGTATTAAATAACCATCTTTAGAAGGGCTGTGGAAATGGAATGTAGTCTGAGATTCATGGAATGATGCCCAAAGTCTCATTGTAGAACTTGGACCTATGAGAACTACTGTCACTGATACAATAAGACAACTATAGAAAGAAGCAGCTGACTGTAGAATCAGGAAGCCACTGCAACAGCTCCCAGAATCAAATCACTTCTGCCATAAGCTCCACTAACCAGTATCAAATAGAGCCCACTAAGCATTCTATAAAGATTTCTTTCTGTAAGTGATGTAGTATATGGTAAGACCAGTGTGTACCATGAAAGTCCCAGTGTGGTGGGGAAAGATGTAATGACATCTACAGGAAAAGTTGTTTTGTCCACAAGGTTACAGAAGATCTCAACAGAGGAGGAACTTTGGTAAATACTCACATGGATACAAATAATTTTACATTCTGGGCCCATTATTAGAAGTCTATTCACATATTTCTTCACTAAACTTACTTATCACCAATCTTCCAATCATTGCCTTTCCAAAATGCTTTCCATGAATTGGTACTGAGCCATGATTCTGACCATTCAGACAAAAGTGGAAAATCACTTATGCCACACAACTTTCTGCCTGCTAGAAGAATCTGCTTTCCCTGTTATGCTCTAGGCCCACCTCCTCCCCGGGTTAAAATGCTACAGCAGGGCATTTGTGCACTGCTGGATTATCAGGCAGGGCTCCAGGTAAGCCAGATTTAAACTTTTCTTCCTCAATTAGCTAGTTATAGAAAACACTTCATGAGGCCACAGGTGAGTTGATGGTGAGGTAGCACTGCAACAGGAGTAGGTATGTTGGAAATGTGAGTCACCTGCTTTTACAATTTTTTAGTGCCTACAGGTTTGGCTTAAGCCTGATCTTACAGATGCCATTTCTACTCGATGCTGGAGTGCTGCTAGACATACTTGATATTAATGCCTGTTGAAGCAAAAAACACTCAAGTCATTATTGGAGACTATGTTTTCATGGTCAGACTTTCAGTGGGCCCCAGTAGCAAGCCAAGAGCAGTTTCTCAAGAGTAGGGCATTTTTTACTTTTGAATACTACTTGTTTGGATACTTGTAGTACATATTTGAGTGTATAGGTGTCTGCTAACTCCTCTGTAGATAGGACATCCCAAACTACAGACACTTCAAGCACCACTGGATCTGTAGGCTCATAAAAACTAAATGGCAGAGCTTGGCACTGAGGCTTCAACCAGCTGCAGTGTCTTCTCTTACTCTTACTCTCATTCAAATCTGATAGCTTTCTGGGTTCCCTCAATAGATAGGTCAGAGCACATTCCCAAATGTGGGATATGTTGCCTCCAAAATCCAAAGCAACCCACTAAACATTATACCTCCTTCTTAGAGGCATTTAGTTCAAGACCAGCTTGGCCAACATGGTGAAATCCTGTCTCTACTGAAAATATGAAAACTAGCCAGACATGGTGGTGGGCGCCTGTAATCCCAGCTACTTGGGAGGCTGAGGCAGGAGAATCACCTGAAACCAGGAGGTAGACTTTGCAGTGAGCTGAGATCATACTACTACTCTCCAACCTGGGCAACAGAGTGAGACTCTGTCTCAAAAAAAAAAAGAAACAAGGAAAACATCTACCCATAATGTCCATCATTCTTCCCTCAAAATACTCATTTACCTGTAAAGTTTGAAATCCTACTATTAAAAATTAAAGTACATTCTTGAATATGAGTGATGTATACCCCTGAGGTGAATATAATATTAAAATCTTATCAATCATTTATACCTTAGTAAAAATTAGTTGATCAGTTCTCTTTATAATATTTACTGGAGGTTATTGTACTGAAGCAAAAAAAAATCTTTTATATTACAGGTAATTGCAGATGTTACTTCACTTATTCATTCTTTCTTTTCCTGTCTACCAAGTTTTTAGGGCAGCTAAGTGAATATACATTTTATTATCCTCATTTTTGAGAGGAGAGAAAATGAGTAGATATATAAATAAATTGCTTAAATGGCAGATCTGTCTCCAAAGGCTGTTCTTCTGATCCTCATGGGATAAGCATCTGGATGGGGAAGATTCTTCCAGCTGGGTAGGTAAGTACCAAAGACACAAGGAAAGGAAAGAAGGCTAAACTTCAGAAGTATGCAACTGTCAATATGCAAGGCAAAGGTCAGCCATAGGCATAGTTTCCCCTCCCCATAAGACTTTTTCAAAGTGCTTAATTTACTCTGATTCATTTTAAAGTCTTTCATAGGTACAAACAATTCAGATTTCTTGGCATTTCTTGAAACGCTGGATGATGTGGCGATGCTAAGCCTACATTAGGGGCTTAGCACAGGGCAACATCAGCAAGAGCTAAGACTGCCTCTGTAGATGAGTTCACAGGCTAATTCACCACAGAGCCCAATAGCCTGTTGAAACCTGGCCCAATAGTCTGTTGAAAAGATAAGCTGGCAACACAGTCTCTTTCTCCCATTAATGTAACCTACAGTGCTCTTGCAGGCATTTAAATTTACTGTTACTATCCCAGCTCGACTTGGTACAGGGTTGGGGGAATACAGGAAAATAGGCAATAAATAATTTGGTCTGAAACAGATCTTGATAGCTGAGATACAAAACCACTATCTTCTGATTTGATGCCAATTGTTTGAGGGATACGTTTTCATAATGGCTTTATCTATTTAAAGGAACTGAAAATTAGTCTAGTTTTATTCCAAATGCCAATGCAGCTGAAAGAGTTTACTTACAACTATAATGAGTTTCATCTTGCTCAAGACTTGGAACCACTGATTACTGAATATCTATCCCCCAAATCATAATAGCTTTAATTTGCTCAATCTCCATATTTGTTTTAGCAATTCCTCTAAATCATATGGTCAACAAGGTATATTATTGCTGTGTAAATTCTCTATATGATTGTTTTGTTGAAGAGCAACATCGGGAACCATCACTTTTAATTAAGTTTACCAAATATTAAGACATATGTTCTTTTGGCCAGAGTTTTGATCTGTTTGCTATGGCTATATTATCCCACATTTTGCTATTAATAATATATTACTTTCTTGGTTTAATGTGTGTAATAGATCCCTAAACTGTTTATTTGTTTAAACTTAAGAATAACCTATTAATATATAATCTTAGCTACATTTAATCTGGTAATGCAGTTCACAGTAGTCAAAGGCAGTATATATCTTTCAATTATTATGTAAATCCTTGTTCTGTATATCAGAAGTTGGATGCATTGTTAATGTTATGTGTCAACTTGACTGAGCTAAAGGATGCCCAGATAGCTGGTAAAACATTATTTTGGGGTGTTTCCGTGAGGGTGTTTCCAGAAGTGATGAACATTTACATCAGTACACTGACTAAAGAAGATAGGTAGAGGATGGGCAAATTTACTGCCTCTCACCGCATGTGAGATAGAACATCAGTGTTCCTGATCTTGGGGCCTTCAGACTTGAACTGGGACTGATACCATCATGCCCCATCCACTACCACCACCACCATCCTCTCAGGCCTCAGTCAGAATGAATTATACCACTAGTTTTCCTGGTACTCCAGCTTGCAAATGGAAAATAGAGACCGTGTGTGTGTGTGTGTGTGTGTGTGTGTGTGTGTGTGTGTGTGTATTAGTTGTGTTTCTCTGAAGAGCCCTAACACACCACATGACCTTAACCAAGTTATTTCTGCTTTCTGAGCTTTGATTATCTGTGAAATAAGGTAACAATATCTACTTCCCAACATAACATAATCACAAGGACCAAAAGAAATAATAAGAAGGAAAAAAGGAAAACACTTCACAAACCATTGTAAATTAACCCTATGTGACTTTTTGAAGTTGCCTCAGTATTAAGAACTTCTTGTACTGAATGCCAAAATTCTGTTTCTAGGCTAGTGTACTGCTTAGTATAAGATGATATAAATATTTGTAAAATATTTTAGATAATTTAAACAGTTTAGATGGAACAAGTACAGTTCCATCTAAACTGTGAGCTTGTGAAGATCTGGTCCTATGCCTCATCCTCTCTTCCACCATGCCTAATATAGTTTCTATCCTAATTGATAAGATAAGCTGGCAACACAGTCTCTTTATCCTACTTCCTATCGGCAAGGAGACTAAGAATCTAATGGAATCTAATTGGAACCAGTGCTACCCCTCAGGGCAGTAAAGGAGAGCCACTTACAACTGCAATAGTAGTGTGTTTATTTTTTTTAAAAAATGAGCCAGGTCTAATGAAAAGTCAAAATCTTTTTAGTAAAATAATTCTATTTGCTGATGTTGTTGTTTTGCAATGGGCAATGTCAAATTACATTAATAGAAGAAATGTACTTTACTCATTTGAGATAATACTGTGTTGACTATGAAAAAAAAATTCTTACCTTGCTTCTTTGGTGAAATTACTGAAGAAATCAACCACAACAACTACAGACAGAAACAGAGGTGGAAAAATCTTACTTTTCACCCATTAATGGGGGAAAAAGCCACCCTTCACCTCCAAATCGGATACAGCCAAGGCCTGAAACCCTTAAGACACAAGAAGAAATTGCAGGTAAGGGAATCAAAACTATTCTATGAGGGAGGAGTAGGGAACAAAACAGTGAATAGGAAAACAGACAGAAAAAAGTCAAGGAAAGTCATTCAGGGGACAGAGGAATTTTTGAAGCCTTAATTAAAGGAAGAGTCTTCCTTTCCACACTTGTAAGAGAGAAAGGAAGAGAGATAAAACCTTCAGTATTTTGAGACCCTTGATATGCCCCATTAAAGAACATCAGAAACCTCTGTAGTAATAAAATATGTGCTTATGCTGGGGAAGAAGGGGAGATGAGAGAATCAGGTACAGAATGGTAACTTCTCTGTAATCATCTTTCTCAGGCTTTGGAAGAGAAGACACCAGAAGGATGTTACCCCCCGCACCAATGGATTACAAGAAAGAATTATGTCTGTCCATCCAGCAAATGAGAAATACAGGTGACAGCAAAATAGAAGGCCCCAAACACCCAAGACCCTATTCCCCTAAGGGTAGCATGAAATAATCTTTGGTGTTCTATAAGATATTGCATGAATAAATGAAAAACAAAACTAAAAATTCGTGATGAACAAGTGACCTGCGCAACATTTGATTTTCCTTACTTGCCTACATTTGTGTTGTACTGCTTCTAGCTATTTTATGTAGCTTTGAGTGGTTCCTAAACATTTGTATTTCACAGAATAGTAAAAATTCAAGAACAAATTTGAAGGCTGATATACACTTTCCATTGTTTTTTTTTTAGTAGATTTTTAAAGTACCAATTACTACAACATCGCTCTACAAAAATATATATATTTCATCCACCCCAAATCCCATAATATCAGGATTTTAAAATTGAAGAAATTTAACTGTTGAAACATCCTTTTTACTCTCATTATTTCTGTCATTTTGCACAGACAAGTTTTAACTGGGGTTTGGGAGACACTTCTCTATGCTTTAGTCTAAACTAGACTCTAAACAGTCTCTGCATGAAGAAACCCTCATCTCTCAGATACACAAAGCCATTAACACTATTATGGTGCATAATGAAGTTGATGCATGTGAAATTGCCAATATTCGACCATTTTGACCTATTAAAAAAATGAAAATGTCATATAGCTGAACCTAATATCGTGATCTTTTTGTCTGTCCTTGACCATTTTATAATGTCAAATAAATGTTAGAACTATGACAAATGTATTCACAGCAATTCTGGGGAATTATATCTTATCTAAAGAAAGCATTTAGTAATTCTCCACACATGAACAAGTGTTCGAGAAAAGATTTTACTAAGTGCTCCTTATCATATTTTGTGCAATTCTGAGAATCTATATTGGGGCAAAGGGGGCTATTAAAATGCTAAACCTTTTAAATATCAAATCTTTAATTATATTCATTACAACAAATCAGCCTTTCGCCAAATTAACTCAAGATTATCAGGTACATACCACAGTGTTCAGCGCGTAATAAACTTTTAGTAAAGGTTAGTTAGTGTCTTAGGGATGGCTTGGTTACAGAGAGAGGAAACTTTTTCATCCAAGTTAAGAAACAGAAGTTTGCTATATAAGGAGTTGGGGGACTCTCACAGAACCCATCCTAAGAAGGGGCAAGCATCATGGGAATAGAAATGTCAGGCAGCTACTTTTTCCACATTTTCTGCCAACGGTTTGATCTCTCCCCTCCTCTGCCCATATTGCTTCTCTCTACAGAATTCTAATTCCTATTTTCCCATAACATTGTCTTGCAACACTGGTTATAAGACCACACAGAGAAAATAAGCCTCTCCCCAGTCCCAAACTCTTGCTTTAGCCCATAAAACTGGACATTTTCCCTGTTTCAAGAGTATTGGGAAGGAAGTGTATCTTCTCTTTACCCTCTTCCTACACTTGTTTTCCTGAGCAGGACCGATCTGACTGGTGAGGCTGAACAGAGCATCTTTGGACATACAGAATCCAGGAATTTTTTTAATTCTCTTTCTTTTGGGGTCTGCCCTTCCTACATGCCTTGGGTGTTCTCTCTCCAACAAGGTGATATGATATCCATACAGAATGCTTATTCTGGCAGGTCTTGCTTTCAACAGGAATGGATAAGGGGATGCCTGTGAAATTATAGCTGCTCCTTCTGCTCCTAGAAGAAAACTTCAACTACAGAGGTAAGAGGTAAGAAGCCAGCCAATTTTGGTCTTGAATCCAGGTGATTTTCCAACTCAGATTTACTAATAGCAAAGCTGATATTTTGGTACCACTGAAGTCATGAATCTTTTTCTTTAGTATAACTACTTGATTCCCTAACAACAGCTCTGGGGCCTCCAGCTGTCCAACTCAGTTCCTATAGCTATTAGTTCAAACAAAGGAGAGTGAGATAATTTAATTAGTTCTGGTTAAATCAACTGTCCATCCCTGTTGTGGGCAGATACTCCAGTTATAGCCAAAGGGGTAAGTGTACTTCAGCCTAGGTCTCCTTCTATAGGAGAAAATGGGAAAATTCCAAAGAAGGTAAGTTGGGTAGACACACTGAAAATCAAAGTACTATTTTGATTTCTAACATTTCAGGGCTCTAAAATAGCATTCACCAATAAACCCATTACTATTTAATAAGTTCCACATATTGCATTCAGTGACAGGATGGCTCTCAATTTGACAAATATAAGACATTTCTACCCAAACCACATTTAAAGATACTGGATATTTTTTTACTTTTATTGCAATGTGTTCCTGAAAATTACATCATAAAGTGGGTTGCCATTGAGCAAACTAGAAAAACAACATAGTAAGTATGAGGTGTAGGCCATTGAGTATATTACAGCCATGTACAGTGCATAAAACTTCAAAATTGATTGACTTCCTGATCCTTATCTCCAAAATTGAAGTTATCCACCCAATAGCAAGCAGAGCAGCTAGAAATTTCTAGGCTTCTCTCCACAGAGACCTGCCATGATGAAGACTTCAAAGACAGAATGATTATACAAAGTAGTCTCCAGTCAATTAAAATCATGCTTCAAATCTGATAAACAGGTATCATATTCTCCAGTATATTATTAGCATATAAATACACAATTCTAAATCATGCTACATATAAATAACTAAATTTATAGCTTCAAATTTTAACATAAAGCTAGTATGCAAATGATAATATACATTAAATATTTAATTTAAATTATTGTTGCTTGTAATTTTGTAATTTATAAGGACAGAAGTGTGTTGGTTTGATTAGCCCAGGACTCTTTGAAGAAGCTGCACATGTGAGTTGAAACTGGGGTTTTCTTTTTCTTTCAACAAATTCCAATAAAGCTAGCAGAGAAATTCAAAATCATTCTACTGACCTTGGAGATGAACTCAAAGCATTAAGCCCAGAGGTCAGTAGAGGATTGTTGTTGATGCTAATGATAGGGCTTCTCTGAGTAGAAAGCATTTTAAAAGTCAAGGATGACCCAACATTTCTTTCCTTCACCTCTTACCACTACTGAAACTTATTTACAAGGTACTACACACCAGACACTTCTTAACTGTGTACTGAATTGAATTCAAAACTTCAAATGTAGCTCTACATAACAAAACTAATGGTGCCACCAGGAAAAATAAATCATCCACTCTCACTCCTCTTCTGCGTTCTTGACATTTGTTACCAAGAATCAGATACCTTCATACAGGACTGCCATTAACAATTACCAGGTCACAAATAACACTCTGTATTATTTAGGGTAGGCTAACTGCCATAATCAAGAGACCCAAATAAACTTTGACCATCGCTGTATATTTTTTGCTCACATAAGAGTCAGGAAGCATAACAGTCAGTAGGTCAGCTCTCCTATAGTCAGGATCATTGAAGAATCAGACTTCGTCCATTTGTGGCTCTGCCAAGTACATGAGCCCTTATGTTCATCTGAATCCAGCTATCAGAAGGAAAAAGATAGTGGGAGAAATCTGCCTGGAAAGTTTGTATGGGGAAGCCTGGAAAGTGACAATTATTGCCTCTAATCCATTCGTTGGCCAGAACTCAAATCTCCTGGCCAAACTCAACAGCATGGAAAGCTAGAAAAAGTCTAGCTTCAGATCCAGGAAAAAAAAAATGATTTTAATGAAGACCTAAGGTCTCTACCATATTCCTTTTTAAAACGAGCATTAAAATAAGGATAATAAACTCAAGAGTCTAAAACAACCAGTTAAGAAACATATAAGAAAAAGGTCCTGGTGCAACTGTCCAAAACTAGAGAACATTCCATGCCTAAAGGGACAGGCACTATTTGAATCCAGCAAATTGTCATCACAAAAAATGGGAACATAGTATTATAGATCTAATTTTTCAAGAGAAGGCAGGAATCTAGAATTTTTATGTTAATTCTTATTATAATATTAAGATGTTAACAATTATTTAATGTTTTAAGAAATAATATGCAAGTTACACAAATATTTCTGCATGTCCTATTTTACTCAAAGCATGTAAATTGTAAACTGCTTTAAAATATATAACAAAGCTCTAAAAACATAACTGTTTTTTAAAAAAAAGCACGACTTAGTATCCTAATACATATTTGCAGAGGTTGAGTTAATAAAAGAACAAATGAACTTCAGAATGGAGGCACGAGTATTAATTAAGCAGCATTAATTAATAGTACCTAATTAATAGTGATTATTGGTAGTAATATTAATTACTAGTTATTAACAAAAATTATTAGGTAGTATTAATTAACTACCATGTGCTACAAGGATATCACAACTTAGAAAGTAACCAAAGTCAGGGACTGCCTGTGCCTTTATAAATCCTCTAAATAACTAGAAGAATCACAAGTAGACTCAATCGTATTTCTTAGTTTATTAACTGCTTAGAAATTAGGCTTTGATTTATTTGTTCATTTAACAAATGCTCACTGTATGTACAAGATACTGTGTTAGCTGCTGCAGAGAAAAGCATTCTGATTAAACTCTTCCCTTGGGGAATTTGCATTTAATAAGGAAATAGTATAAGAATATAACTAGCTATAATATGAGGTCAAAAGTAAAAAAGCCATATGACTGTTGAGTTCAGACACAAAAGAGAATGTATATCACTGAGATGATCAAAAATGGCTTCCTGAGGCAACTTGTATTTGACAGTGAAATTGGGATATGTAAAAATGGGAGGTAAGGATGTCATGAAAAAAAAAAGCATTAACCAAGACATGTAACTTGGAAAAGTAAAGGTGTGCATTAGGGTGGTGGGTGGCTGGAACACGAGGTATCTTAAGGCGACAAGTACGATCTATAATAGTTTAATTTTTTAGCCCTTCAGTAATTTGTAAAATCCTTGAAGCTTATTAGTGGAGATATTTCCCTCCAAATGGGACGAATCTATAACAAAACTCAGCCAATAGCTTATAGAAAGCAGGTAAAATTTTACTGATATAAATTCTACTGACTTCAAAATACTGTTATTTGCAATTGCTACTTGTTTTTGTGTCTTATTAAATCCAGTATTCTTCTGGTTTACTCATGATATATGCTGCAACAACTCCAAGTGTTATCATGAACTTCTTGTACCAGAAATCTGCACAAAGTCAGGTCCTGAGCTGCCTGGTTACAAGCTGCTTTTATTACATCAGTCACCTCCTGTTCATATTTCCAATAGGTGACATTTGCATAATTCCATCTGTCCAATTTATCTCTTCTCAAGCCCATATTGTTTCAGTGACATTTGGGAACCTTCCAAATTGTTCTTCTATATATCTTTGGTTTGTAGAAATTACCTCTGCAGTTGATTTCTAATGAGAAGTAATCTCAGAGTTATTCTTTGGTTTATTTTAAAGAAATATTTTGATATTTCTTGCCCTGGATTTATCATTTTATTTGCTTTCACAGTTCAGATAAATCTGTTCTCAAGTCATTTTAACAGTGCTAGTCAAATACATTATAATATCTTACATTGGAGTTAGAAATATTCTTATGTATGGCAATTAGTAGCAAGTGATAACTTTTTAACTTATGCATACGTGGGATAGATTCTGTAGATTTGTAAGATTTCTCATTAGCCATTCTGAAACTACTCCATTCAGTATGATAACTACCTCTATTTTGAAGTTCTTCCATTTCCATCCTCATCAAATCTTGTCAAACCCACAGGCTACAGCAATTTTGTTCCTCTCTGTTATTGAGATATTTCTAGTTAGTAAAACAGTTAACAGCTTAGGCTACTTTATATTATCAGTTTCGGAAAATAAAATGTTCAGTCTATTGGGCAAGATTTTATAAAATCAGTTCTTAGAGTTCTAAACCACTTAATGTATTATCATTATTTCTTTTGGGATTTTAAATTTTAGTCTTGACATCATCAATGCTGTTACCATTATTGTTATCATTATTGTTTTCATAAATATTGCTATTTATAATAGCAGTATAGCATCTGATAATTCAATATCTGGACCTGAATATCCTAATACACAGTACAATATACTATGTTTACCACCGTTCTATCCAACTAGGTCAAAGTAAATACCCCCCCATGTATTTTTCAACTTAGAAACAGACTATTTAATCAAAAAGTTTCTGAATCAAGTTTGTGAGGTGAATTTATCAAATCAAAGGCACCAACATTTCAATTAATGGTGCTCAATATCATAGAAATTGCTTATTTTCTGAATTATATGTTAAAAATGATCTTTAAAAAACTATTCAACATTTTTTTTTAATGTATATTTGGCAATTATAGCCCCAGACTTACCTCTTAAAAATATTTTTGAGCCACCGCGCCCGTCCGGTGGCTGTAATCTCAGCACTTTGGGAGGCCAAGGCAGGTGGATCACAAGGTCAAGAGATCGAGACCATCCTGGTCAAAATGGTGAAACCCCGTCTCTACTAAAGATACAAAAAATTAGCTGGGCATGGTGGCGCGTGCCTGTAATCCCAGCTACCCAGGAGGTTGAGGCAGGAGAATTGCCTGAACCCAGGAGGCGGAGGTTGCGGTGAGCCGAGATCGCGCCATTGCACTCCAGCCTGGGTAACAAGAGCGAAACTCCGTCTCAAAAAAAAAAAAAAAAATTTATTTTGTGTATCTTGGAGATTACTTTGACAAAATGCAATATGGCGTAAGGTTAGAAAACAGTTCCAAGTACTCACATGTATTTGTTTATTTTTCCTTTCATAGGTAGCCCAATCATGATTTGCATAAGTAATATTGCTGGTTAATATAAATATATAGGCTCTAATAATAGATTATAATTTATTATTTTACACATTTGGGGGATAATTCCACAGCTATCTGAAGTTTCAGGCAGCTGTGCAGTTTAAAATACTTATTTTTTATAGAGAAAAATTATTTTATTGTCTAAGCCCGTATGGCTTACTGTGACATTCTGTAAACCTAGTTTGGTAGAAAAAAATTTGGTATTTAGTCTTTATTCCAAATATGTAGAATGTATAATGTATATTTACTCATATAACAACATTTATAGAAATTTTATAATTTTGTTCTTACTGGTCAGAGTTTGCTAGACTGTAGTTTGGATTGTTTTGGGTTGTTTTATTGTAGCTATTTATTCGATCTTCAAAATGCCTGTGTTCAGTATACATTCCTAGATAAATGCCATTAAATGACCTGAATTGATTATACTTCTGGTTTCAGGTTTTAAGGCACAATGTATATTTTTCCAAACTGTATTTATAAAATTAAGTCTCAAAAGTACTTTATTCTCATATTTTTAAGCTAATGTACAATTGCAAGTGGAAACCTTCCATGTTTGGTACTTTTGAAAGAACTATAAATATAAGCAATCCAATTTAGCAATGATAAATGCTGCCTTCCAAATTCCAATCATATCTGTCCTTAGTTATAGCAATTTCCAATAAAAAAAAACCTTTGGTGATGCTCTGACACATATCATTTTTAAGACCTAGAAATAAAGACCTGGACTAAGGCCAGTCACTTGAATTGTGGGGATAGCCATTCCAAGAATATCTTTTATAGTTATCACCGCTCACTTGTCGTCATGATCTATTGGACTGCCCTAGCTTCCTTACCAATGGAAAAAAAAAAACTTTTTATTTTCCATTATTTATCTTGTTCTTCTTGCATGCTTTCTGCCTCTCTGTAAGGTATTATTCAACTTGTTCTTCTAAATAAATCCACAGCAACCTTGGTATCAAAATATCAAAATGACTATTTTAGTTTTTGTACTATCTTTAAATGAGAAGTAACTCTTTTGAAAATAAAGTTTTCAAAGTTCCTTTATTATCTCTGAAATAAATGTTACTGAAATTTTTCAAACAAGTTAATGATCACTTTTCATTTAACAGCTCAATCTCAATTGCTATATTTTTACCATTCTAAGATGACATTGGCTACACATGCATCATAGACTTAATAACAGCTTCTTAGAAAAAAAATCATACTACTACATTAATGCACTCAATTAGTTTTAAGTAACTGAGACAGCATGTATTTATTAATGCAAACACCTGTCACCCCCTTTTTGGGTATTTTTGTGTGGAAAACACAAAGAAGAACCACCCAAAAAGACTCATTGCCTCACACCCTCTATCTGTCAGCTTCCCTAGGGTCTGCATCAGCTGCAGAGGCAGTTAGCCTGAGCTCATTCCCTTCCCAACCCAGCCACATCTACACTAAGTAAGGTGAGAATGTAAGCAGTGGCACAGTCTCAGCTCACTGCAACCTCTACCTCCCAGGCTCAAGCAATCCTCTTACCTAGGCTTCCTGAGTAGCTGGGACTACAGGTGTGTGCCACCACACCCAGCTAATTTTGGGGGTTTGGGTTATTTTTGGCAGAGTTGGGGTTTCGCCATATTTCTCAGGCTGGTCTCAAACTCCTAGGCTCAAGAGATCCTCCTGCTGTCGCCTCCCAAAGTGCTGGGATTATAGGCATGAGCCACCATGCCTGGCCAGACCAGAAACTTTAGCCAGACCCAGGGTTCTCTGACTGAGAAGGTGGACCATGGCCTTGTTAGGTCTGAATCACAGTTCTCTCACAGCCCAAATCTGCCTCTTCTTCTTCCTTTCATAGGCATTAACCCCTAATAACTATCTGACACCCTAAACTCCATCTCAGCATCTGTTTCTAGAGATCCCAGCCTGCAATATATGATCAGAGTTGATCCTTCTTCACAATCAGACTCTAAAATACTTCTGAATTTCTTTGGCCATTTGAGGTTATTCAAAGAATCATAGTAGAATGCTTACCTTCATAATTCACACTCATTATCTTGTTTACCTTAGTAATGTTTACATTGGAACATACTTTCAATGGGCTCTACTTGTAAGTATAGGTGGTACATTAGGTAAAGAGTTAGAATTATTTTCATAACAAGTAACAAAAAAACAACTTTAAGCAAAAAGGTGACTTCATTGACTCAGAGAACTAAGAAGGTGTAGAACTAAGAAGGTGTAACACTTTGGATGTGGGAATAGCAAGGATGCAGCCAGGATTCAGGCGTAGAGCTCTGCTTCATTCTTCCCTCTGCTGACCAGCTCGTTCCACATGAAAGGGAGTCTTTCCAGCGATATCAGCTATCACTGACGGCTGATCTTATAGATTCAGCCACACGAAGAGAATTACTCGATGCTGTCAAGTTCTATATTGAAAAATCCCATTGAGGCCCTTTTGCAAACACCACAGTAGCAATTTGTTCCGGTAAAGAAGGGAAATCCTGCAGCATAGGACAACATGGCTGAACCTTGAGGATACCATACTAAATGAAACAAGTCAGTCACAGAAGAATGAACAGTGCATGATTCCACTTAGATGAGGTATCTAAAATATTCAAACTCATAGAAGCAAAGAATAGAATGATGGTTGCCAAAGGCTGGGGTGAGGCAAAAAAAAAGGGAGGGGGTGAATTGCTAATCACTGACCATAAAGTTTAGACTATTCAAGATGAATACATTCTAGAGGTTTGCTGTAAGATACTGTGCCTATAGTGAACAAGACTTTATGATACACTTAGAAATCTAGGAAAAGAGTAGATCTCACATTGTATTCTTACCACAATAAAATTTTTTGAAAAGCATAATATATATTAAAACTTGTAAAAAGTATTATGTGATAGTAGAATTAAAGCAAGTTATTTACTTTGACAATGTATCTCCCTGTAGATTGTTTAGTAATAGCAAATGGAAATATAGTATATTATAGTGGAGAAATGAGGTGGACACCACCTTAATGAAATGACAAAGTTAATATCATCCATAATAAGGCAGACTAACATCCCGTGTCCTCTGATATAAAGTAGTAAGAAGGACATAGGATCATTTATGTAGTATTCTTGCAGAAAAAAAATACATTACTTAAATCTAATTATAAAGAAACATCATACAAATTCCAACTAAAAGACATTCTTCAAAATAACTGCTCTGTCCTCTCCAAACACATCAGTCATGAAGGAAAAAAATAGGCTAAGGAAGAGTTCCAAATTAAAAAAAAATGAAAGAGATGTGACAGCTAATTGTAGAGCATGAATCTGCATTAGAACATAAATTGGGGGAAAAAATAACATAAAAAACATATTTAGGACAATTGGAAAATTTTGAATATGGATTAGATAATAAAATTGTGTTAATGTTATATTTCCTATTTTTTATCATTTTACTTTGTATATTAGCTTCTGCTGTACAAATAAACTACCTTAAAACTTAATAGTTTAAAGCCACAAACATTTATTCTTTCTCATGGTTCTATGAATTGGTCAGTAATTATATTCTAGGTGGGTTCAGCTGAAGTTATATAGTCTAGATGACCTCACTCATACTAACGACTTGGCTTGATGTTGACAAAGAGGATGGCTGTATGTCTCTCTTTCTCTAGCAGCCTAGCCCAGGCTTGTTCACACAGTGGCAGACACATTCCCAGTAACAAGGGAGAGGAAGTCCCAAAGCACAAGCATTTTTCAAGCTTCTGGTTACATCAACGTTTAACATTCTGTGTCCAAGGCAAGTCACATGGCTGAGCTCAGATTCAGGGGCTGAAGAAATAGACTGGTTCTCTTTACAACAAGAGCATCAAAATTACATTATAAAAGGACATGCATACAGGTATGGGAAGAATAGCCATTTTGCAATGCATCATACTATAATTAAGAATGTCCTTGTTCTTAGAAAATAGCCTGGGGAGAAATGCCAAATGTGGGTGAAGGGGAGAAAGGAAGCAAAACACACTGCCATGTGTGTACCTATGCAACGGTCTTGCATGTTCTGCACATGTACCCCAAAACCTAAAATGCAATAAAAAATTAAAAAAAAAAAGAAAATACACACTGAAGTATTGAGGATAAAGGTTTGTAATGTCTGAAACTTATAAACAGTTCAGGAAAATTAATTGTGTGTGTGGGTGTGTGTGTGTGCACAGAGAAAGAAAGAGGTAGAAAATGTAGCAAAATGATAACAATTGCTGAACCCACATGAAGGATTTAAAGGGCATATAGGATGTTTTTGTACCATTCTTATAACTCTTTAAGTTTACAATTATTTCATAAGAAAAACCTTTTTTAAGTCCCATTGAAGTATTGGTTCCCTTCAATTTGCACCAGCATTTTGGGGTCACTGTAGTAACACAAGAGCACATGCAGGAACAATGCGGGTGGAATAAGTAGGTCCTTAAAGGAAGGTGCCAGGGAGACTATTTCAAGAATGTCCTGTCTTCTGCGTTTTGAGTACTTTCCTATTTATTTAAACCTCATATTTGCATCTTTCTCCTGCTATGAATTATGTATCACGGGAAATTGTGCCATTTCTCCCTAATGTCAAATGAAACCTTTAGTCAGATAGCTGGTGAATATCTGAATGGTAATCCTTTTCTACCCACTATCAGGTCACAGCAACCCCTCCTAACTTTCTGTCACTTTAAGGTCTATCTGGCCACAAAGTCATTTCATTTCCACTTATTTTCTTCTGCCCAATTGTAACACCAGATAATAATTGTAAGTGACATTGTGGTCCCTAAATATATGTTTCTAATTATTAATATCTGAATGCATTATTTTATTCTTTGAGCATTATAGAGGCAATAAAAAAGTAGTTAAAATAATTTATTTTGGAATGAATTATTTATAGCTCACTAGTCAGTAGCTCAAACATAAATACAAGAATAAAAATTTTCAATACAATACACTAATAAAAGATAGTATTCTGATATAACTTCAGTGTGTTTCTGAAGTTGCCCACTAATCTCATCTCACTAGGGCAGCAGAGCCTTTGGGGGAATTTGTTGTTACACATAAAAGAGATCTGAAACCACATATGTTTGAAAAATGTTGAATAAAACCAACATTAAACAAGTTTTAATAATCAGCTAATTTATACTATGCATCTTTAAGAAGAAGCTATCCTCTGCAGCATCTAGTAAGCATATTTAATGTTGGAACCATCTTCTCGAGAAGCATCTTTGTGATACTGAAATTACTAGGACACTGATGAAAACTTTAGTTATGAGTGGCCATGGTATTATCTTAGGTTTGGTTCTACTGCATATCACTTTCATCTCTGGTACTTGAAACCTTCTTTGATATTTCCCACCCCCTACTCTTATTTATGTCCATCTCTAATGACTACTAGTCAGTGTTATATTAGTCATTTCCTCGAATCTAAACTGAAATACATTAATTATACAACTCTGTCCTACAGAGTCATTATACTGCTATACTGTAGGGTCAAGCAGACCTGAGTTAAACCTTGGTTCCCCCATATTTTAGATGAGAAAATATAAAATGCTTACTTTATAGAGTAGCTTGGAGATTTAATGAGATAATACTAGTGAAAGGCTTAGTATTGTATCTGGCATGCAGTTAAGTGTTGAATCAAGGTTAGCTTTTATGAAGTGTTCTCAATCTTTATGTCTGAAATCACACATAGGTCATACATTAAACAACTTCAGTTAAACCAAATATTCTGTCCTGTTTACTTAATAGATGAATGTAGAGCCAAGACTGGCCATGTAGCTTTCTATGTATAAGAGATATGTTTTCCTCCATTTGTGCCTTTCTTGGAAGATACTGATGTGCCCTTACACTCTCCAGTGGTAGAGCTATGGCAGGTCCTTCACATACTCTTATTCCACTAAATATCTAGAACCCTCTTATGGCTTAAGAGTGGTATTAGGCTTTGGGGGAAGCATCCTCAAAGGGCAATTGAACAGTGGGCATGTGAAGAGTCAAGGCTCATGTAGGACATTATTGCTACTCATTTGATGACTCTGAATATGGGCAACTTAAAGTCTCACAAATTCAATAGCTGCAAAATTGGTGAGCAAGTCTTCAGGCATGGACAGGTGACAGTATGACTCATATAGTGATAGGACAATCAGTAGGAGAGCTCTTGGAGAAAATAAGCCACAGCATTCTTAGTCATTAAGATAACCTCTTCCGGAAGCTATCCCAAAGGCAATGGGCTTGTGTTGGCACCCTGGTCCCACTCAGTTCTGCAGTATGAGAAAGGTATCCCTCTCATTGGTCTTTCTCTCAGACCACTCACATGGCAACTTCTAGGCAGCAACACAAATATAGGAGCACCCCCAGAAATGGACCAGGACATCTGGACACAATCTCTCACACCAGACTATACCAGCCCTCTTTTTGTCCATCAATCTCCCCTAACTGGAGATTCTGCCGGGAACCTGCTTGCCCAAATGGAGACTTAATGTAAACTAGAAAAAGGCCTCTTCCTCATGATATTTTCCTGTCATCTATCAGATTATCATCCAAATAATTTGTTAAGCCTAAACTACATTAGAAAGAGCATCTCTAGCATTTATACAAAGCAGAACTAGAACAATTGTAAGTGAGAGCCTGGGTCTTTTCTCCTTTTCTTTAAGCTTTGGAATAACAAAACTAATCCCACTTTTTTTATTTGGCCATTTAGATAAGACCTCTTTTTCTAAAGATTCCTTCCCTAAATCCCTGATTTTCCCTTTGAGGGGAATCTACTTTTTATAGTTTAAAGGTGAGAAAGGAAACCAGGAGAAGAGTACAAGTTAATTTACATCAAAGAATTCTGATAAAATGCACACTGAAAAGGGCTAGCAACACTTGCTAAAACATGTGGCCACTGTTATCATGGAAAAGAACTTATTGATCTCTTTAGCGTTCGGGAGAAATAATAACTTCTTGGTTGAGTATCATCTGGAGGATTCTTTTCCATTACCCATTACCCAGAAGCTCTCAGAACAGATTAGCTTCCTGGATATCCACAAAACACCCTGTCTCCCATTATCAAAAGTTGCTTTCCTACCTTCTCTGAGTGTTTCTATTTAGCTATTTGTGCAGAGAGACAGAGACAGAGACAGAGAGAAGGAAATTGTGGAGATGGGCACACATATATGATGTTTTACCTTTTTAAGCATTCACATATAAATTGTCTACTGCATGCATGCAGGATCAGTTATTCTTAAAAATGGTCTCCAAACCAGTTGTTACAAGAGCAAATGCTTTATTCATCCCAGATCTATTGAGTCAGAATAGGTCTATTCTAGATCTACTGAGCCAGAAACATCAAAGGTAGATCCAAGCAGTCCTTGCTTGAGCAACCTCTCCAGATGGTCCTGATGCTCACTAAAGTTTGAGAACCACTCTTCCAGATACTAGACCAATGAGAGCCATATCAGTATTAAAAAGATGCCTTATACCACCAACAGGTGAGTTTAATGATAGCTTTCCCACATCAGCTGACCATGCGGGTAGACGTAGTCTTCTGTTAATTCTTCTGTAACCTCCCCCATGTGTGTTCTGGTTGGCTATTGAGGCCTCAATACTTTCCAATTTTCACATAAAGTCAAGACCTTTGTTCTGAAAAGCACTTTCCAGGACCGTACATCTATTCCCTACTGCTCCTGTCACTAAAATTGGACCCTCAGTCTCATATTCTTATTATCTACCTTAGAAGTCATGACTTTAAGAACTCCAGCCCTTGACAAGTCTCATTATTGTAATCCACCCTTAAATGGGCTATACTAGCCTTAACACCTTATGCCAGCTTGAACTGAACTTGAGCCCACCAGTCTACCAAGACCATATGTTCTGGTTGACTAGCTCCTGCTTCCAGCCCATACCTTTCCCTATTTATTGTCACTTCTCTCCATTCTACCCTGTAGAAGTTGCCAGGTTGCCACATAGAACTGGCATAGCATTGTAATTCTCTGGCTTTTTCTTTTGCCCTAAGATCTAACCCCAAAGTCCAAATGATTCCACTAATGCTGTGATTATCAATCATCATTATCATGGACTGAACTGTGTCCTCTAAAATTCGTATATTGAAGCTCTAACCACAAGAATGACTATATTTGGATATAGGGCCTTGAAGGATGTAATGATGGTTTCATGGGGTCATAAGGATTAGGCCCGTATCTGACGGTATTTGTGTCTTTCTTTTATATTATTATTATTTATAGAGACAGGGTCTCATTATGTTACCCAGGTGGGTCTTGCACTCCTAGACTCAAGCAATCCACCCACCTCAGCCTTCCAAAGTGCTGGGATTACAGGTGTGAGCCATTGCACCTACTAGTATTTGCATCTTTATAAGAGGAAGAGACACCAGAGATCTCTTTCTCTCCACACTGGCACAGAGAAAAATCCATCTACCAGGCAGAGAGAAAGACTTCACTAGAAATCAATCCTGACAGCAACTTAATCTGATACTTCTAGCCTCCAGATATGTAAGAAAATAAATTCCTGTTGTTTAAGCCACTCAGGATATGGTATTTTGTTTGAGTCTAAGTATACTAATAATAATTGTGAATCAGAAACATCTGGGGGGAGGTTTTTAAAAATGCATACCCACTAAGAGAATGATTTATCTGAAGTGTTTATACTTGCATTAATACTCTTTAGTAGCTTCCCATATTATTCTGTGTACAGCCAAGTTTCAGAACCACTGAAACTTCCCCTGGTTTGTAGAATTAAACCCTTGGGCTTCTTTAAAAAAAAAAAGTCTGTTTCATTGACATAACTTGAGAACTGGAGAGGATATCTTTAGATGAATCTGTTCTCCTATTTCAAGGAATCCCCAAATAGATGAGGAAGGCATGGTTATATAGCTTGCCAGCTTGAGCAACAGAATGTAAACTGAGCTTGAAATTAAAATAACTTTAGAATAAATCAGTTCAAGATTTTTTATGTAATAACTTATTAAAGATCTCTTTTCTGTTGAAAATAAATTTCTAAGAAAGAATCAAAGTTAGTAAATAAACTTAGTCCTGTAAATAAGACATAATCCTAACCTTAGAGCACAACATTTGAAAAACATTGTCTAAAGTTTTGACTAAATTAAAAGAAGTTGCCAGTAATCTACATTGTTTGCCTCCTCAGAAGAATAGCATGACATGATTGGAATTAAGTGGAAATTTATCAGAAAAAAAAACTCACTAATATCTCCAGTTAGAGGGAAGCAATATCGAACAAGCTCCAAATGCAGAAAATAAAATCCACTCTAGTTAGTCAAAGTACAATAGGATCCAATGTAGAAAACTAAGTACTTACAAAATTGTTGGAAGGAGGAAATTCAGAGGAGCAAGACTGAATCTGAACAGCTCCCAAATCCACACTATTTCTGCTATGATAAAGCTTCTTCTGCAAGAACCTACTGAATCAGGGAGTCAGTCACATTCTAAATGAGAAAGCTTTAGCAGGTGACCCCAAAACCATACAACCTCTATTATCCTCTATTTGTATAAGCTAATGGATGTCTCACATCCAGGAAAACTACCCAGGTGAATCAATTAATAATCAAACTATCACACACAGAAAAAAACGTTTCTGATTGGTATCATCCAAATTATGTCCAGAACTCTAGCTGCAAGAGAGTTTGAAAAATTTGGTTTTTAGTTTGTCAATCTTTCATTCTACAAAATCTGGAATATTTCTTTTCAAAAGTCACTTTCAGTTTACCCAACATCTACTTGCAACCTATATTTCCATATTAGTATTTCCAAACAACAAAACAACCTCCAAAATATGCATATCTGCTTTAGTCTTTCAGCTATAGACTGACAGTCATAGGAGACATGCAAAAGGATGACTAGTGTTGTAGCCATATTCTTCCCTCTGTTTCCCCCTTCACATTTAGAATCAATTATGGCCACCAATGCAGGATTAGACTCTTTTTCCTAAGAAAGCCAGTTGACGGTTTCATCTTCCAATTAAATTTTTGTACCTCTGGAGGACACAGTCTTCTCTTAGAAACTTAAGCAGCTGAACAAGCAGAACCTAAAATTTCAGCAGCAAGAAGCAAAATGTTATAAGTAGGTAATTTGATATAATTGTGACAGATATCATTTACATGTCTCTCATTTTATCAGGCTCCATGTATTCCAATTATGGGTGAATACATTGGTCAGTGGTTTAAAGTAAATACCACATCTGTAAGAAAGCATTTTAATCCCACAAGGCATTGTTTCTTAATAACTGAGTCTTTAGTAGGCTATTCCATCATTGTATACAGCAGCTGTTTCTGGATTGATATTACTAGTGAAATCTCTTAAGCCTCAATCTGATGCTTTCTTTTGTATAAATATTAGTTATTTGGTCAGAATAAGTATTGTGTGAGATACTGCAAATGAGCTATTTAGTAAGTCCTCAGATGTTAGCTTTGTAAACAGAGAAGGCAAATCCAAATCTACATTGAATAATCCATTTTCAGTGCAGAAAATTTCTGCTCTTTCCATGGTGGAAAGAGCATGCCTACTTCCAGCCTACTTCCAGCTCACGCCACGTCACGAGAAATCATCTTTACACAAGATTCAGTATTTTTCTTTCTTTGGTCATATGGAACTTCCCATCCAGTCCTAGGTGTGGGTTAAGAGAAGAATGGCCAGGCGCAGTGGCTTATGCCTATAATCCCAGCACTTTGGGAGGCCAAGGCAGGTGGATCACGAGGTCAAGAGATAGAGACCCTCCTGGTCAACATGGTGAAACCCCATATCTACTAAAAATACAAAAAAAAAAAATTAGCTGGGCATGGTGGCACGTGCCTGTAATCCCAGCTACTCAGGAGGCTGGGGCAGGAGAATTGCCTGAACCCAAGAGGCGGAGGTTGCGGTGAGCCGAGATCGCGCCATTGCACTCCAGCCTGGGTAACAAGAGCGAAACTCCATCTCAAAAAAAAAAAAAACAGAGAGAAGAATGGAGTGCATCAGAAGAATCTGCACAAGCCTTAGGCATATATACTATACTTTCACGTGAGGATGGAGCGCTGCTGGTTATGCTGTAATTTATGAGTTGGTGAATCAGACACTGCCCAACTCATGAGAAACAGTATCTGGGAATTCTGTAGTTAAATATCTAGTCCCCGCTAGAGTCTCATAGCACACCAAGAGCTGTTCTTCAAAAGGAGAATTGCTAGTTACCACAGAGAGATTGGCATGTGTGAATTTCGCTAGTGATTATGTATGTGTATGCATAGATAGATATAGATATAGATATAGATATAGATATAGATATAGATATAGATATAGATATAGATATAGTTATATCCACATGTGCCACATAACATCATTTCAGTCAAAAATGAACCACATATATGGCAGTGGCCCCGTAAGATTATAATAGTGTATTTTTACTATACTTTTTCTATATTTAGATATCTTTAGATACACAAATAGTTACCCTGACATTAAAATTGGTTACAGTACTCAGTACAGTATTACACTGTACAGGTTTGTAGCCTAGGAGCAATAGGCTAGGTGTGCAATGGGATAAAACCATCTAGGTTTGTATAAGTGCACTCTCTGATGTTCACTCAACAATAAAATTGCTTAACAATGCATTTCTCAGAATATGCATGACTTATTTTGTATCAACTTAAGCAAAGTGTGACTATATTATACATATTATGTTTGTATATCTATGTATATATGAATTCTATACTCAGGATTTAGAAAAATAATCATAGCACATATCCATAAATCTACCAAAAATACTCTGAGGTAGAGTATTGGCCAAAACTGCATTTCTCACTAGAACCTAAAAGCCTCCCACCCTGACAAGTAGATCATAGTGGCAGCTTGGTCCCCAGGGATCAGTGTTATTTCAGAACCAATATCAATAATTGCTGAAAGACCTGAGTATTTTCTTTCATTCTATATGTTATTACCTTATTATCAGCAATAGGAGGAAGATTTACAGTATGTACTTGGGAAGTGTTGGTAGTCTTTCATTGGTGAACTGAAAACTTGAATTTGATGGTGGACTAGAAAGAATAAAGATTCCAGAAGTTCCTTGGTGTAACAAAGAAGGGAGAATCTAAAGTCACAGAGAGAGCAATTATTCCCTTTTATGCAAGAGGCTCATCCATGTGCTGACAGGTCTGGGTATTGGTGGGGAGTAAATGATTACCATGATATCTCATTTCAGGTGTTTGTTCACAGACCTTGAGTTTTTAGTAAGCTGCCCATCTATTTTATTTCTAAGTCCTCAAGATCAATAAGCCACACTAAACATTTATGTCAGCTGTAGGGTAAATGCACCTGATAGCAATAACTTAAGCATACACTTAGAATGACCCTGCATGGCCTGTATGGCAGATGCACCTGAATGTGTGTTCCAAGCTTGGGAATCTGGAAATGGACAGCCCAGAGATTCGTTCCCTGTCTATGAGAAACCTCTGTGCCCCTAGCCCATCCCTTGCAACAAAGAACTTATAGGGGATTGCATCCCTGAGTACTGGGTTAAGTGAAGGTTGCCACATGGAGGTCAGTGAGGAAAGTCATGTTAAATGAAAATGCTATATGAACTGCATGCTGTCTGCAAGCAGTGGCAGTTTTCCTGCCCATTCTGTCATCACTGGTCCATGTGGTTATCTTGTCCAGCTCGCTGCTGCTGGACTGTAGGAAGACAGATATGTTGTCTAGCCCACAGCTACTGGACTGTATGTAAGGTGGATATCTTGTCCAGCCTGCTGCCACTGGAAGATTCCTATAAGTAAGGTAGTTATCCTGTTTAGCTCACCACCACTGGACTGTCTCCCCTGTATGTAAGACCCTGGTAAAACCCCATGTCTCATTTGCTGGCTCTGGGTCTCTTCTTCAGTCTCTTGAACCTGGTGCCTTCCCTATTGAGGTTAACAAGAGTTCAGCAGAACACCATCAAACCACCCTTGTCCTTCTGCCTTTCGAGGTAACTCTGCTCAGCCTTTCTGATGTGGTTAGTGCCAGAGTTGCCCTTCATTACATAAAATTCTACATTCCCGGCCAGGCGCGGTGGCTCATGCCTATAATCCCAGCACTTTGGGAGGCCAAGGCGGGTGGATCACGAGGTCAAGAGATCGAGACCATCCTGGTCAACAAGGTGAAACCCCGTCTCTACTAAAAATACAAAAATTAGCTGGGCATGGTGGCGCACACCTGTAGTCCCAGCTACTCAGGAGGCTGAGGCAGGAGAATTGCTTGAACCCAGAAGGCGGAGGTTGCAGTGAGCCGAGATCATGCCATTGCAGTCCAGTCTGGGTAACAAGAGCGAAACTCCGTCTCAAAAAAAAAAAAAAAATTCTACATCCCCATTAAAGTTGTAATTCCATTTGAACGGCAACATGTCTGCCTTTATTTCCAGCCTATAGAAAACAGCCATGTCAAAAAAGTACCCTCATCAATGCATTTATCAATTATTTGAGTCGTTTTGTTTTGTTTTGAGACAGAGTTTCGCTCTTGTTGCCCAGGATGGAGTGCAGTGGCAAATCACTGCTCCCTGCAACCTCCACTTCTGGGGTTCAAGTGATTCTCCTGCCTCAGCCTGCCAACTATCTGGGATTCTAGGCGTGTGCCATGATGCCCAGCTAATTTTGTATTTGTAGTAGAAACCATTTCACCATGTTGGTCAGGCTGGTCTCGAACTTCTGACCTCAGGTGATCCCCCTGCCTTGGTCTCCCAAAGTACTGAGATTACAGGCATGAGCCACCATGCACAGCCAATTTAGTTGCAGCACAATTAAACTAATTATATGTTAAACCCATTCTAAGATTCGCATTTCTTTTTTTTTTTTTTTAATGATACTCAAAAATGTACGGCATCTCAATTTCGTTTAGCTTAAGCTCCCATTAAGACTAGGATTCAGCAGTTATCAGAACAAACAGAAATACTCTCAGATGCTCAACCTACACACTGAATCCCAAATCTCTGGTAATTGTATCCATATCATGAATTAAGACCTATCAAAGCCTTGGTCTAGCAACATCAAAATCCATTTCCCACACATAATCTCCAGCTTTCTGCTGTTATAAATATATTCACAAAAATCACTTAACTCATTTCATTTAAAAGCCTTTTCCTCTGAAGCTTGACTTTGCAATTGTTGCCTTGGATATGCAGGGAACTGACTGGCTGTGGATGAGGTAACAACAAAGTAAAGATACTGCAAGAGGAGAACCATCATCCCCTTGCGAGGAACCTGCCTCAGACAAGCTGTTATAGGTCTTCAAATAAGGCAACATCAACATCATTAGGCAAGGGAGGAGTTGCTTCAGCTGGCGAGAGAGACTTGGTAAGGTTCAAGGGTACAGAGCATGCATATATATTCAAATCCTCCTAAATGAAACACTTTTAATTAGGGAATCTAGCTCATTCTAAGGCAATGTTTTCAATTTTTTGAAAAACAAATGGTAAAACTGTAAATTCAACCTACCTTATAATTCAACAAACTGCAGCATCAGGCTTTCCATCTGATTTCCATCTAAATTAGTCTTGAGGCTACAAAAGATGAGAGATTTTTCAAGAACAGTTGTAGAAATTCCTTGATTCTCAGACAGTTCCTAGAGCTAAGAATTTAAAATATTGAGTCTATCACTTTCTTTCTTTTAGTTCACAAGCACAATTGGAAGAAAAAAACCCGCCCCAAAGTTCTTTTCTTCCTCATGCCCCCTATGGTTGTCTATCACAATGGTCATTCTCTCTTCCAAATCCTTGCCTTCAGTAGCATTTCAGATAACCAGAATTGATCATTTAAGTAATTGCTCACTCACTCAGGGCCATAATATCCTGTACATACAATAAAGTTCTGTTTTTTATGTTCTATTGCCGGCAACCACTTCTCCTAATTACTTTATCACTCAGGGCTCCATTGCACACAACAGAATTCACTTTAACTAGTTTAAGCAGAAAGGGTTTTATACAGAGAATTCAGTGCTTACGTAAATTGAACAGCTGGAGGAGCAGGCTTCAGGCTAATCTCCCAGGACCAACTTCTAGCCCTCAGAAACATTCTGCCACTACTGTGAATGAAAAAGCAACCATCGCCAATGCAGGAAGATAATAAATCAGGAGTCTATTTGCACTATTGCTGACTGCAAAACCAAACTAATTCTGATGTGACTGGAACACTGCCACCACTGTGACAGGAAGCATCTGGATCAGGAAACCATCTCCACATTAGGAGGTCACCACTTAATATGCTAGCTCCAGAATCATGTCACCTCTGCAGCAACCTGTGCCCCCACACTCTACCTCTGTCTGCTCCATTCCTTCTTTTAATCAAAGTCTCATGCAATAATATTTCTAACGAGTCTAGGAATATTGTTTCTGCTTTCCATTCTCAGCACATAAGAAGAGAGCTGGGATTAATGTTAGCCAATATCTTTTGTAGTACGCTTTTCACTGAGTATCAGAAACACTTCAAAAATCACAGTGATAGGCTTAAAAAAGCCAGCATATCTTGCCGTACTTTCTGTCTGTCCCATGGATGATGGGAAAACAGGTAAAATTTACTAACTGCCACAGTTAGAGCCAATGATCCCCAACCACAAACCATACTATTGGGCAAACTGTATTGACAAGCCTACAAAACCCATGGGGCTTTTAAAACAGCTTTATTGTGGCATAATTGGCATGCAATATTCTATCTATACTTAAAGTGTACAATGAGATGAGTGTTCATATCATGAAAACACATATCAAGATCAAATAAACATATCCATCAGCCTTAAAATGTCTTTCTGGATTCCTTTGTAATCTGCCATATGGAAGTTCTTTTTCATCTGACATCACATCAAATTAGCCAACTCATTCTTAAATATGAAAATAAACCCATTCTCTCCCCATCCCCCTGCCAACAAAGCAAGATATGTTCTCAAATCCAAAAAGCTTATCTTCCAGTATAAAAATTTCAGTTCACCCATAGATAACCCAGAAAAAATAAAAAAGCTCTTAAGTTGGGGCATAGCTCTAGTTCTCTTCTTACCTACCAAAAAAATCAATATGACTAGACACATAATATAAACCACTGGCTCTTAAATGTATATAGCAGCATACTGATGTATAGCTAACATCATAGATATTCTTCCAAATTTGGATTAATGCAGTAAAAATTTTATTTGCTACAACTGATAATACATACTATTGGTGGCAAAGTCTATCAGCCACTATCAGCAGGTCATATAATCCAGGTAAAATTTGCAGCAATGAGGAAGGAGATAGAGGTGGGAGGAACCAAAAATAATTTTGTATTTACTAAAACAAACCAAAAAAATCTCTAGTATTGAATATATGAAAAGAATTCCAGGATGGTGAATAGTTCTACTCAAACATCCATATAATACTAAATACTACCAACAAAACAGTAACAAATTTCAAGTATGTTGCCCCATTACTCTAGTATTTAGAAATGTGACATGAACATAAATAGAATGGAAACTCGTGGGGTAGAGGGAGGAAGGAAACATATCTAAACTAATGGTTTTCAGACTTCATATGCCTAAGAATCACAAGGAGGTCTTTTTAAAATATGGATTGCTGGATTTTATCCCATAGATTCTGATTAAAGAGGCCTGGGATGGGGGCTAAAGAATTTGTACTTCTAGCAAGTTGCCAGAGGATGCTTACGCTACTGTTTTGTGGACCACACTTTGAGAGCCACTGACTGAGTGTGAGTTCCAACTTAGTTCCCAGCAGCATTCAAATGGAAGTCAGAGAGGCAGGGAGGGCAGCCAAGAAACTAGCCAACAATGAGTATGTGACATAACCATAGAGAACTTTTTCTAAATAAATAGCAGAGGAGGGCCGGGGGCGGTGGCTCAAGCCTGTAATCCCAGCACTTTGGGAGGCCGAGGCAGGTGGATCACGAGGTCAACAGATCGAGACCATCTTGGTCAACATGGTGAAACCCCGTCTCTACTAAAATTACAAAAAATTAGCTGGGCACAGTGGTGCGTGCCTGTAATCCCAGCTGCTTGGGAGGCTGAGGCAGGAGAATTGCCTGAACCCAGGAGGCGGAGACTGCGGTGAGCCGAGATCGCGCCATTGCACTCCAGCCTGGGTAACAAGAGCGAAACTCCGTCTCAAAATAAATAAATAAATAGCAGAGGAAAAAGAAAAAAGGAAATATCAAACCTGTGTGAAACTTCTATCCCTTTAAAAAAGAAAAAATAAAAGCATGGCATGAATGATATAAGAAGAACACAATTAGGAGTAGATAATTTCACAACCAGATTTAGAAAATACTTTAACCTCTAAAGAAATTTAGAAAATCAAGAATGCTATAAAATGAAAGATGTAAGATGAGATGATATGACAAAATGAGATGAAAAGAGAACTGGGAAAGGAAAGAAATTAGAGTAAGTGTGATGTGGTGCTGAGAAGAATGCATATTCTGTTGATTTGAGGTGAAGAGTTCTGTAGATGTCCATTTAGATGGCTTGATCCAGAGGCAAGTTCAAGTACTGGATATCCTTGTTAATATTCTGTCTCATTGATCTGTCTTATATTGACAGTGGGGTGTTAAAGGCTCCCACTTATTGTGTGGACATCTAAGTCTCTTTATCGCTTTCCAAGAACCTGCTTTACGAATCTGGGTGTTACTGTATTGAGTGCATATATACTTAGTATAGTTAGCTCTTGTTGCATAATCCCTTTACTGTTATGTAATGCTCTTCTTCATCTCTTTTGATCTTTGTTTGTTTAAAGTCAGTTTTATCAGAGACTAGGATTGTAACTCCTGCTTTTTTTTTTTTTTTTTTTTTTTTTTTTTTTTTTTTTTTTTGCTTTCCATTTGCTTGGTAAATATTCCTCCATCCTTTTATTTTGAGCCTATGTGGGTCTTTGCATGTGAGTTGTGTCTGCTAAATACAGCACACTGATGGGTCTTGACTCTTTATCCAATTTGCCGGTCTGTGTCTTTTAACTGGGACATTTATCCCATTTACATTTAAGGTTAATATTCTTATGTGTGAATTTGATACTATCTTTATGTGTTACAAGAAAAAACAACCCCATCAAAAAGTGGGCAAAGGATATGAACAGACACTTCTCAAAAGAAGATTATGTGGCCAACAAACATATGAAAAAAAAAATCTCATCTTCACTGGTCATCAGAGAAATGCACATCAAAACCACAGTGAGATATCATCTCCATATCAGTTAGAATGGCGATAGTTAAAAAGTCTGGAGACAACAGATTCTGGAGAGAATGTGGAGAAATAGAAATGCTTTTACACTGTTGGTAGGAATGTAAGTTAGTTCAAACTCTGTGGAAGACAGTGTGGAAATTCCTCAAGGATCTAGAACTAGAAATACCATTTAACACAGCAATCCCATTACTGGCTATATACCCAAAGAATTAAACAGCATTCTAAATAAAGACACATGCAACGTATGTTTATTGTGGCACTGTTCACAATATCAAAGACTTGGAACCAACCCAAATGCCCATCAATAATAGACTGGATAAAGAAAATGTGGCACATATATACCATGGAATACTATGCAGCCAAAAAAAGGATGAGTTCATATCCTTTGCAGAGACATGGATGAAGCTGGAAACCATCATTCTCAGCAAACTAACACAAGAACAGAAAATCAAGCACTGCATGTTCTCACTCATAAGTGGGAGTTGAACAATGAGAATACATGGACACAGGGAGGGGAACATCACACACTGGAGCCTGTCAGGGGGTGGGAGGCTAGGGGAGGGATAGCATTAGGAGAAATACCTAATGTAGATGAAAGGTTGATGGGTGCAGAAAACTACCATGGCATATGTCTACCTATGTAATAAACCTGCATGTTCTGCACATGTACCCCAGAACTTAAAGTATAATAATAATAAAAAGAAGAAATTAGAAATAAAGAAACACCATGGGAGAACTTAACATAGTATTTGTAGCAACAAAAGACAGAGAAAAGACAAAATTTATAATGTAGAGAACAGACTTGAGTAAATTGTACTGAAATAAAGAAGGGATGAAAAAAACATTAAAAAGAAAATGATGGATATGAAGTAAAAGCAACAGAGGTCCAAGGTATAGCTAGTTGGCATGCCTGAAGAAACATAAATAAATAAATAATTAGAAGACAAAACTTTTTCCAACATGTTTGCCATACATATCTGAGTTGAAAAGCCCTGCATATAGTCAAAAAGAATTATATATAATCTTGAAGAAATGGCAGTTCAAGGTTAGCAAATACAAAACTACTAAGCAGAAGAATCATGTCACCTATATTCATTTTACTGAAGTTCTTCCATTTCCTTAGCTTCATCACTGCCTAGTTGAAACAATTCATGTGGCTGGGTCACTTCCATCCTTCTGTTGTGAGGTCTAATGTTAAATAAGTTATCAGAAGTCTTTACTGATCTTCCTCTACAAAGTAGCTCTTTGAATTACTATCACTGTACCCTAAGTATGTGTTTCTTGACAAGTATTGTTGTTTTTGTTTAATATATTCTGTTATTAATTATCAGTAACTTTCCACTAGAATTTAAGCTTCATGAAAAGAGAAACCCACCTTTGTCTGGTTGACCACTGTGTTCCTAGAATTTGGTAGTGGTTGATATACATTAGGTAGTCAATAAATATATTAAATAAATGAACAAATCAATATAAATTTCTGTAATTAAAATTATATTGTAGACTGACTGATCAAGCAGAATTAACTAAAGAGTCTAGAATTAGACCCAAGCTTATATAGGAGTTCTAAATACATTAAAATGGTATTTAAGGCAGAAGAGGGGTATTCAGCACTTGGCACATTGATTGGACATTTGGAACAATAAGTAAGTCTCAATCTTTTATGTGAATGGCTTTTGAAAAATTCAAGGAATGGTGAATAAGTTGGCATGGAATCATAAAGATGTAAATAGACTCAGAAAATCAGATGTTCAGGAAGTCAGAAAATGCTCTAAGATATAAGCCATCAGGAATTTGCAGGTATCTTAGGGAAGGCCTCCAACAAAACAGAATAGAAGATTATGCAAATCTTACTTAATTCTGAAAGAAAGCCTGACATCTGGGTTACATAAACACCGAAGAAAGAACTGAAACAGAAAAAGCTAAATAGTCTTTATTGTATACAAATTTAAATCTATATTTAAAAAGTAATACCAGAAATCAGACTGAATAATAAATGGCAACCCAAATGAAAAGTTACAACATATTTGGTAAACAATTATTGTTTCTAATATATAAATAATACTTATAAGTCAATGAAAAGATGAGAATTACTGGAAGATACAAAGAGGCAATTACATACACATGACAATGAATGAGCCTACTCTTCTACATATATATATGTATGTATGAAAGATATGTATAATATATATACATATGAATGTATGAAAGACATATATAATGTATATACATATAATTTCAACTTTTATTTTGGATTCAGGAGGTACAAGTGCAGGTTTAACAACAAACCCTTCTTGATTCTCTCATCCCTTTTATGGAAAAAAAAAATGCATTGCCTATATCCTCTCGCCTTTTCTCACTTTTCTTTCCCAAACTTTCTCCCATCAGACTTTCATTGACACCTTCTACCAAAACACTTTTGCTCAGACATTGTGAACTTGACATTATGAAATCCAACAGTCAATTCTCTCTTCTTCCTATATGACTCTCCAGCACTATTTGACACAGGGCATTTGACACATGCCCTTTTTCCTCAAATACTCAATTTAGTTTTTGAGATGCCACACCTTTCTCACCTTCCTCCTACCTCTTGCCTTTCCCCACCTGATCTCCAAATTCCAGGCTCCTTTCTCAATGATCTTTTCTTTTCTCTGCTCAATTCACTCCCTATCTGGTTCATGTATTTCTACAGTTTTTATTACTATCCAAATGTCAGTATCTCCAAATTTATATCACCAGACCTGACTCTGAACTCCAGACTTGTATATTCAACAACCAACTCAACATCTTCACAGGAAAATCTAGTAGGCATCTGCTGCTTAATATTCAAAATGAACTTCTTACTTTCCCTTTCCCATTTTCTTCCTTGGTCTTCCCCATCTATAAAACTAGCACCACCATTCACCAGGTATGTAAGGTCAAACTACTGGAATCTTACTTGACTCTTTCTCTCTAAGACTCCATATCCAATCCATCAGCAAATCCTATTAGCTCTGCTTTATAAGTATATTTGGAACCTGACAATGTTTCACCAGCTCTGCTACTATCCCCAAATCAAAGTCACCATCATCTCTTGCTTTAACTATTATAATGGGCTCCTAACTGTCCTTGTATTTCCAACATTTCCTCGTTCAAACAGTAGCTAAGATATCTTGTTAAAACACATGTGATAATGTCACTCTTCTGCTCAAAACCTTCTAATCTCTTCCCATTATATTTAGAACCAAAACTAAAATCCTCACCCTGCCCTTCAAGGATCCTGGCTGCCTCTCTGTCTTCATCTTCTATCACTGTCTTCACATTCTATACTCCTGGATTTCTTAGAACCATCACTTAGTAAATCAGTGTGTTGTTGCTGATCCTGCTATTTCCTCTACCCAGAACAGTCATCCCCCAGATATTGACTTGGCTCACTCATTCACTGCTTGTAAATGTCAGTTAAGTGTCGTCTCTTAACATGCCTTCCATCGCCCTATCAATAACAGCATGTGTGCATATCCCACTACTCTGCTTTAATTTTCACATGCATTGCTACCAAACATTCTATTATGTGAAGCTAGAATGTCAGCTTGAAAAGGGCAAAGACTTGTCTTTGGGGAATTACTTGTCTTTGGGGAATTATTATAGCATTCCCTATACTTGGGGACATAAAATATGATTGGCATGGGACAATTGCTTTATAAATATTTGATGAAAGACAGATAAATAAATGAGTGTTTCCCTTGTTTCTTCACCTAAAATCAGCACCTCTAATACACTTAAATTCCTCAAATAGCATTTAGAACTCTGAAAAAATTTCCACTCAAAATCAACTCTAACTCCTAATCACAGCCTAAGAGGCATGAAAAGAAAAAGATCAATCTCTGCCTACGTCTACAATCTTTTTTCTTCCTCTTTTTCTTTTCTTTCTTTTTTTTTTTTTTGAGATGGAGTTTCGCTATTGTTACCCAGACTGGAGTGCAATGGCATGATCTCAGCTCACTGCAACCTCCGCCTTCTGGATTCAAGCAATTCTCCTGCCTCAGCCTCCCAAGTAGCTGGGACTACAGGAGTGTGCCACTATGTCCAGCTAATTTCTGTATTTTTAGTAGAGACGGGGTTTCACCTCATTAACCAGAATGGTCTCGATCTCTTGACCTCGTGATCCACCCACCTCGGCCTCCCAATGTGCTGGGATTACAGGCGTGAGCCACCGCGCCCGGCCTCTTCCTCTTTTTCTAACACTGTCTCTGTTACTCAATGTACTCAAGACTCACTACCTATACTTTTATTCTCAAAACACTCCCAGATCATCCCAAATCAGTGCTGGGACAATTGCCTAAAAAAGTCTCTCTTGGTCTTAATAGAACTAGGGATCTCAGGGTGAAGACTGAAGTCCTAGGCTACGGCAGAAGTTGGGGGCCTGAAGTACATATGGAAATATGCCGTCTGAACATTGGACTACCACTAATAAACAGTGATTTGGAGGAGATCGGAAGATGGTGTGATAGGAGCAACTCGGGATTGCAGCTCTCATTGAAGGCGCAGAGGGTCAGTCCAAGCCGCATTTAAAGACAGACCTTTTTTGCCCACAGAAAGGGAAAATTCCCAAATGTAGGAGAGACACGGGACACCAGTGCAGCCCTTTCGGCTGGTGCAACTATTTTGGCTGGTGCCGTAGCACAGCGGCACTCCGCACAAAACGCACTGGTCTGGGTGCCCTGTTAAACCAGCAATCTGAGATTTGGGAGGGCAGATTAGCATATCCATCTGATTAAACGGGACTTGGACAGTGAGCCAAAGCAGGAGATTCCCGGAAAGCGATATTTGAGCTGGCACAGTGGGTCGCTGCACAGGAAATCACACAGATCCCGGTGCCCTATCAGCAGGCGACTGAAACACCTGGGAGAGAGTCAACAGTTCAACTTAAAAAAAAAAAGGGCTCTGAGGCAGGGAGTCAGGTGATCAGGCTCGGCGGGTCCAACCCCCACAGGGACAAACAAAATGATGATTCAAAATGCTTGGAGTTGAGAGTTTCACTGTGGGCACAACTGAATGCAGGATGGTGCAGCTTGGTGGGAGAGGGGCATCCGCCATTACTGAGGCATTACACCCCTACTGAGGTACACTCTAATAGCTGACGCAGCCTGCCGTTGCCGAGGCAACCTGCCATAACAGAGAGACCCTGCCAACAAGGCAGAGCCCACGACAGCCGGGCGGAGCCCATGACAGTAGGGCAGAGCCCAAGGCACGGGGCAGAGCCCACGACGGCAGAGCAGAGCCCATGGCAACAGGGCAGACCCTGCGGTAGCAGGGCGGAGCCTCGGCAGGCAAACAGTAACTAGACTGCTTCCTAGCTGGGCAGGACAGTGCAACAGATACTCATAAAGAAAGCCCTAACTCCCTGAGACAGAGCATTTGAGGAAAAAAAGGGATTTTATAAGTTCCACTGCAGCAGACTTAAATGCACCTGCCTAACAGTCCTGAATGAACAACGGAGCTCACAGCTCAGCACTTGAGCTCCTACAAAGTACAGACCGTCTCCTCAAGCAGCTTCCTGACCCCTGTATATCCAAAGAGTCACCTCAAAAAGGACTGATCAGACTGACATTTGGTGGGCATCATTCTGGTATAAAGATAGCAGAAGAAGAAACTGGTAGCATCCCTCACTGTTCCATAGCTGCTACAGGTGTACCCCAGATAAGCAGGGCCTGGAGTGGACCTCAGCAACTGTACAGCAGAGGGGCTAGACTGTTAGAAGGAAAACTAAGTAATAGAAATACTTCATCATCAACAATCTGGGCATCCATTCAGAGACCCAATCGAAAAGTCAGCAACTACTCAGACGACAGGTGGATAAACCCACAAATATGGGAAGAACCAGTGCAAAAAGGAGGAAAACACCCGGAACCAAAACACCTCGCCTCCTACAAAGGACCAAAACTCCTCACCAGCAAGGGAACAAAGCTGGACGAAGAATGAGTGTGACGAAATGATGGAATCAGACTTCAGAAGGTGGATAATGAGAATTCTGTGAGCTAAAAGAACATGTTCTAAATCAATGCAAAGAAACTAAGAACCTTGAAAAAAGATTTGAAGAACGAATCGAGGAAATGATAACAAGAATAGACAACTTAGAGAGGAATATGAATGAATTGAAGGAGCTGAAAAACACAACATGAGAACTTTGCAAAGCATGCACAAGTTTCAACAGCTGAATTGACCAAGCTGGAGAAAGAATATCAGAAGTCGAAGATCGACTCAATGAAATAAAATGAGAAACCAAGATTAGAGTAAAAAGCACAATAAAGAATGAACAAAGTCTCCAAGAAATGTGAGACTATGTGAAGAGACCTAACCTACATTTGATAGATGTACCAGAATGTGACAAAGAGAATGAATCCAAGCCGGAAAATACTCTTCAGGATATTATCCAGGAAAATTTCCCCAACCTAGCAAGGCAGGCCAAAAGTCAAGTCCAGGAAATACAGAAAACACCACAAAGATATTCCACAAGAAGAGCAACCCCAAGGCACATAATTGTCAGATTCACCAGGATTGAAATGAAGGAGAAAATACTAAGGGCAGCCAGAGAGAAAGGTCAGGTCACCCACAAAGGGAAGGCCATCAGACTCATAGCAGATCTCTCGGCAGAAACTCTACAAGCCAGAAGAGAGTGGGGGCCAATATTCAACATCCTTAAAGAAAAGAACTTTCAACCCAGAATTTCATTACCAGCCAAACTGAGCTTCATAAGTGAAGGAAAAATAAAATCCTTTGCAAACAAGCAAGTACTCAAAGATTTTGTCACCACCAGGCCAGCTCTACAAGAGCTCCTGAAAAAGGCACTATACGTAGAAAGGAACAACCAGTACCAGCCATTCCAAAATCACACTAAATGCTACAGAGCATCAACAAAATGAAGAATCTGCATCAACTAACAGACAAAACAGCCAGCTAGCATCAAAATGGCAGTATCAAATTCACACATAACAATATTAACCCTAAATGTAAACGGACTAACTGCATCAATCAAAAGACAGAGACTGGCAAATTAGATAAAAAACCAAACCCCATTGGTGTGCTGTATCCAGGAAACCCATCTCACATGCAAGGACACACAAAGGCTCAAAATAAAGGGATGGAGGAAGATTTACCAAGCAAATGGAGAGCAAAAAAAAGCAGGAGTTGCAATTCTCATCTCTGATAAAATAGACTTTAAAGCAACAAAGATCAAAAGAGACAAAGAAGGTCATAACATAATGGTCAAAGGATCAATACAACAAGAAGAGCTAACGATCCTAAATATATACGTTCCCAATACAGGAGCACCCAGATATATAAGGCAAGTTCTTAACAACTTACGAAGAGACTTAGACTCCCACACAATAATAGTGGGAGACTTTAACACTCCACTGACAATATTAGACAGATCAACCAGAGAGAAAATCAACAAGGATATCCAGGGCTTGAACTCAGACCTGGAACAAGCAAACCTGATAGACATTTACAGAACTCTCCACCCCAAATCCACAGAATATACATTCTTCTCAGCACCACATCACACCTACTCTAAAATTGACCACATCATTGGAAGTAAAGCACTCCACAGCAAATGCAAAACAACTAAAATCATAACAGTCTCTCGGACCATAGTGCAATCAAGTTAGAACTCAGAATTCAGAAACTAACTCAGAACCACACAGCTTCATGGAAACTGAACAACTGGCTCATGAATGTTGATTGGAAAAACAATGAAATGAAGGTAAAAATAAAGAAGTTCTTCAAAACCAACGAGAACAAAGACACAACATACCAGAATCTCTGGGACACATTTAAAGCAGTCTCCAGAGGAAAATATATAGCAATAAGTGCCCACATGAGAAGAGTGGAGAGATCCAAAATTGACACCCTATCGTCAAAATTGAAAGAGCTAGAGGAGCAAGATCAAAAAGACTCAAAACCTAGCAGAAGACAAGTAATATCTAAGATCAGAGCAGAACTGAAGGAGATAGAGACACGAAAAACCCTTCAAAAAATCAGTAAATCCAAGAGTTGGTTTTTTGAAAAGATTAACAAAATAGACAGACCACTAGCCAGACTGATAAAAAAGAAAAGAGAGAACAACCAAATAGATGCAATAAAAAAATGATAAAGGGGAAATCACCACAGATTCCACAGAAATTCAAACCATCATCAGAGAATATTACAAACAACTCTATGCACATAAACTAGTAAACCTGGAAGAAATGGATAAATTCCTGGACTCCTGTGTCCTCCCAAGCCTAAACCAGGAGGAAGCCGAAACTATCAATAGACCAATAACAAGGTCTGAAGTCGAGGCAGCAATTAAGAGCCTACCAAACAAGAAAAGCCCAGGTCCAGATGGGTTCACAGCTCAATTCTATAAGACACACAAAGAGGAGCTGGTACCATTCCTTCTGAAACTATTCCACATAATCCAAAAAGAGGGAATCCTTCCCAAATCATTTTATGAGACCAACATCATCCTGATACCAAAACCTGGCAGAGACTCAACAAGAAAAGAAAACTTCAGGCCAATATCCATGATGAACATAGACGCAAAAATCTTCAATAAAGTACTGGCAAACTGATTGCAACTGCATATCAAAAAACTTATCCATCATGATCAAGTAGGATTCATCCCAGGGATGCGGGGCTGGTTCAACATATGCAAGTCTATAAACGTAATTCACCACATAAACAGAACCAAAAACAAAAATCACATGATTATCTCAATTGATGCAGAGAAGGCATTTGACAAAATTCAACAGCCCTTTATGCTAAAAACCCTCAATAAACTCGGTATTGACAGAACGTATCTCAAAGTAATAAAAGCTATTTATGACAAACCAACAGCCAATATCATGCTGAATGGGTAAAAACTGGAAGCATTCCCTTTGAAATCCAGCACTAGACAAGGATGCCCTCTTTCACCACTCCTATTCAATATAGGACTGAAAGTTCTAGCCAGAACAATCAGGCAAGAAAAAGAAATAAAGGGTATTCAAATAGGAATGGTGGAAGCCAAATTGTCCTATTTGCAGATGACCTGATGGTATACCTAGAAGACCCCATCGCCTCAGCCCAAAAACTCCTGAAACTGATAAGCAACTTCAGCAAAGTCTCAGGATGTAAAATCAATGTGCAAAAATCACAAGCATTCCTCTACACCAATAACAGACTTAAAGAAAGCCAAATCAAGAATGAACTGCCATTCACAATTGCTACAAAGAGAATAAAATACCTAGGAATACAACTTACAAGGAACGTAAGGGACCTCTTCAAGGAAAACTACAAACCACTGCTCAACGAAATAAGAGAGGACACAAACAGATGGAGAAACATTCCATGTTCATGGTTAGGAAGAATCAATATCGTGAAAAGGGCTATACTGCCCAAAGTAATTTACAGAATCAATGCTATCCCCATCAAGCTACCATTGACTTTCTTCACAGAACTGGAAAAAACCACCATGAACTTCATATGGAACCAAAAGAGAGCCCGCATAGCCAAGTCAATTCTAAGCAAAAAGAACACAGCAGGAGGCATCACACTACTGGATTTCAAATTATACTACAAGGCTATAGTAATCAAAACAGCATGGTACTGGTACCAAAACAGAGATATAGACCAATGGAACACAACAGAGACATCGGAGGAAACACTACATATCTACAACCATACAATATTTGATAAACCTGACAAAACCAAGCAATGGGGAAAGGATTCCCTGTTTAACAAATGGTGTTGGGAAAACTGGCTAGCCATGTGCAGAAAGCAGAAACTGGACCCCTCCTGACACCTTACACTAAAATTAACTACAGATGGATTAAAGACTTAAACATAAGACCTGGCACCATTAAAACCCTAGAAGAAAATCTAGGCAAAACCATCCAGGACATAGGAGTAGGCAAGGACTTCATCAACAAAACACCAAAAGCATTGGCAACAAAAGCCAAAATAGACAAATGGGACCTAACCAAACTCCACAGCTTCTGCATGGCAAAAGAAACAGTCACTAGAGTGAATCGGCAAACAACAGAATGGGAAAATATTTTTGCAGTTTACCCATCTGACAAAGGGCTGATATCCAGAATTTACAAAGAACTCAAACAGATTTACAGGAAAAAAACAAACAAGCCCATTCAAAAATGGGCAAAGGATATGAACAGACACTTTACAAAACAAGACATACAAACATATGAAAAAATGCTCATCATCACTGGTCATTAGAGAGATGCAAATCAAAACCACATTGAGATACCATCTCATGCCAGTTAGAATGGTGATCATTAAAAAATCTGGAGACAACAGATGCTGGAGAGGATGTGGAGAAATAGGAACACTTTTACACTGTTGGTGGGAGTGTCAATTAGTTCAACCTTTGTGGAAGACAGTGTGGCGATTCCTCAAGGCCTTAGAAATAGAAATTCCATTTGACCCAGCAATCCCATTACTGGGTATATATCCAAAGGACTATAAATTGTTCCACTATAAGGACACATGCACACAAATGTTCACTGCAGCACTGTTTATAATACCAAAGACCTGGAACCAACCCAAATGCCCATCAATGATAGACTGAACTGGGAAAATGTGGCACATATACACCATGGAATATTATGCAGCAATTAAAAATGATGAGTTCGTGTCCTTTGTAGGGACATGGATGAATCTGGAGAACATCATTCTCAGCAAACTGACACAAGAACAGAAAATGAAATACTGCATATTCTCACTCATAGGCGGGCGAGGAAAAATGAGAACACCTGGACACAGGGAAGGGAGTACTACACACTGGGGTCTATTGGGGTGAATAGGGGAAAGACAGCAGTGAGGTGGGAGCTGGGTAGGGATAGCCTGGGAGAAATGCCAAATGTGGGTGAAGGGGAGGAAGGCAGCAAAACACACTGCCATGTGTGTACCTATGCAACTATCATGCATGTTCTGCACATGTACCCCAAAACCTAAAATGCAATAAAAAAAAGAAGTTTGCAAATTGTACCATCACATCCTATTCTCAATACTAACAATGATATCAGTAAAAAAAAAAAAAAAGAAAAGTCTCTCTTACCAGCTTCTTCTGTACAGGTTTCTGCTAAAATCTTTTTTTCTTAGGAAGGCCTTTTTTGACCACACTAGTCAAGGTCTTAAATATCTTATTCACCACTTAAATGTCTTATTTCACCAGCACCTAGAATAATGTCTGGTACGTGGAAAACACCCATTAAAATTTTATTGCATTAATTAGTGATACATATATGTTGTACGTTTGTACCTATATTACTTATAAAGGCTTAAAACTGGAAATAATTTAAAATCCATTAACAAAGAATTAAAGTATTTATGGAATATACATACACTGGAACACTTTTTAACCATGAATAATTATAATATAAAGCTATATTTACTGATATGGAATGAGAACAATATTTTAATTAATGAAAAAAGATTACATATTTATTTTCATCCAATTTCAGTAAACATGCCTGTGTTTGGAATGTTGAGTAAGATACTTACCAAAATATTAGCAATTGCTTTCTTTGATAGGACTTCACGTACTATTTATCTTCTTTAAATTTTTGTGTAGTTTGGTTTTATTTAGTGGTTTACAATAAATATATATTATTTATTTAGCTATTTTTATTCTGAAGGGAAAAAAGAATGAGTGTTCTTTTCTGTAAATATATAACAAAACTCTAATCCTGCTTTGAAACAACATGCAAATGCCAAGCTGGGTGACAGAGATTTTTAAAAATAGAGAAACTCATGAAAATTTTTTAAACATATATTTTCTATTTGAAACTATATTGGCTTCATAATTAAATAATATCAGATGTCTCATGTACAGTGCCTTATTCCTAATTCATATTGACTGAAGAATTGAATGGAATATTTCATAATAATAAATTCTCCCTTTTTCCTCACAATCTTGGTATATGAAATAATGAACTATGAGGACTTATAACCAATTCTGAGTTTTCTTACCTGTATACATCACATACCTTACCTTATATAAGGTACTTAGTGAACTCCAAATTACGGTTTGGAGAAAATAATAGTTATTGGACTTCTTGCAGTCAGGTCTATAGTATAATTTAAACTCCAAGAACTCTGATTGTTTTGCAATTTTCAAGCCAGAAAAAAAATCATGTTAGAATTTACCAAAAAGAAGACACAAGGTAATCAAAGACTGCTTCTACTCAAACATTCAATGATAACCATGTAATCACAGAAGCATTAAAAAAAGTCAGGAAATTTGAGTAAAACCATTCTTGTGAAAAGGAATCTGGGCATATACACTATCATCTATGGTGCTATCTGTTCATTGCAGCAGAGTCACAGCAATTCCTTTAAATCATACTGACATACTTTGTTCTTGTCCAGCTTGCAAGATAGCTACTTTCACAAAACAAGTTGCAGGATGTAGTCAAATTACTTTTCTGACAAACTAAACAGCAAAAAGAAAACTTGCAAGGATGAATTCATGTGAGATTGAAACATGCTGGGAAGACCAAGAACTGAGAGATCACTGCAATTCCTAAGGGCACCATGATATTCCAAAATTGTTTTATGACACTTAACCATAATTGCAGCTAACCGCACTGTTGGGGCTCTTTTTTTGGCAGGATCAGAGGCTATGAATATGCGTGTGTGTTTGTGTGTGTACATATAAATTAATTTCCTTGTGAAGTTGTGATTTCTCCACCTGTTATAGTCTGTTTACATCTTAAATTTCCATCAAGTGTTGCCAATTAGTTCACAAAACAGAAATGCAGAGTAAAAATTGAGGTGCAAAATGTCTGATTTATGGATGAAACTGGTTATGCCCAGTGATTTTTGTTGCTGCTTTAAATGTTGTTATTAAATTGATTAAATAATTAAAGCTGTTACAAACATGTCAGATAAAATTTCACATCAAATTTCAACTAGTGCCTTGGAAATGTCACATATTTTCTAATGCTGTTGGATTCTTTACATTTCTGGAAGGGCATTTGAGGGTCTCACCTTCATGCAAGAAACAGTCATGGTAAAATAAAAGCGTTATCTCCTATGAATTAGAAGTTCTGGATCTTGCTATTTATAAGCACCATGATCCTTAGCAAGAAACTCACCTCTCTGAGATCTTTTTGTCACATCTAAGAAATAGAAATATTTATTCTGTCCATCTCATGGGATTCTTTAAAGATTAAATAAGGTAGCTGGGCATGGTGGCTCATGCTTGTAATCTCAGCACTCTGAGAGGCCAAAGCAGGTGGATCACTTGAGGTCAGGAGTTCAAGACCAGCCTGGCCAACATGGTGAAAATTTGTCTCTACTAAAAATACAAAAATTAGCTGGGTGTGGTGGTTGGCATCTATAATCCCAGCTACTCAGGAGGCTGAGGCAGGAGAATTGCTTGAACCTGGGAGGCAGAGGTTGCAGTGAGTCAAGCCTATGCCACTGTACTCCAGCATGGGCAACAGAGCAAGACTCGATCTCAACAACAACAACAAAAAAACATTAAATAGGGTAAGTCATATCATTTGATGTACAGTGTGAAAACTGTAAAGCACAAAACAAATTCATTAACATTATTATTTAAGATAAGTCATTATATTGGGAACTAGTTTATAGTAATCATTAAAGAGCTGTTCAGCCCAACTGATATCATTCAACATCTGCTGAGCATTTACCCTAGAAAGCACTTTAGATGTTCAAAGATGACTAAAAGATTATCTTCCTTCAACAAGTTCACACTCTAAAGAAGACTACATCATACAACTAAATCTATAAATACACATGGCAATAAAAAGTGCCAAACAAGGAAGATTAGTATAAAGGTTGGGAGATGGAAAGTAAAAGATTTTGCCTCGACCTTCGATGATGACAGAAGTCTTGAGCCTCGATAGAAGTTTTATTTATTGTTTTCTTTTTTAATGACTTTTTGAGTTTGGGACTGAGGTTTTAGAGTAGTATAATCACTCTTATTGCCTATCCCAAGTTCAAAGCCAACTGATAAGGAGATGCTCTTATCAAAAAGATGCAGATTTTTTAAATCAGTTTTATTGAAGATAAGATTACATTATAGGATACAATTTAGCCTATTACCATAATTATATTCCCTTAAGTAAACTTAGCACTCAGCTCTGGTAGATCTGCACCACAGCAGGCCTCCCCAGGATGACAAGGCACAATAGAACTTGTACATCTGAGGACAGTCCACAAATGAGAGGAAACCTAAAGGAGCTGAACTAAGCCTGCTGAGACTTGTTTTCAAAATTCCTTTTTTTTTCACCTAGGTGCAAGCAGGCTAAGGCCAAAAAGGGTACTAGCCCAAAATTCCTTAATCAGGTAAAGATATGGACAAGAGACCGAGAAACACTGGGCCGAAGAGGGCAGTTCCCCAGCAAAGTCCCTACCCTCAACCCTGAATACTCACAGCCCTAAATCAGAATAGGCATTTCTGTTTCATGCCCAAAGAGTTGCCTTTGGCCCATCACACCCACTATCTTGCCCCCATATAAACCCCAAACTCCAAGCTCCAGAGCAGACCAGCAGACCAGTGATGGTGGAATGACGCTGCAAATAAAGAGAGAAGAGGAACATCTGGACGCCTAGGGGAGTCTGCCCCAGCTGTTGGAGAAGAGTCAGGCTGCCTAGCCTGACTCTAGGGGAAGACCACCTTCCCACTCCATCCCCTCTTCCAGCTCCTCATCCATCTCACTGAGAACCACCTTCACCACTCAATAAAACTTTGCACTCATCCTTCCAGCCCATGTGTGATCCAATTCTTGCGAGACACTGGGCAAGAGCTCAGGATACAGAAGGCTATCACACTGGCCCTCTGCCCTTTCGATAAGGTAGAGGGTCCACTGAGCTGATTTACACTGAAGCTGTCCACAGATGGCAAAGCTGTAACATGGGGGTTGCAGACACCCACCCTAGACACTACACAGAGCTAGAGCGATTGCCCTAGCCTCTGCAACTGCCATCTACATGTTCTGCCTTCCTCAAGAGGTTTGAGCTGCAGGGCAACCACACTTTTTCATTGATCAAAATTTATGTGTATTTAAAACTGTTATTCACTATTCTCTTCTGAACCATTAATTTAGTTCTACCCCATCTTAAATATATTTATATCTGGAAAGATTAGCCTCTCCATGCTATTTTGTTATGCCTTGAAAAATAATTATAAGTAAAAGGTGGAAATTCAGATATAGGATAAGTAAAAATAAGAGGTGATGCTGGACATAACATACTTGGGGAAAAATGAATAGTCCAAACCAGCTAGAGAAGAGAATTTCTGCAAGGGAGTTGGAAACATTAAACTTAGTGCACTATTTGAAACATAATGTTACAGGTTAAATAATGTTACTCTACAGACACTGGACATAATAGGGTAAAAAAATGACCAAAAGTATCCTTATGAAGATTACTGCTATGTTACTATCTCCTACATGATTTAGAAATAAAAAATAGAGAATGAAGCTAAAATAGTCTAAGAGTAAGGAGACAAGAACAAGGATGACAACTGAACACATCTCCTTGAATATTTAAACAAGATAAGGAATTTAGTTTCTCAATGAAGTCTAGTGACTTAACTAATACATTGGTATGTTTCACTCCTAAATATACACCTTCCTCAAGGAGATCACTCCTAAACACCTTTAGCACACAATCCTTATTTCAGATTTTAAAAATTATTTTCTTATTATTGTGACACATGTCTAGTAGTAAGAAATGCCTAATAGGAGATAAGAATAGGAGATAAGCACTGGGAATGTCTTTAGAGGAAATTTTAAAATAGGAAAAGTTTACTTTTAGCAGTCCCTATTTCAACTCCCAAAACCTATTAAGGAACAAATTTTAGCTTTAATAATAATCATGTTTTATTATGTTTTTTGCTTAAGACATTTGGACACTACATGCACTGGGGAACAGCTGAGAAATTCTAGAACTGGGAGGAATTTGTTATTAGGACTAGAAAAGTATAACCATACATTTGCTAGCCAAATGATCTGAAGACTGAAAGAGACTTTCATAAAGGAAACAGAATGAAATGGGTCATACAGAAAGGACTGGGTCTTTGAAGGAGTCAGCTTTTGATCATGAAATAGAATGGGTGTCATGAAAACAGAATTTTTTAAAAGATGATATTTTACTATCAAGCCCTCGTGATTAAACCCTCATTAGAATCCAATCAGGTACTAGCTTAGAACAATCTATGAAACTTCAAGAGACTAATCCTTAGAAATAATTCAGGATGTGTATTAAGACCAAGCTACAGTGGTGGCTGCTGTAGCATTGTTGTAGTATTGTAAAGAAATTAAAACTTCCAAAACCAAGAGAGGTTGAATAAACCATGGTTCTTCCTCAAGATGCAATCTAAGACATAATTTTAAATGAAACTTGTCTGAATGGTGGTATGCAGATCTCTGTGGACCTTCGTCCCAGCAAAACAACCATCACTAGAGAATATTACATTTCCAAAAAAAAAACAGCAACAACAATTTAAAGTCTCTGGAAATTGTCCTAAGGGTATATAGCAAATGGAGAAACACTTATTTAAAAAAATACAATAAATCTCAGTAAGAACAGCTCAGTATAATGGAAACTCTACTTGGGGCAGATGCAACTGAGAAGACAGGGCTCCTTCGTCCCCAGCTCCCAAGCTACGGTGATGGTTTCTCCCTGGAAGGGCAGTCTGTCAGTATTTATCAAACCCACCTTAATCCCTAATCTTTGTAGAAACTCTCTTCCAAGTAGACATGGAGAGAAGTCTAGGACTCCCTTCTTCCACCAGCACCTAGTACGGCAAAAACTCTGTTACAGGCATGACAGGCTGAGAATACTGGGATCCAATCACCCTATCCTTGGCTCTCCCACAAGATAGATGTTACACACCAAGAGGGGCAAGCTGAGAACACTAGACACTTCTACATATTCCCAATGCCTTCTCACAGAACAGCATTGTTATTCTGAGAAAAGTGGGGGCTCCAGCAGAGTAGCACAGACATTCTTCCCACTGAGAAGGTCAAGCCATCAGGACAGAGGGCTCTATAGCTCCCTCCAAGACTATATTTGGAGCAAGGAAGATGAATTCAAGCCCAGGGACTTCATGGGAAAACAATGAAAATCTTGATGGTGAGCATTTAAAAGAAGGCTGATAGCTTGTGATAGCCACAAGTAACACAGGAGACACCTCTCCTACCCAGAAGTTTAAAAAAAAAATAACGAGGGAAAGGGAAAGCGAAAGCTGGCCTGGAGTCACAGAAAACCTAAGACTACTTGGGCCAAATGATCTGACTTTAATTGGATGAGACTTAGGAGCAAGTTATGCCCCTAGGACATTGTCAAAAACAATAGCACAATCAGCTAGCAATTAGTAGAAGCTAATAGCTGGGTGGGATACCAACAGAGACAAAGCAGCCAGAACTTTAAAGAATGGGTGGGTTGCAAGGAAGGGGTTCAAAGAAAGAGACAAGAGTCTCGCAAAAAAACACTGACCCACTGTGAGTCCTACCATGGCCCCCTAAAAAGTCAGCCTCTTCCAAAGTATGTGTCCTCCCTAGAAGCAATGAATTCCTCCTTTCCTCACTGCTTCTCTCCTGATTGAGCTATCATTCCAGAAACTCACCATTGAGGCATAACAACACACCATAGGTGAACACATTCCAGTAACATTAAAACTTTGAACTGCACAAAACAGGTATTACGAACCTGGCTGATTCCTTAAAAGCAGTGTTAATCTGTCCAATCTATAGTTGCAAAAGTGAGTGATTAAACTTAAGTTTTAATAAATTAATCACCTGTAACCAAGAAGGTTCAGTCTGGTAATTGAACGTGGTGGCAGACGTAAACTAGCAAAAACATTTGAAAGGTATTTTGGATATGGTGTTGGGTTTCTTAATACTATATTGGCATCTAGACCCAATCCAATAATTCAAGAAATAGGATCTAGCTTATCCCGAACCCTCTGCATATGCACAGACATATCATAGCCACCACTACCATCGTGACCAAGGAAAGACTAGAAAAAGCCAAGCAGGATGATACCTGATTCCTGCCAAAGGGGTCAGAACAACACTCTAGCCCCACAAAAATGGCCAATGCTGAAAGGGAAACTGAGACAGAGGCCTGCTTAGTCCATTAAATATGGGAAATGCAGGTAAAGAATTCTCAGCATGCCAGAGACATCTTCATAATCTGCTTCTACTACTCCAGCATTACCTCTAAACCACCCTGTACCCCAAATCTAACAGACATCCTAGATCTGAGCATAACCCATATTTGTAATTCTCTGAACATAGAATGCTTTCACCCTTTTGTTTCCCTGCATAAACAAACCCTTTCTTAGAAGGCCCTTCCTTCCTTCCTTCCTCCTACTCCTTTCATCTGGCCAATTCCTAATTGCCATTGAAACTCTATTAAAGCTTCACTTTCTCCAGAAGTCTTTCCTAACACTGTTGAAATGGTAGAGTTCCCTGATCCCTCTCACAGGATGTGCGACAGGGATGTGGTTCATCTGTTTGGTTGCTCCACTGCTCATACCCCTAGTGGGAGGAGTAGCATGCTGAGGGGCAGGCGCAGAGGCTAGGCCAAGTGCTTGGGCTCTCAGCCACACAGTAGTGTCTAAGGGTGGGTGCCTGAAACCCCAGTGCTACAAAGCTCTTTCAGCTTTGCTGTCCACAGACAGCTTGAGTGTTAACTGAATGGACCCTCTGCCTTTTCACAATGTGACAGTTTTCTGTATCTCGAGTTCTTGTCCAGCATCCCAGAAAAATTGGGTCACACATGGGCTTGAGGATGAATGGAGGTTTTACTGAGTGGTAAAGGTAGCTCTCAGTGAGATAGATGGGGAGCAGAAAGGGAGGACAGAGTCGGAAGGTGATTTTACCCAGGAGTCTGGCTGCCCAGCAGCCAGGTTCTTCCCTGACCGCCTCCAACTGAACTCCTCTCAGCGTTCAGATGTTCCGCCTCTTCTCCATTTCTCTGCCACATCATTCTGCCATCCGTCTGCTGGTCTGCTGCTGGAGCCTGGGGTTTGAGGGTTTATATGGGTGCAAGATAAGAGGTGTGGTGGGCCAAAAGGCAACTTTTGGGACACAAAACAGGAATACCTATTCTCATTTAGCACAATGGGTATCCAGACTTCAGGGTGGGGCCTTTACCAGGGACCACCCTCTTCTACCTGGTATTTCCCTTTCTTCTGTTCGTATCACTATTAGGGTTGGAAGAGATTCGAGTTACCCCAAGTCCCCAGCAGTGTATGCATGCAGATCTGCAGCAGCTTCAGCCTTTACCTCCTTTGAAGAAGGAATTCGACTAAGGGGCACAAAGCCAAAAAGAGACCGAGGCAAGTTCCAGAGCAGAAGTAGAAGTTTATTAAAAAGGCTTTAGAACAGGAAAGAAAGGAAAGAACCCACGGAAGAGATCCAAGTGGGCACCTGAAGGTCAAAGAGACAAAAAAGGTCCTTTAACCTTGATCCTGGGACTTTATAGGCTCACCTCTTTCCCATGATTCTTCCTTTATGGTGGCCTTCCCGCATGCGCAGTGCCCTTTTTACCCTTAAGAATTGAGCACGCTCAGTGTGTTTAATAAGTTGTATGCCTGTCCATCTGAAGCTTTCTGGTGGAGTGTACCCAGATCATACTTTGCCATTTTTGTCTCTTAATGTGCATACCCAGGAAGTTGCTTCTCCCTGGGGTCTGCCTTTAATTAACACTTTAATATTAACGTGTGGACCATCAGGAAATAGCCTCTCCCTGGCACCAGCTGCCAATTTCTCACTCTTAGAGAGGCAATGTGATAATTGCCAAACCATCACCTGACATTTCTAGTGGGTAGGGGAAAGCCCTCTCCTGCCCCACTTTTGCCTAACTACCTGTAACAATACCCTCAATCTGATTTGGAGGTTTATCATACATACTCTTTTGGCATCCAGAGCCTCCTTCTGCTGTACTACCTACATTATAGCAAGTCCTGTTGTATTAATATTTATGATGTAAACTCATTACAGACAAGAACCATTATTTTTAGTCTTCTTATCTATAATACTTGGCATAGTGCCAGGCATAGAGGGACTTAACAAATATGAGTTAGTGAAGATTGCAGCTTCAGAGGCACAAAACTGCTATAACAAAAAGCCAAGTCATTCTAAGAGTAGAAACCATAACCACAAAAATAATTCCAGAACACCCTGCTGGTTATTCTGGGACATTCAAGAGCATTGTCTACCTTGTTCAGGACTAGTTAATGAATGGACAGAGCTAAGCCCACAGGTCACAAAAGACTTTCTCTATGGCTATCAGGGGCAGTGAAAAAGTGGGGACTCATAGCATGAGACCCTAGTAAATTAAGATAAAATAACACTATCACGTGATATGTTTGCATTTTAAAAAGACTTTATGGATAGTGCCTTTAACTCAAAGGAATGATTTAGTAGTGAAATATCAGGCTACGGAGTAGTCGGGGGGAAAAATATAGTATTTTATTCATAGAAACTTTCCTTGAGGGCCTGCTAAAAACTCACCTCATAGGTGTGACTACCAATTCAGGGTTGCCAGATAAAATACAAGATGCCCTAGATTTTCATATAAGTTGGTCCGAAGTATTGAATAGGATGTACTAATGTTTTTTTAAAAACCATCGTTTGCTTATCTGAAAATCAAATTGAACTTGGCATCCTTTATTCTTATTTGATGAAAAGAATAAAGCATTTGAAAAAGCAGAACTATTACATTATGGGAGTTTTCTGATTCTTTTCAACTTAGTCCTTTACCTCAGCAGTTACTACTCTTCCTCACCCTCTCCCCAGATTTGTTTTAAGAAAATTTATATTCTGCTCAATGAGCTACACTATTTTTATTGGCTGTTCTGCCAAAACTCAGTTGAAATAACTGTCTCAGCATATACCTGAGAAAACCATGCATGGGGAAAATGGGCAGCAGATAACTCCCAGACTGATTACAAGTCCATCCCGTTCCTCAACATACTCCGCCACTAATATTGTGGCTGTTCTATTACAGCAAAAATAATTATATTCTCATTAAATAAGACTATTTCTCCAAATAGTGTTGATAAGAGAAGACAGACTCTATAAAATATTTGAAGATATTTATTCTGAGCAAAACGTGAGTAATCATGGCCCCTGACACAGCCCAGGAGACCCTGAGAACATGTCCCCAAGGTGGTTAGGCTACAGTTTAGTTTTATACATTTTAGGGAGACATACGAGATCAGTCAATACATATAAGATATATATTGGTTCTGTCAGGAAAAGTGAAACGATTGGAAGCAGGGAGGGGGATTCCAAGTCTTAGGTGGATTCAAAGATACTCTGATTTGTAATTGGTTGAAAGAGTTTACCTATAGACCTAGAATCACTAGAAGAGACTGTCTGGGTTAAAATAAGGGGTTGTGGGGACCAAGGTTCTTATACAGATGAAGGCTTCAGAGAGAATAGACTGTGTGCATTCTTCAGAGAGAATACAATGTTTTTTGTCAGACTTAAAAGGTGCCAGACTCTTTGTTAATTCTCTCCTGGATCAGGAAAAAGACCTGGAAAGGGAAGAGGATTCTCTACAGAATGTAGATTTTCCCCACAAGACACAGCTTCACAAGGCCATTTCAAAATATGTCAGAGAAATATATTTTGAGCTGAAATACTTCAATCTCTTTCAAAGCCTGCTTTCTGTCACATTGGTATGTTATTGCTATGAAGAGTCTATTTTGTAAGTCTTAAAGTTTTGTTTTAATGTTAATGCTGGTCAGCTGTGCCTGAATTGCAAAGGGAGGAAGATAAAAATGAATCCTATCCAACCACTCATTCCCATCATGACCAGAACTACTGTTTCGGGTTTACTTTTGAATGCCTTTGGCCGAGAAGAGAGGCCCATTCAATTGGTTGGGGGGCTTAGAATTTTATTTTTGATTTATAATAGGGTAATTTTATTTTTGATACAAAACTGATCCAGTGGTACTTTAGAATGCACAGTGCTGTGATCTCAATGACAGCTTACTTGGCACAAAGTACAGAGAATTCTATTTTCCTGTTCAGCATCACTGCCACCTGTGACATTCCTAAGGTTCCTTCTTTGTAAAAATTAAATCTCCTGCTTTGGCTGAAAACATTCCTATTTATACTAGCTACACATGAACACCAAGGAGGATTCAATAATCCCCAACTCTCCCCTAGTGGGGTTTTCTTTCTTCAGATGTATTTTACATAAAACATACACTTTGATATTTTATAACCCTATTAACATTAAAGTCATGCAAGTATGACTATTATAATCTTTCTAAACTTTTATCATTATAAAATTTGTCAAAACCTACATGTTATCCAGAAAAAAAATTGTTAAATTTATCCTTAAAAGCCATTTTATCACCTTAAAAAAAATCAGTTCTGCCATTTAAAATTTGGTGGTGGATGCAGAAATATTGCCAGCATTTTCATTTGTATGTCTTCCTTTTACACTCAATTCTGCTAGTTATAGTAATTTTAAATGTTCCTTTAAATAGAACACCTCAACTTCACTGAAGAGCGAAATCCTAATATATTAGCAGGTACATCAAGGATAGTTTCAAAATCACCATGGTAACCCCTAGTTAGGGAGGCTATGCTTACACAATCCATTCTCTTTCTAAAGTAAATCTACTGCTCATCATTTGGTTTTGTTGAGATACCCCTTTTTTATAGAGCAGAAATGAGGTTCAACACAGTCTTGCTTCCCACAGCCAAGTTCACCTGATGCTTTTTGCAAAACTTCACCATACCTTAAAGTGTTGAGGACATTGAAAGCGGGAATGTCCACCAGGGAAGTTTGGACAGTTCACAACAATGTGTGAGCACCGATGAATGTCGCCTCTGTCGGATGACCTATAAGCACAGGACAGTGGAATATCTTCCCCAGAAAATGAGGAATATAACCATGACTCCTCAGAGAGACTCATGATCAATTTATCATATCATTGACCTCAATTTGCATACAACATCTGATGTTATTAATAGCAGTAGATGGGGCCGGACAGTTTTTCAAGCTGGAAGTGATCCTCTTCATGAGATTCACCTAGATCTCTTCTGATACCAGGCCCCAAATACCTGCTTCAGGTGCACACCTTGTTTCTCTCCTTCTTCCTCCCATATCAGAACAGCCGTGGGTCTTCCCAGTTTTACTTATTCTCCAGACTTCACTGCACGTTAGAAAAATCCAGAGATTGTTTATTTGTTGCTTTGTTTTGTTTTGTTTTTATTTTTAAATACCAATGCTCAGTGACCTTTCTGAGATATTCTGGTTTCATTATTCTGGGGTGAGGCCTAGGAATAGGCATTTTAATAGCTCTTCCAGGTGATTCTATGTTCGGCCAGGGTTCAGAAGTACTGCTATTTTCACTTTCCTACCTATTGTTCTAGTTTAAACTATACATCATGCTGCTTTCAAGGTCTTCCCTTTGGAATCTCAAGATGCTTTTCTTAGCTTTTACAGAACTTGGCTCTTGAAAATAGAAAGCTTTGACTTTCAAAACTACTGTTTCTCATGTGGATTTCAAGAACCTATTTGGGAAGTCACAAAGACCACAATGACTGTTTGCTTCTCTTTGCCTTCCTGCTATCATGATCCTAATTCTTCTGTAGAATAGTTCTAACTGATCAGGCAACGGTCACATACTATGAAAAGCAGGAAAGAAGAGCACAGAAATGATTATTTCAAGATATGATCTCACCATATTCACTCCCTTTCTTAACTTCTCTTTCCTCAAAGCTCTCTTCTGTTGAAGGCAGATTTCCTTGTTGATATTCCTCCTAGCAATCGTTTTGAGGTCGGAAGGGCATTAGTGGTTCTCTCTAAAGGACAAGTAAAATGGGTAGAACCACAGGACTTATTTACAAACCTTGAGGCTCTCAGCCCCAGTCTGGTAGCACAAGGATCACTGAACAGAAAATGGAAATATTATTAATAGCATAAAGGGGATCCTTGAAGTGCCAGACTAAGGCTGAGAACCTCAAGATTTTAAAATAATCCCTACGGTTCTGGTCACTTGACTTGTCCTTTGAAGACAACCTATGATTGATCTTATCTATGCAGTGGCCCAAAGTGAGCATCATTAGAATGAGAATATGTCTCACATGTGGATCTATCCAAAATGCCCTGTTTCATAACCTTGGAGTCCAAAACAAACTACTTCTCCTAAGACAGGCAATGTAAATGACTCTAAATCCTCCACTTGCTACCTTGAGAATGTATTCTTATTCTTTTCAAAGGGCACCATTCCCAGAGAGGAAACAGAAAATCTGTTCTGTTTCACTTGCTATTGCTGGGATGTTGCCCTATGATGTCACAGTGGATAACAGGTGGTCCAGAAACCTGTTGCAGAGACCAAAGCACGCACTGCTGTCACAAGTATGACAATGTTTTCTTAGAGTACAGGAAGAGGAAGCTTCTTCCCACAAATGTTACAATCAGCTAGTAACCAGGCCTAAGAACACGCTGCAGCAGGTGTGGGTTTTACCATGATCATATGCCATAAAAACAGGTGCTGGGAACTTTCTCCTCCATACAACTACTACCCTCCTAGCCATCAAGGAATCACAAGGAGCTTGTCAGCATTATCACTTGCTAGTGGCACAGTGCTCTCAAATGAAACACGCAGGAAGCTGTTTTCCTTTTTATATAAACCACAGGCCAGGCTACCAGGGGGAAGGAGTTTTGAGCTTCAGCCACATTCATGTCCAGACCAGCCTTCCTCTACAACTTTAGAGAAGGAATGCTGTTATCTTTGAGCTAAAAAGCCAGTTAGTATTTCTTTCTGGACTGTCTCACAGGACTGGATCTAGTCCTTCTCCTTTGATTGTGTGGCTAAAACACAGAAATTGATTCTTTCATGATTGGTTTCCAAGAAATGAAAACAAATAATAATCATGGAGATTCAATGATAGCATTCACTTCAAATCTGCCTTTAGAGCCCCTATTTATTAGTCATGGTTCTTTAGAGGGGCAGAACTAATAGGTTATATATATATATATATATATATATATATATATATATATACACACACACACACACACACACATACATGTATATATTATATACATATATAATACATATATTATATATTATACATAATATATTATATACATATATAATACATATATTATATATTATACATATTATATACATATATAGAGATAATATATATATATTATACTCCTTATTAAACACACACATACATATAGAAGAGGTTAGTAAGATTATTAAACTCACATATATAGAAGAGTTTAGTAAGGAGTATTAAACTTACATGATCACAGGGTCCCACAATAGGCCATCTGCAAGCTGAGGAGCAAGGAATCCAGTTCAAGCCCCAGAGCTGAAGAACTTGAAGTCCAGTGTTTAAGGGTAGCAAGCTTCCAGCATGGAAGCAAAATGGCTTACTTCTCTATAAGTAAGCCAGTTTAGCCTTTCCACATTTTTCTGCTTGCTTTATATCTTGGCCATGCTGGCAGCTGATTAGATGGTGCCCACCCAGATTAAGTATGGGGTCTGCCTTTCCCAGCCCACTGACTCAAATGTTAATCTCCTTTGTCAACACCCTCACAGATACACCCAGGATCAATACTTTGCATTCTTCAATCCAATCAAGTTGGCATTCAGTATTAACCATCACAAGTCTACCCCTTGACGACTTGAACCTATACATAATATTCAAATAAAGACAACAATAAGGTCATAATTATACCTCATGGAATACAACTATCCTTCATACAAATACCTTAATTTTATTTTCTTTTTCCTTTGTCATGTGGCATAAGATTTACTGACTTCATATCAGCATTTAAGTTTTGTAACAAGTGACATATGCACAAACAAAACATGTTTTTAAGAAAAAGAAGAGGAAATACTCATGACAATTACAGTCCCTGTTTCTGCAACTGGTCATGTGGTTGTAACTTGTATTGATGACTACCCTCTTCTACTACCCAATCTGTATTCCCTTTGTCTTTAGCAAGCACCTCATCAGATCACAGTTCTTTTCCTGGTGGAGTTATCCAAACCTTCATTCCTGAAGTGACTAGACTATTTGAATTCCTGCCTGGATTAGTCTGTTGTAGTTTCCCCTTGACCTTAATCACAGGGCATTGTAATACTAAGAGATGCCCTAACAGATCTCCACAATTTCAGCTTTCTCTGTAGGAGATAAGACTCTCACTCAGGGCATTCCTAGCAGATTTGAAGCTCAGTGTCTGCTTCTGAAGCTGGGAGGTAGAATCCCTGATTTCATCATTTTCCTCCATGACTTTATCCAGTGAACTTAGGAGAACCAACCAACTTCATTATGTTCCTTGGTTCTCCACATATGGTCAAAGGTATTACGTATAGAGTCACTAAACTCCTTGCCTCTCATGAGCAGTGATTCAGGAGTGTCAAATGCATTTATTTTGCATAACTCTCTAAACAGTTTATACCAAGGACTATCAGTGTTCTCTATAATATTAGAAATAGAGCCCTTAGCATTTGGGGGTCTAATCTTATTAAGTAGCCAACTCCAGAAACTCCAAAGCCAACAGAACTTCATCATTATTATGTTCCGCTAGAACCACTCCTGTTACCAAAGTCTATCAAGGTTCTCTAGAGGGACAGAACTAACAGTATATATCTATTTAGATATATAGATATATATCTATTATATATATAATATAAAATATATATACTACATTATATATAAATATATTTTATATAATATATATTTATATTATATATAAATAAATATTTATATTATATATATCATATTATATCATATTATATACCTCTATATATATCTCTCTATAGAGAGATATATGTATATGTAGAGAGAATGAGAGAGAGAAAGGGGAGTTTAGTAAGGAGTATTAAACTCACACAATTAAAAAGTCCCATAATAGGCCATCTGCAAGCTGAGGAGACAAGGAATCAAGTCCAACTTCCAAAACCGAAGAACCTGAAGTCTGATGTTCAAGGGCAGCAAGCATTCAGCATGGGAGAAAGATGTGGACTGGGAGGCTAAGCCAGTCTATTTTTTTCACGTTTTTCTGCCTGCTATATGCTGGCCATGCTGGCAGCTGACTAGTTTGTACCCACCCAGATTAAGGGTAGAGTCTTCATTTTCCAGACCACTGGTTCATATGTTAATCTCCTTTGGCAACACCCTCACAGACCCACCCAGGATCAATACTTTGCATCCTTCAGTCCAATCAAGTTGACATTCAGTATTAACCATCATATCATGCTTTTCCCAAGGGCCTAATCCCAATCTGTACATGGCCGGTGTTTTATTCCCAGGCACTAGACCTAGAAGGAGACTCTCCTTTCCTTCATTACAGTACCCCCCTCATTTCTGACTTCAGAATGATAAAAACAATAATAGTACTATTTAGTTTCCAAGATCTCAACACACAATCATAGAATCAAATAGTCTAAACTTGACTATTTTTCCAAGAACCACACTAGTAACTATCCATTGTTACCTTATTATATAACACAGGAGTGACCCAGTAGAAAGCAGAATGAAAAATACTAATTTAGGTCAAATGTATTAGAGTATTGAAGAGGAAACTGAAGTCCGAGGAATTCTGTAAGGTAGATGCAAATTTACTAGACTAAACCAGTCATCTCTTAGCCCAAAATATAGCTGCATGCTGGGGAGAATATTCCTCTTCAATTGGATATTCCCTTGCTATGGGATATGGATGTTCCAACAAATTGTCTTATTGCCATCAGCAAACTACTAAATTGCAGAACATAGAATATTAATCACTAAAAGTTTTATCCAATCCCAAACTATGATGAACATTATTTGTACCATAATTAGCCATACGCTGGGCACAGAATCCACTAAGTTTATTTTATTCTTTCTTTTTTATTTTTATCTGCTTATAGGTCAATGGGAAAGTACAAGCATTCATTCAAACTTCCCGTTACTTTGGACATGTATACTTCTGCTTCATATCATTTCAATGTAGCCTATTTAATTGTAAATTACGGGTTCTATGAAGAGAGCTTTATTGAATTTCCCATTTGCAGTTGTTTACACTTTGCTATCAATATTTTCTCACCAATATGCAATTCAGAGACTGTTATGCTGACACTAATGTTAATGGGTTATATTATGCTTCTGTTCCATCACAGTGCATGTTTTTAAAAAACATAAAGATCCCATTTTGCAGATGTTCATATAGCCTCATAGCAGAGTTGCTTATATTCTGCATTGAAAATAAGCCTAGACATCCTCCTTTCCCCAGCTAGCCACAATTCAGAAATTTTAGAAATATCTAAATTAATTGAAACCTGACTCGTTCACTACATATTCATGGTCCAAATAAAAGATAAGCATTGGTTGCCCAGCTGATGCAAATGAAAAGCATGCTTACAGCAACACCAAACCATACAGCAAAAGTAGAAGAGCAGATGTCTCCAGGAAAAAAATGAGCCCCAAGATATCCATTACTCAGCTGCCCGGTACCGTGATGTCAGTACTGATTACAAAAAAAAAAAAAAAAAAAAATTGTAGAGAATAAATGCCACAGGGGCAGCACATCTGTCCCAGTAGCATAACTCAGCCAGAGACCTGGATGGAAGCACAACAGCTTGCTTCTAAAGTGGGAAGAATCCTCAGTGAAGGCAGAACAAACTTAATCTCCTCAGAGTTCAGTGGTAAACCTAGAGAACACTACTTACCATCTCATCCCACAACAAGGCACTTGTATTTTATCACCAGTAAATAGCCCTTGTGAGTCCTTTCAAGGACTTGAAGCAGCTAAGATAAGAATACATTTTTCCCTAGTCCTTTTATTTAAAAATAACTTGTAGTTTAAAAAAAAAAACATGCCTACACACTATAGAAAACCATGAAAGCAGGATGTCCCAGTAGCCAGGTATAGGGCTAGCAAGGCTACCAGCCACTGCTGAGCTTTGTCCCAGGTATTGATTGAATGTGAGACCTAAGGCAAGCTTCTTCATCTCATTCTGTCTCCGTGTCACCAGTGGAAAGACCAGGTCGATAAAGCTGACATCATACCTCATGGGGTTTCCGCAGAAGTGATAATGAACGGAAATGTGCTTCAAACAAGAAGATTGTGTTGAAATGCTTGAAAACAACATGACAAATTAATAATAAACAGAAGAGAATCATCAAAGCTGAAGAGGCTGTGGAGACCTGGTCATTCCGATTATGCCTCTGGAAAATGACACTTCAGTGCCAATTTTGAGTGACTGAGCTAGAGTCCAAAACCCCACAAGCCCTGGGCTTATTGCCAATTTTCATCTGATTTTCTGTTGGAGCCCGATGCATTTTTACATTCATGCTCACATCCTTGTCTTTTCTTTTTTCCTTTTTTTAATAGTGTTTTGCATATTGTGATGACTAATTTTGAAACTCACACATATATACAAAACAGAGCAAACATAAAACGTCTAGCGTCAAATGACATATTACCATTTTGTTGGCTTGAAATAATTAAGGCAGTATCACAATAGCGATTAGTCATTGCTTTCATCATTTGTTTATCTGGAATTATGCAAATTACAGAATCAAATGGTCCAGCTGAAATTTGTCTCCCACTCCCCCACCCCCTCCTCTGCACCCAACCCCCAAACTTTCCTGCTTTGAAAATAGCTGCATTTAGAATTGCAGAATGTCAGTGAGCCAGATAAAGCTAACATATAGCATATAAGGAGTTCAAAGAACTCCTACGTATTAGAAGTTTTTCCCTTTCTCTTCTTTTTTAAGAGTAAATTCAGGTTTTTGTAGAGCTTATGGCTTATACAATTTGAAGACCCTCTTTGAGGAAAGAAAACAAAGTTTTGCAAAAATATATATTGATGGCAATACATTGCTAGGGTCCCTCTTAGGAATTTGGAAGAAGACCATGCAACTGAGAGGGCCTGAAGCTTAAAATAAATCCATTTCTATCCCTAAGTAACAGGGCTGGCATGGATTTTTCCATGTATCTCATTCTTCCTTATCCTACTTCTTATGCTCCTCTTCCAAGTTTTCCTCTGTAATCTTTTGCTACAACTTTTTTCTCCAGCTGGGGCAATAGAGGGATTCTCCAGGCATGTCAGGACACCCCTATTTGTAGGATGAAGCCTAATAGGGACCAGCCCTCTTTCTGGAAAGTGTCCAAAAATGAGCTCATGAGAAGAAGGGGGAAAAAAAGACGAAGGACAATGAAAGTATTTTCTTGATTTGAATTTTCAAACTATGCTTACTCTTCTAACCCAAATCCTGAAGGGAAGGAAATCAAAGATCAGCCCGTGCCAGTAACAATTAAGAAAACCTGTCAGTTCCATCATAAGATATTAGTGTTTATTCCTAAGGAAAATCTGACCCAGGACCCAGCTAACTCTAATTTTAATTAGAGCAAGGAGTGAATTAACAACTTTAGCTGCCAGCACAAACAAAAGTCTAGAGAAGCCAGTTTGCTCCCCTTGCAGTCAGCAACATCACCTATCCCCAGTGATTGCTATCTCTCTGCATATAGAACAGCCACCCAGGGAAAAACTGAGGAGGAGGTGAAAGGAGAGGCAGCTGTTGTCAGAAAAGCGATGCTGCAGCTTTCATAGTCCCAGCAGTGTACCTAGCCCAGGAGCACCCAGGAAAGTAAGCTACTTAAATATTCCATAGAGAACCCAGCACACTCATTATAGTATGGGTCAGCAGATGGGCAGACTTTGGCATGCAACAAGGGACACCTAGTGGCCCAGCAAAAGACCTCTATATCAGTCACTACCCCACAAGTTCAGCATAAATGCTGTGATGTCAATGTAATTTTAGTTCATCTTGAAATTCAACCAACAGATGGAAAAATACATAGTATACTAAAAAACTGTTGGGTGCTTAATGTTCTAGCCCAGGCATCTTATAATAGGACTTTTTCTGGGATAATGATGTTATCTTCCCCAGCACCTCCTCCCTCTCTTCCAGACTTGCTCTTCTTGTAATCTCACTCTTCTACCCAATGAGGCAATCTCAGCCATCGTTGATCCCTGTTACCCACCACTTCCAAATTGTTGTCAAACTCTGTCCATTTCCTCTCTGAAATACGGCTTTAATCTATTGCCCTGCATTCTACTTACACCGCTACTGATTTCACTAGGACTCACTAATTTTGTCTGGATGATGCCATTAACTTCCTACTGGTTTCACAACTTTCAAACTCTTATTTCTCTAATTCATCTTTAAATTGTCAATAGCTATTTTCTGAAGCATGAATTTCTGTGCCTTGGTACAGCATGTGTGTTTACAAAAGCTTTTAATGTCTCCTCACTGTCCACAGAATCAAAATTCACTCTTCCATGGCTCTGATTCTACAGCCTCTTACACCACTCCTCCTACCCCCACCATGTCCTGTCTGTTCTGGCCATGTGGGGGTCTTTTCTATCATCTCTCCTCCTTCCATCTCCATGCCTGTGCACATCTATCTCTGTGCTTGGAACACCTCTCCTCCTAATCAAGATCCAGGTAACATGTCCCTTTTTCTATAGAATTTCATCTGACACCCTCCTCCAGGCTGAATTAATGTCCTTGCTCTCTCTAGGCTGTCTTGCAGTGTCAATCAGTCTTGCTTGAAAGATAATTATCTGTGTTCATGTCTGCTTGTTAGGGCACAGTTTCTACTCATCTCTATGTCCCTAGCAGCCAGCACAAAGCTGGCATGTGAATGCATTCCATAAATTCAAATAAACAGTCCCCTCAAACACCAAGGACTGATGTGTGGAGCAGAGTTAGAGCTGAGGATTGGGCTGATTTTTTGCGACAACTGCTTTTTCAGTTGTTGGAGAGAGAAGGCAAGAGTGTTGTGAGGAGGTCAGATTCTCTCACATTAGAACTTGTTAATCAGAAAAGGTGGAGACTGGAAAGGGGACTGCTTGTATCTTGAGGCTACACTCTTCATTTTTAATTCTCTACCCAAATGTCCCTGACTTGACTTTCTGATCTGGTTCCTGTTGGGCACACAAATGTCCTCCCAAAGCAGTGCCCCTGAAAGAATGAGAATGCCAGCATTTCTCAAAATCAGTATCATAGCCTTCAAAAGTCTTTTTTTTTTTTTTACTATGAAACCCTAGCTGTTTTTTTTCAAGTGCTGTTAATGGCTAGTGCTACTAGAGACAGCCAGCTAGCCTCACCAGTGTTCGGCAGGCAAACCAGCAGGCTTACCACATACCCACTTGATTAAAGAACACAAGGTAGTGCAGGCTGCAAACTCCAAAATTACAACAATACCTTTCCAGGGATGATTCTTATTGTTAAAATATTCTTCCCCTGAGACACTCTTATTCCATTGTTACATCATTGAAGGGTAGGAATAAAAGTAGTTGTATTCTTTTTTAAAAAAATTAGTCCTCTGCAAATAAGCTCTACAGTAGGTTGTGTTAGTGTCCTCTATCACTCGTTAATCCATTTCCAGTGAGAGGATGACCCATTCCCATCCATTGTCATGTGACTTGCTATGCATCCTTGCAGGGGGAATATGCTTCCCCTTTTTGGCTAAGCTAATGATATATGAGCATGAATGACAATGCTAGTTAAAAGTAGAAGCTTTAGGACTCATTATATGTTTTCACCTGTTCACTTGATTTTTATCGTTTACGAAAAGAAAGCATGTCCCAGAGTGGGCTACTCCCTGAGCTAGGATTTTAGAATGATATGGAGCAGAGACTGGCAAATTTCAAAAGAGCTGTCACCAACCAGCAGTCATTGAATAACTGATGATCATTTTGTTAACCGTAGCACAACTGAAAACAAACAATCCAATCATTCCATGCAAATGTATCAAAATAAAAATACTTTTATGAAAGCTCAAGTGAATCAATAAAGGGAAAACACCAAGTTCCCAAAAGCTATATGGGAAAAGGGGATAATTTACAAAAAAAAAAAAAAATCTATTCATTAACGAATTTAAAATATATAGTACTGCTATAAATTTAAAAATTAAGTGAAAATAATATAATTTTTGGTAAACTTAAAACATATTAAGTAGTACAAGGAATATGGAAACAGACATCATAAGGCACTGTACTTTTGGGAAAACTATTTGGCAGTGTGTAGAAAAAGACCTAAATTCTTGTTTTTGCTACAGTGCTTTTCAAAATGGTGTTTCCAGTTTACAATCCACCAGGAGTACATAAAGATTCAAGTTTCTCTTTATCTTCTCTAGCAGTTGATATTATCTATCTTTTCCATTTTTGTTCAGTGGTATGAAGTTGTTTGCAGTCACATATTAATTTGTATTTTCCTGATTAACTGTGAGTTTGAGAATCTTTCACATGCTTATTAGCCATACCTGTGCCCATTTTTCTATTGCATTTTTTGAACTTAATATTCCCCACTCCCCTGCCGTCTTTCACCCATTGTGATGTTTTTCAATTGATAGAAATCTTTGATTTTGATGTAGGTAAATCCATTAATGTTGCCTTAGGGTTTTTGTTTTGTCCTATTTGACAAATCCTTTCACATCCCATGGTCATGAAGATACTCTGCTGTATTTTCCTTAGTTTGGTTACTCATCTCTCTGGAGATCTTATTCTAAACAATTTGTTAGGTCCAATACCAGTATCTTACTGTCTTTATAACTAAGGCTTTGTATTATTTCTTAATATCTAATAAGGCAATCCTTCATTTTTGTTCTTTTTCAAAATTACCTCAGCATTGAATTTATAACCTGGGTAAGACTTAATCTTAAACATATTCCAATGACAACTATAATGGGTCTCTCCATTTATTATTATTTCATGTCCCTTAATAGAAACTTTGAAAATATTTTTCTACTAGGAGTGTGTGCAACCTTTATTAGTAAATCACTTAAGTGCTTTATAGTTTTTGTTTTATTGCAAATAGTATCTATTACATTTTTAATTGGTCTTTACTAGAATAGAGAACTACTATTGGATTTAGCATTGAACAATCTTACTGACCTCTCTTGGGTTCTCTTTGAAATAATTATTTCATCTGAAAAATTTTTCTACCCAATAAAAGCCTTGTGTACTTCTTTTTTTAACTTATTGCAGTATCCAGGACCTATAGTGCTGTGTTGATCAGTAGCAGTGAAAGTGATCATCCTTCTCTCTTTCCCAACTTTGAATAAAATGTATCCAAAGTTTCTGTTTCATATAAAGGCTTTTGGTTAAGAATTTTTATCATCCAGAAGTTTCCTTCTAATTTTAGCTTTCTAAGAGTTAGACATCCTTAGGGAAACCCTGCATAGAAACATAAGGCTTATCACAATTTACAGAGTGTTAGGAAAGTATTGGAGACTATCTAGGCATTCATCACTATGAGAACTGATATGTATTATGCCTTAAAGGCATCTACACAATAAAAAAAACTCATATATTTACCCATTTGACCATTTTCAATGTTCTTTGTTTCTTTCTATATTTTCATATTTTTATAAGGTAGCATTTTCCTTCCATCTGAATAAATTCTTTGAACATTCCACTTAGTCAGGTGTGCTAGTGATAAATTTTTTTAGCTTTCATATGTTTTAGATCCTCTTTAATTTTTCTTTGATTTTGAAAAGATATGTTTGCTGGGTATAGAGTTCCAAATGGACTTTTTTCTTTCAGGACCTTAAAGATTTACACTGTTTTCAGAGAGAAATCTGTTTTCATTCTTGTCTTCCTCCCTTTGTACACACATGACATTTTCTCTGGCTGCTTTTACTATTTCCTCTTTAACACTAGTTTTGAGCGGTTTGATTATGATGTGTCTTGGTGGTATTTTTTTCCCTCTTTCTTTAGCTAGCGTTCTTTGAAATGTTTAGGTCAGTGTGTTTATAGAGTACACCTAATTTGGAAATTTTTCAGTCACTATTTCTGCAAATGTTTCCTCTATTTCCCCCAGTTCTGTTTACTTTAGAGACACAAATTACATGTATGTTAGGCGACCTGAAGTTGTCTCACAGCTGATTCCTGTTTTCATTTTTTTAATCTCACTTTTAAATCTCTGAATGTTTTCTTTTGGAGAGTTTCTATAGCAATGTTATCATATTCACTAATCTTTGCATCTGTGATATTTCATCTGCCGTTAATCCCCATACAGTGAGTTTTTAAACTCCACACATTTTAGTTTTAAATCCTAAAAGTTCAACTTAGCCTTTTTAAAAATATTATTGATATGTCTACTTAACTTTTTGAACATATGACATAGTTTAATCATTGACTTAATGTCATTGTCTAAAAACTTTTAACATCTGTGCCAATTCTTGTTAGTTTCAATTGCATGATGATGGATCATGTTGTTCTGCTTTGAATGCCCAGTAATCTTTGATTAAATGCTCAGTATCCAATTTTACCTTGCTGAGTACTGGATCTTTTTGTGTTTCTATGAATATTGTTGAGCTTTTTTCTGGAATACAGAACAAATCAGTTGGTAAATCTGGAATACAGTTTATCAGCTAAGTTATGTATAAACAGTAATCGTTTCTTGCTTTTAAGATGTGTTAGGCAAGAATGGGACCACAATTATTGTAGGGCTAATTATTTCCCACAACTGAGGCAAGACCTTTCTGAGTACTCAATGTGCTGCAAATATACAAGTTCATCAGACTAGGTGGTGAGAACAGACATTTTTCCTGTCCCTGTGTGAGGGCAAGGCACTTGTTTCTTCCTTTATATATATATAAATGCAATGACCTAAACATGTCAAAGAACTCTAGGGAAAGAAAGAATATCACCAAGGCACATCATAATCAAGCTGCCCAAAACCAGTGTTAAGGAAGAAATATTAAAAGTAGCCAGAGAAAATGTGACGTGTGTACAGAGGAACAAAGACAAGGATGAAAACAGATTTCTCTCTGAAATATATATATACATATTTCAAATTTTATTTTAGATTCAGGAGTTACGTGTGCAAGTTTGTTACTTAGGTATTTTGTGTGATGCAGGGGTTTGGAATATGAATGATTTCATCACCAAAGTAGTGAGCACAGTACCTATTCACTAAAGTAGTTTTTCAACCCTTTACCCCCTCCTCTCCCTTACCCCTCTAGTGTCTATTGTTGCCATCTTTATGCCCATAAGTACTTATTGCTTAGCTCCAACTTGTGAGAAGATGCAGTAGTTTTCTGTTCCTGTGTTAATTCACTCAGGATAATGGCCTCCACCTGAATCCATGTTGCTGCAAATGACATGATTTCATTTTTTATCATGGCTGCATAATAGTTCATGGTGTATATGTGCCACATTTCTTCATCCAATCTATCATTGATGGGCACCTAGGTTGATTTCATATCTTTGCTATTGTGTATTGTGCTGCAACTAACATACAAGTACATGTGTCTTTTTGGTAAAATGACCTTTTGGACATTACTGAGTATATGTCTATTGTATGTATACTCAGTAATGGGATTACTGAGCCAAATGTTTCTTCTGTTTTAAGTTATTTGAGAAATCTCCAAACTGCTTTCTATAGTAGCTGAACTAATTTACATTCCCACCAACAGTGCATAAGCATTCCCTTTTCTCTGGAGCTTTATCAACATCTGTTATTTTTAGCGTTTTGATAATAGCCATTCTGACTGGTGTATTTCATTGTGGTTTTGATTTGCATTTCTTTGATGATTAGTGAGAAAGAGCATTTTTTCATATGTTTGTTGGTTGCTTCTATGTCTTCTTTTTGAGAAGCGTTCATGTATTGTGCCTACTTTTTATAGGCTTATTTGTTTTTTACTTGTTGAATTAAGTTCCTTAGATTCCGGATATTAGACCTTTGTCAGCTTCATAGTTTGCAAACATTTTCTCCCATTCTGTAGGCTGCCTGTTTACTCTGCTGGTAGTTTCTTTGGCTGTGCAGAAGTTCCTTAGGTTAATTAGGCCAATTTTCAGTTATGTCATAATTGCTTTTCAGGACTTACTGATAAATTCTTTCCCAAGGCCAATGTCCACAATGGTGTCTCCTAGGTTTTCTTCTAGGATTCATATAGTTTGAGGTCTTATATTTAAATATTAAATCCATCTTAACCTTTATATGTGGTGAAAGGTACAGGTCCAGTTTTATTCTTCTGCATATGGCTAGCCAGCTATCCCAGCACCATTTATTGAATAAGGAGTCTCTTCCCACTGCTTATTTGTAGACTTTGTCGAAGATCAGATGGCTGTAGGTTTGGAGCTTTATTTCTGCATTATCTATTCTGTCCACTGGCCTGTCTGTCTGTTTTTGTACCAGTATCATCTCTTTTGGGGTACTGTAACCTGATAGTTTGAAGTTGGATAATGTGATGCCTCTGGCTTTGTTCTTTTAGCTTAGGATTACTTTGGCTATTTGGGCTCTTTTTCTGCTACCATATGAATTTTATAATAGTTTTTCCAAATTTGTGAAGAATGACATTGGTAACTTGATAGGAATAGCATTGAATCTGTAGATTGCTTTGGACAGTATGGTCATTTTGATGACACCGATTCTCTTAATCCATGAGCATGGAATGTGTTTCCATTTGTGTTATTTATAGTTTCTTTCAGCAGTGTTTTGTAGTTCTCCTTATAGAGATCTTTCACTCCTTGGTTAGAGGTATTTCTAGTTATTTTGTGTGTGTGTAACTAAGTAATAATTTTTGATGATTCTTTCTCTGGTCTCAGGTAATTCATTCACACAAATTCCCTGATCAATACTCTGCTAAATACTCAATGGTACCCTCTGCACATCTCCAGGGTTCTGGTTTTTTGTAGCTCACTCCTTTCTAATACTCTGCTCAGCAAACTCAGGCCATGATGGTCTCCCCAGATTTTCAGTTTCATCTCTTCTTCTCAGCAAGTCTTCCAGGACCCACCTTGGTTCCTCATGCTCTATATCATTGTTTGGAAAGCTGGGCAAATCATAGGGATCACCTCATTTTTCTCCATCTTTCAGGGATCACTCTTTCATATTGTCTGATTTCCATTGTCTGGAAAACTATTGGCTAAACCATTTTGTCTAGTTTTGTTTTGTTTGTTTCAGGCTGTTACTCCTGTTACTCTGTCTAGGCCAGAAATCATTTATGTAGATTTTAAAAGCATTTAAAAAATGCTACATACTTTAAAATACCATATACTTTTAAATAACAAAATATGTAAGTGTATAAACAACAAATGGAAGGAATATACACTCCTATTAAATACATAGGAGTGTATGTTGGAGAGATAAAGGAGTATTAGAGATGGTACATGAAGGGAACCAACAAGCAATTCAACAGGTGGAGTCCTGGCCTGGTGATGATCACTTGTCCTAATATCAAAAATATAACCAACTCTATGATAAGCACCTGAAGTCCAGTTTTTTTAATGAATTAAGCATTCAGCTCAATTAATTAATAGAAAAGCAATGGAAATAACTGTACAAAAGTGTAAGTAAAAAACAAAATTTTAAATATAAACAACCTAGAAGGACTCTCTTGCACCATAAAGATCCAGAACAGGAGATTTCAAAGAAACAAAACTCTACCCAAAACGATTCCAGAGAATAGAAAAATAGAGAAGCTGTCCATTTATTTTATGATGCTAAAGTAATCTTAGTACCAATACTTTAGAAAAAAAACACAAGAAAATAAATTACAACTCAATTTTATGTTTTAAATATATGGAAAATCAAATATTAACAAATTGAATCTAGCATTGTTTTTAGAAAACAAGGATATATTATATATGAGGAGGATTTATATTAGGAATATAACAATGATTCAACATTTAAAATCTAAAACATTAAAAGAAAAATATTTTTATCTTTTGTACAATAATTTTACCTTTCTAAATTTATGCTAAGTAAACAATAGACAATTCAATGCTTTCTCTTTTTTTTTTAGAGATAGGATCTTGCTCCGTTGCAAGAATTAACTCCTCCACTCAAGATCCTCCCAACCTCAGCTTCACAAGTAGCTGGGACTACAGACATGCGCCACCATGCCTGCAAATATGCACAGTTCAAAACCTTTGCTCACAACAATGTTTATAGCACCATTAAATGCAGTTGTGAAAATCAGAAGTAATCTAAATGCTCCACTGTAGCTCTGATAAACAAAGTATGATATAATCACTTAATTGAATATTACATAGTCATATAATATTAACAAAGAATTACATAGAAAATGCCATAAAATGTACATTCTTGACACTGTCAGATTTTAACGTTTATTTCTGACTGATGCCTAACCTGATGATTCTAATTTTGCAACTACTTCTATCACCACAAACACATACCCAGCACTTTGAATCTGTTATTCCCAGCACTATTTTTCCCCTTTTATGTAGAACTTATCACCTTCTAACAAAGTGGATGACTTATATGTTTATGTTTACTATTTATTGTAAACAAATCTCCTACCTTCACCTATTACAATATTATCTGAACAAAAAAAGGTCTTCGGTTCGCTGAAGGCTTAGAAAACTTACATATCTTAAATGTATTGAACATCAGCAATTTTGACCATTTATAGATGATCTTAATTATATGGCTTTTAAGAATATGTAATTATGTCGAGGCATTAATTTGATTCACAGGCACTAAGAATCACATGTATGGGAGCTAACATACAGGAGGTGACTGGTATCTGAATCTCAGAGTGGTTTTGTTGTTCTCTGCACATTTTATAAAGAAAATTATATGCTTGTACAACAGCATACCACTCAGCGATAAAAAGGAACAAACCACTGATACATGTAACAGTATAGATGAGTCTCAAATGTGTTATGCTGAATGAAAGAAGCCAGACCAAAAAATAGAGTATATATTGTAAGATTCCTTTAGTATAAAATAGCAGAAAATACACACAAAGGTATAAAATAGATCAGTGGCTGCCTGGGAAAGAATGTAATGAGGCATGATAAAACCTATGGAGATAATGGAAATGTTCAATATCTTGATTGTGATGGCAGTTTCTGTCATAACTCATCAAATTATCTACTTTACATTTGAGAAGTTTATTATATAAAATTATACCTTAAAAATTTGTTTTTTAAAAGGTAAAAATATATGCCCGAAGGTATTAATGAATTTAAACATTATTAAAAATCTCATTATGAATCTTATACATTTCAAGGTTATTTAACAATGTTAAATGAGAAGACATTAGGGTAAAAGTATATAAACATCATGTTTAAAGCTTTGTTACCCTAAACAGGAAAAAAGGTGAGAAGAAAACATACCAAAATGCTAACATTGGGATTCGATGATGATGTTTTATATGTTTTTTTTTTTTTTTTTTTTTTTAATTTTTTATTGGATTATAGGTTTTGGGGTACATGAGCAGAGCATGCAAGACAGTTGCGTAGGTACACACGTGGCAGTGTGCTTTGCTTTTCTTCTCCCCTTCACCCACATTTGGCATTTCTCCCCAGGCTATCCCTCCCCACCTCCCCCTCCCACTGGCCCTCCCCTTTTCCCCCCAATAGACCCCAGTGTTTAGTACTCCCCTTTCTGTGTCCATGTGTTCTCATTTTTCATCACCCACCTATGAGTGAGAATATGCGGTGTTTCATTTTCTGTTCTTGTGTCAGTTTGCTGAGGATGATGTTCTCCAGATTCATCCATGTCCCTACAAACGACACGAACTCATCATTTCTGATTGCTGCATAATATTCCATGGTATATATGTGCCACATTTTTCAAATCCAGTCTATTATCAATGGGCATTTGGGTTGATTCCAGGTCTTTGTTATTGTAAACAGTGCTGCAATGAACATTCGTGTACATGTGTCCTTATAGTAGAACGATTTATAGTCTTTTGGATATATACCCAGTAATGGGATTGCTGGGTCAAATGGAATTTCTATTTCTAAGGCCTTGAGGAATCGCCACACTGTCTTCCACAATGGTTGAACTAATTTACACTCCCACCAACAGTGTAAAAGTGTTCCTTTTTCTCCACATCCTCTCCAGCATCTGTTGTCTCCAGATTTTTTAATGATCGCCATTCTAACTGGCGTGAGATGGTATCTCAATGTGGTTTTGATTTGCATCTCTCTGATGACCAGTGACGATGAGCATTTTTTCATATGATTGTTGGCCTCATATATGTCTTCTTTCGTAAAGTATCTGTTCATATCCTTTGCCCACTTTTGAATGGGCTTGTTTGTTTTTTTCCTGTAAATCTGCTTGAGTTGTTTGTAAATTCTGGATATCAGCCCTTTGTCAGATGGGTAGACTGCGAAAATTTTTTCCCATTCTGTTGGTTGCCGATCCACTCTAGTGACTGTTTCTTTTGCCGTGCAGAAGCTGTGGAGTTTCATTAGGTCCCATTTGTCTATTTTGGCTTTTGTTGCCAATGCTCTTGGTGTTTTGTTCATGAAGTCCTTCCCTACTCCTATGTCCTGGATAGTTTTGCCTAGATTTCCTTCTAGGGTTTTTATGGTGCCAGGTCTTATGTTTAAGTCTTTAATCCATCTGGAGTTAATTTTAGTGTAAGGTGTCAGGAAGGGGTCCAGTTTCTGCTTTCTGCACATGGCTAGCCAGTTTTCCCAACACCATTTGTTAAACATGGAATCCTTGCCCCATTGCTTGTTTTTGTCAGGTTTATCAAAGATTGTATAGTTGTTTGTATGTTGTGTTGCCTCCGGTGCCTCTGTTTTGTTCCATTGGTCTATATCTCTGTTTTGGTACCAGTACCATGCTGTTTTGATTACTGTAGCCTTGTAGTATAGTTTGAAATCCGGTAGTGTGATGCCCCCCGCTGTGTTCTTTTTGCTTAGAATTGACTTGGCTATGCGGGCTCTCTTTTGGTTCCATATGAAGTTCATGGTGGTTTTTTCCAGTTCTGTGAAGAAAGTCAATGGTAGCTTGATGGGGATAGCGTTGATTCTGTAAATTACTTTGGGCAGTATAGCCATTTTCACGATATTAATTCTTCCTAACCATGAACATGGAATGTTTCTCCATCTGTTTGTGTCCTCTCTGATTTCGTTGAGCAGTGGTTTGTAGTTCTCCTTGAAGAGGTCCCTTACGTTCCTTGTGAGTTGTATTCCAAGGTATTTTATTCTTTTTGTAGCAATTGCGAATGGCAGTTCGCTCTTGATTTGGCTTTCTTTAAGTCTCTTATTGGTGTAGACGAATGCTTGTGATTTTTGCACATTGATTTTATATCCTGAGACTTTGCTGAAGTTGTTTATCAGTTTCAGGAGTTTTTGGGCTGAGGCGATGGGGTCTTCTAGGTATACTATCATGTCGTCTGCAAATAGAGACAATTTGGCTTCCACTTTTCCTATTTGAATACCCTTTATTTCTTTTTCTTGCCTGATAGCTCTGGCTAGAACTTCCAGTACTATATTGAATAGGAGTGGTGAGAGAGGGCATCCTTGTCTAGTACCAGATTTCAAAAGGATTGCTTCCAGTTTTTGCCCATTCAGTATGATATTGGCTGTTGGTTTGTCATAAATAGCTTTTATTACTTTGAGATACGTTCCATCGATACCGAGTTTCTTGAGGGTTTTTAGCATAAAGGGCTGTTGAATTTTGTCAAATGCCTTCTCTGCGTCAATTGAGATAATCATGTGGTTTTTGTTTTTGGTTCTGTTTATGTGGTGAATTACGTTGATAGACTTGCGTATGTTGAACCAGCCTTGCATCCCCGGGATGAATCCTACTTGATCATGATGAATAAGTTTTTTGATTTGCTGTTGCAATCGGCTTGCCAATATTTTATTGAAGATTTTTGCATCTATGTTCATCATGGATATTGGCCTGTAGTTTTCTTTTCTCGTTGGGTCTCTGCCGGGTTTTGGTATCAGGATGATGTTGGTCTCATAAAATGATTTGGGAAGGATTCCCTCTTTTTGGATTGTTTGAAATAGTTTTAGAAGGAATGGTACCAGCTCCTCCTTGTGTGTCTGGTAGAATTCGGCTGTGAACCCATCTGGACCTGGGCTTTTTTTGTGAGGTAGGCTCTTAATTGCTGCCTCAACTTCAGACCTTGTTATTGGTCTATTCATAGTTTCAGCTTCCTCCTGGTTTAGGCTTGGGAGGACACAGGAGTCCAGGAATTTATCCATTTCTTCCAGGTTTACTAGTTTATGTGCATAGAGTTGTTTGTAATATTCTCTGATGATGGTTTGAATTTCTGTGGAATCTGTGGTGATTTCCCCTTTATCATTTTTTATTGCATCTGTTTGATTGTTCTCTCTTTTATTTTTAATCAATCTGGCTAGTGGTCTGTCTATTTTGTTGATCTTTTCAAAAAACCAGCTCTTGGATTTATTGATTTTTTGAAGGGTTTTTCGTGTCTCAATCTCCTTCAGCTCAGCTCTGATCTTAGTAATTTCTTGTCTTCTGCTGGGTTTTGAGTTTTTTTGATCTTGCTCCTCTAGCTCTTTCAATTTTGACGATAGGGTGTCAATTTTGGATCTCTCCATTCTCCTCATATGGGCACTTATTGCTATATACTTTCCTCTAGAGACTGCTTTAAATGTGTCCCAGAGGTTCTGGCACGTTGTGTCTTCATTCTCATTGGTTTCGAAGAACTTCTTTATTTCTGCCTTCATTTCGTTGTTTACCCAGTCAACATTCAAGAGCCAGTTGTTCAGTTTCCATGAAGCTGTGCGGTTCTGGGTCGGTTTCTGAATTCTGAGTTCTAACTTGATTGCACTATGGTCTGAGAGGCTGTTTGTTATGATTTCAGTTGTTTTGCATTTGTTGAGCAGTGCTTTACTTCCAATGATGTGGTCAATTTTAGAGTAGGTGTGATGTGGTGCTGAGAAGAATGTGTATTCTGTGGATTTGGGGTGGAGAGTTCTGTAAATGTCCACCAGGTTTGCTTGCTCCAGGTCTGAGTTCAAGCCCTGGGTATCCTTGTTGATTTTCTGTCTGGTTGATCTGTCTAGTATTGACAGTGGAGTGTTAAAGTCTCCCACTATTATTGTGTGGGAGTCTAAGTCCTTCTGTAAGTCATTAAGAACTTGCCTTATGTATCTGGGTGCTCCTGTGTTGGGTCCATAGATGTTTAGGATCGTTAGCTCTTCTTGTTGTATCGATCCTTTTACCATTATGTAATGGCCTTCTTTGTTTCTTTTGATCTTTGTTGCTTTAAAGTCTATTTTATCAGAGATGAGAATTGCAACTCCTGCTTTTTTTTGCTTTCCATTAGCTTGGTAAATCTTCCTCCATCCCTTTATTTTGAGCCTTTGTGTATCCTTGCATGTGAGATGGGTTTCCTGGATACAGCACACTGATGGGTTTTGGATTTTTATCCAATTTGCCAGTCTGTGTCTTTTGATTGGTGCATTTAGTCCATTTACATTTAGGGTTAAGATTGTTATGTGTGAATTTGATACTGCCATTTTGATTCTAAGTGGCTGTTTTGCCTGTTAGTTGTTGTAGGTTCTTCATTATGTTGAAGCTCTTTAGCATTCAGTGTGATTTTGGAATGGCTGGTACTGATTGATCCTTTCTATGTGTAGTGCCTCTTTTAGGAGCTCTTGTAAAGCAGGCCTGGTGGTAACAAAATCTCTGAGTACTTGCTTGTTCGCAAAGGATTTTATTCTTCCTTCACTTCTGAAGCTCAGTTTGGCTGGATATAAAATTCTGGGTTGAAAGTTCTTTTCTTTAAGAATGTTGAATATTGGCCCCCACTCTCTTCTGGCTTGTAGTGTTTCTGCCAAGAGATCTGCTGTGAGTCTGATGGGCTTCCCTTTGTGGGTGACCTGACCTTTCTCTCTGGCTGCCCTTAGTATTCTCTCCTTTATTTCAACCCTGTTGAATCTGACGATTATGTGCCTTGGGGTTGCTCTTCTTGCGGAATATCTTTGTGGTGTTCTCTGTATTTCCTGCAATTGAGTGTTGGCTTGTCTTGCTAGGTGGGGGAAATTTTCCTGGATGGTGTCCTGAAGAGTATTTTCCAGCTGGGATTCATTCTCTTCGTCCCCTTCTGGTACACCTATCAAACGTAGGTTAGGTCTTTTCACATAGTCCCACATTTCTTGGAGACTTTGTTCATTCCTTTTTGTGCTTTTTTCTCTGATCTTGGTTTCTCGTTTTATTTCATTGAGTTGGTCTTCGACTTCAGATATTCTTTCTTCTGCTTGGTCAATTCGGCTATTGAAACTTGCGTTTGCTTCGCGAAGTTCTCGTATTGTGTTTTTCAGCTCCTTTAATTCATTCATATTCCTCTCTAAGGTATCCATTCTTGTTATCATTTCCTCGAATCTTTTTTCAAATCTTTTTTCAAGGTTCTTAGTTTCTTTGCATTGATTTAATACATGATCTTTTAGCTCACAAAAGTTTCTCATTATCCATCTTCTGAAGTCTAATTCCGTCATTTCATCACAGTCATTCTCCGTCCAGCTTTGTTCCCTTGCTGGTGAGGAGTCTTGGTCCTTTTTAGGAGGCGATGTGTTCTGGTTTCGGGTGTTTTCCTCCTTTTTGCGCTGGTTTCTTCCCATCTTTGTGGATTTGTCTGCTGGTCGTCTGCGTAGTTGCTGACTTTTCGTTTGGGTCTCTGAGTGGACACCCAGAATGTTGATGATGAAGTATTTCTGTTGCTTGGTTTTCCTTCTACCAGTCTAGCCCCTTCGCTGTACGACTGTTGAGGTCCGCTCCAGACCCTGCTTGTCTGGGGTGCACCTCTAGTAGCCGTGGCACAGTGAGGGATGCTACCAGTTTCTTTTTCTGCTCTCTTTGTCCCAGGATGATGCCTGCCTAATGACAGTCTTTTGGATATAGAGGGGTCAGGGAGCTGCTTGAGGAGACAGTTTGTACTTTATAGGGGTTTAATTGCTGAGCTGTGAGCTCTGTTGTTCATTCAGGGCTGTTAGGCTGCTATGTTTGATTCTGCTGCAACACAGCTCATTAAACAACCCTTTTTTTTTTCTCAAATGCTCTGTGTTGAGGGGTTTGGGCTTTATTTTTGGATGTCCGATCAGGTGTCCTGCCCAGCTCAAAGGCAGACTAGCCACTGTTTGGCTGCCGAGGCTCCGCCCTGCTGTTGTGTGATTCGCGCTGTTCCTGCCGGCTCTGCTGTGGTCTCCGCCACGCCCTGCGGCGGAGTCTCTTCGTTGTAGCGTGTTGCCTCAGCAACGGCAGGCTGCGTCAGCAGTGGGCGTGTATCTAAGTAGGGACGGGTTGCCTCGGCAACGGCTGGCTGCGTCAGCAGTGGGCGTGTATCTCAGTTGGGGCGGGTTGCCTCGGCAACGGCTGGCTGCCTCAGCAGTGGGCGTGTATATCAGTTGGGGCAGGTTGCCTCCGTAGTGGTGGACGCCCTTCCCCCACAGAGCGTCTCGGACCGTCTGCCCGGGATAGTTTGAAATCGCGGTTTTGTTCGTCCCACTGGGTATCCCAAGCGATCTGTCCCTGCAATCCCCTGGGCTGGGCTACTGTGCAAGTCTCGTTCAGTCTCAAGTCCAGCCCTCTCAAGTCTCAGGTTGCCGGTTCAACAAGGCAGCCGGACAAGCGCGCCCTGTGGGGATTGCTGGGTAGGGCCGGCCGCCGCCGCCCCGGCTGCCGGCTTCGCCAGGCCGACCTACTGCCTGGCGTCCCGTGTCTTTTTATACTTGGGAGTTTCCCCGTTCTGTGGGCAACAAAGATCAGTCTGGAAATGCAGCACTGACTCACCGTTTGCGAATTCAACGCGGGCTCCAATCCTGGGTTGTTCTCACAGCGCCATCTTGAGTCCCCTCCTCCGTTTTATATGTTTTTTAATGCTCTTCTTTCTACTTATCTGAGTTTTTCAAATTTCTCTAATGAAAATGTATTATTTTTAATATAGAGAGAATATTTTAATAGCTATGTATTACTCTTGTAATACATAGGATTAATCTTCCTGAAATATTCACTTCCCTGATAAGTAATTCCTTGGAATTTAACTTTCTGGTCGAAGAACCTACAGTGACTTCTCATTGCCCAACAGATTAAATTGAGCTTATTCTGGTGTACACAGGACTTTCACAACCTGTATCCATTAGGTTTGCTCAGTCTCCAGTTTCAAAAACAGTATTGCCTTTGTATACTTTAAGTTAAACTTAACTAAAAAAAAATTAACCTCGGGTGTGAATGTTTGGGTTATCTACTAGATTAACAGTTGCAACCAGGCATTACGATAAATATTTCCTTTCTTTAAATGTGTAACTCAAGATGGTATGTTTTTTGTGTTAGCTTTCACTTTTTTATCCCACAGTGTACTTTAAGAAATATTTAGCAGGTATATTTTGAAAGGCTGTATACTACATATTTTAATGTATTTTTTTAATAATTAGGTTTGAAGCACCTCGTGAACAAAAAGAAAAAGATATATTTGGGGCTGCCACTTCTACTCATATAGAAGACCTATTTTTTGGATTAGATCATTAGTACCATGATCTCTAGAGCAAAGTCTATATTAGAGTTCCCAAATATCCAAAGTGACTTCCTTCTGAATGCTTCCATATAAAGTGCTAAACATTTTAAGTTAACTACCAGTTTTTAAAAAGTTACCTTCTTACTAAAGCATTTAAAATATATAGTGCCATTATTAGAAAAAAACTTTCTAGAAATAATTTATTGTGAAAGTCTTGAACATCACATTCTACTACAGGAAAAATTTCTTTAAAAACAGGACTTTTTCCAGCAAAGAATATCCTGCTACTGATTTATTAAAACTGGCTAAACAGTCTATTTTGTCACTGTCTAAAATTCTTACGTGGGGAAATATTATAATGTCATAACTAATCAATGAATCAATTAAACCAATAGGTTTACTAAGAGCAATGTCAGTTAAGGTTCAATTACAGGTAAGAACCATGATGAATGACAGAATAAAGAATTGATTGTAAAGATTAAATCCTTTGCAATTGTATAAGCTGTTGCTTCTGCCTCCAGAGCTTGGCCTGATGTCAGTGGGGCCAGTAGCACAGAAGAAAACATGGGTATGAAATGGGGGATAACAAAAACAAGCTGCAACTTATGAGGAAAAAATGGAACAAACAAGGACAAACTAGAACCCTCATTTCTTTCACCGCCTCCATCCTTCTTGGTGTGAGTGACAGAAAGAATAGTAGATAGATATCCTTTACCACAAAGACAAAGATAGGACAGGAACAAGGAGGGGAGGCACACAGAGCCGGCCTGGCTGTGGCCCTACACCACTCAGGTAAGTCAAACCAGTAGATTATCTGGTCCTATACAGACATCTGGCTACTGCTACACTTCCACCTTCTGAATCTCAGTTAAACTTCTCTCATAGATCAGGGCAGATCAAGATGGTCAGACAGAAACCACCACCAATCATTTTCCCTATGGGAACACCAAACTGAACCACTATCCACATTTTAAAAATAAATAAATAAATAAAAGGCACTTCATAAGAACCAAAAAGCAGGTGAGCTATTGTAGTTCCCAGTTTAATATCATATCACTGAAAAAGGCACTGAAAAGTTTTGAATAGCCACCATCGCCTCTCCCCTCTCACCTGGCAGTGTCTGCATGGCATGGAGGAAAGAGCACAGAGTGACTGTGAGACCTTGCATTGGAACTCAGCGTTGCCCTTTCACAGTGGAAAGCAACAGAGAGCAAAACTCAGCTGGTGCCCACAGAGGAAGCAATTAGACCAACCCTAGCCAGAAGGGAATTGCCCATCACAGCAGTTGGAACCTGTGTTCCAGAAAGCCCTGCCCTTATGAGCTAAAGTGCCCTGGAGTCCTATATAAACCCAAAAGGCAGTCTAGGCCACAAGGACTGCAATTTCTGTACAAGTCTTGGTGCTATGCTGGGCTTGGAGCCAGTGGACTTAGGGAGCACATGGTCTAGTGAGACACCAACTGGGGTGGCCAAGGGAGTGTTGGTGCCAACCCTTCCCAAACCCCAGGCAGCAGAACTGGCAACTCCAGGAAAGACCTCTTCTCTCCACTTAAGGAGAGGAGGGAAAAGAAGAAAGAGGACTTCGTCTGGCATCTCAGATACCAGCTCAGACCCAGTAAAATACGGCACCAGGCAGAATCCTGAGGCCTCCATTCCAGCCTTTACTCCTATACAACATTGCTAGACATACCTTGGGCCAGTTGAAAACCCCCTGAGTTGAAAGGAAGGATCTAGTCCTAGCAGGATTTATCACCTGCTGACTAAAAGCCTCTTGAGCCTTGAATTAACATCAAGGCAGTACTTGCTGTGGCCCTGGATGATACTCAGAGCCATGCTGGCTTCAGGAGTGACTCAGCGCATTCCCAGCTATGGTTGCTACGGGGAGAGACTCCGGCTTAGAAAAGGAGAGGGGAGACTAAAGGGGGCTTTGTCTTGCATCTTAGTATCAGCTTGGTCACAGTTGGGGAGCATTAAATAGGCTCTTGGAGTCCCCAACTCGAGTCTTTGACACTTGGACAGCATTTATGGACCTACACAGGGTCAGAGGGAATGCCACTGGCCTGAAGGGAGAGTCCCAGGCCTGGCAGCCTTCACCACAAGCTGACAGAAGAGCCCTTGGGTCTTGAATGAACATGGTAGATAGTCAGGTATGACTCACTGTGGGCCTGGGGCAACAGTGGTCATGGAGAGGTACTCTTCTGCTTGTAGAAATGGGAGATAAGAGTGAAAAGCATTCTCTTCTGGCCAGCTCAGACACAGTAGAATAGAGAAACAGACAGATTCCTAAGGTTTCCAGCTCCAGGCCCTGGTTCCTGGATGGCATCTCTGGACCTAACTAGAACTAGAAGGAACTGGCCACCCGGAATAGAAAGACACAAACCTGGTTGGCCTCACCAACTGCTGAACGTAGAGCAGTAGTTATCACAGGTCTTGGGCAAGATCCAGTACTACGCTAGCTTCAGGTCTGACCCAGTGCAGTCCCAAGGGTGTTTGTGTCACCCCTCCCCCAACTGCAAGCAGGTCAGCCCAGAGACAGAGACTTCATTTGTTAGGGAGAAAGTAAGAGAAGAGAACAAGAGTCTCTCCCTGCTAATGCATAGATTTCTTCTGGATCTTATCCAAGGTCACCATGGCGGTACCTCTATAAGACTACAAGAGCAACAGCATTAGTGGGATTGGGGTGCTTCCTAATGCAGATACAGCTACCGTGACAGTACCCAAGGCTCTTGAAATACCTGGAAAGCTTCCCAAGAACAGGTACAAAAACCCAGACTGTAAAGACTATAATAAATACCTAACTTTTTAATGTCCAGACATGGAAGATCACCCACATGCATCAAGACCATCCAAGAAAACATGACCTCACTAAATGAACTAAATAAAGCACCAGGGACTAATCCCAGAGAGATAGATATATATGACCTTTTAGATATATAATTCAAAATAGCTATTTTGAGGAAACTCAGTGAAACTCAAGATAATACAGGAAAGGAATTCAGAATCCTAGAAGATAAATTTAACAGGAAGATTGAAATAATTTCAAAGAAGCAGAAATTCTGGAGTTGAAAAATTAGTTGGCATATTGAGAATGCATAAGAGTCTTTCAATAGCAGAATTGATCAAAGAAAAGAAAGAATTGGTGGCCTTGAAGATAGGCTATTTGCAAATACATAGTCAGAGGAGACAAAAGAAAAAAAATAAAAAAGAATGAAGCACAGCTACAATATCTAGAAAACATCCTGAAAAGGGAAAACCTAAGAGTTATTGGCCTTAAAGAGAATGTGGTTGGGTGGGGGTGGTTGAAAGTTTATTCAAGGAGTATATTCGTCTGTTTTCAAACTGCAGATAATGTTATATATGAGACTGGGAAGAATAAGAGGCTTAATGGACTTAAGTTCCACATGACTGGAGAGGCCTTAGAATCATGGCAGGAGGTGAAAGGCCTTCTTACATGGTGGTGGCAAGGGAAAAATGAGGATGTTGCAAAAGAAGAACCCCCTGATAAAACCATCAGATCTGATAAGACTTGTTCACTACCACAAGAACAGTATGGGAGAACCCCGCCCTGGCCCCCACCATGATTTAAATTATCTCCCACTGGGTCCTTTCCACAATAGATGGAAATTATAGGAGTACAATTCAAGATGAGATTTGGGTGGGAACACAGAGCCAAACCATATTATGCCCCCTCCAAGTATCAAGTCCTCACATTTCAAAACCAATCCTGCCTTCTCAACAGTTTCCATAGTCTTAACTCAGTTCAGCATTAACTCAAAAGTCCATGGTCTCATCTGAGACAAGAAAGTCCCTTCTGCCTATGCACCTGTAAAATCAAAAGCAAGCTAGATACTTCCTTGATACAGGTACTGAGTAAATACAGCCACTGAGTAAATACAGCCATTCCAAATGAAAGAAATAGGCCAAAACAAAGGGGTTATAGGACCCATGCAAGCCTGAAATCCAGCAGGACTGTCAAATTCTAAAGCTCCAAAATGATCTCCTTTGTCTCCATGTCTCACATCCAGGCCACACTGATGCAACAGATAGGTTCTCATAGACTTGGACAGCACTGCCTCTATAACTTTGCAGGGTATAGCCCCACTCCTGGCTATTTTCAAGGGCTGGTGTTGGGTACCTGTGGCTTTTCCAAGTGGATGGTGCAAATTGTTGGTGGAGCTACATTTCTGGGGTCTGGAAGATGGTGCCCCTCTTCTCACAGCTCCACTAAGTGATGCCCCAGTAGGGACTCTGTATGGGGCTCTGACCCTACATTCCCCTTCTGCACTACCCTAGCAGAGGTTCTCCATGAGGGCCCTGTTCCTCGAGCAAACTTTTGCCTGGGCATCCAGGCGTTTCCATACATTTTCTGAAATCTATGTGGAGGTTCTCAAACCTCAATTCTTGACTTCTGTGCACCCTCAGGCTTAATACCACATGGAAGCTGCCAACATTTGGGGCTTTCACCCTCTGAAACCAAAGGCTGAGTTGTACCTTGGTCCCTTTTAGGAATTGCTGAAATGGCTAGAGTACAGGGCACCAAGTCCCCAGGCTGCACACAGCATGGGCACCCTGGGCCTAGCCCATGAAACCATTTTTTCTTCCTAGGCTTCTGGGTCTGTGATGGGAAGGGCTGCCATGAAGACCTATGACATGCCTTGGAGACATTTTCCCCACCATCTTGGGGATTGGCATTCAGCTGCTTGTTACTTAATGCAAATTTCTGCAGGCAGCTTGAATTTCTCCTAAAAAAAAATGGGTTTTTCTTTTCTACTGTATCATCAGGCTGAAAAATTTCTAAACTTGTATGCTTTTTTTCCCTTTTAAAATGGAATGCTTTTAACAGCACCCAAGTCACCTCTTGAGTTCTTTGCTGCTTAGAATTTCTTCTGCCAGATACCCTAAATCATCTCTATCAAATTCAAATTTTCACAAATCTTCAAGGCAGGGGGAAAATGCCACCAGTCTCTTGGTTAAAGCATAATAAGAGTCACCTTAGCTCCAGTTCCCAAGGAATGAAAAAGATATTGCATGCCAATGGAAACCAAGAAGGAGCAGAAGTAGCCATACTTAGACAAAATAGATTTCATGACACACCAAAACATATGGGATACAGTGAAAGCACTACTAAGAGGTAAATGTAGAGCTATAAGTGACTATGTCACAACAGAAGACAAATTTCAAATGAATAACCTAATGAACTTAAGGAGCTAGAAAAGCATCTTAAGGAACTAGAAAAGCAAAAGCAAACTAAAGCTAAAATTAGTAGAGAAAAATAAAGATCAGAGTAAAAATAAATGAAATTGAAATTAGTAAAATAATACAAAATGTCAACAAAACAAAAAACAGATTTTTTGAAAGATCAAACAAATTTTTAGCCAGACTAAGAAAAAAGAGAAAAGACCCAAATAAAATCAGAGACAAAAAATGAGACAGTATAACTGATACTGCATTAGCTCAAATAATCATTACAAGTTACTGTGAGCAACTATATGCAAATAAGTCAGCAAACCTAGAAGAAATTAATAAATTTCTAGATATATACAACCTATCAAAACTGAACCATGAAAAAATTCTAAAACCTGAGCAGACCAATAATAAGTAATAAAAGCAAAGCCATAATAAAAAGTCTCCCAGCAAAAAAAAAGCTCAGGACCCTATGCCTATAAGATTAATCCTGTTCAAACCATTCCAAAAAACAGAAGAGAAGGAAATACTGCCAAACTTGTTCTACAAAGCCAGTATTACCCTGATACCAAAAACAAAGACACTGCAACAAAAAGCTACTGGCCAATATCCTTGATGAACCCTGATACAAAAGTCCTCAACAAAACACAAGCAAATCTAATTCAACAACACATTAAAAAGATAATTTATCATAATCAAGTGGGATTTATCCCAGGGATACAAGGATGGTTCAACATATGTAAATCAATCAATCACTGTGATATGTCATATCAACAGAATGAAGGACAAAAACGATATGATCACTTCAAATAATGCTGAAAAAGCATTTGATAAAATTAAACATCCCTTCATGATTAAAAAAAGTCATAAAACTGGGTATAGAAGGAACATACCTCAACACAATAAAAGCCATATATGATAGACCCACAGCTAGTATTATATTGCATGGGGAAAATCTTTCAAGATCTGGAACAAGACAAAGATGCCCACTTTTACCACTAGTTATTAAACATAGTACTAGAAGTCCTAGCTAGAGCAATCGGACAAGAGAATGAAAAAAAGAGCATATAAATTTGAAAGAAATAAGTCAAATTATCCTTGTTTACATATGATATAATCTTATATTTCAAAAAACCTAAAAGCTCCCTGAAAACCATTAAAACTGAAAAACAAATGCAGTCAAGTTGCAGGTTACAAAATCAACCTCCTAAAGTCAGCAGCATTTCTATATGCCAGCAGTGAACAATCTGTAAAAAATAATCAGGAAATATTTCCATTTACAATAGGTACAAGTAAAATAAAATACCTAGGAATTAGCCAAAGAAGTAAAAGATCTCTACAGGAAAACTATAAAATATTGATGAAAATAAATTAAAGAGGACAAAATAAATAAAATGATAGTCCATGTTCATGAATTAAAAGAATACATATTGTTACAATGACCATATTATCTAGTCTACAGAGTTAATGCAATCTCTATCAAAATACCAATGACATTCTTCACAGAAATAGCAAAAACAACACTAAATTTCATAGAGAACTACAAACGACCCATAATAGACAAAGCTATTCTGAATAAAAACTGGAAGAATCACATTACCTGACTTCAAATTGTACTACAGAACTGTAGTAGTCAAAACAGCATGGTACTGGCATAAAATTAGACACACAGACCAACAGAAAATAATAGAGAGCCCAGAAATAAATTCATACATCTACAGCGAACTCATTTTCAACAAACGTGCCAATAGCATACATCAGAGAAAGGGCAGTTTCTTCAATAAATGGTTATGAAAAAACTGGATATTCATATGCAGAAGAATGACACTAGACCCTTATCTCACACCATCTACAAAAACCAAATCAATATGGATTAAAACTTAAATCTAAGACCTCAAGCTACTAAAGGAAAAAACAGGAAAACATTCTCGGACATTGGACTGGGCAACAGTTTCTTTACAAGCACTGGTAACTGATGCAAAAAAATGAAAAAATAGGATTATGTCAAGCTAAAAAGCTTCTGCATAGCAAAGAAAACAATAAAGAGAAGAGACAACCCACAGAATGGGAGAAACATATTTGCAAACTACACATCTGACAAAGGATTAATAACCAGAATATTTTTAAAAAGCACAAATAACTTTACAGGAAAATCTAATAATTCAATTTAAAAATGGGCAAAATATCTAAATAGACATTTCTCAAAAGAAGACACACCAAAAACAATTGCAAAAAAAGCCAAAATTGATAAGTGGGATCTAATTAAACTAAAGAGCTTCTGCACAGCAAAAGAAACTATCATCAGAGTGAACAGGGAACCTACAGAATGGGAGAAAATTTTTGCAAGCTACCCACCTGACAAAAGTCTAATATCCAGAATCTTGAACACATTTACACGAAAAAAAAAATCAAAAAGTGGGCAAAGGATATGAATAGACACTTCTCAAAAGAAGACATTTTTGCAGTCAAACAAACATATGAAAAAAAGCTCATCATCACTGATCATTAGAGAAATGCAAATCAAAACTACAATGAGATATCATCTCATACCAGTTAGAATGGTGATCATTAAAAAGTCAGAAAATAACAGATACTGATGAGGATGTGGAGAAATAGGAACACTTTTACACTGTTGGTGGGAGTATAAATTAGTTCATCCACTGTGAAAGGCAGTGTGGCAATTCCTCAAGGATCTAGAACCAGAAATAACATTTGACCCAGCAATCACATTACTGGGTATATACCCAACAGATTATAAATTATTCTACTATAAAGACACATTTACATGTATGTTTATTGAAGCACTATTTATAATAGCAAAGACTTGGAACCAACCCAAACGCCCATCAATGATGGACTGGATAAAGAAAATGTGACACATATACACCATGGAATACTACACAGCCATAAAAATGAATGAGTTTATCTCCTTTGTAAGGACATGGATGAAGCTGGAACCCATCATTCTCAGCAAACTAATACAAGAACAGAAAACAAAACACCAAATGTTCTTACTCATAAATGGGAGTTGAACAATGAGAACACATGGATGCAGAGAAGGGAACATCATACACCGCAGCCTGTTGGAGAGTGGGTGTCAAGGGGAGGGAGAACATTAGGACAAACACCTAACACATGCAGGGCTTAAACCTAGATGATAGGTTGATAGGTGCAACAAAGCACTATGGCACATGTATACCTACGTAACAAACCTGCACATTCTACACACGTATTCCATAACTTAAAGTAAAATTTGAAAAAAAGAAGAAGACATACAAATGGCAAACATCAATGATTCAACATCATTAATTATCAGAGAAATGCAAATCAAAACTACCAGACATCATCTTGCCCCAGTTAAAATATCTCTTATACAAAAGATGTGTAATAGCAAATGCTGGTGAGGATATAGAGAAAAGGGACTCACTGTACACTGATGGAGGGAATGTAAATTAGGACAACCACTAGGGAAAACAATTCAGAGATTTCCTAAAGAACTAAAAATAGAGCTACCATATAATTCAGTAATCTCACTGTTAGCTATATGCTCAAAAGAAAGTAAATTAATACATCAAAGAGACATCTGAACTCCTGTATTTACTGCAGCACTATTCACAATAGCAAAGATGTGGAAGCAACCTAAGCATCTTATCAACAAATAAATGGATAAGGAAAATGTGATACTTATATGCAATGGAGTACTATTCAGCCCTAAAAAAAAATAAGGTACTGTTATTTGCAACAATTTGGATGGAATTGGAGGTTATTATGTTAAGTGAAATAAGCCAGGCAAAGAAAGACAAACTTCACGTGTTCTTACTTATTTGTGGAAGTTAAAAATTAAAATACTTCGGGGGGAAGATCCAACATGGCCGATTAGGATCAGCTCAGGATTGCAGCTCCCAGTGAAAGCACAGAGGGTGAGTGGACACTGCATTTCCAGATGGATCCTTATTACCCTCAGACCAGGAGATTTCCAGGCAGAGGAGCCCCATGGGTCACCAGCATGGCTGTTTTGGCTGGCTCAGCTGTTTTGCCAATGCCCCAGCATGGCAGTTCTCTGTACAAAACACATAGATCTGTGTGCCCTTTTAGCTGGCAATTGGAGCTCCAGGAAGCCAGAGTCGCCCATTCATCTGATTAAAAAGAAGACTGAAACAGGGAGCCAGGCTAGGAGATTCCCAGACAGAAAAGCACCACGAATCTCAGCGCCACTGTTTCAACCAGCACAGTGGATCACTGCACGGGAAATCACAGAGATCCCAGTGCCTTTTCAACAGGCAACTGGAACACCTGGGACACAGTCATCTGTTCAACTAAAAAAAAAAAAAAGGCTCTGAAGCAGGGAGCCAGGTGATCAGGCTCGGCTGGTCCCACCCCAACAAAAAAAACAGCAATTGGAAACACTCTGGATTGAGAGTTTCACAGCAAGCACAGCAGAACCTGGGATGGTCCAGCTCTGTGAAGGAGGGGCATCCACCATTACCGAGGCACTCCACCACTACCAAGGTAGTCCACCATTGCTGAGGCAGCCCGCCATGGCTGAGGCAACCTGCCATTACAGAAAGAGTCCACCATTACAGAGGTGGGCCATCATTGCTGAGGCAGTTCTAACTACACCTATGTAAACAGGACTGCAGGGAAGTTCACATGGAAGCTGGGCAGAGCCCACAGCAGCTGAGCGAAGCCTCTGCAGGCAGACAGTGACTAGGCTGCCTCCTTGCTAGGCAGGGAAGCCCTGAAAAAAAAGGAAGCAGCTCAACAGAAACTCATAAATAAAGCCCTAACTCCCTGGGACAGAACACCTGGGGGAAAAAAGGATTTTATGAGTTCTGTTGCAGCAGACTTAAAAGTACCTGCCCAGCAGCTCTGAATGAACAATGGAGCTCACAACTCAGCACTTGAGCTCCTGTAAAGGACAGACTGTCACCTCAAGCAGCTCCCTGGCCCCTGTATATCCAAAGAGTCGCCTCATAAAGGAGAGATCAGACTGATATTTGGTGGGTATCCTCTGGGACAAAGATAGCAGAAGAAGAAACTGGTAGCAACCCTTACACTTCTGCAGCTGCTGCAGGTGATCCCCAGGCAAGTGGGGCCCGGAGTGGACTTCAGCAGTCCTACAGCAGAGGAGCCAGACTGTTAAAAGGGAAACTAAGAAACAGAAGTAACTTCATTATCAACAAACTGGACGTCCACTCAGAGACCCAATCTGAAAGTCAGCAACAACAAAGACAACAGGCAGATAAATCCACAAAGATAGGAAGAAACCAGTGCAAAAAGGATAAAAACACCTGAAACCAGAACACCTCTCCTCCCACAAGGGATCACAACTCCTCACCAGCAAGGGAACAAGGCTGGATGGAGAATTAGTGTGATGAAATGACAGAATCAGGCATAAGAAGGTGGGTAATAAGAAACTTCTGTGAGCTAAAAGAACATGTTCTAACCCAATGCAAAGAAACTAAGAACCTTGAAAAAGATTTGACAAAATGCTAACAAGAATGGACAACTTAGGAATATAAGTGAATTGATGGAGCTGAAAAACACAACACAAAAACTTTGCGAAGCATACACAAATTTCAACAGCCGAATTGACCAAGTAGAAGAAAGGATATCAGAGGTCAAAGATCAACTCACTGAAATAAAATGAGACAGCAAGATTAGAGAAAAAAGTGTAAAAAGGAATGAACAAAGTCTCGAAGAAATATAAGACTATGTGAAAAGACCTAATCTACACTTGTTAGGTGTACCTGAATGTGACAAAGAGAATGAATCCAAGCTGGAAAATACTCTTCAGGATATTATCCAGGAAAACTTCCCCAACCTAGCAAGGCAGGCTAATATTCAAGTCCAGGAAATACAGAGCACACCACAAAGATATTCCTCAGGAAGAGTAACCCCAAGACACATAATCGTCAGATTCGCCAGGGTTGAAATGAAGGAGAAAATGCTAAGGGCAGCCAGAAAGAATGGTCGGGTTACCCACAAAGGGAAGCCCATCAGATTCACAGCAGATCTCTCAGCAGAAATCCTACAAGCCAGAAGAGAGTGGGGGCCAATATTCAACATCCTTAAAGAAAAGAACTTTCAACCCAGAATTTCATATCCAGCCAAACTAAGCATAAGTGAAGGAAAAATAAAATCCTTTGTGAACAAGCAAGTACTGAGAGATTTTGTCACCACCAGGCCTGTTTTACAAGAGCTGGTGAAAGAGGCACTACACATACAAAGGAACAACCAGGCCGGGCACAGTGGCTCAAGCCTATAATCCCAGCACTTTGGGAGGCTGAGGTGGGTGGATCATGAGGTCAAGAGATCAAGACCATCCTGGTCAACATTGTGAAACCCCATCTCTACTAAAGATACAAAAAATTAGCTGGGTGTGGTGGCACATGCCTGTAATCCCAGTGACTTGGGAGGCTGAGGCAGGAGAATTGCCTGAACCCAGGAGGTGGAGGTTGTAGTGAGCAGAGATCACACCATTGCACTCCAGCCTGGGTAACAAGAGCAAAACTCCATCTCAAAAAAAAATAAGAAAGGAACAACCAGTACCCGCCACTCCAAAAACATACCAAATGGTAAAGAGCATCAACACAATGAAGAATCTGCATCAACTAATAGGCAAAACATCCAGCTAGCATCAAAATGGCAGTATCGAATTCACACATAACAATATTAATTCTAAATGTAAATGGACTAAATGCCCCAATCAAAAGACACAGACTGGGAAAAAGCCAAAACCCTTCAGTATGCTGTATCCAGGAAACTTATCTCACATTCAAGGATACACAAAGGCTCAAAATAAAGGGATGGAGGAAGATTTACCAAGCAAATGGAGAGAAAAAAAAAAAGCAGGAGTTGCAATTCTCATCTCTGATAATATAGACTTTAAAGCAAAAAAGATCAAAAGAGACAAAGAAGGACATTACATAACCATAAAAGGATCAATGCAACAAGAAGAGCTAACAATCCTAAATAAATATGCACCCAATACAGGAGCACCCAGATACATAAGGCAAGTTCTTAATGACTTACAAAGAGACTTAGACTCCCACACAATAATACTGAGAGACTTTAACACTCCGTTGTCAATATTAGACAGATCAACCAGACAGAAATTTAACAAGGATATCCAGGACTTAAACTCAGACCTGGAACAAGGAAACCTAATAGACATTTACAGAACTCTCCACCCCAAATCAACAGAATATACATTCTTCTCAGCACCACATCACACCTATTCTAAAATTGACCACATAATTGCAAGTAAATCACTCCTCAGCAAATGCAAAAGAATGGAAATCATAACAAACCGTCTCTCAGACCACAGTGCAATCAAGTTAGAACTCAGAATCCAGAAACTAACTTAGAACAACACAGCTTCATGGAAACTGAACAACTGGCTCTTGAATGCTGACTGGATAAACAACGAAATGAAGGCAGAAATAAAGATGTTCTTCAAAACCAATGAGAACAAAGACACAACATACCAGAATCTCTGGGACACATTTAAAGCAGTCTCTAGAGGAAAATATATAGCAATAAGTGCCCACATGAGAGCAAGGAGAGATCTAAAATTAACACCCTATTATCAAAATGGAAAGAGCTAAAGGAGCAAGATCAAAAAAAACTCAAAACCTAGCAGATGACAAGAAATAACTAAGATCAGAGCAGAATTGAAGGAGATAAAGACACAAAAAAACCTTCAAAAAAATCAATAATTCCAGGAGCTGGTTTTTTGAAAAGATCAACAAAATAGACAACTAGCCAGATTAACAAAAAAAGAAAAGAGAATAACCAAATAGATGCAATAAAAAACGATAAAGAGGATATAACTGCAGATTCCACAGAAATTCAAACCATCATCAGAGATTATCACAATTTTATGCACATAAACTAGTAAACCTGGAAGAAATGGATAAATTCCTGGACACTTGCCTCCTTCTAAGCCTAAACCAGGAAGAAGTTGAAACCCTGAATAGACCAATAACAAGATCTGAAGTTGAGGCAGCAATTAAGAGCCTACCACACAATAAAAGCCCAGGTCCAGATGGGTTCACAGCCAAATTCTGCCAGACATACAAAGAGGAACTGGAACCATTCCTTCTGAAACTATTCCAAACAATACAAAAAGGGGGAATCCTTCCCAAATTATTTTATGAGACCAACATCATCCTGATACCAAAACCCGGCAGAGACTCAACAAGAAAAGAAAACTTCAGGCCAATATCCATGATTAACATAAATGCAAAAATCTTCAATAAAATACTGGCAAGCTGATTGCAACAGCACATCAAAAAGCTCATCCACCATGATCAAGTAGGATTCATCCCGGGGATGCAAGGCTGGTTCAACATACGCAAGTCTATAAACATAATTCACCACATAAACAGAACCAAAAACAAAAACCACATGATTATCTCAATTGATGCAGAGAAGGCCTTTAACAAAATTCAACAGCCCTTTATGCTAAAAATCCTCAATAAACTAGGTATTGACAGAATGTATCTCAAAATAATAAAAGCTGTTTATGACAAACCAACAGCCAATATCATACTGAATGGGCAAAAACTGGAAGCACTCCCTTTGAAATCCAGCTCTAGACAAGGATGCCCTCTCTCACCACTCCTATTCAATATAGTATTGGAAGTTCTACCCAGAGCAATCAGGCAAGAACAAGAAATAAAGCATATTCAAATAGGAAAGGAGGAAGCCAAACTGTCTCTATTTGCAGACGACATGATTGTATATCTAGAAGACCCGATCATCTCAGCCCAAAATCTCCTGAAACTGAAAAGCAACTTCAGCAAAGTCTCAGGATACAAAATCAATGTGCAAAAATCACAAGCTTTCCTATACAACAGTAACAGACTTAAAGTGAGCCAAATCAAGAATGAACTGCCATTCACAATGGCTACAAAGAGAATAAAATACCTAGGAATACAACTAACAAGGAACGTAAAGGACCTCTTAAAGGAGAACTACAAACCACTGCTCAACATAATAAAAGCAGACACAAACAGATGGAGAAACATTCCATGTTCATGGGTAGGAAGAATCAATATTGTGAAAATGGCCAAACTGGCCAAAGTAATTTACAGATTCAATGCTATCCCCATCAAGCTACCAATGACCTTCTTCACAGAATTGGAAAAAAACCATCTTAAACTTTTTATGGAACCAAAACAGAGCCCGCATAGCCAAGTCAATTCTAAGCAAAAAGAACAAAGTGGGAGACATCACACTACTGGACTTCAAACTACACTACAAGGCTACAGTAATCAAAATAGCATGGTACTGGTACCAAAACAGAGATATACACCAATGGAACAGAACAGAGGCCTCAGAGGCAACACAACATATCTACAACCATCCGATCTTTGACAAACCTGACAAAAACAAGCAATGGGGAAAGGATTCCCTGTTTAATAAATGGTGTTGGGAAAACTGGCTAGCCATGTGCAGAAAGCAGAAACTGGACCCCTTCCTGACACCTTACACTAAAATTAACTCCAGATGGATTAAAGACTTAAACATAAGACCTAACACCATAAAAACCCTAGAAGAAAACCTATGCAAAACCATTCAGGACATAGGCATAGGCAAGGACTTCATGACCAAAACACCAAAAGCAATGGCAACAAAAGCCAAAATAGACAAATGGGACCTAATCAAAGTCCACAGCTTCTGCATGGCAAAGGAAACAGTCGTTAGAGTGAATTGGCAACCAACAGAATCGAAAAAGATTTTTGCAGTTTACCCATCTGACAAAGGGCTGATATCCAGAATTTACAAAGAACTCAAACAGATTTACAAGAAAAAACAAACAAGTCCATTCAAAAGTGGGCGAAGGATAGGAACAGACACTTTACAAAAGAAGACATACAAGAGGCCAACAAACATATGAAAAAATGCTCATCATCACTGGTCATTAGAGAAATGCAAATCAAAACTACATGGAGATACCATCTCACACCAGTTAGAATGGTGATCATTAAAGAATCTGGAGACAACAGATGCTGGAGAGGATGTGGAGAAATAGGAATACTTTTACACTGTTGATGGGAGTGTAAATTAGTTCAACCATTGTGGAAGACAGTGTGGCAACTCCTCAAGGACCTAGAAATAGAAATTCCATTTGACCCAGCAATCCCATTACTGGGTATATATCCAAAGGATTATAAATCGTTCTACTCTAAGGACACATGCACATGAATGTTCATTGCAGCACAGTTTACAATAGCAAAGACCTGGAACCAACCCAAATGCCCATCGATGATAGACTGGAGAGAGAAAATCTGGCACATATACACCATGGAATATCATGCAGTGGTCAAAAACTATGAGTTTGTGTCCTATGTAGGGACATGGATGGACCTGGAAACCATCATTCTCAGCAAACTGACACAAGAACAGAAAATCAAACACTGCATGTTCTCACTCATAGGCGGGTGTTGAACAATGAGAACACATGGACACAGGGAGGGGAGCAGTACACACTGGGGTCTGTTGTGGGAAAATAGGGGAGGGACAGTGGGGGGTGGGGAGTTGGGGAGAGATAGCATGGGGAGAAGTGTCAGATATAGGTGAAGGGGAGGAAGGCAGCAAATCACACGGCAATGTGTGTACATATACAACAATCTTGCATGTTCTTCACATGTACCCCAAAACCTAAAATGCAATAAAAATAAAAATAAATTAAAATAATTTAACTTATGAAGATAGAGTACAATAATAGTTAGTAGAGTCTGAGAAGGGTAATGCGAGGAGGGCAGGGTAAGAAGGAATGGTAAGAGGAACAAAAATATAATTAGAATAAATAAGATCTAGTATTTGATAGCACAACAGGGAGAGTACAGTCAAAAAAATAATTATACATTTTAAAATAACTTTAAATATATAATTGAATTGTTTGTAATACAAAGAAAGGATAAACAGATACCCCATTTATCCTGAGGTGATTATTACACATTGTATGCCTGTATCCTCCCTCTCACCTCCAAACCATAGCACACACAGTTGAGCCTTAAACACACTTGGACTGTGCAGGTCCACTTATACATGAATTTTCTTCCACTTCTGTCTGCCCTTAAACAGCAAACTCAAGCCCTCTTCTTCCTCTACCTACTCAATGTGAAGACAATAAGGGTGAAGACCTTTGTGATAATTTACCTCCACTTAATGAATACTAACTATATTTTATTTTCCTTATGATTTTCCTTAATAACATTTCCTTTTCTCTATGTACTTTAAGAGTATGGTATATATTTATAACATATGAATTATATGTTAATCAACTGGTTGTTATTGGTAAGGCTTCATGACAACAGAAGGCAATTCGTTGTTAAGTATTTTAGAATTAAAAGTTATACATGGATTTCAGCTGCACAGGGGTGAAAGAAATCTCATCTAACACCTAAGTTGTTGCAGAGTCAGCTATGTTTTCTAATGTTCTTGAGGTGCCTATGAAATATTTAGTTAGGAATGTTTGATACATTTTCATAAGACTGACTGGGTTGCCTACCCAGCATACCTTTTTTTTTTTTTTCGTTCCCCAAAATGTTAAATCGAGGAGCTCCTGGCATAAACCTAAACTCAGAAATAAGAGGATATCACTCTTGGACCCTAATTTCTCTGAATGCAAGAACTGCAGGTAGTCCTGGTCTAGAAAACCAACCAGAGAAAGACTGGAAGAGCCAGCCAGTGAGGATTCTGGTCAAAAAAGATAAAACAATTCTAAGGTAAAACTTTAACAAATAACCAGCTGAGTTGGAATATAAGGTCCTCGAGTGCAAAGAACCTGATGTAAACCATATAATAAGCAGCAGCTAAGCACTATCATGGATAAGAAAAAAGGACCCAGGTCATATAGAAAGTTGAAAGCATCTTTCAAGGCAATAGCTTGTTTATTCCTCCCAATACCATAACATCAATTACATGATATTGTGATATAATAAGAAACATATATTTGGTTTTAGTCCTGGGTTCCTGGCACAAAGCTTTTTAAAACTCTGGAATTTTCTAAATGATAGGGGTGAGTCTAAGGTGACTCTTGGTGGAACTCTAGAAAGCTCAGGATGGGAGCTAGTTGCCAAAGGAAACAACCATGTAAATAAAGAGTTGGAATCTGGTGCAGTGGCTTATTCCTGTAATTTCAGCACTTTGGGGAGGCTGAGGCAGAAGGATCACTTGAGTCCAGGAGTTTGAAACCAATCTGGGAAACACAGGGAGACTCTAACTCTATAAATAATGTTAAAAATAAAAAACATTAGCCAGGCATGTGGTGCATGCCTATGGTCCCAGCTACTTGGGAGGCTGAGGCTGAAGGATCACTTGAGCCTAGGAGGTCAGGGCTGCAGTGAACCTTGATTGCCACTGCACTGAAGCCTGGGTGACATAGTGAGACCTTGTCTCAAAAAACATACAAATAAATATAAAAATAGAGTTGTAACTTTCAGCCTCACCCTTCAGCTCTGTTAACTATAGTCACCCTACCATGCAACAGCGTACCAGAATTTATTACTCCTGCATCTTGGAATCACTATTCTACTCTCTACTTCTCTGAGATCAAATTTTTTAGATTCTATGTATGAGTGAAATCATGAGGTATTTGTCCTTCTATGCTTGGCTTATTTACTTAACATAACATCCTCTAGGTTCATCCATGTTGTCACAAATGACAGTATTTCATACTTTTCTATGGCTAAATTGTATTCCATTGTGTGTATGTGTGTGTGTGTGTGTGTGCATCACATGTTTTTATCCATTCATCCAATGATGGACATTTAGGTTGATTCCATATCTTGACTATTGTTAATAGTCCTTCAATAAACATAGGAGTGTAGATGTATCTTCAACATATTGATTTCATTTCCTTTGGGTATATATCCAGAAGTTAGATGCTGGATCATATGGTAGTTCTGTTTTTAATTTTCTGAAAAACCTTCATTGTTTTCCATAATGGTGTACTACTTTACACTTCCACCAACTATACATAAGAGAACCCCTTTCTTCACATCCTCATTAGCATTTGTTACTTTCTATCTTTTTGATAATAGCCTTTCTGAGGTAAGGTAATGTCTCATTGAGGTTCTGATTTGCGTTTCCCTGATGATTAGTGATGTTATGTATCATACCTGTTGGCTGCTTACATGTCTTCTTTTGAGAAATGTCTATTCAGGTGCTTTACCCACTTTTTAATCAATTTGGGTGTTTTGTTTTGGCAGAGCTGCTACTGGTTTGTTTGGGTTTCTTGCATATTCTAGACATCCACCCCTTGCATCTGAAACTGCATAAGATGAGATGCATACTTTACAAATATTTTCTCCCACTCAGTAGGCTGTCTCTTCACTCTGTTGATTGTCCTTCTCTGTGCAGAAGCTTTTTAGTTTGATGTAATTCCATTTGTCTACTTTTGGTTGTTACCTGTGCTTTTGAGGTTTCACACACAAAAAAAAACTGCAGAGACCAATATCATGGAACATTTCCCTTACATTTTTTTCAAGTAGTTTTATAGCTTCTGGACTTACATGTATGTCTTTAATCCATATCAAGTTGATTTTTGTAAGTGATGAAAGATAGAAATCTAGTTTCATTCTTCCTTACATTGATACCCAATTTTCTCAACACAATTTATTTAGAATACCATCCTTTCCCCAATATGTGTTCTTCATGTGTTTACTGAAAATCAATTGCTATAAATGTGTGGATTTATTTCTGGGTTCTCTATTCTGTTCCAAGGACTATGTGGACTATGTGTTTGTTTTTATGCTAGTACCATGTTGTTTGGATTATTATTGTTTTGTAGTATATTTTAAAGTCATTAGTGTAACATTTCCAGCTTTGTCCCTTTTGCTCAAGATTGCTTTGGATAATCAGGATCTTTGTGATTCCATACAAACTTTAGAATTATTTTTTCTATTTCTCTAAAAAACATCATTTCTGACAGAGATTGCATTCAATCTATAATTTGCTTTGAGCAGAATGAACATTTTAACAATATTAATTCTTCCCATCAAATTATCCTCAATTTCTTTAATCAATATTTTATCATTTTTATTGTATAGACATCAAAACGATTATTAACCATGATCAAGTGAGATTCATCCCAGAAATGCAAGCATACTTCAACATATGCAAATCAACAAACATGATACATCACATCAACAGAATGAAGGACAAAAACCATATGATCATCTCAGTCGACAAAGAAAAAGCATTTGATAAAACTCAACATCCCTTCATGAGAGAAACCCTAAATAAATTAGGTATAGAATGAATATATCTCAACACAATAAAGGTCATACATGACAAACCCATAGCTAACATCAAAATGAACAGGGAAATGTTGAAAACTATTTCCTCTAAGATCTGGAAAAAGTCAAGAATGCTTACTTTCACCATTTCTATTCAACATAGCAATGGAAGTCCTATTCAGAACAATTAGGCAAGAGAAAGAAATAAAGGGCATTCAAATTTGAAAGGAGGCTGTTCAAATTATTCCTGTTTATAGAAATATGATCTTATATATAGAAAACCTTATAGACTCCACCAAAACATTGTTAGAACAAATAAATCAGTAAAGTTGTAGGATATAAAATCAATATATAAAAATCAGTAGTGTATATATAGTATGCCAACAACAAGCTATATAAAAAAGAAATTAAAGAAGCAATCTCATTGACAGTAACTTCCAAAAATACAGAGGAATAAATTTAATCTAACTGCAAAATTTTTTTAAAACAGAGTCTAGCTCTGTTGCCCAGGCTGGAGTGCAGTGATGCAATCTTGGCTCACTGCAAACTTTGCCTCCAAATTTCAAGCAATTCATCTGCCTCAGCCTCCCAAGTAGCTGAGATTACAGGTGCCTGCCACTATGCCTGGTTAATTTTGTATTTTTATTGGAAACAGGCTTTCTCACCATGTTGGCAAGGCTGGTCTCGAACTCCTGACTTGAAATGATCTGATCTCCCAACCAAATATCACCTTGGCTGGCTAAAGTGCCGAGATTACAGACATGAGCCACTGTACCCAGCCATTAACTGCAAATTCTTAAGAGAAGACTAAGCCTAGTGGCTCACACCTGTAATCCCAGCACTTTGGGAAGCCAAAGTAAGCAGATCACTTGAGCCCAGGAGTTCAAGATCAGCATGGGTACCATGGCAAAAACCCCGTCTCTACAAAGAAACAAAAAAAAATTTAGCCAGATTTGGTGGTGTGTACCTGTAGTCCCAGCTACTAGGGAGCCTGAGGTGAGAGGATCACCGAAGCCTGGGAAGTTGAGGCTGCAGTGAATTGTGATCACACCACTACTCTCCAGCCTGGGTGACAGAGTGAGACCCTGTCTCAAAAAAAGAAAGAAAATATTCTTAAGAGAAAATCTGCCTGATTCAACTTATCTATGGAAATGAAGATACACATCCTACATTACTGACTAGCCTGTGTAATGGTTGCCCTTTGGTGAGATACCTACTACTGAGGTTCACCTTAGGCCTATGAAGCTGATTTGAGAGCTAACAAAAAGAAAAAGGATCAAATGGCTAAAAATTGGACTTCACAGGACACAAGGCCTCTGAGTCAGGCAGTTTTTCATAGAATGCAGTGTGAGTAGGCCAGGACGGAGAAGTTTATCTACGAGTGTGATTAATGGCTTGCCAAAGAGAAATGTAAGTCATCTTATTGATGTATTTCTTATATTGAATTCCTACAATGTTAACAATGTCAAATTAAGTTCAGTAAAATATCAATGAGATAAAAAAAGTCATTATCTATAAAAGTGTATTGAAAAGTACTTACCATCATACAAATGCGAGGGCTATTATCATCAGGAACTCAAAGCTTTCATTTATTCATTTAATAGGCGGTACCTACTGTGTGCCAAGTATGACACTATTTACTGGAGAAAGCAGTCATCACTTTTCAAATTCCAGTTACACCAATTATGTGAGCATACACATATTTTTAAAGCAAGGATATGATTTTATTTCCTTTCAGATGAAATCTGAATGGCTAATCACATTTACTTATCAGCTCCTAAAACCTAGATAGCAGACATAGCCAGTCCTTGAGTAAGACCTCTGAGAAATACACAGCATACTGCAGGAAGTACATTGCTAATTCAATGAAGTGGCGTATATGGCTTTATGTCAGTGCTGAACAGATGCCCCACTACAGCATCAGGAAACCCTGCTGCTGACAGTACTATATTTCAAAGGTATGTTAAAACTGACTTCACAGTCCCTCTCCTGGCTCCCAGATACTCCGTGGCTCATATATTAAAGCAAGGGTAGGTAGATGCTGAACGAATCCTTTTGTGTATATACACATTTCTGCCTTTCAGATTCTTCCTAGAGTATTAACTTCAAGTTTTAACTTTTTTTTTCTTGATTTTTTTTTCTCTATACCTCCTTCCCCCCAAACACTATAGCTTTGCTGGGTAATACTGAACAGCTGCAGTGTGCTACCCAGTGGGATTGCTGAAAATTTTGGCAATTGCTAAAATGACTCTGTGTAGACACATATTCACATATGTGAAGATAGAAAAATTGCTTAAGAACCAGGGGACCCATTTGAATGAAAGATGCCAGCTAAGTGCCAAACATTATTATTTCATCTGAAAGAAGAATGAGGCAGAGAAAAATAATTTTTGGTAAGAATGAAAATGCCTCAGAAGTATTATGTTAATTATTTTCACAAAAGTTCATCAAGAGCCTCCAAACTCAGCAAACTTGACCAGAAATCTATTTTCCTTCTGACAATCTTTCAGCCTGAACAAGCATTCTTGCTTCTAATTACTTCAATTAAAAGTGCTTTATAATAAAATGTTGTCATTTCTCTCTCTCTCAGACCTTAGAACTAGGGAGATAATTGTCAAATTGTTCTTTCATAGTCCCAAATGGGATTTTTTTTCCAGTACAATAAGCTGTTTCATTTCGCTTTCTACTTATAAATAAAATAAGTAGCCTTTCTAAATTACTGAGGGAAGGTTTGGCTTTTTGTATGTTTGCTTGTTAAATAGTATGAGAAACTGAGTAGAAACAGTTAATGCACACTCCTTTTGTTTACAGTCCTTTTATCACCAGGAGCTGTCAAATACACACAAACTCATGTATCTAACATAAGTCATCAGGATGAGGAAATCAAATTATCAACAGAACCAGTGTCCCCACTCTCTGAAATGAACTACTTCTTTGTTTCAATCACATCTGTAACATGAGTTAACATTCAACAGCCAGAAAACATTTGTTCTTTCAAAGAGGGACTCCAATAACTACAGTGAGCCTCAGATTCTTCACAGAGGACATGGAATTATAGCTGGTAATGACAAGGACTGGCAAAGTTGACTTGGTCAATTACCCTCTACTGAACTGGAGTCTATGGGACACATTTCACAAATACAGATTGCCTGACAGTGACAGGAAAAGAGACATACTTGTATTTGCCAACTTAATAGGACATGGTTCTCATTTGAGCACATTGGAATTGTACCCTATTTTCCATCATTTCCTCCCATTAAAACAATAACACAAATCTTTACTGGCCATTAAGGCTCATTTACAAAACACAGTTTCTACTAGAGATATAGGTTGCTAAGTCTTTCCTCTGTCTATATTGAAACAACTCTGCTCAATGTAAAATCTCCTACCCATGGTTCACATGGAATAAATCACTGTAGAACAGAAATGACGGCATCACCTAGGGTCAGAATATTAATTACCTAATATCTTATCAAAAGAACCTAGTGTTATTTAACCTCAGATATTTGATAAAGTTTAAAATTTTTCCCCAACGTGTTTGTACTCTGGCTGGGATAGAGATATATAATATAGAAATTAGCATTAAATAACAAAGAAATTTACAACAGACAGAAAATTAATAAACCACATCCTCAGATTCAAATGACTTTCCTTTTATGCTGGACTTTGAGAAGAAATGTGGGGCAATTTTTTTAAAAAAATGAACTTTGGCATCAGACCCGGGTGGGTTCAATCTGCATGTTATTTAAACTCTCTGTAACTTGTCTTCCTCACTTATAAATGGAGGCCTTATCTCACCTGACTGTTGTAGGAATTAAACGCCCACAGGATAAAGCACTCTACAGATAATAGGTATCAATATATATGATCTCGCTTGTAGTAGTCGAATTTTACATAGAAATTTGGCAAAATTATTATATAGGGAAAATGTGTCCTCAGCACTCCCAATCCCATATTTCTACCTGGTTTTCCTATTTTGTTAACCTCATCTTAAACTTGCAGACTCCTAAGGATAGTGTCCCATTTTCTCTTATTAAAGTGTATCCAACAGACTGAGGCATTAAGGAACTTGATGTGATGCCTTTCCCAGAAGTATTTGCATTTTTACAGAGAGATGTTTGAAAACTTATTTGACCCAGAAGGAAAAACAACACATGTAAAATTCAAAGGAAAATATCTACAGACTTTTTCATCGTCTCTTACTGCACAGAGATGCCTGTGTAACCAAAGCCATGTCCCCTTTATCCTGCTAAGTAAAGCCAATTTTCATAGAAAGAGAATGTACTCGGCCACAGGCAATGAGTAACAATTTACCTAAAGCAGTCATGCCAGCTTTATTCCCATTCACCAATTAAAGTTCTAAGAGTAGACACATGACCCAGTTTCAACAAATAAAATATAGGAAGTCTCCTAATGATTTGGGGGGGAAAATCTCCCCTAGAAATGAGGGAGAACGTATTTTGTTCCTTTCACCTTTTGTTTTGTTTAAAACATTGTTGTGTAAAGACATTAGCTTAAAGCTTTGAAGGCCATTTTGTCACCATTAGAGACACACTGCCACCGTAGAGACAATAGCAGTCAGAAAGAGTAGGAGCCTAGTTGTTACTGATACCATTGACCTTCTATACTAACTCTAGAATTTCTTACTTATTACATGATATTAGTTAAGTCACGTATATATTTTTAGTCAAATATTCTGTTAGTTGCAGCCAAGCATATTCTAATTTATAGACACTCTCTCCTTTGACTATCCTTAGAAACTTCAGGAGAAATCACAAAGACAAAAAGAAAGCTTAAGAGATGAAGAGCAAAAATAGCATCTTTTATAATATAAGCAAGCTAAGAGTATAATAAGCTCTGGATGTAACAAGTTACATTCCTGCCTTAAAGTTGGGCCAAATGGGTCTCAACTCTTACTCTACTCTAATGCAGCATCTCTGTGAGGGAAGCAACCAAGTCTTCATTACATCTGTAGCACCTGGCAAATTGCCTGGCACTTAGTAGGCAATGGACGAACACTTGTAGAATGACCACATGATTGTTGTGGAGTGACTCATCTAATTTTGTTGTAGCTTTCCAGTGCTTTGTGTCGTGGGGACCTGTGGACCGCTCTGCAACAATTTGATTTGGAAATGAATCCAGAAAACAAGAATGGCTTTCTATGCTTCATCTTTCTGTTGCAAGTGGTGCTATACTGCAGACCCACAGCATAAATGTTTCCCTCCCCAGTGGCCTATACAAAGCTGTGATTTTTCTTCTGATTCTCTATTTTTAAAAAGTCTAAGACCATTTGTGTGTCTGTGTTTCTTTGTGTTGACTATAGGTTTTGATGTTGTTGCCAGTTCCCTTCTCACACTGTCAAATTTTGTTTTATGTTGCCTTATTCTTTCAACCATTTCAGGGGCGAAAATGCTAATTACCATGGGCTTAATAGCAGTCTGAACTGCACCAGAACGCCAGGTTCTCGCAAATACCTGTCACTGCAGAAGTTTTCAATTACCGTAATTCCATTCCTAATTCAAATTACCATAATTGCCCTCCATTAATGCAACTTTCTTAAAGCTGAAACATCAAAGAAGAAGCTGGCACTCATATTAGCTTAGTTGACTACTTGCAAAAATAAACAGCATCTGTCCATTTTGCAAATAGGATGGTGTTAGCCTGAAAACATATATGTATCAGTGTTCTCAGTTTATAATACCTATCATATTATACTTTAACTATTTGGTCAACATATGTAAAACCTGAAAACCATCCATATATCTTCCTTCCCCTTTCTTCTATTCTGGATGAGGGGTTATAACTGTCCTTTTGATTGTTTCAGCATTTACCACAAGAAAATTCAGCCTATTTACTCCTTAGCTAACCTAGTTCTTAAAAATCCATCTATTTGCATAAAAAGCAGTTTTGCTGCCCTACAATTAACAGTATCACCTCTAGTGATCCTTGTTTTTCTGAGCAAGTCATGCTTGCTTTTCTCACTTACTGGTGTAGAACAAGATCACTTCCTAGAATTAGCTGGTTTCAATATTAGTGCTATGTCTTCTCCGGGCTGTCCCTGGCATTTTATCAGGAAGCCATATTTTTTTAATTTGAAATACAGACAATATTTGTACTTGAACTGCGAAATCACTAGAGGAAATCAGGCAAAACAAAAGGTCACGTCCTTAGTTGGATGATCAGAGTATACGGTTCCAGGGAAGCAAGTATATGGCCCTTTAAACCAACAAGTGAAAGAGTGAAGTATTCTTCAATAACTCTAATTCATTAAATGACAGATTTCAAAAAACATCTAAACAGTCCCTATAATAAGTTTATTTTAAATTCTCAGCAAATGATCAAAGTCACTGATAATTCTCAGTCCTGCAGAGTCTCTGTGGTATCCGGCAGTTTAAGTCAGCCATTCAAGAGCCACAGTAGCTTTGAAGGTTGATAATTCTGTGTCTGCAAATGCCATAGGCACCTTTAGGAATTAGCTCCAGGCTGTAGCAATGTAGAATTCTTTATGGAACATAGAAAACAGAGAATAGTCCAGATTGTTGGAAGATTTGAAAGAGTTCAGAACAAGAGTTCACCTAATTACTTACATCCAATCAACAGAGAGGTCCAGCAGATGAAGTCACAGGTTACAGCTAATCCCTGGAGGCATCTCTCATTTTGTGTGCTCCTAAGTATTTTAGCATATATGTAGGTTATCACTGCCTTTTGCAACTCAACTTTAAGTAAAAGATAAACCTCATAGGTACCAAAGACTTTGTGATAGCAGATTTCTTTCAATGAGAAGCAGTCTCAGGATAATTGGAAATGATCAGCAGACAAGTAAAAAACAAAGCTGCCAGAGAATTTGTGGGAGAGTACATTGCTAGACCTTCACATTGTTGAGGGACTACACCAAAATTAACCGAAACATGTCCTCCTGATTTGGAAGGTCAACAGTACTACTGTAGCTCAGACTCTCACAACCCTCTGATGTTGCAGGCAGCCTCCTGAATCATCCCTCCTCCATGGGTTACCCCCCAAGCCACATCTGATGTCATCCACCAGCAATACATAATATTCAGGCTCTGAACTCTAGTCTGATCTTAACCACTTTCCAGTCATATGATAGAGAAATTGCTTAGGAAGAGAGAGGTATATTTCAACGATTTCAAAAATAAAATAAAGATAGAAATAAATAACTGCTCTACTAAATTCATGGAATTATAACAAAGCTCAAATGAATTAAAGTACTTTGTTGTATGTAAAACATTATACACATATCAGGTGTTTTTAAATTTTACGATGTATTTCCTTTAAGTGGCATAGCATAGCAGTGAAAAGCACAGATGTGGAGTCAGACTGCCACCTATTAGCTATATGACCTTGACCACAAAACACTTGTGCCTCAGTTTCTCCTCTGGAAGATAATAATAATTGTAATTATGAACTTATAAGGACTAAATGAGATAGTATATAAAGCACTTCAAATAATACCTGACCCAGAGCATTGTATTTGTTATTACCATTATTATGATATTATTCACCGGCTCAAAATTCTATTGTGATTTCCCTGCTTTGCATTCACAGTTGTCTATAATCTTACTTTTCCTCCACTTTCTTTCTACTTCCAAGCACAGACTAGCTCTGCTCTGGCTAGACCAGTCTTCCCAGGGCCCTGCATTTAATCCTGAATCTGCACCTTATTCACTTAGCATCACTTATCTGAAATGCTTTTTTCTCTGTGATCTTTCCATTAATCAATTCCTGTTCCAGTCCTACCTCCCCAACCACTTAAGCCATGCCCCTCACCTTCTGTGAATTACAATGGCAGCTTTAATGCAGACTGTTCACCCAGAATTTTACTCATGTACGTCCTCGTACTGCTGCTGATACTGTTCAACAGTGTCTTCCCCTTCTAAGAAATGTTCCCTCAAACATGGGAGCTCTGAAGTCTGAGGCCCACTTCCTTGGCCATCTGACTCTCACAGCTGGTTAGTCCCTCCTTGAAGTACTTCACACTGGATGGAGGAGAAAAAGAGCCCTCTCCACTCTGGCATTGAACTGTGTTAGTGTGAGCCCAGAGCTGCTAATAGCCATGGCCCCAACTCCATGGAAAGGCTACTGTGAGAAAATAAAGGAAGCACACAGAGACAAAGATGAGGGATGTGAAGTGGAAATGTGGATGCTCTACTTCCTGGTTCAAAGTGTCCCTAAAGCTAGTTCTACCCGCTGTTCCAAGTCCTTGGCTATTGAGTTATACATGTCAATAAGGTCCCCTCTTGTGCTTTTCACTTGTTTAACCATTAATAGTCTGGCATGGATACTGGAAAACATATATTTTTCTTAATGACAGGCCTCTGTCCCACAGCCAGGCTATTTTCAGCTTTAATTATGTGACTTGTCCTTGTTCATTATCCATATACCATTGAAGAGCAACAAAAGTAAGTGATTCATTGCTGACACATGGCATTTCTTGAACAGCCATTAATTAGCAAAATAGCACTTGAACATAAATTGTTAAGGAGTGGCAGCAAATAAAACCATAATCAGAATTTTTTTCTCGCTTCTTGTGTATGCACCTTTGTGAATTGAACTAAACAATTTCCAACTTTAATTTAGAGCTTATCAGGGAAACCAAGTATTACATTAATCTTTAAGAACTTAGTCTAAGTGTGCTTGACACTCTCTATTCTCTCTTTCAGAAGCAAGAGATGACCCAAGCCACACACAATCATCTTCTCTGCCCTGCTGAGTGTCTCAGACCCTTGCATGGAAGGACTTGAGCTTGATCTCATTTTTAAGGCATTTTAATAAATAGCAACTGAGCAACTGCTATAGACCAGTCGCAATGCAGGTAAAGGGAAATATAAGAGCAAACAATAAAATTTATGCCTGAATACCCATTGTAAGCTTCTCTCCCCACACCCATGTTTTTCAGACTTCACCGATTAGGTGTTTCAACTTCCATCTGCTAGTAACTGCATCTCTAAACTTGAGGAATTCTTCCAGAAAACCAGTCCTCCAGACAATGACAGGTCAGAAGTCACAGGAAAAGGGAATTAACACCTCCTTATGCCTCTTCAGCCTCCTGTACCTTGCCTTCTACAGCCCCCAAGCAATGATGAATAAGAGTGGGTATGGAAACACTCTAATTTCTTTGACACTGCAGAGGCAGAATGCTGAGACACAGGAGTGGCCCATTATTACCCACTTGATAATGGACAATGTACTGGCCTCCTCCCTGCACTATTACTTTTCTACATCCCTGTCAGTATTTTCTGTATATCTCCCCTTGAAAGAGAAAAAGAAAAAAAGGAAAGAAATTACTTGCATTCCAATTTTTGCTTCACTGTCTGCTTTCAGGGCAATCCAAACTAACGCAATGTCCTTAAAGAACTTATACTCTGGCTGGGCGTAGTAGCTCATGCCTATAATTCCAGCACTTTGGGAGGCCAAGGCAGGTGGATCACCTGAGGTCAGTAGTTTAAGACCAGCTTGGCCAACATGGTGAAACCCTGTCTCTACTAAAAATACAAAAATTAGTCAGGCGTGGTGGCATGCACCTGTAAGCCCAGCTACTGGGGAGGCTGAAGCAGGAGAATTGCTTGAACTCTGGAGGTGGAGGATGCCATGAGCTGAGATCACACTATACACTCTAGCCTGGGTAGCAAGAGCAAAACTCCATCTCAAAAAAAAAAAAGGAAAGAAAAAGAAAAAAAAGAACTTATAGTCTAATGGGGAAGACCAGCTTGCAAATAATACTCCTTTAATAAAGGAATGAAGACTGTGGAAACACAGAAAAATAGATGCCTCTATTCCTCAAGACTCTAAAAGGAACCAGAGAGAATCCTGTCACAGAATTCACACTAAATGAAAATCATATAAACAGGGTCTTCAGCAAGGGATACTTCAAGTCTATCTTTTATAACCACTGCTATTGATACCCAGCTCCCTTATGCTATGTTGGTCTCCTTTCCCTGTGACCTGGATAGGGCCTTATTAACTCTGTGTCCTAAGAGTCTTTTAAGTGGCAGATATTCCAATGAATTCATTTAAATAATAATTATTTAGTCATATTCTAATATGATACTTCCTTAGGATACAATATCCTAAATATCAGACCTAACACAGCTAGTTTAGCAAAGGATTTTAATCTCCTTCTTTACTTTTCAAATCAGGATACTTTTATTCTAACTCACTAAATTCTAGCTGCATTTTCAAATGGAACCTAATTGGTCACATTGTGTCTCAGACTGGATTCTCTGGGACACTGACTCTGAGATGGAATTTCATGCACAGGTTGTGCTTTGGGGAAGAAGGAAGTAGGACTGAGTAGAAAAAGAAGTCACACTGCAAAGCAAGTCGATGCTAGAGGAAGATCTGAAGCAAGCAAGGATTGTCAGTTGTCCTGTGTTTGGCCAAAATGGCCAAGCCTAGATGAGTCACTGGATACAGGCTGCCCAGGAAAGTGGCCTTCGGTGGGCAGGTGGTTCTCTGCTGCTGTGACAGTACCTCTAAGGTGTCTTCTGAGAGCACTCCCAACAACTGGGGCAACAAGCCCTTCCTTGAAAGGAAATCTAGATGGTGCATTCATGACTATTCATCATACACTGGGATCTGCCTAATTTCTCAGCCCCATGTTTATCTTCACAGGGGCATATTTAAAAAGTTATAGGTTAGAAAGTTATATAGTATCAGTGACTCCTCAGAGTTGCTTCCCTTCTCCTCCTTTTAAAACTCTCAAAGATTTTGCCAAGATGTCCTAGCTCCACAAATATTTTTGGTAGGCCATAGGCTGGCTCTTATCAGCTGAACTAGTAAAGTATAAGACTGGAATTTAATGCCATAAATAAACAAATTTAGAGTTAAGGTTAGTGTCAGGCTGGGATATGGAATCAGATGGCCCAGCAGACTCAGGCCTATCAGGTTTAGATCATCCACGACAATCGGGTTATTTGAATATTCGATCAACCTGTCAAATTCCTGACATTTCTCTGTGTCCTTGGAGCCCTATGCTTCTACCACATTTGGAGAGTCTCTGTATGATTGAACCAGTCTGGCTTGAAAGAAAGCTCCTCTGAGGTGACTATAGGTTTAAGCATGTCCCTCTTTGCCTTCCTAATGCCTTACTCTAAGCCCTGCTATTATCTGAAGGGCAGCAGGGCAGGAGGACACCCACGCTGCATAAGACTGAGATGTGAATTTAGCTTGTCCAGATACCTAAATATACCTGAGAGCTATGAAAAGCATAATTTGCACCAATTCTCTGCACTCCCAATTGAGTTCATTTTGCTTGATTACTGCTTTCTAAAGATTCCCTGTGTTTCATTGAGAGGCCCTTGCTTTAAGCAAAGATTCAGACAGGAAGAGGCAGAAAGAAAGAATCTATGTATTTAACAACACACTTTGAAATTTTAAACAATCTAAACAAAATAGGCTATCGTTATAACTAATAATGCTTTTGGTTTAAAAAGGAACTTTGCCTCTAATTCAAAGTGAAAAATTACAGATGCATTTTTCCTTTTTTTTTAGATGAAGTCTCGCTCTGTCACCAGGCTGGAGTGTAGTGGTGCAATCTCAGCTCACTACAAACTCCCTCCCCGCCCTGCCCCCTGTCCCTGGTCCAAGCAATTCCCCTGCCTCCTGAGTAGCTGGGACTACAGGCACATACCACCACACCTGGCTACTTTTTTGTATTTTAGTAGTGACAGGTTTTCACCATGTTGGCCAGGATGTTCTCTATCTCCTGACCTCATAATCTGCTTGCATCAGCCTCCCAAAGTGCTGGAATTACAGGCATGAGCCACCACGCCCTGCCATATTTACTATTTTCCAGGGTTCCCACCCTATACCATTTCAAATTCATGTTTTTCTCAGCCTGTTCTGTCTTTACCAAAGCAGTGAAATAAAACAAACATAAAGATAATAGCACAATAACAAAGAGACATGAATAATTGGAATGTCTCTTAGAAGCATTTTTGCTTCTATTTAAAGGATTACACTATGATAAATATTATTACCTTCAAGATCAATGGAATGAAGGATCTGCCAAATATAACATAATGCCAGGAAAATCTATATTGTATTTACAGATTTCAGATGGAAAGACCCAGCATTCATAACACAAAGCATTTGTATTCTCTTTTCTCCACTCACCCCTCAATTCCCTTCCAGAACCAAAACTATTTACATGAGTTATTGGCAGCAAACTTCTTGTTCTGAGGAGACCGACTCAAGATGGCGTGGTGAGAACAACTCAGGATTGAAGCTCTCGGTGAACGCATGGAGGGTGAGTCAGGGCTGCATTTCCAGATGGATCTTTGTTGCCCACAGAACGGGGAAAATCCAGGTATAAAAGAGACGTGGGACTCCAGCGAAGCGGGTTTGGCCGGCACTGCAGCACAGTGGCGCTCCACAGTGCTCCGCACAAAACGCACTGCTCTGGGTGCCCTGCTGAACTGGCAATCTGAGACTTGAGAGGGCAGATTGGCATATCCATCTGATTGAATGGGACTTGGACAGTGAGCCAGGCCAGGAGATTCCAGGGAAACAGCGTTTGGGCAAAGACAGTGGGACAAACAAAACGGTGATTCCAAATGCTATGGGTGGAGACTTTGACTGCAGGCACAGCTGAACCCAGGACAGTGCAGCTCGGTGGGGGAGGGGCATTTGCCATTACGGAGGCAACCCGCCTCTACTGAGGTACACTCCCATTGCTGACCCAGCCTGCCATTGCCAAGGCAACACGCCACAACAGAGAGACTCTGCTGCAGGGCATAGCCATGGCAGCAGGGCGGAGACCCCAGCAGCAGGGCAGAGCCTGCAGTAACAGGGCAGAACTCACACCAGCAGGGCGGAGCCTCAGCAGGCAAATAGTGACTAGACTGCCTCCTAGCTGGGCAGGACAGTGCAACGGACACTCACAAAGAAAACCGTAACCCCCCAAGACAGAGCATCTGAGAAAAAAAAGGGGTTTTTTATGAGTTCTGCTGCAGCAGAATTAAATGTAGCAGCCTAACAGCCCTGAATGAACAACAGAGCTCACAGATCAACGCTTGAGCTCCTATAAAGTATAGACTGTCTGCTCAAGCAGCTCCCTGACTCCTCTATATCCAAAAGACTGACATTTGGAGGGCATCATTCTGGGACAAAGATAGCAGAAAAATAAACTGGTAGCATCCCTCACTGTTCCACAGCCGCTATAGGTGCACCCCAGACAAGCAGGGCCTGGAGTGAACCTCAGCAGTCATACAGTGGAAGGGCTAGACTGGTAGAAGGAAAACCAAGTAACAGAAATACTTCATCATCAACAATCTGGGCGTCCCCTCAGAGACCCAATCGAAAAGTCAGCAACTACACAGACGACAGGTGGATAAATCCACAAAGATGGGAAGAAACCAGTGCAAAAAGGAGGAAAACACCCAAAACCAGAACACCGCGACTCCTACAAAGGACCAAAACTCCTCACCAGCAAGGGAACAAAGCTGGATGGAATATGAGTATGATGAAATGACGGAATTAGACTTCAGAAAGTGGATAATGAGAAACTTTTGTGAGCTAAAAGAACATGTTCTAAATCAATACAAAGAAACTAAGAACCTTGAAAAAAGATTCGAGGAAATGATAACAAGAATGGATACCTTAGAGAGGAATATGAATGAATTAAAGGAGCTGAAAACACAATACGAGAACTTCGTGAAGCATGCACAAGTTTCAACAGCCGAAACGACCAAGCTGAAGAAAGAATATCAGAAGTCGAAGATCAACTCAGTGAAATAAAACAAGAAATCGAGATTAGAGAAAAAAGCGCAAAAATGAATGAACAAAGTCTCCAAGAAATGTGGGACTATGTGAAGACACCTAACCTACGTTTGATAGGTGTACCAGAATGTGACGAAGAGAATGAATCCAAGCTGAAAAATACTCTTCAGGATATTAACCAGGAAAATTTCCCCAACCTAGAAATGCAGGAAATACAGAGAACACCACAAAGATATTCCACAAGAAGAGCAACCCCAAGGCACATAATCGTCAGATTCACCAGGATTGAAATGAAGGAGAAAATACTAAGGGCAGCCAGAGAGAAAGGTCGGGTCACCCATAAAGGGAAGCCCGTCATACTCACAGCAGATCTCTCGGCAGAAACTCTACAAGCCAGAAGAGAGTGGGGGCCAAAATTCTAAAAGAAAAGAACTTTCAACCCAGAATTTCATATCCAGCCAAACTGAGCTTCAGAAGTGAAGGAAAAATAAAATCCTTTGCAAACAAGCAAGTACTCAGAGATTTTGTCACCACCAGGCCTGCTCTACAAGAGCTCCTGAAAAAGGCACTATACATAGAAAGGAACAACCAGTACCAGCCATTCCAAAAACATACCAAATGCTACAGAGCATCAACAAAATGAAGAATCTGCATCAACTAACGGACAAAACAGCCAGCTAGCATCAAAATGGCAGTATCAAATTCACACATAACAATATTAACCCTAAATGTAAATGGACTAACTGCACCAATCAAAAGACAGAGACTGGCAAATTAGATAAAAAACCAAAACCCATCAGTGTGCTGTATCCAGAAAACCCATCTCACATGCAAGGACACACAAAGGCTCAAAACAAAGGGATGGAGGAAGATTTACCAAGCAAATGGAGAGCAAAAAAAAAGCAGGAGTTGCAATTCTCATCTCTGATAATATAGACTTTAAAGCAACAAAGATCAAAAGAGACAAAGAAGGTCATTACATAATGGTCAAAGGATTGATACAACAAGAAGAGCTAATGATCCTAAATATATACGCACCCAATACAGGAGCACCCAGATATATAAGGCAAGTTCTTAACAACTTACAAAGAGACTTAGACTCCCACACAATAATAGTGGGAGATTTTAACACTCTACTGTCAATATTAGACAGATCAACCAGACAGAAAATCAACAAGGATATCCAGGGCTTGAACTCAGACCTGGAACAAGCAAACCTGATAGACATTTACAGAATTCTCCACCCCAAATCCACAGAATATACATTCTTCTCAGCACCACATCACACCTACTCTAAAATTGACCACATAATTGGAAGTAAAGCACTCCTCAGCAAATGCAAAACAACTGAAATCGTAACAAACAGTCTCTCAGACCACCGTGCAATCAAGTTAGAACTCAGAATTCAGAAACCAACTCAGAACCGCACAGCTTCATGAAAACTGAACAACTGGCTCATGAATGTTGACTGGATAAACAATGAAATGAAGGCAGAAATAAAGAAGTTCTTCGAAACCAATGAGAACAAAGACACAAAATGCCAGAATCTATGGGACACATTTAAAGCAGTCTCTAGAGGAAAATACATAGCAATAAGTGCCCATATGAGGAGAATGGAGAGATCCAAAATTGAAACCCTATCGTCAAAATTGAAAGAGCTAGAGGAGCAAGATCAAAAAAACTCAAAACCTAGCAGAAGACAAGAAATAACTAAGATAAGAGATGAACTGAAGGAGATAGAGAAACAAACCCTTCAAAAAATCAATAAATCCAAGAGCTGGTTTTTTGAAAAGATCAACAAAATAGACAAACCACTAGCCAGATTGATAAAAAAGAAAAGAGAGAAAACCAAATAGATGCAATAAAAAATGATAGAGGGGAAATCACCACAGATTCCACAGAAATTCAAACCATCATCAGAGAATATTACAAACAACTCTATGCACATAAACTAGTAAACCTGGAAGAAATGAATAAATTCCTGGACTCCCGTGTCCTCCCAAGCCTAAACCAGGAGGAAGCTGAAACTATGAATAGACCAATAACAAGGTCTGAAGTCGAGGCAGCAATTAAGAGCATACCACACAAGAAAAGCCCAGGACCAGATGGGTTCACAGCCGAATTCTACCAGACACACAAAGAGGAGCTGGTACCATTCCTTCTGAAACTATTCCAAATAATCCAAAAAGAGGGAATCCTTCCCAAATCATTTTGTGAGACAAACATCATCCTGATACCAAAACCCAGCAGAGACCCAACAAGAAAAGAAAACTTCAGGCCAATATCCATGATGAACATAGATGCAAAAATCTTAAATAAAATATTGGCAAGCCGATTGCAATAGCAAATCAAAAAACTTATCCATCATGATCAAGTAGGATTCATCCTGAGGATGCAAGGCTGGTTCAACATACGCAAGTCTATAAACGTAATTCACCACATAAACAGAACCAAAAACAAAAACCACATGATTATCTCAATTGACACAGAGAAGGCATTCCACATAATTGAACAGCCCTTTATGCTAAAAACCGTCAATAAACTAGGTATCTATGGAATGTATCTCAAAGTAATAAAAGCTATTTACAACAAACCAACAGCCAATATCATACTGAATGGGCAAAAACTGGAAGCATTCCCTTTGAAATCCAGCTCTAGACAAGGATGCCCTCTTTCACCACTCCTATTCAATATAGTACTGGAAGTTCTAGCCAGAGCAATCAGGCAAGAAAAAGAAATAAAGGGTATTCAAATAGGAAAGGTGGAAGCCAAATTGTCTCTATATGCAGACGACATGATAGTATACCTAGAAGACCCCATCGTCTCAGCCCAAAAACTCCTGAAACTGATAAGCAACTTTAGCAAAGTCTCAGGATATAAAATCAATGTGCAAAAATCACAAGCATTCCTATACACCAATAACAGACTTAAAGAAAGCCAAATCAAGAATGAACTGCCATTCACAATTGCTAAAAAAAAACAATAAAATACCTAGGAATACAACTAACAAGGAATGTAAAGGACCTCTTCAAGGAAAACTACAAACCACTGCTTAACAAAATAAAAGAGGACACAAACAGATGGAGAAACATTCCATGTTCATGGGTAGGAAGAATTAATATTGTGAAAATGGCTATATTCCCCAAAGTAATTTACAGAATCAATGCTATCCCTATCAAGCTACCATTGACTTTCTTCACAGAAGTGGAAAAAACCACCATAAACTTCATATGGACCCAAAAAAGAGCCTGCATAGCCAAGTCAATTCTAAGCAAAAAGAACACAGCAGGGGGCATCACACTACCGGATTTCAAACTATACTACAAGGCTACAGTAATCAAAACAGCATGGTACTGGTACCAAAACAGAGATATAGACCAATGGAACAGAACCAGAGGCATCGGAGGCAACACAACATAGCTACAACCATACAATCTTTGATAAACCTGACAAAAACAAGCAATGGGGAAAGGATTCCCTGTTTAATAAATGGTGTTGGGAAAACTGGCTAGCCATGTGCAGAAAGCAGAAACTGGACCCCTTCCTGACACCTTACACTAAAATTAACTCCAGATGGATTAAAGACTTAAACATAAGACCTGGCACCATTAAAACCCTAGAAGAAAATCTAGGCAAAACCATCCAGGACATAGGAGTAGGCAAGGACTTCATCAACAAAACACCAAAAGCCAAAATAGACAAATGGGACCTAATGAAACTCCACAGCTTCTGCACGGCAAAAGAAACAGTCACTAGAGTGAATCGGCAACCAACAGAATGGGAAAAAATTTTTGCAGTTTACCCATCTGACAAAGGGCTGATATCCAGAATTTACAAAGAACTCAAACAGATTTACAGGAAAAAAACAAACAAGCCCATTCAAAAATGGGCAAAGGATATGAACAGACACTATACAAAAGAAGACATATATGAGGCCAACAATCATATGAAAAAGTGCTCATCATCACTGGTCATTAGAGAGATGCAAATCAAAATCACATTGAGATACCATCTCACGCCAGTTAGAATGGCGATCATTAAAAAATCTGGACAAAACAGATGCTGGAGAGGACGTGGAGAAAAAGGAACACTTTTACACTGTTGGTGGGAGTGTCAATTATTTCAACCATTGTGGAAGACAGTGTGGTGATTCCTCAAGGCCTTAGAAATAGAAATTCCATATGACCCAGCAATCCCATTACTGGGTATGTATCCAAAGGAGTATAAATCGTTCTACTATAAGGACACATGCACACGAATGTTCATTGCAGCACTGTTTACAATAGCAAAGACCTGGAACCAACCCAAATGCCCATGGATGATAGACTGGATTGGGAAAATGTGGCACATATACACCATGGAATATTATGCAGCAATCAGAAATGATGAGTTCGTGTCGTTTGTAGGGACATGGATGAATCTGGAGAACATCATTCTCAGCAAACTGACACAAGAACAGAAAATGAAATACCACATATTCTCATTCATAGGCAGGTGATGAAAAATGAGAACACATGGACACAGGGAGAAGAGTACTAAACACTGGGGTCTATTGGGGGGAAAAGGGGAGGGCCAGTGGGGGGGAGGGGGGAGCTGGGGAGGGATAGCCTGGGGAGAAATGCCAAATGTGGGTGAGGGGAGAAAGGAAGCAAAACACACTGCCATGTGCGTAACCTATGCAACTGTCTTGCATGTTCTGCACATGTACCCCAAAACCTAAAATGCAATAAAAATTTAAAAAAAAAAAAAAGAAAACTTCTTGTTCTTCAAACAGAATATTTTGAGGACTGTGCATCAGCCATCCTTAAAACCAAGACTCAAAGCAGCCACTCACCCTGTGTCTAATGCTTCATTCCTTTCATGCTGTTCTTCCTGGAAGAGCTAAGTTATTATTGAAATATAATCACCCCACCTATATTGTGAGCAGACAACCTGAGTAGATCAAATGGATTTGTAAACATTTATCGGCTGTTTTGGTAAAGCTGTATAATGTAATCATGCACTTCGAACTCTGCCTTCATTAGCCATGCATGCAAAATTCCCCAGGTCAGTATTTACATTTCAGCAGCTTATTAAGCTTCTAGACGCTGTGATTCAATCAGCTTCACAGAATCCACTTTGGTATGGCTACACTGACACAGAAATGATGGAGGTCAAATAGATTCAAATTAGTCGGACTGCAGTCACACTAGCACACCACTTTACCCTTCATTTACTTCTGAATTTGGATACATCCCATGCAGCTTTATTTGCATCCAGAAGACCCAGAATGTGCCTTCCAATGAATTTACCAGTCAAAATGGATCACGGCTATGCAGAGGAAAGTATGCGGGATCTTGTTAAGGACTTAGCTTTCATCAATGTTCAAATTGATATAACACTACCATCTATGTGAGGGGGTCAATGACCCAGCTATGATTTAATAAATGGAAACAAGTCTTTCACTTTAATAGAATGACTGGGTCCTGATCACAAATAAGTCTTGGAGAGGTAAGTACAACCAGGAGAAAGACAGGTCATTTTCATTTCAAGGGGCCTATTCTTCTCCTGATCCCAAAGGGACTAGCAAGCAGCAACTTTCAGATATCTTTATTTCTTATCTTCTCCTTTGGGGATGTCCACAGAAGATTAATAAATATGACAACAACAAACACACCACAGTGATTGGGTTGGTCCCACTGGGAGCTTCTCTCATGCTATACTTTGCTGACCTTCTGGTAAACATTTATTAATGGTAACAAAACCTATAACCAGCTAGGAATAAGACAATTCATATTGGTGGCCAAAACAATGAATATAAAGAGTAATAATAGCTGCAATCTGAGAAGTAACGAAGAGACATAGTATTAAGTAACATCTGAGTAATTATTATGTGGTATAAATTGTGCATTTTCTCATTTAATCCTAACAAGCCTTGCACAGTATTATTTTTGCCCCTGCTTTATATATATAGGGACTGAGGCACAAGGAATTCAGCAGTCTGCCAAGGGCCCTACAGTCTTAAGTAATATAATTAGATTTTAGCCCTGACAATCTAAATTTAAAGACAGATTTCTTAACCTTTACTTAAAGAAAGAACTACCCATTGGTATATTTGATGAATTGTTAATATCTTTGAGAAAAAAACATTGTAAAGAGTCACTAAATATAAGTTCTTTCATATCTTTACTATCTATAGAAATCTCTGTGTGTCCAGATACTTTCCTGGGATTTCTGAAACATTGTACCCTTTCAGAATGTATCTTGTTAAAGACTTATCATTGGTGTTAATATTAGAATCAACATAAAACTCAAAGTGATAGCTATTGAATTGTTTTCAGAAAATGTAGAGTCTTTGAATTGTCATTTTGAGCCTGAACTCTAGATTTCCAGACTTGTCTTAAAATATGATAATGTGGATTCTTCCACTGAAACATTTGTTTCACTAGATTTAAGTCTACATAAATATTAACCTAGAAAACAGAGTCTGAGTCTGTATCTACATGAAACCATTAAATTTCTTGGCCAATTATCACTAAAAATTCCACATGCTAATGAGAGAGAGAGAGGAAGGTATTCATCAGATTTTCTTGATATATATATAGCTGAGTTGAAGCATAACAAGATGAAATCAACTGACAGGTTATGTATTTAAGGAAAAAAAATTCAAACTGTACATAGTCAATTCTTACCTGCTAGTTACCATATCAAAATCCAAGAACAAAACCTGAGTCTTTATACCTAAAGATTCTCAGTGTGAGATGCTGCTGTCACAGTTACCCTCTGCAATAGAACAAGTATTCTAAAAATTAATGGTATGGCTATGCTGACACAGAAATGATGGAGGGCAAATAGATTCAAATTAGTCAGACTGCAGTCACACTAGCACACCACTTTACCTTCCATTTCCTTCTGAATTTGGATACGTACAAATGGAATTTTTAGTGGTAATTGGCAAAAAAAAATTAATGGTTTAAAGCAACAATGATTTTTTTTTTAACAGAGTCTTGCTCTGTTGCCCAGGCTAGAGCTCAGTAATACGATCTCGGCTCACTGCAACATCCACTGCCCATGTTCAAGTGATTCTCCTGCCTCACCCTCCCAAACAGCTAGGCACCCACCACCATGCCCAGCTAATTTTTGTGGAGATGGTATTTCACCATGTTGACCAGGTTGGTCTTGAACTCCTAACCTCAGGTTATGCACCTGTCTTAGCCTCCCAAATTGCTAGAATTACAGGCATGAGTCACCACGTCCAGCCAGTGATTTCTTCTTTCTTACAATTTTGTGGGTTTTGACTCAGCAGTTCCTCTGCTGGTTTTGCCTAAGCTTACTCACACATGAGCAAGACAGTTGGCTGCCTGGGAGGTGCAAGATGCCCTCACTCACATGTCTGGCAGTTAGTTCCAGCTGTTGGCTGGGGCCTCTACATGGTCTCTTATCCTCCAGTGACTAGACCATCTTCTGTAGAAGAGGACTTCAGGAAAACATATTGAGAGATGAGATAAAAGGTATATGGCCCTTTGAAGCCTAGACTCTGGAACACAATATAACTTTTACCAAATTCTATTGGTCAAAGCAAAAGAAATCTGGCCGAATTTTAAAGAAATAAAACAAAAGATTTCACCTTTAAATTATCGAAACAGCAAAGTTACATTGCCAAAGAGCATGCGTTTTGGATGAGAAGAAATTGTGGCCATAAATAATTACCACAACCACAAAAAGTGTTTAAAAAGTCATCCAGATTGACCACATCAATGTCAACATTTCAAGGTCCTAGTTGTGATACTATACTAGAGTTCTGCAAGATTTGACCATTGGAGGAAACAGGGCAAAGACTACATGAGCGCTCTCTGTATTATTCCTTATAACTTCATGTAAGTCTGTAATTATTTCACAATTAAAAGTTTAATTTTTAAACAGTCAACCAGAAAGAATCTCATTATAGAAAGTAATGTATGCTGAGTGCAGTGGCTCAAGCCTATAATCCTAGCACTACGGAAGGCTGAGGTAGGAGGATAGCTTGAGCTCAGGAGTTTGAGACCAGCCTGTGAGACAGAGTGAGACCTCATCTCTATAAAATAAAAACTAAGTAAAGTATTGTGAATGAAACAGAATTTATTATCATGACATTTTATCAATTTGAGGTGAGGCCACATGTAAAATAACAAATGCAGTGCATCCAACCATTTATTCAATGACTATTTTTTGACTGCCTACGAACAGCCTAATACTCTTCTAGCCATTTGGTAAAAGGCTTAAAACCGCTTTCCTCATAAAGCATTACCTTCTAGTATTTAATTCTGAAATCCGTGACAAACCACAAAAAGGAATGAAAGTGAAGGCCCTGGAGCTGAGTCAATGAAGATCAGGTGCAGTGGCTATACCTGTAATCCCAGCACTTTGGGAGGATGAGGCAGGAGGATTGCTTGAGGAGAGGAGTTCAAGACCATCCTGGGCAACATATCGAGACCTTGTCTCTTCAAAAGAATCAAAGCATTAGCCAGACATGGTGTTACACACCTTTAGTCCCAGCTACTCAGGAGACCGAGGTGGGAGAATCACTTGATCCCAGGAGGTCGAGGCTGCAGTGAGCCTAGATCAAAGCACAGAACTCCAGCCTGGGAGACAGAGCAAAACCGTGTCTAAAGAAAAAAAGAAGTCAGTGACCTCCATTCTAGAACTTCAAAGCCTTCCAGGAAATATCATCTGTTTCTAAAATTATGAAGTGACCCTCTAGGCTAGTGCTCTTTCTCTATCTCCTGACTCCTATAATCAGAAGCAGAGGATATCCCATAGACACCTCAGGTAGAACTATTGAAAACTGAGCTTCTTACCTCTCTTCTCCACTGCCCCTTACCCACCTGCCAGACACAATCTGACTGTTCAAATTGGACAAGGATGATGTAGTATATACTATTAATTGTATTTACCTGGCATCCATTTATCTTTTTCTTTTGAGAAAGCCACCTCTTCCTTACTCTTGGTACATGGGGGTTGATAGAGGACAATCCTAACTCAAGTATGAAGGAGGGCATGTGATCCAGTAGTAAGCTAAACAGTTTCTTTGGTAATGGACAGACAGATAATCTAATTGGCCAATAAGGGTCAGGCCCAGGAGTTTTGTTAGCACTCTTTTCTGCTGTGCTGTTAAGTGGACAAGATGTGAGCTAGAAGTTACTGACTGTATTTTGCCAGTGCAAATGGCAGGCTAGCTTGAAAACAATAGAAGCACAAAGGAAAATCAAGCAGGGAGGTGAGGAAAGGCTAGGTCTTGGTGACAATGTTTGAGGCTCTGTAGTCACCTATATCCCAGATCTTTCCTCAGACTTTTTTGTTACATAAGCAAATAAAATTCTATTTTGGCTTAAGCTAGATTGAGCTGGGCTATTCTTTATTCATGAGCAAAAGAGTTCTAACTAGTACAAAGAAAGAAGATGCAAAGGACCTGGAAGTACCTTGGGGAAGCAAGATGGAGCACTGGACAGAACAACAACCAATTTTTGAGAAAAGGAATGAAAACTGAGTTGTCGTGTGCTTCCTTTTTGGCCGTCTTTGGCATCTGAGCTAAAAAGCTAGCTTAGCCTTCAATAGGGAGAGGCATTAGCACTGGTATCAGAATTTGAATATAGACATTCGGGATTCTATTATGAAATGATCTCCATAACTGAGGAAGAAATAATCTCATTGCCCAAACTTGATATAATTGTTAAAGATTTTCTTCCAGTGATACCAAAATAAAAGAGGAGCATCTTTGTGTTTACTGAGAATAAAGGAAATAAATAATAGTACATGAATACTCAAAACATCAGACAAGATGTTCTGGGCACAAATATTTAAGGTGCAAATGCTGGATCAGAGAAACAAATGTTCTGCTAAGTATATTAGTCAGAGTTCTTCAGATAAGTAGAACCAATAGGATGTGTACATATATGGGCAAAGATTTATTTTAAGGCATTAGCTCACACAATTATGGAGGCTGACAAGCTCAAAATCTGCAGAGTGAGCCATCACACTGGAGACCTAGTGAGATGCCAATGCAGCAGTTCAAGTCCAAAAGTCATCTGCTGGCAGAATGCCCTCTTACACAGGGAAAGTCAATCTTTTGTTCTATTCAGGCCTTCAACTGACTGGATGAGGCCCAACCACATTATAGAGGGCAATCTGCTTTACTCAAATTCCACTGATTTAAATGTTAATCTCATATAAAAACACCCTCACAGAAACATCCAGAGTAATGTTTGACCATATATCTGAGACCTGCAGTCGAGCCAAGTTGACATATAAAATTAACCATCACACTGAGTATAGGAACAACAAGTCTTAGCAAATTTCTTCATGTCAGCAACTGATTTTTTTTTCTGTCTTACAAAATCCAGATCTACAGGAAAATATCCTACCAGCATGCTGTCACTGACTTCCAAGTCTGAAAGATAGAGAAAGTAGAGTTGAATTTAATAGAAAGAGCATCATCCCAGAAGTGAGGGGACCTAAGTTCTAGTTGCAGGTTTGGTGCTAACTTAACCAAGTCATGTAACCAAGCTGGATTTCAGCTTCCTCTTCTCTAAGGTGAGGAGGGAGATGGTAGCACTAGGGACCTCTACAGTACCTTCTAACTCCAACATTCAATTATGAGGTGGTTTTAATCTCCTCTCTCATCTAGGACCACCAACCTCATTCCTTCCTAGGATCGCTACAGTCTATATTTATAACACTTGCTTCAAATGCCAAATTGGATATTGTTCTCTTTTCCAGCTCCAACCTTTATGCTATTTAAATAAAAGTAGGACATGTGCTGCTGAGAATGGCAATAACAGGGGTCCGTGGGTGTTGGCAGCAGCCTAGCCAAGGTGACACTGCACTGCTAGAGACAGCCCACACTAAAGGATTTTCTCAGCTATATCAGGTAGACATTTTGCTTTTCCAATGGAAAATAATTTAGATCTAAAAGCCAGAACTGGTGACAAAAACATCTCCTAGTCTGCCCTTCAGAGCTGATACGTTCTTCAGAAATTTCTGCTGTGAAAAGATATTTCAAGATAATCAAGAAAGATTTGAAGGCAATAATGTCAACAAGATGATGGAATAGGAGGTATCCCCGTCCATTCCCCCACAGCAATAATAGTTTCATATCAATCCATGAACAAAAGTATCTTTGTGTTGGGATTCATGCAGGACGTTGTGAAACTCTGGTAGAACCTAGAACTGAGAAGGACCACTTTGAAAGCGCAGACCCATGTTCAGGTGGCAGACTCACCAACTGTGTGAGTTCCTGGCTCCAGAACTAGAAAAAGCCTCATTCTCTGTGGACATAGCTGCAATCTTATTTGGCCTTGGTCTGGCCACCAGAACTCTCTCCTCCAGAAACCCAGAGGCAGTCATGCCTACTAAAGCTTTGCATGTCAGAACTGCCAACCTCAATCCTGGCTAGGACCCTGAAGTGGCCCTGTACTTAAGCTCCAGCCCCTCTCAGCTATAGGGGAGAGGGGCTGGAGCTTAAGTACAGCTATAGGGGAGAGACCAATCCTGCCTCTATAAGGGATGGAAGAGATATACACTCATCTGTATCCCTGCAGGCAGGCCTGCTGACAGCAGTCCCATAGAAGATCCAAAAGAGCCTATAATTAGCTCTCTCGGCTACCATTTGAGAGCAGTCCTGCCCATCCAGGGAACCACCAAGAAATATGCTCATCAGTAACCCTGGAGGCAGGCCTTCAGACCTCAGTCTTGCCTATGGCCCCTTACTCAGCCCCGTAACTCAGTCCCAGCCCCTCTCAGCCATAGTCCAGGGCCAATTCTGCTTGCCCAAGGACTCACCCAGTGACCCAGTTGACAGCCCTTGCAGGAACCAAGAAAGCTACATTGACAGTGCACCTAGTGTCATCTGTGGTCCTTCATCCTAGCACCAGTCCTGCTGACCAAGGTCTAATAAGCAGTCCAGTTCACCCAAGTACCAGACAGGAATTATGCTAAATCCAGTCATCTCTGATAACAGGCCCACCAACCGCAGACTCCACTGTAAACCCAACAGGAGCCACATGACCCTGCTCCAGCTCCATTCAACCACAATTCCAGGGGCAATCCCATCAGCCCAGGGACACAAAAGAAGGTCTTTACCTGCTAAAACAGTCTGCAAAACTGGAGGAGATATTTGCTCCTTCAAATACAGATACCAATGTTAAGCTACACAGATCGTAAGGAACCTGTCAAACATGACATTGCCAAAGGAAACTAATAAAGCTTCAGTAATTGACCCCAAGAAATAGAGATATACAAATTATCCGAAAAAGAATTTAAATAAGCATCTTAAAGAAGCTCAATGAGGCGCAAGAGAACACAGATGGACAACTAAACGAAATTAGGCAAACAATGAATGCACAAAATGAAAAGTGTAACAAAGAACTAGAAACCATACAAACAAACCAAACAGAAATTCTGGAGCTGAAGAACACATGGACAGGTGAAAATTTTAATAAATTCCTTAAACAGCAGAATTGAGCTGAAGAAGAAAGAATTAAAAACTCAAAAACAGGTAATTTGAAATTAGAAAATTAAAGGAACAAAAAGAAAAAAGAATGAAAAGGGATAAAAAAATTTAGCAGTCTATGGAATGCCATAAAGCCTACAAATATATGAATTTGGGGAATTCTAGCAGGGAAGAGAAGAAAAAGTCAGAAAGTGGTTTAAAGAAATAATGGCTGAAAACTTCACAATTCTTGCGAGGAATCTAAACATCCAGATTCATGACACTCAAAGGACTTAAAGCAATATTAATGCAAAGAAGAACTCTGCAAGACAAATTATGGTCAAATTGTCAAAAGCCAAAGACAAAAAGAAAATCTTGAATGCAGCAAGAGAAAAGAAACTTATCACAAATAAGGAAACCATAGGCTATCAGCAGACTTCTCAGCAGAAACCTTCCAGACCAGGAGGAAGTAGGATAATCAAAGTGCTATAAGAAAAAAAACTTGCCAACCAACTCACAATTTAAGAATAATTTCTTATTTTTAATAAAATATCAAGCAGTTCAGAACAAGAAATTACTCCAAGTACATGCTGAGGGCTCCTCCTACTCTCAAAACTAAGTTCCTTCTCACAGCGTAAATGGAGAGGTTGATAAATCTCAAAGTCATACTTACACATAAACTGCAAGGAAGCCTTGGGGAGTAGAAGGTCGTGAGTTTCCATAGTAGAGGACAGGAGGGTGCTAAAGAAGTCTTGATGTTTGGAAACTGAGAATACATTTAAGTTGTGACTTTAAAAGAATCATATTAACTGTAGAGCACTTTTATACCCTTCTTCCAGTAATAGATTCCTGTTTTTGACTCTTAACCTTTCCCCACCATTCTTAGTCCATGCATTTTGGATGGAACCGAGACTCCATGGGAAAGCACATGCCCCCAAACTACGTCAAACATCATATTGCACTCCCTTAGCCTCAGAGATGGTTTAACTGTTTGCATACAGTCTAGGTCTTAAGACTTCTCTGTATATGCTAAAGAAATGATGCTCTCTGCTCCTAAGAGACTTCAGCCTGAAAGGATGCAGTAGTCACTGGCACCCACACAGGAAGACCTGTCTGAGAACAGAGGCAACAAATAGAAAGTAGGTCCCAGAGACAAGAAGAGAGAAGCTAGATCCTGATTGTACTGGTTGAGTTTCTCTGTCCACTTGTATTTGAAAGCAGCAGATATCCACTATAGTTACCTTTGAACAAGTATAAATATTGGAATACAGAAAAGCATTTCGATTGTTCAGAATTTGTGAGATTTTTAAAATTTTTAAAAAGAGATATATACTTTATGTGAAGGATTCTAACTAGAACTCATAGGCTATTAGAGAATTCAGGTTATCCATAAAACCTGATAATAAACACAAAATTTATGTATATAACCATATAGGTATTTGAGGGAAGTGAATCTACAACTTTTGTTACAGTCTCAGAGGAGTCCACAATGCAAGAAAGGGTTGGGAATCACTGCCTAGATTAGGAGGTGGTTTGATGACTAATAAATTCAGCTGGGCACAGTGGCTTACATCTGTAATCTCAGTACTTTGGGAGGCTGAAGCAGGAAGTTCACTTGAGTCCAGTTTGACAGCAGCCTGGGCAACATAGTAAGATACTATATCTACAAAAAAAAATAAAATAAAATAAAAATTTCCCTGGCATGGTGGTGCATACCTCCAGTTCCAGCTACTCAGGAGGCTGGAAAGGAGAATTACTGGAGCCCAGAAGTTAGAGGTCACAGAGAGCTATGATTGTGCCACTGTACTTCAGCCTGGGGACAGAGTGAGACGGTCCCTTTAAAAAAATCCAAAGGAAATAAATCCAACCTTTGAAATGACTAAAAGTAAATCATGCACAATATGCCAATAGGCCAAGTGGTTATGTCTAGAAATAAGAGCAAATTTTTCTTTGTATCTTTTCTGCATTTTATCAGTTTATGACAAATATGAATTATGTCATAATATAAAAGATTAATTAGAAATATCTACCTATATCTCTGGGTCTGCCATAAAACTCCCAGTCCCAGCATAGCAATTAAGCCATTTCAAGCCATACTTAAGGCAATGGGCAGTACAAGAACGTGAAGCATCAAAATTCAAAAGGCATAAAAACACACTCCAAGTAATCAGAAAATTTTATATTCTAAAATTTTGCAGTTCTCTCTTAAACACACTAATTGCCCAAACATTCAAGATATAAAAAGAGAAAAAGTAAGTAAAATGTGAACAACCACTCCTAAATCAACCCTGCTATCAAATTCTTTTCTCATTCAAATGCTCCCCCAAGAGCTTTAAAACCTCAGTGGTGAATAGTGTCCTCCAATAAAGTGCACCATTTTGTTCAGTGCCAAAAGATTAATAAAACTTAATCAACATAATTACTTAAAAGTAGTCTCCACTGAGTGAGTCAGAATGGGAAAAGACTTATCCTTGTTAGTAATAATTATCTCTGGGTAAATTATTACCTAACTATGCTCTCCCTAAGACACCTTCTTCCAGAAGGTTTTTTACAGAGAAACCAATAACCTATTAGGGTTTATTTTGGGGTTACAAACTGCTTGCCACAGTCTATGTCAACCTAAAATGTTTTCCTTCCTATTCTCCCTTTTTCCCAAATCTTCCTAGGATGTATTCATTTCTCTCTGCAACTGAAAAGTAGCACCAATAATGACAGGTAGCACTAATGGAGTACTTAGCATAATATCCAGCATATAAAAAATATCTTTAGTCATTCATCATCTATTGTTTTATTTACTCAAGAAACATTTACTGAGTGTTCACCACATGCCAATTACCATACTAGTTCTTAGTGTGTATCAGAGAAGAAAGCAAATACAGTTCCCTTTTCACACGGACTTCTCATTGCATGGGAGAGGAGTGATAAAGAATAAATGGAATAAATAAGTAAATACATAGTATGTAAGGAGATGATAATAAAAAGTAAAGCAGGGTTAAGATATTGAGGGTAAAATGTGTGGGAAGGTGGGGAGGAGTGGCAGGTACATGGTCAATTGTTAAATGGGGTCATCAGCATGGACTGACTTCAAGAAGGTATGATTTCAAGAAAGATTTGAAGATGATGAAGTAAAGTAATACACGAAGGAAGAGCATTTTGGACTGAGGAAACTGTTAGTACAAAAGCATAAATGACTTCTTCAAGGAACCCCAAGAAGGCTGCACAGATTGTGGCAGCATGAGAACGGAAGAGAGCAAAAGGTAATAAGGCTGGAGAAGTAAGGAGTGTATGGATTATGTACAGTCTTGTAGGTCTGTGTAAAGGACTTTACTCTTCTGAGAGAAATGGAATCTAATGTACAGTGTTAAAAGAGTGATATGATCTGACCTATGTCTTTAAAGGTCTCTCTGGCAGGCTCAAATTTGCTGAGGGAAAAAAACTTGAGAGGGCAATGCTGGAAACAGTATAGGTAACAAACTCAGATCAGGATGGTAGCAGCAAAAGTGGGGAGGAGTGGCTGGATTCAGGATGTTCTTTTTGGCTAGAGCCACGTGGATGTAATGTCTGAAAGAAAAAGGACATGTAGTCCCAGCTACTCGGAGGCTGAGGCAGGAGAATCACTTGAACCCGAGGTGCGGAGGTTGCAGTGAGCCAAGATCATGCCACTGCACTCCAGCCTGGGAGACAAAGTGAGACTCCATCTCAAAAAAAAGAAAGAAAGAAAGAAAGAAAGAGAGAGAGAGAAGAACAAGAGAAGGAGGAGGAGGAAGGAGGAGGAGGAGAGAAGAGAAGAGAAAGAAGGAAGGAAAGAAAGAGAGAGAGAGAAGGCAAGCAGGAAAGCAAGAAGGAAAAGTTGACTTTAAAGTCATTAAAGATGAAGTGTTTTGACCTTGGCAACTGGATAGAGTTGCCATCCATGAGATAGGGAAGGCAATGGGTAGAGGAGGTTTAAGGAGGAGGATCAAGATTTCAATTTTTGAACATACTGATTTGGAGATATCTAACAACCATGTAAATGGAGAAGTCTAATAGGCAGGTGGATATATGGGTCTGAAGTTTGGGAAAAAAGGTCTATACTAGAGATACATGTTTTGTAATTAGCATATGAATGCTATTTAAAACCAAAAAGCTGACTGACAAGAGAAGGCAGGAGAAGGGAGGGGAGAAGAGAAAAGAGGGGAGGGAAGAAAATGAAGGAGAACAAGGTCTGAGCCCTAAAATGCTTCAATAGTAAAAGCCCAGAGAGGAGAAAGAACCAGTGAAGGATGAGAGGTCTGAGAAGAACAGAACTCAGGATTGGAGGTATGTGAAGTATTTAATCCCTACATTAGCCAGATACTATCATCATTTCCATTTTACAGACGAGAGAACCAAGACACAGCAAAGTTAGGCTGCCGAGGATCACACAGCTCTATAGCCTGGATTTCACTCAGATTTGTGTAATGCTGTAGTCCATACTCTAATCTAGAATGCCAACCTGCTACATACCTAATCTTTAAAGTACATCTTTCCTCTAAAAATATTAGGTTTTTAATATGCATCTCAAATAAATGCCCATTGTCAAACAGCCTATATACTTTAATGCTAAAATATTTGGGTATCACTCTCCATTCTCCTGTTGTTTCTTGTAGATCTTTGCTCTTTTCACTCACAATTTTTTAAAATGTGCCCTCACTTCTTCAAGGTACATTTGATTCTCTTATAGCTCTCTTCAGTCTTCCTTGTAATTATAATCTTTTGACCTTCACATCACTTCTCAAGATACACTGAGGACTTGGAAGATGAGTTAATTTGATATCTATCTGGATGACTATCCAACAACCACTTTTCCACTGCTTGGACCTTACTCAGCTAAGCACCAAGGATGCTAGTACTATGTTCTGTAAACACAGCCTCTTGGATATCTTTGTCCCTCATGTAGCCTTCTCCATCATTTCCACCAAATTCAGTGAAAAACTTTTCAAAGACCTCCAAGTCCTGAACCCGTAATTTCCTTTTCTTTGGAAACTGTCTTGATTTCACTTTCTTCTCCATTGAGCTTCAGCATCCAAGACAACAAAACCTTGTAGAGACCCTGCAGTCCTACTCCTCCTGTCCTCCTACACCTCAGCTGGTAAAGGGTGGTAGAGGAATCACACGACTACCCAGATTGCTACCAGCTATGGTTTCTAAGATCAAATGCACCTCCAGTATTGCTGAGCAATGTTTTTTTCATATTGTCTTTGCTCAATGTTCTCTCCCATTCCCTGAGCAGTTGTTCTAAGCCTTCATCACTCTATTCTCACCCACCCACTACTGCCACTAAGCACACTATCCCATTCCATATCACCAGAAATCCTTATCTCATCTTATTTCAAAGAGAAAATGGAAGCCATCAGTTACAAATTCCCTCTAGTTCCAAATTACTGACCCCCAAAATTAATTCATTTGCATCTGTACTTACTCCTCCTTCCTTTCTTTCTGTCCCAGAGGAATAGATGTGATTTCTCTTCTCTAAGATTAATCCCTAGGCCCATGCTCTGGTTTCTATCACCTCTTACCTCTTCCCCAAGATATATTATATCATTGATCCCATCTTTCTTCTGTGTCTTCAGGCTTCATCTTACCCTTTGCTTTCTCCTGAAGCAAATAAACAGGCTCTAATGTAATAAGGTAAGCTAATTTATATGGACTTTTCTTCTGATGCTCTTTGGATCGGGAGTGGCTTCTCTTCTGTCTCTCCACTGGAATCCTACTGTTCTTAACAGACTTGGCTCAAAAATTCTCCTAGCTGAAATTCACTCTATTTGAATTTCCATAGCATATTTGGCACCATTCTTAGGTTACATGCCCACACTGTACTATACTACAGTTTGTCCTTCCTTTGTTTGTATCTTTCTTTTTGTTAAAAAAACACTTTTATGTAGTACTTACAGTGCTTCAAATATTGTTCTAAATGCATTTTAAAATATTACCTCATTTAATAATATTAACAATTACAAATATTTGCTCATTTAAGTATTTGTATATACTTTGCTATATTTTATTACCAAGTCCTTGAAGGCAAAAATTATAATGGTATCTCTTGGCCCCTCCAATTATACTCTTCCAGACTGGGTATCCATTAACATAATAAGCATTTGATATGTTTTTCAAGTGTACAGATGCATGGAAGTGACTTAGGCATCATACAGTCTTCCTACCAATGTCACAATGCTATACCCTCACTAGTTCTGTAAAGTGAAAACATATCTTACATTGTCTTTTAGTTATGATTTATGGAAGAAAATATATACAGTCAGATTTACTTTTCAAAATCTCTTAGAAAGGTACCAAGTTTAAGTTCATCACATTATATTTTAGTAATTCTAGAATACCCAATGTTCCAGTATTGGGAGAGATTTCTCTTTCATTTACTAAATGCCAAGTGAGGTAATTGGTTTGCATTTAGAGAGCATGTTCTGCAACAATGATATATCGTTACATCCTAGAAATTACTTTCAGCTGGTGAGATACACAATGAGAGACATGTGTAAACTGGCACTGAGCTATAGAACTGCAGATCTGCATTTCCTAGCCCACAGTCACTGACAGCATATGCCTATCAAGTAAAATGGCAGGCAGGTAGAATTGCCTAAATTGCTGGTGCAACCATTATCTCTTTGAATCTGAAGACATTAGTTGTACGGCACATACTTTTATATACTATTAAGAAATTTTAAATTTAAATGACATAAACTATGTCATGCCACCAATTGTAAGAAGAATCCCAATTTTAGAAATGTTGACATGTGTATCTTAGAATGTATATACAGTATTAACATTTTTAAAGAAACTGTAAGATTCTCAAGAACAAGAAACTTAATTCTGTATACCCTACAGAAATTTTCATAGGATAGACAATACTTTTTGTTTAATTTAATCAACTATAGACAACACCCAGTTAAAAGTTTTCCAGTCGGTTAGGGACCGTCTCTCAATCTACGAAGAGTCATAATAAATTAGTAGCTTACTTAAATAAGTTCAGAAGAAATTCCAATCAAGCTGATAAGCAAATCCCTCCTTATGAGAAGTGCAAAGCATAAAGTATTTTGATCCCCAAATATAAATAAGTATAATCTCACTAAGCTAAATTCTTAAAGCAGTCTGGAATCATGAGTAAGAAGTTCCCCAAGAATTGTAGGTAGAGAAAAGGAGGTGAACAACTTACCATATTTGGTATGTTTACTCTTTATATAAGAAGTGCTGGAGTCAGGGAGCATTTATGTCCCTCTCTTTGCATTTCTGCTCTACCTACAGGGATGTCTCCTGTCTATGCTTCCACCACTGTTTACTCCCTTACTAACTCATTTCCATTCTTCCCCTGACCACCACACACACACACACATACACACAATTCCCAGAACTCAACTAGGGAATGGATGCTACAGGACACTAGCTAGAGACCAAGATAGATGCTGGATCCATTTCACAAGTGAACACAATCACTGCAGTTAAATTAGAAATCCTAATTTGTAGCTTATGGCTGAGTGGGTCAGATTGGGTCTGTCATGAAAGTCAACTATTAGGTGAGAAGGAATGGGAATCAGCTCTTGGGCTTCCAGGCATAAGTCTTGTGCTCCAGCATTTATTAGACAGGCCCATCAGGCAACTGCTCAGATGTTATTTTCTACTTAATATTAGTTCTCAGTGTCTGTTCCCCCTATTTTGGAAGTTCTAGAAAAGAGAGTGATAAATTACCGGATTTCAGCAATAAAATCTCACCACAAACCCTTAAAGTGAGCATCCTGTCTCCACCCACAGCCACCCCTACTGTTTTGGTGTTGCCCTATAGTTCTAACCATCTGGGTCTACATCCATTTCAATTTGGTCCCCACTCCACCTCCTTTCCCCTCTGGTTCAATTGTTATGTATGGGAAGGAACAGTTCCCTAGGCTTGTGATAATATGGGAACAGCCTTGACCTTTACACACAGAAAATATGTGAAAAACCAGCTGCATGCATCAAAGTCATTAAAGACCTCAAAAGAAACTTCATGAATGCAAGCATGGATCAATGGATGGATGGATGAAAGGAAAGAAGGAAGGAAGGAAGAAAAAAAGGAAAGAAGAAGGAAGGATAGATTCACAGAGAGAGATGAATTTGTGGTGAAACAAGGAATAAGATAAAGAAACTGTGGAAATATAGACATCCATAGAAAAAATCAGAGAAATATTCAGAAAGTATGTATGTATCTTCAATGGGTAAAGATTTACATCAAACATTATTATTCTTAGATTTTCTTGCTAATTTTGCTATATATATATCATTAACTTTAAATTATCTGATGGGATAAATATCAAATACAGCATCTCATATTGCTTTATAGACATAGGCAAGACTTTTCGTTCTCTAGGATCCTAGACTTATAGAGGTGGAAATAATATTAGTGACCATTAAATTTACTCCCAAGGTTTTATAGATGAGGAAACTAAAATTGAAAAATTGTCCATGACTTACCTAATGCATTCAGTCACTGGTTAAGAACCAATGCATCGAGGAGGGACTCAAGATGGCGCTGTGAGAACAACCCAGGATTGGAGCCCACGTTGAATCCGCAAACGGTGAGTCAGTGCTGCATTTCCAGACTGATCTTTGTTGCCCACAGAACGGGGAAACTCCCAAGTATAAAAAGACACGGGACGCCAGGCAGTAGGTATGCCTGGCGAAGCCGGCAGCCGGGGCGGCGGCGGCCGGCCCTACCCAGCAATCCATACAGGGCGCGCTTCTCCGGGTGCCCTGTTGAACCGGCAACCTGAGACTTGAGAGGGCTGGACTTGAGACTGAACGAGACTTGCACAGTAGCCCAGCCCAGGGGATTGCAGGGACAGATCGTTTGGGATACCCAGTGGGACGAACAAAACCGAGATTTCAAACTATCCCGGGCAGACGGTCGGAGACGCTCTGTGGGGGAGGGGCGTCCACCACTAGGGAGGCAACCCGCCCCAACTGAGATACACGCCCACTGCTGACGCAGCCAGCCGTTGCCGAGGCAACCCGTCCCTACTGAGATACACGCCCACTGCTGACGCAGCCTGCCGTTGCTGAGGCAACACGCTACAACGAAGAGACTCCGCCGCAGGGCGTGGCGGAGACCACAGAAGAGCCGGCAGGAACAGCGCGTATCACACAACAGCAGGGCGGAGCCTCGGCAGCCAAACAGTGACTAGTCTGCCTTCGAGCTGGGCAGGACACCTGATCAGACATCCAAAAATAAAGCCCAAACCCCTCAACACAGAGCATTTGAGAAAAAAAAAAAGGGTTGTTTAATGAGCTGTGTTGCAGCAGAATCAAACATAGCAGCCTAACAGCCCTGAATGAACAACAGAGTGCACAGCTCAGCAATTAAACCCCTATAAAGTACAAACTGTCTCCTCAAGCAGCTCCCTGACCCCTCTATATCCAAAAGACTGTCATTAGGCAGGCATCATCCTGGGACAAAGAGAGCAGAAAAAGAAACTGGTAGCATCCCTCGCTGTGCCACGGCTACTAGAGGTGCACCCCAGACAAGCAGGGTCTGGAGCGGACCTCAACAGTCGTACAGCGAAGGGGCTAGACTGGTAGAAGGAAAACCAAGCAACAGAAATACTTCATCATCAACATTCTGGGTGTCCACTCAGAGACCCAAACGAAAAGTCAGCAACTACGCAGACGACCAGCGGACAAATCCACAAAGATGGGAAGAAACCAGCGAAAAAAGGAGGAAAACACCCGAAACCAGAACACATCGCCTCCTAGAAAGGACCAAAACTCCTCACCAGCAAGGGAACAAAGCTGGACGGAGAATGACTGTGACGAAATGACGGAATTAGACTTCAGAAGATGGATAATGAGAAACTTTTGTGAGCTAAAAGATCATGTATTTAATCAATGCAAAGAAACTAAGAACCTTGAAAAAAGATTTGAAAAAAGATTCGAGGAAATGATAACAAGAATGGATACCTTAGAGAGGAATATGAATGAATTAAAGGAGCTGAAAAACACAATACGAGAACTTCGCGAAGCAAACGCAAGTTTCAATAGCCGAATTGACCAAGCAGAAGAAAGAATATCTGAAGTCGAAGACCAACTCAATGAAATAAAACGAGAAACCAAGATCAGAGAAAAAAGCGCAAAAAGGAATGAACAAAGTCTCCAAGAAATGTGGGACTATGTGAAAAGACCTAACCTACGTTTGATAGGTGTACCAGAAGGGGACGAAGAGAATGAATCCCAGCTGGAAAATACTCTTCAGGACATCATCCAGGAAAATTTCCCCCACCTAGCAAGACAAGCCAACACTCAATTGCAGGAAATACAGAGAACACCACAAAGATATTCCGCAAGAAGAGCAACCCCAAGGCACATAATCGTCAGATTCAACAGGGTTGAAATAAAGGAGAGAATACTAAGGGCAGCCAGAGAGAAAGGTCGGGTCACCCACAAAGGGAAGCCCATCAGACTCACAGCAGATCTCTCGGCAGAAACACTACAAGCCAGAAGAGAGTGGGGGCCAATATTCAACATTCTTAAAGAAAAGAACTTTCAACCCAGAATTTCATATCCAGCCAAACTGAGCTTCAGAAGTGAAGGAAGAATAAAATCCTTTGCGAACAAGCAAGTACTCAGAGATTTTGTCACCACCAGGCCTGCTTTACAAGAGCTCCTAAAAGAGGCACTACACATAGAAAGGATCAATCAGTACCAGCCATTCCAAAATCACACTGAATGCTAAAGAGCTTCAACATAATGAAGAATCTACTACAACTAACAGGCAAAACAGCCACTTAGAATCAAAATGGCAGTATCAAATTCACACATAACAATATTAACCCTAAATGTAAATGGACTAAATGCACCAATCAAAAGACACAGACTGGCAAATTGGATAAAAATCCAAAACCCATCAGTGTGCTGTATACAGGAAACCCATCTCACATGCAAGGATACACAAAGGCTCAAAATAAAGGGATGGAGGAAGATTTACCAAGCTAATGGAAAGCAAAAAAAGGCAGGAGTTGCAATTCTCATCTCTGATAAAATAGACTTTAAAGCAACAAAGATCAAAAGAGACAAAGAAGGCCATTACATAATGGTAAAAGGATCGATACAACAAGAAGAGCTAACGATCCTAAACATATATGGACCCAACACAGGAGCACCCAGATACATAAGGCAAGTTCTTAATGACTTACAGAAGGACTTAGACTCCCACACAATAATAGTGGGAGACTTTAACACTCCACTGTCAATACTAGACAGATCAACCAGACAGAAAATCAACAAGGATACCCAGGGCTTGAACTCAGACCTGGAGCAAGCAAACCTGGTGGACATTTACAGAACTCTCCACCCCAAATCCACAGAATACACATTCTTCTCAGCACCACATCACACCTACTCTAAAATTGACCACATCATTGGAAGTAAAGCACTGCTCAACAAATGCAAAACAACTGAAATCATAACAAACAGCCTCTCAGACCATAGTGCAATCAAGTTAGAACTCAGAATTCAGAAACCGACCCAGAACCGCACAGCTTCATGGAAACTGAACAACTGGCTCTTGAATGTTGACTGGGTAAACAACGAAATGAAGACAGAAATAAAGAAGTTCTTCGAAACCAATGAGAACGAAGACACAACGTGCCAGAACCTCTGGGACACATTTAAAGCAGTCTCTAGAGGAAAGTATATAGCAATAAGTGCCCATATGAGGAGAATGGAGAGATCCAAAATTGACACCCTATCGTCAAAATTGAAAGAGCTAGAGGAGCAAGATCAAAAAAACTCAAAACCCAGCAGAAGACAAGAAATTACTAAGATCAGAGCTGAGCTGAAGGAGATTGAGACACGAAAAACCCTTCAAAAAATCAATAAATCCAAGAGCTGGTTTTTTTAAAAGATCAACAAAATAGACAGACCACTAGCCAGATTGATTAAAAATAAAAGAGAGAACAACCAAATAAATGCAATAAAAAATGATAAAGGGGAAATCACCACAGATTCCACAGAAATTCAAACCATCATCAGAGAATATTACAAACAACTCTATGCACATAAACTAGTAAACCTGGAAGAAATGGATAAATTCCTGGACTCCTGTGTCCTCCCAAGCCTAAACCAGGAGGAAGCTGAAACTATGAATAGACCAATAACAAGGTCTGAAGTTGAGGCAGCAATTAAGAGCCTACCTCACAAAAAAAGCCCAGGTCCAGATGGGTTCACAGCCGAATTCTACCAGACACACAAGGAGGAGCTGGTACCATTCCTTCTAAAACTATTTCAAACAATCCAAAAAGAGGGAATCCTTCCCAAATCATTTTATGAGACCAACATCATCCTGATACCAAAACCCGGCAGAGACCCAACAAGAAAAGAAAACTTCAGGCCAATATCCATGATGAACATAGATGCAAAAATCTTCAATAAAATATTGGCAAACCGATTGCAACAGCAAATCAAAAAACTTATTCATCATGATCAAGTAGGATTCATCCCGGGGATGCAAGGCTGGTTCAACATACGCAAGTCTATCAACGTAATTCACCACATAAACAGAACCAAAAACAAAAACCACATGATTATCTCAATTGACGCAGAGAAGGCATTTGACAAAATTCAACAGCCCTTTATGCTAAAAACCCTCAATAAACTCGGTATCGATGGAATGTATCTCAAAGTAATAAAAGCTATTTATGACAAACCAACAGCCAATATCATACTGAATGGGCAAAAACTGGAAGCATTCCCTTTGAAATCTGGTACTAGACAAGGATGCCCTCTCTCACCACTCCTATTCAATATAGTACTGGAAGTTCTAGCCAGAGCAATCAGGCAAGAAAAAGAAATAAAGGGTATTCAAATAGGAAAGGTGGAAGCCAAATTGTCTCTATTTGCAGACGACATGATAGTATACCTAGAAGACCCCATCGCCTCAGCCCAAAAACTCCTGAAACTGATAAACAACTTCAGCAAAGTCTCAGGATATAAAATCAATGTGCAAAAATCACAAGCATTCGTCTACACCAATAACAGACTTAAAGAAAGCCAAATCAAGAGCGAACTGCCATTCGCAATTGCTACAAAAAGAATAAAATACCTTGGAATACAACTCACAAGGAATGTAAGGGACCTCTTCAAGGAGAACTACAAACCACTGCTCAACGAAATCAGAGAGGACACAAACAGATGGAGAAACATTCCATGTTCATGGTTAGGAAGAATTAATATCGTGAAAATGGCTATACTGCCCAAAGTAATTTACAGAATCAACGCTATCCCCATCAAGCTACCATTGACTTTCTTCACAGAACTGGAAAAAACCACCATGAACTTCATATGGAACCAAAAGAGAGCCCGCATAGCCAAGTCAATTCTAAGCAAAAAGAACACAGCGGGGGGCATCACACTACCGGATTTCAAACTATACTACAAGGCTACAGTAATCAAAACAGCATGGTACTGGTACCAAAACAGAGATATAGACCAATGGAACAAAACAGAGGCACCGGAGGCAACACAACATACAAACAACTATACAATCTTTGATAAACCTGACAAAAACAAGCAATGGGGCAAGGATTCCATGTTTAACAAATGGTGTTGGGAAAACTGGCTAGCCATGTGCAGAAAGCAGAAACTGGACCCCTTCCTGACACCTTACACTAAAATTAACTCCAGATGGATTAAAGACTTAAACATAAGACCTGGCACCATAAAAACCCTAGAAGGAAATCTAGGCAAAACTATCCAGGACATAGGATTAGGCAAGGACTTCATGAACAAAACACCAAGAGCATTGGCAACAAAAGCCAAAATAGACAAATGGGACCTAATGAAACTCCACAGCTTCTGCACGGCAAAAGAAACAGTCACTAGAGTGGATCGGCAACCAACAGAATGGGAAAAAATTTTCGCAGTCTACCCATCTGACAAAGGGCTGATATCCAGAATTTACAAACAACTCAAGCAGATTTACAGGAAAAAAACAAACAAGCCCATTCAAAAGTGGGCAAAGGATATGAACAGATACTTTACGAAAGAAGACATATATGAGGCCAACAACCATATGAAAAAATGCTCATCGTCACTGGTCATCAGAGAGATGCAAATCAAAACCACATTGAGATACCATCTCACGCCAGTTAGAATGGCGATCATTAAAAAATCTGGAGACAACAGATGCTGGAGAGGATGTGGAGAAAAAGGAACACTTTTACACTGTTGGTGGGAGTGTAAATTAGTTCAACCATTGTGGAAGACAGTGTGGCGATTCCTCAAGGCCTTAGAAATAGAAATTCCATTTGACCCAGCAATCCCATTACTGGGTATATATCCAAAAGACTATAAATCGTTCTACTATAAGGACACATGTACACGAATGTTCATTGCAGCACTGTTTACAATAGCAAAGACCTGGAATCAACCCAAATGCCCATTGATAATAGACTGGATTGGAAAAATGTGGCACATATACACCATGGAATATTATGCAGCAATCAGAAATGATGAGTTCGTGTCGTTTGTAGGGACATGGATGAATCTGGAAAACATCATCCTCAGCAAACTGACACAAGAACAGAAAATGAAACACCGCATATTCTCACTCATAGGTGGGTGATGAAAAATGAGAACACATGGACACAGAAAGGGGAATACTAAACACTGGGGTCTATTGGGGGGAAAAGGGGAGGGCCAGTGGGAGGGGGAGGTGGGGAGGGATAGCCTGGGGAGAAATACCAAATGCGGGTGAAGGGGAGAAGAAAAGCAAAGCACACTGCCATGTGTGTACCTACTCAACTGTCTTGCATGCTCTGCTCATGTACCCCAAAACCTATAATCCAATAAAAAATTTAAAAAAAAAAAAAAAAAGAACCAATGCATCAGACAAATATGCTTTTACTAAAGAATGCCAGACACAAAGACTGATCAGAGTTAAGAAATTAGAAAGAGAAGAATTAGAAAGAGAAGCTATACTGTTTTGCTACTTGTGTGAGGAGAGAGTGTATTGGGAGTGTATGTAAAAGAGCACAGAACACAGACAAATGAGATGTTAGCAGGGACACTTGAACTACTGCCCAAAGAAACATTCTAGGAGACTGGGAAGCCCATGTAGTTATTGTTTAATAAAAGCAGCTTGATATTTTAATATAAAAGCAAGAATGGCTGAAAAATGAGCAAACCTCTCGTTAAAAACCACTCTTAAATTCCACTTTTTAGGCTTCATCAGAATATCAAAGGAAACAGGAATTTTTTCTATAAACTATCAGGTATTCTTTTACAATCATTCTTGATTTGTTCTGAAAGCCCTTAAGCATTCCGAGTGCCAGCTTTATCAGGTATATATCCACATTCTGCACTTTATATGCACAGAGCCAAATATCTATCTAAATATACAAACTATTATTAGTATTTAGTGTTTCAAAATCTGAATAATTAGCATAGTGTTGCAAATTTGAGTGTTCTTTTTAAAAAGCTGCTATATTTATATTGACATCTACACAAATAACATGGGCTAATCTTTCAGGGAAAAAAAATAATCCCTCAGATATACTGCTCTTAACAGAATCAACTTAATTTTATGTGACATTGCCCTTTCTAGAACTGCAAATTCAATGAACGCAGCAGGTCCTGATCTTGGTTTTTAACAGATGGCCTCAACAATATGACAGTAATAGCATCTGACATGTGTTGTTTCAATGATCTCTTTTACTCCTGGAAGAGTATGGAAGCATTAGATCCCGTGTGTTCCTTCAGATTGTTATTTCTGGCACACTCTTCTTGGCATATGTTATGATGAACCATTCATAACAAATTAAATTTTCATTAAGGTAAAAAAATATATAATCTATAAGCCCACAATTTGTCCCAGTTCCCAAGTTAACATTTTCTGTGCAAAGGGGCCAGTTCTACAAATAATCAAGTGTGGGGCTCATTTAGACTTATTTTTTAAGAATTAGTTGTTTGCTAAAGCTAGAGGTAGGGCGGATGGGTGCAGAATGAGGGGGGCCTGGAATCCCAGATATGGAAAAGAGAAGAGATGCCTGAAAGACGTGGACTTGCTCTCAAAGTATTTTGCAGGGACACAATAATCATAGGTTCCCAGGAAATACATCAAAAGAGGCTAAGCCGCATGATGCCACTTGAATGGCACCACATGGGCTGGATACAAAGACCAGCTAGAGCAGGCAAAATTCCTGCACCTTTAAGGTAGAGTTTTTGCGCTGATTGTAGCTGTAATTAACAGCTTCCTCTAACTGTGCAATGGAATTTTCCGGAAGGACTCAGTGGTTTTACCCACTGGCGGGTTTAGTAAAATGGGATTTCAGGCAGTATAGAGCTTTCAACCCAAAGTAGCTAAATCTAGTTAAAGCAGAAACATCAATGATTTTCAGTGAGTGCACATCATAGAAATGTCTGAGCATCATAAACCACTGCTGATTGCTTCTTTCAGAAGCAACTGCAACTAAATGGGGACCGGAGAAGATGAGAAAGCTAGCCTAGGCCTCTCTCTTCCTGAGCTTGCACTTAAATCCCATATAATTTTTTCCTAAAATAACGCATTCAAGCCTACTTAGTAATGGGTAGACTACTTCATTTTCAGTGTACGCTAAAAATACTAGCTAACAATTGGGAAAGAATTTGAATTGAATTCTTTACCTTGCCTCACCCTTAGTACAACCTTTTCCTCAGTTATTTTTCAGAACCTGCATCAGAGAGAATCTCTTCCTGCATGAGCTTTTGGCTATAAAGCTACTTTTATTAGATTCCTTTCATTATTTTCTTTCTATTCCATTATTTTCAACTATTCACAAAGAAATTATAAAAAATGTGTACATTGGAATCCAAAATAGTACAAAATAAACAGATTTACTATTAAATATTTTATTATAAGGAGCTTTTAAATTTTTCTACACTTGTGAAATAAATACCTTATAGAAACTCAAAGAGAAAATAAAACTGAAAAAATAAACTAACAAATAAATCAAGGGAATATAATAAAGAATAGGAGTTTGGCAAGAGTTTTCTCTGCTTGGCCAATTACTAAAAAGAAGAGAAAGGAGACTGAAAAGGCCAGTAAAAAGTGGCAGTCATAAGATGATCACTCCATTGCTGAGCAGCTGCAAAATATTGAACTAGAGAACGAAGTACCAGGAAATGTATGTGCATAAGATTCAGCACTTCATAGATGTTATCAAAGAACTCACGGAAATGAGGGCTTGTGAAAGAAAGAGGCGATGAGAGCATCTGAGGGAATCACAGAAGTACATACTTGAGACGGGAGCATCTGTGATGGAGAGAGCACCACCCACTGGACCAGCAGGTTGTGCAAGGGCTGGGAACGTGTTATGAGAAAGTGTCCTGGAGACTCTGTAACACTCTAGCCTTCGGTTGCTTAAATCCCTTGGAAGCAGTCAAACTCCCTTGGACAAAATCCAAAATGAAATTGCCTTTTGTCAAAGTCTGATCTAAAGTAAATGCTCAGTAGCAAATTTTCACCATGTTAACTTGAAAACGTATGTGAAAAATGGTATGGCATTAACTCCTCATAAGATTGATTTTGTATTAGATATTTCCAATAACAAAGCAAATTGTTCTAAACGAAATGATAATTCTTCTTTCTTGAAGTCGATCTGAATATGAAATTCTAATATGCCTTCTAAAATATTGAAGCCTTGGTAACATGAATAAATAGATATTTTTCCCAAAAGAACCAATTAAATACTAGAAATAAAGAATATCTCAATAAGTTTATAAAGGCAGAATTTGAATAAACTCCATTTTCTAACCACGGTGTAATTAAAAGAAGTCAATAACAAAGCCAGAACCTCTTAGATATCTAAAAATATTCTACTAAACAAAGTTGGGTTGAAAACGAAATAGAAATGTAACAGACTCTTGGGGGACAAGCCACCAAAAAATAAAAATCACAATCTTTGTGGGGTCAAAACAGAAATACTACCAATTTTAAAAGAAAAAGATAGTGAACTAAACATTCAATGTAAGAGATTCAAGAAAGAACTTGTCCAAAATTCTATCTGAGACTTACTTTTTTCCCTCTTTTCACCATCTCAGTAGATGGCGCCACCACCTACCCAATAGCTTTGGCCTGAAATTTGTATGACATTTTTTATTGTGACCTTTCCTTTTAACTCTAAAATGTAACTCAAATTCTTCCACTTTCATTGCCAACTCCATATTCCAAAGCCCATCATCTCTCAATTGGACCATGGCAATTACGGTCTCATTGCTTTCCTTGCTTCCACTCTTACTCTCCTAAGAAGCCACTCTCCACCCTGTAGCAAAGAGGTTCTTTGGACATGTAAATTAGATGATATCATGCCTGCTAAGACTATTCAATTATTTCTACTGCATGTATATGAAAATCTAAATTTTTCACCAATATCTTACCTGAAAGACTAGGACCTATAAACAGAATTTGACTCACAGACATGTTTCATTTGCCCTACCTGCTAATGTGTTTTAAAAGATTGTTAATTCATTGACAATATTTGAAAATTTGCACATTAAAAATGGAAATTTATGTATTTACTTAAAAATTTGAAAAATCTACCTACACTGTCCCTATGTGATCATATGGTGACAAATAACTACAGTCCCCACCACCCCATATTGGTTCCAGACCCTAGTCTAGATATCAATAGTCCTTTTTCCTCCCAGCTTTCTCAAGGTATAAATGAAAAATATAAAATTGTATATATTTGTGGTGTACAACAAATGTTTTGATATAAGTGTAACTTGTAAAATAATTAAATCAAACTGATTAACATATCTATCATTTCACATGTTTTTCTTTTTTTATAGTGAGAATGTTTCAGAGCTACTCTCTTAGAAATTTTCAAGTAGATAATACATTACTACTAACTATAGTCACCATGCTGTATAATACATTTCCAGAACTTATTTATCTTACCTAACCAAAACTTTATAACCTTTGACCAACATCTCTTCATTCCCTCCCCATCAATAATTCTTTATCAAGTATGCACAATCTATTTTTCATACCATAGTCATGAATATTTTTCCATATATATTTTACTTTATTTACTTATTTTTTTAATTAATTTATTTATTTTTGAGACAGTGTCTCGCTCTGTCACCCAGACCGGGGTTCAGTGAAGCAGTCATAGCTCACTGCCATCTTGATCTCTAGGCTCAATCTATCCTCCTGCCTCAGCCTTCCAAGTAGCTGGAACTACAGGTGCACACCATCACACCTGGTTAACTTCTTTTCTAATTTTAAACATTCTTTTTATAAATCTTGCTACGTTGCCAACACTGGTCTTGAACTGCTGAGTTCAAGCAATCTTCCTGTCTTGATCTCCAAAAGTATTGGGAATATAGGCATGAGCCACTGCACCCAAGCTACTTTACATTTTTAAAATAAAATCTACACTGAGAGAACCACATGTTTCTTACCTCTAGGACATTTTGTTAGGTTATACTTGTGCCAACACTGGATTGAAATGGAATGTCTGCATATTTTTCAATATTGTACCAAATAGACACTTTCAAATTTCCAGATGTTTAAGAGCATTTGAACATTTGTCATCACATAGAAAAATTCTGGGTCAAGACAACCCAAGATGGCTGAATAGGAACAGCTCTGGAGTGCAGTTCCCAGCGAGAACACAGAGGATGAGTGATCACTGCATTTCCAAATGAGTTTTTACTGCCCATAGACCAGGAGATTCCCAGGCAGAAAAGGGCCACGAGTCTCCAGCACAGCTGTTTCAGCCCGTGCAGCTGGTCTCTGCAGAAAAACTCACACAAATCTAGGTGACTGTTTCAACTGGCACCTGGAATGCCTGATAGACAAAAGTCACCCATTCAACTAAAAAAAGGGGGGCTGAAACAGGGAGCCAGGTGATCTGACTTGGTGGGACCCACCCCCACAAAGACCCCCAATCTGAAATGCTCTGGATTGAGAGTTTCACAGCAAGCACAGCTGGACCCAGGACGGTCAAGCTCTGTGTGGTGAAGGGCATTTGCCATTACCGAGGCAGTCCACCATTACCGAGGCAGTCCACCACTACTGAGGCAGTCTGCCATTACTGAGGCAATCCTCCATTTCCGAGGCCAGAGCCCACAGCAGCTCAGCAATGCCTCTGCTGGCAGACTGTGACTAGGCTACCTCCTCACTATGCAGGGCAACTCTGAAAAAAGGCAGCAGCACGTCAGTACCTTACAAATAAAGTCCCGCCTTCCCAGGACAGAGCACCTGGGGAAAAAAGGCAATTATGAGTTCCACTGCAGCAGACTTAAACATACCTTCCCAGTAGCTCTGAATGGAACAATAGAGCTCACAACTCAGCACTTGAGCTTCTATAAGGGATGGACTGTCCCCTCAAGCAGCTCCCTGACCCCCATATATCCAAAGAGATACCTCGTAAAGGAGAGCTCAGGCTGACATCTGGCAGGTATCCTTCTTGGACAAAGATAACAGAAGAAGAAACTGGCAGCAACCTTCACTGTTCTGCAGCCACCACAGGTGATCCCCAGGCAAGCGGGGTCTGGAGTGGACTTCCAGCAGTCCTGCAGCAGAGGGGCCTGTTAGAAGGAAAACTAAAAAACAGAAAGAAATAACTTCATCATCAACAAAAAGGACATCTACTCAGAGATCCCATCCGAAAGTCACCAACTACAGAGATCATGGGTAGATAAATCCACAAAGATGGGAAGAAACCAGCACAAAAAGGATGAAAATACCCAAAACCAGAATGCCTCTCCTCCTCAAAGGGATCACAACTCCTCACCAGCAAGGAAATAAGGCTAGATGGGGAATGAGTCTAATGAATTGACAGAAACAGGATTCAGAAATGGGTAATAACAAACTTCTCTGAGCTAAAATAACATGTTCTAACCTAATGCAAAGAAACTAAGAACTTTGAAACAAAGTTTGATGAAATGCTAACAAGAATAAACAGTTTAGAGAAGAATATAAATGAACTGATGGAGCTGAAAAACAAACACAAGAACTTCACAAAGCATACACAAGTTTCAATAGCAGAATCGACCAAGCAGAAGAAAGGATATCAGAGGTTGAAGATCAACTCAATGAAATAAAATGAGAATTCAAGATTGGAGTAAAAAGAGTAAGAAGAAATGAACAAAGCTTCCAAGAAATATGGGATTATGTGAAAAGACTTAATCTACGTTTGATAGGTGTAACTGAATGTGATGAAGAGAATGAATCCAAGCTGAAAACACTCTTCAGGATATTATCCAGAAGAACTTCCCCAACCTAGCAAGGCAGGCCAACATTCAAGTCCAGGAAATACAGAGAAGACCACAAACATATTCCTCAACAAGAGCAACACCAAGGCACATAATCGTCAGATTCACCAGGGTTGAAATGAAGAAAAAAAATGCTAAGGGCAGCCAGAGTAAAAGGTCGGGTTACCCACAAAGGGAAGCCCAACAGACTCACAGTAGATCTCTTGGTAGAAACCCTAAAAGCCAGAAGAGAGTAGGGACCAATATTCAACATCCTTAAAGAAAAGAACTTTCAACCTAGAATTTCATATCCAGCCAAACTAAGCTTCATAAGTGAAGGAGAAATAAAATCCTTTTCAAACAAACAATTGCTCAGAGATTTTTATCACCAGAAAGCCTACCTTACAAAAGCTCCTGAAGAAGCACTAAACATAGAGAGGAACAACCAGTATCAGCCACTCCAAAAATGTACCAAATGGTAAAGAGCATTGACACAATGAAGAAATTGCATCAATTAATAGGCAAAACAACCAGCTAGCATTATAATGGTGGGATCAAATTCACACATAACAATATTAACCTTAAATGTAAATGGGCTAAATGCCCCAATCAAAAGACCCAGAATGGCAAATTGGATAAAAAGTCAAAACCCATCATGCTATATCCAGGAAACTCATCTCATGTGCAAGGATACACAAAGGCTCAAAATAAAGGGATGGAGGAAGATTTACCAAGCAAATGGAGAGCAAAAAAATAGCAGGAGTTGCGATCCTAGTCTATGATAAAATAGACTTTAAACCAACAAAGATCAAAAGAAACAAAGAAGGGTATTACATAATGGTAAAAGGATCAATGCAACAAGAAGAGCTAATGATCCTAAATATATGCACCCAATACAGGAAACCCCAGATATATAAAGCAAGTTCTTAATGACCTACAAAGAGACTCAGAATGCCACACAGTAATAGTGGGAGACTCTAACACTCCACTGTCAATATTAGACAGATCAATGAGACAGAAAATTAACAAGGATATCCAGGACTTGAACTCAGATCTGGAGCAAGCAAATGTAATAGACATTTACAGAACTCTCCACTCCAAATCCACAGAATGTACAGTCTTCTCAGTACCACATCACACCTACTCTAAAATTGATCACATAATTGGAAGAAAATCACTCTTCAGCAAATGCAAACGAATGGAAATCATAATAAACAGTCTCTCAGACTACAGTGCAATCAAATTAGAACTCAGGATTAAGAAACTAACTCAGAACTGCACAATTGGCTCTTGAAATGTTGGAAACTGAACAACTGGCTCTTGAAATGTTGACTGGATAAACAATGAAATGAAGGCAGAAATAAATATGTTCTTCAAAACCAACGAAAATGAATACACAAAGTACCAGAATCTCTGGGACACATTTAAAGCAGTGTCTAGAGGAAAATTTATAATAATAAATGCCCATATGAGAAGCAACACCCTATTATCTGAAATCAACACCCTATTATCAAAATTGAAACAGCAGAGGAGCAAGATCAAAAAAACACAAAACCTAGCAGAAGACAAGAAATAACTAAGATCAGAGCAGAACTGAAGGAGATAGAGACACAAAAAGACTTTCAAGCAATCAATAAATTCAGGAACTGGTTTTTTGAAAAGATCAACAAAATAGGCCACTAGCCAGACTAATAAAAAAGAAAAGAGAGAAGAATCAAATAGATGCAATAAAAAACAATAAAGGGGATATCACCACCAATTCCACAGAAATACAAACTACCAACAGAGATTACTATAAACAACTCTATGCCCATAAACCAGTAAACCTAGAAGAAATGGATAAATTCCTGGACACTTGCACCCTCCCAAGCCTAACCAGGAAGAAGTTGAAATCCTGAATAGACCAATAACAAGGGCTGAAGTTGAGGCAGCAATTAATAGCTTACCAACCAAAAAAAGCCCAGGTCAAGATGGGTTCACAGCTGAATTCTACCAGACATACAAAGAGGAGTTGGTACCACTCCTTCTGAAACTATTCCAAACAATACAAAAAGGGGGAGTCCTTCCCAAATCATTTTATGACACCAACATCATCCTGATACCAAGCCTGGCAGAGACTCAACAAAAAAGGAAAACTTCAGGCCAATATCCGTGATGAACATAGATGCAAAAATCTTCGATAAAATACTGGCAAACCGATTGCAACAGCACATTAAAAGCTTATCCATCACAATCAAGTAGGCTGGTTCAACATACACAAGTCTATAAATGTAATTCACCACATAAACAGAACCAAAGACAAAAACCACATGATCATCTCAATAGATGCAGAGGCCTTGGACAAAATTCAGCAGGCCTTTGTGCTAAAAACCCTCAATAAACTAGGTATCAACAGAATGTATCACGAAATAATAAAAGCTATTTATGACAAACCCAGAGCCAATATCATACTGAGTGGGCAAAAATTGGAAGCATTCCCTTTGAAATCTGGCAAGGGTGCTCTCTCTCACCACTCCTATTCAATATAGTATTGGAAGTTCTAGGCAGAGCAATCAGGCAAGAAAAAGAAATAAAGGGTATTCAGTTAGGAAAGGAGGAAGTCAAATTGTCTTTATCTGCAGATGACATGTTTATATATTTAGAAGACCCCATCATCTCAGCCCAAAATCTCCTAAAACTGGTACACAACTTCAGCAAAGTCACAGAATGCAAAATCAATGTGCAGCAATCACAAGCATTCGTATACACAAGTAATAGTCTTAAAGAGAGCCAAATCAATAATAAACTGCCATTCGCAACTGCTACAAAGAGAATAAAATACCTAGGAATTCAACTAACAAAGGATGTAAAGGACCTCTTCAAGGCAAATTACAAACCACTGCTCAAGGAAATAAGAGAGGACACAAATACATGGAAAAACATTCCATGCTCATGGTTAGGAAGAATCAATATTGTTAAAATGGCCATACTGCCAAAAGTAATTTATAGATTCAATGCTATTCCATCAAGCTACCTGTGACCCCTCTTCACAGAACTGGAAAAAACCACCTTAAACTTCAGATGGAACCAAAAGAGAGCTCGCATAGCCAAGTCAATTCTAAGCAAAAAGAACAAAGCTGGAGGCATCACACTACCTGACTTCAAATTATACTACAAGTCCACAGTAATTACAACAGCATGGTACTGGTACCAAAACAGAAATATAGACCAAAGGAACAGAACAGAGCCCTCAGAGGCAACGCCACACATCTACAACCAACTGATCTTTGACAAACCTGACAAAAGCAATGGGGAAAGGATTCCCTGTTTAATAAATGGTGTTGGGAAAACTGGCTAGTCATGTGCAGAAAGCAGAACCTGGACCCCTTCCTGACACCTTACACTAAAATTAACTCAAAATGGATTAAAGACTTAAATGTAAGACCTAACATCATAAAAACCCTAGAAGAAAACCTAGGCAAAACCATTCAAGACATAGACATAGACAAGGACTTTATGACTAAAACACCAAAAGAAATGGCAACAAAAGCCAAAATAGACAAATGAGATCTAATTAAATTCCAGAGCTTCTGCACAGCGAAAGGAACAATCATTAGAGTGAACTGGCAACCAACAGAATGGGAAAAAGTTTTGCAATCTACCCATCTGACAAAGGGCTAATATCCAGAATCTACAAAAAACTAAAACAGATTTACAAGAAAAAAACAAACCCATTCAAAAGTGGGCAAAGGATATGAATAAACACTTTTCAAAAGAAGACATATATAAGGCCAACAAACATATGAAAAAATGCTCATCATCAATGGTTATTAGAGAAATGCAAATCAAAACTACATTGAGATACCATCTCACACCAGTTAAAATGGCAATCATTAAAAAATCTGGACAAAACAGATTCTGGAGAGGACGTGGAGAAAAAGGAACACTTTTACACTGTTGGTGGGAGTGTAATTAGTTCAACCATTGTGGAAGACAGTGTGGTGCTGCTTCCTCAAGGACCTAGAAATAGAAATTCCATTTGACCCAGCAATCCCATTACTGGGTATATATCCAAAGGATTATAAATCATTCTATTATAAAGACATATGCATGCATATGTGTATAGCAGCACCATTTACAATAGCAAAGACCTGGAACCAACCCAAATGCCCACCGATGATAAACTAGACAAGGAAAATGTGGCACATATACACCATGGAATACTATGCAGCCATAAAAATGAGTTCGTGTCCTTTGTAGGGACATGGATGAATCTGGAAACAATCATTCTCAGCAAACTGATGCAAGAACAGAGAAACACCACATGTTCTCATTCATAGGCAGGTGTTGAACAATGAGAACACATAGACACAGTGAGGGGAGCATCAAACACTGGGGTCTGTTGTGGGGAGTAGAGGAGGGACAGTGGGGGTTAGTGAGTTGGGGAGGGATTACATGGGGAGAAATGCCAGATATAGGTGATGGGGAAGGAGGCAGCAACCACATTGCCATGTATGTACCTATGCAACAATCCTGCATGTTCTGCACATGTACCATAGAACCTAAAGTGCAATAAAATATATATTAAAAAAGAAAAAGAAAAATTCTGAATGATAAAAATTTTCACTTTTCATCTTGGAAAATTAATGCAAGGAGGGGAGGGAGGGAGGGAGAAAGGGAAGGAAGAAAAGAAGGAAAGAAAGAGGGAGGGAGGAAGGAAAAGGAGGGGAGGGGAGGGGAAGGAAAGGAGGGAAGAGGAGGGAAAGGAGGGAAAGAAGACCATCAGTGGGGAGGGAGAAAAAATGAATATTTATGAGGCACTTTTATGCCCCTGGAACTGTGCATGGCATAATGGGATACCAAAAATTAATGTATAAAATGTACAAAATAAAGTTCCTATAGTGGATGAAATTGTGCCAAATAGGATATGTGAAATAACTGGAAAATAATTAATAGCTATATTAGATTCTATAGATAACTACAATAATGACTCAAGAAAAAAGAGACCAGGGAAAGCTGACAAGATCAAGGAAAAGTCAAGATTAGAAAAGGGACTTGAAAGTGGAATAACATCTCAATAAAAGCAGACACTTCTTTTTTTTTTTTTTTTATTGGATTTTAGGTTTTGGGGTACATGAGCATAGCATGCAAGACAGTTGCGTAGGTACACACATGGCAGTGTGCTTTGAAAAGCAGACACTTCTAACAAGGAATGCAGAATGAGCATTAGCAGGAAGGAAAAAAGGAGCAACGCATATAGCAAGATATATAGAGAGAACAAGAAGACTCATTTGACTAACATGAAGGTGATTAACACAATATCACTATGACAATAGCATCTTTTCTATATTTATGTACATATCGATATGTGTTTATTTGCATTTCTACATTTAGGTGCTAGGGATAAAAATAGTTTACCATCCACAGATTTCAAACTCCTGGGGGATGGAGACATTATCCATGACACCATCTGACTCATTTATAGCATCTTTCAAAATCTCCCCAGACATAAAGCAAAAAGAAATGGTAATAACAACATATTGTCTTTAGATCGTATTCTTTGGGAAATAATTGGAAGACTCTTACAACAAAAATTACATGTATTCTTATGTCTCTATAAGGGAAGTAGATAAAAAGCTTTTATCTGCAATTCAGACAGGATGAATAAACGTGTTAAGTGACTTGTCCATGCTGTGTTTCTGACTAAATTTCAGATGACTCTTTATAATTATTTAGCTTTTCAGGTGGCTTTGGAAATTTCTCCTTTTCTAACCCTGCCGAGTGCTTCCATTGTCTTCCCCACTCCTGCCGCAGGGCTAATAGGTCTCTGATAGTAGGCTGCAAGGGTGTCATTAGCCTTTCTCCACTCCATCAGCTCACCTCTCACCAGAAAGAGCTTCAGAACAGTTGGCTAGAAGTTTCCTATTTGGGGGATGTTTTTTCCATTTTTCTTTTTCTTTTTTTCTTTTTTTTACTTTAGCATGCTCTGGTTTTTCTGAACTAAGGCTTTACATAGAAAAATTCAACTGGAACCCTATAATACAATTTGATCCATTCAATCATTTCTCTGTGTTTGAGGCCATTTCAGGTACAAATCAGATTTTCAACAACCTTCAGACACACCGGAACCCAATGCTTGCAGTGTAAATAATCAGTTAACCCACGTTTTCAGCTCAACTTAGATAGAAGAAATATTGAAATCGTAGATCCTCTCCTTTTCAGTAGATACGTGTAAGTAAAATTAGTCCTTTCTGTTGTACTGCATAAGAATAAACTTAGAAGTCAAGAAGGCTTAATTATCAACCCCACTGTGCCATAACTAGGTATGCAATGAAGTGGAAAGAGCACAAGGCTTTAAAACAGTACAGATGTGAGCAAACATATTGACTGTGCTGTGTGGCACAGAAGTTACTTAACATCTCTGATCCATCTGTAATAAAAATAGTAACTATTTCATTCACAGGGTGGTTAGGAGGTTCAGATTAGCTCATAAAAAAGCAAGCAATGGTGTTTCATACAGGTGGTATATATTCAGTAATATTAGGAATTGAGTTAGATGAGCTTTAAGATCCCTTCTGGTGCTAATATTTTATGTTTCTATTATTTTTCCTAGGTACTATAAATTGTATAGCAGCCTGGTTCCCTCTCCTAGCCTGCAAGCTGTACAGCTGCAAACACTTAACTCCCACCTGTAGGCTCAAAATAGCTTCAGGCTCTGAGACTCTTATGACCAAACCTTCACATTGTTCCCCATTTTCAAGAACTAAGTTGTTGCCTTATTTTCTGCCTTGTATTCTCTTCCTCTCAGACTTTAATTCCATCTTTTTCCTCCAATTTTCTCTTTATGTGGAGGCCAGTCCCTGAACCCTATTATCATGGCATGATCAGAACTACGTTCTGTAAGGACTCCCTGCACTGACCACCTGCCTGGTTGGACACTCACTGCCTGCCTGCTGCCAGTTTGAAAGCCCTAACCCACTAGCCAGGACATCTGTCTACAAACCATTGCCAGGCCTCCCAGATACCAGCTACCCTCCTGCCGGCTTACCTCACAGCGCTCACTATGCAAAAGCCCAGCCCTGTTCGCTCCTGCCCAGCTGAAGCTGACCCCACTTACGGATCCTGGACAATCAGCCCAAACCATAGGCATGGTAACTGAGGAACACAAGGATCCAATACTGTTTCTTAGCTCTGAAAAGAATTCATGCTCCTTACACATTTGAGATAAACTGTCTTAAGCTCTGTATTTAATCCAAGTTGTAGCCTATTTTTTATCTGATTTTTTCATTTCATGAATTCGCATTTTTGTGGTGGTAAAATACATATACATACAAGTGCACAAAACATAACTGCATAGTTCAATGCATTATCACGAACCAAACATACCTATGTAATCAACACCAACAAGCCTTCTCACTGCGTCCTCACATGGCAGAAAGACAGCTCTGGTGTCTCTTCCTCTTCTTGTAAGGCACCAGCCTTATCAGATTAGGGCCCTACCCTTATGACCTCATTTAGCCTTAATTACTTCCTGCAGGTCCTATTTACAAATACACACTGCAGGTTAGGGCTTCAACTTGGGAATTTTGGAGGTACATAATTCATTCCATAGCAGCTGTAATACATTAAACAAAACCAATAACTAACATTTATTTTGTGGCTATATATGCCGGTGCTTTACCCACAATATCTGATTTAATGCTTCAACATCCTATCAGGTAATTACCATTATTGTCTACTTTTTATACATAAGAAATAGAACCCAGGAAAAGGTTAAATAATGAAAACCAGAACATGCCTTCCTCCTGATATAAATTTTCCAAAGGCTTCCTATTAAACTTAAAATTAGATTCAAACTCTTTTCTATAATATACAAGCCCTTCCTCATCTGGCCCTATCTGCCTTTTTGTTCTCGTCTCTCACATTTCCCCTTCAATCACTGCATCCTGCTGCACAAGGCCTCCTCCTGTCTCTCCTCACCAAGCTTATTACCCTCTCAAGGCTTTGGCACAAACAGGTCTCTTTATCTGGAATATTCTTCTCACAGATCCTTGCATGTTCAACTGTTTTGTGATTTAAGTACTAAATGAAATACATCTCAGACTTGGCCACACCATATATCTGCCCTGCCCAATTACCTTCCAAAATAATAGTCTATTTTATAACACCACTTTTAATTATTTTATTTTTATTATCATTTTCTGTTTTATTTCATTCCATTTTTGATTGTCAACATGTGATATTAGAATGTCAGAGTTGTAAGGATAAAGAACTTGTCTTTATTCTTCACCTCTTTAGCTCCAGTGCCTAAAACTTCACATATAATGGCACCAAATTACATTGAATAAATGCATGAGTAGATGAATGAATAAATGATTTGTCCATGGTCACACAGTGAAGTAAATTGCATATCATAGATTCAAAAACCATTCATTCTTATTTCAAACTCTACAAAGAAATGTCTGAAATGATTATTTCAAAATTATATCTCAAAGTTAAAAATCAAGGAATAAATTAATTTTGGGGAGGATCTGATTCAATAATAATTATAGCTACCATTTCGTAGGGCCTACCCCTATGCTATGTACTCTGGTAAGTGCTTTCTAAGCACTGTCTACTTAATCCTCAAAACCACTCTATAAAGTGGCTGTTATTATACTCATTTTGCACTGAGGAAATTGAAGCTCATAGAGATTGAATAATTTATCCATGTCACACCTAACAGGAGACTGACCTAAGATGGAACTCAGATCTGTCTGTCTCCAAAATTTGAGTTATCACACTCCATACCATAAAAATGGAGTCTGTTTTAAAATACTATCACGTTATATATATGTCCTGATCTAAATATGTGTCTATGTGCTACTTTAAAAATCAATTGTAAACAATTTATGTCAAAAAATCATATGTAAATTTTATTATCACTTCTGACATTATTCTGATCTTCAATTATGTTTCCCACTAGAGAAACAAAATGTTATTTGATGGTGAAATTTTCTCAGCACTAAAATCTAATATGTTATATAGAAGGGCACTTCTACTAGATAGAAATTATAGATGGCAGATGTCCAGTGCTAATTCCTTACCTTTTAAATGAAATAGCAAGAATGTCTTTGAAGGGACATTTATACCACCTAAGTAATCTTCCAAAGTGTGGTGTGTTGGCGATTGCTAACCAGCACAAACTGCTGAGGTTAATGAATAATGCTAATCTGAATCAATCTGCATAAACTCCATCTACTCAGATTTGTTTCTCTAGTTTTCTCTTGAGATGGCTATTTATAAACTAAAGTAGAAATTCAAGACTTACAAAGAAATATCAGACACCCACCATTAAATCACCTGTGAATGTAGAATACTGACTTAGACATGGGAGAAGTAGATGATGGAGAAAGTTTCTTGACTGTTTCTTATCCGAGTAGTCTGTCTCCAATAGGCCTGGAAAACCAGCCTTTGACAGAGCATTTGAGTTATTATCTGTTAGATACAGAATTCTACAAGGGAAAAGAAAAATATATATAGAACCAAAACAAACTACCTAAGAAATCTAGAAATAATGACAAGAGAACAAGTTGGTATGAGTTGCTAAACTGGACAATATTCTGAAGCAAGTAAATGAAGCAAAGTCTGAACATTGCCACTAAAAAAAGAGAGGGGAGGAGTTAGAAGCTTTCTATCAACAGCCTAGAAGAACATATCCTTATTAAAGATCCAGCATATAAACCCAGTACACCATATTTCATGAACATCAGAACATCAGGTACCACCAAGTGGATTTTTCATCACATACTTAAATTTTTCTAAATGAAAATAAGTGTATATCATTCTGTCCAGAATGATATCTGGACAGAATCTCTAAACTGCTGGTGACAGAAGGATCAAATTTAGTGATGTAAAAGTTCTTTAAGATCTCTAGACTAAATCTATGGGCCAGATCTAAATATCTCCTTATTAACATCTAGCTTTATCAAAGATAAGAGAAATACTGTGGAAAACATTTCCCCAATCATATCCTTCATTTGTACTTGTTTGCTATTTTCCTAGATGAACAAACCTTTTTCCAAGCCTGCGGTCAATTCCCCAAAGCTATCCATCATGCCTACCCCTGTTAAAGAAGTGTGTTTTCCCCTTAAACTCAAGTATAAAGATATCTCTTGCCTGCCTAAAACCCTTACTAATGCCCATTTCCTTCAGAATAAAGTTCAGATTCTACAGACTCACCATTCAGGCCCTCTGCAATTTTGCAATTTCCTAACTCTCCAAACGTGTTCAGTAGGCACAACTGTGTTTCCATCACACAATTATACTCAGTTCCCTAAGGGAAGTCTACAGCTACTCATTTCTAAGCCAGCATTTCTCAAATGCCTTTGCTTCAGTGGGCTTCTCAGAAATCTTTTAGGTAGAATTCTCTATCCTTTGTTCAGGCAGTTCGCTCTGCCTGGGACACATTCTTTTTCCACATGTTCAAAGTCCCAGCCTTCTGTGGAGGTCTACTCAAAGTCTCTGGCAACAAATAAATCTCTCTCTCCCTCACTCTTACAGATCATGTGGAAGCTCTTTTTTATCACTTTATGTACCAGTATAAGTCCCAATATATACCAATATAAGCACAAGGCTTTACAGTTAACAAAATAACTTTCACATATAGTTCACATAAAACACAAGGTTTTACAGTTTATAAAATAATTTTCACATATATTGCCTCTTTAAATGATTACAAATGTCCTGTGTTTTTCACGGTATTTTCTTGGAGAAAGAGGAAGAGATTTTTCAGGACTTCAAACTAGTTACTTGTACCTGAATATCAGTTTTATTGTAAAATAGAAATACTAATGATATGGTTTGACTCTGTGTTCCCACCCAAATGTCACCATGAATTATAATAATTCCCAAGTAGAGTGGGAGGGACCCAGTGGGAGGTAATTAAATCACGGGGGCAGATTTTTCCCATGTCATTCTCATGATAGTGAATAAGTCTCATGAGATCTGGCGGTTTTTATAAAGGGGAGTTCCCCCTGCACATGCTCTCTTGCCTGCTGCCTTGTAAGATGTCCCTTTGCTCTTCCTTCACCTTCCACCGTGATTGTGTAGGCCTCTCCAGCCATGTGGAACTGTGAGTCTATTAAACCTCTTTCCCTTATAAATTATCCAGTCTTGGGTATGTCTTTATTAGCTGCATGAGAATGGACTAATACAGTAAATTGGTATTGGTAAGGTGAGGTGTTGCTGTAAAAATACCTGAAAATGTGGAAGTGACTTTGGAACTGGGTAACAGGCAGAGGTTGGAACAGTTTGGAGGGCTCAAAATGTGGGAATATCTGGAACTTGCTAGAGACTTGATGAATGGTTTTGACCAAAATGCTGATAGAGATATGGACAATGAAATCCAGGTTGAGGTGGTTTCAAATGAAGGTGAGGAATTTGTTGGGAACTGGAGCAAAGGTGACTCATATTATGTTTTAGCAAAGAGACTGGCAGCATTTTGCACCTGCTTTAAAGATTTGTGGAACTTTGAACTTAGAGATGATTTAAGGCATCTGGTGAAAGAAATTACTAAGTAGTAAAGTGTTCAAGATGTGACTTGGATACTGTTAAAAGCATTCAGTTTATTTATTCACAAAGATATGAGTTTGGAATTGGAACTTATGTTTAAAAGGAAAGCAGAGCATAAAAGTTCAGGAAATTTGCAGCCTGACAATGCTATAGAAAAGAAAAATCCATTTTCTGGAAAGAAATTCAAGCAGGCTGCAGAAATTTGCATAAGCCATGAGAAGCCAAATGTTAATCGCCAAGACAATGGAGACAATGTCTCCAGGGTATGTCAGAGGCCTTTGTTGCAGCTCCTCCCATCACAGGCCTGGAGGCCTAGGAGGAAAAAATGGTTTCATGGGCCAGGCCCAGGCTTGCCTTGCTCTGTGCAGCCTAGGGACTTGGTGCCCTGCATCCCAGCTGCTCCATCCATGGCTAAAAGGGGCCAAGGTACAGCTCAGGCCATGGCTTCAGAAAGTGCAAGCCCAAGCTTTGGCAGCTTCCACATGGTATTGAACTTGTAGGTACACAGAAGTCAAGAATTGAGGTTTGGGAACCTCTGTCTAGATTTCAGAGGATGTATGGAAATGCCTGGATGCCCAGGCAGATGTTTGCTGCAAGGGTGAGATGTTTGCTGCAAGGGTGAGATGTTTGCTGCAAGGGTTCTCATGGAGAATCTCTGCGAGGGCACTGCAGAAGGGAAATGTGGGGTTGGAGCCTTTACACAGAGTCCCCACTGAGGCACTGCCTAGTGAAGCTGTGAGAAGAGGACCACCATCCTTCAGACCCAGAAAGGTAGATCCACTAACAGCTTAGACCATGCACCTGGAAAAGCCACAAACACCCAATGCCAGCCCATGAAAGCAGCTAGGAAAGTAGCTATACCCTGAAAAACCACAAGAGCTGCCTGAGGCCATGAGAGTCTACCTCTTGCATCAATGTGACCTGGATGTGAGACATGTAGTCAAGGGAGATCATTTAAGATTTGGCTGCCACGGGGATTTCAGACTTGTAGTCCCTTCATTTTGGTCAATTTCTCCCATTTGGAATGGGTGCATTTACCCAAAACATGGACCCCCCACTGTATCTAGATCATAACTAACCTGCTTTTAATTCTACAGGCTCATAGGTTGAAGGGACTTGCCTTGTGTCAGGTAAGACTTTGGACTGTGGACTTTTGAGTTAATGCTTAAATGAGTTAAGACTTTGAGGGAATCTTTGGAAGGCATTATTAGTTTTGAAATGTGAGAACATGAGATTTGGGAAGGATCAGGAGCAGAATAATATGGTTTGACTGTGTTCCCACCCAAATCTCTCCTTGAATTGTAGCTCCCACAATTCCCATGTGTCATGGGAGGGACCCAGTGGGAGGTAATTGAATCATGGGAGCAGGGGGTCTTTCCAGTGCTATTCTCATGATAGTGAATGAGTCTCATGAGATCTGATGGTTTTACAAAGGAAGTTTTCTACACAAGCTCTCATTTTTTTCTCTTGTCTGCCACCATGTAAGATGTGTCTTTTGACTTCTGCCACGATTGTGAGGCGCCCCCTAGTCACATGGAACTGTGAGTCCATTAAACCTTTTTCTTTATAAATTACCTGCTCTCAGGTATGTCTTATCAGCAGTATGAAAATTGACTAATACAATTAGGAAGACATAATTGGTTTTGAAATGTGAGGACATGATTTTTGGGAGGGGCTGGGGTGAAATGATATGGTTTGGTTCTGTGTCCCAACCAAATATCACCTTGAATTATCATAATCTCACACGTGGTGGGAGAGACCAGTGGGAGGTAATTGATTCTGGGAGTGGGTTTTACCAGTGCTATTCTTGTGATAGTGAATAAGTCTCATGAAATCTGATGGTTTTATAAAGGGAGTTTCCCTGAACATATCCTCTTGCCTAACACCATGCAAGACATCACTTTGCTCTTCCTTCACCTTCCACTGTGATTGTGAGGCCTCCCTAGCCATGTGGAACTGTGAATCCATTAAGCCTCTTTCCTTTATAAATTACCTATGCTCTGATATGTCTTTATTAGAAGCATGAGAATGGACCAATACAACAAATAACACACAATTAAAGAATCCCTGAAAATATTGTCATTTTTATACCAAGGTATATGTTCCCAAAGACCTTATATCATTCTCACACAGGGAACACAAACTGATGGACTATGAACAAAATCTGACCAACATATGTACTGAGTTTGGTCTGCACAGTATTTTATATCTTTAGTCAACATTTTAAAATTAGAAGTTCACATAAAATCCAGATTAGCTCTTCAGCTTCCCTCTCCCCTCAAAAGAAGGAGATGGAGAAGAAAAAAGACAAGCAGAAGATGAAAAGGTGGAGGAAAAGGAGAAAGTGGGGGAAGAAGAAGGATTTAACATTCCTATATGACAGTAATACTCTGGAGTTAAGTAGCTGGTGTGCCCTTTGAAGAAGTTAGTGGTCTCCAGTGTGTCATAGTCCCCATCATTCCTTATCATTTTCCTGACATGAAAGATGAGTGTCAGCCCCCATCAACCATCACAGATTGTTGTTTTTCTCATATATCTCAAAGGTGTCTCTATCATAATTGGAAAAGTGAAGGATAATCTAAGAGAAACTCAGGTTTCAATAAAGCCAGGATATAGCACAAACTCTGTGGAAGTGAAAGCTATTTCTACACAACTAATAGTCAAAGAAAGTAACTTATAACTGGGCTGCTTCTACTCATTTATATTACCAACCTGTTCCCTGAAAACATTTGGATTTATAACACTTGGCCTTGACTGGAAATCCCATGAAAGAGAGTCAATATTTTGCTGTTATTGTTTTTTTACCATATCTTTCATAACTGGCACAAAGTAGGTCCTCAATATGTGTTTTTAAAATAAACACAGTTAAACACTAGGGAAGAGAAGTTTTTAGAAATAACTGCAATTGCCTAGTGGTAAGTGCTTTAAAAGAAGTATATACAGGATACAATGGAAACACAAGCAACTTTGCCTCCTCACCCAGCATGACATATGATAAAGTTGAGCAAAAAGGCAACTATGTCTCCTTGCCCATCACTCTCCACAGCACTCCCACACTAAATGTAAGCTTCTATAGCAGGAGTTAATAAATGTTTTCTATAATGGGTCAGAGAATAAATATATTAGGTTTCTCAGGCAATACCATTTCTGTAGCAACTGTTGAACCCTGTTATTGAAGTTCAAAAGCAGCCATAGACAATATGGAAACAAACATGGCTATGTTCCAGAAAAACTATATTTACATGCAGTGAGCCATATTTGGCCCACAGGCCATAGTTTGCTGAACATGGTTCTAAAGGCTAGGAACTATTTTTATGATCTTTGCAGTTTTTGAATTGACTTGAACTACTTGGAGAACTTTATTCTTTTGATTTGGGAGTCTGATCTTTGCACGAATACACACAAAGAGAGAGAAAGAGAAGGAGAGAGGGCAGAAGAGAGAGCAAGACACGGAGCAATGATAACTGACACTGACCACTTTTCGAAAACTGCTGCTGCAGAAATGGAAGCAGAATGGAACATCTTTTCTATACAACTTCTTAATGAAAACAAAAATCTCTGGATTTTCACAATTAAAGTTCTGACCTTAATACTACCAGTTGGTCTTAAAAAGATCCAAGGGAATACGAGTTTAGAAACATGAGAACTAGTGTAGAGAAAATTGTCCTATTTTTTTCTGATGTGAACCCTAGGAATAATATTTCCTAAGATTATGTTGCTTCCCCAAATTATAGTTTAGATACTTGAGGTAGAAAAGAAAAGAGTAACAGACCTCATTTATATATGTATGTAAAAGTATTAACATGTCTATATTCTCTTAATGGGAAAACAAAGAAGCTCTTCCATTTAAAAGAAAGAAAATATCTTAACATAGAAATTGTCTTTTAGTCCTGAATGTTCTTGATGGGGCTACAAAATGACTACTCTGTGATTAAAAACCAAAATAGGAAAGAAGACAGGGAAAACAGATACAGTAACTAACAAGGAAGAACATAGGAAAAAAACAGAGAAATAAATAAAATTAAATAAAGAAGAAAACAGAAGAGGAAGAGACCAATGAGCCTGCAATAGAGAAGTAGCAGACTCTCAGGAATTCCTTCAAGGTCAGGCAGAGATTTCAAAATCATAAACAATCAAAGTCTGCTTCACAGTACTTTAAAAATCCATTCTGTAGTAATTTTACAGAAGTAAAGGTAATTGGCTTATTTCAATTCTTTGAATCAAAAAATCTATTCTAAAATGCAGACCAAATATAATTGCTCTATTATTATCTTGGTGTGTTTGGGTCCCTCAAGATCTGTGCTGGTGTACATTTCATCTCCATCATTTGAGATCTCTGTTGTGGGAAGAATCATACTGCATTTGCCAAGGAGAAAACATATATGGGCTATAAGATGGGCCAGAAATTACTAAAACTGTGTAGACTGCCATTTAGCATGACTGGATTTCAGTGAGTAACTGAGAAGATGACTCTCGAAAGTGTGAAGGAAGTGTCAATACAAACTTCAGAGGAAACTCCCGTGTTCTACATTCTGAAACCAGTGTTGAATCAAGATGGTGAGAGATTAACATGTGTCTTATTTTTACTGTCATTTTGCTTCCTTGCTCCAAGGTGGTCACCAGGTCTTACAGCTTTTCTTCTTAGAGGAGTTATGTTGTATAGCCAAAGAAGAATTTGCCTGAAGATTATGCATCTTCCCGGATTCTTTCTTCCTAAAGGCCTAAACTCATCTGGAGAGTTATGCTAGGTCTTTGGGCTAAGAAGAGAAGAAAATAAGGTGAATATGTCAAGGTAAAGCTTCTTCCAAGACTACAACAGGGACTGAGATCTGTAGGTTCTACAAGGAGGTTCTACGAAAGGGGGAGAAGGCAGACACCTGAGAGGAATAACTGCATTGTGTACGTAGAGAGACGGGACACTAAGTGCCTGGGCACCCAACCTCACAGGACACAGAACAAAAGTAGAAGATCCCCTCCCCATCGAGGGCTGTCGTGAGCTTGAGCAAAAATCCATTTGAATCACAGACATGAAGATCCGCCTTTCACCCACCTACCCTAAATAGCACCTTTGCCCAATCCAGAAACAGAAAAAACTCCAATAATTGTTGAAATTGAACTTTCAGCCAACATAATGAGATGAAGGCTTTCATCAGGTTAAATTTGATTTAGAGACATATACACATACCTTGAAGACACTGTGAGTTCTGTTCCTGATCACCATAATAAAGTAAATATTGCAATAAAACAAGTCACGTGAATGTTTTGGTTTTCCAGTACATGCAAAAGTTATACTTATACTATACTGTAGTTTAGTAAGTACACATATTAATTAAAAATATTTTGTTGCTAAAAAATCATGAGCCTTCAGTGCACTGTGATCTTTTTGCTGGAGGACTGTCTTGCCTACATATCGATAGCTGATGACTAATCACTGTGGTGGTCGCTGAAGATTCAGGTGGCTGTGGCAATTTCTTAGATTAAGACAACAAGGAAATTTGCCACGTTGATTGACTTTTTTTTTTTCAGGAAAGATTTCTCTGAAGCATGCGTTACAGTTTGATAGCATTTTACCCATAGTAAAGCTTCTTTCAAAATTTAAGCCAATCCTCTCAATCACTATTGCTGCTTTGCCAAGTTTATAAAATATTCTAAATCCTTTGTTGTTATTTTCAGCTATGTTCACAGCACTGCCACCAGAAATAGATTCCTTCTATTTGCTTTCTCATCCATAAGAAGCAGCTCCTCATTTATTAATGTTTTATCATGAGATTGTACCACTTCAATCAAATCTTCAGGCTCTACTTCTAATTCTAATTCTCTTGCTATTTCCACCATATCTACAGTTACTTCCTCCACCGGGGTCTTGAACCCCCAAAAAGTCATCTATGAGGGCTGGAATCAACTTCTTCCATACTTCTCTTAATGCTAATATTTTGACCTCCTCCTATAAATCACAAATGTTCTTAATGACATCTAGAATACTAAATCCTTTCCAGGAGGCTTTCCATTTACTTTACCCAGATCTATCAGATAAATCACAATGTATGATGGTTATAGCCTTATGAAACATATGTCTTAAATAATAAGACTTAAAAGTCAATATTACTTCTTGATCCATGGGTGGCTACAGAATGCATACTGTATTAGGAGGCCTGAAAATATTATTCCCTTGTACACCTCCATCAGAGCTCTTGGGCAACCAGGTACATTGTCAATGAGCAGTAGTACTTTGAAAGAAGTCTCTTTTTCTGAGCAGTAGATTTCAATAATGGCCTTTAAATATTCAGTAAATCATACTATAAACAGATGGATTTTTATGAAGGCTTTGTAGTTCCATTTCTGGAGCATAAGCAGAGCAGATCTAGCATAATTTTTAAAGGTACTAGGATTTTGAAAATAACCTAAGGGCATTTGCTTTAACTTAAAGTCACCAACTGCATTACCCCCTAATAAGAGACAGCCTGTCCTTTGAAGTTTTGAAGCTAGGCATTGCCTTTTTCTCCTCTCTAGTCATAAAAGTCCTATATGGCATCACCTCTGATAGAAGGCTATTTTGTCTACATGGAATATCTGTTGTTTAGTAGAGCCACCTTCATCAATAATCTTAACTAGATATTCTGGATAATCTGCTGCAGCTCCTGTATCAGCACTTGCTGCCTCATCTTGCACTTTCATGTTACACTTTCTTTTCTCAAGCATCGCATACCAACCTCTCCTAGCTTTCAACTTTTCTTGTGTAGTCTCCTCATCCCACTCTGCCTCCAAAAGATTAAACAGAGTTAGGACATTGCTCTGGGTTAAGTTCAGACCTACAGGAAACTTGTGTCTGATTTAATCTTCTATCCAGACCACTAAAACTTTCCCCATACCAGCAATAAGACTGTTTCTCTTTCTTATCATTTGTGTGTTCACTGGAGTAGCACTATTAATTTCCTTTAAGAACGGTTCCTTTACATTCAAAACTTGGTTAACCATTGGCATAAGAATACTAGTTTTCAGCTGCTCTCAGCTTTTGACATGCCTTCCTCAATAAGTTTAATCACATCTAGCTTCTTATTTAAAGTCAGAGATGTATGGCTGTTCCTTTCACTTGAACACATATAGGCCATTATAGAGTCAACAACTGGCCTGATTTCAATATTGTTGTACCTCAAGAAACAGGGAGGTCTGAAGAGAAGGAGAAGATGGGGAAATGGACAGTCAGTAAAGCAATCAGAACATACACAGCATTGATGCATTCAATTCACCAAATTATATGGGTTTCTATATAAGTTCATGGCATCCTAAAGCAAATACAGTAGCAACATGAAAGAGTGGGGGTCACAAATCATCATAACAGATACAATAACAGTACAAACACTTGAAATGCTGCAGTAATTACCAAAATGTGGCATAGAGACAAAAAGTAAACTCATGCTATTGAAAAAATAGTGCCTCTAAACTTACTCAACAAAAGGATGCCACAAAGCTTCAATTTGTTTTTTAAAAAAATGCAAAACACAGTATCTGAGAAGTATAAAAAAGTGAAATGCAAAAATCGAGGTATGCCAGTAAAAGAAATATCTTACACCTAAGTGTTGGGGTGGAATAAAATTCACGGCTGCTGTAGCACTTTTTAATGAGTCACTTTAATTTTATATGGTTCAGTCACATCTCACATTAAATAAAAAGTAGAATCATTCTTAGTGTCACCCTCCTCCACTCCCAGCTCATGAGCTACAATGTGTCAGACACTGTTCTAAGCACTTTACTGCAACCCCATGGGGAGATATTATCGTCCCATATTACAGGTGAGGAAACTGAGGCACAGAGCGATTCAATGACTTACTAAGGTCCCACAGCTTGTGAGCAAGAACTGGGACTCAAAACCAGGCAAGTCTACAGAGGCCACATTCTTCACCAGCCAGCTGTCTCTACAGGCTGGGTGGGGCCTCTTGCCTTCAGAAAAGCAAAATCTAAATGATGCAAAATAAGAACCTCCTTGTGCCCTCCATGTCCTGGTGTAGCCATATGACAGCAGATGTGAAAACTCTGAACATGAAAACAAAATAAGCCACCATGAATGGCTGTTGATTATCTGAATGTTTTCCTTGACAATCTCCAAAAGCAAAAACTTAAAACCTCTTTCCACAATAGTGCCTATTCCAGCGCTTTTACATTTTAAAAAAGGTGTGCTGAGGTCCAACCAACCCCCTTTGGTTAGCATACCCCTGAGATAGAGTAAGCCTCATCAGCACTTCACACCCTGTATGCCCCTCCTAAGTGTGTGGGTGTGGCTACAGCAAGGATTGTAACCCACCAGGAGTGGCTGGGTCAGTAGGCAGTCATTGGTGGGAAATGGAAAGGGGAAGTGGATGTTCACTATCTTGTCTATGAAGCTTTACACCCGCTGTCCTCTAGCCTAAGAGGATGACCATAGTTTGCCCAATACTTGGGCAGGAAGGGAGTAGGAGGTGGAATATTGTAAAAAAGAAAAGATCTGATTAAAATCCCACAGCATATTCTCAGTCTAATCTCCTTTTATCTCTGCAACCCGATTTCAGCAATTATGTTTATCACTTAAATGCCTCCTCTTGTTCATAACTTTGATGATTCTCACATGGGCTGTAGACTGTTTACTCTAATTGTGTTCTTATTAACATTTCCATTTTGAATGACTAACAATAAGACTTTGACCTTCCAAAGTGAATGACTGCTTACTGCCCTTCTTTGGGGAGAAATTAACTTTGGAAATATCTGCAAAGTATGTACATGGTGATATGTCCATTAGTTTACCTTCCTATTTGTTTCGTTAAAATTGAGTTTCGTATTTATTTTCTGGAAGAAATGCAGGGACAAAGGATCACTGGCCTCTAAGGAAAATGTGAGATCATATTGACAAACTGAAAAGGTTTCAGCAAGAAAATACTAAAGTCACTATTCATTCTTACAGACCCACTAATCTAGTGCTTTTATTTTAGGAATGAGATTAAATACCAGATGTAAAGTATTTTTCTTAATATATGCCAGCCATTAAAAATGACATCATTGAAGTTCAATTTTTTTATATAAAGAGAAATTTTCATTTGATGATTTTAGGTGGAAGAAAAACCACAAGATTATGCATTGCTGCCAAAAAAAAAAAAGAGAGAGAGAGAGAGAGAAATCCTCCTTTGGAATGTGAAACATGAAAAAGCAGGATAATGAGATTTTGTTTCCTATACAAATTGAAGATTAAATATGAATTTTAAAACATTTAAATTTGAATGAAAACAAAGATCAAAAGAGCTATTTATAAAGACTTGAAAAACCTAACCCAACACATCCCCTGTACCTTTATAAATGTGCATGAGAAGTGGTGTGTCAGTGTCAAATAATACTTCTATACATTTTATTGATAATTGTCTTTAGCCTGACATACAGAAGGAAACATAATAGTTGTGGAGAATTGCAGCAATATATTTAGTTATTTTAAACCTCTACTTCAATCACCTTTCATAAAGTAAGAGAAATGAAAGGAACTTCGTAAAATATACAAAGGAAAGTAAACTTATTGATGTATACTAGGAGACCTAAGCCAATTTGTTTCATCCAGACACACATAATTCTGACTGAAGACCAGCTTCTATTTTCTTGGATGAGAAGTCACTCCCTCCCTTTCGAGCTCTAGAAGAATATCATGATCTCTGATCATGACTCACTATTGTTAAAACTGAGGCAATATGCCCACCTACCCCTTGAATATGAAAGGAAAGAAAAGTAAATAATAATAACCAGCTTCCAAGCACAGACTTTTTATGTCTTTTCAGAGCTCCATGAATCTTCGAAAATTAATGACAATGGATAAACTTCCTCAGAGATTTTGCAGGATGCTCCTGGCACATTTCTGCAAGGTAAAGTGATTTATTTTGCCCTCAGTGGAGGAAAAAAGGAAGGTCTTAGAAAAATTAACTAGCTTGAAAATAAATGTATAAAATGCTGCAAAAATAACACATAAAAAATTTGACCTATTCTCATTCTTAATCATCTCAAAATCTAAAGGAGGATTAAACTTATTTATTTCTACAACTGAGGTCATTTTTGCTGAAATTCCAAAACCAGTCATTTTACAAAAGGAACAAATCATATAGATTCTGTACTGTTCAGAGTAAAAAATATGGATTAAATAAAAGGAAGAAAAAATGAAAATGAAGTTCAGGTGAAAAAAATAATTTCAATGAATATATTCTCTACCATTTTAACAATAATTGATCAACATCTAACTGATAAAAAATATTCTGAGAAAATAATTCTTAAATCCATAGCTGACTGAGGAAAATTATAAATAATCAATAATATTTCAAAAGTTAAACGTCGCTAAGATATTTATTGGTAATTATTCACAAATAAGCTACGAGTAATCTTTCTGTCCATTATAAACTAAATACTGATGAAACAGTAAAATTCATTTAATCATTCTTTTATTCAAAATAATATTTATTAGGGGGCTACTATGTCCTAAGCATTCCTTGAAACACTGGAGATACAGTAGTGGACAAGACAGGAAAGAAAACTCAGATAAAAGGTGTAAGAATGGAGTTTATACTCCAGTAAAGAAAAATAAAAAATGAACAAAATAAATAAAACATATATATGCTAGATGGTGATAGGTACTAGGGAGAAACAATGTAGGAAAGAATAATGGGGAGTCCTAGGGATGGCACGATTTGAGGATAAGTGAAGAGAAACAAATTGAATAATTAAGGCCTCACTGAAAAGGTAGCATTTTTGCAAAGACCTAAGAAAGTAAGAGAATAAGACATGTTGCTGCCTGCAGCAAAAGCATTTCAGGTAGAAGGAACAGCAAGTTCAAAGATCCTGACACAGGGGTATGGCTGACATTTTTAAAAAACATCAAGAAATGCAGTAAGCCTGGAGCAACATGAGGCAGAAGAAAGTAACAACAATATCATACAGGTAAGGGAATAGGATTGAGATCAGGGTACATTCTTTTAGGCCATAGTAAGAATTTTGGCTTTTTTCCTAAGTTAGAAAGCCTCTGAAAGAGTTTAAAAAGAATGACATTATCTGACATTTTAGCAGGACCACTTTGGTTACCTCGTTAAGAAACATGATCAAGAAAAAGAGATAGCAGCAGGGAGACTGGATTGAAGACTATTACAGTTATCCAAATAAAACATGATGGTGGCTGGGGCCTGAGTGGAAGCAGTAAAGGTGATGATAAGTGATCGGGTGTTGGATGTATTTTGAAGGTAAAGTTCATAGGATTCACTGATTGGATGTAGGGGAAATGGAAAGAAATGTGAGAAAGAGAAATTCACTATGACACCAACAATTTTGGCTGAGTGTAATCAGCCAAATGATTGACTTTAATTCTTCATATTTCCCAGAATCCATACCCTCCCCCTGGCCTCACTGTGGGCAGCATCTGTTTTTCCACTTCTTAACTGTGGACTCAACCACAAATTTAACTTTGGCCAATGACATGTGTATGAAAGTGACTGCCCGCTCATTCTGAGCCCAGGACTTAAAAGGCCTTGCATGTTATTTCTTACCCTCTTACATTTGTTCCATCAGCATGAAAAGAATATACCCTAACCAGCTTTCTTGTTATAGGAAGATAAGAAACAGGTGGGAGAGAGCTGCTCAAGTGACCAACAGACCTGCAGTCGGAAGTAGAACTGCCTTGGCCTCTGAAGATTGAAGCAGAGGTGCCTGGCCAAACCCAGATCAGCCAAATTTAAATCAACTTCAGACACATGAGTAATAATTAGTGATTGTTGTTTTAAGCCTTTGGGGGTTGGAGCGGTTTGTTATAATGCAATAGCTAGCTGATACACTGAGCAACTTAGAGGATAAAGTTATATTCACTAAAATAAGGAATTCTGTAGGAAGAACAAGTTTGGGGGAGAAAACAGGATTTTAGTCTTGGACATAATAAATTTAAGATGTTAAAAGGGAGATTGAATAGGAATTGCATATATGGAGAAACAGGTATAGGCTAAAGTATAAATGTAAGAGTCATAAGAGTTTAGATGGTATATAAAGCCATGGGACTAGTTAAGATCTTCTAGGAAGTGAATGTAGGTAAAGAACAGATGAAATCTAAACCTTGAGACACTTCAATGAGAAGATGTCTCATTGAAGAGACATCAAATGAGAAAGAACAAGCAAAAGAGACTGAGTAGGAACAGACAGAAATACAGGAGAAGGTCCGAAAGGGATGGCGCCTGGAAGTTTAGTGAATAATGTGATGTGCAGAGTAAGTGATCATATTGGTCCCTTCTCATGCTGCTAATAAAGACATACCCAAGACTGGGTAATTTACAAAGAAAAGAGGTTTACTGGACTCACAGTTCCACATGGCTGGGGAGGTTCATAATCATGGCAGAAGGTTGAAGAGGAGCAAAGGAATGTCTTACATGGCAACAGCCAAGAGGACATGTGCAGGGAAACTCCCCTTTATAAAACCATCAGATCTTGTGAGAACATATTCATTATCATGAGAACAGTTTGGGAAAAACCTACTCCCATGATTCAATTACCATCCACTGGGTCTCTCCCACAACATAAGGGAATTATTACAATTCAAGGTAAGATTTGGGTGGGGACACAGAGCCAAATCATGTCATTCCACCCAGGCCCCCTCCCAAATATCATGTCTTCACACTTCAAAGCTAGTTATGCCTTCCCAACAGTCCCCCAAAGTCTTAACTCCTTTCAGTATTAACCCAAAAGTCCAAGTCCAAAGTTTCATCTAAGACAAGGCAAGTCTTTTCTGCCTAAGAGCCTGTAAAATCAAAAGCAAGTTAGTTACTTACTAGATATAATGGGCATATAGGCATTGGGTAAATACACCCATTCCAAATGGGAGAAATTAGCAAAAATGAAGGGGCTACAGGCCCCATGCAATTCTGAAATTCAGCAAGGCAGCCAAGTCTTAAATCTCCAAAATGATCTTCTTTTATTCCATGTCTCACATTCAGGTCAAATGTGAGACATGGCATAAAAGAATACCTGATACAAAAGGTAGGCTCTCATGGCCTTGAGCAGCTCTGCCCCAGTGGCTTTGCAGGATATAGTCCCCTCCCAGCTGCTTTCATGCTAGCATTGAGTATCTGAGGCTTTTCCAGGTGCACAGTGCCAGCTGTCAGTGAATCTACCATTGTGGGGTCTGACAGACAGTGGTCCTCTTCTCACAGCTTTGCTTGGCAGTGCCCCAGTGGGGACTCTGTGGGGAGGTTCCAAACCCACATTTCCCTTCCACACTGCCCTAGCAGAGGTTCTCCATGAGGGCTTCACCCCTGCAACAAACTTCTGCCTGGACATTCAGGCATTTCCACAGGTTCTCTGAAATCTAGGGAGAAGTTCCCAAAGCTCTATTCTTATCTTCTGTGCACCCACAAGACCAACACCATGTGGAAGCTGCCTAGGCTAGGGGCTTGCACCCTCTGAAGCCACAGCCTGAGCTGTACTTCAGCCCCTTTTATAAAGGCTGGAGTGGCTGGGATAAAGGGCACAAAGTCCCAAGACTGCACACAACAGGGAGACTCTGGACTTAGCCCAGGACACCACTTTTTCCTCCTAAACCTCTGGGTCTGTGATGAGAAGGTCTACCATGAAGGTCTATCATATGCCCTGGAAACATTTTCCCCATTGTTTTGGTAATTAACATTCAGCTCCTCATTTACTTATGCAAAGTTCTGCAGCTGGCTTGAATTTCTCTTCAGAAAATGGGTTTTTTCTTTTCTATTGTTTCATCACACTGCAAATTTTCCAAACTTTTATGCTTTGCTTCCCCTTGAACCCTTTCCCATTTAGGAATTTCTTCCTCCAGATACCCTACATTATCTGTCTCCAGTACAAAGTTCCACAGATCTCTGAGGCAGGGGCAAAATGCTGCCAGGTCACTCTTTGTATAGCAAGAGTGACCTTTACTCTAGTTCCCAACAAGTTCCTCATCTCCATCTGAGACCACCTCAACCTGGACTTCATTGTCCACACTACTATCTGCATTTTGGTCAAAATTATTCAACAAGTCTCTAGGAAGTTCCAAACTTTCTCACATCTCCCTGTCTTCTTATGAACCCTTCAAATTGTTCCAGCCTCTGCCTGTTACCCAGTTCCAAAGTCGCTTTCACATTTTCGGGTGTCTTTACAGCAGTACCCTGCTCTACCAATACCAATATACAGTATTAGTCCATTCACATGCTGCTAATAAGGACATACCTGAGACTGGGTAATTTATAAAGGAAACAGGTTTAATGGACTCATATTTCCACATGGCTTGGGAGGACTCACAGTCATGGCAGAAGGTGAGGCAAGAGCAAAGACATGTCTTACATACCAATAGGCAAGAGAGCGTGTGCAGGGGAACTCCTCTTCATAAAACCATCAGATCTTGTGAGAATTAGTCACTATCACAAAACAGCCTGGGAAAACCTGTCCCCATGATTCAATTACCTCCCACTGGGTCCTTCCCACAACATGTGGGGATTATTACAATTAAAGGTGAGGCTTCCGTGGAGACACAAAGCCAAACCATATTAGTGATCTACTGGACCAAATTACATAGGTCAAACTGGATGAAGACTGAAATAGTACCATTGGATCCTGCGATGTGAAGGTCTGGTGACTTTAGGGAATTTTGGTATATAGGTGAACAGAGAAATGGGAAAGTAGCTAGAGAAAAAAATGATGTTTAAAAAGGAGTTTTGATTTTTTTAATAGCATTGAGAATGGCTTCTTTTATTTGCTGTTGAGAATGATCTGGCAGAGAAGAAAACTTGAAGAAGAGAGGGGACTAGTTGATAAACCGGACAGAAGGCAGAGTATATTAAAACTCATGCTGGAAGGCAAGTAGTGTTGAGTAACAGCATAAGGAAAGTCTCTTTTGGTTGCCTATACTTTCCAAATGGAACAAGAAGCAAGGTCAGCTAAGAGAGGATGAAGGAGACCTGAGCATTCAATGAGAAAGGAGAATGGATGAAATAATCAGATGGAAGAATGGAAAAGCAAATGCACCACATAAAGCCAGGCTGTATAAGATCACCCACTTGACGTGAGTGATCATGAATTTAAAGCAAGACCAATCACGAGGTTCTGTGTTTATCCACAATTACATTCTGTTTCATGAGTGCAGCCATAGAGTGGTAGGATAATTAGATTTATACACGTTAGGATTTTCTCAAACAAAACTTATAAAAAGAGTATATGAGGGAAGCTGAGAGCACAGGCAAGGGAATACTAATGAATGATCATGGAATTGAAGCTGGAGAGGAAGAGAAATATGTACTGGAGGGGAGTCAGGGGAAGTAAAAACTGGGTGGAAGCAGTTTTAGAGTTGTGGCTACTGAAGGAAGCTTCACGGTCAGAATGGTAATGGCAGGAAATAGTTGTTTGAAACAGAGCTTATGGAGAGATTGCAGATATTTACAACCACAAAGACGGGGTATAGACTAGGAGAATGAAGAACAGTATACCTGAAGGGTGGAGGACAAAGAGGTAGAGGAGGGGAGATGAAGAAAGTGAGAAGTCAATGTACTAGAAACTTCACCTTCCGATATCCAATCCAGATATTGAAATTGCCAAGAATTAAGGCAGAAGTACTGTTAGAAGTACCCAATGATGCAAAAGGTAAAATTTTCCAGAAACTCAAAAGATTTTGAATTACTGCAAAATATCTTATACCTTAACTGAGATCATAGCAAGTACCACTAACATTGTTCTATAAAGCATTTAACAAGAATCTTAGAAGTACTGTAGAGCTCTCTTAACCCATTTCCACTCAGTCAACTTGCCAGATTATCTGTCCACATGCATCCCTTTCTCTGCAAAGCTTTTCTATTGAAGCCCAAAGATGAGAGAAAGCTCCTGGCAGAGACTGCTCTCTGGTCTGCTCACTCAGTTCTACTCCCACTAGTTGAGCTGGATGCTTGCCAAAAGTCATTTACGTTTGTTTCCAACACTGTTAGTACTTCTTAAATTCAATGTTATAATTACATAATTACATAGTTTCTTGAGATGTTATATAAGTCAATGATATGTAAATGCAAAAAAGTGGCTTCTTTGAAAACCACATGGAATGCTAGAAAGATTTTATGAAGGTGAGTCACTAAGAAATATGCTATCAGACTACGTGAGAGTGAGATAAACATAAAATATTTGTAAAGAATAATTAAAAAATAAAAGGTGTCAGCACTCAGTTTGCTTTACCCATGTCCTCGGGTTATTGCTCCACTTACAAAAGCAAAACCAGAAGTCTCAGACAATGAATTATGGGTGTGGTTGATGCAAGAAAGACAATGCAGAGCTTCAACCAGGGGACCCATACTAGACATGAAGAGAGCCAGTCTCCAACAAAATGTTGATGAATGAGTACAAATACACATGTTTTTAAGGTAAGTAAAACCTTGAGGGTGGAGGACTCAAGATGGCGCTGTGAGAACAACCCAGGATTGGAGCTCGCCTTGAATCCGCAAACGGTGAGTCTGAGCTGCATTTACAGACTGATCTTTGTTGCCCACAGAACGGGGAAACTCCCAAGTATAAAAAGACATGGGACGCCAGGCAGTAGGTCTGCCTGGCGAAGCCGGCAGCCGGGGCGGCGACTGGCCCTACCCAGCAATCCCCACAGGGCACGCGTGTCCGGGTGCCCTGTTGAACCGGCAACCTGAGACTTGAGAGGGCTGGACTTGAGACTGAACGAGACTTGGACAATAGCCCAGCCCAGGGGATTGCAGGGACAGATCGTTTGGGATACCCAGTGGGACGAACAAAACAGCGATTTCAAACTATCCCGAGCAGACGGTCCTAGACGCTCTGTGGGGGAGGGGCGTCCACCACTACCGAGGCAACCCACCCCAACTGCGATACACGCCCACTGCTGACGCAGCCAGCCGTTGCCGAGGCAACCCGTCCCTACTGAGATACATGCCCACTGCTGACGCAGCCTGCCGTTGCTGAGGCAACACACTACAACGAAGAGACTCCGCCGCAGGGCGTGGCGGAGACCACAGCAGAGCCTGCAGGAACAGGGCGAATCACACAACAGCAGGGCGGAGCCTCGGCAGCCAAACAGTGGCTAGTCTGCCTTCTAGCTGGGCAGGACACCTCATAGAACATCCAAAAATAAAGCCCAAACCCCTCAACACAGAGCATTTGAGGAAAAAAAAAAGGGGGCTTTTTAATGAGCTCTGTTGCAGCAGAATCAAACATAGCAGCCTAACAGCCCTGAATGAACAACAGAGCACACAGCTCAGCAATTAAACCCCTATAAAGTACAAACTGTCTCCTCAAGCAGCTCCCTGACCCCTCTATATCCAAAAGACTGACACTAGGCAGGCATCATCCTGGGACAAAGATAGCAGAAAAAGAAACTGGTAGCATCCCTCGCTGTGCCACAGCTGCTAGAGGTGCACCCCAGACAAGCAGGGTCTGGAGCGGACCTCAGCAGTCATACAGCAAAGGGGCTAGACTGGTAGAAGGAAAACCAAGCAACAGAAATACGTCATCATCAACACTCTGGGTGTCCACTCAGAGACCCAATCGAAAAGTCAGCAACTACGCAAATGACCAGCGGAAAAATCCACAAAGATGGGAAGAAACCAGCGCAAAAAGGAGGAAAACACCCGAAACCAGAACACCTCGCCTCCTAGAAAGGACCAAAACTCCTCACCAGCAAGGGAACAAAGCTGGACGGAGAATGACTGTGACGAAATGACGGAATTAGACTTCAGAAGATGGATAATGAGAAACTTTTGTGAGCTAAAAGATCATGTATTAAATCAATGCAAAGAAACTAAGAACCTTGAAAAAAGATTTGAAAAAAGATTCGAGGAAATGATAACAAGAATGGATACCTTAGAGAGGAATATGAATGAATTAAAGGAGCTGAAAAACACAATACGAGAACTTCGCGAAGCAAACACAAGTTTCAATAGCCGAATGGACCAAGCAGAAGAAAGAATATCTGAAGTCGAAGACCAACTCAATGAAATAAAACGAGAAACCATGATCAGAGAAAAAAGCACAAAAAGGAATGAACAAAGTCTCCAAGAAATGTGGGACTATGTGAAAAGACCTAACCTACGTTTGATAGGTGTACCAGAAGGGGATGAAGAGAATGAATCCAAGCTGGAAAATACTCTTCAGGACATCATCCAGGAAAATTTCCCCCACCTAGCAAGACAGGCCAACACTCAATTGCAGGAAATACAGAGAACACCACAAAGATATTCCGCAAGAAGAGCAACCCCAAGGCACATAATCGTCAGATTCAACAGGGTTGAAATAAAGGAGAGAATACTAAGGGCAGACAGAGAGAAAGGTCGGGTCACCCACAAAGGGAAGCCCATCAGACTCACAGCAGATCTCTTGGCAGAAACACTACAAGCCAGAAGAGAGTGGGGGCCAATATTCAACAATCTTAAAGAAAAGAACTTTCAACCCAGAATTTCATATCCAGCCAAACTGAGCTTCAGAAGTGAAGGAAAAATAAAATCCTTTGCGAACAAGCAAGTACTCAGAGATTTTGTCACCACCAGGCCTGCTTTACAAGAGCTCCTAAAAGAGGCACTACACATAGAAAGGAACAACCAGTACCAGCCATTCCAAAATCACACTGAACGCTAAAGAGCTTCAACATAATGAAGAATCTACAACAACTAACAGGCAAAACAGCCACTTAGCATCAAAATGGCAGTATCAAATTCACACATAACGATATTAACCCTAAATGTAAATGGACTAAATGCACCAATCAAAAGACACAGACTGGCAAATTGGATAAAAATCCAAAACCCATCAGTGTGCTATAACCAGGAAACCCATCGCACATGCAAGGATACACAAAGGCTCAAAATAAAGGGATGGAGGAAGATATACCAAGCTAGTGGAAAGAAAAAAAAGCAGGAGTTGCAATTCTCATCTCTGATAAAATAGACTTTAAAGCAACAAAGATCAAAAGAGACAAAGAAGGCCATTACATAATGGTAAAAGGATCGATACAACAAGAAGAGCTAACGATCCTAAACATATATGGACCCAATGCAGGAGCACCCAGATACATAAGGCAAGTTCTTAATGACTACAAAAGGACTTAGACTCCCACACAATAATAGTGGGAGACTTTAACACTCCACTGTCAATACTAGACAGATCAACCAGACAGAAAATCAACAAGGATATCCAGGGCTTGAACTCAGACCTGGAGCAAGCAAACCTGATAGACATTTACAGAACTCTCCACCCCAAATCCACAGAATACACATTCTTCTCAGCACCACATCACACCTACTCTAAAATTGACCACATAATTGGAAGTAAAGCACTGCTCAACAAATGCAAAACAACTGAAATCATAACAAACAGCCTCTCAGACCATAGTGCAATCAAGCTAGAACTCAGAATTCAGAAACCGACCCAGAACCGCACAGCTTCATGGAAACTGAACAACTGGCTCTTGAATGTTGACTGGGTAAACAACGAAATGAAGGCAGAAATAAAGAAGTTCTTCGAAACCAACGAGAACGAAGACACAACGTGCCACAACCTCTGGGACACATTTAAAGCAGTCTCTAGAGGAAAGTATATAGCAATAAGTGCCCATATGAGGAGAATGGAGAGATCCAAAATTGACACCCTATCGTCAAAATTGAAAGAGCTAGAGGAGCAAGATCAACAAAACTCAAAACCCAGCAGAAGACAAGAAATAACTAAGATCAGAGCTGAGCTGAAGGATATTGAGACACGAAAAACCCTTCAAAAAAATCAATAAATCCAAGAGCTGGTTTTTTGAAAAGATCAACAAAAGAGACAGACCACTAGCCAGATTGATTAAAAAGAAAAGAGAGAACAACCAAATAGATGCAATAAAAAATGATAAAGGGAAAATCACCACAGATTCCACAGAAATTCAAACCATCATCAGAGAATATTACAAACAACTCTATCCACATAAACTAGTAAACCTGGAAGAAATGGATAAATTCCTGGACTCCTGTGTCCTCCCAAGCCTAAACCAGGAGGAAGCTGAAACTATGAATAGACCAATAACAAGGTCTGAAGTAGAGGCAGCAATTAAGAGCCTACCACACAAAAAAAGCCCAGGTCCAGACGGGTTCACAGCCGAATTCTACCAGACACACAAGGAGGAGCTGGTACCATTCCTTCTAAAACTATTTCAAACAATCCAAAAAGAGGGAATCCTTCCCAAATCATTTTATGAGACCAACATCATCCTGATACCAAAACCCGGCAGAGACCCAACGAGAAAAGAAAACTTCAGGCCAATATCCATGATGAACATAGATGCAAAAATCTTCAATAAAATATTGGCAAGCCGATTGCAACAGCAAATCAAAAAACTTATTCATCATGATCAAGTAGGATTCATCCCGGGGATGCAAGGCTGGTTCAACATACGCAAGTCTATCAACGTAATTCACCACATAAACAGAACCAAAAACAAAAACCACATGATTATCTCAATTGACGCAGAGAAGGCATTTGACAAAATTCAACAGTCCTTTATGCTAAAAACCCTCAATAAACTCGGTATCGATGGAACGTATCTCAAAGTAATAAAAGCTATTTATGACAAACCAACAGCCAATATCATACTGAATGGGCAAAAACTGGAAGCATTCCCTTTAAAATCTGGCACTAGACAAGGATGCCCTCTCTCACCACTCCTATTCAATATAGTACTGGAAGTTCTAGCCAGAGCAATCAGGCAAGAAAAAGAAATAAAGGGTATTCAAATAGGAAAGGTGGAAGCCAAATTGTCTCTATTTGCAGACGAAATGATAGTATACCTAGAAGACCCCATTGCCTCAGCCCAAAAACTCCTGAAACTGATAAGCAACTTCAGCAAAGTCTCAGGATATAAAATCAATGTGCAAAAATCACAAGCATTTGTCTACACCAATAACAGACTTAAAGAAAGCCAAATCAAGAGCGAACTGCCATTTGCAATTGCTACAAAAAGAATAAAATACCTTGGAATACAACTCACAAGGAACGTAAGGGACCTCTTCAAGGAGAACTACAAACCACTGCTCAACAAAATCAGAGAGGACACAAACAGATGGAGAAACATTCCATGTTCATGGTTAGGAAGAATTAACATCGTGAAAATGGCTATACTGCCCAAAGTAATTTACAGAATCAATGCTATCCCCATCAAGCTACCATTGACTTTCTTCACAGAACTGGAAAAAACCACCATGAACTTCATATGGAACCAAAAGAGAGCCCGCATAGCCAAGTCAATTCTAAGCAAAAAGAACACGGCGGGGGGCATCACACTACCGGATTTCAAACTATACTACAAGGCTACAGTCATCAAAACAGCATGGTACTGGTACCAAAACAGAGATATAGACCAATGGAACAAAACAGAGGCACCGGAGGCAACACAACATACATACAACTATACAATCTTTGATAAACCCGACAAAAACAAGCAATGGGGAAAGGATTCCATGTTTAATAAATGGTGTTGGGAAAACTGGCTAGCCATGTGCAGAAAGCAGAAACTGGACCCCTTCCTGACACCTTACACTAAAATTAACTCCAGATGGATTAAAGACTTAAACATAAGACCTGGCACCATAAAAACACTAGAAGGAAATCTAGGCAAAACCATCCAGGATATAGGAGTAGGCAAGGACTTCATGAACAAAACACCAAAAGCATTGGCAACAAAAGCCAAAATAGACAAATGGGACCTAATGAAACTCCACAGCTTCTGCACGGCAAAAGAAACAGTCACTAGAGTGGATTGGCAACCAACAGAATGGGAAAAAATTTTTGCAGTCTACCCATCTGACAAAGGGCTGATATCCAGAATTTACAAACAACTCAAACAGATTTACAGGAAAAAAACAAACAAGCCCATTCAAAAGTGGGCAAAGGATATGAACAGACACTTTACGAAAGAAGACATATATGAGGCCAACAATCATATGAAAAAATGCTCATCGTCACTAGTCATCAGAGAGATGCAAATCAAAACCACGTTGAGATACCATCTCACGCCAGTTAGAATGGCGATCATTAAAAAATCTGGAGACAACAGATGCTGGAGAGGATGTGGAGAAAAAGGAACACTTTTACACTGTTGGTGGGAGTGTAAATTAGTTCAACCATTGTGGAAGACAGTGTGGCAATTCCTCAAGGCCTTAGAAATAGAAATTCCATTTGACCCAGCAATCCCATTACTGGGTATATATCCAAAAGACTATAAATCGTTCTACTATAAGGACACATGTACACGAATGTTCATTGCAGCACTGTTTACAATGGCAAAGACCTAGAATCAACCCAAATGCCCATTGATAATAGACTGGATTGGAAAAATGTGGCGCATATACACCATGGAATATTATGCAGCAATCAGAAATGATGAGTTTGTGTCGTTTGTAGGGACATGGATGAATCTGGAAAACATCATCCTCAGCAAACTGACACAAGAACAGAAAATGAAACACCGCATATTCTCACTCATAGGTGGGTGATGAAAAATGAGAACACATGGACACAGAAAGGGGAGTACTAAACAGTGGGGTCTATTGGGGGGAAAAGGGGAGGGCCAGTGGGAGGGGGAGGTGGGGAGGGATAGCCTGGGGAGAAATGCCAAATGTGGGTGAAGGGGAGAAGAAAAGCAAAGCACACTGCCATGTGTGTACCTACGCAACTGTCTTGCATGCTCTGCTCATGTACCCCAAAACCTATAATCCAATAAAAAATAAAAAAAAAAAAACCTTGAATGTGTCTTTTTAAAATAATTCCTGTTTTAACCAACATCTTCAGTTAACTTCTTTAACTACTGTCTTAATTGACGTAGATAATCTACTTCTGACACTACTTTAGACAAGCAAAACACAGAGATCCAATGATTCATTCTTAAATTAAATCCTTTATAAACATGGAAAAAAACATGACCTAGTTGAATTGGACAGTGACTTTGATTTTTTTTAATATATTTTATTGCATTTTAGGTTTTGGGGTACATGTGAAGAACATGTAAGATTGTTGCATAGGTACACACATGATATGAGGCCAACAAACATTTGAAAAATGCTCATTATCACTGGTCACTAGAGAAATGCAAATCAAAACTACATTGAGATACCATCTCACACCAGTTAGAACGGTGATCATTAAAAAATCTGGAGACTTTGATTTTTGTTGTTATTGGTGTAAAGGCTCATTATATAATTATTGGAATGGGAACAACGTTACAAGAGCACCAACCACACGCTTGCCTTTAAGGCAGGCCGCTTATGAATTCCTAAATAGATGAGAATCTCTGCATTAAAGTTTCCTTTGAAATGCTTTTGTCAGAATAAGAGTTTTGCTGTAGTAAATTGTAACTTTACATTCACTAGTGTAGGCTGCATGAATCTGGTTAAGAAGTAGTTTAATAATTAAACTAATTTGCTCCAGTCCTGAGTGACACTTAACAGTATGACAGAAAACATCCTGGTGATTATGCCACTAGACAATTTGACCCAATATTTCTGCCTAAATCCAAATTACTAGCTGAAACTTCTATAACCAGGCAATCCATGAAACAGAGACTCTGGAGAGGACCTTAAAAATATCATGAAGGTAGGATGGAACAGATGAGAAGTATTTAGCATGATAGAATAGAGTATCAGTCTCTTCTGAACACTAGAATAGACTGTATCATTTTAAGAAGTAGAAGGAAGCTAAAAATTTGCTGTAAATAGTGAGAAATGTCCTGTTTAGAGGAAATAACCTTCTAATGTAGAACAAGGACACCGTGAAACACATGGGAAAGAACCAACAAAATTTGGACAGACCAGGAGAAAAACTGGAACTAAAAGTTTTCTCTTGGACATGTTTAGCTCAGGTTTGTACTCACTCTTTAGTAAAAGTGAACTAAAATGTGGTCCCATTATCATTGTTTATAGTTTATCATATGTAATTGTATTTAAGTTAACCAGATACTAAACTCTATGTAGTTTTCATTTCATGTTATTAATTCAGTCAAAATTGAAGTTCAAAGTTTAAAAACCCCTCCAAGCATTTTAGGAGCCATGATTGAACACTGAGTTGTAACCCTGTTAACCACTGCAAGCACAATTCTGATACCCATTATGGATATCATCTTTTTCAGAACAATTTAGTTCTCTGTAAAAGATACAATAAATTCTTCATATGTCTTCATCAAGTGATACTACATCTTTAAATTTGGTCTGTGAACATGGAGAGCAAACAAACATTTATACACAAAGATTTGGGAGTGCGCTAAATTAACAACTTTAAAGAAATAGATAAATTATAATACATTTATTTGTTACTATTATGTCTTCCATGGACCAGATAAATGGCAAAATGGGCAATGTATATGAGTACAGGGAGAACATTAGTTATTTTGAGAGCTGAGCACTTTGTTCTTATCAGGATAGAAACTGTTTCCAGATGGAAGAGAAGTAGCAAGCTCATATGCCTAAAGGAGGCTGGCAGGTGACATAAATGAGTGAAATGACCCCTGTCTGAGAGAAAACATGGAAGAGTGACAGTGGCAGTATCTGTGGCATACCAAAGAGCACTTGCCAATCTATACAAACAACCAAAACTCAGCTCCAGCCTAGTTGTATCTGAGAATGTGCACCCACTGTAGCCATTTCTTCTGATTTTTTTCTAAAGGAGCTTACCACCTGGATTTTGCTATGCTTTTTGTGTCATCATAGTCGATAGTGTATATTAACCCAAAGGATGTCAGAGGGTTTTTTGTTTGTTTGTTTTTTCTTTGCATCTGGCTTAGAGGTCAAAATAAATTAAGATGCCTTAGTTACTGTGATTTTCAGGGACAAGGAAGCTCTCTGGGGATAGCCTGGATAGGCTAAAAAAAATTTGAAAAGAATAGCTAACTAAACTATTCTGCAAAAAAGGTTAATTTGGGGTGGAGGCATAGCAGACTAATGGAAAGAGGAGAGGGAATAGGAAGTGAAGTAACACAACAGTAGGTGAAATAAGGACTTTTTAGAGCATGGATTTCTAAATATCCAATTCACTAGGATTGCTGTGAACCCTCAGTAAACTATGCCACGCATATAAATGCCTTGGATGATGGTATTTTGAGAAAAACAAAGAACAGTAGCTATTTGCACATTCCCTGTGTTGGTGCAGGCAAGGGAGAAAGAATCACTCTAGGAGTTGAGAGATGAGTGAGTTTCTAGGGTTTAAGAAAATGGGAAATTGAAAAGAGAGGTACCATAAAATATATAATATCACTTCTCTAAGGTGATAGAAAATATAGCTAGGATGTTGGACACCCTATAAGACAGAAATTATTGAGGATATTAAGGTAACCCTACCTGCTGTCTCAAGATCTCAGTGATTTAAAGCAATAGAAATTTATTTCTATGTCATATCTCAGTTCAATTGGTGGCAAGTGGCAAGGTAAGAGCTCTGATCCACGCAATTACTTAAGTTCCCAGGCTGATAAAAGGTACATCACATGGGTTCCAAGGTCAATCTGGACAATCAGCTAGCTCTTGGTAGGAGAGAAAGAGTGGATAACCATGCTAGCTATTTCTGTGTTCAACATTCTGTTAGCCATAATTCAGTCATGTGGTCACACCTAATTGTAAGAAAGGCTAAGAATTGTGATCTAGATGTATGCGCAGAAGGAAGGGAGAACTATGTTCTCTGACTTAGTGGGGTCACGACAAATTTATTTAAATCTCAATGAACTGGGTAAGATGTGGAGGATGGATGGAGGGAGGGAGGGAGGGAGGGAGGGAGGGAGGGAGGGAGGGAGGGAGGGAGGGAGGGAGGGAGGGAGGGAGGGATGGATGGAATAAAGATAATAATCCATAGACTGATGTGGGGGTGGCAGAAAGAGAAAAAAGAGAGAATTCCCAGATATTTGTGTGTGTCTGTATGTGTCCAGATTTAGTAGAGGAATACATATATTCAGATACAGATGAGCACTTTGTATTACTTGCTCCTTCTTCTTCTTCTCTCAGAACCCCCATGATGTTGCCATAGTCCACATGATCCTGTCTCCCAAGACAAGGACTGACTACACTGGAATAGATACTTTACCCAAACTAGTACAATCAGAGCCCCATTCAAGAGAGTTTGGAATTGAGGCAGAGAAGCTGTAGTTCTGTTCTTGAATAAGGAAGTCATATTAGAAGCTGCCAGTTGTCCACCAGTCTCTTTGGTCCATAGCAACACAGTTGTGGCTGGACACATGGAAGACCAGCTAGATTTGACATTTCCAAGCCTCTCACAGCCAGCTATGACTATGTGATTTACTTCAAGTCAAAGGACTATGAATGGAAGTCACACATCTAACTTCTGGATTATCTCCTAAAGGTAAAACCTTTCTCCTGAACTAGCTCTTTCCACCCCCTCCCATGAATTGCAACTTGGGCATGCCTTTGAACCAGTTCATTCAGGCAAACTGGGCAATGCTCTAGGGAACAGCAGAGCAAGAAAATATGGAAGGCACCTAGATCTCAGAATGACTGCATGGAGTAGGCCTGTCTCATCAACCTGGAGTGAGATAACTTTGAATAAAATTCTTTTGAAACTGTACTTTGAGGGTTCTTTGTCATAACAGCTTGGCCTTTTCTGAAACCTATACAAAGGCCATGGAAAGCCAGAACTGGGGTAGCCACATGCATGTACAAAGTTGAGAAAGCCAGTCTTCAGGAGCAGAAAGACATCAAAAGGAAATAAAGATTAAAAACACATTCTGCCTTCGAGAAGTGAAGAGAGTAGGTTGTATTGCTGTCATTTCAGCTACTGGTTACATTTTTTCTTAACACTTCTGAGTCTCATAAATATGCTTTCAATAAATGTCCATTTTTTATTAAGAGAGTTTGAATTTCTGTTGCTTATAGCTGCAAACACCTCTAAGACTACAAGAGAGCAAGAATGAAAGCAAGAAATACACTAAATTGTCAAAAGTAGTCATGTTTATCGGATAGCTACACATGTGATATGGTTTGACGCTGTGTCCCCACTCAACTCCCATGTTGAAGTGTAATTCTCAATGTTGGGGGAGGGACCTGGTGGAAGTGGATTTCCCTCTTACCATTCTTGTGATAGTGAGTTCTCATGAGATCTGGTTGTTCAAAAATGTATAATTCTTCACGCTTCTCTCACTCTCCTCTCTCTCTCTCCCTCCCTCTCTCACTCTCCTGCCACTGTGTGAAGACATGCTTGCTTCCCCTTTGCCCTTCTGCCATGATTGCAATTTTTCTGAGGTCTCCTAGCCATGCTTCCTGTACGGTCTGTGGAACTGTCAGTCAATTAAACCTCTTTTCTTCATAAATTGCCTAATCTCAGGTAATTCTTTATAGCAGTGTGAAAACAAACTAATACAGCATGCCACTTTATCACCATTTAATTTTTTTATTTATCAAACATCCTACAATGAAAAGTCATCATTTTTCTGATAGGAAAAGGACTGCATTATAAAAACTTCTAGTACAACAGAGGGCAAATCAGAAAAACAATTCTTATACAGTTCTCTCTTAGCCATACTCTTTGTCTGGGTGCACTAGGTATTACATAAAGAATAATGATATTCTTACCAAGGCTCTATCATATGCAAGGCACTGTACTAGGAGCTTCTAACATGTTATTTCATGTTTTTCAGCAGGGAACAACTTTGGCCCTGCTGGAAGCCCTGTCATTGACAAAGAGACCAAAGATGTTTACTCTCTTTTGATTCTACAGTGGTGCGCCTGGGAATCTGGTTTATCTCTGCAACCCCAAGCCTATAGAAGGCACTTGGTCAGGACGAATGAACAACTTCAGGAAGTAATGTGGTGATATTTATACAGTATCAATGTTTATTTTTGTAGTTAATAATTTGGGGCCATGCAGATTAAAGATACTAAAATAAATGTTTTTTTAATTAATTAAAAGGACTCTGCAATCTCTAAGGCCATTAAAAAAAGAAACTGCTCAAATAAGTTTTGTATTCTAGGAGAAAGTGTGTGAGCAGAAAGCAAGGAATTCCCTTCTTCTTGTAAATCTGTCAAGCCTAATTTTACCAACTCTTAGCCAGTACCACTATTGATCCCTTTAAAACTCTTCACTGTTTTTTGTTAGGAAGTGTGATGTAAATAAAGCAGTGTATAAAGTCTAAATGGCAGAACTATGATTTTAGAAGATGTCTCTGTGTATTTGTGGTATGCAGAATAATGACCTGCCCCCAAATAGATTCATGCCCTAATCCTCAGAACCTGTGAATATTTTTAATTACATGGCAAGTGAGAATCAAGGTTGCTGATAGAATTAAAGCTGCTGATGGGATTAGGGTTTCTAATCAGCAGAGCTTGAAATAGGCAGATTATCATGGATTATCCAGGTGGACCCAATGTTATCAGAGGAGTCCTTATAAGTAGAAAAGGGATGCAAAAGAGTCAGAGAAGATGTGACGATGGAAGCACGGTAAGGACCCACCTGCCATTGCATGCTTTGAAGATGGGAAAAGGGAGTCATGAGCCAAAGAATGGTGCGGTCTCAAGTAGCTAGAAAAGGCAAGAAAACAGATTCTCCCCTAGAACATCCAGAAAGGAGTGCAGCTTACATCTTGATTTCAGCACACTAAGAGTGGTGTTGGGTTTCTAATCTGTAGAATTTAGGTAATAAGTTTGTGTTAATTTAAGCCACTAATTTGGGGTAATTTTTTGGCAACAATAGAAAAACATTACACTACTAATGTGGGAAATCTGCTTGTAAACATGGGTAGATGAGAAATCAAAAATTAAAAGGTGACTAAGGTAAAAGAATATCTATCTACATGTGTGGCTCAAACAGGCCTCTGGGGAGGTTTGCCGCAAGTAGTTACAGGGAGTTGCAATTAGTGATTGTGCCTACTAGGAAAGTGACTAATATAATATGATGGGAGGACATTGAGATGTGTTCCCCAGTGTTAACACACTTCCTGGCAGACTAGTCAGCTCTTAAAATACCTAAAAACCTTTAATAACCATGTATGACAGAGGAGCATATAGGTTTTTTGTAGTCTGGGGAAAAATCTGACCTGTATATATTGACACATGGAAACACAATTACAAAATCATGTTAAATGTATGTTAGAAAGGAAAGTAGTCTTGGAAACTATAAATCAAATCCTCATTTTCTACATAAAATGAAACTGAAGCTCAGTGAGGTATTATGGTTTGCTGATATTAGTTTATGTCACAGCTAATACTAGAAGTCAGTTCTCCAAATTAGATTTGCCTAAAAAGTGTAGGATGTGGTTACAACTCCACAATTATTCTATTCCCTAATAAACTCAAAAAATAAACTGTAGGAGCAAAATCATTGTCTCTGGGTAGAGAGAAAACATAAATTAAAACCCCAGCCCTAATGGAATATTAATGTTGGATGTGAAGAAGAAAACATGCTAAGCTTGAGAGGCACTATATGTCCTTGGGAGAAAAGCAACTTCGTTAGAGTGACAATAGCTAAGCACAGTGAAAATTCCTAGTAATTGTCCCAAACAAGGCCATTCATCTACCCACATTTTGTGAATAGGAGGAACCCCTTTGAGAGTCTCAAATCAGTCTTGTTCCTTCAGTCAGTGGGTATGACAGCCCAGTTGGTCTCAGCCAATCTCAGTAATAATGACAAGGATACTAATAATAGCTGCTAACATTATTGAGCACTTGCTGTGTGCACTGCCATGTACCATTCCCAATACCATGTATCATCCCATCGCATTTTACATGCAAGATAACGGAAGCACAGAAAGGTTTAGCAACTTGTCAAAAGTTATTCAGCTACTAAGTGGTAGAGCTAGAGTCTGAGCCTGGAGAGTCTGATTCCAGATCTAAACTGTAGAAAGGCTCTGACTTAGCTCTTGCTTTAGACAGTGGACTACATGGGCAAGATTAGGTCTTGCTCATCTATGAGGTTTCAGTGCCTCGCACCATTTCAGCACAAATAGGGCAGAATAGCACAGAAGTCAGAGACCAGGCTATAGGGTCAGTCATTCCAGGTTTTAAAAAATGACACTAGCACTCAGTATGACCTCGGATAAGTTATTTACCTTCTCTCAATTTCAGATTGTTTACCTTAAAAAGGAAAACGCATAATAAAAAGACAGCTTTATTATTTATTATTTATCACATAAAGTTGTTGTGAAGATTAATGCTATGACACATTTCAAAGGTTTAGCCTAGCACTGTATATGATAAATAATAAACAAGACTCCATAAACTGGAAGTTATTTTTGTCTTGTTTCTTTGCTTTTCAAAATTATTTTTTAAACATTCCAAAAACCTAAATATCTTCCAAGTCCCCTCCCAAGTCTCATGAAAAGTCCATTTAAAGAAAAAAAATTTTAAGTTTAAAGAAAATAAGATAAAACAAGCATCATTCCAAAGAAGTTTGATTCCCTTAAAGCTCAAAAGAGAAGGTAGGCTATAATTTGGTAAAATTGGCAGTAGCAGTGGAAAGTAATTGACAAAGTACACAGTTTTCTGAATGTTTACAGGAGTGTATCAAGGTAGCTAATCCATAGGTGTTAATTACATGGCTGAAGACAGTTCTATCTACCAGTAGATATTCTGTTGCATAAATCTCCCTGTTCCTACAGGTACTACTCATATGATAGTAGTTTCCAGAACCTGATTTATCTTGACCTTTCATCCAAAAAATATTACTGAGCAAAGCACAATGCTAGGTCTTGTGAACACAAAAACATGTAATACACGATCCCTATTCTCAAGGAATTTATAGTCTACTTGCAGAGACAGAATATGTCCATGCAAAATAATTAACATAATAAGTGCCATAGACTAAATTCCAACTATAGTCCAAATGGGTTGCATTTTTTATTGCTTATGCTAGTCACTAATGTTGGTAGCTTTTTTGTAAGAACTAACAGGCATCTTTCAGGAATTAACCAATTCAGTAATTACTCTTTAAGAGCAAGAGAGATCAGATGCAGAAAAATGCAGAAATACATCCTACCCTCTACTCAGAGTTTGGCTAAAATCTCAATTTGGCTAAATCTTCTGACAGTAGATGATATACTCATTTGCAGATCTGTCTCCCAGGTAGCCTAAGCATTAGTGAAGGGAAATGTCCCCATTTTGGCACATTTTCATATCACATAAAGGGGCTCAATCCATGAAATGGATATCTGTAGTTTATTATATATAATTAACATTATTGTTAAAGTTTTATCATATTTGACATTCTGTAATTTTCTCCTTTAGTCTGGTTAAACTCAATCATAAACAGACTCAATTATTTGTTGACAGTGTATTTTCCCACTTAAGCCCAATATAATTATGTGGCTTAAACATAACTCTTTGTAGTCAGGAAGCTGGCCTATATGGACCTAATATTCGCACAAGGCATGAATAAGTTCCAAACACACACTAGGAAAGAGACAATGCTATCCACATCCACTCTGCTGATGACCTGTGCATCCTTCCAAGTCACCTATGCTGCTTGTTGCCTCCTCTTGGAAAGCTTTTATCTCCCCACATCATGCCCAACCATTCCCTTCACCGCGTTACCTCATCATCGTCCTTAGGATTTCAGCATATTCACTCACTCAGGAAAGATTTCCCAGCCAACCTTTGATACCGACAGAGCTAATACTTCTCCTTAATAGCAATCATTATAACTGATAAACTAACATTTTCCACTAATTTCATGATTATTTCATTACTATCTTCTGTTTCAGATTGTAGAATCCATGCATGAACATAATATGTATGCATTTTGTTCGTGATTATCTTTATATCATGGAGCAATATGTCTTGTTTATGTGTCTGTGTATGTGTGTGTATATATGTACACACACACATTTATTGACACACACAAGACACAAACATATATGCCCTCACATAAGACACTTTGCTCCATAACCCTATACATATAAAAGTATAGGTGATGCTCAGTAAATATTTTGAATGAATGAATTCAACAGATTTTACCCATGAATCTTAAAGGAAGATTTGAGAGCAGGGCTGGGTCATTCCAATGACATATAAGCAGAGAAACTTTTCAACCTACCACTTGTCCTGTTGTTTTAACACTCCTAGGAGACATCAGTTGTGTTTCTGGAACAACAGCACCCCAAACAGTGTTGTACAGGCCATATTGCCAATCTGTACCTGCAATGAGCAAGCAGTATGTTGTGTAGCTTATCAAGAGGAAAAGGCAGGGCCGAGTGTGGTGGCTCACACCTGTAACCCTAGCACTTTGAGTGGCTGAGGCAGGTAGATCGCCTGAGGTCAAGATTTCAAGACCAGCCTGGCCAACATGGTGAAACCCCATCTCTAATAAAAATACAAAAATTAGCCAGGTGTAGTGGCAGGCCCCTGCAATTCCAGGTATTTGGGAGGCTGCGGCAGGAGAATCACTTGAACCCAAGAAGTAGAGACTGCAGTGGGCTGAGTACCACTCCACTCCAGCCTGGGTGACAGAGTGAGACTGCCTCAAAAAAAAAAAAAGGAAAAGGCAGAGGGAAGTGGTAAGAACTCACCTACGTCTTTGTAGTTCTCGCCCTGTTTTGGTCAGGATATTAATTCATCTGGAAGTATAGTGCTCTTAATCCACTACTGACCATTATTAGCTCCTAATTACCAAATATCACATTCTTGTCTCTGTCTCTGTGTCTCTGTGTTTTGTTCTCTTTCGCTAGCTCTCTTTCTTGGTTTCTTTCTTACTCTCCAGGACATTATATGTAAAACAAGTATAAGAAGGCTCTAAAAGGTAAAGAAAAGAAGTTAGACCAGCTAGAGACCTTGGGATCTGAGGAATAACACAGCAGTGAGTTCCCTGGGTTTCCTTTTTGGCTGATATATCCCACACTAGGTGCTGGAGAAGTCAGCAACCTAGGCACAACAACAGGTACAGACCAAAAAAGAAAAAAAAAAAACCCAGCAAATGCCACTCTCTACAACCAAAGAACCAGGAAACATGCAGCCTTCCAGGACAATTCCACTTTATTGCAACCAAAATGGCAGAAAAACTGTGACCCCATCCCAACTAGCAAAATCCAAGAGAGAGCCTAGACTTTCCTTCTTGCCAGGCTCTAAAGGAGCACCTCAACCCCCCTACCAGGACAATGTCAAAGAAGGATGAGTAGGGAGAGCTGGGACTTTTATCATCACTGAGCAGTAACTGGAGCTGTCCTCCCCCAGAGTGCTAGTGGAGACCACGTTGGGACATGGAAGCAGTGACAAGACACCACTACCCTCTTTCAGAAGAAAGAGGAGACCCTCCCCATCTCAGGTGTCAACAGAAGCTGAGTGCCTAACCTGGGTTTATACCCCCAACCTGGTAGTAACAAGGTGGGCTCCACTCCTTTCTTTGCCAGAGTGGTATCAGAGGAAGCCAACAAATACAGAAGATTGAGAGTCTCATAACATAACATTCAAGGTCTCATCACATAATATTCAAAATGTCTAGGTTTTCATCGAAAATCACATATTATATCAAGAGTCAGGAAAATCTCAACTTGAATGAAAAAAGACAATCATTAGATCCCAACATCAAAATGACAGATGGCAGAATTATCTGGCAAATATTTTAAAAACAGCCATTATACAAATGTTAAATAAACTATTACAAACATACTTGAAACAAAAAATAGAAAGTCTCAGCCAAAGTATAGAAGCTATAAAGAAGAACCAGATAATATTTTAGAACTGAAAAATACAAATGCCAAAACAAAAGACAATAGCAGAATAAATGAGACAGGAATAAAATCAAGGAACTTGAAGATAGAGCAGCAGAAATTAGGCAGTGTGAATAACAGAGGGAAAATAGACTAAAAAAACAGAAATAACCTCAGGGACTTATGAAACTATAACAAAAGACCTAACATTCCTGTCACTGGACTCTTGCAAGGAGAGAAGGAAAAGAGCAGGGCTAAGAAAATGACTCAAAGAAATCATAGTTATAAACTTCCCAAAAAAAAAAGTGATGTGACCTTATTGGTAATTAAGAACGCAAATTGAATAATAAAATAACATTTTTAGCCTTTGCTTCTCTAATTGGCAAAAGATATTTATGATTGATGACATTGCATATTGGTAGGTATATAAGAAATTAGAATTCTTAGTCAGTGACAGTTTAAATTGGTGACATGTTTTTTATTAAGTTTTTCTGATTTGAATTTTGTCTATTGCTATCAAAATTGGAAATGTGCACATTCCTTGATGCTGAAATTATATTTCCAGAAATAAATCTATCCCATGAAATAGCCACATATGTTCAGAATCATATAAACTATATAATATTTATTGCAATATTATAATAATGGAAAATTACAAATAAAAGCATCCATTAAAACATAAATAATGAATTGTGACTTATTTGTACTATAGATGTGACATAGTTGTTTAATAAATATATGAGGTAGACTTACCCACTTTCATATGGAAAGAACTCCAAGTTTTAAAATGCTAGTAAAGGAACACTATGTATAATATGGTCCCAAATACAACCACACAAAGAAAGGTATATGTGAATACAATGCACAGAAAGTGGATATAGAGATTAGACATTTTTAAGAGTATCCCCAGATCCAAGCTGTGTTTGCTTGAAACTTTGAATAAACTGAAAAAAAAAAAAAAAAAACAGAAAATGTCACTGTTAAAGAATGGTGTGAAAGGACTGATAGAGATTATGAAGTGACCAAAATCTCCCTAAAGCAAAGGTTGACAGTTAACTGAGTTTGGCAGAGGTGGGTGACAAAGGGAAATGTTTACACTTTGTTCTCCACTCTTCTATGCCTTTGGCTCATGCCCAATGTGTTGATATATTATTACATAATAAAAGAAAAGTGATGAAGATATAATCATATGATTAAAAAAGAACAATGGATAAAATAATAGTAGCCCACATTTATTGGGTGTCTACAAATGTCATGTGTCAAGCATGGGGCCAAGTGCTTTTCATGTAATATTCGATTCACAAAAACTGTGAGATAGGTGGTAAGTTCCATTCTGAGTGCTTTAAGTGTATCTCATTTAGTGTTCACAGCCACTCTATAATATCAGTACCGTTGCTAGTGCTCATTTCACAGAAAAAATATTTAGGACAACTATCTCTCTTAGTAGCAGAATTGAGCACTCAATTGTGTTATTTGACACCAGCATCTACATTCTTAGCCCTATTTCACAGAGAAAAAAAATTCACATATCTGCTAAGCCTAAACAAACTTGTCTCTTCATCAACACTGTAAGAATATTGACTGTTTTATAAGCTTTAAATCTGATTCAGGAAGAAGAAAAAGAAAATTATTCTATAAAATAAGAGAGACATTGTTTAATTGTATGTGTGTGTGCCTCTGAAATATAGGACAATGTGCTGTTGTGTTCAGACAAATCCACCGTTATGTTCTCTTCAGTGTCATTTTATGTGTAGCAATTATATTAAAAATAATGGATATTAAACTAATCTTGACAAAACAAGCTAATTAATATTAGTCCACAGTTAATCTAATTTTCTCTGTATTGAGATAGGTAATTCTAAATGATAAACTAAGATTAGTGAAACACTTTAACTCATTTTTAAAAAATACTACATGTCTCAAAAAAGGGAGTAAAGCTATAAATACCTCCAAAACTCAAGTGTGGTCATTTAAAGACAACATTTTTAGTATAGGTAGAAGCTTCTATTCTGAAGCATTGAGTGAAGTTAATGAGTCAATTTCTTTTTAAGATTAAAGAAGACATTTGACACTGTATAGACTTCTTAAACTTCAGCCTCTGCCCTCAGTTTTCTAGGTTGTACAGCACAAACCATCATAACCACAAGGTCACAGTTTACAAAAGAAAAAAGTTTTGGAAACGTTTAAGACAGAGTAGATAAGCAGGACCAAATGTTCCCATAATAGGTACCACAAACCTTTCATATATATGACATCTAGCTAGTCAAATGAGGTTAGATCTGGTGTGTCAGCCTGTTTTTCTGATAGTATCTTGACAGAAATCAGGCTGCAATAAGATCTACCTACCTCTTAAAAACAAGAAAAATATCTCTCCCAGAATAAAGCAAGAATCTCTGTAGGACCACATACTCCACAAGCATGGAACCTGTCCAGCTTTGCTCATCATTATGCCTAGCGCCCAAGGTCTCCACCAACACCTCTGGAGAGACCATGGTCTCAGTTTTGCACATTCCAAAGCTCCTCAATCTATGCTTTAAGGAGCTTCCCCTCAGGTCTCTGGCACCACCCTTTGCTAAGCCTCCTACCTCTCTTGATGCTCCTCCTGTTTGCATCATCCCTCCTCTTCAGCCACCACTTTACCACAAGAGTCTCAGAAGCCTTTTGAGCCTGCATTTGAGATGACGTCAGGTACAAAGTGACCGAGGGAAAGAATGGATCAGCTAAAGGTGGTTTACCTGTAGGATAAGGTCACTTTACCCACTCTAAAAACTAGAATATTTGGATGAAAAGCCAGCAAATCTAAAAAGAAGTCATAAATTGAAACATAGGGGTAAAGGCCAACCCAAAGTCTGATCATTTAGGATCCAAGAACAAGCTCCATTAAGCTCAGCAATTTCCAAAAGGGACAATGGTTGTGGTCTGGACTCCAAAGATCAATTCAGGTCTCTGCCCAGACCAGCTGCATCCAGGAAAGCCTCCCTACTCACAAGTGAGAGTCTCTGCAGTCATATCTAAGCCACCTTACCTTCTATGCTGGTCGTAGTCAATTGGACCAGGAATGGACAGCTGACCCACACTGGATCAATCAGTTTCCCTTTCCCAATATTTTGGGATTCAAATTCAGAAGCAATGAATCTGTCTTTGTCTAAAACTATAACCTGTAACTCAGAGGTTATAAAGTTACCATATTCCGTCATGTACATGGATAAGTAGAAAAAATCCCATCTGCAGAGAAAAAAAAAAGAATAAAAGAGAGTCACCAACAGTACAGTGAAACAGATGTGCAGAAAAGGCATAACAGAGGCAGAGAGAAAATTCTGTAATGTTCTCAGTTCCCAGCTCTCATTCCTTCTGAAGGCCACCACATCCCTGCTCTTGGATTCCATAAGTCACATATAGCAAAGCTCCCTTCAGTTTGCCAAGCAAACCCAAATTATACAAATGATAGAAAAATAAAAGTCAATAAAACAAATGTATGAAAAAGAAAATGAAGCTAAGACTGAACCAATCTTTAATTATAAACCCTACTGAAATGAGGTAGGCTGTCATATGTCAGCTCTCCCAAGGCCTACCCTAGTTCCCCATGTACAGGCAAGCCACAAGCATAATTGCTCTGTGCCTAGGCTGGTGTTTAGAATTAGCAATCCTTTCAATATTGTTCACAACAAAGACAAAATGGAGATAAAAATAAAGCTCAAAGTGAAACTGAACCCAACCACTGTTCCCCTTCCCATATTAGGATATTTTTCTAAAAGTGAATTCTCCAGAGAAGAGGACATCACAAAGGAAACAGATGGTTACTTTAAGGAAAGGAGGAGACATTCCATATTGCCTTTCCCTTGCTCCTTTTTTTTTTAACAGGAAGGACTTAAGCATTTATGGTTATTCCTCACATACATTTCAGCCATTCTGTTTATGCAATGCAAAAGATGGATAATTGCACTACTGCACTACAAAACGAGCAGCTGAATGTGGAATGGTACTCAGAAATGGAAACCTTGTCAGTTAGTATTAGCGAATCATCACATGAAACAAATTGTTCACTTTTTGCTCAGCCCATTAGCTGCAAGGATGAAAGGAATTGCTCTCTCAACACATAATATTCCAATTTCCTATTTTTATTTAGCATTTCCCTTTCCTGCTGTGCAAATAATATAGATTTATATTCTGGACCTAATTTGTTGTCTCTGACCAGGAGTTTATTTTAGTCAGACAACTTAAGCAATTGCTTTGTGAAATGAAGCCTTGGGAACATAGTACCTCTCACATAGAGGGGATTGATTGGGCCTTCCTTTTAGTGTATGGTCCTGTGACTACAACATAACACCCACCAAGCACTATGCCCTGTATTTCAGTTTTTCTAAGAAAGATAATTGTGGAATGGCTCAGAGCCCACTTCCCACAGTTCAATTATATGCATAATAATCATGATAAGTCTGTAAATGAGGTATTTTCATTACTATTTTTCAGAAAACTAAACTATAACTCAGAAAGTGTCAATAATTCTATAGTGATCACGCAGCTTATTAGTAAGTAGAGAAACCAGAATTTTTACTTCTGTTTACATGATGTCAATTCCCACGTTCTCTCTTCTACACTCTGGGAGACAAGTTTTATTTAAAGGTGCCCCAATGAAAACCAGATCATCCTAAGAGTTACAGAGAAAAACTGGGACGGCAAAAGTCTTATCCAGTTATCTAAGCTGCTTCTCATCATAAGTTGAATTCACTTTGATTTTCTTTTTCCATGGAACAAACCAGTGAGTGACCTACAGAATGAATCTCAAGTTGTCACCTGGAGTCTAATTTAGACACTTCTGTTGAGCAATTTTTCTGGCCACATTTTACTGGAAACAAGTCACACCACTCCCAACATCAGAGTAGTATAAACAGGTCAGATACCCCAGATGCCCCATATTTCTATAGCATAAGAAGGACAAAGGGACACAAATAGTACAGGCACACCTTGCTTTATTGCACTTCACTTTATTACACTTCACAAATACTGTGTTTTTTACAAATTGAAGGTTTGTGGCAACCTGCATCAAGCAAGCCTGTCAGCACTGTTTTTCCAACAACATGTCTTCACTTCCTGTCTCTGTGTTACATCTTGGTGATTCTTGCAATCTTTCAAACTTTTTTTTATTATTATATGTTATGGTGATCTCTGATCAGTGATCTTTGATGTTAAGATTGTGATTGTTTGGGGGCACCATGAACCATGGCCATATAAGGCAAATTAAATCAATAAATATTATATGTGCTCTGACTGCTCCACCAATCGGCCATTCTCCCATCTCTCTTCCTGTCCTCCAACCTACTATTTGCTGAGACAAAATGATATTGAAATTAGATTAGTTAATCTCCCTACAATGACCTCTAAGTGTTCAAGTGAAAAGAAGAGTCACGCATGTCTCACTTTCAATCAAAAGCTGGAAATGGTTATGCTTAGTGAGGATGGCATATCAAAAACCAAGATGGCCCAAAAACTAAACTTCTTACACTAGTTTACTGAATAGTGAATGCAAAGAAAATATTCTTTAAGGAAATGAAAAGTTCTGCTCTCATGAACATACAAGTGATAAGAAAGTGAAACAGCCTTATTGCTGGTATGCAGAAAGTTTGAGTCATCTGGATAGAAATTCAAACCAGCCACAACATTCCCTTAAGCAGAGCCTAATCTAGAGCAAGGTCCTAACTCTTCAATTCTTTTGAGGATGAATGAAGTAAGAAGGTGCAGAAGAAAATTATGAAGCTAGAAGTAAGTTCATGAGATTTAAGGAAAGAAGCCATCACCATCACATTAAAGTGCAATATGAAGCAGCAAGTGCTAAGGGAGAAGCTGCAGCAAAGTTATAAAGATCCAGTCAGGATTGTTGATGAAGGTTATACCAAACCACAGGTTTTTCATGTAGACAAAACAGCCATCTATCAGAAGACAATGCCATGTAGGACTTTCATAGCTAGAGAGAAGTTAAAGCTTCAAAAGACAAGCTGACTCTTTTGTTAAGGGTGAATGCAGCTGGTCACTGTTAAGTTGAAGCCAATGCTCGTTAACCATGGCAAAAAATCCTATGGCCCTTAAGAATTATGCTAATTCTACCTGTTCTCTAGAAATGTAACAAAGCCTAGATGAAAGTGCATTTATTTATAGCATTGTTTACTGAATATTTTAAGCCTATAGTTGAGACCTACTGCTCAGAAAAAGAGATTCCTTTCAAAATACTACTGCTCATTGACAATGTTCCTGGTCATCTAAGAGCTCTGAAGAAGATATACAAGGGAATAATATTGCTTTCAGGCCTGCTGATACAGCATTCATTCTGCAGCCCATGGATCAATTGGTAATTTTGAGTTTTAAGTCTTATTTAAAACACACACTTCATAAAAGTATTGCTGCCATCAGTTGTGATTTATCAGATAGATCTGGGCAAAGTAAATAAAAACCTTCTGAAAAGGATTTAGTATTCTAGATATCATTAAGTATATTTGTGATTTATAGGAGGGGGTCAAAACATCAACATTAAGAGAAGTATGGAAGAAGTTGATTCCAGCCCTCATGGATGACTTTTTAGGGGTTCAGGACTTCAGTGGAGGCAGCAACTGCAGATGTGGTGGAAATAACAAGAGAATTAGAATTAGAAGTGAAGACTTACGATGAAACAACATTGCTGCAAACTCATGATAAAACTTGAATAGATGAGGGACTGCATTTTATGGATGAGCAAAGCAAGTGTTTTCTTGAGATGGTCCTACTCTTGGTGAATATGCTATGAACTATTGAAATGACAACAAAGTATTTAGAATATTTCATAAACATAATTTATAAATCAAGAGCAAGGTTTAAGAAGTTCTAATTCTTCCAATTCTAAAAGAAGTTCTACTACGGGCAAAATGCTATAAACAACACTGCATGCTACAGAAAAATATTTCATAAAAGTCAATCAATATGGCAAACTTTAGGGTTGTCTGATTTTATGAATTTGTCATAGCCATCCCAAACTTCAGTAGCCACCACCCTGATTAGTCAGCAGCCATCAACATCAAGGCAAGACCTTCCGCCAGCAAAAAGATTATGATTCACTGAAGGCTCTGATGAATGTTAGCATCTGTTAGCAATAAAGTATTTTTAATTATGATATCTCCATTTTTAGACATAATGCTATTGCATACTTACTAGACTACAGTGTAGTACAAATATAACTTTTACGTACATTGAAAAAACAAAAAAAAATGTGTGACTCACTTTATTGCTATATTTGCTTGATTGCAGTGGTCTGAAACCAAACCCACAATATCTCTGAGGTTTGCCTGTGTTTCTTCAGGAAGTTATGATTCCCAGAACCAACAGGAAAAGTGTGAAGAAAGCAAATCTAAAATATTTTACCCCTTCTCTCCTGCTTTCATTGTAGATGTTAGCACTTTTTTGATGCCAGTGATAGGATGCAGGAAAATGAGAGCAGAGAGGAGGGGTCATTTATTAGCTCATGGACCTAGAAAGTCTAAAGGCACATCTAGCTACATGCACAGCTAAATCTGTGAGCTTGACAATGCCATGAAGACATTGTCTGCATCTCTTACACTTGGCCTTGCATTCTCTATATGGTGGTCCATGGAAGTTCCAGACTCACTTTCTACCACCTTACAACTATAGAAGAAAGCAGTACACCTCTTTCTCAATGGTTTTAGAAATGTCCAGGGTTTGGCTTTAATTGGCCCAACTCAGATCCTGGCCTACCCATGATCCAATCATTGTGACCAGAAGAATATAATAGCTCATTGATTAATCATTGGTCATAAGCCCACCCTTAGAACTGAGAATTGGAATCAGCCCCACCCAAGGTAAGGAATAAGAGCCGGAGACTGGATTCACAAAAGGAAAACTATGTAGTTACAGGACAATAAAGGTATGGATACTGGGTTAACAACAGCTGATCAGTATGATCACAGAGACGATCATCCTAAAAGCCATATGTCCAACATGGAAAAGTAGCCTCCATCCAGGCTAGGAGTTTGTAGCAGTTATGGGGCTTTTCCCCTCTGTTCTCAGGCAGAAGCTCAAGAGGCAGACTCAGTCTGGCAATTAGCTGTCAGCTCATCACCAATTCAAATGTCCTGGAGTGGGCCATGCTGATGATCTGTACTTGCAGTAATCATTTGGCTGGTTGAATCAAATTATACTTTCCAATGCCACTTCAAATCAGGATTGCTATGTCTGCACTCATTTTCAGCAGTATTACCGTGCGAGTTATTTTCTTTGATATTGACTATACATGGGCAAGGGAGAAATTTAGGCTTCTTTTAAGTTCTGCTCAACAGGAAAGACCAAAAAGTTTTAGAGATTTGCAAGGAGACTAATTAGGATCCATTCCAATTTAATGGTTAGGCTTTCCCACTGAAATGGATAGGGAAACATGCTCTGCCCTTGCAAGGTAGAGATTTTTCTTACAAGTAGCTATCTGACTTGGAAACCTCATTCTTTCATAATGCCATGTGCAGTGATCAATCAGATGTAATGATCAAAAGAAAGTTTGCCTCAATCAATCCAGATAAACAAATAACTGCAATAGTGGCAAACCTAATGTGTTCTTCACTTCAAATTCACTTGCCAATAATTGGCCTCATTAACGTCTGTGAAGTTAGCTGTTCAGTAAAATTGGGCAAGCTGTACATTAGATGTGTTCAGTGGTTTGCAAACCTTTGGGAATAATAGACCTACTGAATCAGCAATCTTGCTAGTTTCATGGAAATGAACAAGCTAAAAAGCAAGGAGACTGCAAGAGATATAGGAGTGAAGGAGGGACCAGGAACTCCTCCCACCTACTTGTAATTAATATTATCTTTCTCAACCTGTAAAATAAGGACTAGTTTTGTACTGTTTTTTTTTTTAAAGATTTGATTTTGACAGAAAATGAACTTGATTTCTTTGTGCCATCTAGCTTTCAAATTATCCTGCCCACATCTGTCAGATGCTTTTGTTGTTCAATTATAAAAACTGTATCCAGACTGGATTATGAGAATGCTGTTTGCCAGCACCATAACTACAGATGCCCCTGGGTTGAACATCAGGCTCACTGCAATCTTCCCAAAGAAGGAAATATACTTCCAGCTGCTGCACCAGAACCATCCTTCTTGGAAAGAGGACAAAATCACAGTAGGTGAACCTCTTCTGGGATATTTGAACCATGCATCTGGGGAGATGGGAGGCAGAGAGCAGAGTGGAAATAGAGTTAACTAATCCACTAAAATTAAATGGTTTCTTCCTTTAGAAATAACCAGAGTGAACAGTGAACACAACTATTCAGTTCGTCTGGAGGTAGGAGAGTTTTGGGTTTTTTTTTCCAGAATTACCCTATATGACAGCACCACCAACATCCACCAATAATACCTTATTTTTGGTGTCATTTTTGCTTCTGTTGTCAATATCTGTGACTCATTAAAAAAATGCATTTGCTTTTCAGTCGAGATTTTTTTCCCTTAAAAGCTGGCCAGAGAAAGTTTCACCTGATGTTTGTCAAAGGAAGCTTTAAGTATTTGTGAAAAACACAGGATATGTTTGGATGACTTCTTTTCCAGCCAAATGAGAATCGACCTGGGTATGGATCATTCCAGTTTCTGGTTTTCGTCTGATGGTACCCACCCAGTTCACTTTGTAACTTATTTAATTACAACAATTTTTAATAGCATCCACCATGATCAAGCAAGATACTGATTTTGCAGATCCCTAGTATTGCAATGGTCTCCAAATTGGTTTCACTAATTCTACCCGTGTTCCCATATCCACCCTTTAACCGCACTACACTCCCTTTCCACAGAGAAGCCTGAGTAAGCTCTTAAAAACGTAAATCAGACCTTGTCACTGCCTTCCTTACAACCCTCTGGTCACTGTCTTCCTTACAACCCTTACAACCTTCCACTGCATGGAGAGCGCACCTGACTCCTTATGGAACCCTGTACTATTATCTCATCCTCATCTTCCATGCTGCTCTCATATAATTCCATTCCACCTATGGACAATATGTCTCTTCCTCATACACATCAACCCAATTTCTGCCTTGGAGCCTTCGGTCCCTGTTTATTCCTCTTCCAAGAACACTCTAACCATGGCCCTCTTCAGGTCTGGCTCCTTCTCATCCCTGGTGTTTGGTAAAATACCACCTGCTCAGAAAGGCCTTTCCAGGACCCCTGATACCATCTCCCCATTTCTCTTTATCATATCATCCTGATTATTTTCTTTATAAAACTTGCTGTGATTTCAACTCATCTGGTTTTTGTTTGTTTGTTTTGCCTGTATCTGCCTCTAGAATGTAGGTTCAAAGTGGGTGTAAGCTTCCTCTGCCTCATTCATCCTTACCTCCTCAGTGTCTAAAACAATGCTGATACTGTGCCTGACATGTTCTAAGAAACCAGATGAATGTTTGAAACTGCAAGTCACATTATAAAGAACCACCATTTTATGTTCTAGAACTGATTTTATTTCAAACATTTGCAAATCTAGTATTACAAGAAGCAGTCTCCCATTTTTAATTGCCTTCACTCTCCCCAGAACATGAAGATTTGCATAAGAATTATTTCCTAAAAGAAAAAAAAAGATACATCAGAAAACTCTGGACTGCTTTCTTCTTCATTGTAAGTAACACAAGTTTGTGAGAATAAACATCAGAGCTTGATTCTTTAGAAGTTGAAAATTAGATCAAATGAATTGGAGGACAACTACATCTTGTGTTAATGTTTTCCTCCTCAAATGAAGAAAATGAGGTGATGTGAGCCATGACTCGATTTGAAAATGAAACTCTGTATTTCTATTTGATTTCACATTAAAGCACACTGTTTTTCATTGTAGACTTTTCATGTTGTTAAATGTTGCAATACTTTCCAATCATTAGGCTCAGGACCATTTACTATAAGCAAGCAAGACAAGCACAGATATATCATGCCCATAAAGCATCATTTGTAAATTACACAGTAAATAAATAAGACTAAGTCAGAAACCTGAGTCTCACAACTACCACCACTAATGTGAAAAAAAAAAAAAGAAGTCTCAGGTCAAATGTCAAATTTTTCCACTTTTAAAAGGTATAATTTATTAACAGTCTATTATGCTCCTATTATGCCAAATAAAACAAACATTCAAGAATATACTATATGCCTTATCCAACTCATAATAGACAAAATGCTTCAATAATAAAACTGGTCTAATCATATTTTGGCTATCTTTTGCAAAGTGTGACACATAAGCAACCTGGTCAACCTGTTGATTTCTGATTAGCTGATTACAGAAGTCAGCAGCAAAGTGATAATAAAGTAACAACTCACAGCGAGATGACAGTGAGCAAGTGTCTTTAAATTTATAATTGCCCTTGAATCTATTTAATTTAGCTTTAAGTCATGAAGCATAATTGAGATAAATTGTTACACTGAGCAGGTATCAGATACGACAAGAATCTGTCTGTGATTATTTTGTTATACTGTTTCCTTACAGGGAATTTTTCTGCCAACACTTTTCCTCTGATGGCTATTAAATTTTATAGGATTTTTCCCACCATTAGCTGTAATGGCATTTGCATGTTAAATGCTCACAACAAATGAAAATCATGATTCCATTGTTTCACAGGGGGAAAACCACGGTTACTGCTATTCCAAATGGAGAACAAATCTAAAAAAAATCAAGTAATTCCACTTCCTTGTATGACACCTATATAAGCTCTGTGGGAAAGCCCATTTACTTTGCAACTCTTCTATTTTTGAAACAAGATAGATTTTGCACATATTAGAAAATTGGATTCCACTACAAGCCATGCAGAAGACACCTCAAATGCTATTTTTGTTGAGGGAATTTGTTTACAATTAAATATAATTCTCTCTCAACTATATTTAAGTAAGATGTTCCAATCTCATAGGGCTGGAAGGGGAAAGTTTGATGGCTATTTGCAGGGGTTTTTTAATGAAAAAAAATATATATATGACAGAACTCTAGGACTTGTGTCTAAAGCAACACCAAATTATAAAAACAACACCAAAGGCAGATATTGAGCATTTCTTAGCCAATTTTCTTCTCTGAGAAAACTCAGCAACAACTTCTGAAAATTTAGGGATATGTTATTCTGGATTACGATTTGGGATTCTAATTTATAAGTAACTTATTCAGGGTCATCTAGAGTTAGCAAAGCAAGATATAAGAAACTACATATTTATGGATCCATGAAACTATCAAAATATATAACTGCTTGTTCTATCTAGATCCTTTAAATTTGATTTTGCTTGTTCATCATTTTTCTACCACCAATAATTTTTCAAGGCACTATTCCCTTCACCTGGAATAGCATTTATATTTTGTGATTCTCACATTCTATCCACCAATTTATTTCTCAGAATTCAGTTGTTCTGAAAATGTTTCAAAGAGTAAAGATCCTCAACAGTTAAGACAACCAATGTTCAAACCTCTGGGTTTTCATTTTAGTTTGATCTCTCCCTGATGTATCTTTTAGCTCTTTCTCATGTTCTTCCTGAATATATTTAGTCCAAAGATTTCTGGCCCTTAGTGGGCTCCATATAAAGTATGAATTAGTTTGAAATTTTGTGTAATTTTCTTCTAAAAGAACATCTTTGGAAATTGCTCAAGTAAATATTTTAAATTGCTATTTTATCATTTTTTTCTTCTCTAGTTTTTCTTGCCCCCTCCTTCCCAGATCCACTGTTCTGTACTACCAAATGCAGAATCAGAAGAGCAGTGGTTATATTTGGTGAGGGAATCTGAAGAAATTCATTCATTCTCAGCAGTTTTCTATTTGTTCACCTAACCACTTAATTTCATCTTTTACTGCAAAGACCACCGAAAATGTATGCTGTGTCACTACTGTTTACCCAAAGTTGCTAAAACTTTGGGAAAGTGGAAAACTTTCCATAGATTTGACCTGATTTTCAGCTATGAGGGGAAACAACATATATACTGTTGGCAACCCTAGACCACAAGCCAAGTTCTATTTACTGATAAACATTAGTTTGGACAGGCATTATTTTCCATCTCCCGTGACATACTAACACATGCACATACCAAAAAGAAATTTCCCATCTCGGATGACAGAAACACATGCATACACCAAGATAGATTTATCAGCAAAACAAAAGAAAAGTGCAGTGGACTATGAACGTTAGTGCACAACTAACTGTGCTGCTTCAGGCAAATCACAACTTCTCTGTGACTCAACTTCCACACCTCTGAAATCAAAGATGATCTTTGTAGCTGAGATTTTATTCTCCTCTGACCAAAAAAAAAATTGTTTAAACACCTGATCATGATGATCTACTTTATTCCAGTGTAAAATTCATAGTCCAAAGATTGATTGCCCACTGTTTAGTCTTACCTAATGTCCTTTCTGGAAGTACTATCCTCCAAAATACTTCAGGAAGCTTGCCATAACTCAGGTCTATAAGGTCAATGCAACCTACATGTTCCCTCTGTAAAAAGGTCTTTTCTTGCATTGTGTAAATACTCCACCTAAAAATCATTCCACCTGCCGTGTTACCTCAACAGTTTTTGAAACAGAATATTGAATCTTTTGTTATTGTGATGGGAAGTTTCCTGCAATTCTGGGTTTATCTCAAGTAATGCTGTGAAAACACTGATACTATTAAAAATAGAAACAGTTTCCCTGTTTTTTCATTTTATCTAATGAACACAGAGGAAAGGCTTAGATCCGAGAAAGAAAAGGGCATAGACTCCTAAAAGGGCTATTTGTTACAAATTTTAAATAGATGCATTTTGGTTGAGGACACTAAGCAGGAATGTCAAATCTTTTAAAGACATTTAAACATATTACACTCTTTCATACAATGAGTGGTTATCTGCCATTGAGTTTCTTACGTTGTTTTATATATTAACACAGTAAGTTACAAGATGGTATAGATATACAGAATTGCATGCTTATTTGCCAAGCCATGACACGGAAGGTTATTTGTGTTATATGACATTGACTGCATTGCTGCTAAGCCCCAAAAAGATTACACTGGCAACATCAGTTCCAGGCATCAAATCCCCAGATACTGATTCATTTTGTTTAAGGCATCACACACTGTGTTCAAGTCGCTGCGAAGGTCCTGCACCACATTTTCAATACTTCTGGTGTCTTTCAGAATTTCAATACTCTGTGTATAGGGATTGAAGTATACGGAGAAGGGACGGGTAATTGATTTTGCAAAGTCCCTGCAGAATAAACAGAAATAGAGATGTGATCAACCCTCACTGGTACAAGAGATAGATAGAAGGAAAGAATAGAGACAGAAAAATAAAAGGTTATTTTCTCTAGGTAGGCGAAAAACAAGTTTACCTCATCTTTTCTTTGGCTTCTTCAAAACTTTCTGAAACAAAGTAGGCTTCCTGGAAGGTGGTGATAAGGCATTCCTGTAAGCAAGTTGTCTTTGGGTCAAAGGCTTTCACACATGCCTTGTCAGAAAGGGCATGCTGCAAAATATACCACAAAACCCGTTAAACTCTGTAATGAGACTTCCAAAGTGCCATGACATCACATTTTCACAACACATTTGATAGTTCAGTAATCCTACAGAGCTGCTCAGTTACTAGTCTGCCATGAAATACAGAACTCTCCTGTGTGAAGAGTAAATTGGTCACTAGGATTTTGTTTGTTTGTTTTGTTTTAAGTGTACTAGGTACTGTGTGAGAAAATGAGATTATGGTATTATTTAATTTATTACCAGCCAAATTCATACTGAAAGATAGTTCAGAGCTACACCCCCACAGAAATGCAATTTTAAATCTATGCTATGAATAGAAGCAAGGACAGCATAAACATGCTCTTAAATTTATTGCTATAAGCAATATACTAAAATTTCGCTTAAATGACAGAAGTAATAATTATCTGCATGGAGAGGTAATTGAGGCTTTGACCAAACTATTTGTCGACTCATTGCAAGATATTTTGAGGCCAGGTACTGTGTATCAACAGAGTCTGGAGTGGGCCTGTATATTTGAGGATACTTACAAAGCATTCATTTACCTTCCACCAAGTACAGCAGAGCACTATACAGCAGATAAATATTGCCACTTGAGGGAAAAAAAGAGCTAATATTAATAGTTAGAGTTATGCCAAGAGCAGGTATTAGAAAAACAGGAAAGCTGGGGTAATTACTCTGAACCATCATTAGCTCTGTTCAGCTCACTACATGACTGGCACTAAGAACAGCAGGGAACAATGAATGACTATATTTTCAAGATAAATTCAGTGATGTTAAAAGTTAGTGGTCATTTCCTGCCATGTGCCTCCTGCTTATTTATAGGCCCTAGATTGATGGTTCTAAAAATCCAACATGCATAAGAATCACTGAGGAGCTTATGAAAATGCAGATATCCAGGTCTCAATTTTATTTGGCAGGTTGGGATGAAACCCAGAAATATTCATTTTAAAGGAATCCAAGGTGATTCCCACATAAGTGGTTGTGAACTATATTTTGAGAAATTCTCTTCCTTCTTCTTATCCTTAAGTTAAGAGGTAAATTCATTGGGAGAAAAAGGCAGAGAGGAGAAAAGGAGTAGTAGAAACTGCCATGAATTGAGAGTTGGAAAACTGGGCTTTAGTCCAGGTCTAACAGTAACCTCGGCAATCATCGAACCTCCCTGTACCTCCATTTCCTCAACTGTAAATAAGAGTTTTGGGCTGGAAGATTCTGAAGACACTCTCTATTCCAGCCTCTGGATTCTACCCATGTACTTTTCTACCTTTTCAGCCTCTAACAGCTAAGGTTTCCTGGATAAATTCTGAAAACCCTTTCCTGTTCAATATTCTTTGTGCACTCCTCCAACAATTTCAAAACGCATGAAATGATTTACAGCCCTCCATGAAGAAGTCTGTGGTTCCCTAAATTTGAAAATGCAATTGAGAACCAAAAGACTGACATGTAAGAGAAAGGGCACCCTGCGTACGATTTGCTTTCTGGCAAAGTTCCGTTGTCCGGATAAATGCATACATGAATCACAGAATGCAGAGGGCCTCTCAGCATGAACTCATTTTTTTGGCCCACAGAACAACTCCATTATAAGCAGAAGGTCACTACGCTTACAAATACATTTGTGCTAGATTCAATGCAGTGCAGTGAACATCAAGGGATTTTGGTTCTGCATGACCAGTAATTCTGTCCACAATTTTAGAAACAAATTCACAGTTTCAAGAAACAAAATGTCCCTTTATGAAAGCTGTTGCTCCTCTGCAAAAATTGGCTTCCTATTGGCTTGCCATGATTTTCAGAATTTGAATTAGCTTTCTTTGCATCCATCCATTCTGGTTACATTTAACATACTATGTTGTTCTAATAGTCCTTTCATCCATCAGTACATACAGAAAGAAGGACAGTGTGTTCAATCTTTCTGCTCTCTCATTCCTGCATTCAGGGGCATGGCCAGAGTGGTAGCAAAACAGGCTGTAAGAACATTAAAGCCATGGCTCCCTTGGGACATCCTTTGCTAAGCTAAGGACATTTCACTAGATCAAGGACAAGCACAAGAAAGAAGAGAACTCATCTGTGTCTCCAATGTTTCTATAAGACATTAGCAACCTTACTAGTCACTATGTATAGAGGATGCCTCCTGAATGTGTGTATGCAATGACAGACTGAAATCAGTGTGGTTTTAGAAAAAAATCATTTTGTGACAATCCCACTGGTTAGCCAGATACTTACTTAGTCCTTTTTTTTTCTGAGACGGAATCTCACCCTGTTGCCCATGCTGAAGTGCAGTGGCACTATCTCAGCTCACTGCAACATCTGCCTCCTGGGTTCAAGCCATTCTCCTGCCTCAGCCTCCCAAGTAGCTGGGACTATAGGCACAAGCCACCACACCTGGCTAATTTTTGCATTTTTAGTTGAGGCAAAGTTTCACCATGTTGGTCAGGCTGGTCTCGATCTCCTGACCTTGTGATCCACCCACCTCAGCCTCCCAAAGTGCTGGGATTACATGCATGAGCCACCGTACCCAGCCTATTTAGTCATTTTAACAGCTAAAAAGGATTAAAGTAGACCAAGAAAAGGCCCAGAGCATAAGGGCGCTCTGTCTCAGACTTCAAGAAAAATCAGTGGGTTCACATATGTAATTTAAGGCAGACCATTAAGCAATATAGATCACACTTGCCCAATGTAACATTTAAAGGAAAAACTGGAAGTTAATTGTCCTACGTTCTCAAAATTGCAGCCTACCTTTAGGAGCCTGCTATGCATATGATATGCTGATTACCTGTTGAAGACTTTTCCGCCCATGGAGTATGGAACCAGTGCTGCTGTTTGGCTGTTAGCGAACATGGGGATAATAATGGTACCCATGGATTAGTCTGGAGAATGACAAGAGCCTGGAGATGGGGGAGCAGCCAGTGAATTAAGCCAACAATGAGGTGATGATCACCCATATAAATGGCCTCATTTACCTGACCATGAGCTGACTGTGTGCTGATCTTCAGGAACATCCATGCAGCCCAAGAGGTCTCCTATCTCTGAATACTACAGTGTGTCCCAAGGAGTGTAAAATAGCATCAGTGTCTTTGATTCCAACTTCTACTGCCCAATAGAGAAGTCTGACTGAGTTTGCTTCTCAGTTTCTATCCATGTCTCTCTCTAAGCCCCTCCGTTTTGGGGAGCAGCTATTGTACCCTCTTCTCTATGTCCGGAGTAGATTCTCTATAAATGTTGAACCAAACTACTTGATGTCCCCAGGGAACTCTGCAGTGATTCTGTCTTGAAACGTTAGCAGTCTGATATTCTGAAGTTTGCAAGAATTAATCCAACTTCCTGCAGAGAGAAGCTTTATAATGCTGACAGAATCTAGTTGACAGTCTTTTACTTTCAAGCCATTTTTAAAGCATAGGAATACTTGAGAGTCACCTTCTCTCACCAGAACACTCTCTAAAAGGACTATTTTGGATTTACCCATAGTGCTAGAGACAAGGGCACAGGGCTGGGAGCCAGGAGACTGGGTTCTAAATGTAGCTGTCCCCAGAGGCTAGACATATAATATCAAATGAGTGAAACTACCCCATGTTGGGCTGCAGCTTTATCTTTGATAAACTGAAGAGATTGACCTATATGAATTCTAAAACTCTTCTTGAAATATAATTTTAACAAAGCCTGCAAGTACACAGCACTCTACCACATTTACCTTTCTCCACACGATTCACAATAAATTGACCATAGCAGCCTATCTCACTGGGCCTGGGGATAGACATCCCACCCTTCTCCACACAGATGGCTACTACCCATTAATTGACTTTAGTGCATAGGTTAGGACTTATTTGCTATTCCATCTATTTGAATATAAAAATCTCTTTTCAATATCAAAAATTTCTCAGAATCCAACTATTAGTAGAAAATACTATAAGGTAATTAAGAATAGAGGTCTTCAGTCAACATGGTAAAACCCCATCTCTACTAAAAATACATAAAAATTAGCCGGGCATGGTGGCACACATCTGTAATCTCAGCTACTCAGGAAGCTGAGGCAGGGGAATTGCTTGAACCAGGGAGGTGGAGGTTGCAGTAAGCTGAGATCATGCCACTGCACTCTAGCCTGGACAAGAGTCAAAAAAAAAACCCTATATACACAGGGTATATATATATATATACACACACATACACACACACATATTATATAAATATATATATATATATATATATATATATATATATATATATATATTACAGGTTTTTACGATTAAGAATTGAGGTTTAAATCTCACTCCATCTCTACCTAACTACGTGTCCTTGGGCAAATTACTTTACCTCTGTAAGCCCATTTTAGTATTCATCTGGAAAATGGAAATACTAATAGTAGTATCTATAACCTGGGCTTGTGGTCAAAATTAAATAAGGTAATAGATGCACAGTGCCTGGCATGGGAATTGCTCGGTATATTTAGTAATCATCACTAATTCAGTCCAGAGATGACGCTTTGTGTACACATGTATTTAGCCACACCTTCTACCATTTGTGCAGCCCTTCTCCCTCAGGGGCTTGAAACCCTCAGAGAATGAAACATCTTCAGCTCTGAGGCTTTCAGGTCCTAGACTATCATAGTGCCTTCCCTGGGTTCATCAGTATAAAATCTTCCTTCTTCCAGACACCTGCTTTTGCAATGACAGAGTTATTATCTCAACTATTCTACATGCAAACCCTGTGATCCTCACTGTCTATATTAGGACTGGTTAAAGTTGAGGGGGAAAAAAACTCAAGTGTGAAGTCAGGTTTGTGAGTAGTTTGGGCCCTAGATTCTGAATAAGAATTTGCAAACACTCCTACACTCACACCACAATAATCTTTTCCCACATCAAAAACAACAATAATACATATACATGTATATGTATAAATGCATTATGTGTGTATATGATATTTTTGAGCTTCTCTCAAAGCCTCATCCTACTAAACAAGCACAACGTGACTTCTACATCCCCATTGCCAAACTAGGCAATGATGTATTACACTCTTTTAAATTCACGGTTAGTCTTCATCAATTGGAATAAGCTGCAGGGTCGAGGGAACAACCTTTGTCTTCAAGCAATCCTTCCACAAAAACCAAAGACACAGTTTCGATCTCCCAACATCCAGCATTTACTCTGTCATTACCCACAGTGCTAACTTCACGAAAAGAAAGAGCAGGAGCAAGGGACTGGAAAGCCATCTGAACAGGGAAAACGTGTGGGAGCTAAGCAGCAGTGAGTCCTTACTCTAGTCACACCATTGACAAAACAGATGACATCAGAGAACCTACAAGGCCCTTGGAAGACTAGCAGGAATTCTGATCACTTTCCAGAGTTACTGCAAGTGGTAAAAATACAAATGCTTTTAATAAATATAAAGCTGTTCTGAGAATGCTGATTAATAGCTATTTCAAGGCAACACAATAAATTTGTCATGCACGATATCCTAAAACTAAAACCAAAAAAGGTATGTAAATTTGTTTAAACCATCAGTTTTTTCAAAACCAGAAGAGCAAAACAGATGTATTTATATGTAATATGTCAGCAACTACTATGGGGTAGGTGCTAAGGGTATTTACAAAAAAAAAAAATTCTAGTCTCTGGCCTGAAAGATATAAATATCCAGACATTACCATTATTCATGAAAAAGGAATAAAAATTGTCTTTTGATTTTGAGATGGGTTAACTTTTTGATATAGGACTCAGCCAATTTATTGACTAGCAATCATTTCCTTGCCACCTAATGTGAACAAACTTTACTGTCACTTCTTCAAAAGAATTTGACTCAACAAAGATCCATGTCAATCATTTTCTTAGAATTTACCTACTACATTCCTACTTCTTGAAATCTTGGACCATCAATTTTGTGTTTGTTGAACAAAATAAAATAATAAGCAGACACATAATAAGTCAAAAAATGAGAGACATATAGCTAAATCAACTCAGGATTTAGTTGAGAAAAAGTGTGAAAGGAAGGACACAAGCTAGACTGTAGGTAAGGCAATTATCCTATTTTCAACCTTTTCTTTAAAGTCAATGTTCCAGGTAACTCCACTCATGATTAGTTGTTCTCCACAGTAATGAAAGGTATGGAAAAGCCCCACCAAATGCACTTTTTGGCATTCCTGTAAGTACTCTACAGAACAGATAATTAGAATGAGAGAGGGGCAACCATTGCTGAGGGGGAAAAAGTAGTGTTTATGGTTGTAAGATTTATGCTAACTTTTGCAAGCTTTTCCATATTTATTTTGTTTCTATCTTCAGAAAGAATAAGCATTGTCAAAAATAAGAGGAAAAATGAAAGTTATCTGAACTATAGATACACTGCTCTGAAGTATGTGGCCAGCTCTAAAGAGCAACGTCTATGCCTCAGGAAAATTTAGCCCCTTATAGCACAAATTTTAGAATGAGTTCTGTTCAAGAAGAGGTGATTGTGGCTACTTATGTAAGAGTTATAAAGATGACACCAAAACCCCCATCAACTCCATCTAAAAAGTTACAAAGATGACACCCTCAGTAGCAGGGACTTAGAATTGGAACAGAAACTTTACTGCAAAAGGTAACTGCACTCAAAACTGTAAGCTTGTTTAGCCATGAATTATGATAATGCTATTAATAAAGTTATCCCTACATGAGTCCAGGACTATCATTTTTTATTCAAATAAAGGTTAAAAGTACTCAGAAGTGCTTTGAGAGGTCTCTGGGTACTTTCACAATCAGGGCAAGGAGAATGTAGAAGAAAAGGTGATAGGGAAAGCATCTTGTATTATGTATTCTCTGTGAAAAATCAGAAGATATTTTGCATAGAAAGTATTTATGAATTGTAAAAATGGTCCAACGTAGAAATTATAGGGGTGTTGAGGTGTTGAAATTTGAGAATGGAAGAACGCTAATGACTTGGGTGATGGACCAGAGCAAGAAGGCACTCCACGAACACTGCCCTTCTTGGTAAGTATTTCTGGATGATATCCATTTCCAAATGATTCTATCCATACCAATAGGAACAAAAACAACAGATTCATCCTAGCGCTGCCCACACATGCCTCATTAACCAGACCAGAAGACCCTGTGGAAACTCAGGGACATGAGAGAGATCTGTTTCCTTTGTTTCTGGTGTAACTTATAAACCAGCTGAGGAGAATGTAAACAGACACAGCTCAAGAGCTACATCATTTTCTGACTCTTTTGTTGAGGGAAATCAAGAAACGCTCTATAGAGGGCATGGTCTTAAGGGGATATGACATCATGCTATTTCTGTGAGCTTTGCCCACCACACAAAGATTAACACCAAATGGATTCTTTGTTGAGAATTTAGCTTTTTTAAAAATTACCACATTACATCAGGTCATCAGGTTTTTGTTAGGTTGAACATTATCCTCTATTTCAGTCATGTTGAACCCCAGACACTTCTTTAAATGGACCAGGTTTTTTTTTTTCAGTGACCATATTTCAAAAACTTTTTATCTCAAACTGTTCATAATGGAGTAAAAAATTAAGTTGAAAATGTACCTGTTATAAGGATGATATTAGCTCAAATATATACATGGATTCTCGGCAGACTGATTCAAATAATACAGAGCCGAATCTTTTAAAATACAACTATGGAAAATAAAGGGGGAAAACCTTAAAATACCACAATAAATTTACAGAAATATTACAAACCATAAGAAAACATTTCAACAGTAATTTCATGGGTTTTTTTATCTGAACAAAATTGAAAATTGGGATTGAACAAAAGCTATTATAAATTACCAATGATGTCAACCTGCATGGCCATTTTTGCTCCAGTAAGTTACAAAATGTAGTACAATCTAAAATTTTCCCTTTCAAACAAGACCACAGAGATGGTTTGCCAATACTTATTCTATTTTTTCTTTTGTACAATTTTTAATTAAAATGTCCAAATTTTAATAATTTTCTTCTCTCCATGTTTGCAACTGTCCTAAATTTCAGCTGCAGAATCAAAATTCAGCAAGAAGCCTCTCCTTGAAAAATATTGGCAAATTCTCAGCTTATAAACAATGGACATTTTGATTGCCATGTTTATCTCAATAAAGACTGTACAAAAGTTGCTTGCAAATATTAAAACATTTTTCTTTCATCACGTGGAGACTAGTTCTAAATATTATTGGTAGAGACTTCTGCAAACTTCCTGCAAAGCTCCTACCATACCACCAGAACTTTTAAAAGGTTTTTCATAGCTTTCTTTCCTCCAGCTCTATACAAGGTCCTAAATGGACCAGCTTTAACTAGAATCTTGAGGGTCTACACGTGGCTCTCCGCTGACAGATCTGTGCACTCCATCCTTTCCTTATTTACCCTTTCCGTCCCTCAAGAATCAACTTGGGCAGCATGGCCCTTGTAAGGAAGCCTTCTCAGACATGGCCTAATATGAGCCAGGCCCATTTCTTTTTGTGTTATGTGATTTGTTGTCTATCTCTTGCACTAAAATGTACTATAAACTCTTTCATGGCAGGGATCCCAGGGATTTCAGCCTAGTGGTTAGGAGCTCTGATCCTAGAGCCTAGAAGGCTGGGATTTGGGCCCAGCTCAACACTTATTAACTGTAATGTTAGGCAAGTTCCTTTTAATGTCTTTATACCTCAGTTTTCTCATCTGTGATAATATTGAGATGATCATCTCATTGGTTTCTTATGAGCATTACATGGGTTAATATATCTAAAGCACCAGAAATATTGTCTATTTAAATGTTTGGTCTAGCTATTACCATTACTCTTTTTTCTTTTCTTTTTGTTTTTTTCTTTCTTTCTTTTTTTTTTTTTTTTTTGAGACAGAGTCTTCTCTGTCCTCTAGGCTAGAGGGCAGTGGTGCAATCTCGGCTTACTGCAACCTCCACCTCCTGGAATCAAGCAATTCTTTCACCTCAGCCTCCCAAGTAGCTGGGATTACAGGCACCCATCATCATGCCCAGCTAATTTTTACATTTTTGTAGAGATGGGATTTCACCATGTTGGCTAGACTGACCTTGAACTCCTGACCTCAGGTGATCTGCCTGCCTCCGCCTCCCAAAGTGCTGGAATTACAGGCATGAGCCACCGCACCCGGCTTTTCTTCTTATTCTTTATCATTATTATTTGTCTTTTTATCCCAAGTGACTACCATAGTACATGGCACTAGGTGTTCAACCAAATGTTTGAGGAATGAATGAATGAATGAAGTCATAAAATGACCAGACTCAATAAAACTACAATTACATTGCATCTTTCAATAATACAAATGACCCAAAAGTACCAATAACTATATACTTCCCATTTATATTACATAAAAATAATCAGTGCTCAGATTAAAAACTCAAGAATGATCCATAATCTTGACCTTAGTCTGAATAGTCAAAGAAATATTAAATTATTTTCAGTACTATTCTAGATTGTATATCACACTGCATTTAAAATTATCACACTGCATTTAAAATTCACCAAAACTTGCTATACCCCCATGGTATAAACAGCAATTCTTAAATGACCAGAATATTTAAATTATCAGAATATTCCAGGTCTCAACATTTCTGAAAAAAAATGACCATTTTATTGTATTTTAAAGCAAAAATTAGCCTTCTTTAGGCATCATTACACATATTAGATACCTGTCTGATAATATACTTATTTGGTTTGTTTTTCCAAATTGTTTATGTCCACAAATGTTTTAATGCACATTAATTTTGAAGAAGCTGAAATAACATCAAACTCCCATTGAGGAAGTAGATGCTGAGGAGTCCAAAGGAGCCAGGGAGGTGACAGAAATCAGAGTAACCAAGCTACACTCACAAGTGAATTTTAATCAGTAGGATCACTGCTAGCTCACTGCCCACTTTTCAGCACTAAATTTAGGCCAGCCATTTGTTACCCAAGATTTGAGCATACATTTGTCATTGCTGTTGATTTGTGCACATAGCTGCTCATCCATTTGAGTCACACCACAAACCCAGAAAGGCATGACCCATTTTCAGAAATGCAAAAAGTTAGGTCAGCACCCACATCTGAGGTGCCAAATCCTCTATGTTAAATATTTATGGGGTATCTGTGAGTAGGAATGCTCAGACAAACAAATCAATACTTTCCATGACCTTGAACCAGTTTGTTTGGGAAGGATATTTTCATTCACAGCTTCATACCTTTAATTCTCCAATGGAGGAAAGGAGTCCTGCTCCATATGCCCGCAGTTGCCCTTCTTGCTTGCAAAGGCCAAACTCGATTGTGAAGAAATAGCACTAAAGAAAAATGAACACGTATCCAGTGAACTGGTCAATGAGTTATTCAATAGGATAAAATGGCACCCAAAACAAAATGGTGTACTGTGCATAATTTCTTCAATAGTGTCCATTTAAATACATCTAAATCAAGAACATTTATTGAAATCTATTCTCTAGCTTAGTATTATCCCCTAGGTTGAACGTATATGAAAAAAATATTAACTACTAAGAGTCTTATGCTTTCTGAGTTCCGAAGCACTATGAGTCAGATTATAACCCCTGAAATCATTTTGAAAGCAAAAACACAGTACAGAAGTGAATAAATATATCACAATGATACCTCCATAACAATATGCTACATATTTACCAAACTGTGTTTCAATGACATAAATCAGTTTATGCAAATGTGGAAAAATAAGTTGGAATCCAGTAATTACAAACAGCTTTTTGCAATTTGTTTATTCATTCAACAAACATTTTGTTGGGTCCCTGCTAGGTGTCAATGCTTGGTAAAGAATTGTGGTTAAAAAAAGAGAGAGAGAGAGAAACCAAGAAAGCAAGTACCTCTATATGACTAAAAAATTACCAAAACCACAATTTTTAATGTAATTTTTAGTAAAATCTTAAATGTATATCTATATTTGCATATGTATGTGCATGTGTAGATTTATATATGTGTGTGTACATGCTCCTCAACTTGCAGTAGGTTTACATTTCAATAAACCCAATAAGTTAAAAATAACATCCTAAGTTGAAAATGCATTTAATACATCTAACCTACTGAACATCCTACCTTAGTCTAGCCTACTCAAAACACATTAGTCTACAGTTGAGCAAAATCATCTAACCCAAAGCCTATTTTATAATAAAGTGCTGAAAAGATCGAAATTCAAAATTTGAAGTATGCTTTCTACTGAATGCATGTCACTTTCACACCATCATGAAGTTAAAAAAACTGTAAGTCTATCTATTATAAATGGGAAAGCGGTGTGTGGGGGGTGTTATGCACACACACATGCACACTTTATTGACCCAAGTTTTATCAGCATCAACTACTACAACCTCCCCAGAACATTGATATATTCAGTTGCTTCTGTTGGGTTTAAGAAATCAACCTAAACAGATGAGGAATCTCTGCACAGCAAGGGAAAAAAAACTCACAGTGCTGTTGAGAGAGGCTGAACTCTATTTTTGCTCTGAAAGAAAAGTGAGATGCTGACAACAAGCAATAAAAATTCCATCAAATTAGCACTGTCCTGCATTAGTGATGATAGAGCACTGAGGGTGTTGAGAAAGAAAATTTAAACACTCCTGAAAAGGAGCAGAAAATAATAATTATTTCTAGCACATAGCAGTTTGCTCTATTTTTATTTAGAGGCTAAGATGTCCCTTGGAAGGTTATATATTTTTTTAATGTGAGAGTGATCTCTGAAGTTGAATTATCCAAAGCTCTGCAGCACTGGGCTGACCCAAAGGACTGATCATTTCCAGGTCATGGAGCTTAATCTCCAGAAGTAAAGATTTTTTTCCTGATTCACCTCCCAAAGAAGCCAAAATTACAGCCCTAGGCCGGACAGGATGGCTCACGCCTGTAATCCCAGCACTTCAGGAGGCCAAGGCGGTTGGATCACCTGAGGACAGGAGTTTGAGACCAGCCTGGCCAACATGGTGAAACCCCATCTCTATTAAAAATACAAAAATTAGCTGGACCTGGTGGCATGCCTATAATCCCAGCTATTTGGGAGACTGAGGCAGGAGAATTGCTTGAACCCAGGAGGCAGAAGTTGCAGTGAGCTGAGATGGTGCCATTGAACTCCAGCATGGGCAACAAGAGAAACACTCTGTCTCAAAAATATTAAAATAAAATAAAATAACAGCCTTTCCTACCCTTTATCACAACCTACGGCACCTATCAGCACTTCTCCTTACTCTGTTCTACCTTTCTGTTCTTTCCATCGACCACTTTTTGACATAGCCTGCAATTTCTGTATGGATGATATGTGCGGTTTATCATCGGTACCCCCACACTAGACAATAAACTCCACAAGCAGGTATCTCTCTTCATTTAGAACAAGGTTTTCCAAAGTCAGCACTATTGACATTTTAGGCTACATAATTGTTATGGGAGTCTGTCCCCACAACAATTATGTAGCCTAAAATGTCAATAGTGCTGACTATTGACATTGTAGGATGTTTAGCAGCATCTCTGGCCTCTACCCACTAGTTACCAGTAGCCTCCCCACTCCTTTGTAACAACCAAAAATGTCTGCACACATTGGCAAATGTACCCAGGGGGCAACATCATCCTTATTTGAGAAAAATTGATCTAGACTAGTGTCTGAAAGATAACAAGACCTCGATAAGAACCATTGATAAATAAATGGTGAATGAATGAATGATCTCAAAATTAGGCTTGCATGTGGAGAATGACCTGGAAGAAACACACAAAGGGATCCAAGTTCTAGTCTGGGCCCTGCTTCTAATTAGCTATATGACTCCAACCTTGCGCTGTAGTTTTCCTTCCTGTGACATCGATCCATCTACTCATTCATCTATTCTGTGGCATCCATCCATCCATTCATTCATCTATTCTACAAATCCTTCTTCAGCAACTATGACATGCCAGACTGCCCTAGATGCTAAGGATACACAATGAACAAGACAACAAAGCCTGTGAACCCATGAAGCACATATGCTACTGGGATGAGACAGGCAATAACAAAAACAAAAATCAATAGCCAGGTAATGTCAAGTGGAATGTTTTCTATATATAATAAAAAACATGTAATATGTCAAATATTAAGCACAGAATGCAATTATTTTAGAAAAAGGGTCAGGGACAGCTTCTGTGAAGGGGTGATGTTTAAGCTGCAAACAGCTTTAAAAGCAGCTTTTCATTAAGAAATTTAAAAAGGCAGTCGCGCAAGGATCTAGAGAAAAGGACTTCCTAGAAGGGAGAATAGCAAATGCAAAGACCTTGGGGCAGGAATAGATTTTTGCTTTCCAAGAGCAATGGGAAGTTGCTGGAGGGTTTTAGGCAGGAGAAAGATATGTACTAACTTAGCTTTCAAAAGATCATGGAGGTGCTGCATGGAAACTAGATTGTAGGGGAGCGAAGGAGTGAAAACAGACCAGCTAGAAGGCAGTGGCACATAAGAGTGGTGAGTGATCAGGAATATGGCTTCGGCTAGAGATGGCAGGGGGTTGGGAGAAGTAAATATCGCAGAGCCCTTAGGAGAAGAACCAAGATTAAAAATGCAACTACATGTTGAAAAGCTAAAACGCAGCCTTCAAGTATATCCTCAAAAAAATTTTGCATAATTCTGGGTACAATGAAGAGAAGTAATCACACAGTCATAGAATGTAGAACAAAGGCTTGGAAGTTTCTTTTTTAAGGAACTATTTTCCTTTTTTAAGGAACTATTAACTAACCCTATTTTACCTAAAGGAAAACTCAAGTTGAGGAAGATGAAGGGATTTACCCAGGAGCAGTCTAGTTGGTGACATTTAAGAGATCTAGAGCTCAGGATTTTAGGAGTTTGACATCAACATCTGTCACATTTTAAAGGTTCTAGATAAAAAATTAATAGACACATGATTTTCCTTTAGAACTAAATAACGGAGAAATAAAAGTCTAAAATGGAGGAAAACTAGAATGTCACAGCATCTTCTTGGTGTGCCTTTGCTGATTTTCCTAATTTATATTGCACTTACAACACCTGACATGAAATCCTTGGAGGCTTAACATTGAATATGGGAGAGCTCTTGGAAAAATGTGCTGTCAAATTCAAAAGGATCCAAAATACACATTCAGAGCCAGCTACAGGAGGGTTTTGGTCAGCCTATTAAGCACACATTTAATTTTTCCTATGCTAAATCAATGCATACATAATGCATGGCCACAGTTATGATCTAAACCAAAACACACTAAGAGAGCCTCTGAAAAAATCTGGTGGGCCATAGACACACACAGTCCTCACATAGAATTGCCAAACCATCCTAGTTTTAGGTAAGAATCAAAGGGTAGGTTTGCATCAATTTAACTAAAGAGTCAAAGCTAAATCTCTCACCCAGTGTGTCTTTGGTTAATGTGCTTCTAGAATCAGAGCAACCTCAGAGGAAAAAGCCCCTGTGTTCTTCCTTTCCATCACTCAGAATGCTCTCTGGCCCCAGATCTCATCTGGGAGTCCTTCCAGAAACTCTGGCCTTACATAGCACCATCTGCTCATTCCCTATCCACTTTTCCCTTTGGTTTCCTGCTGTCCTCAACCAAGGAAGGCCCCTAAATGCTATTTCTACAGCCCATTCTCTTTACAGAATTACACCTTTTGGTTTGAGACAGTTTTCTATTTGCAGCTCCATGTGTGGCTAACAGATAAACAGAAATGGTAAGGTACATGTGAAATTAGGTTGTTAGCAAAATTTGAATCACAAACTTGCTCAGAATAATTTTTCCCTTTCTATTTTCAATAGTGGTGAAGATCTCAGAATGCATAGGGCATGATCACTAATCAGGAGGAGGGGGCAACCACACATTACTACAGTCTGATTTTAAATGCAAAGCCTACTTAGTGTTGCACTCGATGACCCCTTGAAGACCCTTCACAAATTGAGGATAACTAATTGCTTCATGAAAGTTTAAGAAAATATAATTTGGTTTCCTCAGAGAATTCTCCAGATGTGTATCTATAATATGTTCCCTAGATACTTACCAAATGAATAATCCTACCTATTATCAAGAAAACAAAAAATAAAAATATACTGAGACTTGTAAGAACACCTGTAAAAGAAAATTGCATATTGTTGGCCACTAATGCCTTTTAAACAGAAACAAATAATAATACTAAGACTAGCACCTCCCAAATTGAAGAGTACCTTTCATCAAAGCTGGTATGCATGAATTCCAAATTTAACATACCATTAATGACATATAATTATTTATAAATATTTTATCTGGATATAATTACATATAATCATTAACTAAAAAACAAAACAGAAATGATAGCTCAGACCTCTTCTATGCAGTAGTGGCAGAGTCATTTACATACATACAGTCATTAAGCAGAAGAACGTCTGAGTGACAATCTGAAATCCTAACACGCTGTGGAACCGAGCTGCAGGGAGTGTGCTTAGGAAAATGAGATAGGTCGCCCAATGCTGCCATCTTCAGATCACTACTGGTAATACGCCATTCTCGCAGCACTTCTGGCCGAGCCAAATGGGCGTGGCAAAGTTTGAAGGGATCAAGTCCACAGACACAGAATCACATCAATAAAATATGTAATGGTCCCATTTGGTGATTTATAAAAGCAGTCTATGCAAAAACCCTTCTTATGTTTGGCATGAGGCACCTGAAGTTCTTGCTAAGGTCACAATTAAAGAGATCTATGACTTTGTCAAGGAACCCTTGATGGGAAAGAAATTTACTGTTCCCATTTCCCTACTGAAGGACCCTTTGTCTCCCTCCTCTCACACCCTCTGCCTCCCTCCTTGAAATAATTGCATGGCCTCTTCCTGAGGGTCCTTCAATATTCATAAATTAGATTAAAATGATATATATAAACTTCTAGGAGGAAGCCCGAGTTGCCTACTTCTTTCACTTTCTTCAGGAAATTGGCTTACACATGTCATTTAATAAATAAATTCCTGAGTACGCAAATGAGGAAGTGTCTGAGTGCTATATTTTCTCTATGGCCTTCCCCAAAAATTTGATCATGCATATTGGTAGCATACAATTTAAAATAATCACATACATCATTCCACATCTAGAATTCCATTATCTATATATGCAGCATATAGGCAGGAAGTTATCAAAGAGAACTTAAAAGGGCCCTAACTGAGATGTGCCAAACATAACAAAAAGTTATACCCTAAATTTGGTGTACTTCACTTATAAGAGAATCCCTCGAGTCCTCAGATCCTAGCTATGCTTATCTTGCACACACTAAGTTCTAACAAAGCTTAGTCACAGAGCTTCCAAACCCACACCCTCACTTAGGAGGTGAACAAGAAAAATATGCAAAAAAGCAGCCCAACCCAAAAAGTCCAGTGATAGAATATTTGGTGTTTAAGTAAATAAATGCTCCATATTGACATTATCACTAAAGAACAGAATTCTTCTGACACAGAAATGTCAAGATAATAGAAAAACTTAGCCAGAAGAAGTCTTCCTCATTTATTAAGTGTTCACAACATGTTATCTTACTACCCATTGCGAAGTAGATAGAGCACTTATTAATTTCCACCTTACAGATGAGAATACTGAGATTCAAAGTTCGAGTGGTTTGCCCAGTTCCACAACTAGTGGTTGCCAGAGCTAGGAATCATGCACAAGTTTCCCAACTTCAAATCCAGCATTCTTTTCTTATCAGTAACTGCACTTATGGAAACAGGGCCACTATCAGCCAGTCACTCTGGCATAGCCCTTCCTGTTGTTGAAATACTGAAATAGTTCCAGGATGAGTGTAAATAGCTATCACCTCATGCTCCCAACCCCAGACGTTGACACTGCCCTTTCTAGGTTTCATCTCCCTCACCCTCCTCACCACTGCCTCTTCTTCATGATCTACCAAACAAAGGCTCAATATCTATAAAGCTGGGAATTCCAGGATCCTGCTCAGATGCAAGTCTAGCAAGCATCTGTTCTATTAGGGGCCCATGTCATAACAAAAAGATAAATCTCAGAAAAGAAGAATGTCACTCAAAGATATTCTAACCTCAGGGGTCTATAGCTCTGGTAAGTACAGATAAAAACACAAAAGAGGCTCTGTGGTTCACAGCCTTCCTTTCACAGTGTTTTTGTCTAGTTTTTGAGACAACTAGGATATCAATGTGTACACTTGCAAGGCTGTTGAAAGGTAAAGGCCCCTCAAGGTCCACTTTCACTTACCCCTTTACCACCTACCCCAGCTACTAGAGTTGGAATTTTTCTACACCAAAATGTCAGTTTACAAGCAACAAGTGTTTTCACACCTTTACCCAAGATTCTGTCATCTTGATTAAATTGCAAATGACAATAGTACTAAAATAAGAATGAGACTTTATGGCTAAACAGGAAGCTTTGGAATAGAAGTTTTAAGGCAATAAAAATCAACATTGGGAATCAGAAGTGAAAACAGAGCCTGCACTGCTTAAACTACAGAGGTCCCACTGCCTCTGAAATATCTATTCCAATATTATTCATCCAAACCTCCTGCCAGACATCAATTTTTGTTGTTTTTTCAATCATTTAAATGCCCCAAGAGTCACACATAAAACCAAATTACACTAAGACATCAATGACTATTTCAGCACTTTGTTTTGCAGAGCAAGGATTCTTGAGTTAAAAAAATCTTCTGGGCCGTGCCTGGTGGCTTACACCTATAATCCTGGCACTTTCAGAGGCCACGGTGGGAGGATCACCTGAAGTCAGGAGTCCAAGACCAGCCTGGCCTGTATGGCAAAACCCCGTCTCTACTAAAAGTACAAAAATTAACTGGGCATGGTGGTAGGCACCTATAATTCTAACTACTTGAGAGGCTGAGGCAGGAGAATCACTTGAACCCAGGAGGCAGAAATTGTAGTGAGCCAAGATCATGCCACCGTACTTCAGCCTGGGTGAGGGAGTAAGACTCCTTCTTAAAAAAAAACAAAAAATCTGGGACTAGGTTTCAAGGGATAGCAGAAAATACGTTTTTTCATGCTTTATTATTTTTCCCTGAGCTAGTCCTATGTAAATTATGAATGTAAAAAATGCTAGAAACTTAGAGCTGGAAGATGTTAGGGTTAGTCCAGAGTCCTAGTACTCACCAACGTGTCCTGTGCAATCCTACGGCTGCAGCTGCTCTGTAATGACAGCACACTCATGTCACATCTTGAAGCCTCCCTTTGGCAATAGGAAGCCACTAATCAAGCATTCACAGATTTGGGAGGTGGTCATAACATAGATTCCATGTACCACTGGTCCAAATGCCTGGCGCAACTGCAGCTACACCTAGATTTTCATTGTCGGATTTTACTATATACTTTCTTTGAGCCTCTCAATGAAACCTACCATTTCACTAGATTTCATAGCAAGGCTGTTGAAAAGGTGAAGACCTCTCAAGGTCCCCTCCCACTCTCACCCCTTTACCACCTACCCAGCTAGAGTGTACAAAACACTAGAAACTTGGAGCTGGAAGACATTAAGGCTGGTCCATAGCGAGCAGTAGGTCACAACTTCATTAAACCACATTTTTTTTAATTAAATATACTAAACTCCACTGTGCTAAGCTCTAGTTGAGATGAAAAAAGTAGCTGAAGAAATCATCTCTGTGCTCAAGAAAGCCACGATATGGCTAGAGACAGACTAATGAAAATAATAACAAATCTCTTTTGTTTTTACTCCTACCACAAACATCTCATTCTATCTTGAAATCATCTTGGCTTATCTGTCTCAGGACGTGAAAAATATGAAGCTTGTGTCAGACTTTGAAGGAGAAATGGGATCTTAGAAGGACTGCAAGAAGAGAAGTTACTGCAAAGAGCAAATGGTGTAGGACACTGGCCTGAGGTATTGGGAGGGGTGGGGGTGATGTCAGGGAACCCAAAAGGCACGTCATAGGAAGGTGGAGGTCGATCAAATTACAGAATGTACACAGAAAGAAAGACAAATTACAGAAAGCTTACAGGCTCCACTGGGACAAGCAGAGACGGCCTCTTTTACCAGTGATTTTCCTCATAGCAAGAGAGGGAATAACAAGTGGAAAAAAGAGAATAGTTGAGATTTGAGAAACATCTTGTCAGCTAGAAAAAGATGACCCTGAATTGTGAAAACAGCATACATTGTCTTAGGTTAAGAACAGCCATCAAATGAATTAAAATGTAAAAACCTAAGCTCTGAGGAAACATTATGGCAAACCTTGTGGAAAATTGATCATCAAATATAAGAGGGACATCCACAGGAAGAAAAAAAAGTGTCAGCAGAAAACAACTTTTATTGAAGAATACGTCAACATAGGCAATTTTCAGCAGTGCTGTTTTAGTCTGAATTTTTGTGTGTTTCTTAACTATTGCTTCCTATATCTTTTGGGTTGCTTTCAAGAATAAATGGATGATCGTGTTTAAGTGTTCTCTGGCCATTTCAGTTTTATTGCCCCTTCCTCAGCTTATCTGGGAGCATTTTCAACTGCAAAGAAGGCCACCTGACTTACAATTTAACACTAGTTCCTACACCAGCCTTTAATGCTATTTTCTATAATAAAATTTAAAAAAGAAAAAAATATATACCCCAATCTCTTCCTTTTACTCCTGGACTAACAGGAATGTCATGCATTCATGTGACATTGGTGCCACCCAAGCAGTTGGCCCACACTTAAAACTCTGGCAATATCCATCTAAGATACTCCCATCTCCAAGACTCAATGGTAGGTCCTGTTTTTACTCCTACCGCAAACATCTCATTCTATCTTGAAATCATCTTGGCTTATCTGTCTCAGGACGTGAAGAATATGAAGCTTGTGTCAGACTTTGAAGGAGAAATGGAATCTTAGAAGGACTGCAAGAAGAGAAGTTATTGCAAAGAGCAAATGGTCTAGGACACTGGTCTGAGGTACTGGGAGGGGTGGGGGTGATGTCAGGGAACCCAAAAGGCACGTCATAGGAAGGTGGAGGTTGATCAAATTACAGAATGTACATAGAAAGATACACAGAAAGACAAATTACAGAAAGATCACAGGCTCCACTGGGACCAGCAGAGACGGCCTCTTTTGCCAGTGATTCTCCTCAAAACAAGAGAGGGAAAAACAAGTGCAGAAAAGAGAAGAGTTGGAGTGATTTCAAGATACGGTCATCTGGTAGCCTAATGACAAACCTTCATTGTCTCACTGCTCTAGAGTAAAAGTCCAAACTTCTTTATATGGCAGAAAAGACCCTTCATGGCCTAGCCATCACTTTTCTCTCTAGTATTATCACTCAACCCTCTTCCTCCCAATTGTCCACCCCACAGGGAACTAGTGGCCATTGCACAGACTGACCCTGCTCTCTGCAGATTCCACCTGGGCCTTTTCACACTGTGTTCTCTGAAATGCTCTTGTCATTGCCCCTTTGTCTGATTTGTGCCCACCTGCCAGGTTAAGTGGCCCTCATCCCATCCCCAAGGTAGTGCATGTGAATCCACACAGAAACTACCAGGCTTCCTGCCTGTCCTCTCCACCAGACCCTGAGCTTCCTGGAATCAGGAGCAGGGTCTGACTTTTGTTGTTGTTATTAGTATTGGTGTTGTTGATGTTGTTGTTGAATTCCTGGTCTCTATCATCCTGCCTGACATGCAGAAGGTACTCAGCAAATAGTTAAGGTAGGAAGGAAGGAAGAGAGGGAGGAGGAAATAGATAAGCAAGAAAAGTTGCCCTACAAGCCATGCCAACAGTCAATGCCAGCCTTCTGAGGGAGTCATTACTAACCTCAGCCAATTTTCCAGTATCACAGACTTTGTAAAAGTCTACAGTAGCCATCAGAGTGGTTTTCACTTGTAGGTTCAGAAATAGATCTGTTCTTTGATCTCTCTCTCTACCCGCTTTAAACAACAGCCAGTGGCCCCCAAGTCAGTGAGGGAGGGTGGAACCGGCCTCCTTGCCACAGTCAGGCCCTAAGACACCACAAGCCTTCTGGAGTATGGATGAAGGTTGATTGGCAGGTAGCTCCTATAGAAGCTCAACAGCAGTTTTGTGGTTAAGTGGTTTCTGGTCTCCCTCATTACAAGCAGCAGTGCTGAAGACCCATTGATTCTGACATCTGAAATCTCATCCAAAATTGTCCAGGGGAAAGTTTTTCAGTTTGCTGCTTTTGAAGGTTGTAGCCAACTGGAGACTAGCCAGGGAAAATGCTAGAGTATAGAGGAGTTTGTGACAGATTCAAGTTCCAAAGTGCCTCAAAGCCCAGCCCATTCAGAATTAGCAGCTATGAGGAATTTCTATCAGCATCACTGCCCAGAGCTTCATTTAGCAGATGATGAAACACAAGATCAGATAGATGCTATTTTTTCTTGGAGATGAATCTGTGAAATGTCCATCCATCCAATTCTGTTTTCCACAAAATTACATGGCTCTTTAAAACTGGGTTCTACAAATACAAACAGGCTTCTTTTATTCTTTCCAGACCTGCAGGTATTTTGAGTTTCACAAATCAAAAGCTAGTTATATCTTCAGCAGTCTCACTCATTGGACCTTAGAAATAGTGCATGAGCCTCAGTGCAACATCTCCATAACAAAGCAATTGACAGAGTTTGGCTCTCCTTGTAAAGCAATTCCATCTTTTTCCAAATGATCCTTTGCTGAACTTACATAACTAGCTACCTTGAAATAGCTAAACTTCACTGTGAGGACACAGACACACACACACACAGGTACACATCATTTTCATATCAGGTGCATGGATCAGCATTCCATTTATTTATGTGCTTAATCTACTTTGCACAGAAGACCTGCTTAAGCAAATGCTATAGCTTTGGCAGTGCTCAGGAACTGACTTTTATAGTCTAAGCAATTCTGAGCTCCTTGAAAAAGAAGAAAACTGATGAGCACATTCTCAGCCATTCATCCTTTGGCATGCCCTAAAATGTTCTGCATCAAATCACACATTCTTCCCAGATGTGGTGATTTTAAAGGTCAGCTCTCGAATGCTAGTATGAAAAATGAGGTTTTTACGGACTCCCATGTGAGCTGTGGGTAGTCACCACTGCCTTTTAGAGGGTCATTTTATTTTTATTCCTGCATTACTAAAAGCAACACACTCCTAGACATTTGGTCTAAAGAGCTTGCATTTTCCCACCTATTTCTTTCCAGGCAAGGCAGAGAATCCTGGAAGATGATTATATGTCTAAAAACTGACAAGAAAGATATGGTTGGCAGGAAGAGTCATTCTTGCCACTCCATTGCACTGAGCAGTCTTCTATTTTAAGTTTTTATTAATGAAGTCATGTTTCTTTTCTAGTCACTAACCTTCACCACTACCATCATCATCTCTCATGCTCAGAGTTAACACCAAGAATTTATATGTGTAAATGGGGCTGAAAAGATATACCTGTGGACTGGGGTCCCTGTCATATTGAGGGTCTATTGGTAATTGAACCTCTGGAAGGAATTTAAACTCAGTTGAATTCACCTATCACTGATAATAATCACTGCCGGTTACTGAAGCCTGCACTCCACCAGACACAGTGTTAAGCACTTTACAACATATTCACAACAATCCTGTGAGGCAGACACTAGGAAAGTGATATAATGTGGTAGTTTGAGCATTGACTTTGGAGTGAGAGACCAAGGTTCAAGGGCATGCTCTGCCATTTACTTGACCTTGGAGAAATTATCTAATAATTCTGAGTTTTAGGCTTCCTGTCTGTAAAATGAAGAAAATAAAATAACTACTTCTTATCAAAGTTTTATTATTTGCCAGTGCTAAATCCCCCATTTCACAGATGAGGAAACTGAGATGTAGCTTGAGTTACTTCTGCAAATTCAAAGGCCATGGAGGTAGATTGGAACCAGGTGTGTCTAAACCTCAACGTTTATGCTGTTTATCCCATACCACACTGACTTCCTTCTGTCCCTGGAGTGGCTCAATATTGCATGACCCCAGAATCGATGTTTACATCATGTTCTTGACAGTTGAGTTTGGTGTGTGCCAGAAAAGACAAGGGTCTGTCTAGCTTTCCTGCAGCCATCCTGCCATGGCCTGCCCTGAGGTAGGTACCTTCATTTTCTTTGTGACTTCTGAATGTCCTAAGAAACCTAATACAGGCCTGTTGGAAGCCAGTGAAGAGCACATACTATAAACAAGTCACAAAAGGAAGACAGTCCTCTTAGTCTCACAGGTTGGAAACAGCACTCCAATTAGCACTGCTCAAGAGAGCTGAGATTACAATCAATGAGGCTAGGTTAGAAATACAACATGCTGTGTCTCTATTAAAAAGCCATATTACAAAGCACAAAACAAAATACTATGTAATATTACTTTCCAGCATTCTACTTATGTTTGCATTATTTGATGGAAACAAAATTAATTTGGTAAAAGATAGTGAAAATTTATGAGATGGTAAAAGATGATGACTTGAAATACTTCTGGGGTCTCATAACAAGTTATTTTGCCAACCTACTCTCCAGCTCTGGCTCCTAAGAGAGCTGGTGAGTTTGCTGCTGCTTAGAATGACAGTCCCTTTCTTCTCTTTTGCTTCCCCCTAATCAATCAGTAGAGGCAGGACAGGCAGGTGATTGAAGATGAAGCTCCACTTCCCAGTGGAGGATCATGAACCCCATCTAAGGGTTCAACGGTAACTCAACCGTGGGCAATTGGCCCCTGGTATAAAGCAATCTGACTGCCAGAGAAGCTGGTATTGTTTTCATCTTTGTTTCTGAGAGAAGCTAGGAATCTGGATGTCATTTGATAGTCTCTGACATGTACATGTAGGGAATTTTTTTACATTGCAAGCAAGATACAGGCAAATACGCATGCACACACACACACACACACACACACACATGCTCCTCAGATATTAGCCAGACCAGAAGATGCTGCTTTGTAATCCCTTTTTCAGAGGATAGCATGATTTGAAGGGCCTGAAATTTTTGTAACACTTTGTAACAGCAAATTGCCTCTCCAGGTTGTTGAACAAGTACCTCTGCTGTCTAACTTGGTCACAACTTACCCTAACACCCTAAACTCCTGAAAAGTGGTTTGCTAGACTGGACCAGGATTTAGAAAACTAACGGCTCAGCCCCTGCCATTATTCTGCTATATGGTCTTATACATGCTATTTAACTTGTTCGAGCCTCCCTTTATTCACCTATAAAATGGGGAATTCTTTCCTCACCAAAATTGTATTCAGCACCAATTGTGTGTGCAGCATCATGTGAATGAATATCAGGACTGTGTTAAGAGATAATATGATTCCTGCCTCCCTTGAAGTGCCATTGTGAGACTTACATGAATGAACACATGTTGGATGCTAACTAAATGTAAGAGCTGTAACTTAGGAGAAGATTTTCTGCTCTGGGCCAATAAAGAACGCGGTTATCTGTGTGGTGATTCATCCCATCTCAGGGCTCTGATTCGGCAAAGAAATTACATTCTGGTTAGGCAAGCATAGGCTTAATTACAGGTCAACAGTTTCTGACTCTCAATCTAAGGAGTTTTCCAGCATAACGATAGGCCATTGAGATGCAAACGTTTCCTGAAGTATTAACATCTATCAGTAAGCATATGCAACAGCAAATTAAAAATGACCAATTTGACTGCTGAGAAAGCCTCCCCTCAGGAAGCCACCTTTCATCCACCATCCTGCTCCCTGAATTTGACATCAGTGCCCCTCTTCTTTTATGTTTGCCTTCACAAGCTATAAAGTCCCTGTTGACTTATCTATATCCCTCGGTAGACTGTAAGCTCTCAAAAAGTATACTAGTTGTTTCACAATTGAATTCCTAAGTCCTGATGCATAGTAGTTAGTTGCTCAGTAAATATTACTTAAAGAGTAAATTAATGGAACATAACTGATTCTATCAGAACTGTGGAAAAGATGTTTAGTAGGAATACAATAAGAGTATGCCTTTGCTAGAACACCTTTGTAAAGAAGCAAAACCCATCGCCTTTATCTTGCCCATTACAGCCTTGGTGTTTTTCTTGGAAAAACCAAGGCTTCTTAATTAGATTTGAAAGAGGAAAAAGTGAACAGCCAAAAAAAAAGGTTTTCATGAGAGGTAAACAATTAAACATTTCTAAAGTATGTCATTTTAATGTACCTCCTCTTGTTTTATTAGAGAACTTTTAAACCTTGCTAGTTAGACACCAACATAGAACCGCTGTGTACAAACATGAAGACATATCCAAAATGCATCAAAACTAGAGCAAGCAATATCTTTTGGAACTCTTCCAATAGCTTCTTTGCATACTTTTATGTTAATGAAGCCATCTTACAGCCAAACTGCAAACACCTGGCTGGAGTTCTCAGAAGCTTGAACTCATAAGGAGGAGCAGCCAAGATCTGAAACCCCAAATTTATTGCTTTATTTAGTTATTCGGGGAGGGCCGCATGTATTTATGAACAGCATCACTCCTAATCTGCTTAAGAAGTTTAGTCAGGAATTCATTGGTACAAACAGTATTTTCTCATTTGCTTTCCCCAAGCTGTTTCCTGTGACTTGCCTTTCTCTATGCTCAGGGGAGGTGTGCTATTAACTCAGGGGAAGCCTCCTCCGTCTCCAAGGAGAAGGTTGACATCTCTAAGGGGAGGCCTTACCTCTATTATTTATGGTTAAAACACTTTACATTGCAAAGTAGTATGCTATCTCCATCTGAAAGCATTTGGTAATATAAACTGCATAGTCGGCACTTCAGAAGGGAAAACCTGAGTTGTTGAAAATTAAAGAATTGCCCAAGGTCGCAGGGAAAAGTAAGAAACTCTCCAGGGGCCTTTCCTGGACATGAGTGCTTTCTGAGATGGCCACCTAGAAGTCTGAGAGTACAGTCATGTGAAACATGCTAGCTGGCATTTTTTGAACACTTAGCACTGCGCTAAGCAGCTTCACAATGCATTATCTCGTCAATTCTTACAACAGCTCTACAAGATTGGATAGTATCATTCACTGCATTTTAAAGATGACAAAACCGGGGCACAGAAAGGTTAAGTAACTTGTCCAAGGTTACTGACAAAGATATTCATCTTAACCAAACTCCAATCAGGTTCCTCTGAGCTATTTTTCCAGCAACACCTTGACTTTGGTGCTTCCGTGCTCATGTCTGCATTGTCCAATGTTAGCAAGAATCCTGCTAAATTGTTTAATTTAGCCAGAATCCCTCACCCTTGACATCTGATCACCCTCAATATCTGATTGGAATCGCACTTGATATTTGATCACCCTCAGTATCTGATCAGATTCCTCATCGCCTACCTTTCCCCAGATGGTGTCTGAATCATCCTGGCCTGCCTTCTACAAGAGTCCTGTAAGGTCAGTTTAGCCAGATTCCCTCCTTGGCCCTGAGGCTGCCTCTTAGGTTGTTGTTGTTGTTGTTGTTGTTGTTGTTGTTTTTGAGACAGAGTCTCTCTCTGTTGCCAGGTGCCAGGCTGGAGTGCAGTGGCACAATCTCAGCTCACTGCAACCTCCGCCTTCTGGGTTCAAGCAATTTTCCTGCCTCAGCCTCCCAAAGAGCTGGGACTACAGGAGTGTGCCACCACACCCAGCTAATTTTTTAGTAGAGATGGGGTTTCACCATGTTGGCCAGATGATCTCAATCTCCTGACCTCGTGATCCTCTTAGTCACTCTCCATCCACTGAGCACCACCTCCCCAACCCTGCTCCTTGGCTACAAATTCTCATTTTTCTTTGTTGTATTAGGAGTTGAACCCAATCTCCCTCCCCTACTTCACAATCCCATTGCAGTGGTTTCCTCACCTATCATGATAGTCCTGCATGCAGTCTTCCTTGCCATTCTTTAACAAGTGTTATGAATAATCTTCTCTTTAGCCTCATCCAGCCAGTAAGTGACAGAGCCTGGGTATAAACCCAGGTAAGTTAATCCCCAAACCTGCATTCTTAATTACCCAGCATGCTATGCTATGCTATGCTATGCTATGCTATGCTATGCTATGCTATGCTATGCTATGCTATGCTATGCTACACTATACTGCCTCACCAGCAGGTCCCTATGGTGCACAGCTCAGCAAAACCGCATAGTGTCATCTACAGTAGAGTTTACTCGATTTTATGGATTCCAGTTTCCCTTTTACATCCTACAATATGAGTGTCTGGGACCGAGTGCAGTGGGGGAGCTTTAGAATACTTTTGCTACTGGCAGATGTATGTTTATGATCTAAACTCAAAATAAGAACAATGAGATATTGATTAGACTGGATGAACGTAGCTCTCACTAATGGGGACAAAACTAAAGGAAAATGTGAAGATTGAGGAAACACGTATGGAAAACAATTCTTTAATTAAAAAGTGGTATCTGCTCAATTGTTCTCAAAACAAAGAAGGAAAAGCAAACGAAACTCATTAGCCACAGCTAATGTTTGTAAAAGACTTTGCAACTTAGTTGAGTGAAAGTCGCAAACCCCATATTTCTAGAATGTACCCTATTTATTCTTTCTTCTGCAGCTATAAAAGATAAAGACCCTCCTGACAGCACAAGTCTTTGCCAAATGGATGCACCCCTCCTTTCTCCAAAGCCAGAACTTTCTTTTAGTAAGTTCTTATTTGACTTGGCAAAATGACTTTTCAGAAAATCTAGAAGACTACATACCAAAATGTTAAGAGGGTTTATTGCCACTGTGATAGTACAAATGGTCTTTAATTTCCTTCCTTATTTATGTTTTAAAATTTTTCTACAATAAATATATGTTACCTTTTTAATAAGAAGGAGAATAAAAGGTTTTTGTAAAGACGTAAGCCCTCTCAGGAAAGAATTCCCTGAGTCACCCTGCATCAGCTTTCTCTTTGTTGCTGAAGAGTTGATTTTTTTTTTATGGACATTCTAAAGGACAGACTTTCAGATCCTGAAAAGAATGATAAGCAACCCCCTCACAAGGTGATTTATTCCTACCGAACCTAACATCAGTTCTTACTTACCCCTAGTCTGGATTTAAGCCCTCAAATGGCAGCATTTCCATTTCCTGGGAGACCTTTCCCCAGTGCAAACTTCACCCATTAGAAAGAGTTCAGAAATGCCCGTCCTTTTGATGACAAGCATATAAAACCTTAAGCAAACTGCAATATTTCTAAGAAGAGAGCAAAGAGATTTCTAATCACTCCGTGTTCAATCTCATGTCATGTTTCTTATTGTGATACCATTCATTGTGGTGGCTCATAATGTACAGTAATACATTTTACATCTACTAAATGTATTCTGGGTTTTTATAACAGTTCGGAAGAATAGTTTTAGAAATCCTTTTGACTCCTTTATTTGAAAACTACATTTGTGGAATAGGGTAATTAAATTCCTATAGTTTAATATAACATTACCTCTGCTATTCTAGCTCATAAAAAATCTCAACCATCTTCTTTCTGCTTTTGCTGGAAATGGAATTACACCACAGATATTTGTTAATACAAGTCTAAGATTTTGAGAGCCTACTCCATTGTAGTTAAACCAGAAAACTCTTTCTTTTGTACATCTTTATGGAAATTAAAATGACTGCAGAAATCTTCTGTGCTTGATGAATGTTTTCTAGCTTCCTTTGAGAAGAAAAAGTAAGAAGGCCTCAATGTCGGGACTTTTGAATTATGGAAAGAACTAGAGAATTGAGGGGCTTAAAATATCCAACAATACACCTCCTTTGGTGCAGTTAGAATTTTTTAGATAATGGTGAGATGAAGTATTACCAGACCTGGCTATGATGTAGATAATATCATACATACATCACTAAAGTATGCCATCTCCTTTGCTCCTTATTCAAAATTGGGTGATAGAAGAACATCTTCATTTAAAAGATGACATTTGAGACAAAAGAGGTAATAAAATTTGTTTCTTTGTGCCTAAGCTGAGCACAAGGTTAGGAAGTAACAAATCTGACACTCAAACCCAGCTATGCTAACTTCAAGTTCAGATTCTTTTCATCACATGGCACCACACCACATACCGCACATCAAACATCCCACATAGTATCTTCATCAAGCTCAGATAAGTGCTGAGAGATCCCGCTGTTGACGATGATGCTACTGCATGGATAAAATGAAGTATATACAGAGCACAGTGGGTTCAGCACCCAACTCAGCAGAGAATGAAGAGTTACCAAGGTAGTTCTATCATTATGAGTTTCCAAATATCTAAAATAGGATTGTGTTACTTTGTTTCTCATCTGCAGTTATGTGGTGGCTCTCTGAGAGCCCTAGAATACAGTTATAAATAACAAAGAAAGATTTGAGTTGCAAAAATATATAACTATTCCAGATCGCAAATGTATTTGTTTCTGAACATAGTGAGCAATGCAGAGTTCTTGTTTGTTTTTCTAATTTCAGACAACTTTGGTGTTATCATCATAACACAAATAGATGGCAAACACTTCATAATGGCAACAACAAATATCATAAGGAAAACATGCACATACGGATAGAATGAAGCATCCTGGTATACAATACCAAAGTTCTCAGAAGAGAATTAGCAGGCAGTGTGGCCTCAGAGCACCCATGTAGAAAAAGACCAAGAAAAGGTAGTGGTGAAAACAGTGGAAAAGGACAGAAGTTAAGGTCTAAGTGACTAGTTAAAGAATTAGAGTGTTTCTTGCAAGATCTACTACTTTTCTATATGCACAGCAGACATAAAAGTGAAATTAATGACTTGGAATAGATATTATTAACTTTTAATTGTTACTCTTAGAAATAACACACAAACTAAGCATCCACACAAACATCTCAATTAAGAATGTATAAAAGCACATTCCTCCCAGCCCTTTGTCAGCTTTGTATCAAATGATCCAAACAGCTGAACTAGTTCAAAGACTCTACATGGAATAAATAAGCCTGAGGCTTATTTCAAGCTTTCTGTAGAGATACTAAAGTGGTCATTTTTAATGTCATCCATGTTCAGAAAGAACTACAGCTGTGCCTAAGTCTTTTAACATCCAAAGATTCCCCATCCCTAGCCAGGCAGGCAAAGACAAGAGGGACCAGGAAACAAGATAATATCCTCAGCAGGTGGGAAAATATTAATTAGCAATTTATAAACTAAGGTTACCTATATAATTACACTTCTAATATAAATTGTGGTTATTATTAGTTTAAGACTGACTGTGCATTTCATTACCACTCTCAGCATGAGAAAATACTGGTAATACCTGAAAATTCAAATACACTTGATTCATGACCATCAAAAGCCCCAATCAATGCAAATTCTTTTACTTGAAAAAAATAAATTGTTTTAATCAAGGAAGTACAAACAGAACCCTGTATTATTAATTTCCTGACACTTCTTTCCTGCAAAAAAAAAAAAGAAAGCTGATGGTCTGGTCATGTTCACAATGAATTTCACCCTTTCAGAAAACATTCCAGATTTATAGCTCCTAAAATGTGTTTCTTGGAATATTAAAAGCCTGGGATGCTAACATCCATTTCATTAAAAGAGACCACTGTGATGACATAATGTATTTTCTTTCTTTTTGTGTTTTGTATTTTGTACAAAGATTTGTATTACTTGTCAAGTGCACTCCATAGCAATCAGTATCTAAATGTTTAGGGTTCTAGCCTTGCCATTATCAGAGTTCAGATGTAGCCACTTCCACCCTTGTCCTGGCCAGATGAAGAACCAATTTCTAATTTACTATTTCAGTCTATTCTCATTTGCTTTGTGTCTCTCTCTGTCTCTTTTTCATCCCCCTTCTGTCTCTCTCTGTCTCTGTCTCTTTCCCCCTCGCTTATCTAGTGAAATCCATGGTTCTGCTTATAATAACTATACGCACTGGTCACCCTTTCTTTCTCAGCTGGGAGTACAAACAGCCAGTCCCTCTTTGCATGCCAGTTATCTGTTCTAATATTATTTTTGATTGAAAAATCATGGTTGTATGTATTTGTGGGATGCGATGTGATGTTTTGATATTTGTACATGACATGGCATGACTAAATCAAGTTAATTAACATGTCCATCATCTCATCTATCTATTATTTTTATGGTGAGACATCTGAAAGTTACTGTCTTTGTTATTCTAAAATGTACATTATTATTGACTTCAGTTACCCTTCCATTCAATAAACCTCAAAACCTATTTCTTCTATCTATCTAAAACTTTATTCTTTGACAAACAATTCTTAAGTTCACTTTTTTAATACTTTAATATTTCCAAAATGGAGCTTCATTTTATAATATCAAAAATTTTGCTAGCTGAATCTATTTCTTTCCAAAGAAAAGTCACTATCAAATTAAGAATATGTTTTATAACCAATGGCACCTTCAAATGGAGGAGATATGGTAAGTTTAGAAAAATAACGTTTTACCACTTTTGGAGATTCACTCCACATATTATGTTATTAAAGGTTCTAAGAAGTTTGTAATCCCAGCACTTTGGGAGGCCAAGGTAGGTGGATCACCAGAGGTCAGGAGTTTGAGACTAGCCTGCTGAACAAGGTAAAAACCTGTCTCTTCTAAAAATACAAAAATTAGCTGGGCATGGTGGTGCATGCCTGTAATCCCAGATACTTGGGAGGCTGAGGCAGGAGAATCACTTAAACCCAGAAGGTGGAGGTTGCAGTGAGCTGAACGATGCCATTGCACTCCAGCCTGAGCAAAAAGAGAGAAACTCCATCTCAAACACACACACACACACACACACACACACACAGTTGTTTATTTAAGCCAGTGTTTTCCAAATATATTTGCCTATGAATCCCTCCTTTTACAGAACTTATAATACCATTTCATAAGACTAGGATTTCAGGAACTGGTTCTGAGAAAGACTCCTTATTCCTTCATTACCCTTGGCCAAGACTCTTCTCTCATCAGCATTACTGAGACACAGTAACAGAAATCCTTCAATCAGAAAGTGAAGGTAAACATGTTTCAGGGTTGACAGAACTGAATGGATGACCTAAAACTCTTGCGGAGGAAAAATTCCAACTGGGCCAGAGGCCGATTTATTCTGCTTTGGAAACATCTGTGGTATATTCATACTGATTGCTTTTCCCTACAGATGATGCACAGCTTTGTCTGTTTCAAATGCTTTTATGATATGAGAAATGAATAGACTGAATTGAAGCCATCTGCATCATAGGATGGGATGTACTGTTTGAAGAAAGATGTCCTTTTACATTTTCTAACATTTGGGGGAAGGGAAATCAATATATTTCAGGGACTAGTTCCTAAATTCATCTGATCAGTAAATTTCTGTTTGCATATTTGTATAAAAATAAGTAATGTAAGTCAAATGAGAAAACAACAGATAGAAGATGGTGAAAGCAGAGACACAAAACAGAAGCAATGACATGGCTCTCATAGATGCAAAAGTCCATTTCAGGGCTTGAGTAAGTCATAAATATACTCATCTCATACAATATTTATCTGGTGATATCCTGTTCATCCAGTTGTTAGAAAAGCAGGAAAAATACGGAAATAAGGATAAAAGATTACTAAGTGCCTTTTGAAAGACATACTCTAGTATTGTCTAAGGGATCCGCATGTCTAAAATGTCACCCACCTCTTCTACTAGCAAGTGTGGTCCTTGAATCTTCAGCATCAGCATCATGTGGGATCTGTCAGGAATGCCAAGTCTCAGGCCTCACTCCAGACTTACTCTGTCAGAATCAGCATTTTAACACGATCCCCAGGTTACTCTGTATACATCACAGTTTGAGAAGCACTGATCTAGGGGATATAATCTTTGTCTGACTTTCTATTTATTGATTAGGGTCCACACACTGTAAAGTTCAATGCTAATTTGTGAAGATTGATAAATTGCAAATTATTTTTGTCCACCAGACATGCAAATAATTTCTGCCTGGTAGAAAAGATAACCTCAAGGTTATAGTTTTATTACCCTGGAGAGCATAAACCATTTTGCATCTTATTTCAGTATTCTTTCTTTCAGTGACTATATTCTCAGTCTCTCAAATTCTTCTTTGAACTAGATTTACCATCCTGCTTTTCCCTTGTTAATGGGTGTTAAATAAATCTTTGACACATGTTCAGTGCATATGCATGAGAGTCATGTTTGTAACTGTTTAAAGTTGTAACTCAAAACCAGCACCTCTCAACAGCAATAAGATACTTATCTCTACTGAACACTGTAATAGCTGTCTTTTCTTAGGAAAAATATTGTGCTGTCCAGAAAACAGTAATTGAGAATGTAGAATGTGATATAAAGATGAATCTAGCATGGGCTTGTCCCTCAAGGATGGTATAGTCTAAAGGTAGAATATAACTTTAAATACAAGGACAGAGAACTGAGCCATGAAGCTCTGTTTCAGCTTGCAGATAGCACTTGCAACTGAAGAACATTTTGTCTTGTTTTAGTTTTTAAATTTGAAGCCCTTTAGCATAATATATATTCTCCAGTTGTCCACATGCTCTAATACTCCTTATTATCTTATAACCGTCTGTTTTACACATGTGTGCTACCTAGTTGGCCACTGAAGTAGCATTTAAGTTTACAACTGCTAACATACATGTTAATCTATTAAATTCAATTCCACTAGCACTACAGTGGTAAATAGTTGGTCTCAAAATTATAACTACACTCTAAGCAGCCTTTATTGAGAATATTTTTGCATATCTATCACACACAGACCTTGGACGGCTATGATGAGTATGAAGAGTGCTGCCAAAACTAGTGATCTTATTCATTACCCACCAGAGGGCAAATTATTTACATGTACAACAATGCATTTGAAATACATTTTCTAAGCATTGTCATCAATTTCTTCAGATACAAAAGAGTTCATTTAAATGGTTCTCAGGGCATAGAAATTATTGCCCACATTAAACAGCAGAGATAGCTTTATTCTCAAAACTGAGCATTATTAAAACATCAAAATAAATATTCTATGGAAATATAGCAAGGAAACAGAGTAGCCATAGGCAATATAGTCTGGTACCTCTGAAAATCAGACCAAGAAGTTCAAAACTGCTTTGGACAAAGAGTTTGGCGGTGCCGATCAGTCCTAGTAGAGTTTGTTTTCTTCTTTAGACAGATTTGTTGATAGTGTATCACAGAAAGTTATTATATGTCTGCTTTCACTAGGCATGACTCTCTTTTTCATAAGTGCTTAAATTCACTAAGCAAAGAAAAACAGGCACTATAGAAACAGCATCATTAATAATATAAATCTCACCTAGAGTCAAAGAGTAATATGGCCTGTCTCATTGTTCTGCATAAATAGTGATTTCCATGGCTTTCCATTTGTCCTCTCTATAGATTTTTCTCCTTTGGTGCATCTCATTGCTCATTTTCCTCTACTTCTTCAGAAGACTTAATGTGAACAACTTTGAGGAAATTAGCCAATATACCTCTATTTCTCATCTGGCCTCACTAGCTACCACTATCCCTTACCCTGGACTTTTTATCCCTTTTTATCTTACTGACCTGAGCTCTTAATCTTTTTGTTTCTTCAAGTGGGTCATTAAATTTGCCTTCTAGTTTCAGTATATGGTTTGAGGTTCATTAATATGCATGGTATCCAACAGGTTATTTATTCTAGGACTTACTTTGAAATTGCCTGGTTGGAATCTTGTTTTCTTTCAAGACTATCTTCTGGCAGTTTTCTATTCACTTTGTTTTTAACTAATGGATGGGATGTGGCTCTTGAAGTCAACAGCAGTTTTAGTATCATTTCAGGAACAATCTCCCTTAGCCTCCTCACACTGCGTGAGGCTATCCTCCTCCATACTCTCCACATCATACAGAAAAATCCTTCCGAATTTCTCTTTGGTCTGCAAAACACTATTTGAGGTAAATGGGCAGTCTATAGAACTGGGAAAATTCAGAACTGGAAGGCTTATGAGATACAGAAGGTCAGAGTGAGTTGGGCTGGGAGCTCAGGAAATATCAAGAAAAGAGAAATGAGTGAATCAGGCAAAACCATGGTGAGGCAAACACCCACTCCCATTCCATCCCAAATTCTTCACTGCATTTAAAGCAGTTATGTTAAGTCCTTTGGAAGTTCACACTTTTTTTTTAACTGTCAAAGTCATCAAAGGACTGCAGGTAGGCTGACCTCCTTGGTGGACACTTGATCCTTCCTACCCATTGTCTATACAGAGAAGACCTTCTCTTCAGGCCCCTATTCTGAATCCCAGTCTCCAACACTGAATTCAGATCTCACTCGCACATGGGGAATATTCAGCTAAATTCATATCTCGTACATAACTACTCATGTATATAAATAAAAAATAATACTAAGTCTGGGTTTTTTGTATTTTGTATTTTGTGGTAGTAGACAGTGAGTTTCTTGAAGAAACTACAAGCTCTTTTTTTTTTTCTGTCCCTACCTCAGGGTACCTAGGATCCTTTAGTCACTTAAAGAATACCTGTTAGCTTAAATTGGCTTTTGCAAAAAAGCAGGTACATTTCAGCAAAAGGACAATAAAAGAGAAAGAGAGAGAGAGGAGATGGTGAAACATGATTAATGGCCTAATGTTCTCTACTAGATGGAAGTGTTTTTAGCTGTTGGAGCTCAAGCAACCCAACGCCAAGAATATTGGAATTATCCTAAGGAATATAAGCTCCTAAAGAAAACTTACCAATCCTGCAAATTTGCTGGCCCTGGTAAAAGAGATTTCAAGGTATGAGAATAATTTTTTTCCTTAAAGTAAAAATGCAGAAACAAAGAATAATGATCCCATAAAGATTTTGATGCACTAATCCCCAGAACTTGTGATTATGTTACCATTGCAGATGTTGATGATGGGCATAGATACTGAGATGGGAAGATTATCATGAATTATCCAGGTGGGCCCAATCTAATCATAGAAGCCCTTAGAGGCAAAGGACCTTCCTCAGTCTTGGTCAGTGAAAGAGAGAGGTGACGAAAGAAAAAAGATCAAAGAGATGCAGCATTGCTGGCTTGAAATAGGAATGAAGAAAGCCATGAGCCAAGGAATGCAGACAACCTCAAGAAGGTGGAAAAAGCAACAAAATAGGTCATTCCCCAGAGCCCCCATGAAAGAACACAGCCCTGCCAAACCAGAGTGTTCCGACTGAAACTGTTCCTCTATTCCCGCTTTCACTCCTTTCCACTGGACTATCTTTTCTCATCTGTAGAGATTCAGTACAAACTATCTTCTCAAAAAATATTTTTTATCGATATAAGCTATAAATTACCAGAAAGTGAGGAGGACCATGTCATATTCCTTATAAATGTAATTTCAGTGATGGAATTAATTAGTCATAATTTGATTGGCTGTGAAAATAAAGGACCATAAAATGGTATTCATGTCACTGCTTTTAAAAAAGGATTAACAGCACTCACGAGGATCCACCTACAATTACATCCATAAACTCCTGCCTTTTTCCTTCTTCTCCTCTATTTGGATGCACATGTTCACATGCACACGTGCATGCACACACACACACACACACGTCAGTTCCACACAGTCTGCCACTGAGTATCAGTTCACGGCTATTTAAAGTCAGACAAGTAAGCAATATATCTTGCTCTGTGATCAAGAGTATAGGCAGTAGGGAGTGAAACCAGAAAATTTCAAGGCGAGCTTGCTCCATGATCAAGAGTATAGGTGGTAGGGACTGAAGCCAGAAAATTTCAAGGTAAATTTGAAAAGCACAGAAAAGTTTCGAAAACAAGGAGGTTAAATCCAGAACTATGGTTTAAGAACTAAATAACTCATGATACGGTGGTTTTAAAATACATTCACAAATAATTGGCCAATCCTTTTTCCAAATGGTGAAAACTAATTCCACTCCAGTTGAACATGGGCAAAAAGAGTTCGTTCTTATGAATAGGATATGGCCAATGTGAACAGCATCTGATCTGATCGAGTCACAAAAGACATTTCAGCTTCTTGCTGTCACTCTCTGTCATCACTTGTGGAGGAAGCCAGTGGCCATGTTATAAATAGCCTAAAGAGAGGCCCACAGGGTGAGGAACCGAGGCCTCCTGCCAATATCCACAAGTGAGCCATCTTGGAAGCCAATTCCCAAATAATTACAGGCCCAGACAGCATCTTGACTACAATCTCCTGAGAGTCCCTGAGCCAGAACCACTCAGCTAAGCTGCTTTTAAATTTCCAACCATAGAAACTTTAAGCCACTAAGCTTTGAGATCATTTATTACATCACAAGGGATAGCCAGTACACCTGAGATACAATCCTTATACCAGAAGTTACAAATTGGAAGTCAAGGTCTAGATTCAGTCTACAAATATATTTTCTTCAGCTCATACTGGTGGGATTTTTTTAATAAGCCAACAATTTTAAAATCATTAAATTTCAGTTAGAAATCTAGATTGCCAGTCTCTCTCAAAAATTTAGGAGATCTCTAGCAACACAAAGGCCTACATCCCAACTGACAACAATCAGCAGAAGCTGAGAACATGCCATACAAGAGACATGCTGTCCCTCGTCCAACACAGTCCCCGCCATACCCTATTCATCTCCATACCAACCCCAGAGGTCCTTGTCATTTAGATGGCTTCTGCATTTCTGTTTATCTTTTAGTTGAGAAATATTTCCCAGTTCCTCATCTTTATCAAAAGTAGGAAACAAAAGACACACTGAAAGATCTGTTTTCTCATTTTTTTGTTTTTTGAGACAGAGTCTCACTCTGTCACCAGGCTGGAGTGCAGTGGTGCAATCTCAGCTCACTGCAACCTTAACCTCCCAGTTTCAAGTGATCTTCTGCCTCAGCCTCCCAAGTAGCTAGGACTATAGGCGCACACCACTGTGCCTGGCTAATTTTTGTATATTTAGTAGAGACGGGGTTTCACCATGTTGGCCAGGATGGTCTCAATCTCTTGACCTTGTGATACACCCACCTCAGCCTCCCAAAGTGCTGGGATTACAAGCATGAGCCACTGCTCCTGGCCAGGTCTGTGTTTTTTTAAGAAATAAGTTTCAAAAACGTATTTCTGGGTGGAAGTGAAGAATATTCCTGCATATCCAATACGCCACTGTTGTGTACCTGTGCTGAATACATACAATTTAAGATCCCATTTTTCATCCCCTGGTGGCTTTGCTCACTTAGGCTGACTGGTCCCTATAGGCAACAGGTTGGCTAAACCTGCTTTTTCTCTTCCTGGGCCCTTAGAAGTGGAACTAGTGTAAGGCGTATGAGCATGCTAGATCTGGCCCTTCAGCATCCTAAAGGTAGCAGCCAACATTAGACCTCTTCTCTCATATTGCTTGTTTGCAGAACTTCAGTTTTAAGAAGATAGTATAACATCTGTTAAATGTACAAACATCTGGTTTTGTACTTAAAATAATTGTTGAGCCAAAGTGTCTTACTGCTTGTTGACTCAAATTATGTCTGACTACAACCATCTAGAATAATCAGAGATAGTTTCAGGTGCAACCCCTACTTTATCATAAATGTATGCCTTTTACTATTGCTACTATTTCTGTGAGAGTCAGTGAACCACAACACACAAGCCGAATCTGGCCCATCACCAACTTTTAAAAATAAAGTTTTATTGGGACACAGCCACACTCATTTATTTACTTATTTGTTGTCTGTGAGCTGCTTTCATACCACAGTGGCTGAGCTGAGTAATCCTGACAGAGACCTTACGACCCACAAACCTTATGTTTATTATCTAGTCCTTTATCTCTAGCTTACCCCTGAACAAGAATAATAAAATGCAAATGTTTTGGTGGTCAATAAGCTGAGAACTCACTGTGCTTCAAAAGAATACGACATAGGAAAAGGTAAGTTCACCACGCTTTCTCTAGAACATTTACCTATAATTCATAGTCGATAACCCTAAAGCTTTCTTTACCTTACAAATGGACATAAATAGAACTGTTTTTAAGTTGAAAATGAACTCACCGTGGCTAGTTTCTGAACATCTTCATCTGATGCTCCCAGAGATGCCAGACCTATTTCTTGTGAAAATTGAGCAAACTTAGGATCCGCAAGTAGTGGAACATGTCCCAGGAGTTCATGGCATGTGTCTCTGACAAAACAGGCATCACAAACACATGTTATGTAAGAAGATTTAAATCATCACTGGTAGAATAAGACTTAAAATCCTAAACATGACCTTGTCACCATAATTAATTAGTTACTATATTTCATCAGTGCTTGGATTTTTTAATCATTCAAATATGTCTGAAATCCAAGTGCATCTCATAATCAATAGCACTTAAAATATATGACATATAATATTTTAATAAAATAAAAGCAACTATTATTTTCAAGCTCTTACTATATGCCAAGTACATGGTAAGTGTTTTTATTACATGCATTATATCTTTTATCCTCAAAACAATCTTAGAGAATTAAAATAACTTGTTAGCACAAGATTCTATAGATCAAAGATAGGCAAACAACAGCCATGGTCCAATTCTGTTCCATTGCCTGTTTTTGTAAATAAAGTTTCATTGGAACGCAGCCATGCCCATTCATTTATGTATTGTCTGTGGCTGCTTTTGACCACACTACAGAATTGAGTGGTTATGACTAAGATCATAAGGCTAAAATAATTACTAGCTGGCCCTTTATAGAAAACATTTGCTGTTTCTTCCTATAGATAGTGGGGAAGGCAGAATTGGAATCCAGTTTGTCATGACTTTTAAACTCTTGCTGTTAACCCTTAAGTTGCACTGTAACCCTGTTACACTTTGCCAGGCAACAGGTAACAGAAGAGGATTCTATTGTCATCATCATCAAAGTAGCTATTCCAGTAGACGATTTATAGCTCTAATAAAAGCAACTCTCTTGTGATAACACATTAGAAGAATCTCCCAGTTCTCTGCTTTGGTTAGCCTGAACTAAATAATAACAGAAGCTTGGAACCTCTCTCATTTGCCTGAGCTTTCATTTGGAGCCAGGTAAGTGGGTGAAAGACAGATATTTTTCACAATACAAGGCAGGTGCCTTCCTGAGTCATTGCCATGAATAATGAATTGTTCCACAGTACCAAGCTGTAATGGAATGAATTCCCCTATGGCTGTCTGGGAATGGACTGAGATGCAGGAACATTCTTAATTCTTGACCAAAAAACCCCACTAATTATCTAGGTAGTAATTAAAAGATATTTTTTATTTCACTTGTATTCCTCTGAAATGTATTACTTCAAATAGGCGCTATAATACAAATACCAGGTGCTACCATTATTATAAGCACAAAGTATGTTGGACAGCCACATGGTTGAAGCAAATGAATGATGGTCAAGGGCCAAGATTGATGCCGACACAAAACAGATAGCATCACTCAATCACTCCATCAAAAAATCTTATTCCACAACTCAAACCAAATCCCCAACCTTGGCCAGTTACTTCACAGACAGCAGGTTGAAAGGGCAGCCAATTGGGAATAGTGGACAGGATGCTGAAAAAAAACTCCAAATTAAACCCATGTCACCTGTGTCAATAACTTCCTTTTTTGTACATGAACTGAAATGAATTTGTTTAAAAAAAAAAAAAAGGATAGGCCGAACTAACTTTGGGAAGAACTTAGTTAATAGTTTATAAAATAAAAATAAAAAGGAATATGAAGTGGTTATTCTTCAGTCACATTGCTTATGGCAAATAATCAGCTTCACTGGATTTTAGGGTATAGGGGTATTTAAATGTAATCCAAGCCCATCATTTTACATATGAAGAAATGAAAAATAAAGAAAGAAGAGAGAGAGAATATGCTGAGCTCCTACTATGTACTAGGTACTATGCTAAATGTTTTCATGTCACATTGGCAACTGAATATTTCCGAATGTTTCATAAAGGAATAATAAATATAAATAATAAGGGGAGCTTTTTTATTCCAATTTAACAAATGAGGAAGCTAAAATTTCATAAATCTAAGAATCTTTTCCTAGGCTACCACACTTTTAGTGAGAGACAGTGATAAATTTTTTTTTTAATCAGGGTCCCTCTTTGCTGCCCAGGCTAGAGTGCAATGGAGCAATCACAGCTCATCGCAGCCTGGACCTCCTGGCTCAAGCGGTCGTCCCACCTCAGCCCCTCAGTTAGGACTAAAGGCACATGCCACCACACCTGGCTAATTTTTCATAGAAACTGGGGCGGGTGGGGGGGGCGTTCTCATCATGTTGCCCAAGCTGATCTTGAACTCCTGATCTCAAGTGATCCTCCCGCCTCGGCCTCTCAAAGTCCTGGGATTACAGGCATGAGCCACTGCACCCAGCTCAGAGACAAGGTCTGAAATTTTTTGAACTTCAAAGTTACACTCTTTCTGCTCTCTGTTGTATCAATTTGTAGATATTGTATAAGTAAGAAAGTGGCTGGGGTGTACATAGCTTAGGTTGTAGGAAGAGAGTTTAGCCAAGTTAGCACAAGTAAAAATGTAGTCAGTATTTCCTAAGTCTCTTTTCCTCCAACTCAATGGTTCTCAACCTTCCAAATCATTTGAGGAGCCTTTTAAAAATACCGAATGGCTAGGCCCTGCCTGAGACTAATTCAGTCAGATTCCCTGAGATAAACCTGAGCTTTTTTTTTTAACTCTCTACAGATGACAATAAGACACAGCCAGGGCTGAAATCCACTGTCATAACTGATGAGCTCTCCTAGCAAGCTTCAAGCAACTAGTACTTAAAACTACAACTGAATGTGATTACATCATGTAGAGCTGCTCAAGTTTAATTCCACTAAAATTGCATCATTGTACTGAAGAAGAATGAAAGATGGTGACTGAGAGGTAGAGAGGTAGCTAATTCCTTCTCTGTGTGCATTTGATTCAGTTACAAGTCCAATACTTATAAGCTGGGAGTGGACCCTATAGACTCATTCTTGTGACCAATTTTTTTAAAAGGTCATGCTGCCTGCACCAATATTGGATTTAAGATCAAGCAACCCACCATGGAAAATCTGAAAACCTCCATTGTGGCTTATAATGTTAATACTAAAGAGCTCCCACTGATCCAGGCAGAAGATGTGGCAACAATAAGTTTAAATTAGTCACTAGGTCAAACTCCAAGAAAATACTGAAGATGACAAGCAACCTCATTGAAGTAAACAAGGCGAGCAGAAACTAAAATAACAATTATAGTGAATGCTTACTACGAGCCAGGCACTGTGCTAAATGCTTCATAATGTAAGAAGAGAATAGGGTAGGTCAAGGCTACAGTAGTGGTAGATGCTTGATGCAATATGGAATTTACTTTTGAATTTGTTAAATACTTGAAGAAGGCCAATGCAAAAGACAGTCTTCCATCTAATTAGCTACTAATGGAGTCTGAAAGCTTACTGGTAAAAGGTAAGGTGAAAAGTTAGCAGTTAGGAAAAAGGAAGAAAAATACTAGAGATCCAAAGACATTCAGGAGTCAGTTCTCCAAGGTAGAAAAAGGAGCCATCACCTGAGTGTTAAGTTAAGGTGTCATTAACAGAAACCTATAGCTCACTAGCCAATTTAAGAACCTTTAATAGCATTACAATAACAAAGTAATCTAACTTTGAAGAGGATAAAAGAAATTATAAATTTGGAAGAAATAAATCATACAATATAGCAGAGTAAGTTATATTGTTTCATTAAGAATGAAAGCCTGATGCGAGATGTCTAGCAGAATTATTAATGGAACCTTAGAGATATCCTTTGCTCTAAGTAGAAATGACCATGCCGTATTTTGCTAGCTTGTGTCCTCCTCTCAGCTCCGTTTCTACACAGACCCTGGGAAAGAACTGTCCTTCAGATTCCTGAACAAAGTGTGGATGCAGTATGTCATTGGGTCAAGGCTTTAAGCACCTATATTTCAAGACCAGGAACAAGGTTATTATATTTTATGTCTTTGGTGAAACATTCTCAGAAATAAAATCTGAATTGTTCTCTATCCCACTGTCTTTGGCTAAGGCACATGTAGACAAAGGAAATTGAAGTGCCTGGAAACTCTTCAACCAAAGAGCGAAGTTTTCTTTCTTTTTTTTTTTTTCTTGAGACAGAGTTTCGCTCTTGTTACCTAGGCTGGAGTGCAATGGCGTGATCTTGGCTCACGGCAACCTCCACCTCCTGGGTTCAGGCAATTCTCCTGCCTCAGCCTCCTGAGTAGCTGGGATTACAGGCACGTGCCACCATGCCCAGCTAATTTTTTGTATATATATTATTTTTTTTAGTAGAGACAGGGTTTCACTATGTTGACCAGGATGGTCTCGATCTCTTGGCCTTGTGATCCACCCGCCTCGGCCTCCCAAAGTGCTAGGATTACAGGCTTGAGCCACCGCGCCCGGCCAGAGCGAAGATTTTTAACATTACTAATAAAAGCAATTCATTAACTTTGAAAACTTTACCTTTTTTTTTTTTTTTGATTCTCTGAGACCAGAGGTCTTAGAAGCTGAATTGACCTTCACTTTTTGGGGCAGAGAGAGGTTCCAGGCTATGGTGGGCCTGAGGGAGAATGTAGACCACAAAGTCTTCTCTCTAACCCCTGTACCAATTAAGGTCTGCTGGGCTCAAATTATGCTATTAAACTCTATTTTACAAAGTGCAAATGCCACTGCTGCTGTGTCCTGCATGTAAAGTAGTTTGAGATCCCCACTTTGGCTGTATTATTGACAGCCAAACCCCTGAGTATCTAATTATGAACAGGTTTCTGATGTGAGTTCACAACTATTGCCTTATCTTATCAGATCTCTCCTAAAAGATTCAATTATTTGGCCATAATTGCACCTGTCAGTACATGCTTCCTCCAATCTCTACATCAGCAAACTTTTCTCTTTTTAACTCCCATCCCTTTGATACATTTTTGCCTGAATAATACTTTTCAGAACCTTTTCACGAAAGTGCTCTGTTCACTGGAAATATAAGACCTTTCAAAGCTGTTAACACTGTAAAACATCATGTCTCCTTTTAATAAAAAAAAAAAAAAAGCAAGAGCTGATATCAGACACTAAACTTTTGCTGCTCTAAATTGGAATCTTCTCTGATAAGCCCTGCAAGGGGGATTCTAAAGCCTGCAGAAATCGGTCCACAAAGGAGCCTGGGCAAAATGTGTCGGGGAAATTCTTAAATCAGTACAAGAAAGTAGCCATCATTTTGCTATGAAGAAATAAGGGTTCTGGTCATGAAGTTCAAATTCAAAATGAGTCTGGCATTTTTCTTATCAGTTTCCAAAGCTGACTCCTCGCACTGCGTGTTGAACAACTCCTTTTTATTTTTGCTGTAAATTAAAGCCTTTACAAGGCATTGAGTGAGCATCCAACATTTGCTTCCCATCCCAAATCTGTGCATCTGTCTTTTAAAACATATTTCTATAGGTTTTGTTTGCTCTAAATGACACAGAAGCCAACACTTTAGCTAAATCATGAAGAGAAGGCAAGGGAGATGAGTGGGAGAGGTGGAGACTTTGCATTAATAAAAGGAAGCAGGAAGATGAGCTGGGAGCCAAAATAGGGTGTGTTTTTCAGCTTTCACACAACATTTGGTGGGTAAAGGCAAGTAATCTGGGATGATACACTGCAATGCGTTGCAGACAGGTGACTTAGTTTGCTTTCACTGCATAAGATGATAAGGGGAATTAACTTGGTAGTGAGGCAACTTTTTCTCAGGGCTCATTTTGGAGCCATACACAGTTTCTTTGGTTTAGATTTAAAATAGCATACTGTAAAATCTGACCCAGATAAAATTTTAGGTGATTCTTACGATCACTCCTTCTTATATCCCTATTACAGTATAGCTACAAAGTTGCCTTTTTTTATGAAGCCAGGCACCTGGATGTTGCCCTGGAGAAAATCTTCTTTGCTTTGTCCCCTTAGGAATCATAAGGATATCCACTGATGTTTCTCTTGTTTACTACAATTCTTTTAAGACTGGCAGATACTATAGTTGTCTTCCTTAAAATTTAGTTCATTGTGTGCCTGTTAAGTACCAGGTGCTATATTAGGAACTGAAGCTTAAAAGTAAATAAGACATAATCTTAGAATAACTCTTAGCAAAAGCCACCAACTGGTTCCATAAAAAGGCAATCAAATAGCAAGTACTAACTTTCCTGATGCATCAAAAGAAGCAGTTCCCCATTCCAAGAGGGACCACAGAAAAACTACAGTGGAAATTCTCTTGGTATGTCACAAGCTCCCTACTGATATAGCTTAGATATTTGTACCCATCCAAATTTCATGTTGAAATGTAATCCCCAATGTTGAAGGTGGGGCCTGGTAGAAGGTGACTGGATTGCAGGGATGAATTTCTCATTAATGATTTAGCACCAAGCTCTTGGTGCTGTCTTTGGGATAGTGAGTGAGCTCTCCCGAGATCTGGTCTTTTAGAAGTGTGGCACACCCCCTCCAATTCTCTCTCTCTCGTTCCTACTTTCACCATGTGGCCTGCCTGTTCCCTCTGTGCCTTCCTCCATGTTTGAAAGCTTCCTGAGGTCTCCCCAGAAAAAGATACCACTATACTCCCTGTGCAGCCTGCAGAACCATGAGCCAATTAGACCTCTTTTCTTTATAAATTACCCACTCTCAGGTATTTTTTATAGCAATGCAAGTATGGCCTAATACACCCACCATTTCTGAGGTATTTCTTATTTCTTAAAGATATAAGAGATATTTAACTTTCTCTCCACCTCTCCAAGTTCAGCATAATTATGAAAGCAATATAACAATAACAGTCAAAAGCATATACCCTAGCGTCAGACCTAAGTTCATCTCTCATATTCTTATGTAGGCAAATTACCTACAGCAGCACTGTCCAATGGGACTGTGTGCAATAATGAAAATGGTCTACATCTGCACCATCCAATATAATAGCCACTTGACACAGGTGTCTACTGAACACTTGAAATGTGGCTAGAGCTGCTGAAGAACTAAAGGTGTAGTCATTTAATTTTAATTAATAAATGTAGATAACCACATCTTACGATATAGGACAGTACAGACATAGAGTTTTCTCATCTGTAAAATGGAGATTGTAAGATTCCTTGTCTCTTTTTTTTTTTTTTTTTGAGATGAAGTTTTGCTCTTATCACCCAGGCTGGAGTGCACTGGTATGATCTCAGCTCACTGCAACCTCCACTTCCTGGGTTCAAGTGATTCTTCTGCCTCGGCCTCCTGAATAGCTGGGATTACAGGCTCCCTGCCATCATACAGAGCTAATTTTTTTGTATTTTTACTAGAGAGAGGGTCTTGCCATGTTGGCCAGGCTGATCTTAAATTCCTGACCTCAGGTGATCCACCCATCTTGGCCTCCCAAAGTGCTGGGATTACAGGCGTGAGTCACCGCACCAGGCTATCTCTTACATTATTAAATGATGTACTAAGAGAATGCATTGAAAATCTTAGTTCCCGTAAGTTAGGTATTATTACTTATTACATTAAATTGTATTTATACCTAAGCCTACCATACTTGAATACGTTTTGCCCTTTGAGAAGGTAATTTATCACTTAAGAATAAGTAAGTTTCTCCAGGACAGAGGCTAGGCCGTGTTCCTATTTGGGTCTGCAGTGCTTAGAAAAGCCTAGCACATAAGATATGCTCCATAACTGCTTTTTGAACTCAACTGAATAGAGCAGGTGATGATGTGGCTCTGTTGCTCCAAATAGAAGTGAATCCAAGTGAAACTCAAGTATGGTTTTTCTAATTTCCAGTGTCACATAAAGGCTTTGGACCAGAACTTGGTTTTGCTATTTTCTAGTTGTGTAACCTTAGGGAAATTGCCTGACTTCTTTGAACCTTGGAATTACCATCTGTAAAATGGTGACAATCCTGTCCACCTAATAGAGTTGAGTGGGATAATGCCAGACAAACAGAACGTTTGTGGGAACTCTCCGCTCCCTCTTTGCTTTTCTCCTGTGGTGGCTTCCGTGCTTGTCCAAAGACATAATTCTCTACACGGTAGTAAAGAGGTATGAACAGCAATTACCTCTTTCTTGCATAAAATTCAATCATTTTGGATTTCTTCTTCTGAACTTGCAATTTAAAAATGCAAATATTCCTGGAAAAATTTCTCCCTGGTCATCTCAGTCTTCCACACCTGAAAATACATAATGAACTTCTCCCTAACTATAGAGTGTTGAAGGAATATAAATTTTTATTTGAGTCTGGTGCTTATGAGTGCTAATTTTGGACTATGGGCTCCACACAGAGAAGACAGAGCTGGGTGCAGGGCTAAGGGAGAGTGACAGAAGGAATCCTGCTTTGAATAGGAAAAAAAAAAAAAGAAGAAGGGTAGCTAACGCATTGAAGCTGTATCCCAAATCACTATAGAAAACAGCCTAAAAGAAGAAAAACAGGGCTCCAGCAGACACTTAGACATAATTTTGGTTTCAAACTGTACATTTTAAATAATGTATAAGATTTTTAAAAATAGAATGTATATTGTTAGAATGCTTCAGCTCTTGAGACAAAAGGCTCTGTAAGAAGTCTCAGAGGTTATTTTTGCTTTTAGGCACTTCACAAAACTAGACACAATATTATGATTGAAAACTTGGGAGTCCTGGAACGCAGCCTTGTAACTAAGGACGCACTGGAATTTTATGAGGCACATTAGCCCTCCACATGAATTTAAGTGGTGCCAATTAAAGGTGGACTTATTTGGTACTTTTCTAAAGCTTTTCTCTCTGCAAAGATCAAAGTGTTATTTCATCAGCACTCACACAGGGAGGTTAAATGGCTTGCTAACAGTCACACTGGGAGCTGAGAGTGGGGCCAACATTTCTGGGTGAGCAGTCCTTAGGTCCTCCTGCCTGGGGATACAGCAGTCTCCTATCTGCGTTACCACACTGTAGAGAGGTGCTGTGCCTTCTTTTTTCCAGTGAGATAGAAGATTTCTCCTCTTGATAAATGGGGCAGACCAACTGTGACCTTGTGAAGATGAAAGGAGAGGGTGGGCCTCTAGGGAGCCTGAAAGTTGGGCCAAGGACTGGATGGGGCAGCACAGCACTAAACTACATAATAGCCACAAAGTCTTTAGGGTTCTGGCAAATCAAGGTCACCAAATAAAAAAAAGTATCCCTTTCAAATGACTTCTACAAAATGTGCCATTAGAAAACAACAACTACAAAAAAATGCCATTCAACTTCAGCATACAAATTTTGAGTCTTTCTATTTAGTGTTACTGATTAACAAAATATCAGAGGTGCTGGCATTACTCTGAAGTTCAAACCCTGACTTAGGTACATACCAGCTGTGTTACCTTGGGCAATGTACTTAACCTTTCTGTGCTTCATTTCCTTATCTATAAACTCAGAATAATAATAATAATAATAAAACTCAAAGCATTGTAGTATTAGGTGAGCTCATCCATACATAACACTTGAAATAGTGTCTGGTGCTACTAACAGTAAACCTGTATCCAGCTGATGTGTAGTAGACATGTGTGCTATTCATAGAGAAAAGTATTGTTGCTACTGCTGTTGTGGTTGCTGTTGAGATTATCTATGCTGGAGGATGGAAGGAATTAAAGTATTTTCAGGTCTTGGATGCCTCTAACATCTTAACTGGCCCTCACTATACACCAAACCAGAGGCTACCAAACTAAGGGTATGTGCGCCAGTTACAAACAAGGAAAGGGAGGCCAGATGGGACTGGCTTTCTGGGAATATGCCACTTTCTGAGAATCACTGGTAATAATAATGCTGCTCCACTATCCTGAGCTGCAAGAGTAGTAATAGTGCTATGGAGGAAGCCAGTTGGATGAGCAGGAAGCTTGGCACCAAGTTCACATGTCCTATGGGAAAGAACAAGTTTAAGCTAAACACAGCTCCTGGGCATGGAGGTTAAACTCCATAAAGCTCTGGTTTATCCTCCCCACTCTGCAGTAAGACCGTGCTGAGATGACTCCAGCAAGGCCTGATATTAAAAACACCAACAATAGCCAGGGCCTAAGTCCCAGAACCTCTCGGGTGGGAACAAGGAGGAAAAGTTGGGAATGAAAAAATTCATATTTTTCCTCTCATTATGGACCCAGTGAGAGGCAACTGTTCAATCAGGAGAGGAGCAGCCAAGCTTTCCTAATAAGCAAAAGTTAAGCATAAATTCATTTACTTTACTTAGAATCAGATGAAAAATAGTGTCAGAAATAATTCACTTTTATTTTTCTTATAACATTAAACAATGGTAATTATAAGAAAAATCACCTGACTGCAAAGCCTTTTAACAGTTATATTTAAAAATAACATTAATTGCCTCTAAACTGGTCAACAGCCACAAAAAAAGATGTTCTTAATGCAAATGTATTTCATTCTATTATGGCAATAAAAGTTGCAACATTAGTCACTGGTGTCCTGAATTATTTCTCAACGGTGAGAGTTTGCTCTTTGAGTTGAAAATTGACACCGGCAGAAAAGAAGAGACGTGTGGAACCGGAACAACACAGCAAAGGGTGCTGCCTTGGCATTAGAAACAGAGTACCACGCCCATATTGCCCAAGCTGGTGGCCAGAGATTAGAACTGTGAGTTATCTTTCCCACCTAGCAGACTGGGCCCCCACTTTGCCTTTTAAACAGACCACTGAGGCATCAGACCATGAACCTTAAAGGGGCCACACTCTGCTAGTTGCCAGGGTTTGTGCTATCTCTCTCTCTCCCTCCATCTCTCTCTGTCTATCTTTTTCTCTTTCTCTGCCTGACTCTCCATTCCTTATTCACATGACCCAGGGATGAAAGAGGACTGCTTTCCTCATACATTGCACCCTCTCTGCCTAGGATCTGCAAGTAACCCTGTTCTAAAAGAAGGTGAGGTGGCAGGAGGGCATAGCACGAGAGAGCGCACAATGGACTTCCCAGAGAGACAAAAAGATCAGGGAGATTTAGAACTTCTCAGTTCTTCGTTCTGCCGCTGTACACATGCCAGGTGATGCTCACATGCCACATAACTTAGAACTCTGCATCGTTCCCTCTCATTTCAGTGCGAGAGAGGGAAGGTATTACTGAAATAACCTTGGATTTGGCCCAATTGATTTTTTTTTTTTTAAGGAAATCGTTTGCAAACTTCATTACCCGATTAGAGAGAACACTGCAATCACAACTGATCAAAGCATGGAGCCAGGCAATACTGAAATGCAGATTCATTGCCTCAGGCACTGGTCAAAGGCAGATAAAGCAAGAGTACCTTTCTTCTTCTAGCAGATCAGTGAACTTTCAATCCAGGCATTAATGCATAGAAAAGCAACTCCTCCCATCAGGAAAACCAGGAGTCACTAATTCGCCAGGGGTTCCTTTATTGTCCTCCAGGCCAGAAAACTTTCCCCAGGGAACCAGTCCAATCTGCCATCACTATTTTTTTCTTTTTATAGAATCAGGGGGTCCACATGCAGGTTTGTTACAGAAATCTATTGTGTAATGGTGAGGTTTGAGATTCTAGTGTACCAGGTTTAGAGAAGCCAGAGTCTTTAAAATTGTACAATGTAAAAAGAAGTCGAAGATATGTTTAAAATCTAACATATGTTGAAAGCTATGATGGCAAAATACATTCTATCCAGACTGAAAGTGAAAATAAAATTCTCTTTTCAGATAATGTCTTTTTTGTTGCTTCATGCTCATTTCTACCTGGGTCTTCAGGGCTCACCTTTGTCTCATTAGCGCTGCCTCCACTACAACAGTTCAGCAACTGAAGGCAGTTATTTGGAAGCACAGTACAAGCACCAAACACAGTAGCCAAGTTGAACTTCACAAATTGGAGAATATGCCCTCTAGTTGGTTTTCAATTGAGTAAATGGGATTTCATTACAAAGACAATGCCTGTGAAAGTGCTTGGGCAGGAAACAGCCCTCCCAGTATAGTACCTATAGATTCAAACTATGTGGCTGAGAAGGGACTTAGGACTTTGCAATATACAAGGATTAAAAAGATCTTTACAGAGCATTTTGTCTGCACAGTATATTTCTGGAAGGATACAATGGAAACTAGTGGCAGTGGTGGCCTCTGGAGAGGATGAACCGGGTATCAAAGGGACAGAGGATAGAAAGAAACTCACTGTTCACAGTATACCTTTTAGTACACTTTAAATTTGAAACTATGCATATGTATTACCTATTCGTAAAGTAATAATTTTAAAAAGCAAATGAATGGGCTGTAATCCCAGCACTTTGGGAGGCTGAGGCGGATGAATCACCTGAGGTCAGTAGTTTGAGACCAACCTGGCCATCATAGTGAAACCCCATATCTACTAAAAATTTAAAAACTCAGCTGGGTGTGGTGGTGCACACCTGTAATCCCAGCTACTCAGGAGGCTGAGCAGGAGAATTGCTTGAACCTAGGAGGTAGAGGTTGCAATGAGCTGAGATCCCACCATTGCATTCCAGCCTGGGTGATGGGGCAAGACTCTGCCTCAGAAAAAAAAAGAAAAAGAAATAACTACTCAAATCTATTATGGATGCTTTACATTCACTTCTGAACTTACAATCTTTATTTGTAACTACCAGAAACTTCTCCATCTAGAGGTTCCAGCCATGGGCACCTCAAAGACATTATACGCCAAACCCAAATTCTCCTCGTCCCTCCCTCTTTTCTTTCCTCTTCCCTCCCAGCCTGATCCTCCTCCAATATTGTCGGTCATTAATAGAAAGGACTTCCCACTCAGCTTCCCAAACAAAACCCTTAGCCTTACCTTAGGGGCCTTCTCATCGTCTCACCCCTACTGTAGTCACCAAACATTGTTACTTCCATCTCCGTGGTGTTAAGAGGGCATCAAATAGATGCCCTCTTGTACTATGCTGCTGACCTCTTCTAGCTCCACACCTTATGAACTATATTCCTTCATAGAATGTAGTTCCCCAGATGGTTTTCCATGTTGCTCATTCTCAACAATTTCTTAGCCCTCAACCGCAGTCATTTTTCTCCAATACGCTTACCCAATTATTCCTAAGAACCTTGGATAGTTCCCTGTTGCCTACAGAATTAAGTCCAAATGTCCTAGTTTGATAAATGGTCATTTAATACATGGCCTGAAGATACATTTCATCCCTAATACATAAACTGTACCCTGGCTATTCTGTTCTAACAAGCCTTGCTCATGTGTGCCTCTTGCGTGTCTCCACAACTTTTCACTTGCTGTTTTCCCTGACTCGGAAAGCTTCCCCTTCCCTCCCCACCCAGCCTTGTCCAAAAATGAAATTTCTGCTCATCCTTCCAAGCTCTCACTCAGGTTATACATTTCTGAAAAGGCTTTAGGTACTGTGCCTTTCTTTGTGCTCTCCAGCACTTTTTACACACACTGATTATAACTCTAACCACACTATTTCCTAATTATTTATGTTTCTATCTCCACTGCCAGAATGTGAGCTGCTTTAAAAAAAAAAAAAAACGGCTGCTGTATTTTATTTATCTCTGAATCCACTGCACTGCCCTGCTAGCATTCCACATAAATGTTTGCTGAATGAATTGACCGAAAGTACTTTGGTAAAAATGTTAACACATTATCCTCTGTAGCTAAAATCTCATTTCTTTGCCTCTCTCTCTCTGCATACCTATTGGCACGCTATCACAGGTCTCAGGAGGGCCAGTTATTCAAAGGGAACTAACAAAGTGCCTTCTATTTGTAAACAGAGCCATTTGTAAACCCTCTGGGCTAGATTTAGAGATTGCCTTTCTGACTCTGACAGTGCTCCTTTGAGCACTCACTCCACTGAAAGAAGCACTTCTTTACCAAATGTCTGGAGTCCTATAAGTAACCTTTGTTTATCCTGAAAACACTTTCAGGGAAGCTGAAAAAGCTTTAAAAAAATATACTGACCCTACAGGGACCTACCTGGACAGTAAGCTTTATGCCAGCCTAGGAAGGGGAGGGGTGCTTCAGAGACTTGACTTATCCTTACTCACTTCCACTACCATCAGCTACTTAACTGCCTGAACCTCAAAAGCTTCTCTGCTCCCCAGTGAAGAACATGGCAACCCATTAACCACAAGTGCATTCAAGTAAAACAGCATTGTAAGCATACGCTGAGTGACCTGAAGAACAGTGGGGTAAGATTAAAGCAAGGCACACATTTTAATGGAGCCCAAGAAGGTAAAAAAACCCCACAGCTCCCAGCCTCAGGGTCTTTGCTTCTGCTGTCCTCTTGACCTGGAATTCTTCATCCCATCATATCCACATTCACGTCTTTGCTCAAACGTTGCCTACCAAGAAGTTGTCCTGACCCAATCCAAAAAAGCAGCGCTCAGGATTCTCCATCTCCTCCCCACGATCTATTTGTCTTCACAGCACTTATTAGCACTTCATGGTAGCACTTACACCTGACACCATATTCCCTGTCTATCTGTCTATATGCTAACCATTATCTTCACCATTCACCTGGAAGGGCAGGAATGCTGCCTCATTCCCAGATAATCCAAGCAAGTAGTTGTCTCCCAGTAAACGCTCGTTACATTCTTTAAAGAACTCAAAGAAATACGATAAGGTCATTTCACACTCATAGACTGTACAGTCCCATGTGTGATTAGGCCAGATGATTAACATGCGGGAGTTCCCAGCTTACTCCTACTTCCTACCCATGACAGAGCAGTAGCATCACCTCTTAGCTTCTCTCTCCCACTCCTAGCTTACCCATTGTCCAGGAGAGAATGAATAAAAGCCCCAAAGGAAAACTGACAGAACCAGAGAAGAATGACAAACTTCATATATACCTGGAGGTGATGGGCAGGATTAGAGGAATGTTTAAGAAACTGAAATGGCAGGGAGAGCAAAGCACAGAGTTTGGAGTTTGGAGGTGATGAAAAAGATGAGAGAGGATTACTAATGAGTTGCTATGGTGTGTGCACATGAGCCTCCTTCACATGAAAGAGGCCTCCTGACGAGAGAGGCACACATGTTCTGACCATGTGTTGACGTCTACTTTACACTTCTGTGCCTTCTCTTCCTCATCAGAAATGGAGATCTGGCCAAGCAGATGGCTCAGTGTCAGGATAAAGCTAGAGCAACCAGCCAGAGCTGGAATAACAGCCAGAGCTGGAATAACAGGGGCCCCAGTGGACCCAGCTGAGGAGTCTAATCCTTCAATTAGCCCTTTTTTCTGTAGGTGAATGATGTGACTCTCATTGGCTCAAAGAAATTAGTTTGGAAGTACAACAGGGCCTAAGTCATTTTCAAGAAAAGTGATCATTGACCACTTTATGGTGTGGTGGTCTCTGTCCAGGCGGGGCTTTAATGTAGGTACTCACGGTTCCGGAGTATAAAGGGGATCTGAGCCATGCCGGATGTACTGGGTACAGTGGAACACTCTGTAGGCCAGTCCCGCCAGAAAGTCTCGTGGGCTCAGGTATCCAGCCACCGGCCTCACGGTGAAGCCAGACCTTTCTAAAAAGGCAACAGAAAGAGCCAACTCAATATTAACCCAGCAAGACTTGAGGGCCCAAGCAGGAACTTCTACTATTTATAAGGAAGATCCAGAAACAAAGTCATCAAGATCATAAACCTCTTGACAACGGAATGATGGATACTGTTAACAGCTATCATGTTTGGTGCTTCTGATGACTAAAATCCCTCTCAAAATGGTTTCCAGGGGAATAAGACATTCAATAAAGTGAAAAAAAGGGTGAAAAAAGTATTCAGATATTTAAATTCAGAAGCCCAATTAGCATAAGAAATCTCAGATAAATCTATTACAATCTAAAGTGACACTTAGGACGCATTACCTAGTATCTTTCTAAGAGACATACTGAGGGATCTCTTCTGTGTGCATGTGTTCAGTGACACACAGATAAGGCACCCTTCACTAGCATCTTCAAATCAGTTCACACTGTGGCTTCCTATTGCCAATACCTGCTAACTCCTTCATTCCATATTGTTATTTCTGTGATATTATATCAATGACCATGATTTGAAGAGGTACACCAAAGCCCTACATGCTCTATTGGTTTATGGTAAGAGGAAACAAAGTAAGAACACAATAAAGTCTATAAAACTGCCCCATACCACTAATTCAACTAGGTTGTGAGTCATCGGTGTTCTCAGTCTAAGGGCTACCTAATGTTTTCTTCTCAAGAAGGCCCAGAAAACTTACAACAGAAGGAATATTCTCTCTTTTTTTTTTTTTGGAATGCACATTTTATCCAAATGTCATATAGAGTCGCGCATTGCTTAATAATGAGAAAATATTCTGGGAAATGCATTGTTAGGTGATTTTGCTGTTGTGTAAATCTCAGAGTGTACTTACACAAACCTAGATAATACAGACTACTCCTGGGCTACAAATTTGTACAATACATTACTGTACTAAATACTGTAGGCAATTATAACCCATTAGTAAGTATCTGTGTCTCTAAATATATCTAAACATAGAAAAGGTATGGTGAAAATATGGTATTACAATCTCATAAGATCACCGCTATGCATGTGGTCCATTGTTAACTGAAAAGTCTATATGTAGCACATGACTGTACTTTTAAGTGGCTGTTTTATGTTCTGTTCTCTTCTCACAACAGCAGTTCTATTTTTTAATATAAATGTATATATTTAAAATGTATAACTTGATGTTTTGATACACACATACAGTAAGTCCTCAACATTGTCAGTAGGTTCTCGGAAATTGCGACTTTAAGTGAAAGGACATAAAGCAGGTTGAAGAAACCTGTTGAAGAAACATCATTTTCTTCAACATTGTATTGTCATAATGCTGATGAGGGGAAAAATTGGTTTTGTTATACATTGTTTCACTTTAAGTCACAGTTTTCAAGAACCTCTCGATGACGTTAAGTGAGGACTTACTGTAATAGTTAAATGATTACTACATTCAAGTTCATTAACACATCTGTCTTCTCATATAGTTGTGTGTGTGTGTGTGTGTGTGTGTGTGTGTGGTAAGAGCACATAAAATTTACTCTTGTAGCAAATTTCCCTTATGTAATATGGGATTATTAACTATAGTCTTCATGCTGTGCATTAAATCCCTAGATTACTGGGCACTGTGGCTCACACCTCTAATCACAGCACTTTAGAAGGCCAACCTGGGTGGATGGTTTGAGGCCAGGAGTTGGAGACCAACCTGGGAAACATGGCAAAACTTCATCTCTACTAAAAATAGAAAAATTAGCCAGTATGGTGGCATTCACCTGTAGTCCCAGCTACTCGGGGACTACAGGTGAGGCATGAGAATTGCTATAGCCTAGGAGGTGGAGGTTTCAGTGAGCTGAGATTGCACCACTGCACTCCAGCCTGGGCAACAGAGCAAGACTCTAAGAAATAATAATGAATGAAAAAGATATCTAGACTCATTCATCCTACCTACCTGCAACTTTGTACTTTTTGACCAATATCTCCCCACTTACCCCACCTCCTGCCCCTTGTAACCACTGTGTATTTAACTTTTCCATATTCCACATATAAGTGAGATAATGCGGCATTTTTCTTTCTGTGTCTGGCTTATTTCACTTAGCATAATGTCCTGGAGGGCTATTCTTATCCTTGATGCCAGCATTGTAAAGGTTCCCATTCTGAAAACGTCAACTCATTAGGCGACTATGATAGAATGGTTGAAAATGATCTTAAGAGGCAAGAACCAACCAAGCTTATAAAACAAGCCCATCCTGGGATTTCTGGTACCTGCATGGAAATAACCTATTCTCAGGCCTCCTCAGACCCGTAATTCAAACAGCATTATGTTCATTGCAAAAGCTTTCACTATGGATTATTCCCTGGTGAATATCAAAAAGATAAGTGTATTTTCTTCTTCTTCCATATTACATCAATTAAGCCAGTATATCCCACACATGGGGCATATGTAACAGTACACAGAGGAACTTTTTTTATTTTAATAGTTATGTATCTTATTTTTATGTGAATTAGAAAAAATATGAAACCATGACATCAAGAACTTTGAATTTGAAGATATCATTGCTTTAAAAGTTTCTGTTTTAAATAAATTAGGTATTTTAAAAGTGAGTCAATGTAATGATATAGGAACACCTACACTTACATCATACTGGCTACATGCCAGGGAGTGACACAAACTAGGCCATATATCCAGTTCACCAAGGGTTGTGGAAAACAGTAATGAAAGAAATAGCTAAGACTCTGCTATGCTTAATATGTTTTAGGCACATTAGGCCTTTAAGGTATATCAATTAATTTCTCCTCCCAACCACCTTGTGAGGTAGATGAAATTACTATCCCCCTTGAGAGAGGAGGAAACAGAGATACAGAAAGGTTAAGGTGACTCTTCTAAGGTCACCTAGTTAGGAAGTGACAGAGTGGGTATTAAAGTCCTGATATTCTACATCTAGGATCTATGCTCTAAGCCCCTATACCATACTGCCTCTCATAAGAATATTAATCTGGGGCCAGCCACAGTGGCTCACATCTGTAATCCCAGCACTTTTGGAGGCCAAGGCAGGTGGATCACCTGAAGTCAGGAGTTTGAGACCAGCCTGGCCAACATAAAGAAACCCCCTGCCTCTACTAAAAATACAAAAATTAGCCTGGTGTGGTGATGCATGCCTGTAATCCCAGCTACTTGGGAGGCTGAAGCAGGAGAATTGCTTGAACCTGGGAGGTGGAGGCTGCAGTGAGCTGAGATCACACCATTGCACTCTAGCCTGGGCAACAAGAGTGAAACTCTATCTCAAAAAAAATACGGCAATAACTATGAGATGACATTCTAACTATCAGGGTTTGGGAAACAGCACAGTAAAAAGCTATCCCCATATAAGGAGCTTTTAGTAAAGAGGTAATATTAATTTAGCTCTGTGGGAAACCAAGAGGAAATGATGGGAGAATACAGTCTAGTGAAGCAACAACATAAGGCATGAGGTAATTAGGTGCTAATTAAGTGATACTGATCAGTAGTTCTCAATCTCTTTTCCTCAGTAACAAATATAGTAGATGATGTTCACACATAACACAGAATGAAAGAGTGGGAGAGGTCATGGTGGCTGCTATGATCGAGATTCATGGAGGAGGCAGGACTTGCTCTGAGTCCTGAAGAATAAGTAGAATTTGAGTAGGTGGAGAAGAGATGAAATTTTCTAGAAAAGAACAGAGTTTACTCTCTTTCTAGAGAGAGAGTTTTCTCTCTTTATCTCTTTCTAGCAAAGACAAAGAGAGTCCACAGCAAGGTCAGAGGGTTTGTACAGGGCAGTTGCATCAGGAAACTTACTTGGAAACCTGGGTCAGGGCCTCAGATTGAGGCTGAACTGTTCAGACTTGAGAGTATAAAAGAGGGATCAGCAAACTATCACCTGCAGGCCAAATCCAGCTCACTGCCTGTTTTTGTACACCCCATAAGTAAGAACAGTTTTTGTTTGTTTGTTTGTTTGTTTGTTTTGAAACAGAGTCTCACTCTGTCAACCAGGCTGGAGTGTAGTGGCACAATCTCAGCTCACTGCAACTTCTGCCTCCCAGGTTCAAGCAATTCTTGTACCTCAGCCCCACAAGTAGCTGGGACTGCAGGTGCCCACCACCATGCCCAGCTAATTTTTGTATTTTCAGTAGAGACAGGGTTTCACCATGTTGGCCAGGCTGGTCTCGAGCTCCTAACCTCTAGTGATCCATCTGCCCTAGGCTCCCAAAGTGCTGGGATTACAGGCATGAGCCACCACACCCAGCCAGTTTTTATATTTTTTAATAGACACATTTAAATGGCCATCAAACTACCTATATAATAGCCTTGATTTTGCCTCTTGGCCCAAAAAGCCTAAAATATTTATTATCTGGCCCTTTACAAAAAATGTTCGCCAGTCCCAGTGAAAACAAGAGGGAGTCAATGATCATTTCTAAGCAGAGATGTCAGCAAAAAAGTAATGCTTTCGAAAGTATTGTTTATAGGCAGTGGGCAGGAGAGTTAAGGGAAGAAAATATAAGCATCAAGGTTAGAAAATGATGAGGACCTCCATTTGGGTGGTAACAGTGGAATAGAAAGAAAAGGATAGATTCACCATGTGTCATAAAGCCATAAGTGGCAATAGGGGGAGTCTGTGGTAGGCTAAATAATGGCCCCCCCCAAGAATGCCTACATTCTAATCCCCTGAATCTGTGAATATGTTACCCTACATGGCAAAACAGACTTTGCAGATGTTGTTAACTTAAGAATCTTGCGATGGAGAACCTGTCCTAGATTATTTGGGTGGGGCCAATATAATCATAAGAGTCCTTACAAGAGGGAGGAAGGAGGGTCAGAGTCAGAGAAGGAGATGTGACAATGAAAGCAAAAGGTTGGAGTGATGCAAGGAAGGGGCCACAAGCCAAAGAATGCAGGAGAACTCTAGAAGCTGGAAAAGGCCAGGGCACAGAAGCCACCAGAAGAAATGAGCCCTGTAACACCTTGATTTTAGACTTCTGATCTCCAGAACTTGTGTTGTTTTAAGTCACAAAGTTTGTGGTAATGTGTTATAGCTATTATTGGACACTAACACAAAGAAGGACTGATTATGGGCAGAGGTGGGGATAACATGGGTAAGAATGCAGAGGAGTCTTTAGAGGCAAGACTGATGAGTGTAGAGAAAAAATTACTGATAGAAACTGAGAAAACAAGGAAGAAAGCAACTTCCAGGAAAGAAAGTAGGCAAAGAAGTTTTTGCTTTTGGAACTATTGCACTTGAAAGAAGAGAGAGAAAAGAGCAGAGAATTCAAGGACTTAAGCACAATGAAGAACAGAGGAAGAAATGGGACCACATGAAACTTTGGCTTTTCCTCCAACCCCTCACAAGCCTATTTCCTAGCTATTGTTCCAAGGGGGTGTTGTCAGTGAAGAAACCCAGACAGTGTGAAATGATGTCACCGTATGAGTCATCATGTTCTCTAGTGTAATATTAGCAACAAGTACAGTCCCTGGCACACAAATTATAATGTAAAGTATTGATCAATCAGTTGACTGATTGATTGACTAGTTGTGTTACCAGAAAGAGGTCCCATTCCAGACTCCAAGAGAGGAATCTTGGATATCACACAAAGAATTCAAGGTGAATTAATAAAGTGAAAGCAAGCTTATTAAGAAAGTAAAGGAATAAAAGAATACTCCATAGGCAGAGCTCTGGCATGGATCACTGGTTGCCCATTTTTATGGTTACTTCTTGATTATATGCTAAACAAGGAGTGGATTTTTCATGAGTTTTCTGGGAGAGTGGTGGACAATTCCCAGAACTGAGGGTTCCTCCCCTTTTTAGACTATGTAGGGTACCTTCCCAACATTGCAATGGCATCTGTAAACTGTCACGGCACTGATAGGAATGTCTTTTAGCATACAAATGCCTTATGATTTGAGTATAACCAGCAGTGAGGCTGACCAGAGGTCACTCATTGCCATCTTGGTTTTCACGGGTTTTGGCTGGCTTCTTGACTGCAGCGTTTTATCAGCAAGGTCTTTATGACCTGTATCTTGTGCCAACTCCTGTCTCATCCTGTAATTCAGAATACCTTAACCTCCTGGCAAGGCAGCCCAGCAGGTCTCAGCCTTATTTTACCCAGCCCCTACTCAAGATGGAGTTACTCTGGTTCAAACGCTTCTGACAGTTGCCTGATTTCCTCTAGAGGAAAGTCACTAATGTTCATTACCCATACGATTTCATCATTCAGTACATAATTTTTAACAAAGCAAATGAAAAGGCACCTTTGAAGGTCGTTTCATACCCAGGTAGCCCAGCATGGTAGCTCCTGGATCAGAAAAAGCTCAGAGCTGAACTTGCAAACATCCTTTGGGTTTTTTCATTTATAGCAGCCAACCACAAAGAGGCCTCAGCAAGCCCCTGAGCTGCGAAAACAGCTGAGTCCATCTCCCCTGCCCAGGGACCGTGTCCTGCTTCCCACAGGTGGCCACAGGTAATTTTAAATTACTATTTTTTTCTTTTTTGGAAAAAGAACCATTGCTGCAACCTGTGTCCTTGGAAGGCAATTGAGGATATTGACCAATAAGAGACAGTCTGTGTGAGCTCTTACCTTTCAGAAACATGGAGACATCTTCGAGTTGAGGCACATTGTCCTCTCTGTAGCCACAGTATTTAGTCAGCAGAGGGAAGTTTTTCAAATACTCTCGGCAGGCATGAGTGGGATAGAGTTTGGAGAGCTCCCGGAATACAATGCCCCAAGTTTTAGTTTCTTCTTCAGTATACTCCACCCTGGGAATGGGCTGACCACTGGGCAGGAGAGAAGAAAAATAAATGAATCCAGCTTTGAATCGCTGAGTTAAGAATTTTCTCACCTTAATACCTGTCGTTAAGTCAGACTCTGGCGGAGCGGAACACATGCCACATGTCTGAAAGGACCCCATTAAGTACTGTTTTTTAAAGCAAATGCTAAACTTCTAATGTTGTGCATATGTATTTGAATTTCTATATAAATTATTTTGTAAATAAGTTATATCTTCACACATCCTTAGAGAAATGTCATAAGATTTATGTTCTTAAACTGAGATGGGTAACAAGTAAAAGTTCTGGGTTAGAAGGAACTGGTTAAGGTACAAAACTATTCTCTGGGAGCATTTTCTGCAAACACCTGACAACAGTAATAAATAAATGTTTTGTCTCTTAAAAATCAAATTGCTCTGTGAGTTCTCTTTGTCCCTTGCCCAGACTCACCCTAATCTTCAAGTGTAACTTTGAGATTATTTGTTCAATGTCCAAAATGTCTGGGAGACACTGCAAGATTGTGCTGAATTTAAAAGTGAGAGTTTTGCAAACCACAAAATAAGTAGCATTCATTGCAGGTCATGGTGAAAGATACACACATTAAGCCCCCTCAGAGGACGTCAGCAAACTTTCTGTAAACGCCCAAAGAGTAAATATTTTAGGCTTGTGGGTCACATGGTCCGTGTCACAACTGTTCAATTCTGCCACCATATCTCAAAAGCAACCATACACAATAACAAATGGATGTAGGTGTATTCTGATAGAACTTCCTTTATTTGGCCCATAAACAGTAGTGTGCTGATGACTTGTTTAGAATGTTGAAACATGGTGCTGGACTGAAGTGGTCAGAGAGAGCTTCCTGGAGGAGGTACAACTTGAGCTGAGACTTTTTGGCCAGGTAGGACCTGCAGGTTCCAACAAAAAGAAAGTGAGGAGAAACTGGTGCCCTAATGTAATAGCAGCCAGCAGCCACAAGCAAGGAACATACCTGTGATGCAACTAGAGATGGGTAGAAGGAGAATACAAACATGTGCTTTTGTAAGCTGTTGCTTGAGGGGCCTGAATCTGAATTTAGTCTCTGATTAAGATGCCTATTCTGAAACTCAGTTAGGGTTTGAGAAAATCTCTCATGACATACTTAACAGCCACCTGCAGCACGCCCTCACTTCCCACCCTGGCCATGCATCAGAACTTCTGCCTCTGCAATTAATAAATATACATGTACAACATATGGAAGTCCAAACATAAACACATAGAACTAGGAGTTGTGCCCTGCAACCTACAAATCCAGCCCATAGCAGATGGTCACCACAGGAACCCATGCAGAGATAGCAACTGTCACTCAGGGTTGCTGCAACTGGGGTGGGGCGCATCTTCAATGAGCTGGGATCATTCAGGAGCACCCCGGAGGCAGAGAAAAATGAGATAGAGGATGATAACAAGAATATACTATCAAACAGATCCCCTAGCTGCCTTCCTCCTCCCCAACCATCTACCTATTTCAGTGTTCCTGCCAAAATACTTTCTGTTTAAGGTTCAGGTTCAAACGAAGTTTCTCCTGTCCCCAAATTATTTTTGTTTAAAAAAATTAATTGCAGTATATGAGGGATGAGGGAATAACACATACTGAAGAAAAAAAAGCAGAACTTCTCATTTGCTTTCTCTAAATACCAAGACTAGGGATTTCGCAAACCAAATTAGGACAAGATTAGCCTTGTTTAAATTTGGCTGTTGATAACAAATAAAAAATTACAACCTGACAAATATTTGCTGGGAAGATCAAGACTTCTAAGACCTCATACCTGTGATGAATTTGAAAGAAAGCTTGAAATGAAATGACAAAAATAGAAAAGATGTAAGGAAATAAGCGTATAAATGGTCTGCCTCTGGTTCCAGAAAATTCAACTAAATCGATTTGAGTTGAGGAAGCCAATAAAGCTAATAAGGGCTGTGCATGATCAGAAGGTAGGAAAGCAATGAGGCTGAGACAATAAAGGAAATATTGTGAAACCATTTGAGAAGAATGGTTAGGTCAACTTTTCCCTTCAATACTAATCTGCAAACATGCAGCATTTCAGAGGGGAACTGAATATTCAAAAGGCAGAAAGAGTTCAAGTGTGAATTAGGATAGTAAGAAAGAGTTACACAGGTCTGTTACTTAATAATGAACTTCTAGTGTTGCAGACTTGGGATATGCGTGGTCATGTATGTTGTCAACTGTTCTGTTTGTCTGTCCTGGGTAACTTGGTCTGCTCTTTGAGTTAACAACTGGTGCAATGTACTGCTGCTACCTTAAACCCATGTTAAGTCTGCCTCCAGTCATATCAACAGATTTCTTATGATTTCTCACACCACTCTAACCCCATACCCCAAGTAACTCTTCAAGGTAAATATTTAAAAATCAGTTTTATCACAAAGCAAATACTAGTTTTATCTACTTCATTTCTATTGAAAATATCCAAAATACAGAAAAAGTAAGAAAGTTCCCATTTTTCTATGTAGTTAACACAAGCATACAGTAACAGCTGATATTTGAGAGTTTTCTATGTGCCAGGCATATGTTTAAGGTTAAGTGTTTTCATATGAATTGACCCATTTGATTCTCACAATCTCATGAGGTAGGTACTATTACTATCTCCATTTTATGAATGGGGAAAGTGAGGCTCAGAGAAATTAAGCTGCTTGCCTAAAATCATGGATTCAGGCTTAAACCTAGTCAGTCTAGCAAAAGACTGGCTGTAGTCTTAATGAATTACTATACACAAATTAAATTAAAAACTTTACTCCAGACTGATGGAGTAAAATTGATTTTTCACACCCCAACTTATTTTTCACATACTTATCTAAAATAAGGTTTATAGCTGTGCATATCCGTATGTAGAAAATTTCATATACAATTATATGTAATCATGATACTAGTATATATTTGTGGATAACAAAGACTACTTTCATATTCATTCACTCATTTAAACTTCTCAGTAAGACTGTGAGGTTTTACCAGGCTCCCCAACAAAATAAACGTGTTTGGGGCACCAGGAATGCAGGGCACTCACATTTTTTTAGAACTTTGAAATTTGACATTTGGGGGGAAAAAATCATAGTCGTGGGGAAAATCAGAATGTGTTGTATTTCTTTAAATTTTTGCAAATCATGTTATGAGAAGGGAGCCAGAGGGGTGCCCTGGTCTTTTCAGAGCCTTTGATATATACTTGCATATCATTATGCATCTTTCTATGGGCACATGTTGTAATGTATATATAACAGAAGTCATATTCCAGCATCCTACAACTCTGCTCTGGTTCAAAACTAAAGTTATGTAAGGACTCCACATTCTAGAGAAATCCCCCAGCAGCTGAAGCCAACCATCTCTTTACAGGGCTTGGTGAGAGGTAGCACAAATGGCCCTACAACCAGCAAACTCCTCCTGTACCACCTGTACCACACCCTCCCCAGACCTCATCCACCAGCCTACTAGGGAACAAAAGATGCTCAGCATAGTGAGGAGGGCAGTGTTTGAGGAAAAGGGAAGTTTCTTTCCTCCTCTCTAAGTCAAGACAACAGGCTGCTCCCTGATAGAGCACCTGAGAGAAGTGGAATAGGGCACTTTCTTTCCCAAAAAGACCCTTACTCGGCAGCAGGATCCAGGCCTCTGAGGGGTGCCAGCACTGCAGAGTAGGGGACCAACAGTCTTTGGGAGAGTGTCTGGAGGCCTGGGAGGACAATGTACCATGGGAAGCCTAGATATATGTCCTCTGAAATTTGAGGTTCACGTGAACATGAAGCCTAACGCCCAGCAAAACGTAGACATTAATGTGGGACCCAATGTGGTGTGCCTGTGAGAAAGATGGAAAAGTCCCATGCCATCCAGTTCTGCTCAGTTCTCAGGAGGCAGAAGACACCACAGTGGTCCCCATCGCCGCCATAAAGAAGCTCTGAGGGCTGCCCCAGTTATGGCATGTCACTGACAAGGCCAAGGGAAGCAGAGTACCTTTCTGCAGCAGTGGTGGTGAGGGAATGGTCTTCCCCAAGAAAACTGTGCATAACACCATTTCAGCGGAGAACACTCTATGAAAAAGGATTTGTCAGAACCAGGGTGAGCATGGCCTGAGACCTGCTCACCACTGACATTCCAGCAAGCATGTAAAAGGGCCTCAGCCTCCTCCCTCCCTCCTTGAAGCCTCCAACTCTAGAAGTACTAGATCCTAGAGAATAGAAGGAAAATGTCTCAGAACCAGAGAACCCCCCAAAACACACACACACAAACATCCACACACATTCATCCAAATAACTGTGGGGGAGGGAGGATATACTTTGAATCAGGTTTAACATTAATATTTTTTAAATGAACAAGACCAGGTCTTAAATACCCAAACGAGACTATACTAGTAATTGAAAATGACAAAAAATTAGATGTTGCTAAGGAACTTGCTTCCCAGCAGGAAAGTAGGATTCAACTGAATACAGTTGAAAGTAAAGAGTGGGAAAAATAAAACTATTTCATGTTGCTATAAACACCTACAAGATCATATTCCTCAACAAACTAATTATGTGTAAATATTATAATTGGCTATCTAGAGAGTCTCCTTCATTTATATGGAATTATTTGGGATTACAGCCTTCTCAATAACCACCAAAATTATAATTCACAGGTTTTTAACTTGCTGGAAAAAAAGACAAATGGGAGTTTTAGTAGTTTACATTCCCTGCAGATTCTGCCCTCTTGTCAAAGAATGGCAATCTCTAAGATTTTATAAGCATTGATACAGACCAGTGTTCAGTGAGGACAGTACTAGAAAGAGGCTAAAATGGTCACCATGGGGATGTCGACTTGAAAATAGGGAAAACTTCCTGGTGGATTATGTTACTCAGAGATGACTAAGAACTTTCTTTGAAAATATTGAAGCCTGTGGGAGGTATTTGTCTGCCTGTATGGTTAAACCCCACTCTTCCTAGAGACAGGGAGATGATTCTGAAAAACCAGGCTTGTGCCTGCAGAGGAGGGAGTAGAAAGTGCATAGATAAATCTAATTGAGGGCAGGTACAGATCTGGCTATTCTGTGTGAGTCCTGAGCTTGTTAGAGCAAAGTTGTTTAACAAACACATTTTTGACTTAGAAATCCAGGGACATAAACCCCACTGAGACTAAAATTGTGGAAGTTTTTTCTACAGCCAGATGAATAAGCAACAATGCTTTTATTTTATTTAGCTATTGTTTCATCTTCTCCTCCAGCAGGTCCAACGGCAAGCTATTTTTCTTACACATTTTTTTAAATTAGGGGAATTGGAAAATACTCGATTGTGATGCTATATCCCGGCTGCCTCCTGGAGTCCTTGCTGCTAGAATTCCTAATATGAGATGCAGTTTCTCAGCTTGTGTTATCTTTAGAGGAACTTCAGTGTGTGGAAGCAATTCACATATTCATTGGAGGAAGATGTGACAGGCTGCAATTGTTAGTATTTACATCAAGATGGCAAGACTGTCTGAAACGCAACATTAATTATGTTCTTTGAAAGCATCCAGATTTTCTCAGTGGCAAAGACCAAACAGACCAGAATGTAACAGAGAATTGGGCAAGGGAATGGGTGAATCTGACAGAAACAGTTAAGAATGAACTCATTTACTATGTTATTTCATTACATGTTCCTTAAGGCAGGAGATGCCTCGCTTATTCAAGAGATGTTTATCTGCCTGGAATAGACTGCCCTCTCATCTTGTCTTTCCTTCCCCACCCTCCATGTTTCTGTCTTGATTGACATTTCTACCTGGGAATTGCAGAAAACAGTAAGAAGAGATTAAATGCATCAACTTTGCAACTCATTAGCAATTAGCAGCTCCTCAGTATCCCAGAACTTAAAGTATAATAAAAACATATATATAATTTTACTGTATGTAAATTATACCTTAGTTTCTAAAATGTAATTTATGATGTTAAATCAATAAAACCACAGAATCCTTTAAAAAAATATTTAGAGCCTTTGGGGAAAGATTATGGGAACACCAAGGCTGGTAGTCCTTGTTCCTTCTTTATTCATGAGATGCCTTTGTTGCACTCCTCAATAAATATACCATGAATTTTTCATAATTTCCAGAGAGCTATTTGTAAGTTGTCTCCTTTTCTTCCTATTCACGAAAGTATCTAAGAATATAGAAGAGTGAGGTTGACATTATTCTAACATTATTTTTTAAATAAACTTGAGTTTTATCTAATGTCACTTTTTTGAGGAATTCATCACTCAAGATGCATTAAACACCTAAATGTAAAACCCAGCACTATGAAAACCCTGGAGGACAACCTAGGCAGTACCACCTTGGACACAGGAACAGACAAAGATTTTTATGACAAAGACACCAAAAGCAATTGCAACAAATGCAAAAATTGGCAAGTGGGATCCAATCAAACTTAAGAGCTTCTGTGCAGCAAAAAGAACTACCAACAGAGTAAATGGACAACCTACAGAATAGGAGAAAATATTTGCAAACTATGAATCTGACAAAGTTCTAATATCCAGCATCTATAAGAAATTTAAACAAATGGGGCCGGGCGCGGTGGCTCAAGCCTGTAATCCTAGCACTTTGGGAGGCCGAGGCGGGTGGATCACGAGGTCAAGAGATCGAGACCATCCTGGTCAACATGGTAAAACCCCGTCTCTACTAAAGATACAAAAAATTAGCTGGGCATGGTGGCACGTGCCTGTAATCCCAGCTACTCGGGAGGCTGAGGCAGGAGAATTGCCTGAACCCAGGAGGCGGAGATTGCGGTGAGCCAAGATCGCGCCATTGCACTCCAGCCTGGGTAACAAGAGCAAAACTCCGTCTCAAAAAAAAAAAAAGAAATTTAAACAAATGTATTAAATTGGTACAAAAGTAATTGTGGTTTCTAACACAAGAGAAAAACAACCTCATTAAAAAGTGGGCAAAGAACTTGAACAGACACGTTTCAAAAGAAGACATACGTGCGGCCAACAATCATACAAAAAAAAAAAGCTCAACATCACTGATTATTAGAGAAATGCAAATCAAAACCACACTGAGATACTATCTCACACCAGTCAGAATGGCTATTATTAGAAAGTCAAAAAATAACAGATGCTGGCAAGGTTACAGAGAAAAGGGAACACTTATACACTGTTGGTGGAAGTGTAAATTAGTTAAATCATTGTGGAAAACAATATGGCCATTCCTCAAAGACCTAAAAGCACAATTACCATTCAACCTAGCAATCCCATTACTGGATATATACCCAGAGGAATATAAATCATTCTTTCATCAAGACACATGCATGCAAACTTCACTATAGCACTATTTACAATAGCAAAGACATTGAATCAACTTAAACGTCTATCAGTGACATATTGGATGAGGAAAAGGTGGTACATATACACGATGAAATATTTTGCAGCCATAAAAAATGAGATAATGTCTTTTGTGGAAAGATGGATGTAGCTGGAGGCTATTATCCTTAGCAAACTAACACAGGAACAGAAAACCAGATACCGCACATTCTCACTTTTAAGTGGGAGCTAAATTACAAGAACTTATAACACAAAGAAAAAAACCATAGACACTGGGGTCTCCTGGAGAGTGGAGGGTGGGAGGAAAGAGAGGAGCAGAAAAGGTAAGTATTGGGCACTAGGTTTAACACCTGGGTGATGAAATAATGTGTACAACAAAACCCCGTAACATGTGTTTACCTATGTAACAAGCCTTCAAACCTACAGTCAAAATTTAAAAGAAAAGAATTCATTATCACAAAATTTATTACTAATTGTTATCAAGCATTTGTTGCACTTCGCACAGCTGAGGTGACATACCAGGTGTGTAGAAATTTCAATCAGTAATTGATGACTCTCACGTTTAGCCAGTCACCATAGTGTTATCTAGTACTATCTTCATTGGTACCACCTTCATAAGTATCACCTGCATCCAGGTGTCATTAGAATACAGCCAAATAGTCAATGAGTATTCAAGAAGGTCACTTATGCCTCTGAACATGGGAAATATTGCCAGAAAAAATATATATACATACATAATATATACAATATATGTGTATATATATTATGTATGTATATATATACACATAGCTATTATACATGTATATATGTGTGTATAATATGTATATATACATATTACACATCTTCTAGGAGTTCATAAGAAGTCTGGGAGTCCTGCATTGGATAAAATTATACTTCAGAATTCAGACCATAAAAGATATGCAATAAATTTATGATAAAATATCAGCAATGCCCAGGGGTAAAAAACCAAAAAATAAAATTTTCAAAACATTACTCTGCTAACTGTGTCTCCCTATTAGAATATACACTTCTTGAAGGCAGAGTTTTTTTGTTGCTTTGTTCAGTTTTGTATCCCTGCTACCCAGGGTGGAGGCTGGAATGCAGAGGTGTTCAACAAATAATATTTGTTGGCCAGGCATGATGGCTCACACCTGCAGTCCTGACACCCTGGGAGGCCGAGGCGGGTGGATTACTTGAGGTCAGGGGTTCAAGACAAGCCTGGCCAACATGGTCAAACCCTGTCTCTACTAAAAAAACAAAAATTGGCCAGGCAATGGTGGCAAGTGCCTGTAATTCCAGCTACTGGGGAGGTTGAGGCAGGAGAATCGCTTGAATCCAGGAGATGGAGGTTGCAGTGAGCTTGAATTTGCAATACTGCACCTCAGCCTGGGCAACAGAGACTGTCTCAAAAACAAAAACAAAATAAAATAGTAATATTTGTTCAGTGAGTAAATCAGTCAATCAGCCTAAAGCAAAACACAAGTTTAAATGTTGGGAAAAAAGTAGTTATGCATCAGAGAGTCTGGCAGATATGTATTTGTTTTGCCTCATATATTTCAATTGCTATGCAAAAAGCAAAGATTCAGGATTTTAATAAACTCTGGTAGCTTCCAATTATTCCTATGCACTATTTACTTTACATATAAGGGTTTCTTTTTTCTAATTTTCTCAATTCAGGTTTCCTGACCCTTGTCTAGACATCAGCACTCAGTCACACTTGTAGCCAAAATTTTCACCAGGAAAGAAAGCAGCATATGTAAACCCAAAGGGATAGAAAAGTCCAAACTTAACTAAGTACAGAGATGATTCCTTGGCTGGACATTGTAATGAATGAGCTTAAAAAACATTTTCAAGGCTACAGAGCACAATGCTTAAAAATATTTTTTACAAACAGAAACTCACAAATCAATACAGCAACTTAACAACCCTCTAAGTTATGCCTAAATTTCAAAACATTCAAGTCATCTGACATACATGACTTGATGGGTAGTTGCAGAGGAGATTAGGAGGCCCATGACTGCTAAGCCACACCGGAGAGTATACATAAAGCCACAAATGCACTTTCAGCTAGTCCCCTAGGCCAGTCAGGTAAAGAGCATTTGTGATCACATATTTTATTTGCTTTTGCAAATGAGTTTTGCACACATGAATTTTCGTAAATGAGTCTACGGGCCCTAAGGAACTTACAGATGGGAGCAAACAAAAACGCTAGTTTGTTTTGTTCACATTGTTAATATTGGTGTGCCTTTGCAAGAGACATAATGAAAATAAACTACTGCACCTAGGGAGCCCCAGGGAGAACAAAGATTTAACTCATAGAAATTATTTGTTTTTATTTTTCCTGTGCACCACGGGATAGGGCTTCCCACCATTTTCTCACCTTGCAGAAAGCCCTCTTCATATTCTAGAGAAGTTATTTTCATCTGCAAAAACTATCATGAAATTAAATATCAACAGAAATGACAATGGATCTAACATCCATCAATGTGTGCATGCTCACCATACACAAGGAGCTTGAGCTCAAAGAACTTGATACGGAGAAGAGCTAAAATTCCCAGTTACCAATAGCAACTAACAGTCTTGGGCCATGAGAATGAAGAGCCACAGAGGTAGAGTCTCTAAGAGTTGCAAATTTAATCAGATACATCTTACACCTTGTTTGAAAGAAACAGAACACTGCTAGCTACTAGGCCCTGATCTTTTGCAGAGTGGTAGATGAAGAAGCATAGTTATCCTACAGCTCACGGCCCTGTGCAAATTAATAACAGTGTTCATTCATTTACCCACCCATTTCACTGTAACAATAACAATACTGTAATAGTTCATCACATGGATTATGTCATATAATGCTTATCTTACAGTGACTAAATGACTATTCATGGCCTCACTTTACTGTTGAGGAAACTGACGCTTACAAATGTAATAATCTGTCCAAGATCAAACAGCTAGTAAGTAGAATAGTGGGGACTCAGATGTAAGAAGACTACCTCTAGAGACCCCACTGTTGACCAGTACACCTCAGTACAAGGTACTGAGTATTCAATATATCCCCGGCATCAAGGTTTGGCCTCCGTTTCCTCATTCGAAACTGAGGGAAGTAAGACTTCTCGCATCGTGAGGATCAAAAGAGAAGTCATCTGTAAAAAATCCTGGCCAGTGCCTAGTGCCTAATAGGTACTCAATATAGTTGATTCTCATCCTCCAGGTGCATAAAAATGAATAAAATTTCATCACCTCCCTGCAGGGTTGGGAATAGGTCTGGAGATGACAAAACAGCACTGTTCCATATAATCCACCACCTCTCAGGCAGGACTTGTGGAAGTAATTCGAATTCTTCATGTTCATGAAAATCATTTTAAAGTAAAAATAATCCTACCCCTTTCCCTGTGAAACACATTAAAATTTGGTGCAACTGTTGTCCTTGTCAGTAAGTGATACAGGATCATACCGCGTTAATGTTTTTCACTGCTGTGGGAGCCATGCTATAATCAGACAATATCCTACTGAGGCATTCGCGCACATCTAAAAAGCCCACCGAGCCCAAAAAGCAAAAAGGAGAAAAACCTTTTCCAAATCAATTTTCCCTTTTGTCTTTCTTTGCAATTCTCAGGCTCCCTTTCTTTCAGCCATTGAGCTGCGCTACAGGTAGAGAGAAATATTTGGCATGAAAATGATTCTCCCATAAAGCCTGAAGTCTTTTAAATACGTATAAGAACTGTGCATTTCAACTATGCTGAGACTTCTGTAAAGAGAAGGATAACTTTTCAAAAACCCAAGTCACTTAATTCTGTTGGTCTTGTTGTCATCCTGTGTAATACCACCTATGCCAAATGGAAGTTGATAAGCAGATTTTTTTAAAAAAAGAAAAGATGCAGACTCTTGGGTAGAGAAAGATATTTGGATTCCACAAGAGAAGCACTCTAAAACTCCCTAATATGACCTTCCTCAGAAACCATCCTACTCATCTGGGAAATGACCCCAGTACTACAAATATTTGGTTTTGTTCTACTTTTCAATTTACCGCTTCATTTCAGAGAAATTAAAGCATCAACAACTGGTGTTTATGCAGGAGTCACAAAGTACCCAAACAGCCACATATATCTCAGCTTCATTCAAAACCTGGGAAAGCAAATCAATGGAAGATAATGGAATGGAGTAAAATTAGCTCAGTCAGGGAGAAAACATATTTGCCTTCTAAGGTGCCTCTTCTCAAAAGGGCAGAGAAAGGGAAAAAAATTAAAGCTTGGTTTCACATCATAGTAGAGCCTACAATTCATCAAGGTGACCATCTGCCAATGAAATTGATGGGGAAAACATCATTAAAAAGAAAAGCTTGCCACCCCCCAGTTAAGTTTTTTCCCTGTTAAGAAAGCATAACCTTCCCTTCCTCTACCTTCTACATGTTATGTTTCCAATTAAGATTCGCCTATCTAAAAATAGGTAATGTGGCACTCACAACTCCCGTTAGTAATGTATTCCTTTAAGCTGCATTCTGAAACCAAGCAGGATCCATAAATCATGCCTTTTCTCGCATGAAATGAGAAATACTAAGGTCAACTGAAATTTCTGGAAAGGTGGAGAGGTAGAGCCACCCCAGTTATTTTTCTGCAAGTCGCCATAATTGCAAATGCCTCTTAGGAAAAACTCAGCATCAGTAATCCCCTAGCTCAAACACAAAGTTGAATTGTCACAGCAACCTGCAAGCGGGAGAAACCCCAACGTGCACAGTACTGAGCACTAGGAAGTGAGAGACAGAGCAGCAAAACAGCTCTCCTCCAAGTCTGCAGTCTACCCTTATTAGTCTCTGATAATCTGTCTCCTTCCTTTTCTTTGCAGACCTGTGGCTGACTCCTGCTGAGTCATCTAGTGAAAGAGGAAACTGAGACGACCTCCTAAGAAGTGAGATGCTGGCTTGGAAATCCTCTATGTTCATTTCAAGGCACATCCATTCCATATTTATGTATCTACTCAAATATCTTAAAATGCATGGCATACTACCAAATCTCAGTTCCAGAGGGCTTTGTTTTGACATTATGTAGTATTTGGCAGAATAAGCAGGAAGAGGAGGGTAAAAAAGTGCCCTTCTCTGCTTTGATGAGAATAGAAGGTTAGAACCAACACCACTCCATGTAAAAGGAAAAAATTCTCTGCCTCTCTGATGGAGCTGAGTAGAATATTCACAAGCTCACCCAAATTGAATGTGCCTGCTGAGCTGGTGATTGCACTTTTCAAATATGCTAGTCCTCTTTTGGAGCTGTTTTGTTTTAGGGTCTCTGTTTAGCTATGTACTTACACTCAGAGCAAACGAATCACAAAGGGTGCAATTTTATAAATCAAAAAATCAAGAAATAAATAAGCTAGCAACTAGTAAAAACTAGAGTGACACATCCCTGGCAATTGATTTTCAAGCTTCAGCCCAGCTGTGTTTATTTCCATTTATTCTATATCTCATGAGGGTCAGGCTTTGGGTAGGAGGAGGAGGAGAGCATTGGGCCTGGGAGAGAGGGAAAAATTATTACACAGAATGAGGACATGGTTCTGTCATGCCAGACCCTGGCAGATGTTGCCAACAATCTGCGAGAAACAACATAGCCTTGCAGTGTCACGGGGCTGATTTGAGTTCTGACTCCATAAAGTTCTAAGTGTATTAAATACTTTTCAGGGCTGTGCATTTCAAATATGCTGAGCATTCTGTCAAGAGAATAACTTTTACAAATCCCAAGTCACTTAGTTCTGTCAATGTTATTTCCAAATTGTGTATGAAACCACCTATGTCAAGTGGAAGTTGCTGAAGCCACTTCAGGAAACAAAAAAGAAAAGGTGGGGAATTCTGAGCAGACATTTAGATTCTACAAGAGAGGCATTCTTGAAACATCTAAAAGTGACCTTACTCAGAAACTATTCTGGTCATCCAGGAAAGGACCCTAGTACTATAAATATTGGCTTCAGTTCTGCTCTTCAATTTACTGCTCCATTTCAGAGGAATTTTAAGCATCTACACCTGGTGTTTTATGCAAGTGACACAATCAGCTATGTCACCTTTAGTAAGTTTCTTAATGTCTCCAAAGTTCAGTTTCCTATCTTCAAAATGTGTACAATAATGGCACCTACCTCAAAGGCTCATTGTGTGGTTAAATGACAGAAGGTCAAGTGACATATTTAACACAGTGCAGGAATTTAAGAAAAGGAACCTAATAAAATCCGAAAATGTTAGCTGAGAGGTCAAGATAACGAACATTTTCACCACCATGAGCCATTCAGGAATGAGTCCAGCATAGCCCTGTTGTGAGCTTATCCCTCAACCTTATTCTGACTAAGACACATTGACCTGTAAAGGCCTTTAAGGGGGCAATTTTTCAGATTAAAGAAGCAAACTATGTGCATGGTTTATGTGAAGGTGAAAGGTCCCCCTCACACACATACACACACATCTATTTTTTAAAGTTTCTTTAACGCAGCCCACCATGGAGCCTGAAACTTCTTAATTCAATTACTCTTAAGATCCTTTACAGTCAGATGCAGTGGCTTACACCTGTAATCCCAGGACTTTGGGAGGCTGAGGCAAGAGGATCACTTGAGGCCAATGTTCAAGACCAGCCTGAACAACATAATGACATCCCCTGTCTCTACAAAATATGAAAAATTAGCCAGATATGGTGGCACACACCTGTAGTCTAAGCAACTCAAGAGGCAGAGGTGGGAAGATCACTTTAGCCTGGGAGGTGGAGGCTGCAATGACCCATGATCATACCACTGTACTCCAGCCTGGGTGACAGAGCGAGACTTTGTCTCACAAAAAAACAAAAAACAAAAAAAAAAACGAATCCCTTACTCATTTTAAATGAGCCTAACAATTGATTATATGAAATTGAGAAACCATTAGCTATTTGCCACATGACACTAATAATCGTATCTATCATAGATTTAACATTTCCTTGTGCCACTCAGCACTCTGGGCCCTGCAATCACTGCTAATCCTCCCAATCATGCAAGGTAGTGGTTGTGCTCGTTTTTAGATGAGGGCATCAGCCAGGTACAGTGGCTCATGTCTGTAATCCCAGCACTCTAGGAGGCCAAAGTGGGCAGATCATAAGGTCAAGAGATTGAGACCATCCTGGCCAACATGGTGAAACCCTGTCTCTACTAAAAATCCAAAAATTAGCTGTGTGTGGTGGCATGCACCTGTAGTCTCAGCTACTCAGGTGGCAGAGGCAGGAGAATTGCTTGAACCCAGGAGACAGAGGTTGCAGTGAGCTGAGATTGTGCCACTGTACTCCAGCTTGGTGACAGAGCGAGACTCCATCCTCTGTCTCAAAAAGAAAAAAAAGATGAGGGCTTGAGAATGAGAATTAGAGAGACTAGTTCACTGCCCATGACCATAGAGCTTGTAAATGGTAGAGTGGGAATTCATACCTAGTTCTCTCTAGCTCCAAAACATTCTGCCACATGTTCTGCTATACCATACTACCTCTTCTTTCATAGGGATTGGTTGTGCAGATAGCACGTTAGCACCCACTGTGGGAGAGCAGTTAAAATGTGTCATAAGGAAATGAAAAGGGGCTAGGCACAGTGGCTCACACCTGTAATCCTAGCACTTTGGGAGGCCAAGGCAAACAGGCTGCTTGAGCCCAGGAGTCTGAGACCATTTTGGGCAGCATGGGGAAACTCCATCTCCACAAACGATAGAAAAATTAGCCAGGCATGGTGATACACACCTGTGGTCCCAGCTATTCAGGGGGCTGAGGCAGGAGGATCACCTGAGCCCAGGAGGTCAAGGTTGCAGTGAGCTAAAATCACATCACTACACTCCAGCTCAGGCAATGGAGTGAGACCTTGTTTCAAAAAAAGGAAGGAAGGGAGGGAGGGAGGGAGGAAGAAAGGAAATGGAACGAGTTAAATGAATGTGGTACCCAACCTCCAAGACGGTCCCCATTGAATTCTACCTCCTGGTATTCATGCCCATGTGTAATCCCTTCCCACACTGTGTCACACTTGTTCTGTGAAACCAATGGGTACAGCAAGAGTGATGGTGTGTCACTTCCAATGCTAGGTTATAAAGGCATTATAGATTCTGCCTTGCTCTCCCTCTTGGATCACTTCTCCCAAGTAATCCAAGAGGGAGAGCAGATATAATCTGGGAGAAGCCAGATAACACTATCTTAAGGATACTCAGGCTGTCTGGTAGAGAGGCCATGTTGCTGAGGCCTCCTGCAAACAGCCCTGTGAGGAACCATATTGGAAGCAGGTCCTCCAGCCCCAGTCAAGCCTTTGGATGACTGCTTCTCTGGCCAACAGTTTGTTTTATGAGAGACCCTAATCTAGAACCCTCCAGCCAGGCTGTTCCCTAATTCTTGACACTCAGGAACTATGTGAGATAATAAGTGTTTGTTGTTTTAAGGTGCTGAATTTTGGGATTATTTTTATGTAGCAATAACTAATATAGTGTAAAAATCAGACAGAAGTCAGGATTTTTAAAAAGCCTTGGCCAAAGGGAGTGGAGAAGACTGGCAACCAAAGGGTAATAAAATGATTTGGAGCATGATGGCTGACAAAAAGAAGAGATCATTTTAAGTGAGAAAAATAACAATATTAACAACTACTTAAATAGCACATATAGTGTTGTAAGTGTTGCTACTATATTAACTGATGCAACCCACATAACAATCCTATAAAGTAGTACTAGAGTTATCTCCATTTTACAGATAAGGAAACTGAGGTACAAAAGACTTAAACAACTTACTCAGGTCACTCAGTCAATGGTAAAGCTGGGATTCACCCCAGGCAGTGCAGCTCCAACTTCCGACACTTAACAACTTCACACTCTGCCTCTCAGATCTAAAGAAAAGTAGGAAAAGCAGCCAAGGCCTCTATGTTTTCAGGGGTCTGAGCAAACCCCATATCTTGGTCTAGATTCTCTTATTCTTGTTTTAATAAGAATAATAAAGTACATTGTATAGCAATGCCTCACTTACTTCATTTAATCTTTAAAACAAAAAAAAACTCCCAGGAGAGGCAGAACCAATATTTTTATCTCCATTTTGCAGAGGAGAAAAACCGAGGCTGAGCAATTTTAAGGGGTGACTTGGATCCCTGAATTTGAAATCAAATGAGTTCTCTCGGCAAATTAAGGAATTTTCCAACTCTAATTTAGGTTAGAGTTGGAAATTCTGAAATGTTGAAACTCTCATTTACCTTACCTATTGACATTTGTAGTTGCCTATTTACATTTCAGATTTCATGGATAAAAATAAATAAATCAAATAGGAGGCAGCCCCATGAGAAGAACATGAGGTTCCTGTGCTACCTTAATTTCAACCCAGAGTAAGTACATTCATAATAAAACACAATCACAATAATATTCAAAATCAATTTAAGCAAACAAGAGTGGCATAATTAAAGTCAGAGCTTGGGGCCTCTTTCCAAGAGAATAAGATGGATTGAAATAACTACCACCATCCCCACCAAAAATATAATTAAATTAAATATGCACGCATATTGTTGAAGAATAATTATTATAACAGCCCCCAAAAGAAAAATGTGTTTGTTTCTAGTCAATTGAAAAAAATGTATTTCTGATTGTTCCCCCAACAATACAGTAATTGTGAAATTCACAGAAATGCAGCAAAGTTAATGCCAAGATTAAAATACGAAGGCACCAAAGACAAAAAGCTGGATCGTTTCAGACAAACCTCACAGCTACAACATTGCAGTCCTAATTTCCTCTTCCTCCACATGCCATCTGCCCCCCACGCACTTCCATTTCCTCTGAACTGCAAGTCTATATGCACATCACATTATCTAATCATGGGGTAGTTTTTTCCTGTTTATACTAGAATTTATTTTGTTTGGGCAGGGGAGAAGAGGCATGATCTGCGTGTTAGACATTCTCTCACAGATGATTTTAGAAACAGTGTTCTCTCGATCCAGGGCGTTCACTCTCAGATCTTCTATGAAGAATGATATTTGCACTAATGAATATTTCCTGTGCTATTATTGGTGAGGCAATTAGGCTGTCCCACACTCATGTCTGCAGGAGGCTGTGGGCCTCTGGGTAATCAATCATGTTTCTCGGCAGCACTGTCAATCAGAAGCTCGCCTGAGTGGCATCTATTGACAGTTCGCAGCATGCCGCCACTTTCCTGCTCCCTTTCCTCTTTCGGGTTCATGGTAATACAGACTTTGAGCCTGCTGCTTTTTCATCACAGAGTGGAATTTTTTCATTTTTCTCTGCTTGTGTTTATTCTTCCCCCCTGCTTTATCCTTTCAAGACGATCACAGAAAATATAGTATTCAACACGAATCCCCCAGAGAGATTCTTGGTTGTGGTTTCAATATGTGCTATTCTGTATTTCATTTCTTTTCCTTCTCTTTCCCTTTAGACACCTCAAACTACATTCTGCCAACCCCTATTACAACCCCAAAATATCCATACTCCATCTTTCTCTGCATTTCTGACCATATGTTTGACTTCTTCTCATTGTCCAGAAAGTCTTAACTATCAACAGGGAATTGAATTGTTCTCCCCCTGTCACAACGGTCCCTAATTTTATCACCAAACTATATTTGCAAGGACCACATTTGCCAGATTTTTCAAAACTACCCCAATCTCAAATGATCTATTCCTTGGACAAAGTAGTTCCAAACTTCAGTTTGGAAAATCAGGTTGCTGCACACTAAGTGAGGTTGTTTTAAGCAATTATGGTATCCACATCATTCTTCTTTATGTACTCAGAAAACCATCAGCACTAGAAAAATATTTATTTCAATTAGAAACTGCATCTCTGTTTTCTATAAACTGAAGGGAAACCTTACTTGCTACATGGCAGCCTGGAGACAATGGCTGAGGTTCCTTTGGAATTTGTTAGTTTCTGTGCCCCGCCCCCACCAGGACCGTAGCAGGCACCTGAGCTTAAAAGTGACACAGAGGACTGGCTCTTTCTTATCCATCCTCAAACTCATACTCAGAGAAACCTTAAAATGACAGCATGAGGGACATTAAGGAAGGATCCTTGGCTCTCCTTCCCACAAGTCCTGGGTTTGTGCTTTCCTGATTTCACTGCCTTTTGTAGGCACCTTCCCTTGGTCCATCCACTCACAAGAAGTACTGGCAATCTGTTATTAGTATTTTGGCAGCTTCCTATGTGCAAAGAAAAAGCGGGGGGGGAGGGGATGAGGAGGAATATGACTGCTTCTTATGAAATCTCTTTATAAAGAGGAATGTGGGTCAACACAAAACGCTTCTGTATATGCAACAGCCTTGCAATGGGAAACTAAACAGTTTCTTCCAAGAACATTTTGAGCTACATTATTTGGTTAAATGGCAGCATAAACAATGTATTAACATCACTAAAGAAGAAAACAGTAGGTCAACTGGAAATGAAAGACAGCCTGTGGAAAAGGTCGGGGGAGATGTATTAAACCTAATAATATAAGTGACATTTACAATCCTTGGTCATGTGTTCTTTTTTTTTTTTTTTTTTGAAGAATACATTGGCTCCGTGTTAGGTGCAGCACATGTATTCTCTTTTTCAGTCCTTACTACAACCCTGGAAAATGGGTCCTATTGTTGGACACACTTCCCAGATGCAGAGGCCATGGCACAATTAGGTTGCACACCCAGCTCGGATGCAGAGGAATGCACACAAACCCAGACTGTCTGAGTCCAGCGCGGCAGTGTTTCAGCATGCTGTTATCCTGCCTAGTCAGTCTGGGCTCAGCACCATCCAGAGGAGAGGGCTACAATGCCCTGGATTCTCAACTCTGTTAGGTAAATACCCTTTGCTTTGACTCTGTATCACCAAGTAAGGTTATAATCTGGCCTCCTCTGCTATCATGGTTACAGAGATTATTTTGTGAGTCCTATGAGGGTTGTTTCTCACTATAAGATGATGAATCTGCCATTTTCTGCCTATCTTGGCATCCTGAACTTTCAGTTACTAAGAGCCACGCCCCATGAATCTTAGCACTCCCCAGCCCTCCAAACTGGGACCAGATCCTGGAAGGCACCAGCTCCATCCAGCCAGTTTCTCCTATTTCTACTTTTGTATAAATGTCCACCAGTTTTGTATAAATGTCCACCAGTTTCTCCAATTTCTACTTTTTTTCTCAACAGATATCACAGCTTCATTTTACTCTTTAGCTATGCAAAGGTGACAAACACAAACTCTTGTTAACACTTTGAGAACTTCATTCTCCATCATTTTGACTATTTGCTCATTTTCTGTCCTCTCTGTATAAATATGTTTCTTTTAAAACCAAATGACTCCTTATTATCAATGCTCCTTGAAACTCGATGACTCATATATTCTGCTTGTGTCACCACAACATCGGCTTGCCTTTGTCCAGCTTTTGAATTCTATCAAGAAAAAATAAGTAACACTTGAGCTAGTCCTTTAGTCATTATGCTAACAAAATCCTATGTCAAAATCATATGTCATTTTATATACATGCACACACACACACACATACGTAAAACATATAGCATTTACATATAAAATGCATTTTCTGACCAAGCACAGTGGCTCACACCTATAATCCCAATGGTTTGGGAGGCCAAGGCAGGAGGATCACTTGAGCCCAGGAGTTTGAGACCAGTCTGGGCAACATAGCAAGACCCTGTAAAAAATACAAAAAGTAAATTCAAAAAATTAGCTGGGCAGGCTGGGCATGGTGGCTCACATCTGTAATCCCAGCACTTTGGAAGGCTGAGGCGGGCAGATCATGAGGTCAAGAGATCAAGATCATCCTGGCCAACATGATGAAACCCTGTCTCTACTAAAAATACAAAAATTAGCTGGGCGTGGGGGCATGCATTTGTAGTCCCAGCTACTGGGGAGGTTGAGGTAGGAGAATCTCTTGAACCTGGGAGACAGAGGTTGCAGTGAGCCAAGATCAGACCACTGCACTCCAGCCTGGTGACAGAGTGAGACTCTGTCTTTAAAAAAAAAAATCAGCCAGCTGTGGTGGTGTGCACCTATAGTCCCAGCTGCTCGGGAGACTGAGGCAGGAGAATCCCTTGAACCCAGGAGGTGGAGGTTGCAGTTAGCCGAGATTGCACCACTGCACTCCAGCTTAGGTGACAGAGTGAGACCACATCTCAAAAAAAGAAAAAAAATGGCTGGGCACGGTGGCACACACCTGTAGTCCCAGTTACTCAAGAGGCAGCCTGAGTGACAAAGCTATCTACTTTATCTAAAGGAAAAGGCTCTGCCAGACACTGAGCTTCTACCATGTTCTGGCAGGTCACGCCACAAAGAACTGTCCTGCCCATACCCCCTCTAAGGATCCACCCATACAGTCATGACCTGATTCCATAGAAGGAGCCTGTGAACCAGGGGGAGCCAATTGTAAGGCTCACAACCTTTATCAGGGCCTGGGTGAAAAACGTGAGCTCAGCCCATTTGAGTCCTCTCTTGACAATTTAATCAGGAAACACTGGGAGAGGGGCTAGTGGGTGGTGATGCCAAGGGTAAGAAGGGGGCCTGAGGTTGAGCTTGGGCCAGAACAAGTTCATGCTGACATTGCGAAGTGTTGGAAGTCACAGTAGAGCGGGGAAAGAAGCTGCTTAGAACAGAGGAGATGAAAATAGACACATGTGAAAGGGCATGTGCCATGTAGTCCCGGTTTTTAAGAACATGATTTTCCTAAATGTGGTGGAGAAGGGATGAAGGATGCCTGGGACGTGAGAGGATGAAGGGAAGAGCACCTAAGCATCAAAGGAAGCTAGGGATGCCCAATGGGAAGTGGGATGAAGAATCTTCTCATTTGTCTTAGGCACCTGTGTGTCAAATACTTTGTTATAAACAAAGCCCACACTGAGACCCTCTATAACATACATAATGTCCTAACTTTCGCCAATGACAAATTTGCCTCTCAGGACAGTCAAGTTTCACAGCTACTCTTAATTGGGGTAGGACAAATCTTTCCCTTACTAGGGGTATGGATTTACATTTTGTTCTATGACAAGTTTTCTGTAGTTGATCACATACCAGACAGAGGAAAGAGAGCATTGTGATGATCTATGAGTTATACTAGCATGAGTAGAACAGAGGCCTAACCACCACTGCATTTTTCTAAACGTGGCCTGCAGTCAACACACAACATCACTGCCCATCACAAGCCCATCCTGTCACTGCCACTTAGCATCATGCACAGTCCCCAAAAGTGAGGTCCTCCCTTTCTATCCCAACCCTGATCTGGGAATGGGTGTGAAACTTCTTCATATCCCCTGCAGTTTATAGGAAGTTTTCCTCTCCATGTGAAGCAAGCATATGTCTTTTCTATTACAGCTCCTTAAGTGAGCCCTTTTACCATTCTTGCTGAATCCTTTACTTTCACTGGAGAAGGAGGAGATTGAAGGGGGTTACTGAAAAGTCAAGGCTAAAGTAAAATTAAAATTAAAACACAGTTTCTGAGACCTGCAGAGTGCACAGAAATCGTTCTTTGCCTTAGTGGAATTGGGAACACAATGGTGTAAATGTGGCACTTGGCATGTGGCCCCTGGGTCTCATTATTTTACAATTATACCCAGATGTCAAACCTCGGTGTTGGCATTTAAAGCCTACAGAGTTGGTGAGTGTTTAAAATGGTTCGCGCCTGCCTTCTGCAAAAGTTAATGTGGAGAGATGACAGGTTTGTTTAACACAGCATGTGTTTTTCCTAACTAGCCAGTGACAAGAAAGAGTTATACAGGTACTTACTATTTATAACCCATGGCCACATCCACAAAATACTTTCTTCTCTGGCGATAGACATCGTCCTTAAATCCCTTAAACACAAAAGAGATTAAGTTATTTAACAAAGTGCTGAAAATTAGCTGCAGAAGGCCTAAAAGAAAATCACTGTTGTGTTTACTGAGTGTTCAATTCATATGTAAATCTTATCCTAGGATGACCATCTTGATGACACAGACAGAAACACATTGTGCTTATAGTAAAACCTCATTAAATTGGGGCGGTACTAATTTAGGATGTGTGGCAATTCAGGCTGAAGTTTCCCTTTCCACTAAGTAAGCAGAATGACTTAGTTGAGCATATTGATATTGTGAACAATACCTTTAGGTTTGCAAATATCATTTGCATGTAATTGATCTTAATCACAAATTAATCCTATCCTATTCATTAAAACAGATCCCTTTAACATGATTATTCAGTAAGTTGACCTAATTTAATTGATTTGTATGAATAACTAATAAATGTAACATTTATTATAAATTCTATCATTTTGAATAATCAACACATTCCCAAATTGGTACAAATTAAAGAGGTTTTGCTGTATTTTATGACTAGAGCCACACAATGCAAAATTGATTTTAGGGAATTCATGCACAGGATAGCAGCCTAGCACCACTCCATTCTGACTTCTTACAACTCTAGTTAACCTTAGCCAACTTCAAGATTTTTATCCATCATCAACCACTTGGGAAATTAAACATTATGTCTGTCATTTTTCATTCAAGTGAAATCTTTCCGAGAGAACTTCTTGGTTTACTCAAAAATCTCTCCTCTTGTCAACAGACTAGACATTTTCCGTTCCTTTAAACACTTTGAGACAATCAGTTCTTCCCAGGGTTGTTTCTTCTAGCTGTTGGAAGCCCAGAAGGAATTGTTCCAATTTAACTCCTACCTCTACAGCCCTGCAACCCAGAAGGATAACCAGGACACAATGTCTTACTAAGAATGGAGGCCAGGCAAGGAGACAAGCCACTGGGACCATGGCATTGGAGAGTGAAAGAACAGGGTGAGGCCCACAAAGGCCTAGACTACCTCTGCTGTACTTAAGACACTGCAAGATGGGCTGCTCAAGAGGAACCTCAAACTCATTAGCAAATCGCCCCACTCTCTTATCCCGCTGAAGAGAACTGGCCTTGGGGCTAGAAATCTTCAAAGGGCTGTCTGCAGGACAGAAATGAAGAACTTCCATTGCCAACAACATTTCTTTCAGGAATGACAAGAGAGTTACTAAAGAGAGGAGAGAGAAAATGCCCCGAGACCACCTTAACTCCATGTAGAAATGAAGTATCGTCCATCCAAGAAACTAGCAATTTTTTTTACTGTGAATTGGGGGTTTTTAAACTGGGGTTCACAGGCAGCTTGTGAAGTCCTAAAATGTCTATATGAAAAATTTTATTAAATAGTTACCACTGTCCTTGAAGTTTGGGCATTTGGTAAAAAATAATAATAATAAAATAAATAGTTACCACGTTCACAAATAGAGCTGTGCTCTTTAAAAAGGTCTCCTGCTGTAGATGGTAGATGCAGTCATGCTAGAAAGTACTTGTTTCAACACTCACTAGGAAAACCAGGCTACTTGAGATGGTAAAACCAAAGAATTCCAAGCACCTTTATCATTCAAAAAGAAAACAGGCCATGACAAAAGGAAAAGCATCCTGTGAAAAGCACAGCATCTGTTCCCTGGTTCCTGCCAGACTGGACACCATGGTAACGGCATCATAATCTGCTGGGCCTCCTGAAGAATCTCAACTGCCTCTCTTCGGCAAACACCTGCACCTTTTCCAAGGACGCAAGAGAGCGATTTACTCACCATGCCTCATTAGCTTAGTGTGGCAGTGATTATGCAAATGTTGTGGGCGATCCAGAACTTCCTGGATTGAACCATGGACTGGCAAAGTAAAATGGGGACGCTAGCTGCACTAGTAGTGACAGAGAAACAGCATTCCTTGGTCATCCATTCTGAACTGAAGCCAGGGATGGGGTTATGGATAAAATACAGGACACCCAGTTAAATTTGAATTTCAGATAAACAACAAATAATGTTTTAGTATAAATGTGTCCCAAGTATTGCATGGGACATACTTATACCACAAAATTACTCCTTATTTCTCTGAAACTCAAATTTAACTGTGCATGCTAGATATTTATTTGCTAAATCTGGCAACCCTACCACCCAGAGAGTACCCACCCTCCCTCTCTCAATTTAAATCAAAGGAAATTGAAGACCCAGCCTGAACCCTGAAGTGCACAGCTAAATTTACATTGACACTCAAGTAGCTATCCCAAATAGGTCAACCCTGGTGGAATATTAGAATCACCTGGGACTTTCAAATAATATATCAAACCTGGCCACATTCCCAACATCGTATTTTTTTATTCTCCACATGTGATTTGAATGGAAAGCTAGGCCCTGGCATCAGTATTTTTTAATTCTTCACACATGATTTGAATGGAAAGCTAGGCCTGAGAATCGCTGAGCTAGAACATTAAGACATTAGTTCTCAAGCTTTAGATCTCATCAAAATCCCCTGCAGACACTTTTAAATGCAGATTGCTGGGCCATCTCTGAAAGTTCTGACTCAGTAGACTTCAGATGAACATCAAGATACTATATTTTTACCAAACGCCTTATGCATGAATGTTGAACCCCACTTCGAAACACCTTCCAAGTCTAGATGCTGGCTCCTCAAAGTGTGGTCCCTAGACCCTCTGGTACAAGTCTTATCTGGGAGAGCACCAGAAATACAGAATCCCAAGCCTAACAGAATTATTATCTGCATTTTAAAAAGGTCTTGAAGGTGATTTGTTTCCCATTTAAAGTTTGAGAGGCACTGATCTAGATATTTATCCCTTTCTAGGGAGCCTCAGCAACATTACTCTTATATTCCAAGCCCCTTCTGAAGTATCCTATCACAAGGGTCCCTGTGTTTGTCTCAGGACTGGGATTATTCCCAGGCATAAAAAGTACTTAGACAACTTTTCCATCCTCATCAAATAACTTACAAAAACACCAATATGAAATTCTGCATAATGAACAGTTGGTGTGCTTATGAAAGAAATATATGTGGTTTAAAAAATGACAAGAGAGGGGATTGCTAAGTGCTTGCAATTATTTCAAGTGGCTGCACAGAAAATAAGAGAAGGTATCATAAGGTGGATATAATTAGGAGTATGGAATAAAATTAAGCACAAGAAAATTTATGCTGGGTATTGGAATAAATTTTTTCTCAGCAAGGTCAGTGGTTCCTGTGGTTGTTCCATTAAAATGGCTGAACTCCTTTCTCCAGGTTGAGTAACTTTCAAACTAGACTAAGGGGAGCATTTGGAAATAGGAGGTTATCAAAAAACCCTTTACTGTTCGGGCACTGATCTGGATGATTTAATACAGCATTTCCTTTTCTGGAATTAAGCATTTACTCTTGCCAAATGCTTTCCAGTTGTTTTATTAACTAGGCTTTTCAAACACTCCTTTGAGGTCAATAACAATTTTATTTCCACTTTTTACAAAAAGGAGTTGAGGTGCAGAGGTAAAGGGACTTGGCCAAGGTCATTCTGCAAGTTAACAGCTGGTGTCTGTGCAGTCTGTGTGTAGCTTAGCTCCTAAATCAGGCTTCTGCGCTCATTCTTATGCCTCCCGGATGTTGGGAGAGGGGAAAGATGACGATGGGTGATCATTAAAGCCATTTTTCAATGTTTTTCTAATGCTCAGAGCCTTAAATGTGAGTAACTGGAAAATATTCTGAAATTTTAGACTATACTAGCAAATACAACTCACTGTTTTCTTTGATAGAATTCAGCCTTTTCAAAATAATGCAATTGAGTTAGGTCTGTTTGACCATTTGTTTGAGTGGTGTATACTTGAATTGGTCTGAGTTGGTATATTATGTCAAATGACTGGTTTAGTTGAAAATTTCCCTAGTGTTAAAGTTGTAATCGTTTCCTTTAAAACATGCGTTCTCACACTTAAGTGTGGACTTGTTAAAACAAGTTCCCAGGTGATACTGACACTGCTGATGTTGGGGTAGCACTTAGAGAGCCACTGCACAGAGTATAGCCACATTGCCAAACCCCAAGATTTCCTCAGTTTAAACACAGGGAATATCTGTAAACTATTACCCGCAGACCACAGAGGCTTCCTGTAAGCATTAGTGATCTGCTTGAGTTTTACTCTTTTATCTGCCCATTTTTAGCCACGGGGCACCGGGGAGGGAAAAAAATGTCTATAATGAATGGGTGCATAGCTTACTTCCCCAGACTATTAACTGTACTTCAGTCTGGCCATAAAGAAGTTTCAGGTCTCTTGTGTTAAATAAAAACTGATGTAAGGGGGGAAGGGGAGAATAATGGGAAATGCTTACCCAAGTATCATATTTCTTTAAATATGGTCATTTTTATTGGAGTAGAGGAAAGAATGATGGTAGATAGATTCAGGGTAGGTGTGGGAAGAGATATGTCTTCCATCATAGCCTTTATTCTAAAACTCTCTGCCTTTCCATTGAGACTGAAGTCAACTACATTACTCTACTCCTAACTACCTCTAGTCAAGGAAAATAGCAAGAAGAATTTTATTCTCTCACTGAGCCCCATAATACCTAGTCCTCCCTAGTTTCCCAGGGGCATGATCAATTTCAGTTCATCGTTTTTCCAAGGGTCACCATCTGCAAGTATATTTCAGGCTGTCTAATTCCACAGAAATATACTCCAAGGTTTAGAGCCTCCTCCTCTATCCGACCCTTTAAAAATAAATGCTATGTGAAAATGCCATCCTTCTGATCTGCTTCTAGTCAACACGTGTCCAGAGAAGCTTTATTGTTTGGAAGTCTGCTCTCAGTTATGGGGAATAAATAATAAATTGTTCTACAATAAAGCATTGCAGCACAGAACGTGGCACACTACCTGGCACATGGGTGGAGCTGAGAGAGCATGTGAGGAATAGATTTTACTGGACACTTACTGGGTGGTCGGCATCAAGCTCAGAACCATACATGAGGACTCTGTGAGAGCATTTGTCTAACTCAGAGATCTTCCGAGGGAACCAGGGCACATCCTGTAGCTCTGCTGAAAACAGTGCATGTTCAAAAATATTAGCTCACAGATTGTATTTTCCCCTTTGCAATATTTGTCAGATTGCAAAATTACCCAACAAGCTAAGATCACCCTTGCCTTCTTCCTCTGTCCAAATGTTCTCTGGAGGATTCAGCGTCACAATAGTGGTTTGAAATTTCAGCAACTGAATAAGCTCATTGAATTCTGTTTTCCCACACTCACAGTCCACAAAGATTTCAACCTCAGAACTTCTTCTCCGAGATTTCCTGGATTCAATATGAACCATGTTGACACGTTTTTCCTGTGGAAACACGAACAACTCAAAATCACCTTCAGGGGACAATAAAAGGAATGCCATCAGCTTTTCTTGTTCATGTCTTAAGCAAGGTGCCAAATACCCACAAAACAGGAAGAGACAATTTCTTTGTTCTTTAACCGTAACTTGGAAATGTTTCCAACCATTATTTCTATTAATAAAAAAATCTATATATTTATATTTCTATAATAGGTTGTCCTACCTCATGAAAAACAGAAGGGGCATTTAAAATATATAATGGCCCTATAAAATGCATTTAATTATGAACGTCATCATTTCCCAGAGAGTGGTACACATCCCACGGGTGGCATGTGATTATCTGTGGAAATATTATTTATTATATTATCATGTAATATCCAGATTTATATGTTTCTGAAAAAATAACTAAAACTCAAACCCCTAATATAAAGTTTTCTTATAAAATAAAGATTTAAAATAACCTTTTAGAAATAACCTTTTACAATCTTTTTTAAGTAAATAGTACAAATGGCAAGCAGAAACTGGGGAGGTGGTATGAAAATGACTGAGGCTTGGGAAACACTAGCCAAACTAGTGTTTCTTTTTCTCCCCATATGGAGCAAGGTAAGTAGTGAAGAGAGAATCTCTAAAGGCAAAAGGAAAACAACTCACTCAGGCCAGTGTGAGGAGGGTGAAAAAAGGTAAAAAATAACAATAACCCCTAAATGGGACCACTTAATAATTGTTCTCTTTCGGCAATCTTCAAACTGGCTTCAACCAAGGACGTGTTTCTGCAACTGTCACTCTATGATGGATCTCAGAGATAAGGGCAGTGATTTAATATTTAAAAATCAGATTAGAATTTCTCCAGTGATGTATTTTTTATTTCCTCTTAATTGAAGACTCTGTTCTCTCCATCCCAACCCATCTCCAAACAAGCAGACATCTTCTCACTCCAGATGATACACTCTGATCATCAGCACAATTCCTGACACAATCCAAGATGATCTCAGAATTTTCAGCATAAGAACAGGATAGGTAGTTTCCAGTACCAGAACTGTATCAAATCAAACAGCACCCTCTCCTATATAAAGAAACTAGTCTTGTGATGAGGAAGCTAAATGTTCTATTTCTTTTTTTATTAACCTTTACAATAATGTCATATTTTTTCAATTGGCTGATAATAATAGTAAGATTAATATAAGTTTAAGGCTCAAGAGATTTCACATATATTGTGTCACTTTGGGCTTTTAATGACCTTTGGTTGAAGCAGAGTAGATACTTTTAAGGGAACTGATATCCAGAGGGGTTAAATGGTTTAGCTAAGGCCCTATGACTAGCTGATAGCAGAGTGACAACTCAGGGCTGCTAACTCCTTCTCCAGGAATTTATCCACTGCACCCAGCTGTCTAATTGAATTGGCCTGCCTTTGGCACTGTATGGACACAGCCTTGGATGACATAATTATCTGTAAAATATTTCCCCAGATTTCCATTACCACTGTTTGTGGTGCCTGATCCCTTCTTCAAGGTCAAAGAAAACAAGAAATTATTTGCCAAATCAGGCTGCTCATTCCCCTACTACGATCATCATAGAGGCATCATAAGAATGCCTCATAGTTATATACTTCACAAAGCACTTTCACTCATACTATTTCATCCCAACAATCTTGTTAGGTAGGAACTATTATTGCTATTTTACAAATAAAGAAATTGAATCTAGGAAGCAGCTAGTGTTTAGCCAAGCCAGGAGAACACAGATCTGAATCCCCTGACTGCAATTCCAGCTATCTTTCCACTGCACTAGCAGCCCAAGGCATCACACAGAGCTAGACTCCTTATCTTACAGCTTTCATCAACAGCCACTGCTCCCAAACAAAATGCATTTGTAAGGGAAGGTGTTTGCTGAAAGAGAGAGAAACCATTCGGTGTATGCTGGCAAGAACACAACAGCTTTTCTGGGCTTTTCCAGCCTCACCCCTAACTGGGATCTTTCTTGAGGTTCAAACTACAGATTTGGGCCTGGTAAGATGCTACGGCACTTCTATAAGATAAGGGGAGGCTGGGCGCGGTGGCTCACGCCTGTAATCCCAGCACTTTGGGAGGCCGAGGCGGGTGGAACACGAGGTCAAGAGATCGAAACCATCCCGGTCAACATGGTGAAACCCCGTCTCTACTAAAAATACAAAAAATTAGCTGGGCATGGTGGTGCGTGCCTGTAATCCCAGCTACTCAGGAGGCTGAGGCAGGAGAATTGCCTGATCTCAGGAGGTGGAGGTTGCAGTGAGCCGAGATTGCGCCATTGCACTCTAGCCTGGGTAACAAAAATGAAACTCCGTTAAAAAAAAAAAAAAAAAAAAGATAAGGGGAAAGCTAGCCCAACTATATATGTATGTATATATATATATACACACATACGCATACATACACACACACACACACACACACACACATATATATATATATATGGAGAGTGACTCATATTTACAAAAAGATACATTAAACAATGAGGCTTAGGGGAATACCAAGTGCCTATACTCATGTATCTCACTTTTTTGTAATAAGCATGCTCTTAGAACATGTGTAAATTCAAATTTGAGCAAATCAAATCAAGCTGCAGGCACTTGCTACTTAAGATACCCTGTTTGGCTCCTCTTGTGTTTTCATTTTCAGGTGTGAATCTCATATTTTTGAAGTACTGACCTCCTAACCTGGCAATAGTCTTCAGAGTTCCTAACAAGCTAACTCTGCAATAATAAGCCATAGCTTATGCAATTCTGCTTATTTCATTGTTTGACAGACAAACCCCCCTTAAAGCCTCATCAAGTTTGGTTCCTTTGAATCTTTCACCACATTATCCAGAAATTGATTCAGTAATGTTTCATAGCAGAAAACAGGTTTGTAGCCAGGCACACAGTCACTTTTAAATGATGTAATGATATTTTACATTCACCTGAAAGAGCCTCAATACTTTTACCAATCCACCAACTTCATTTTTCAAGGAGAATACAACAGCTGTCTTGCCACTTTCAGTAGCAGTTTCACTTTTGCTGCTTCCCTTGTTGCCTTTGTCGTCATTTTTGCCAGAGTTAGCTTTATTTAGCTTCAGGAAGGTAGAAGCATAATAAAACAAAATATTAGTAAGGGTTCCAGAATCTTCCATAATTAAATTTTTTTTCCGCACATTTCATTTATAAGCTGGAAGCTCCACTGATTATACAACTTAAGGTAAAGTTGCCATGTCATTCATAAATTTCAATCATAAATATTGGTCTAATTTACTCTGGGACACTATTTTCCAGTGGTCTAAGACATCATCTAGTGGTTGAAATTAAAAAGGGATCAGATTTGCATCACTTTCATAGCAACAAAAACTTGACTGTCATAAAACATGAAGTATCATATATGAACAATTCCTGCCTTTCTAGGATTATTTTACAGCATAAAAATTGATCTCTTAGCCTAGTTGAATCATATGGAAACTATATTAATTACTAACCATAATAAAACTAAGATCAGGCATATTTTTGACAATAATTTTAGTTTCAATTAAATTTTAAAAACAAAATACTTATTTCATTCTGAAATATGTCAGCACATGCCCAGAAACTAATGGGAAACATTACTTTCTTCAATTACATCTACATGTCAATGTGAATACACCTGCAAAAGTTTAGCACAGATGAGTGTGTAACTCTAAGGCCAAAGGTGTCAGAAAATATTTGAAAAGTTACTATTAAAATTCAGCCACAAATAAAAGGAAAAAAGAAGAATCATTAGAAGCAAACAATAAAATCTGGCCAGTTAATCATTAGAAGCAAACAATAAAATCTGAGAAACTGAAAAAGGTTAACACTTTGTCAGCAGCTTAAGATTTTATATTGCCTAATGAAGTTCATGTCTATTAGTCCTGCTAGCTAAAGAAAGCAATGACAGATTCCAATAACTCAGATCACATTCCTGGAAATGCAGAATAAAAAGCCGGAAACTTTATTTAGGAATAGAATGGGAGGAAACGAAACAAAAACAAAAAGCTGGAAACTTTCATTTGACAGTCAGTGCAAAATTATGATGGTCTGTTTTATATTCTTTATATGTAAATACAGCACTGGGCAGACAGAATTAACTCCTGGCAAATGTTGATTTAATACTATCATACCAACCTACTACATCCTCTGAAACTGACAAATGTAGGTTTGATTTGGAACCCAGTGAATAGTTATTTGTCATTGTCTTCTTCTGATTTCTCTATTGGCTTTATTTTCACACATTGGTATTGCCTTACTCACTAGATTTATATGTAATAGACATGAAGATTTTATTATTCATGACTTGAGGGAGGGAAGAGGTTTATTCAGACATTGACATTTGACAGTATGTTTAGTCATTAAAAGCTCAAATATCTCAGTATTCTTAACATCTGCCTCCTCCTCACCACGTAACACACAGATCTCACATATATAAGTAGCATTTTTATATGAAAGGTTCATTTATTAACAATAACTATGAGCTTTCTTGTCCTTCTAGCAGTTAATTATAACTTCAAAATTATTCTTTGTAATATCTCTTCCAAATATTCATGATATTTAAATGTTAGAAAATCTATTTATTTTTTGACCTCATTTTTGCAAATTGATTAAAATAATTCTAAAAAAGTTGTCATGTTTACTTTTCAACATTTTTATCAGTAATGATATGTCAATACAATGCAATCCTCTTGAATGTATTTGGAGCTACAATATTAAAACAGATTATTCTATGATACAGACTGAATTGGATTTGGTTGATAAACTCTGATAGTGGAGTAATAAAATACCATTTAATATTTTTAATGACAAGGACCTCGATACATTTTTATTTCATGAATTTTATTAAAGCCCACAACTATTACCTCAAAGCAGGATCTAAAGTCCTGCAAATACTGCTTTTTTATTCTGTAAATATTTTAAACATAAAACTCCCTTAAATATATAGCAAGTGGTGTATTGCTTTCATTATTCCATCAATTAAACTGGAAAAAAATTGAGTAACGTGGAACACAGAAAAACTTTTTAAAGGAATCCAATCTTTCTTTTATTCTAATAATCTACACCCATAGCTGAGAACAGAAAATAATAGTTCTGTGTTTAAAGACCAGGCTTTGTAAACTGAAGGGGGTGTAGGAGACATAATGATCTTCTGAAAACTGTGGAAATTTATTTAATTTGTTCTCCCGACTCCTCCTCCACATAATAAATGGCTTTTCAAAATTCTACACACTCTTTTATTTGGTTGTAGATTTAAGACATTGGATCATTCAATCTCTCATTCTTAATGCTCAGGAACTTCTTAACTCTCTATGAACTTTGCGGTAAGGAAGTTTAGCACGCAGTAATTGGCACACTCGCTTTAGTTTACGGAGAGAAGAGGAAGACTGAAGGCAGAGAGGAGGAAAGCAGGGTAGACAGATTATACAGGAGAAAGTTGAGGTGTTCGTGCTTAGGCTATAAGGGGAATGCATATAGTGAGGAGAAGATGGTCACTACTTTAGAAAATACTTCTTCAGAGAGTGCCAGGTACGTAGTACTCACTGTTAAGCTGCCAAGTAGCTGATGCTCTTCGGGCACTGCTGAATCCAGGGACAACCCTCTCCTTGCCCAGTATTTACTGGAAAACATCATCATTGCTGGCTGCATGGATCTCAGTGTAATATTCTTTCTCTGCAGCAGGGGGGACTAGAGAGGCAGTAGCAGCGCTGGCGGAGATTGAGAGGAAGGGGCGTGGGATCACCTGCCTGCTTGGGGTGCTGTCCAGAGCCCTGGTGCTGAAGAGCAATACGAAGCATCCCATCCCCGGGCTTCTTTATATGAATGAATGGAGACTGATGAAAGGCTGATTAGAAAGAAACTCATTTCTGGTTGCTGATGGCCACAGTCAGATTACAGACCTGAAGCCTGGGGTTATCTGTGCTCATGGTGCGATTTGTTTCATAGGTCGAGTAGCCGTTTGGGCGGGGGTGGTGGAGAACAATACAAAAGGGGATATTATTTCTACAAGAAACCATCTATCCGCTGACGTTAGCTCTCATCTCTCAAGCCTGCTACTGGCAAGTTGACCTCAGTCTTTAAGCAACCGTGAATTCAAAGGTTTTGTGCTTTCTTTACAAAATTAGAAAAATAATTTTAAAAAGATCAGCACTGCTGAACCCTTAAACCATTTGGCAGACTTTTTCATTTTTAATTTTTATGGATAACTAATAGTTGTACATATTTATAAGGTACATGTGATATTTTGATACAAGTTTACAATGTGTAATGACCAAATAAGGTAATCAAGATATCCATTGCCTCAAGCATTTATCATTTCTTTGTGTTAGGAACATTCCAATTCCATTCTTCCAGTTATTTTGAAATATAAAAAGAAATAGATTATTGTGCTCCCGAACACTAGATCTTATTCCTCCTATCAGCCTGTGTTTTTTTTTTTACTCATTGACTAACTCCATTGTGTGTTAATTTGCTTTTTTCTGACCTGAGATATTATAATTTTGTGCATGTAAATGTGTGAGTGTACATATGTGTAATGGCTTTCATAAAAGGACTTCTTCTTAATCCTGTGATGTCTCTATGTAGAGTTATATGGAGGAAAATGTATTGCAAAGGAAATGTAAGGCTTTGATTTAGCCACATGTGGATACATATAGCTCAGACACTAACTCTGGAATCTTCCTCATTAAATGAGAAATAAAAGAAAACTAGATGTCCATATATCAGTCATTCATTTTAATACTCTTGTGGCTACTGAATTTTTTCTATCCACTGGAAATCATGGAAATTTAACCACTGGCATGACCCTTTCATATATAAAATGCTACTTAAATATATGAAATCTGTGTTATGTGGTAAGGAGGAAGCAGAGGTTAAGAGTACTAAGACATTTGAGCTTTTAATGACTACACATACTGTCAAATGTCATTGTGAACTAGATCAAATCAGGCAACAAGACTTGCATAGATTATTCAATATTCTTACTATTCAAACCTTAGAAAGTCATAAAATTAAATTCACCAGGCCACAGGAAAATGTTACCACTCTCCTGAACAATGAAAACTCTTGACCAAATATGCTGCTTGAAAATCTAAACAAAATCTGGTGCTCTCACTGCTTGTCTGTGTAGAAAAAAAATTTTTCAAAACACGTAGGGATAAACTAATATTGACTGAAGTTAAATTGTTTTTTGAGTATTAAAGGAACATAATTATTAATTGATCTAATTCCAGAAATATGATTTGACTTACATTTTCTGTAAAAGTGAGCTTAATCAGCTAATGGGAGAAGGAAGTTTAAATAAGATGAATAAAGAAATGATAATAATAGCTAATGTTATTGAGATGCAATGAAAGAAGCAGAGGTGTGACGGGATAAAATCCACTGGACAGTGTCCCTGCTTGGATGTGAAAGCAAGGAGAAAAAATATATTAAAAGTAATTTATTTAAAATATTTATTTAGAATATTAAAGATTTAACTACTTTTACTCACACCAGAAATCCTATTAAAACAGCATAAAAAATTCCTTTTCAAGGAACACAAAAATTGCTTAAATTGGAAAACAACAGCAATAAAAAATTAGAAACTTGAAAGAAGAAAATAATGATCAAAGGCTTTGTAGTCATGGGAAAGCTGAACCTTAAGCTATCAGTGAAGAAGACTGAGAAGCAACACAATTTACATGACAAAATACCCTAAAGGCTCAAATACCTATGGAATTGAAGGTAGATAGATGAGACTAAAAACGAATGGTTCAAAGTCTGAGAAGCAGTTAGACAAATCAAAACTTATAACAAAGTTACAATAATCAAGACAGTGTGGTACTAAGGACAAATATATAGGTAAATAAAATAGAATTGAATGACCAGAAATAAACCCTTGTAGAGGGAATTAATTTTTAATGAAAGTGTCAAGACAATTCAATGGGGAAAGAACAATCTTTTGAACAAACTGTCCCAGGACAACTTTGGATATCCACATGCAAAACAATGAAGTTGGACTCCTGTTTCACATTGGACACCAAAGTTAATTCAAAATGAATCATAAACACAAATGTAAGAACTAAAACTAAAACTCTTAGAGGAAAGTATAGGAGTAAATGTTTTTGACTTTGGATTAGGCCATCATTTCTTAGATATGACATTAAAAAATAAGTACCTAAAGAAAAAAATAAGATTTCATCAAAATTAAAAACTTCTGTGCTTCAGAGAACACCCACAGAAGAGTGAAAAGACAACCCACAATATGGGAGGAAATCTTTCTAAATCATATATCTCATAGGAGACAGTATTCAGAATAAAAAATTCTTACAACTCAGCAATGAAAAAAACAAATAGACCAATTTTAAATTGAGAAACAAAGTTTATTTGAGATAGCTTGCTCTGTTACCCAGACCAGAGTACAGTGGCACAATCATAGTTCTTGGCAGCCTCAACCTCCTAGGCTCAAGTGATCCTCCTGCCTCAGCCTCCCAAGCATCTGGGACTACAAGCACAGGCCTTCACGCCCAGCTAATTTTTTGTGGCCGTTGTAAAGACAGGGTCTTGCTATCATGCCCAGGTTGGGCAAAAAAAAAAAAAATTAATAGACATTTCTCCAAGGAAGTTATGGCCAATGCAAACAAGAAAAGGTGCTCTACATCATTAGTCATTAGGGAAATGCAAATAGAAAAACACAGTATGACTTCTGATCCATTAGGATGGCTAAAATAAAAAAGACAGACAATAACAAATGTTGATGAAGAAGCAGAAAATGTGGAATCCTTACACATTGCTGGTGGTTTTATACAGTCATTTTGGGAAACAGTTTGGTGGTTTCTCAAAATGCAAAACATAAAGTTACTGTATAACTCAACAGTTTTACTCCTAGGTATATGTAAAATGTGTAGTCACTTTGAAAAACCATTTAGCTGGTACTCACAAAGGTAAAACTAGAGTTACTATATGACTCAGCAATTCCACTCTTAGGTATACACACAAGAAAAATAAAAACATATATCCACAAAAATTATACATGAATGTGCATGGCAGCATTATTTGTAATAGCCAAAAGTAGAAACAACTCAAATACTATCACCTAATGAAAAGACCAAAAAATGATATATCATAAAATATTACTTAGCAATATAAAGAAATAAGGTACTGATACATGTCACAATATGGGTGAACCTTGAAAACATTATGCTGAGTTGTCCCGACCCGCGGGACGAGCAACGTGGACCCTAGGGAGGAAGTGGGGATTATGGGAGAGACAGGAGACGCGAAGAATGGAGACAAGTCAAGGGATCTGATCAAGTCTCATTTATTAGGCACAAAGCAGCAGCTTATAAGCAAGCAAAGGTGGGAAAACTTGGGGTAATCGAGTCAGAGAGTAACCATGGAGATGAGGCGCAGACTGGCCTTGTGATTAAGAAGAAAGTGGAGAAGAGATAAGTGGGGCAGGATGTGGAGAGATAAGTGGGGCAGGATGTGGAGAGATAAGTGGGGCAGGATGTGGAGAGATAACAAGGCCACAAGACTGCTTATCATCACCTTTAAGATAGTCAGATGGCTACTGCTTCCTACACTGAGTGAAAGAAGCCAGTCACCAAAGACCATGTATTGTAAGATTTTGTTTATATGAAATGTCTAGAAGATGTAAAATGAGATAATTTTTAAAAATGAGAGACACTGTTACCTTATTTTTAAAAAGCAGTTAAAATTCCATATTCCTCTTGACTAGTCTAAATAGCCAAGCTACCTCCTCTTTTGCCCCCAGGTAGAAAAGTGAAGATTAGTCTCTGGAAAGGGTAAAACAAAGGGCCTCTGTACTTAAAAGCATCAGGCATAGTTGAGAATAGGGGTGCCATTCTGGTTAAATGAATGTATTGAGACTCATGATATCATGACATTGAGCCTCTCAAACCTCAGAAGGCTGAGAACCAGGCATTTATTCTCTAGCCAAATAAAGAAAAAAAATTCTTTGGAGACTCTGACAAAGCTAAGAGCCAAGACCTTAAAACACATCAAGAGCTAAGATAATATTGAAAGCTCTGAACAAAATGGTGCAATCAAATTACCCTAAAGGTAAGCTCACATTCGACAAACCCCAATTTAAACATTTGGTAGTGAGTGTGGGGTTAGGTTAGTGACAACTACATATAAAATCAGCAAGTAAAAAACCTTGAAAAGAACTCCCCAAGAAAAATGAAAATTAGGGCTGAAGAGGAGCATGTCCCATTTGAGGATTACATTTACAAAGCCATAACATAAGCACTAAATATTGGCCTAACCAATATTATATCAACTATATTAGAAGACAGACAGATAAGGAAGTGTGCATATGAATAATAGGGGCTGTGGGGAGATGGTAAACTGCTAAATTCTTGTCTTCCAAGATGAGAAATCAATGGTTAATGCCTGGAACTGAAAATCAGAGTAGTAGCAACACACACATATTACAGCATTGAGACATAGGGAAGTAAGTACCACAAGCATGAGCTGACAGTTGAAAGTCTTGCCACTGGTGGGAGATGGGGAGGGCAGGAGGATCTGGATGGTGGGGAGAAGGAGAGGAACAGTTTCTCATAACAACAAATCTTGTGGAAACCATGCACATGCATGACACTGATTACAAAGATAAAAACTTTAAAAATAAATTATGCAGGGCATAATGGTTAGGCCTATAATCCAGCACTTTGGGAGGCCAAGGCGGGAGGATTGCTGAGGTCAGAAGTTTAAGACCAGCCTGGGAAACATAATGAGACCCCCATCTCTACAAAAGACAAAAAATAAAAATAATTATAGTGTGGGGGTATGTGACAGTATTCCCAGCCACTCAGGAGATTGAAGCAGAAGGCTCTCTTGAGCCAAGGAGTTCAAGGTTGCAGTGAGCTATGGTCATGCCACTACACCCTAGCTTGAGTGACAGAGCAAAACCCCATCTCTAAAGTAAATAAATAAATAAATAAATACTGCATGGAAATAGGGCATTAAAAAAAAAAAAAAACCTGAGTTTAAATCTTAGCTCTACTTGCCTAGTTGTGCTTCGGAAGGACACATTACTTCACATTTCTCAGCCTCCATTTCTGTAATAGAAGGGCAATAATATCTAAAGCTTACAGAGAACTGTTATGCTGATTGTACTGGATATGTATAAAGTGATTAACATGGTGGCTGGCAGATTTTCAACAATCAAAATGTTAATTATATTCTTATGCCTCCCTGATTTTGAAGCCAGAGTAATATAAAATTGGGCATTGGTTTGCAATCTTTGACAAAAATTTTAGAGACGTGGATATCTAGGTTTTAATGAGGTGGTTGTCCTCATAATTCGTGATAAGTAAAAAGTCAAAAGTCATAAGGTGAGCCAACAGAATTGTTTAGATCAAGCAGCTAAAGAGGCTGGGAGTCAGGAAGTGGAAAACTGAGTGGGAGAATATAAAGAGATATTGTCAGATAAGGAGACCTCACATATAATATGTTACAGGAGGAAGAGGGCCATGTGATCATGAATGACCATGATGATGAACAGCTGAGATGATATGAAATAGGGGTCCACCAAATTAGGGAAGCTTTATGTTAAGGACATCGGTGAGTCCTCAACATAGGTATTTGTTGTCAATGAGGACAGTAGTGAAATTGAGAGAAATACCATACATTAGTCCTTAAAACACCTGGAAAAATGGAACTGGATTCTGAGAGGCTGTAGCTCATATAAACAGAGAAATGAAAAAAGAAATATCAATAAACTGAGACAATATAAATAAGCTGAAGCATCCACGGCCCACAATGGGAAGAGACCAACCTATCCATGCCCACCAATTTCTATTTTGTGGACAGAAGGCAGGAAGCCTAAAGACTCCTTATTTCTTCTCCTTCCCTAACCACTCACCCCCACAACCCTGGCCAAGTTAGAAGCCAACTGGAAATGCGATGTCATGAAGACAAAGCTAGCCTTCAATGGTGAAAAGAAATGTGTTTGGGAGAAAGAATTAAAGGACATAAGTAAACTTAAAGTAAGGGAGAATTTGCCTGGCAACTCTCCAATGTGAATGGAGAAAGCAGGCGTAAAGTTATTAAAGGATAGATATTGGATGTGAGCATTTGGAGAGATTCAAAGCAACAGTGAGTGCTTCAAGATTGGAATTCGACAATAAGTCTGATTCCTTTTCCTTGAATAACTTGTCTTTTAGGTTTTAAGCCATCATTCCAGTCTATCAAGTATGTGTCACAGCAAATTTGATGCATATGTTTACTATCTTTAAATTCATGTTGAACCAGGCAAGAGAAAGGGCTGAACTTTGTATTTATAGCACACAACCAAGCTAACAATCAGTTTGGCTGGATTTTTTTCCCATTGACATGTATCTCCTAGAGCTTATAGGGTATACTTTTGTCTTCTTGACAGGAATTGCTCTCTGTTACTACCAACTACTCCTAATTTCATCAAATTAACCACATGAATATCATGCCAAAATAAGTTTATTGCCTATCTAAAGTGCTTCCTTGATTTAGTAGTATTGTAACTTATCAATAAAAGGAAATAAAATAAGCCTGCAATGATTTACTTTTAGGAAACTCAAGCAGACTCCTACACAACACCATTTTATTTTCAAGATGTTCACAAGCCAACATCTCTCCTGACTTTGAGTGAAAAGTCTTGATTGATTATTAATCTCGATAGTCAATACGAGTGATGCACTGTGCTCAGATGAAAATTCCCAAACTATATAATACTCAAGTGGTGTTTAGCACTTCAACTCATATTGTAACAGATGAAGGTGTTTATAACACACGCAAAGAAAGCATTTGTTCCTGCTGATTACTCTCAAATACTACACAACCCATCATTTGAGAGGGAAAAAGGATGAACAAAAAACAGACAATACAATCTGATCTGAAATCAAGCAGGACAATTTGATATCAGACTCTGACCGAATTGACCTACTGTTGAAGCATAACCAAAAACAGCTGTCCACTATATTAGGCATTAACTTGTTGCCTAATATGATGTTCACAGACTGTCAAATGAACACTATAATTTTCCATACTACTAAACAGTTTAATGCAGACCTGTCATTTTTAATTTTTGTGAATTTTTATTGACTCGAAGGTGATCAGACTTCATAAATAAGCAAAATATGAGCTATATCTTACACTCATGCTCTCACCATTTTTAATAACAATTTTTATAAAGGGAAAATGGATAAAAGGCAAGCATATCTAAGCCAAGTTTGAAAAAAATTGAAGCACAAAAAGAATAGAAATTTATGGTGGGGTCAGTGAGGCTATGGCTCAGAAGAAATCAGAATACACAGTTCAGATTTGAAGTGAAAATGACCTCTGTCAATAGGAAACAAACAGATGGGGGCCTCAAGGCTCTATCTGCAGGATAGTATGTTTGGGGAGGAAAGGGAAACTATGTAGCTTTGAGATTCAGAGAGATAGCTTGTAGCAATATTTATTTGGTTGCCATGAATTAATAATAATGATAGCATTAAGTGCTTTATCATGCCCAGGACTGTATTAGACATTTTATATATACTTCATTTACTCTTCACAACTGAGGAAGGTAATAAGCCATCTACAGATGAGAAACTGAGGGCTGAGATGTCTGGTCACAAAACTAAGAAGAAACTGAACCAGGTCTCAAATCCATGACTGACTCAAAAATCTGTGTTCTTAGTCTAAACTTTTTGTCCTACTTCATAAGTAGACATTTTCTCATATGAACAATTCAGTTTGACTAAATTATTTTCTGATATTGGACTCCCAAAGCATATAGAATAAACTTTATATCCTTTGCAAGAATATAAAGCGTGTTATAAAGGTGACCCAGGCATCCAGACTCCACTCTGAATTCACCTTGAACTTGAGAAAACAAGCCCCTAAAGCAAGTTGTACTACTATTTGATCAGAAGTACCACCTATCAACACAGCTCATATTATTTTTATTTGCATGGGTATGATATACTAAATTTTGGCCAAGAAACTTTAGGTGAGCGATAGCAGATACAGTATAAGAAAACACGAATAAAAATAAGGCACGTAAAACTTCTTTTTCTTTTCTTTTTTTTTTTTTTTTTTTTTTGAGATTCAGTCTCGGCTGTCACCCAGGCCGGAGTGCAGTGGCACAATCTCGGCTCATTGCAACCTCTGCCTCCCAGGTTCAAGTGATTCTTGTGCCTCAGACTCCCAAGAAGCCGGGATTACAGGTGTCCACAACCACACCAGGCCAATTTTTGTATTTTTAGTAGAGAAAGACTTTTGCCATGTTGGCCAGGCTGCTCTCAAACTTTTGACCTCAGGTGATCCAACCGCCTCAGCCTCCCAAAGTGTTGGGATTACAGGTGTGAGCCACTACACCTGGTTAAAGTTTTTAAAGTAAGCTTAACAATAAAGACTGTATTTTTTAAAATTCATGGTGATGCTCTTAGACAGTGTGAGTCTTTAAGAAAAACTTAGGAAATTTAGGATTATAAAGTATGAGTGAACCCTGGATCTAGGCTGGGCCGCTCATGGATCCACTCCATATTGTGAAGCTATTAAATTCAAACCTTCTTACAGAATAAACTCTCTTCTAAACTTACTTCTTTATGTCTGAGGGGTAGAGTTGAAGAAGGATGTGGAAACCTCAGCAACCCAGACATGGAAAAAAGTGTCACAAAATCAACTTTAGAGTGACCCATAAAAATGAGAATTTCCATGGTAAAGAATCTCTTTCTCTCTCTCTCTCTCTCTCTCTCTCTCTGTGTGTGTGTGTGTGTGTGTGTGTGTGTGTGTTTATAGGAAGGTGTGGTCTCATGTTCATAATGATTCAGTTGTCCTGTTAGGATCCAGGGGAATACATTTAGAGAAAGACATTTTTTGGAGAGGGCAGATAGTCATCACCTCAAGCACTTAGTTTCTTTGCATTAGGAATGCTCCAATTCTCCTTTTTTTTTTTTTCAGATGGAGTCTACCTCTGTCACCCAGGCTGGAGTGCAGTGGCAAGATCTTGGCTCACTGCAACCTCCACCTTCTGAGTTCAAGCGATTCTCCTGCCTCAGACTCCCAAGTAGCTGGGATTACAGGTGCCCACCACCATGCCCAGGTAATTTTTGTATTTTTAGTAGAGACGGGTTTTCACCATGTTGGCCAGGCTGGTCTCGAACTCTTGACCTTGTTATCTGCCCATCTGGGCCTCCTAAAGTGCTGGGATTACAAGTATGAGCCACCACACCCAGCCTCTACTTTTTGTTTTGAAACATACAACAAATTATTGTTAACTATAGTCACGCTATTGTGCTACCAAACACTAAATCTTATTCCTTCTAATTGTATTTTTATACCCATTAACCATCCTTTCTTTGCCCCACCTCCCACTACTCTCCCCAGGCTCTGGTAATCATCATCATTCTAATTCTCCATAAGTGCAATTTTTCTTAGCTTCCACATATGAATGAGAACATGCAACATTTATCTTTTGGTGCTTGGCTTATTTCAATTAACATGTCCTCCAGTTCCATCCATGTTGTCACAAATATCATAATTCCATCTTTTATGGCCAAATAATATTCCACTGTGTATATGTACCACATTTTTTTTTTTTTTTGAGACAGAGTCTCACTCTGTTGCCCAGGCTGGAGAGCAGTCATAATCTTGACTCACTGCAACCTCCACCTCCCAGGTTCAAGCAACTCTCCTGCCTCAGCCTCCCAAGTAGCTGGGATTACAGGCACTCACCACAATGCCCAGCTAATTTTTGTATTTTTGGTAGAGACAGGGTTTCACCATGTCTCTACTAAATTTATCAGGCATGTCTCGAACTCCTAACCTTGTGATCCACATGCCTCAGCCTCCCAAAGTGCTGGGATTACAGGCATGAGCCACCGCGCCTGGTCTTCTTTATCTGTTGATGCACACTTAGGTTGAGTTCATATCTTGGCTCTTATAAGTTGTGCTGCAATAAACATGGGAGTTCACATGTCTTAGATACACTAATTTCCTTTCTTTTGGATATACACTCAGCAGGGGGACTGCTGGATCATATGGTAGTTCTTTTAGTTTTTTGAGAAACTTCCATATTGTTCTCCACAGTGGCTGTACTGGCTTACATTCCTACCAACAGTGTATGAGAGTTCCCCTTTCTCCACATCCTCACCAGTATTGGTTATTGCCTGTCTTTTGATAAAAGCAAATTTAATTGGGAAAGGATTCTACTGTGTCTGAGTGATGGCTTCAGGATTCTGTAATCTGAACTAATTGACCACATTCTTATTCCTTAAATTCCAACCCTAAAAAAACATGTGCCTTTGCCAAGACAACCCATCCATTACATAAGCTGTAGCTTATAAAGTGCTTTTCAGGTATGAAATGTCAATGAAAAGGATTATTTTCTTCTCTATCTTCACTTGTCAATAAAACTTTGGCAAAAGTCATTCTCCACAGAAAGTTCAAAGGTTACTTTAGAAAAACATTATTAGTTAATAGGATGTGGAGGAAGCTAGTGAGAACCCTAAGATAGGTTCTCCTCCTTTGGGAAGTCATTAGCTTTTACAGAGAATGCATAAAAGCTCTGCTAACCAAAAATAATATTGGTCCCAAAGTTATTCAAAAGTCGACTAACTTTAGGACAATTATTTGAGCAATTAAAAAAATTCAGCTTTTAGACTTCACTTCTTTACATCTTGATATGCAAAAGGAGGAATAGTGCATACTGTCCACTTGCGGGAAGAAGTATGTAAAGGTGCATCTGTGTGTTTATAATAGCACTACTTTTAAGAGTACAAAAACTAAGAGAACTTATATTTCACTCCAAAACCTTAACAACTTAATCTTTATATAATCTATTAAGGTTAGATGTTAACTTGTTTATTTTAAAGATAGGGTCTTGCTCTGTCACCCAGGATGGAGTGCAGTGGCACCATCATAACTCACTAACATTAAACTTCTGGGCTCAAGAAATCCTCCTGTCTCAGCCTCCCAAAGTGCTGGGATCACAGGCATGAACGACCATGCACAGCCTAAATACTGTTAATTTCAAATGACTTCCTTCCTAGTCAGCAAATGTTACATTTGGCTCATTTAAGACTTGACTTAGCTAACAAAAAAATCGTGTGGCCGAAATCTTTGGGTATATAGTTGTGTCCCTGACAGTGACGGTAGCATGCAATATAAATTCTGAAATTCAGAAGTATCTTGAAGGCTCGCCTGCTGGAGGGCAATTTGCTTTGTAAATAGAGTCAGTGACACCAGTGGAAGAGATTCTAGTACCTCTACAATCAGGGAAATCAAGACCCAAGGCCATAGAAAAACAGCCCTATTTGTATTTTTAAAGCAGTCTACCAACCCACTGGATCTTGGGCCTCCAATCAAACTAGTATGATGTTGGAACCATTATTGACTATCAGAGCAAAAGTCCATCTTTGAAGTTAATAGGTCTTTTTAATTAAAAAAGCTAAACTAAACTAGACTGCTGCTCATTGATCACAGCAAAGCTTACTGATGGTTTTTTATTCTGTCACCTTTTGCAAAGAGAGGTGTGTGAGGAGCAATATAGTATCTAGATCCTTTGAGACTGAGAGGCATATTTAAACAGCTCACCTATTATTCTAACATCCTGATTTTTATCAATAGGGATTGAATCATATTAGGCAAATAGGGTATCTCTGATTCCTGATTGCTCTTAGGAGATTTTGAGTATCATCAGTTTTTAAAATATTGATTTCATAAACAGTGTAATTTCCTGGGGGCTGAAAGAGGTGCTGTGGATATCAAAAAACACTGTTGATGTCCAGTACAACTGCAGGCACTCCTCCAACCTTTCCAGGTAAGGGCAACACATAGTTTTTCCCTGTATCAAGATGGATGGCCTAAAAAATAAAAGCCTGCTTACAACAGTGGGGAAAACAATTGTAATTAGAAAACTCCTCAAAAATATACAACTTAAAATCCCCATAAGATCCCAAGGGAAGAACAGGCCAAATGTGGTTGCATCATTCAAATGGCAGTGTATACACATATGTCCAAGTACAGATGGTTACTATCAGGTAATAACAATAGATACTGATGGAAACCTTTCAGATCCCAATAATTTAATCTTTTGTGCTCAGAAGTGACACAGAAAGCTTAATTTTCTTCAGAATGTAAGAAGTGAGAAAATCTTCATATAATAGGCTGAGATGACTGTCATCATTTTCTACTAAAAATGGTGACCAGAACTAGAGCAAATCCATCTTAGAAAATCAAGGAACCAGCTTTTTAAAAATTAAAGGAATTGTCTACTTGACCATAAATCAAAAGATGAATGTATGAAATACAATACGTAATGGTAGTTCTCTAACTTCAGAGGGGCTCAGGAAATCACCTGGATGCTTGTTAAAAGGCAGATTCCTAATCTGACTTCCAAAGACTCTGATTCTATAAGCCTGAAGTAGTACCTGGACATATATCTTAATAATACAGACCAAGGATATGGAAACAAGCACTCTGAGTATATTTTAATTAATGGGAGCTCAGCACATAATTGTTACTAATCTTCTGTTAAATAATTTGTAACAATGGTTGCCAACATTTGAGGAAAATGAGAACACTTTCAGAAACTATGTGACCTACTTCCAAAAATATGCAGGTACACCCACAACACTTTGCATACAGTGAGGTTCCAGTATCCTCTGAAAACCCCAAGTAAAGACGCCCAGGCTAAAATGACATTCTGGTACATATCTGCACATAACTCAGCTGAGGCTGTAGGTTCTTCAATAAATTTAGGGTTACTTTATACAAACTATCTTTGATAATGGTCACACATATGTGAATTTCACCTAAGAATTAGTTGGCATCTATAAAATTTCTTGGCAATGTCAAGTTCAGTAAGAATCACTCATGATCTCTCCCCAAAAGTCTCAAAAAAAATTTAGTCTCTAGTCACTGAAAGTTTCTTATAATCTTAGACCCATGAAATTATCAAAATGGGGAGGTTCTTAAATGCAAAAGGTTCCGATAGATTTATGACAGAATTGAAAACATATATGCTCTTCAACTTACATTATGTTTTGATAAACGCATCATAAATTGAAGATATCATTAAACAAAGATGCTTTTAATACACCTAACCTACCAACCATAGCTTACCTAGCCTACCTTAAACATGCTCAGAACACTACATTAGTTTACAGTTGGGCAAAATCATCTAACACAAAGCCTATTTTATAATAAAGTGTTGAATATCTCATGTAATTTATAGAATATTGTAGTGAAAGTGAAAAAGGCAGCAGTATGGGTACTTCAAGTACGGTTTCTATTCACTGCACTGCATTCAGACCATCATAAATTTAGTTGAAAGTTTGTAATTCAAATCCTAAGTTAGATTGTCTGTACTTTTAACAGTTAATGTTAGAAATAAATTTTAACAACTTTATCACATAATATAGGATATATTTTACATGTTATAAGGGTGTAGACAGAGTATCTTGTGAAAACAAATAACCCTTTTAAAAAACTAGTAAATTTACCTGAACAATGTATCATAGCAATCTTAATAGCACATAGTATTTGCTAACTGAACTTCGTGGACTGATTAAGACTTTTTCTGGAACTATACTATACTACCACTTCCATATCAAAAATACACTAGATAGAAATGCATGTTAGTAAAAATTGTTTTAAAAAGTAGTTTTGTAATAAAACTTGACAGAAGTTCAACTTACTAAATGTATTAAGATTAAAAAAAAAAATCTGAAGTAGGTATCACATCACATAATAGGAAAAAACTCCCAAAAAGTCACTGTCCAGGAAGAACAAGGAGAACATCAAGATGTTCTAAGCAATTTCCTGAATAGCAGGAAATGAAAGGCTGGAGAGGCTGGGTTTTTGATCAGTTTATGTTCTTTTTCTGAATAGGCTTACTCATTATTATGATGAAAGATAACACACATAATATTAAAAACTAAAATCTAATGGTTCTACTGTCACGATTGTCAGTTAATGTTCAACTAGGAAAAAAGTTCATTTGGTTCCCTTTCTTAGGGGAAAAAAGTCAATCTCTAGGACCATTTTAGAACTGTACAACTTTTTTCTTTACACTATTAGCATGAGCTGTAGTAAGCTGCTTTACTGAGACAATTAAACATATCCTTCAAGGCAACACTGCCCATTTCCACACTGATGAAAAGTTTTTTTCAGTTATGAAAGGGATATTTCTTTTTCATTTCCATAACTTTATTCAGATGATCATTTCAATCATATAAAAATAACAGATGTATCAAGGTCCGTCTTGGATGTTTCTTCTTCTGGTAAAAAATTAGCTGGGCACGGTGGCTCATACCTGTAATCTCAGCACTTTGGGAAGCTGAGGTGGGTGGATCACTTGAAGTCAGGAGTTTGAGATCAGCCTGGCTAACATGGCGAAACCCCGTTTCTACTCAAAATACAAAAGTTAGTCGGATGCAGTGGTATGAGCCTGTAGTCCAGCTCCTCGGGAGGCTGAGGCAGGAGAATTGCTTGAACCCAGAAGGTGGAGGCTGCAGTGAGCCGGGATCACGACACTGCACTCCAGCCTGGGAGACAGAGCAAGATTCTGTCTCAAAAAAAATAACATTAGCAGACTATTTCTAAGTATAATTTAACTAAAAACACTACTCAACTTCAAATTTACTTTAATGATATATACAGGAGTTAACAACTTACAATTAAAACAATCAGTTATGTTAATTTCACATAACTTAAAATCATGCAATACTGCATGGTAAAAACAACAGCTTTGTTCATATACAAAAATTGTTATTTTGAGACTCATGAGAGCATCTTGAAATTTTTGAAATAAGCTTTTTGCAAAGAGTATTTTATAAAAATTTAAACACCTGATTACTTAGTTAATGAAGTATTAGGAAAGATAATGAACATTATTAGTAAAGTGAGGTTATAAGCAATTAGTTTTAAAATTACACCAAGTACAGGGTTGAACATAATCTCAAGAAATAAATGTTTAAGAAAATAGTTTTGAAAAAGATCTCATATTGAAGCCAGGTTAAATTTTGTTAAACTGGGTTATATAAATCAATAGTCAAGTTTATTCAGTTAAAGAAAATATGCCTAACCTTTCTTATACTCATAAATAAGGACTTATATATAATCTTTATATACAAGTGAAGAAAAGTTCAATCAAAAAAATATACTGCCAATCCACTTATTATGGCTGAAATAATTATTTATCTACACATTAGATTGCATTGATGAAAATGTCCAATTTAAATCACATTCAACCAGCATAAATATTTAAGCTGAGTATTGTTGTAAACAATAGAGAAAAAAATCCTTTTAATTTTGTATTTCATTACTAGGTAACAATCTACTTCTCAGCTTAGAATGCTATAGAAAGCCTCCACATTTAATTTAATCAAATCCAAACCCAATAAATTTAAGAGTAAACAAAGTGAATGTTTTTCAAAGTGCGTAATTTCCAACTCATCCACTTGTGATATTTATCCAATTCCAGTTCATCAGCAAGAAAATAAAATGTACTTGACTATAAAAATACTCAGGAATGTTATCGAAAAGGAAAGGCTATTTTGTAGAAGTAACTACAAAAATAATTAGTTTAAATCTTTGTAAAGCTTTAATGTAAGAACATCAGTACACTTTCTTTACATAAACCTTAAAGCATGATCAATACCAAAATTTTAAATTTCCAGCTTTCAAGTACTTGAAAGAGTTGCAACAAAGTGTCTCTTCCCAAAAAAGCAAGAAGAATGATCATGCAGGTGTTAATCTGCAGCCATCTGAGGACACTGATGTCTGTGCTGGGCTGTCATCTCTGACTCCACTGGCAGCAAGTGTAGGCAAGGTGTTACTTTGAAATGCAGATGTAGGACAAGGAGTCATGCCAACATTTTCCTCTTCATCATCATCTGAATCTGGTGTTGTAACTTCACTGTCTTGAAGCCCAAGGATCTCACAGACTGCTTGTGGCAATTCCTGGATATGAAAAATCAAACAGAAAATCATCTTTTACTACAGAGGAAAAATAACCACAAAGTAACACTTCTGTTTAAGACTACACTGATTCCAGAATCTGAGCATTTGTCCTAACAGTGTAAATGTACTTATGTAAGGTTCTCACAACTTATCTTCTCAGTTCCAAATAAAATGCTAACCACCTTTCCCTAAGTGAGTCTTAGATAGCTTTCAAATTAGTCCCTCTCCATTCCACCTCCACATTCCCACAAACCTAGCATTTCCTAATATTTGGCATTTATGTCTTTCTCCGTTTTGTAATATCTTACTTAGACCATCTTTCTCTCTCATTAAACAGAAGTTCTTCAAAGGCAAAAAGTCTCTCATTGACATACTTTGGAAGAGAACAGCTACAGCTATCAAATAAATGTTTGTGGAAATGAACGAGAGAGAGAGAGAGAGAAGGAGAGAGAGAGCGCGCGAGCGCGCAAGCGCACCAAAGTGCTGCTGGAGATACTGCATATTTAATACAAGAGCCTATTCTGCATTCATGAGTTCAACTAAATAATATATAATTGCTGAAATTCCACAGCCTCATTGTTATAGAAATATTTTCATTACTTTGACCACTTTACCTTATTACTGTTTCCTATATGCCATAGTTAGTCAACTGTTTTCAATTAAGTGCTGTAAATCTAGAAGGGCAAACAAAAAGCCAGCCTATACTTTGTGTCTGCCCTCAACTTGCTAAAATTGCTATTTTATTTCCAAGAAGAGAAATCTTTCTTGATCTCAATCCACCAAAAACAAACAAATCTTGCAATTACTCAAAACACTGTATACCTTGCATTTTACCATCTGTAGAGATATTGCTTCTGCCTTGCATAGTATATCTTCCACATCAATTTTCAAGGACAATTCATTGATATGCTAAAAAGTATGAACAAAACAAAGTGATAATCAAACTGAATGTACTATTATATTCTACTATATAAACAATTTATTACCAGTTATATTTCACTGCAGATAAAATCCTTAAAATAAAAACATTCATATACTACAAATACACAGGAAATCCAATATATCTTTCATTAGATTATTTCAAGTTTTAAAGCTAAAGACTAGCTAATAAGCTTATGGAACATTAAATCTAGCAGCTATCCCAAGTCTGCTTTGTCAAAGTTAAAATCAAAAGACAATTAATTTTTGGCAAACCAAACTACATAAAAGAGCACTTGCTGAATTTCCTTTTCTTCCTTCTTAGCCAGGTAGAAATAACTGGCCAATATGTATTTGAACTGTCATTCTGAGAGAGTCATTCCTAGCACTGTTACTGACACAATTTAAGTTACTTGAGATTTAATAACGTTCCAAGGAAATGTTCAGTATATCAGGACCACCAAACAGAAGAGCCAGAATACCAAAAATCTAAGTTAAAGGAATAACTACCTTAAGTATTTCATTGAAGCCATAATGTTTTTCCATTATTTGCTGCTTTTCTGATTCCAGAATAGCACAACAGAGAAGAAGATGGAAATTTTTACATGGTAGTTCGGTCCACATTACCTACAGAAGGCAGAAGAACTATTTACTATATTGACTCTAAAATATTTTCCTCACTGATACAATTCTGAACACTGAATGACTTCCATGCAAAGCAGATGTTGCCTATTTAGGGAAGTCCAAGGTTTTTCTAGCTAGAAAACGAGGGGAAGGCCAGGCGCGGTGGCTCACGCCTATAATCCCAGCACTTTGGGAGGCCAAGGCGGGTGGATCACGAGGTCAAGAGATCAAGACCATCCTGGTCAACACGGTGAAACCCCGTCTCTACTAAAAATACAAAAACTTAGCTGGGCATGGTGGCGCAGCCTGTAGTCCCAGCTACTCAGGAGGCTGAGGTAGGAGAATTGCTTGAACCCAGGAGGCGGAGGTTGTGGTGAGCCGAGATCACGCCATTGCCACTCCAGCCTGGGTAATAAGAGCGAAACTCCGTCTCCAAAAAAAAAAAAAAAAAAGAAAGAAAATAAAACGAGGGGAAACAGAGTCTTACCTTCAGCTACAAAGTAACTATCAAGTTTAACATTACATGAATATGACATATTCTAAGTGTGGCTCTTTAAGATAACCATAGTAAAGAAATTACTGAGCCTAACCAATATGACAAATGTTATTAATGCAGGAGCTACAGCCACAGGTTGTAAGGGTTAGATGCATTTTCAATTATTTTTCTGAAATAGCAGTTTGCCACTTCAATCTGAAAAAAAGACTAAAAAGCTAACTCCTGGAAATAAAACAGGTTCGGTTATACAGAACATGGAATCAGAAACACCCAGAAGCAGTTCTACATTCTAAATACGTAAAACCCTTGCATCACATTATATCCCTGATTGTGACAATAACTGTATTTACTACCTCAAATTTATAACCAAACATATAAAATGCTTGATCAATAGCTATAGCTCTTCCTAAAGTCAGATAGTACGCTCAAATTTAGGGTCCTAATTTCCACCTCCTTCATGTACCTAATAATATCTTTTCTGGAAAGATAAAAACATGCACACAAAGCGTACTATTAGACCATACCTGAAATGTGTTTACTTTTTTCAAAAGGTGTAAATCAAGTTGAATAATTTTCAAACTAAACCCAATTGTTGAAAGTTTAATTATAATGCAATTAACCTCAAAGTTTCCATTAAAAGTTTGAATTTATTTAGTAAACACAGACTGAGGAGTTATTCTAGCTATGTGGCAATAATATTCTTAATTCATCCTTTAAAACCCATTTATGCCTGAGATTGCAACTTTTTGAATTTTTGCAATCAGACCTTCATGATGACCTTGAGCAGCAGGATATAAGTAACTCCCACATGCTTAGCATTCCAATAATGGAACACTAGGCATAAATGAGTTAACCCATTTTTAACCCATAAATTAAGATACTAACTTAACAAAATTGATAAACATTTAAGTATGCTTCCACATAAAGAGCAAGCATGTGGGTTTTACTTCTAATTTCAGAACAGAGGAAGTGAGCACAAAGCAATCAACTTTTAATTAGCACAATGCCTTGTCTAATGGCAGCAGAGCCATCAATAGCATAGGAATCAATTTCCAGCTGTAAAAACTTCAGAGACCACTAGAGTTCTGCTGTATAAAGTTGTATTTATTATCAAAATGGATTGTCTCCCAATTCTTTCCTTGGAAAAATTTCTGTTATCCTAAGGTATGATCAATCATTACACCAGTATTCTATTAAAAAGCACACTGAGCTGGGCACAGTGGCATATACCTGTAGTCCAGGCTACTTATAAGGCTGAGGCGAGAGGATTACTTGAGTCCAGAAGTTCAAGATCAGTCTGGATAACATAGCAAGACCCCTTCTCTTTAAAAAAACAACAAAAAAAAGCACACTGATTTATTACTAACTAATACTTAAGAAAATGTGAAATTATTTTGTTTTTCATTAAGGGTTGCCCTGGAACAGCAGACACTGGGGATTATACATGGAGGGGGATGGTGTGAGAGAGACATGGGATGTAAAACTACCTATGGGTACTATGCTCATTACCTGGGTGACAGAATCATTCCCACACCAAACCTCAGCAACATGCAATTTACCTATGTAAACAACCTGCACATGTACTCCCTAAACCTAAAATAAGAAGTTGAAGAAATAGAGTTGCCCTGGGTAAAAAATGGAATAAAGGAAGTACATCAAAAACATAAGGATATCCTCCATACCAGATGTGACAAAGCCTGACATAAAGTCAAGTCTCTCAAAGGAAAAACAAAGGCAGCAAATGGCCTAGAGAACTTGTTCTGGGATACCTCTTGGCCCCAAATCTCACAGAGATTGTCATTTGAAGAACAAAGCTTGAAAGACCAGATATTCAGTGTGAGACTAATTTTTAAGCAGAAGCTATAAGTTCATCAGAACTTTGGAACATTCTTGCATTAGATATTTCAGTAAGGCCATCACAATTCATTTATACTCTACAGAATAAATTGTTTCTTTTCATAATAAATATATTTGTATAATAATTTAAGGACTTACCTCCCATAATCGAAGAATATCTAGAAAACTAAATTCCCTTTTGAATCTGATTAAAAGCCATCTGAAGCAGAAGTAAAGGTATCCTGAGTCCTGAGATTCTATACAGAGGAAAAAAAACATACATATGACTTACTCTTATGTTAATTATGTCCGAATACAGTTATATTTCTCTAATTTTCCTATGTATCTTAGGCAATTCAAAGCCCTATACACTTGTCTTCTACTACGTTAAGGAATCATTTCAAATTTGAAGGCTAACTTCTTTTTAAAAACTAAAAAATAATAAATAATACATTTGATGAATCGAGTTTAAGGCTGAATTATACAAAGAGAGTTTGGTCTCATACTTTTATGAAACTGAAGAAAGTACATGTAGTGCAGTAGAGTATGTATGTCTTTAAGTTCTTTTTCAAAACAAGGTCTTGCTATGTCGCCCAGGCTGGAGTACAGTGGAAAAATCAAAGCTCACTGCAGCTTCAACCTCCTGGGCTCAAGCAATCATACCACCTCAGCCTCCCGAGTGGCTGGGACTATAGGGGTGCACCACTACAGCCAGCATTTTTTTTCTTGTAGAGATGGGGTCTCACAGTGCTGGCCAAGCTAGTCTCAAACTACTGCGTTCAAGTGATCCTCCCTCCTCAGCTTCCAAAGTGCTGGGATTAGAGGCATGAGCCACTGCACCTGGCTTCTTTAAGAGTTCTTTACATTTTTTTCTATGCATTAACCTACAGTTTGCTGAGTATAGCTCTAATTCACTAAACTTACCTAAGTAACTGCAAAATCCACTGTCCAACAATCGAAGCAAGGTACTCAGTTGAATTAGCTGGGTCTTCATGCCTTGCATTTGCTCTTCAAAATTCTGATGCTTTAAAAGGAAATAATTGTAACTATACAAGAAATATTTAATAAATACTTTATAGTATATAATGACTAATAACAAAAACATGATGTCTAAGGACAAATACTAAACTTATACCACACTGGTTATCTTAAAAATGTTTAGCTAATCAAAAAGCTAATGTAACACTGAAAAGGAGGGTAAGGAGAAAGAATCCTTGGTCTCAAAACTAAGGATTATTTTTCCCTCTATTCATCTGACTTAGATAAAGAAGAATGCAGACATAGCAACTGCAGACTGACTAAGATATTTATTTCTTACACAGCATGAAGGACTTGGTGAAAGAAACACACATTTGGGAAATAAATATTTATCACATTATTTCCATTGTTAAATATTCCTTCAAATTACCATATATAATAAAATTAATTTTAGTTTTAATATGTATTTCATTTTAAAGAATTAATTGCTTCTTAGGTTTGATGACATTAGAGAATCTGTAATTTTCAGGATAATACTAAAACATTATCTGGATTTCGTATTTTAATTCTTTCACAAGTGCAAAGGCTGTATGATGAGTGATACTGCAACAGACTGAACACAGAAGCAGATATGAAAATCCAGCGGTCTTCTATTAAACCAGACATTTTTGAAAATAAAAAATTTAAAACAATTCCTTGTGCCAGTAAATTTTTCATTAGGAAAAGTTACTTTTCATTAAAAAAATGTTAATCCATGTTAAGGTGAAATGTATTTATTGTTATTATTTAATGAATTAATAAATAAGTGAATACGAATTTCTCAGTGTAAATTTTTCACATAAACATCAACAGATATAACCCACATAAACAAAAACTCATACTATGGGAGAGTGTGAAGGGGTCCCGAGGTCATAAAGTTTGAGAACTGCTGGGGTTTACATGCTTTACACAATCTTCAAAGTTGAGTAGACTCCCTATGAACACCTGAGTCAAGGGGCCAGAAGGTACCAAAACAGATGCTCTGAAAGGCTTCTTAAATAATTTGGTTCCCTTTAACTCATATGTCCCAAACCCTCTGTGGTAACCTACTGCCCAACCCTAGTGAAAGCCTTAGAACAACATTTCCTCCTTCATATTTACTTTTTCACTTTTATAGTACAATAGTGCTTTATTAGAACTATCATATTAGAAACAATTCATTCTTGAGTTAAAAACAACTTAAGGTTATTAATTCTCAATAAGCTGTTTCTCTTTAATGAATTTTAAAAACTAGTTTAATAGACTAACTCAAGGCTTCAGGAAATAGTTCCTCCACATTTATGGGAGAGATCTACAGGGAACGGGCAGAATCAACTCTGATTAACAGGATCGTTTTTGCTGTGACATAGTCAAAGACTAGAGCTGATTTGGGAATACCAACATGGCACAGACATTTGCTACACTCTCTGCTATAAAAAAGAAACACCCCCATAATGACAGACACCAAATTTGAAAAAGTGGTTACTCCTGAAGAAGGGAGAGTGGGATCAACAATGGATATACAAAGGGCTTCAAGTGTGTCTATAAATAAATGTGTCTGTATGGGGCAAGAGACAAAGAAAGGAACCAAAAACTACATGGCAAAATGGATGATGAGTATAACAAAGTTCATCAGATCACTCAGTACTTTGTATTTCCTAATTATAGACAAAGTCTATGCCTAGATGTAAGTAAACATCAACAAAAGTAAATTTATGGACATTAGGTTCAGCCACCACAAAAGCAGTACAAACTTACATGAAATAAAGCTACAAAACAAAAACAAAGAATGGAGAAACAGCAGCACAGTTTTAAGAATATCACACAAGGGAAATGCAGTGAAAAATAATCATACAGATTATTTTGATTGCCACGTATTGCCCTATCATTCAAATGTTATGAAAGATGTTAGTAGACAATATACTAAGGAGAGATCTTTTTAGAATAAAGACTAGAAAAATCCCCAGAACATAAGTTAATGGAAAAGGCAAACAGAACATTTACTGTGAAAAATGACAGAACAAAGAAACTGAACCTTCATACACAAAAAAATGACAGACTGTAAAGTGTATATTATACATGTTCAGAAGGTAGTCATTACATATGAGACCTATATACATGCATACACACGTGTATGTATGTATGCCACGTGCATGTATGTGCCATTGTACATCAATATACTTTAACATATCAATGTTGATTTAGTTTTATTGAAAACTATTACTTCACGAACTAAATGCAGTATGTTCATCTTAGTTTTATTTTTATATTTTAGAATATGTAGTACAGCAATTTAAACTAATCACTGGGGAAAGATTGACAAGCTTATTCTATAAAAATCTGTTGAACAACCTCATGTCAGGCATTAGGAAAATTCTGGTATGCAACCAGTGACGGACAAAGATATAATTCCTTTTAACAAGGAACATACTAGCTCTGGTGAAAAGAGGATAAACAACAAAAACACAAAGGCAGACAATAATTTTTATGTAATTAGTATCAGTTGTACAGACCTTTATAACAAATGCCTCAGGTTTCTAGAGTGCTGGGAGTAAATGGAACTAAGAAGGTAGGCAAATCAATCAATCAAAAAAGTAAGGAAGTCAAACTATGATACTACCGAATTACTGCATTGATTATCCTTCCAAATAAAAAAAAAACATTAATTTATGGCAAAGAAACAATTTTAATATTTATGTTAAATAAATATTAAACAATTTAACAGTAAAAGAACACTTTAAAATTATCACATCTTATCAAATACACATTTAGAACAAACTGAAAGACGTGAGAACAAGTTGAATCTATGGACAAGAGACCTGAAAAAACAGCCAAAAGTGGGGAAAATTTGAGGGAGGAAAAAAAAATAGGCAAGCAAGAGGAAAAGAATAGACATAAAGAAGAAAAGAGAAGGTCACATTTGTATCTCAGAAACTCTGATTTAAACCCTATATTACAGGAAAATATTCCAGATGGTTATAGATTTAAAATGCTTATCTCCATCCAAGCAAGCCATTTCAATATGCGACATAAAGGCCCAGCATCAAGTATATTAGTCTTATCTTGAAAAAATACAGGAACCTATGCAGTCAGATCTTTGGATTTCATGTGCCTTTATCCATGCCTTCTGCTTTTTTTTTCCCCTCTAATAGATTACTTGAAGAGATTTTTCTATTTTATTTCCCTGTCAATATTCTCTGCACTATTGTCCTAGAACTCTCTCTCAAAGATTTAACAATGATAATAAATAAAAATGTTCTTTGTACTAACATGCATATATAGACATAGTTCAATTCTAATAATCATGTATTTCTGGGAAAATAACAAATTCTTAATAAAGTGCCAGTTAGAAACAGTTCAAACACATCTGGAGAAAAATCAGTTACTATAATGACAAAATTCAAAATGGTCACAAAAGGTAAGGATATTACTTGCCATGACTAAGCTTTATCTCTAAAACAGATGATATTAAAGTTCAACTATTTCACAAAACTGAATTCATTTATCAATATTCTATAATGATTCATGGCTCTTTTGTAGAACATAAGCATTTACTGATATTAAATCCTGAATATTCCTATACTACAGGCACAAACTATTTCCTGTATTAAAAACACCAGTATTTCTAAGTCCTTGAATGGCTACTAAAAAGAAAAAGACAACAAAAGGCATGAAGCAATTTTTTTTAAGTTCTGTCACAGTGGATTAAATATAAAAATCAACCTTATACTATAAAATTATACAACTAAAATTTTCAAAATCAGTTTAATGGAAGGAATCCCTGTTCTTACCATCTGGTCCATGTAAGAGGCAAAGCACCAAAAGGCATCCACTTCATTTTCCATCACATATAAAAGAGGGGAAAGTAAGTCACTCATTCCCTGCACATATCCTAAAAAGAACAGAAAAAATAACGTCTCTGAAAACCTAAGCTTTATGTATCCTCCTGTGCATATCACCACCATTTCACTTAAAATTGTATCTATGTTTTGGATTCAGAAATTGGTAGACATTGATGTTCACCAAGAAAAGAACATAAATGAGGGGAGAAACTCTAGTCATGAGTAAGAAAGATGAGTTGTTTCAAACTGAGATGTCAAGCAAAATATAGCTTCCAGCATGTGTCTCAGTGCAGATACACTATCAAGAGTAGGTAATATTTTTTAAAATAGAGTGCAAGATCATCATGAGAAAGAAAAGGGGTGAAGAGATAACCCAGGGAAATGTAAAAAACACAGGTCTAATAAAGACCAGTCAAAGAAGTAAAGAAAAAAATCAAGAAAGAAGAATGTTGCAAGAAATCAAGAAGAAAGTTGCAAGCCCAGAGTGGTTAACAATGCCAAACTACCACAAGTAAGCCACGTAAAATAAGAACTGTAAAGGGTTCCACTGCTTTAGCAATCAGGCCTTTAGATTCACACAAAAGGAGTTACAAAATTAAGAGCCTCTTTTAAATAGCCTTAATCTAAGTCCTTCTTTCTTTCTTTCTTTGTTACTCTCTACATCCAACCAATGCTAGCAATGGGGCTTAATCCAATCACTATTTTGTACCTAAAGTGACCACTTAACTACCTGTCTCTTGATATTACCATAATTTCTCAATGGTGACAGTAATAGAGCCCTGGATTAAAGAAAAACTGGAAAATTAAGGAGTCAGATCCCTCACTTAAAAATAAGAAAAAGTGTTAGTTTCACTTTTTCACCTGAACATGCCAAACTTCTTGTTTCTTTACTTTCTCTTATAAAACCCTCAATTATCCTTCCTTTATAATTTTCAAGACTTGAAAAATTTTCAGACTTAGATTCTTGAACCAATGAATGGACAAGAGCTTATACTAAGCCTTTTTACTTACACGTTATTCAACTTTGGTAAGTTTTGTGTATTTATTAAAATCACATAGAAATTTCTTTGTTGGTAGCTTGGGAAGTCTGGAAAATAGTCTTTCATTGGCAAATCCAAAGCTTACATTTTTATTCACCAAAAATCTATCTGCACTAAAGCCATTTAAGAATAAATGTTTAATAAAAGGAGGAGGGGATAGTTCTGCTATAATATAAATGATACCTAATTATACATTACTCTTTCTGTTTTGGAGGAAAACTTTAAAAAATGATCTCAGAAAGCCAGTAAACTAAACCACCTGAGAAACCTCAGATCAAACACACAACAGACAGAGGCACTCAGATCACCTCAGAATCTCCTTACAAATAAAGGTTCAGCTCAATTTGCTGTGAGCCTCTGTCCAATCATCTACCGCCATATCTTTCCACAGTCCTACTGACCTCACTCTGTCTACACTGCATTCTGCAGGAAAATACAGCTCTACTTACTTTAGCATAAAAGGGCACCTGAGTTCTCATGGAGGACATCCTTATAGTACCAGACAATGAAGTTACCAAAACATTTAGGGAAAAAAGCTAGACAAAAGTGACTTGTGACAAAATATCTAAATGTAATCATTTCTACAAATTTACACAGATGGTTTCTAAAATAATGTAACTTTTTAAGAAATAAGATAGATGAAAGACTAAATTGTTATCATCAGAACTTTCTTACCGGACACAGTGAACTCAACGATAAATAATAAAGGCTAAACCAATTAAAGCATGAAGGAAACCTAACCTGAATTCAACAAAGTCCAAGAGTACTACTTTACTGAGTCTGACTGTGTATGATCTACAACAGAAATATTTCAAAGTGTGTTATTCAAAAGATTTACAAAGCACCTTTTCTCTCCTAAAAAAGTGCTTTATTATTAAGTTATAGTGAATAAAAATTCCTAAGAAGCAAATTTAATCCTTTAAGTCCTCAGCTTTCACATGGAATCATTACCATATTTCTTCTGTTAAGTCTTAGGTGAAGGAAGTTGTCAAATTAATCTTCATGTTCTGGTTGCCTTTAATCTGTTTTATTTTATACATGATGTTCTTTGAGGCATGTCATGGGTTGTAGGGGGTGGAATTAATGTACAAATTCCTTTTAATTAAAGCAAGATTAAGAATGTTTAAATTAGCATTCAGTGATACTCAGATTCTGTACTACTGCTGACTGATGCACATCTTAATCAGCACAACTACAGTTTCTGAAGTAATTCCCTAAAATTACTTCAACAGCAGATTTGTTTCAGCATGTGTGTTGGGTGGGGAAAGGGGCTGAGAAATGAACACCTTATCATCCTACTGTATACTTGCTTACACCAAAAAAAAAAATTTAAACTAAATTTCAATTTTCCAGGTTACTGAAGCTTATCCTTAAGGGTATCAAATTAAAAAACAAAAATCTTGAGGATCAGAAATCATTCTTAAAAAACATTAGACACTCTCCTAATTTAATCTTTCATTGGTTATTCAGTATCTTCATTACAAACCCTGTAAAGATACGCCCCCACAGAAACTTTCTGAAGTATAGTATTGGCATCACTAACTCAAAATCACCCTTCCTTAAGTTATTCTGTCTGCTCTTGATAATTTTTGTCTCCTTCCTCACTACTGAGACTGTATTATAATGGTATAATGCAAATATACCTATACCTCAGCTATGGTTAAGAAGCCAAACAACTCCATATAATGAAATCACCTATAAGACAGAGTAAATTTACAGTCCAGGTTACTCTGCTAGAGTAAAGAGTAAGAAATGTTGTCCATTGCTTTTATAAAAAGTATCTTGGCTTCTCATAAGGTCAGAGTTATCTACAGAAAGCTTAACTATGTTTCAGATAACTGAAATGTTTATATAGAAAGAATGTGACATTAGTATAAACAAACAGAGATGGCAAGTTATCCAGTTAGCTGGTCTGGGAAAATGCCCTAAGAAAACTAAGCATTCAGGAACTCCTGCTATATAAAATAGATATGAAATCCTATCTCAAAATTACCATGAGAGAGTGGCGCAATGCCTTCTGTTCCCAAGGAGAATGGTCTTATCCCCTGTGGCGGTAACAGAAACTAAAATAAATGGCAAAGGGTTGGGATGCTGAAGGTGTAGAGGTAAGAATCCCAGCCTTCAATAAAGACCTGGGTCCCTACTCCCAGACCAATTATTTACTTGTCTGACCATAAGTCACTCTCTAAATCAAAATCACCTTACTCATAAAGTGAGAATTATTTCCTCACTTCTTCAAAAGGCTACGAGAATTAAAAATCAAATCAAGTATGAAAGCACTCTGTAACCTGAAAAGCACTCTACTAATATTCTTTCAACAATTCAATTTGAAGCTCATTATAGGTGTCATAGACAGGACTGACTACATTTTACACTTTAAAGAAAACTCCAACTTTTGATTTACTGTCACCAAAGAGGCTGATACCTCATATCAAAACAGAGATTATATCTCCCCTAACTTACATATTGGAAACGAAGAGGAATTTACATAGATATGAACAGTGAAGAAAATGTACCCATAATTCAAGGTTCATTTGGTTTTAATGTGCTAAGTATCCAACCCCCTTCTCTAAAGGATATCTCAAGCTTTACTAAAATAATCTAGGAAACCTCTATTTCTATTATCCTTTAGCTAGAAGCCACTCACATAGCAGGTCTCAAATATTTCTAGTATTGCTACTTATTGAAAGGTTGATGGTCTGACAAGCCGCTAGTCCTTTAAAGAGACATCTTGGGTTCGCTTGCCTCTTAAAATAATGGTTCCTTAAGTTTTCTGTCCCTTCCCCAAGTTATTTCCCACTTCTGATTCCACCATCAGTTCCTTTTTTTTTTTCCTTGAGACAGAGTCTCACTGTGTTGCCCAGGCTGGAGAGCAATGGCATGATCTCAGCTCACTACAACCTCCCGATCTGAGGTTCAAGCAATTCTCCTGACTCAGACTCCTGAGTAGGGGGAATTACAGGTGTCCATCAAAAGCCCAGCTAATTTTTGTACTTTTAGTAGAGACAGGGTTTCACCATGTTGGCCAGACTGGTCTTGAACTCCTAATCTCAGGTGATCTACCTGCCTTAACGTCCCAAAGGGCTGGGATTACAGGCGAGAGCCACCACACCTGGCCCCAGCATCAGTTTTTACAATGAATTACTGTAGAGAGATTTACCAAAAAAATAGTAAGTTCTACAAGCCCTACAAAATTTCTGCACTGCTTATCTAAGATATCAAATCAGTATTTTTCTTCACAAGGGGAACAGCATATCAAACAAGGTTTGCAAACTTTCTCAGTTCATGGTTATCATCCTTAGTATCTTGGTAATTTTTCCCAAGGCACTACTAAGTCTCAAATAAATAACAACTCCATTTATTAAGCAGTTAGGTCAAAACAACTAAGTAAGTATTCATGCCTATGAGCTTATCACCTGCTGAGCACTACAATACTTCTCAAACCTTGAAGTTCAACTAGATATCACCATCCTCATTTTACAAAGCTATTACCCATGTCTAACTGGATTAAAAATGTAAATTCTAAAGTAAATACATTTACATCTTTTAAACTTAGGACTTTAGAGAAGAACTTACCCAAATCAAAATCATACATACAGTAGGTCATCAAAATGTCATGAAGCAAAATCAATCCTGGATTATCTTGGCCTTCATAAAACTTGTTTGTTCTATCTGTTCTGTTAACATCTTTTTCTGAAGAGGAAAATCATCACATATTTGAAAACCTTTCAAAAAACAGATTCTTACAAAGCTCACATATTACAAGTATGGAGTCATTTTTCTTGCTATTAATTTCATTCAAGAAGCTTCACTTAATGAATAAAAAATTCATCAAATTCTATTTCCAATATGCAATAAAGTAACATTTCAGAATTTTTTCAAGAATCAGTCCTTCTCCTCATGGGTAGATTTTAAAATATTTTTCAATTTTTATCCAAATATAGAAATCTTTTAACTGCACAGCAGAAAACACTTTCAGTGAATTAGAAGCAACACTAATAATTTGCATTAGTAACAAAAATGCCAGTCATTAATGCATGTTATAGATAGTAGTACCTGAAAACTAAAAAAAGAAAAGGCTACCCACATAATCAAACATAGTCAAAAAGATTTGTTTAATTCACAATTACTGCATTCATTATAAGAAGTACCATCAAATTCTTTGTCATGTTTCATAATCATCTTTAGGACAAATTATTTCCTTATTTTCATATCTACACCATTTACTTTAGATATCATTATAAGCTGGAAATGACTTCATGAAAAACAGATTTGGAAACATCATCATCAGTGTGTCCAAAGTTGTACTGACAATTCACTTCACAAACACTGATGCCTACTAAATGCATCATGATGTGGGACACTTACAACAAGGCATTCTCCAAACTTGAATCTCTCAGTAAATTAGGAAGAAAAAACTTAAAGAAACTCTTGATTAATTTACTCAAGAATCAACTGTTTAAAAGTGATAACTGTCTACCCCCAATTAAACTGAGTAACTTGAAAACTTTCTCAAAACTCTTTACAAAGAGATGAAGAGGTCAGGCACAGTGGCTCACATCTGTAATCCCAGCACTTTGGAAGGCTGAGGCAGGCGGATCACCTGATGTCAGGAGTTCAAGATCAGCCTGACCAACATGGTGAAACCCCGTCTCTACCAAAAATACAGAAATTAGCCAGGCATGCTGGCATGCACCTGTTATGTCAGCTACTCAGAAGGCTGAGGCATGAGAATCGCTTGAACCTGGGAGGTGGAGGTTGTAGTGAGCCAAGATCATACCTCTGCACTCCAGCCTGGATGACAGAGTGAGACTCGTGTCTCAATAATAAAAAAAAGATAAAGAGATACAACAGAGTAGAATCTAACAATAGGATATGACATAAGCTTAGATTCTATAAGGGCATTTAAAAAAATTATTAAAATATTTTAGCTTTCTGTTAAAATGAACATTTGATTTTTAAAAAGCAAGCAAATACATACAGAATTTTGATGCATTTCTCAAACAAGCAAAAGTAATAACAAAAAAATATGATACTTATAAAAAATTTCAATTAAACATATCAAAATGGGCCAGGTACAGTGGCTCATACCAATAATCCCAGAAGTTTGGGAGGCCAAGACGGGAGGACTGCTTAAGCGCAGGAATTCAAGACCAGCCTGGGCAACATGGCAAAACCCTGTCTCTTCAAAAACATAAAAATTACCCAGGCATGGTGATACCTGCCTGTGGTACCAGCTATTCAGGAGGCTGAGGTGGCAGAACTACCTGAGCCTAGGAAGTTGAGGCTGCAGTGAGCCATAATGGCACCACTGCACTCCAGCCTGGGCGACATAGTGAGACCCTACCTCAAAAAAAAAGTCAAACTGCTTTTGTCTCATTTCACAATTGATAAATAATAAGTTAATTTTTATTAACTCAAGCATAATTTATATTGTCATAATGCCAATTCAGAATATCTGCCTTAATATGTTTTTTAAACATAGTGTAAAAAAAAGTTGTAGAACTATCAGTATTTCTATTTGTATAAATATTTAATAGTGACAAGCCAGGTGAAAAGCAGAAAAGGAATAAAAATGATATATGAAAATGCTATTTTATAATTATTTCTAGAAAACCCATTTCTGAAAAGAAAATGAGTACTTAAGCAAAAAACAAAGTTCTTAGTAAATCTAACTCTCCATCTAATAATTTGATGTAGCTAAAAAAAGGCTGAAGAAAAACAACCACATTGACTGACCCCATTTTATATTCACCATCACTAACATCAAGTGGGTTCTAAATGCTGCCTGGCAAGCCTGCTCTATTTCCCTTGTCATTCACTCCCTATTCCTATCTCAATGCCTTTTCTTTCTTTCTTTTGCCTGACTCTAGTACCATGCTGAATAGGAGTGGTCAGAGTGGGTATCCTTATCTTGTTCTGTTCAAGGGCAATGCTTCCATCTTTTGCCTGTTCAGTATGATGTTGGCTATGGCTCTTATTTTGAGGTTATGTATCTTTGATGCCTAGTTTGTTGAGGTATTCAGTTTTATGTAATCTCATGCTATTTTTTGATATTTTGATAGTAGCCATTCTGACTGGTGTGAGATGGTATCTCACTGCGATTTTGATTTGCATTTCTCTAGTGATCAGTGATGTTGAGTTTTTGATATGCTTGTTAGTCGCATGTATGTCTTCTTTGGAAGTGCCTGCTTATGTCTTTTGCCCACTTTTTAATGGGGCTGTTTTTCCCCTTAAGTTCCTTACAGAAGCCAGATATTAGACTTTTGCCAGATGCATAGTTTGCAAATATTTCCTCACATTCTGTAGGAGGTGTGCTTATTCTGTTGATGATTTCTTTCACTGTGCAGAAGCTCTTTTTAAGTTTAATTAGATCCCACTTGTCAATTTTTGCTTTTGTTGCAATTGTTCTGGTGTCTTTGTCATGAAATCTTTGCCCATTCCTATGTCCAGGATGGTAGTGCTTAGACTGTCTTCCAGGGTTTTTATATTTTAAGGTTTTACATTTAAGCCTTTAATCCATCTTTATTTTTGTATATGGTATAAGAAAGCGGTCTGGCTTTAATCTCCTGCACAGGGCTAGCCAGTTATCTCAGGATCATTCATTGAATAGGGAGTCTTTTCCCCATTGCTTGTTCTTGTCAGCTTTGTCAAAAATCAGATGGCTGCAGGTGTGTGGCCTTATTTCTGGGCTCTTTATTGTTCCATTGGTCTATGTGTCTGTTTTTTGTACAAGTACCATGCTGTTTTGGTTACTGCAGCCCTATTGTATAGTTCAAAGTCAGATAACATGATGCCTCCAACTGTGTTCTTTTTGCTTAGGATTGCCTTGGCTATTTGGACTCTTTTTGGTTCCATATGATTTTTTTTTTTTTTTTTTTTTTTTTGAGAGAGAGTCTCGCTTTGTCACCCATGCGAGAGTGCAGTGGTGAGATCTTGGCTCACTGCAACCTCCATCTCCTGGGTTCAAGCCATTCTCCTGCCTCAGCCTCCCAAGTAGCTGGGATTACAAGCATGAGCCACCATGACTGGCCCCCATATGAATTTTTAAATAGTTTTTTCTAATTCTGTGAAGAATGACAGTTGGTAGTTTGACAGGAATGCTCCGAATCTGTGAATAGCTTTGAGCAGTATGTCATTTTAATGATACTGATTCTTCCCATCCATGAGAATAGAACATTTTTCTATTTGTTTGTGTCTTCTCTAATTTTTTGAGCAGTGTTTTGTAATTCTTGTTGCCAAGATTTTTCACCTCCCTGGTTAGCTGTATTCCTAGGTATTTTATCATTTTTGTGGCAATTGTGAATGGGACTGCCTTCCTGATTTGGCACTGGGGATTCGTCAGTGCACAAAACAGGCTTGTTTTAGACTGTCTTCCAGGGTTTTTATAGTTTTAGGTTTTACATTTAAGTCTTTAATCCATTTTTCATTTAATTTTGAATATGGTGTAAGAAAGGGGTCCAGCTTCAATCTCCTGCATATGGCTAGCTAGTTATCCCAGGACCATTTATTGAATAGGGCGTCTATTTAATAATAGACTCAGCTTGGCTGTTGTTGGTGTGTAGGAATGCTACTGATTTTTGTACATTGATTTTGTATTCTGAAACTTTGCTGAAGTTGTTTATCAGCAAAGGGAGCTTTTGGGCCCTGACTATGGGGTTTTCTAGATGGAGAATCATGTTTGCAAATCGGGATGTTTGATTTCCTCTCTTCCTATCTGGATACCCATTATTTCTTTCTCTTGCCTGATTGCTCTGGCTAGGGATTCCAATACTATACTGAACAGGAGTGGTGAGAGATCCCCCTCCCTTTTCAAGTTTCTGTTCAAATATCACTTTCTCAGTTAAAGCTGTCTCTGCTTGCCCAAATTAAAACTGCAACATTGCACACAAACCTCCTAACCCTCTTTCTTGCCTTATTTTTCTATTTGGCATATATCACTAACATACCACATATGTTACTTACTTATCTGGTTTACTGTCTGTTCTTCCCCCACAGAAATGGAAACTCCTTTAGGGGCAAGAATTTTGCCTGTTTTGTACACTGATGATTCCCCAGTGCCTAGAGGAGAGCTTAGTACATAATAGGCACTAAGTAAATATTTATTAAAAGAATGAATGAATGTATGGATGCTTAGAATAGTCAGTGTGGTTTTCAGAAAGATCTTTTCATGATTTAAACCCATTTATGACAGAGGTTGTCAAATTTTTTGTGTAAAAAATCAGACCTTGGAGATGACCTTGAAGATAACTCCTAGAAGTTTAGCATTCCAAGAATGGAAAACCAGGCATAAACGGGTTAATGTGTTGCCAATGTTAGAAACCACTTCTCTAAAAACTGAAATTCCTGAGCCTTCTTTACTGTCTCTTTTTCCATTCAATGGCATATCTGTTTACCCAAACTTCTATCTCCTGCCAGACCAGTCCAGACTATTTAACTAGTTATTTGACATTGCATTTGTATGTTTCACCTTGAGGTATATATATCTTAACACTTATTTCAATTTCACCATACCCCATTTCTCCTCAAATCTATAAGGCATACCACTAACTGCCTAAGTTTTCTAGTCAGAAACTGAGTCCTATTTTTTATTTCTTTTTTCCCTTCACACCCCACACTTAATATATCAGAAAGTCTTACCAATTCTACCACCAAAATGTAACTGGAATCCACCATTTTTTTTTTTTTTTGAGATGGGGTCTTGCTTTGTCACCCAAGCTAGAGTGTAGTGGCACAATCACAGCTCACTATGGCCTCAACCCCCCAGGCTCAAGTGATCCTCCCACCTCAGCCTCCCAAATACTGGAATTACAGGTGTGAGCCATCATACCTGGCCTCACCTACTTCTTTGTACCTTCTCAACTACCATTTCTTGCCTGGACTTCTGCTTTCTACTAACTGGTCTCCCTATTCCTACTCTTACTTTGATTGAATTTCCACAAAGCAGTAAAAATGATTTTAAAATATAAATAAAATACTCTTCCTTAAAAAGCGTCAGTAAGTTCTCATCACACTTAAAGTAAAATCCAACTTATTGGCATGTGTGCAAGATCTAAGGCTTACTGTATAGTTTTGTTTTTAATAAAGTAAATGTATATTGCCCAAAAAGCTTTTGATAATCATTCTCAAAATACTTTTGGGAAAAAGCATTATAGAAACAGAATGCTTTAGTAACTTATTTTATATAAACTTCTACTGGCAGAAAGCATGAAATAGCTGAAAGGCCACTTAAAAATTAGATCTGAATATGAATGAATCTGAGCTACAGATCTAACTGGATAGATGGCTTAAGGCAACTGACTAACCTGTTCTGGGATTCAATTTTATCTGTTAAAAATGAATAAAGTAGGCAAAAGTATGTTTCAAAATTCAAAATACATTATGAGGACTTAAAAATAACTAAATTTTTCTACCAGTCTCCTGGAAAGGATAATACTATGGCATGAAAGGTTGAGAATATCAGAGACATCAACACTGATGCTTGATATAAAGGGAAGAGGATATGGCATGCAGAAAGAGGCTTAGAATACAGGCTTCCCTTCCAGTTCGAATATTTTATGCTCAAGCAGGAATACAACATCAGAATCCATTATTTTTCTAAGTCAAACTGAAAACAGCAAGAAGTTTCAGTTAGAAACCTTAGATAACTTCACAACTCGGGACTCCCAACCATTTGCCTTAATCAGAGGAAGGTCACAGTTTTTTCTGGTATAATTTATACTTCAGAAAAAATAAATTCTTTTTGGATCAAAAGTATCACTGCCAAAAAGATCTTGTTTTTATGTCCACACACGGTACCAAATCAGCCTGTTCTGTTGGGCTTTCTAAATATAATTCAAAGAATTATTTCTTCCATGGGAAGGTATTAACAGCAAATTCCTCTATTGTTCTTTATGAAACCACAGATATACAAATCCAGATACAACATAAGAATTTCAAACTAAGTTCCAGTACTATCTAATGCTATCTTAAAACTACAGAGACAGTGTAATAAGAACATTAAACTGGGCTCTATACTTATTAACCGTGTGACCTGGGACACGTCATTTATGCTCTCCATGCTTCAGTTTCTCATCTGTAAATGTAGATTATGAACTGCAACTAATGCTTTTATGATAAAATTCTATCAAGCATCTCTTTGTTTTAGACAATAGTTATCTCCAGGTAAATATTTTCAAATACTAAATTTTTATATCTAGAATCATTTATTTAATTTTAAGAATGAAATATATGTACATCTAAAGAAGCTCTGGAGGGATATAAACCAATACCTATTAACTATAATTATCTCTGGGTGACAGAAACAAAAATAATTTTTATTTTCCTCTTTTTGCTCATCTATAGTTACTAATTTTTCTACAATAAACAAACTTTCATAATAATGAAAAGTTTTTTTAATAAATAAAATTAATAAAACAAGCAAATAAAGGTAAACAATCTTTTTGAAAATTTCATACTTTGAACTGAAAATTAAATATATCAGCACTTATAACTAGACTTACTGAATTAATATGCCTATTGGAAGAGGAACAACAAAGAACATTAACCACACATAGCAATGTACTTTCCTATTCTGATTTCTCTTTTGAGCCCTAGTGCTCCAGCATGTATTTTTACTTTGTTAATCAAGACTTCAATGTAATCCCCTCTTGCATTTCCAAAGTTGTTAAGAAAAAAATTACCGATAAGACTTCTATAATCTCTTAACCTCGAATTTCTTTTCTCTTGTTCCTGGCTGACAGATTTCCACTGCAGTTTCATTCTGAAGTATTCATCACTATAGAAAACAATTTGACACCAAAGAAAGCTATTTGAAAACTTTATTTTTAACATTATTTAATTGGGTTTTTCTATAAACAGTATATCAAAGTATTTATGATATTGGGATGTAAGTTTATAAAAACAATAATGAAATGTTTAAAATTCTGACAAATAAGTGAAAACAAAAGAAAAAAAAACCTATACATGCCACAAAGTTTATGTGGTAAACTTTGTTCCAACTACTAGAATTTTAGGTATGCTTTGACAAAACACATTGAGACAAAATCATTTATCTCAATCCTCAAAATCATATCTAAAAGTATTCTAGTCATGAAATATTTTAATCACTTAAGTTTTCAAACAATTGTAAATACAAATCTAAGTGACTTTTTAAAAAAAAATGTGACATTATAATTCTATTTCCAAGCAGTTTATTCCAGAAACTAGTTAATATAAAAATGTCTTAGAAGAACTGGTAAACATGCTGAAAAGGGAAGACTGTCAGATAACTTAAATATGCATATAATGATTAAAAATAGCTTTAAATCAAAGGCTAGACCGAAAACTGAGAAAAAGAAGTTGTACCTGAAAATTTGGTCTGTGTTTCCTTTCAAGTCTGAGAAATAGCTTAAAATAGAAATATTCTTCCAAAAGGAATGAAAGATCCATTATAAGAGTATCAGAAAAGTAACTTGGCCGGGCGCGGTGGCTCAAGCCTGTAATCCCAGCACTTTGGGAGGCCGACGCGGGTGGATCACGAGGTCAAGAGATCGAGACCACCCTGGTCAACATGGTGAAACCCAGTCTCTACTAAAAATACAAAAAATTAGCTGGGCATGGTGATGCGTGCCTGTAATCCCAGCTACTCAGGAGGCTGAGGCAGGAGAATTGCCTGAACCCAGGAGGCGGAGGTTGCGGTGAGCTGAGATCGCGCCATTGCACTCCAGCCTGGGTAACAAGAGCGAAACTCCGTCTCAAAAAAAAAAAAAAAAAAGTAACTTAAAGATAATTAATCTAACTAGTAAATATATTTCTTATAAGCCAATTTTATAATTTCATAATGAATTGTAAAAGTGAATCAAGACGAATGACAGGTTTTAAGTGTATGTCTAAATAGTCATCTTTCAAGTATGCAAAAGGTTTGTAAAAGGCTTACATAAGGGAAATGAAATATGTTTATCTTCTTTATACATATTCACAAACATAACTCCAATGAGAGCCTTCTAATATGTGTTTCTGATTTAAAATAATTAGAAGGCTCATAATTTTTAAATTAAAACACTAAAAACGAAGTTATTTTCCTATTCCCTAGTTTATTCCAAACCTTCAACTAGAAACCCTATACTAACTTGTATGAGTAGGTTACTTGAATCTCTTTGATGAGCATACAAAAGACCATTACTTACGTTTTTTGTTTTTGTAACTGGGTTCTTTCCTCCTTGGTACTGTCCCAGGGAAAATAACCCAGAAGAAATTTCCATGCTTGCTTTCTCAATGCATGACTAAGTCCCTGAAGAAAGCATGCATATTAAACACATTAATAAAAAAGAATGTAATACTGTAAGTTTACAAAACTTGCATATTCACAAAACTTACATATAAAAACTAATCTTTAAGAGACTGTTTTACATATACAAATAGTTCAATTCAGTGAATACCATCTCTTTTTAAATTCTAGATTCAAAAGATGTCAGTAGCTGCCAGAAAGTTTAAACAGCACACAGGATAAAGTAAACTGTACCGCCGACAGACAGTGGGACTGGTGAGTCTACGCCCAATCTTACAGAATAAGGCAAATGCCACTGGAATGCAGGCCTCCTTGATGTAACCCACATAACTTCAAGTACAGAAGAATATCTTCCCCTAGAGTTAAGGGTATCCCTCTACCCCAAGAACATCATAAGCACCTCACTCTGTCCCACTCAATCCAGAAATTTTAAGGCATCATTCATCAAAGAAATAAAAGAATTCATTCCTCCCCTAAAACAACAAGAACAACAACAAAACACCAAAACAGTAACAATAACAACAAAACCCCTGAATACTAGGAGTTTATAATACAAGTCATAATAGAGTGTTTAAATTACCCCTCTAAATATCATCTGCTTCATATTATCTACATTTAAAATTCTTCCTTCAGAATCAATGTTCTTATTCCATTCTTCCAGTGATACTGGCTCTCTCCTTTGAACAACAGGTCGTTCCCCCAAATCAATCTAAAATAAGATGATAAGCAATAACAAGTACATATTTAACCAGTGAAATAAAAATACATGGAAACTAAATTTAAAATATTATTTTTCAGACATGACTTCTAGTACTTCTAACATCATCCCTTACTTTCCCATGTTTGATTTGTTAACTATAATAGTTAGTATTACATATATTTCCCTTCTACTAAACACACAACTAAATTCAGAAATAGGAAACAGGAAACCTCACAGACTAAAACTATTTGTTATTAAAAAAAAGTTGTTTACTACTTTGGGTTCAATTATATAAGTATAGAATATTCATCATATAAATTCTATAAGAAACCTTCAAACCAAATGATATGCTATATTACTTAAAAAGACAATATATAACTAACTATTCCATTAATCATATTCTAAAATTAGCTTTTCTTCTAAAGTTTGTATTTCTCAGAACTGATTCATGACCCATTAGCTACACTTGGCATTTCTACAGTGTTTCATTCAATTAACAGATGTTGGTAATTTTATAACACTATTTGCAAGATAAACCCTTTAATTAAGCACTAAAATTTAGATATTTATAATTTTCTAACTATGTACAAGTCTAGAATTGTAGCAAATCCCAATGTCTTGCTGAGCACATATTAAAGATCTGCCGTAATTCAGGTCAAAACCCTTCTTACTTAAAAAAGAAAGTACTGCATGAGAATAAAAGCCCTAGAAGTAATGCCCTGACTGGCTGTCTCTGATGCCTACTGAGAAAACATGCAAGTGAGGCACAGAACTAAGAGGCAATAGGAAAGGTTTGCTCTTCACTTACTGCTATGCACTCAATGAAACAAACTTCATTATTATCAAAAGGTAATCAAAGAAAGATTCAACATTGATGAAGAGAGAGTATAAGATAGAGAACAAATGAAGAATATGGTGGTAAGACAAGCATTCGTTGTCAGATATATTAGCAAAAAGTTGTAAGAATAGATTATGGAAAGAGGCAGGTATCACCAAAATTAAGTTTCTATTTCTATAGTACATGTTCTCGTATTAAATATAAGAGGTATATTAATATAAATCTTTACTCACTCTTGTGATGACTTCAAATCCTGGTTCTTCTTGTTGATTTATCTTCAGACCCGGAATAGCATCACTAAGAAAATCTGCCATTTCTGAAGGTGGTCGATGATGTGTAGAGGGATCGCTGCCTCTCAAACTATCAAAAATGTAGTTTGTGACCTTGGAAAATCCTATCATAGTTGCTGTATAAGGGTCCTTTTTAATTTTCTATGCAGTAGGGAGAAAAATATGAGCATTATTAATTCAAATAAAGAAAAATGAATACTCTGTAATTGGCAAAAAAGCAAAGCTTTTTAAAAGAAAAGAAATCAGGACTAAAACAGAGTGTTCTAAGATTATCTTAAATTTTTATTTTCTTTCTTGGAAGAAAAATTTAAATTTTCTAAGCCAATCATTTCATTTAGTTAAAATAGCAGAACAAATGACAAGTTAATGTTACTGATTGAATAGCAGATAAACAAATGATTTGCAGGCTTCACTCAATCTGCATACATCAGAAACACACGCAGTGCTTACTTTCCAGTGGTGAATGGCCCACAACAGCTTTCTTCTGTCTAGCAGTCCTGCCTTCACACAAAAAAAAATATTTCTTGAAGTGTGTACTACCATGCTATTCTGACACAAAATATTTGATGGCTAAATTTAAAAACTCATATTTGATTATTTGCTGACAGTTTAATCTAACTATCTGAATAGTAAATCATGCCAACAAGAATAATTTATTCTGGGACAGTACTACCCGGGAAAAGAGCAAAAGGTTTTTCTAATGTTAAACGCTAGGGTAACTTCTGAAGCCCAAACTACTTGCTCACTCATATTTAGCAAAAATAGTTATCTATTAAATAACTTTTCACAGTAAGAAAAATTATCCTCTTATTTTCTCTTTTAAACAGTGTTTAGTTCTCTCTCTCATCCGTTTTCCTAAAAAGTTACCTCTATATCTTATTAACCTCTATGTTTTAAAAACCAGGAAAAGGAAAAAAAAAGCCAGGTGCGGTGGCACATGCCTGTAGTCCCAGCTACTCAGGAGGCTGAGGCGGGAGGATCACTTGAGTCCAGGAGTTATGGGCTATAGTGCACTATGCTGATCAGGTGTCCGCACTAAGTTTGGCATCAATATGGTGACCTCCCAGGAGCGGGGGACCACCAGGTTGCCTAAGGAGGGGTGAACCAGCCCAGGTCAGAAATGGAGCAGGTCAAAACTCCCATGTTGATCAGTAGTGGGATCATGCCTGTGAATAGCCACTGCACTCCAGCCTGTGCAACAGAGTGAGACCCCATTTCTTGAAGAAACAAAAACAAAAAAAACCCAGAAAAATAGTAAAAGAGTAGCTGGGACACAGCAAGCACTCACATATTGTTAAATGAGTAAGTGAATAAATAAATAAATAAATAAACAATCTCATTACATAGTAATCTGAGTGAAAATTAACTTTACTTTTGCCTATTATTAAGTGTACATTTTTAGCCAAATGCCAAGAACAATACTCAAATATTCTTAGGGGAATTAGATTTTCATGACGTCAAAACAACTTACTTAAATTCAAACCAGATTTTGGCCTAAATTGATCATTAATGAATTCAAACTGACCTACTCTGACCCCTGACCTAATCAACAAAAGTGATGATCTAAATCTACTGATGTCTAATTGTAGTATTATAATAAACACAGAAATTGCTTTATAAGTACAATTACTTATAAAGCAATTTCTGTGTTTATTATAATATTACAAGTATTATAATAATTAAGAACCAAGAAAGCCTCTGAGGAAGCCTCTGAGTCTTGCAAATAATATGGAAATTTACTGTTTCTGTAATATTACAGAGATCAGTTCCATAAAGATCTCTCACACACACACACACATACACACACACACACACACACACACACACAGCCTCATTCTGCATACTCTGAGATGAGGAGTTATATAAAATAATACAGTCAGATTAATAGATTAATACAGGATAGATTTAAAAAACATACTTGTATTAAACCATATGCTGGCTCATCAAGAAGATTTTCAAAAGACTGTGAAAGACTCTTATTCTGACAATTCACAAGGAGTGTTCTTTTATCCTGTGGAGATCTACAATAAAAAAGAGGATTTGTGGAAAATACTAATACATTGCATCAATTACTACATGAACAATTACTAACACAAATGTTCCTTACCAAAAAAAAAAAAAAACCCCAAACATTTTAATATTCCATTCTAGAAGTCTTCCATTAATACGTTAGCAAATATTTAGTAACTGTTTTAAGTGAGCTTCAAAACTACATGAAACATAAAATACAAAATTAACAAATACTAAATATACTGTATATAACAGGAGTAAAACAAATACAAAGTGTATTTGTATTCCTGATAAAGCCAAAAGGACTAAATTGTAATGAACCCAAATTCTTCTCTAGAATTACAGTAGAAAAGCATTATAATATATCTGGTTTTATTATTATAAAAAAAGAAAGCCAAAACAGACATTAGGAGTCATCAGTATGTAATATTTACAATACAGAAAATATGTCTTCTTTTGAAATGGTTTCCACATTCATCTATAGCTTAGTAATACTGCAATGTGAGATGTTAAAAATATAAAATACATTAGTTATTTGATAAAGATCATTAATCATGCCAACCATAATTACAAACATACACATATGAACATCTTTTAACATTATTACATATGGTTTGGGTAATACTATGTTTTTAGTTCTTGCTTATTAAGCTCTAGAAGCAAGTCTCTTCACATTTCTTAGTAACTACAGAATAAACAAAATGTTTCCAAAACAGACATCCAATTTCTAGTCATATGACAAATTATCCAGTCTTTTTTCTATTTAGTGAGTTTTATGACTTAGTTCTAATAAATCTACAATTTTTCTATGTTTAAAACAAAAATTAAATGTGTTATTTTGCTGCTATACACCTCCAGTTTATTATAAATGTTTGAGATAAGATCTTTAATAACAGTTATCTCTTCTCAATTTCAGCATAACAGGATGGAACACTAATGCTAGAGGGGATATGAAATCCAAAACAGGATCTTATATTCTTACGTAGTCAGAAACTGTACTCCATCTGCATATACAATAGTAGCTAATAAGACCCTTGGCTTTTTAAAAGGAGCTGAGGTTGAATCATTTGATGTAGGACGAAAAAAAAACCATATATTTTAAAACATTCACTTTTCTGAACATGTTGAGGGATCATAATTAATAGGCATACTTACAGATTCTCTCACGGGGCATTTTTTAAATGATGAACTTTTAAATGTAGCATCAGAAAAGAAAAATAGCTAATAAAGGAACAAAATTTTATTCCTAGCACAGTGCTGCTGGCACTGTCATCATTTTGTTTCTAACAATAAATTAAATCAAATTATTTCTTTAAAACCCAAATAAAAAATGATCACGAAAGTCAAACCGCTGTCTATTACACACAGAAGAGGAACCAATAGGCAACTCTCAGCTCTCTGGGCTCAGATGATTCTATGGCTCTGTATCTTAAACAGCGGCCAATAAACCGGAGATCAGAAGATGAAATGACTGGCTTACCAACAAGCAACCACAAATATGTTTTTAAAAAGAAATTACTTCTTTTCTTTTTTTATAATTAATACTCTGTGATGCGGGATGGACAAAGCTCTAAGAAACAGGAAAGATATGAAGAAATTTAAAACCTGATTGCCCAAAAGGAAATCAACAAAATATTTAAAAAGTGTATCAGTCAAAGGACAAGTAGTATACTGCTATACTGCTAGGCAACTGCAGAGCTTACCATAAGGAAGATTGGTATTCCAAAATATTACCAGAATATTCTACCTGCCACACTGATTTAATCTAAAATACGTATCCTGGGAAGCTGATCTCTCATGCTAACATTATTCAAGACTTTCAAACTCATTGCAAAAGTAAGATGAAACTTTAATGATGCTAACCCAGCAATTCTATTACAGCCTGCTAAACAATCTGAAGAAAACTGTAGTCTAATATCACAACTATAGAAGCATATCTCCTGAAAATTCTGCAGCGTATCCCAGGCTTCGGAGCGAGCCTCTCCCAAAGACCTCTTAATAAACTCATAAACTGAACAATGCTCGTATACTTAAATGTAGCAGTAACTGTTTTGTATTTATATTGAGAATGACCAATATTTAAGGTTAAAGAAATAAACAGCATTGCAGAGATTAATCAAAACTGGGAATAAAAACTAGAAAGGTACGGTAACAAACTTTTACATCTAGAACCTAATATTTTATTTTTATTATTATTATTATTTTTTGAGACGGAGTTTCGCTCTTGTTACCCAGGCTGGAGTACAATGGCGCGATCTCGGCTCACCACAACCTCCGCCTCCTGGGTTCAGGCGATTCTCCTGCCTCAGCCTCCCGAGTAGCTGGGATTCCAGGCACGCGCCACCATGCCCAGCTAATTTTTTGTATTTTTAGTAGAGACGGGGTTTCACCATGTTGACTATGATGGTCTCGATCTCTTGACCTAATGATCCACCCGCCTTGGCCTCCCAAAGTGCTGGGATTACAGGCTTGAGCCACCGTGCCCAGCCAGAACCTAATCTTTTAAATGGCTGGTTTAATAGGATACCCAATTTTGATGATACAACCAATTTGGCTTTTTAAGGGAATATTTTACTACTTGGATATTTGCATATCAATGTAAAAATGGCCCAATATACGAAATAATTTAATAAAATCAACAGGTCTCATTCATATCCTAGCAACCAACTTGGTTCCAGAAAGGTAAGAAAAATATATTTGTAGCTCATTCTTTTACCCAAGTAAATACCACATTTTAAATGATAATAAATCAAAGAATACTTACAAACATCAACAAATACGACAACTTGTTTTCCTGGCAAATAAGTAAACCATCTAAAAAATATTAAGCCTCAAGAAGATGGCCTGTTTTGCACTGACTAGATCACGTTGCTGACACTGAAAGAAGTAACTACAGGTGACTAGCCTAGCAGAGCCTCTTCCTGGCTCTTGTGAGCCATCTAGGTTGCCCATTCCTAGATTACTGGCAATCTCTGCTCATTCATATGGTAAGGCCCTGCTCCTGTAAGAGGAAGGCCTGCTTTTTAGGAAGATAAATATAATTCACTAGGAAGTAGACTGGGAAGCCAACATGGACACAAATGCAAGCCACATTCCTCAATTTAGCTAAATCAAAAATAAAAAAGGTATCTGGTCTAATTATCTTGGTTTTGAACTCAAAAGAAGAATGGTCACACTGGCACAGACTGGCTGGCATCCCAATGAGGCTGAAACCAAGATTTCCCTGACTACTCTTTCTTTGTGGTCTCTAAAACAATCTTTGACCATAGAAATAAGACTCTGGAAACACCATTTTGCTTAGGATAACTGCTCCAAGGACAGGAAATGAGACTCCCCTGGCTGACACCTAGTAGAATAAAAATTGGGTATCCTATTTAAATATTTTCATTTCTTTGAACTTAAAAATTTGGGAATTCCACTAACTTGTATCATAACAGGAATAAGTGCCTTTACATTTCTCCTTAAGAATTTTACAATTCACAATAACAAAGATATGAAATAAACCTAAATGCCCATGAATGTTAGGCTGGATAAAGAACATGTGGTACATACACACCATGGAATACTATGTAGTCATAAAAAGAATGAGATCATGTCCTTGATAGCGACATGGATGGAGCTGGAGGCTATTATCCTAAGCAAAGTAATGGAGAAACAGAAAGTCAAATACTACATGTTCTCACTTATAAACTGGAGCTAAACAACAACACATGGACACAAAGAGAGGAGCAAACAGACACCAGAGCCTACTTGAGGGTGGAGAGTGGAAGGAGGGAGAGGATCAGAAAAACTACCTATCAGATACTATGCTTATTACCTAAGTGACAAAACTGTCTGTAAACCAAAGCCCTATGACATCCAGTTTATCTACTTAACAAACCTGCACATGTACCACCCCTGAACCTAAAATAATGTTAAAACAAAAAATAATCTGATAGTAGGAGATGGCTTATACAAATTTGTGACTTTTAAATACTGGTGAAGATTTACTTGGAATAGCTTTATTCTACTACTTAGACTCTATAAAATCTATGGTGAACTATATGGCATAACAGGGGATAATTCATGACAGGAAGGAGAATAGGGAGCACTTATTTTCAGCCTAGAATATGGAGGGGCCTTGGAGATAAAATATCTGATGCACTGTTTTTACACATTTCAGATCATTCATGGGTCAAAAGTAAGTTGCCCTCCCAGTGTCACAGGAGAATACCCAAAGCAGTGATTATTAGGAGAGTAGCTTTTGACGTAGACACTTTAGACACTATCTCCTTCTCCAAGAAGAGCAACCACATCCTGGGGTTCACCAAAAACTTAATGATTAAGCCTAATGAGAACAGAACAAAGTATACAAAGCTTTTTCTCTTATCAAATCGTTAAAGGGTGGAATTACTTTAAGCTTTTTCTCTTTTACCAAATCATTAAAGGGCACAATTAATCACTTACGCTCACATCTCTTCCAACTCTATCCTCCCCTTCACTGATTTCATTCTCTCTCAGAGTTTCAATCACTCCTGCACAAGGAACACTTATATATTATCCTAATATGCTGTTATAGTACCATATGCCTTATTCACAGCACTTTTTATAGCTGAAATTTGAGGCAGAAGCCATGTCTTTTGATTACTGCTTTCTTTCCAGCAAACAGTACTGCTGCATCTAAGATACAGTAGGCATTCAAAAAAACACTTCAATGAAATGGAAAAAAAAAAAAAAAAAAAAACATGTAGAAAGAACACCACCATTCTGTGGCTTCACATTTCCAAATGGAAAAAGCACTTCTCCTAAAGTCTCCTTCCCAGTGTCTTAAGTGCTGCGATTGAGAAAGAATAGGGTACATGCTTGGCATAATTCCTTCTAGGCTCTCTCTCCCTCTCTCTCTTAGATCTGCCTATCAACAGAGAAGGTACTTTCATTCTGCTCTCATTCACGTCCTGAGTGGCCTGTCCTCATTAGGAAAGTCTGTAGGTGTCAAGAAGTAACAACAACAACTGGGTAAGTTAAAAACTAATCTGGAGTGAATTACTGTAATACTATATGTCTAAACCCCTCTAATAACAGTATTTTCATTACCATCTCTGATTTTTTTTCTTTTTTTCACAGAGTCTTGCTTTGTCACCCAGGCTAGAGTGCAGTGGCACAATCTTGGCTGACTGTAACCTCTGCCTTTCAGGTTCAAGCAATTCTCCTGCCTCAGCCTCCAAAGTAGCTGGGATTACAGGTGCCTGCCACCATGCCTGGTTAATTTATGTATTTGTAGTAGAAATAGAATTTCACCATGTTGACCAGGCTTGTCTTGAAACTCCTGACCTCAAGTGATTGGCTCACCTTGGCCTCCCAAAGTGCAGAGATTACCATCTCTGATTCTCATACTTCTCATTTACTTACGAATTTAGAAAAGGAAAACAAGCTTTCACTTGCTACTCTCATGAAAACACGAACAACACACATTCAGGGTACATATTCCCCTATAACTGCTTAAGTGGTTATCAAGACTATCCTTGAACCCAATCAGGATAGAAAACTCTACCTCCTGGGCTAAATCCTGTCTCCTAATTTCTTTTTGGAGTCATATAAAGCAAATCTACAACTTGTTTCTCACAATAACCTTCCAAAAATTATTTGTCAAATTGATAATTATTATGCCATTTATTCATCCAACTAATATTTAATGCAAATATATTTTGTACCACTGTGGCTAGCAACCACGAAGAATACGGAAACAAGATAGATACAATCTCTATTCCCAAGAAGTTTATATTCTAGAGTAAAACACAAAACAACAGACAAAATTATTGTATGCTGTTAGGTGCCATGAAGGAAGCAAACAAGAAAATTAGATAACGAGGAGCAGAGACAGGAAAAGTAGATTAGATGGCAAAAGAGGGCATCATGGAAAGCCCTTCTGAGGCAGTGACATTAAACGGAGACCTCAGGGATCAGAAAGAGGAAAATATTCCAAGTAAAAAAAAAAAAAAAAACAGTATGCATAAAGGACCTTAAGACAAGGCCAGGCGCAGTGGCTCCTGCCTGTAATCCCAGTACTTCGGGAGGGTGAGGTAGGAGGATTACCTGAGGTCGGGAGTTTGAGACCAGCCTGACGAACATGGAGAAACCCTGTTTCTACTAAAAATCTAAAATTAGCCAGGTGTGGTGGCACATGCCTGTAATCCCAGCTACTCAGGAGGCTTAGGCAGGAGAATCACTTGAACCCAGGAGGCGGAGGTTGCGGTGAGTCAAGATCGTGCCATTGTTATCCCGCCTGGACAACAAGAGCAAAACTCCATCTCAAAAAAAAAAAAAGACCTTAAGATAAGAAAGAGTTTAGGGGTTTTTAAGAACTGAAAGAAATCTATCTGCAAGACTAGAATATAAAAGATAATGGCATGAGATGAGTTTTAAGAGATAAGCAGAGCTAACAACAAGGGCAGGTCCTTGTTGATGACAGTAAAAGTCTGGATTTTATTTAATGTTGCATTGAAACTTCTTCAAGATAAACTCCCACATCCTTCAAATATTTTTCATAGGACGACTTTGATCTCCTTCCTTATACTGGTTATATCTTTAATACAGTATAGGTAGTCTAGAACATTTAAAATGCAGTGTTTACTAATTGCAGTTCAAGCCTACTTCTCCAAAATATAATCAGTAAAAAGTAGTCAGGGGCTACCACCTCCCTCATCCTAGATACTATGCTTTAATCAACAGTCTCAGACCAAATGATCTCATTTGTGAATTACTTCACAACACTGATACTGAGCTTAATATGGTGCTAAAACTCCCAAGTCTTTAATGCCTGCTACACAATAACCATAACCTTCTATTCCAGTCATGACACTGCCTCTCCTGAAATCTACTCACCCTCTCAATGATAGCCTATTCACAGGTTCTCACTTTGAGATCCAAGATCCACACATCACCACCCAGGTCTGACTTTCTTACACTTACTGGCACTGAACAGCTTGTCTATTGCCAGTCAGAGGTGATTAATATAGTAGGGGAGAATCTCTTGCCAGAAAACATACAGTCAAAAACCTTCCAATTTTTGTATCACTTTTAACCTTATGTAATGTAAATTTAGGCAACTTGTTAAATTCTACTATAAAGTGAGGACATTATAAATGAAGTTTATAAATGAAGTAACTCACGCCTGTAACCCTAACATTTTGGGAGGCCGAGGCAGGCGGATCACCTGAGGTCAGGGGTTCAAGACCAGCCTGGCCAACATGGCAAAACCCTGTATCTCTACTAAAAGATACAAAAAGTAGTCGAGCATGGTGGCACATGCCTGTAATCCCAGCTACTCGGGAGGCTGAGGTGGGAGAATTATCTGAACCCAGGAGGCGGAGGCTGCAGTGAGCCAAGATTGAACCGCACTCCAGCTCGGGTAACAAAGTGAGACTCTGTCTCAAAAAATAAAAACAAAAATAAAAAATAAATAAATGAAGTTAGCAATCATATCCTGCAATTTCCCCAAGCCCAAACCCTTAACTTCTCCCTTCTCGCTGCCATATATCCAATCCATCACAAAATCTAATTCTAAGTACTCCAATACTTCCAACTTTCCTGTCACTATCCCAGTTCAGGCCACTTTAATCTCACCTAGATAACTGGAAGAACCTGCTAACATGACTTAAAAGATGCTTCAGGCTTTGTACTTTACTCAGCATTTTGGCCTCATCTTTAACGGTATTACCCTCATCTCCCCATACTTTGCAGATCTGTAATACTGAACTACTTTGTTCTGTGATTACATCATGTTTGTGCTCTTCCCTTCATCTAAAACAACCTTCTCTCTAAATATCCCCTATCCTTTCCCAATAATGGTCACTCATTTTTCAGGTCTCTACTTAGATGCTTCTTCCTCAAGGAACTCTTCCTTGATCCCCACTCCTAGTCTGAATTAAGTGACCCTCCTTCCTTCTCAGGAGCTCCCAAAGCAGTTTTTACTTCTTCCATCTTATTTCTTGAGTTTTAATTGCAATTTTACTTGATAACATCCTTCATAAGACTATAAATTCTCAGAGATCCAGGAACACCCCCATTTTATTCATTACTAAATATCAAGCAACTAGCATACTGTTGGGATGTAACAGATAACCAAAAAATATTTGTTGAGAGTAAGAGCGAGGAAGCATGTGTGTGTACAGATGCACACAGGTAACTAAATCAGAAACAAGATTTTGGAAAGTGGTAAGGCCCTGTCTTCCAACTGAGAAATAATTTTATAAAGGACTTAGGACTTGTGTGACTTAAAGTTGCAACATTACAGGTAAAATTGTATATCTAATAGAAAAAACATAATAAAGGGTAAATTAGGTAAATATATAGTCCATAAATTACTTACGCATCATCATCCATTTAAATGTATAAAAAATATAAAACTACTCTTTTCTTGTAACAGTAATTAGGTTGTAAGTCTCAGATTCAAATGACTAAAATAACGTAATATTATTCAGTCATTGTTCCAAAGAAATCAATATCCCAGAAAAAACAAAGCTGTTCAAGTCATCATATGCACATGGGTCACTGATGCCCAAGGTCAAGTAAAAATAGTTTGCTTCAGGATTAATACAATGATCCGGCTTCAAAAAGTAGAAAATAATATGATACTTACTCACACAATACCACATATTTTTCAAGAGATTCAATCAGTAGTTTGCTATCTCCTTGATGAAAGTGTAGAGCAGGGAGAACGACGTCATCCTTTAGACAGAATACCAAATACGACCAGCCCATACCCTCTTTGTTTTGCTTGATTGATTTCAGGTCTGTCAAACTGAACAGGAATGACCATTTGCTTTTCTCATTTCTATGACTTGGAGCATCTTAAAAACAAGAAAGTGGGGCAAAATATTTTTGTTGACCTTTTTAAAAGGTACTGACAGCGCTCTTCATGACTGCCTAACATAAATTAATTGAACCCAGGGAATCACTATAGCACTCATATAATGGCTTCCACTTGTATTAGATATGGCAACTTATATATTCTTTTAAAAATGATTTTAAAAATAATTATCCTACCACATATAAATTTTTTAAATGTTATTCCTATGTAAAATATAAGCTTTGCCCCAAAAAATGATCATGGTTTTACAAGCAGGCTGGCTGGATAAACATTGCAGCACTACCATCTTACTAACTGAATGATCTGAGGCAAATAATTGAATTTCTCTGTGCCTCAGTTACTTCACTTTAAAATGGAGATAATTATACTTACCTCCCAATGTAATTATATTCATAAAAATTAGGAGATAATACTTTTCAACTAACTAGTACAAGCCAAATATATAGAAAATTCTCAGTAAATGTTCATCTTTCCCACTCCCCTTGCCATAAGAATAGCATAATTCTCTTGAAGAGTCATTTAAAAAACAACAACAACAACCTTTATTCCTTCATTTCCTTTTCTAATTATTTTTAGGACACTACACTAGTAGTAAAGTAAGCATTCTGATATAAAAAGTAACACTGGAGTGAATATACAGACATTTTATTTGTAGAAAAACAAAGTAAAGCATGGAATTGAGGATGAAAAGATAACTAAGTTGTGAATGCTTCAAAAATAACGAATACATTCAATCTTCCTGCTAAATTAACTTTCTACTAAATTAAGACCTCAGTTCAAACCAAACTACAGTTATGCCAAATACAGCATGTTCTGAGGTTGTATCCTATTTATAGAAACTAAAATTCTGGCTGGGCACAGTGGCTCATGCCTATAATCCCAGCACTTTGGGAGGCCAAGGCAGGTGGATCACAAGGTCAGGAGTTCGAGACCAGCCTGGCCAAGATGTTGAAACCCTGTCTCTATTAAAAATACAAAAATTAGCTGGGCGCAGTAGCATGCGCCTGTAATCCCAGCTACTCAGGAGGCTGAGGCAAGAGAATCGCTTGAACCTGGGAGGTAGAGGTTGCAGTGAGCTGAGATCACACCATTGCACTCCAGCCTGGGTGACAGAGTGAGACTCTGTCTAAAAAAAAAAAAGAAACTAAAATTCCAGGTTTGTGAACATTATCATAATTGATAACAAACAACTTAAACAACAACTATTTAAATAAAAAACTGAAAGACAAAGAAAAAATATTTCTTCTCACTGATGATGCTAGTACTTACAATTCACTTCTAATCTAAAATACCATTTTGTTTTAACAATTTAACTCCAATATAATCAAATCATGTCTTTGAAATCTTGAAAAACCTTTCCTAAAATGCATTTCTTAGAAGTGTCATACTACCCCGCTACTCAAGATCTTTATTAATTCTGTCCCACACTACCAATCCCACAAATATAAACTACTTGTAAGACAGCTGCTTACAAGACTTGATCAGAAGACAGATTACTCAGTGTTGACCTGCATGTATATATCACCTCCCTATCTCCGGTCATCTCCAGTAAGATCCCTTGAACTCACAAAAAGAAATCTATAGCTTACAGAAACCTCTAACTGCAAGGAAAGCATGCGCCATCATTATTTCATGGACACTTATGCATCATTTGAAGGAAGCAAAAGTAACTTATCTATATACAATTACCAGCAGCTTTCACACCAGTTTGGATAGTAAACTCATATGTAAGATATAGCGGATTAAGTGCCATGTGCCTGACTACGTCACATAATGTTTCACTGGTATCCATATTATAGAGCTCATTAACACCACTTCAAGCTGATATCTAAGTGAGAACAGTTCTAGAATTTCAACTTATTCATGAATCATGTAAGTGTAAATCTACTTAGACTACCTAGAACAGATATATTCTGCTAGCTTATCTGCAAACACCAAAAATATTTCACAGAAAAATAGCAATGAAAAACTACAGGTTAAAAAAAGAAACCAAAAAAACTGCATATAGACAATTTTTAAATTAATTCTTCAATTGCACAGTGTATTTTATCTAAATTAATGCAAGAAAATCACACGAATTTTAACTACATGTATGCTATATGAATTATCTGGAGTTTGTGCATATTCAAGAGTAAAGGTTTTACATAGATTTTTCTCTCAATAACAGAAGAGTCATATATTACATACAAAACTAAAATGCCTCACACACTTCCACATTTAAAGCTCTGACAAAGAAATATTTAAATTTAAAGCCCTGACAAAGAAATATTCTAGTCCCTCCACTAGAATAAAAGCTTCATGAGAACAGGACTTTTATCTTGTTCACAGCTATATCCTCAGTGCTAGAAGAGTGGCTAGCATACAGTAGGTACTCAAAGATGAAAGATCTGTTGAATAAGTGAATTAACAACCTAGTACTATGTCAACATAAGAGTTATGTGCAAAGTGGTCTGCTGCAATAGCTAGCAACAAATAGAAATGGTTACAAAGGAAACCAGAAATCAAGAGTTAACTCAAAATATCTTTCTACTCAAAGCAAAGGTAAAGAAAATTAATTAGTTCTAATGAATTTACTGTGTTACAAATACATGTAAAAAGTTATCTCCAACACACTGACATGAGAATACTAAATATAATAGCAGAAGAATAGAACAAGCAGCTTTAGTCTTCTTGTAAGAGTAGAACAGTTCAGTAAGTAGCTATATGTCTTGAATTAACATCAAGGACACATTTTATTTGGATAGATCTCTAGAATATAAGCCAGACTGATGTTCTTGGAAGAAATATTTCCAAAGCATTTAGTCTGTCTGGTACATAACAACAAAGGATTTAGCAGTAGAAGCTCTTATGAAATATAAAGCTAAATGCTCTTAAGAAATACAAATTTAAATAAGTCTGATAGTCAATTTTTTAAAAGTTTGTCCCAAATTTCCTTTGTGCTTCACATAAAAAAGAAAAAAATGCAAAGTTAAAAATGAGAAGGGTAAAAGATAAGAACAAAGGCTTCTTCTTTGGAGGGGGGAAACCTTTTAGAAAATAAAAAAGTTGTGTAATGACATACATTTAAAATCTCTGGAATGTCTAATAAACCTCATATTATAAATGAACCCCCAAGCTTAGAAAATGCCTCCTTAACTTTTAATAACTATAAAATAAAGTCTATTCACTTTGTAAGTCCACTCTGTGGTCAAGCCATAAGCAGGATTTACATCTGTCATTTTTTGCTAAGCTACACAGCTACAGAGAAGTTCTCAACTCTGATCCCACATTAAAGTCATCTGAAGACCTTTTAAAAAGGACAGATGCCCAAGCTCTATCTCCAGAGTCTGATTTTGGTATTTTTTTTTTTTTAAATCTAACGTACCCAGGTGATTTCAATGTACAGCCAATGCTGAGAACCACCAATCTAAAGTGAGCTTCACTGTCAGATTACGTTTTTCTCATCTATGGTAACGGTTCTTTCTTTCATGAAATTCGGGGCTACAAACACTTACAGCAATATTACTATACTGAATACCACAGGCAACTGTAACACAATGTTAAATATTTGTGTATCTGAATATGTCTAAACAGAAAAGGTGATGCACAGTGCTTTGATCATACAAAGGCTATGATGTCACTAAGGGCCACAGAATTTTCAGCTCCATTATAATCTTATGGGACCACTGACACATATGCAATCGGTCAGTGAAACGTTGTTCTGTGGCACATGACTATATACATGTAGAAAGGAGAATAGTCACTGAACACATATTAAGGGAAAACTGCAATGAACCATGAAGAGTGCAGCAAAATGCTGAAATCGGAATACTATGGTTTAGTAGTATACTTCATCTCCCCCTGTTACTTTAGGATAAAATAACATGATTATTAAAATTCTACTAGATTAAGAAAAATGTGCATAAAGGAGAGTAAAGGCATTTTTTTAAGTGGTTCTATTTTCTGCTATTAATAACTATAAAATAGAGCAAGTATTTTTAAAATCCTTTTTGAAGCCACAACCAATAAAACAGAGACATAAAAAATAACTAAAACATGAGATTTATACAAATTAAGCAAAGAAATTAATCGTCCTTCCGACTGAGGAGCATTCAAGAATCTTCTTTGCACTTTTGTTTATTAGTATATTATATTATAGCAAATCAGTTTAAGATTTCAAAAGATTTAACTCATACCTCCATTGGTATGTGGTTTCCTTTTAAATGAAACTGTGTTAACCATGTCCCATTCTGCTTCGTAGCTGTTCAGATGTTCTGATCCTCGATGACCTCTTTCTTTTGGGGCCTGAGTCCATTCTACAACTGAACTGGAATCCTAAAATAATTACAACACATAAAATACTTAAAGTCTAAAACAAATTTAATTTCAATCCATAACATCATCTCAGTTTCAATGTATGCTGCAGACAACATCATTAATGGGAAAATTGAACACTTTTCCTATCCTTTTCTCTCTTTGATCATAGGTATAAAAAAATAAAAAATAAAAAGCAAGAGAAGCTTGACTGGACTTCCCTGCAGTCAGAGTTGCCAATGAAATATAAGCAGAAGTCAACTCTGAAAATGTGTTTGTTTTCATAATAAAAGCCTCATCCCTTTTTCACTTTTTCCTGCTTTGAATGTAACCATGCTGCCTAAAAATAGTCATCTTCTGACTATAGGATAAAAGAAAGAGAACCACTGCCAAAAGCTCCCAACCTCCAGACTTTGAGTTATTTAAGTAAAAGAGCCCAATGGTGGCTATTTAAGCCACTACTGGTTGTATATTTTCTTATAGGCAATAAAATTAGCTAAAAGCAACATATCTACCTGTATAGTTCTATAGAACATCCCATTTTTAAAGAGAAAAAAAACAGAAGTCTAAAATGCATATAGTTTAAGTCAAAAATTGAACTTTTGTACAACAAAAGATACTATATACAAGCTAAAGACAGCACAACTAGAAGAACATTTTTCTAAAATATGTAACAAAAGAAAAATATCCAAATTACAAAACAACTCCTATCAATTTATTTAGAAATAGAAAAATATCAAAACAGAAAACAGGCAAATAGCATGAACAGGCAAGTCAAACAAGAAATATAATGTAACAAATACAGAAAGATGTCCAACTCCACTAACCATGAAAAGCAAGTTGACATAAGATTTCTATTTTTTTCCTCAATTAAAAAAGATAATACTGAATATGGAAGACAGCATGAGGAAATGGACTGTCTCACACTGCTGACAGTGCTCACTACTACTGACACCAGGAGGACAATTTAAAATATTTATTAAAATTCAAAACATGTATGTATTTAACCACAACAACTGCGTTTTTATCATCTACCCTCTGGAAATACTTACACATGTACACAAAGAAGTATATACAAAGATTTTCACGGCAGCACTGTTTGTAATAGAAAGCGGAAATAATCTAATATCTAGCAGTGAGAGAATAAATTTAAAAAGTAGCTAATGAAATACTAGGCAACAGTTTAAACACTGACATATGCTAAACTTTATATATATTCAATAAATAAATACACCAAAAAAGTTGCAAAACAATGCGTGTAGTACAACAATTAAATGCATCATACACAACTAGAAACACAGAAGAAAACTAGGTCTTTCTACACATATACATACACAAAATAAAATATGTACAGGTAAAAGTCTGGAAAAATATACATTAAACAGAGACAGGTAAGAGAGGCTGACTGTAGTGGCTCACATCTGTAACCTCGAAACTTTGGGAGGCCAAAGCAGGCGGACCACCTGAGGTCAGGAGTTTGAGACCAGCCTGGCCAACATGGTAAAACTCCGTCTCTACAAAAAAATTAGCCGGGCGTGGTGGTACACACCTGTAATCCCAGCTACTTGAGAGGCTGAGGCAAGGAGAATCGCTTGACCCCAGGAGGCAGAGGTTGCAATTAGTCAAGATTCTGCCATTGCATTCCAACCCAGTGACAAAAGGGAAACTCCATCTCAAAAAAAAAAAAAAAAAAAAAAAACAAGAAAGAGAGAGATAGGTAAGGGAAAAGACTCTAGTCAAATAGGACTTCAACTTTCTATTATTTGAATATTTGCAACAGGACTGTATTCATGTGTCTCTAGTATAATTTTTTTTTTTTAAAGAGAAAAAGGAAAATTAGTAAGAATGAAAGGAAATTATAAAGGCACAAAAAAAATATATAAGAAATGGAAACAAACTAAAAAACAGTAGGGAAACTGAACAAATGAAATTATAAAATAGATTGGTTTTTCTTCCAGTTCCTTCCTCAAATGTCATTTCTCAGGGAGCCCTCCTTGTTTGATCAGTTTTTTAAAAAATCAACCCTCAGGCCAGGCACAGTGGCTCATGCTATATTATAGGCACTTTGGGAGGTCAACGCAGGTAGATCACATGAGGTCAGAAATTCAAGACAAACCTGAACAACACGGCAAAACCCCATCTCTACTAAAAATACAAAAATTAGCCAGGAGTGGTGGTGGGTGCCTATAATCCCAGCTACTCAGGAGGCTGAGGCACGAGAATCACTTGAACCCAGGAAGAGGAGAATGCAGTGAGCCAAGATCGCACCACTGCACTCCAGTCTAGGTGACAGAGAAAGACTCCTTCTCAAAAACAAAACAAAACAAATTTTTAAAAAAGCTCTCACCACCATCCACCATCCCTATTGGTAGTCATGCCAATAATAAGGATAAAGGTCAACCTGAAGACAGGGCAACTAAGTCCAAAAGGCTGGAGTTTTAGAAAACATCATTTATCTCTAAAGTAGGAGAAATCAAACACGATGAGCAAAGGAATCACATACTGAAACCAGGAGAATGAATTGAAAGTCAGCCTATATAAAGAAGTTGGCAAGACTCCAAGCCCTTTTTATCCACTCATTTTCAAGAATACTGCCATCCAACCTTACCCTCTCCAGTCAGGAATCTGCAGATTCTTCTCAAATCTATTATCCCAAAAAGACTTGGATTTTGACATTAGGGATTCCCCAAGGAAACAGCATAGTCGTGCATGCAAAAAGTCTCACTATTACCAGGCCGATACACACCTACAAAGAAGGTAGGTATGCATCTGCTCTTAAATTTGTTAAATATGAGCACCATGCTACAGAATCAACAAACATTAAAGGCAAGTTATCTATAGAAAACAGAGTCCAAATGAAATGAGGTGGCAGGCGGGGCAAAAGGTCACTCAGAGGGAAATGGACTATATAGGAAGATGAAAATCATCTGAAAAGCTATCCTTAAACTCCTCGGAAATCAGAAAAGACATTACAACCACAAAGAACAGAATGCTTTCTTTAAAAGGGGACAAGAGGACGCTCAGAACAAGAAAGATGTCTAAGTAATGAAATGATAACAAAAATGAAAAAAGCAACAGAAGATTGAAAGTATTTCCTAGAAAATAGTACAGACAAAAAAAAGGAATAAGAAAATAGAAAACAAAAGATTTTAAAATTATGGGACCAGTCCACAAAGTGTGGAGTTCCAAACAAAAAGAAAACAGAAAATGGAAAAGAAGAAATTATCACTAACATAAATCAAAACTATTTCCCAGAATAAAAAAAAAAAAGACAGGAGTTTCCATATTAAAAGAGTTCATCAAGTACCCAGTACAATATATTAAAAAAACAAATCCACAGAGGCACATACCCAGAACATAACACTTGAAACAAAAAGACAATCATTAAAAGCATCTAAAGAGGTTAAAATTATGAAGAAAATAATAATACAGGGGATCAGGAATTAGAATTCATTAGACTTAATGTCAATAAAGGAAACCAGAAAACCTGAGAAACCAGCAAAACTTAAAAAAAATAAAAAATAAAACCAGGTGCAGTGGCTCACATCTGCAATTCCAGCACTTTGAGAGGCTGAGGTGGGCAGATCGCTTGAGGTCAGGGGTTCAAGACCAGCCTGGCCAACATGGTGAAACTTTGCCTCTACTAAAAATACAAATATTAGTCAGGTGTGGTGGCGCACATCTGTAGTACCAGCTACTCGGGAGGCTGAGGCAGGAAAATCTCTAGAATCCAGGAGGCAGAGGTTGCAGTGAGCTGAGATCCCGCCACTGCACTCCAGCCTGGGAGACAGAGAATGACTCCGTCTCAAAAAAACAAAATAAAAAAATTCAAAAAAAAAAATCGATGGGAAAATTTACTTTCAAACTGTAAATCTTTGCTGGCCAGGCTATCAATTCAGAATAAGGCCAAAAATTCTTAAAAAAAAAGAAAGAAGAAGAAATGTTTTTGTTTTCATGTACTCTCTTTCTGAGGAAGCACTGAAGCTGCAGCAAAACAAGGAATAAACCAAAACAGAGGTTGGCATGGGATACAGAAAACAGAGGGATTAAAATATGGGAAAGACGCAAAAAAGAACCCCCGGAAAAATGCTACACAGCAAACCAAGGGAGCAATCAGTCCAGGATAAGCTTGTGAGAAGGCTCTGGGATAAGAGTCTCTACAAAAATGAAATTAGAAGGCAATCTACGTATTTAAATAATCTGAGAAGAAATGTAGACAACTGAGCAAGAGTTTTAAGGTGATTCAAAGATAAAACAGAGCTAAATCCCTACCTTCCACAGTGCAGCGTCAACACATAATATGTAAATTAGAAAAAAAATAGTAGTGTTACAAGAATGCTATTTAGACATAGGGCTGTAACTAGTCAAAAAAACACTACAAGGTTTGATTGTGACTGCCATGAGAGATGGAAAATTTGGTGGAAAAGTAAAAGTGCCTCTGTTTTCCATAATAAACCTTCTAAAACATAAAATTTATATCAGAAAATATATAATTTAAAATAGAATAAATATTATAAATAATAAAATCTTTTGTAAAAAAATTATTAGAAAATATTGATCAGATACATACAAAAAGCACAAAAATATAATAGAATTGGAAGTACAAACATTTAATAAAAAAACTGTTCCCATTATAAAATGGAATTCCTTATCTCACATTATATAAAAAAATTAACTCAAAATGAATCATACATGAGAAATTATTTAATGGGTACAATGCACATTACTCAGGTGATGGAGACTTGATGGGAAAGTGAGGAAAAGGGAGGGAAAGAGAGGACGAAAGAAAAAAAACAAATCACCAATCTAAATATAAAAGCTAAAACTAAAAAACTCAGAAGAACAGCAATACATCTTCATAACCTTGAGTTAAGCACTGGTTTTCTGGATATGACATAGCAAAAGCACAGGCAACAAAATTTAAAAAAAAACAGACAAATTGAACTTCATGAAAATTAAAACTGTTTGTGCTCAAAGCATACCAACATGAAAGTGAAAAGACAGTCCACAGTATGGGAAAAAATGTCTGCAAAGTACACACCTGATGTGAAATTTATATATAGAATATATAAAGAATTCTTAAAACTCAACAATAAAAAGACAAGTAACTAGCCTATAATCCCAGCACTTTGGGAGGCCAAGGCAGGCAGACTGCTTGAGCTCAGGAGTTTGAGATCAGCCTGGCCAACATGCTAAAATGCTGTCTCTACAAAAAATACAAAAGTTAGCTGGGTATGGTGGCATGGGAGGCTGAGGTGAGAGGATCACTTGGGACAGGAGGCAGAGGTCGCAATGAACCAAGATCACACCACTACACTCCAGCATGGGCAATAGAGAAAGATCCTGTCTCAAAAATAAAAATAAAAAAAAAATAACTCAGTGGGCAAGGCCGGGCACAGTGGCTCATGCCTGTAATCCCAGAACTTCAGGAGGCTGAGGCAGGCAGATCACCTGACATCAGGAGTTTGAGTCCAGCCTGGCCAATATAGTGAAACACTGTTTCTACTAAAAATGCCAAATTAGCCTGGCATGGTGGCAGGCACCTGTAATCCCAGTTACTTGAGAAGATGAGGCATGAGAACTGCTTGAACCTGGGAGGTAGAGGTCTCAGTGAGCTGAGATCAGGCCATGCCACTGCATTTCAGCATGGGGGCAGAGCAAGACTCTGTCTCAATCAATCAATCAATAAATGGGCAAAAGATTTGGAACAGGCATTTCTCCAAAGAAGATAGTTGGCCCTCCATATCCCTGGGTTCTGCATCTGCAGATTCAACCAACCTGGAATCTAAAATATTCAGGAAAAAAAAATTCCACAAAGGTCCAAAAGGTAAAACTTGAATTTGCTGTGCACCAAGTACTATGCTACATTGAATGGAACCAATACCCCACAGATACCAAAGGACAGCTGTATACATATATGACCAAATATCCCATTAAAAGATATTCAACATCATTAGTCATTAAGAAAATATAAATTAAAAACACAATGACATAAACTTCAGTTATGGTTTGAATTGTGCTGCCCCCTCCCAAAAAGATAAAGTTCTAACTCCTATTACCTCAGAATGTGACCTGATTTATTAGGTTGTTGCAAAAGTAATTGTGGTCTTCGCCATAAAAGCAATGTCAAAGATGTCAATTACTTTTGCACCTACCTAATGGAAATAGGGTCTTAATAGAGGTAATCAAGTTAGAATGAGATGATCAGCATGGGCCCTAATCCAATATGACTAGCACACTTATAAAAAGGGGATTAACAAGATAGACACGAACAGATGGAAGATGATGTGAAAACACAGAGGACACCATCTACAAACCAAACTAATTTCTGAGGCTACTAGAATTTAGCAGACAGGCAAGAAACAGATTCTCCCGAACAGCCCTCACAAGAAACCTATCCTGCTAACACCTTGATTGCTGACTTCTAGCCTCCAGAACTGGGAGACAATATATTAAGATTGTTCTAAGCCACCCAGTTTGTGGTGATTTGTTTACAGTAGTCCTAGGAAACAAAGAAAACTTCATATCCACTAGATTAACTAAAATTAAAATGATAATAACAAGTGTTGATGAGGATATGGAGAAATTAGAATCCTCATATATTGCTGGTAGATTAGAAAATGATGCAGCTGCTCTAAAAAAAGTTTGGCAGTTTCCCCAATGTTTGTAAACACAGAGTTATGGAACCCAGTAATTCTACTCCTAGGCATATACTTGAGAGAAGTAAAAACATGTTCACACAAAAACCTGCACATGAATGGTCAGAGCAGCATTATATATATTAGCCCCAAAGTGAAAACAACCCCAAATGTCCATCGGTTGATGAATAAAGTTGTGATATATCAATACAGTATTATTCATCAAAAACAAAAGTACCATACATGCTATATAAAATGGAGGAACCTTGAAAACCTTATGCAAAATGAAAGAAGCCAGTCACACAAAAACTACACTATTACATGACTCCATTTATAAGAAATGTCTAGAATAGGCAAATCCTTAGAGACAGAAAGTAGATTAGTGATTGCCAGTGACTGAAAAGTAGGTGAAATGAGGGTTAACTGCTGATAGAGTTCTGAAGGGTGATGAAAATGTTCTAAAATTAGTTAGATACTTGTGGATGGCTGCACAACTCTGAAAGTAAACTAAAAACCACTGAACTGTATGTTTTAAAAGGATTTATGGTACATGAATTATATATCAATAATACTGTTATTTTTTAAGTGGCATTCCCTTAGTCACACCTTTTTTTTTCTTAAATACCTTTCTAGCATAGAGAATACTAGAGGAATCTAATGCATCATCCAATGGTCTCCAGTCCACTATTACTTCAGCATCCTAAGGAAAGAAATTATGAACTACATTTAATAGTAAGCAATATGTTACTTTTAAATTTTATTCCCTAAATCCAAAATAAAAGTTCAGCCTCTTAAATGTTAACATTTTAAATATGCTAGTATCATATGCAAACCAAAAATGTTACACAGATTTTTCAAATTCTGCCTACTTTTTATTATGAAAAAATTTATATTACTGCAACTTCTATGTAAGTTTTAGAATAATCCATGTCATTTTACCCCCTTATCTAAAGTACAGATGGTCCCTGACTCATGGTTACTGAGGATTTTTTTGTAATGGGGTGGTATAAAAGCAATGCACATGCAGTAGAAATCATACTTCAAGTAACCACAGAAACACTGTTTTTTACTTTCAGCACATTATTCAATATACTACATGAGATAATTAACACTTGATTATAAAACAGGCTTTATGTTAGATGATTTTGCCCAACTGGAGGCTAACGTAAGTGTTCTGAGTACGTTTAAGGAAATTAAGCTATGATGTCCAGTAAGTTAGTATATTAAAAGCATTTTTGACTTAATATTTTCAATTTATAATGGGCTTATCAAGACAAAACCCCATAAGTCAAGAAGCATGTGTTTTACTATTACATCTTTTCCATGTTACATTTACAACTACTGTTCAATTACATAATTTTATCTTACATATGAAATTCAAACTTTCTGATAATTCTCCGAAGATGAATCACTACCATAAACTATTATTAAATAAAATCATTTACTAGAAACTTACCTTTTCTAAAACACGTAGTATTCCTGAAATCAAGCTGTCTTGGTCATTGGTCTTTCCACAAGATGAGTGAATATATACTCCTTCCTGTTCATATATAATCTAAAACATCAAAAATAGTTAATCACATATTTCTACTGAGTACTACTTTAACATTTGTTAAAAATATTAAGATATATTTTCTTATCACAGTTGGTCAAGTTTCTGATCATTCCATATATACATGTGTGTTTTTAAAAAATACCTCTTAGACTTAAAAGTACGTCAAGCAAACATAAACTTGAATGAATTCTGCTTTGTTAATGCATGAAAGTTTATCAGATTCGTAATCATCACGATCTTGATCTCCTACTTAAACAAAGAAGTCAGACTAATGAACAAGTCTCAATATATAAATTCCACTTAAAATTTACACTTTTCACTAGATGCAGTGGCATGTGTCAGTAGTCCCGGCTACCTGGGAGGGTGGGCTTGAGCCCGAGTTCAAGGTTGTGGTATGCTACGACTGCACCTATGAATAGCCACTACACTCCAGCCTGGACAATACTGCAAGAAGTCATCTCTCTCTAAAAACAAACAAACAAACAAATATATATAAAAGCATTAAGGAAAATACTGAGCTCGAATTGAAAATATCTAAGAATATGAACAGATGAAACACAATGAGGAAATCCTTCCTAACTATTCTTATAGTAGCATTAATTTTAGTGTAAGATCATTTTGGTGTGTTTCTGAAACACCGTGGCATGGAAATTCAGAAAATAATACAGGAATTTTAAAGAATAGTGATTAGAACAAAAATAAATAGAGTAGTGATAGGGATGCCTCGGAATGACTAAACTAATTCAATTTCACATTAACTGAGTGCTTCTATATGTAAAAAACATAATGGCCAAAAGCACATGAAGATGATAAAGATACAATCCTTGAATAAATTCCTATGGGAACATAGGGGAGACTTAAATTAACTTCTAAGTAAGTTTAAATATTTAAAATTAAGTCTTATTTTCCATAGACATAATGTTATAAATTAAGATTCCATTCTTCAGATCTATTTCAAACCATTTTAAAAAAATTTTAATTATGAAAATAAGTAACATAAAAACAAAACAGTCACTTCTAGACCTAAGGAGTTTTGACATATTTAAGTCTGGAATACAGCATATTATCCTATTTCTGTAGACCTTTTATTAATATTAGTCTTCAGAATATCATGGGCCAGCAATGCAAGATAAGCACATCAGAGTCTAAGACTCCTTCACTCATAAATATAGATGGACATGTATCTTCCTGCTTTTAGCTAGCATTTATGGAATACTTATACAATAGAAGCTCCGTATGTTGTAACTTAATCCTTACAACCGCCCTAAACTATAGATTATACAACTGTATTCTACCACTTCATTGGGATGAGGAGCCCATTTGTGTGAATAAGAAAACTGAAAAAGGTTAAATAACTGCACAAGGTAAATGAGGCAAATGATAATAGGTGGTGAAACTAAAACCCAGTGAGTCTGAGGACAGAAAACTGTGCTCTTAGCCACTACAATATAAACCTTCCACATTACTTTTACTGCTTCTCTCTTGTGTTTGTTATGTTAAACAACTATGATATGACTTGTCAGGAAAGAGTCTTTTAAGTAATCAAGATCACCAGGAAAGTTCTGATTTTAATTTAAGGCCGGGGCAGTGGCTCACGCCTATAATCCCAGCACTTTGGGAGGCCCAGGTGGGTGGATCACAAGGTCAAGAGATCGAGACCATCCTCGTCAACAAGGAGAAACCCCATCTCTACTAAAAATAAAAAAATTAGCTGGGCATGGTGGTGCGCGCCTGTAGTCCTAGCTACTCGGGAGGCTGAGGCAGGAGAATTGCTTGAACCCAGGAGGCAGAGGTTGCGGTGAGCCGAGATCGCGCCTGCACTCCAGTCTGGGTAACAACAGGGAGACTCTGTCTCAAAAAAAAAAAAAAGAAAGAAAGAAAAACTTAAGTAAGACGGCCTTACCGAAAAACCTAGGTAAGCACCAGACCAGCATGTAAACAGAAGCTTACATGGGGACAGGATGAGCTGAGAAAGGGTAGGAGACAATTCTATATTGTTTGTACAGAGATGAACAATTTTAAAGCCTATAGATATATGCATAAGAATATTTAGAGCAGTATTATTTATAATATAGAGGAAGGAGAAGGAGGAGGGGAGGAGGAAAGGGAGGTTATGCACCTAAACATTCACAAATAGGAAAATTACCAAATACATCCTAGGATATCCATTCTATGGGGGATACTATTCAAGAGTTAAAGGATGAGGCAGATTAAATGGATGAGCAAACAGACAATGTACACAGAAAAATCATCATGTATATATAGCATGCTGACATTTACACTTTTAAAAAGTTTGTATCTCCATTAAATGCAAAGAACAAATTCTGGGAGGATACTTTAAGCTATTAATAAAGATCACTTTGGGAGAAAAGGATGATGAAAGGCTGAAAGAGAACTGTTAACTTTCTATGTTAACGTCTCTGACTTATTTGAATATTTCAAAGTGAAAATACAGTCATATATTAAAAATAATTTTAAAGAGTAACATGAAAAAAGGAAAGCCTAGAAGTATAAACTAAACTTTCTAGACTTCAGTTTAGCAATTTATAAAACAGGAGGGTGAACCAGATAATCATATCTAGGAAGACAAAAATACATGAAAAGGTTGTGGAAAAGAAATCCCTTAAAATCTCAACCTTTTTCAATATAATTTTATTAACTTTAGTCTGCATATTGTACATTAGTTCTCTAGACTTGTTCATCTATGTATCTATTTTCTATCCTTTGACCTACAACTCTCCATTTCCTAGCAACCCTGTGACAACCACTGTTTAATACTCTGTTTATCTGAGTTGTTTTTGTTTTTTGAGACAGAGTTTTGCTTTGTCACCCAGTATGGAGTACAGTGACGCAATTTCAGCTCACTGCAACCTCTGCCTCCCAGATTCAAGTGATTCTTCTGCCTCAGCCTCCCAAGTAGCCGGGATTACAAGCATGCAAGCCACCATGCCCGACTAATTTTTGTATTTTTAGTAGGGACGGGGTTTCACCATGTTGGCCAGGCTGGTCTCAAACTCCTGACCTCAGGTTATACAACAGCCTTGGCCTCTCAAAGTGCTGGGATTACAGGTGTGAGCCACTGCACCTAGCCCTAAGGAGTTTTTTTTTTTTAATTATACATATTCCACATATAATTGAAATCACACAATTATTTTTCTTTCTATATCTGCTTACTTCACTTAGCATAATGCCCTCCAGTTAAATAAGCAGATTTTAGCTGCTCTTGTTACAAAAAAATAACTATGTGAGATGACAAATAGTTAATCTACTTCATTATAGTAACCATTTTACTATCTATATGTATCCCATAATAAGTTGTAAACCTCAATTGTACATAATAAAATTTATTTTAAAAACGATATTGAGAAAAATATTCTCAAGCTTTTGTGACAAATGGATCAGAGAGACATACCCAGAAATAACACTTCACATTTTCACATAAAACTCAGCTAGCATGGCCAGGCGCAGTGGCTCAAGCCTGTAATCCCAGCACTTTGGGAGGCCAAGGCAGGTGGATCACGAGGTCAAGAGATCGAGACCATCATGGTCAACATGGTGAAACCCCGTCTCTACTAAAAATACAAAAAATTAGCTGGGCACGGTAATGGGTGCCTATAATCCCAGCTACTCAGGAGGCTGAGGCAGGATAATTGCCTGAACCTAGTAGGCGGAGGTTGCAGTGAGCTGAGATCGCGCCTTTGCACTCCAGCCTGGGTAACAAGAGCGAAACTCCGTCTCAAAGAAAAAAAAAAAAAAAAAAAAAAACTCAGCTAGCAGAATAGTTGGGAACTTCCTAATTCTCATAATGGAAAAAGAGACACTCATTTGGCAAGAAAAGCTTGTTATCATTAATAATAGCAATCTAAGGTTCTATGATAACATTAACACTAAAGAGATTCTGGAACCTTAATGAAATGAACCCTATAGAATCAAAGGAAGCATTTTACCTTATTTAGGCACATTAAGCAACTCTTCCTCTTACATTTGTTGGTTAAGTGTTGCCTATTTTTTTTCACTTAAGAAAAACTTGAAAGAGTTTCTTAAGTAGGTTAGCTGGGAAAATAATAAAAATTAAAGTGACAGACACCTTACAAAAATGTCAAAGTAGCACTCATTCTGTATTGTATTCCTTAACTCTTCAGCATTTTTTGAGGAACAAATTATGCATCCCCAAACTCCTAATTCCAAACCACATATATACTGTTTTCAGAAAGCAGTAGTGTTTAGGTTTCAAATTTTCAAGGGTGTGACATTAACTAATACAAACTAACAGTTGTGCCAGAAATGACAGATTAATAAAATTAATAAATATATTAATTTGTGATAGCTACGAAACTTTAAAAAGTCTTATATTTTATAAGACTTAAGGGCACAGGAAAAAAAAATAGTGGCATTGGTACATAATTTACTTAAAATATAAAATCACTTAGTGATAACCATTTTAACTTAAATATAGGTTGAGCATCCCTAATCCAAAAATCTTCAATCTGAAATGCTCCAAAATTTGCACACCAACTTCAAGCTCAAAGGAAATGGACCTTGGAACACTTACGTTTCATCAGCTGGGTATGGTGGCTCACACCTATAATCCCAGCACTTTGGAAGGCCAAAATGGGAGGACTGCTTGAGTTCAGGAGTTAAGACCAGCCTGGGCAACAAAGTAAGACCCTGTCTCTAAAAAATAAATAAAAATTTTTTTAAAAATGAAAGACTGGGGATGCTCAACCAGTATACTGCAAATATTCCAAAATCTAAAAAAATCCAAAATTCAAAACACTTTTGGGTCCCCAGTATTTTGAATAAGGGATAATCAACCTTTAGCACTTTGTTTCCAAAGTACTCTGATCTCATTCAAATCCTCACCATCACCCTGAATGAGTCAAAACTGGTATGTTATCTACATCTCTATTTTATGAAAGAATAAATTGAGGCAAGAGCCATCAGAAATTCTGTAATCCAATCTTTCATTTGATAAATATGTGGTCTTGAATAAAGTCACCAATTACAGATTTCCTGACACCCTCATCCATTAAATTACAACTGTTATCGCCTAAAGAAACTACCAGAAAATTTCCACATGGCTTCCCTAGAAGAAAACAGTTCCTGAAATGGCTTAAATGCAGAAAACAATGCTGCTTCAGAACTAAAAACCAATTTTTAAACGTCTAAATTTATAAACCAATGCAAAACCTTTAAACAAAAACCCTTACTCTCATCTGAACTCCTAAGTATTCTACATAAGCAGCTTAGCCCTTTTCACATTATCTTGGTTTAAATCATTCCTTGAATATTATAGTCCTTCAATTTTTTAAGGGTGTGATGTTACTTATTTTTTTTATTTATAGGGCATATCTGTTCATCATATTTTTTTTATTTATAGGGCATATCTGTTCAACACCCCAATATCTAAACACATGTGTTTAGTAAAATACAAAAATCACAACTCTTAAATACCAACTATTTAAAAGAGCCCAAAATGCAAAAACAGAAGTCTAGAGACTGACGTCAGCAAGATGGTCATCTAGAAGGCCTTAGTGTTCATTTCTCCCCACCCACCAATAAGCAGCCAAAACAATGAACAACTACATTTTAACAAAAGTAACTGAGGAGACAGGCTGGTCACAGTGGCTCATGCCCGCAATCCCAGCACTTTCAGAGGTGGAGGCAGGAGTTCAAAACTAGCCTGAGCAACATAGCTAGACTCTGTTGCTAAAAATAAAAATAAATTATAACTGAGGGAGAGCACAAGAGTGCATCAGAGGAACAACAGAAATCCTTGTGAGCACAAAGAAACTCAGAATGGCCACACAGAGAAAGAAGGAAATATTGAGTTCCCATCACTCCATCCCAGAGCTGAGATCGTCTGGGAACCAGAAGGAACTTCTCTCTAAAGCAAGGACATAAACAAGAGAATACCAGCAGCCTCCACCAACACCTGGGACACCTACAGACCCCACCAGTTGGGTCCCTGCAGTCCTCACAGGCACTAAGCCCAGCAAAGAGAGCTGCCTTGAGTCATCAAGAGAAGAGAAGATACTGTGTCCTGCTCTTGTGGCCCAAAAGACTACTGCACGATGCCATCTTGGAAGTGGAACTGTGGAAGAATGTGTCATGCTTTAGGGGCAAGTAGACACAGATTCCCTTCATCACTGAAACTGAGCCACCACTGAACCACCCCAGCCCACTGGCCCATCCCCAAGGTAGCTGTGAACAGCTGTTATACCCTTCCCTCTGGGGCCAAGTGGAAACAGAGTCAGTCCACCTACCCCTGCCCTCACCCCCTCAGGCCAGAGCTAAAAGTGGCATCTTGCCTCCTGGAAAAAACAGGACCTTGGCCACCCACAGTAGTCACACACACCCCAGTACCCAAGCTGAAGTGGCACCCTTCATCCCAGGGAAATGTGCCTGAGCTGAGCAGGACAGTCACACCCCACCAGACCAAAGCTGAACGGTCATATCACTAACTGGAAAACTGGTGCCCTGCCTGAACTCAGCAGCTACACATCCCCAGGCTGAGGTGACACAGTACCCCACATCTAAGAGAAAAACAGTTATGGCTGAGCTAGATAGCCCATCCTATAGGCCAAACAACTCTAGTATCTTGCTTCCCTGGAACCAGATTAGTTCTGCAGAGTCTAAGCTGCTGAGATACTCCTCTCCCTGGGGAATACAGTCATCGCTGTGCTATTCCCTACCGGCTCTCCTGGGGCCCAAACCACAGCAGTGTTCTGCTGTTCTGAGGTATTTGATGCTACTCCACCTGGCCTCAGAGTCTGGGATACTGACAAGCCCCACCATCCCACAGTCTAGAGTCACTACTACCCAGTACCTCATCCTCCAAGATCCAAGTTACCGCTGAACCCTACTGGCTCAGATTCCTGCATTATTAGCCACACCCTGCTCCCCAAGCCCAAGCCTTTAAAGTACCTCTTCTTCTCAGGAGTCAGTGCTGTGTCCTACTCTCCAGGAACAGACTCATAGCTATAACCCAGCCCCCTGGGCCCAAGCTGCTAGAGGATGCCTCAATGTCATAGATCCTGACTCTGTGAGCAACCTAAAATCCAACACAGCTAGAGCAAGCAAACCTCCACCCCAAGACCCAGATGACAAAATTATGAGATGCTGAGCCTAGAACCTGAAACCCACAGCTGCTCCAAGCACCTACACATAGAATACAGTGCCACTGCAGCTGCTTATGAGCCATGACAAATCTGATACCAAAAAGGATTTAGACACCCTCAGTTAAGTCTCCTATTGTGAGGAAAATGAGACTAGGAGGACCTCAAAAGCCCTTGACAGCAAAGACATTACCACTGCTAGCACAAACTTCTACAACCTAGTCCACTGAGGTGCCCACAATTATTGCTGATATTGAAAGCAGCTTTAAAGAAGCTACATGGAAACTATACCACTGCACCAATTCAGAAACAATCACTACACGCTTCTAACCAACACATTAAAACCCAACTGCCGGTGAAAGTCATTTTCTACAAAAGTCACTCTATAGGGTTTGGAAAAGAGAATTGTTTCACTAGATGCAAAGTCATCAATGGAGGCACACATGAAACAAAAAAGGAAACAGGACACCACCAAGGTAACATAACAATTCTCTAGTAGCAGACCCCAGTGAAAAAGAAACAACAAAAAGAATTCAAAATAACAACCTTAAGGAAACACAAAAAAATACAGAGAATTCAATAAAATCAGGAAAATAATTCATGATATGAAAGAGAAATTCCAGAAAGAAATAGAAATCATGAAAAAGAGCCAAACAGAAAATCCTGCAGCTGAGTAATTCAATGATAAAATTTTTAAAAACACAATGGAGAGCTTCAACAGCAGAGCTGATCAAGCAAAAGAATCACTGAATTTAAAAATAAGTAGTCTAACATTAACCAATCAGTGGGCAAAACAGTGATGAAAGCCTTATGGGGTTATCATTAAGCAAGCAAATATTTATATTATAGTACTTCCAAAGAAAGAAGAGATAAGAAAAGGTGTAGAAACCCTATTTAATAAAATAACTGAAAACTTCCCAAGTCTGGAGAGAGATACAAGCTTCCAGATCCAGGAAGCTCAAAAGTCCCCAAATAGATTCAATCTAAAAAGGTTTATAGTCAAACTGTCAAAAGAAAACAGCAGAAAAAAAACATCAAGTCACATATAAGGAAGTCTTTGTTAGATTAAAAGCAGATTTCTCCATAGAAACCTTACAAGCTAGGACAGTATGAGATAATATATTCAATGTCATGAAAGAACAATACTTCTAGCCAAGAATACTATATCCAGCAAAGTTATCTTTCAGGAATCAAGGAGAAATACAAGTCTTATCCAGACAAGCAAAAACTGAGGGTATTTATCAATACTAGACTGGCCTTATAAGAATTACTCAAAGGAGTCCTGTATCTGGAAGGAAAAAGGCAAAAATTACTATCATGAAAACAAACAAAAAGTATAAAACTCATTGCTAGAGCAGATACACAAAGGATAAAGCAAACAAAATCAAACCTTACCACTACAGAGAACCACCAAACTTCAATGATAAACTACCAGAGCAAAACAGGAACAAAGAATATACAAAACAACCAGAAGACAATTAACAAAATGAGAGGATTAAATAGTCACCTATCAATAACAACCTTGAATGTAAACAAATTCAATTACCCATGTAAAAGATATAGACTGGATAAATGGAGTTTTTTAAATAACCCAACTATATGATGCCAAGAAGAAACTCACTTCATCTGTAAAGACACATACAGACTGAAACCAAAAGAGAGCAGGAGTAGTTTTATATGTATCAGATAAAACAGACTTAAAAGTCAAAAACTGCAAAAAGAGACAAAGAAGGTTGTTATTATATAATGACAAAGAGATCAATTCAGCAAGAAGGTATAGAAACTGTAAATATATTTTCACCCAACACCAAAGCACCCAGATCCATATAGCAAAATACTAGTTCTAAAGGGACAGCTATACTCTCTAAAGGAACAGTAACAGTTGGGGACTTCAACACCCCATTCTGTGTCAGGCAGATCATCTAGACGGAAGATCAACCAGAAAAAAAATGGATTTAAGCTGCACTTTAGACCAAATGGACCCAAAAGACCAAGGGAACATGACAATTCTCTAGTAGCAGACCCCAGTGAAAAAGAAATCAACAAAAAGAATTCAAAATAACAAACTTAAGGAAACACAATAAAATACAAAAAATGCAGATAATTCAATAAAATCAGGAAAATAATTCACAATATGAATGAGAAATTCCAGAAAGAAATAGAAATCATTTACAAAACATTTTATACAACAGCTGCATAATAAATGTTCTTTTCATGAACACATGGCCAATACCCCAGGACAGAACATGTTAGGCCACTAAACAAACAAGTCTCAACAAGTTTAAAAGAACTGAAATCGTATGAAGCACCTTTTCTGAACCTAATCGAATACAACTAGAAATCAGTAATAAGAACTTAAAAATTTGTACAAATACAAGAAAATTAAACATGTTTCTGAATGACCAATGGGCCAAAAAAGAAACTAAGAAATAAATTTTTTTTAATGTCTTGAAACAAACAAGAATAGAAACACAACATATCAAAACCCACAGAATGCAGCAAAAGCAGTATTAAGAGGGAATTTTATAGCAATAAACACCTACGTTAAAAAACAAGAATGAACAACCTAATAATGCACATCAGGGAACTAGGAAAACAAGAACAAACCAAGCACAAATGAATAGAAGAAAAGAAACAATAAAGATCAGGAGAGAAATAAACAATATTGAGACAAAAAAAATTAATAGAACAAAGTTAGTTTATTTATAAAGGTAGACAAAATTGACAAACCATTAGACAAACCAAGAAAAAAGGTGAAAAGACCAAAATAAAACGAGAAATTAAAAAAGGATACATTAAAACATACCACAGAAACACAAAGGATCATCAGAGAGACAAGTACGACCAACCATACTCCAACGAACTGGAATTTGGATAAAGTCCTGGACACATACGACTTCCCAAGATTGAATCAAGAAGAAACCAAACCTGAACAAAACAATTACAATTAAGTTTGAATCAGTAATGAAAAGTCTCCCATTAAAGAAAAGCCCACAATCCAATGGCTTTACTGTGGAATTCTACCAAATATTTAGAGAAAAACAAACATCAATTCTTGCAAACTCTTCCAGAAAACTGAAGAGGAAAGAATTTTTCCAAACTCATTCTATAAGGCCAGCATTACCCTGGTGCCAAAACTAGACAAAGACACAACACAAAAAGACTACCACAGAACAATATCCCTGATGAATAAACGCAGGGATATTCTCAACAAAATACTAGTAAGCAGAATCCAGCAGCACATTAAAAGATCACTGACCATAATCAAACACAATTCATCCCAATGCATGGATGGTTCAACATATGCAAATCAACAAATGTGATCTATAACATCATTAGAATGAAGGATAAAAATCATATGATCATCTTAATAGACAAGGAAAAAAAGTACTTTATAATATTAAACATTCCTCATGATAAAAACTCTAAGCAAGTTAGTAGAAGAAACATACCTGAACACAATGAATTCTACAGCCAACGGGCAAGAGAAAGTAAGAAAGGACATCCAAATTGTAAAGAATCCTTGTTTGCAGATATAATCTTATATATAGAAAACCCTAAAAGCTCAACTAAAAAAATTCCTAAAGTTGATAAATTACATAAAGTTGCAGGACACAAAATCAATGCACAAAAATCTGTAGCATCTCTATACACCGATAATGAACTAGCAGAAAAAGAAATCAAGAAACCGGAATCAACCCAAATGCCCATTGATAATAGACTGGATTGGAAAAATGTGGCACATATACACCATGGAATATTATGCAGCAATCAGAAATGATGAGTTTGTGTCGTTTGTAGGGACATGGATGAATCTGGAGAACATCATCCTCAGCAAACTGACACAAGAACAGAAAATGAAACACCGCATATTCTCACTCATAGGTGGGTGATGAAAAATGAGAACACATGGACACAGAAAGGGGAGTACTAAACACTGGGGTCTATTGGGGGAAAAAGGGGAGGGCCAGTGGGAGGGGGAGGTGGGGAGGGATAGCCTGGGGAGAAAAGCCAAATGTGGGTGAAGGGGAGAAGAAAAGAAAGCACACTGCCATGTGTGTACCTACGCAACTGTCTTGCATGCTCTGCTCATGTACCCCAAAACCTATAATCCAATAAAAAATTAAAAAAAAAAAAAAAGAAACCGTTTACAATAGCTACAAGCAAACAAAAAAGAAATAATGTAGGAATAAATTTAACCAAGGTGAAAGATCTCTACAAAAATAACTATAACCCAGATGCAGTGGCTCACGCCTGTAATCCCATCATTTTGGGAGGCCGAGGCAGGTGGATCACAAGGTCAGGAGTTCGAGACCAACCTGGCCGATACCTCCATCTCTACTAATACAAAAAAATTAACCAGGCACCAGTGGCACACACCTGTATTCCCAGCTACTGGGGAGGCTGAGGCAGAAGAATTGCTTGAACCCAGGAGGTGGAGATTATAGTGAGCCAAGATTGTGCCACTGCACTCCAGCCTGAGCGACAGAGAGAGACTCCATCACACACACACACACACACACACACACACACAAAAAAAAGAATAACTACAAACACTGATGAAAACTTAAAGAGGACATAAAATAATGGAAAGGCATCCATGTTCATAGATTGGAAGAATTAATATTGTGAAAATGACCACACTACCAAAAGTAATCTACACATTCAATGCAATCCCTATCAAAAGACCAATGACAATGTTCCCAGAAATTGAAAAACAATCCTAAAATTCATATGGAATCCCAAAGACCCCAAATAGCCAAAGCAATCCTGAGCAAAAAGAACAAAGCTGGAGGCATTACACTACCAGACTTCAAGGTATACTACAAACCCACACTAACGAAAACAGCATGGTACTAACATAAAAACATACGCAGATCAATTAAATAGAATACGGAAACCAGAAATAAATTTAGAGCCAACTAATTTTTGACAAAGTTACCAAGAACATTCTTTGAAGAAGAAACAGTCTCTTCCATGAATGGTGCTGGGAAAACTGTGTAAGCAGAAAAATGAAACTAGAACCCTATCTCTCACCATATACAAAAATCAACTCAAAATGGATTGAAGGGCTGAGCGTGATGGCTCATGCTTGTAATCTCAGCACTTTGGGAGGCTGAGTAGGGCAGATTACCTGAGGTTGGGAGTTCAAGACCAGCCTGGCCAACATGGTGAAACCCCATCTCTACTAAAAATACCAAAAAAATTGGTGGGCATGGTGGTGGGTGCCTGTGATCCCAGCTACTCAGGAGGCTGAAGCAGACGAACTGCTTCAACCTGGGAGATGAAGGGTGCAGTGAGCTAAGATCACTTCACTGCACTCCAGCCTGGGCAACACAGCAATCTCAAAAAAAAAAAAAAAAAAAAAAAAGGATTGAAGGTTTAAATGTCAGATCCAAAAATATGAAACTATTATAAGAAAATGCCTCAAAAACTACTAGAGGAAATTCTTCGGGACACTGATCAGGAAGAAGATTTTATAAAGAAGACTGCAAAAGCACTGGCAACAAGAGAAAAAACAAACAGGATTACCTCAAACTAACATCTTCTGCACAACACAGCAAACAATCAACAGAATGAAGATACAAACTGTAGAATGGGAGAAAAGACCTCCAAACTATATATCCAACAAAGGTTTAATATCCAGAACATAAAAGAAAGTCAAAAAACTCAACAGAAAAAAAAATATTCCAATTTAAAAACGGGTAAATGAGCTAATATCTCTCAAAAGAAGACTTACAGGGAGTTTATAATCAAGACAACTTGAATCTATGCTCCTGGAATGCAATCCTCAATCTTGGCCCAAAAAAACTCTACACCTACATTAAAAAATACCAATGACAAAAAAACACACACAAAAATGGCTAACAGGTATATGAAAGAAATGTTCAACATCACTGATCAGTAGAATACAAATCAAAACTTCAACGAATACTATCTCATCCCAGAAAGGCTAATTAACTGATGACTAACTCTCTGTCATCCAAAATACAAAAAAAAAAAAAAAATGCTGCTGAGGATACGAAGAAAAGATAACTTTTATACACTGCTGGTGGGAATGTAAATTAGTACAACCACTGAAGAAAACAGTATGAAGGTTCCTCAAAAAACTAAAAACAGTGGCTGGGCACAATGGCTCACACCTGTAATCCGAACACTTTGGGAGACCAAGACAGGCAGATGGCTTGAGATCAGGAGGTCAAGACCAGCTTTGTCAACATGGAAAACCCCATCTCTACAAAAATTTTTAAAAAATCATTAGCCAGGCATGGTGGCACAGGCTTATAGTCCCAGCTATTCAGGAGGCTGAGCTGGGGAGACTGCCTGAAACCAGAAATTGGAGGTTGTAGTAAGCCAAGACTGCACCACTGCACACCAGCCTGAGCAACAAAGCAAGACTCCATCTCGAAAAAAAAAAAAAAAGAATTACCATATGGTTCAGTAATCTCACTTTTGAGTATATATCAAAAGAAAATCAGTATGTCAAAGAAGCACTCCCATGTTTAGTGCAGCACTACTCACAAAAGCCAAATACGGAGTCAATGTAAGAGTCTATCAACAGATGACTGGATAAAGAAAATGTGGTGGCTGGGCACAGTGACTCACACCTATAATTCCAGCATTTTGGGAGGCTGAGACAGATGAATCACCTGAAGTTGGGTGTTCAAGACCAGCCTGACCAACATTGAGAAAAACTGTCTCTACTGAATACAAAATTAGCCAGGTGTGGTGGTGCATGCCTGTAATTTCAGCTACGTGGGAGGCTGAGGCAGAAGAATCACTTACACCCGGGAGGCAGAGGTTGCAGTGAGCCGAGATCACACAATTGCACTCCAGCCTGGGCAACAAGAGAGAAACTCTGTCTCAAACAAGAAAAAAAAAAAAGAAAAGAAAGGAAAAAAATGTGGCATATATGCACAATGGTATACTATTAAGCCATAAAAATGAAAAAAATTCTGTCCTTTGCAGCATCATGGATGAGCATAAAGGATACATGTTCAATAAAATAAGTCAGGCACAGAAAGATAAATACCACATGTTCTAATTCATATGTGGAAACTAAAAAGTTGACTTCATAGAAGTAGAAAGTAGAACAGCAGCTACTATAGGCAGGGAAGGGTTGGGGGAAGGGGAATAGACAAAGGTTGGTTAATGAACACAAAACTACAGCTAAACAGGAAGAATAAATTCTAGTGTTCTACAGCACTATCGCATGATATAATTAACGGTTTATTGTACATTTTCAAATAGTTTAGAAGAGCAGATCTTGAATGCTTCCAATACAAAGAAATAAATGTTCAAAGTGATAGATATACAAGATTTGCTTATTACACAATATATACATATATTTAATTATCACAATGTACCCCATAAATATGTACAATTATGTGCTAATTAAAAACAATAAAAGCAAAATCTAGATTTTTTTAAAAGTCCAATTAAAACTTTAATAATATGTAACAATGAAGATAATATTTCTTAATTAGACTCTATCATGAATTGATTCCTAAGGAGTATCATTCTGCCACAGAACATTCTGCTTCTATGTTTATCAACTGTAATAACAGACATTTGAAAAGATATCTCCAGGCATATTTGTTACAAAAAACTATTTTGCTACAGGAAACAATTATGACATGAAGCCCTTCATCTCAGATAACATTTGTTAGTAGATAACAGACGTTACTTTATGGATATGAGGACTTGGGAGGCAAAAAAAAAAACAAAAAAAAAAACATTTGTTAGTAGAATAAGCTTTCAATTTATTTACTCTGATTTTATTAATGATCTCTAATGCAAAATAAAAAGAAAGGTTCTGCCCAGGCACACTGTATCACACCTGTAATCCCAGGATATTGGAAGGCCAAAGCAGGAGGATTGCTTGAGACCAGGAATTCAAGACCATCCTGGGAAGTAAGGTAAGATGCCCACTTCTCTTAAGAAAAACAAAATTAAATTAAAAACTTTTAAAAAGAAAGTTTCACATGATTTTATCTGCTATGTAATATTTTTATTATGCATTACTTTACAAAAATCTTTCTACATTATCACATCGACCCTCAAAATTCAGTTGGACAGACATTATCATTCCCATCTTGCAACTGAAAAAACTGCAAGAAAATTAAGTTATTTGCTCAAGGTTCTTCCACTACTTTGGAGGTGAGACTCAAAGGTCTACTCTACAAGTTTTATTTGTCCAAAGAGTACATAATGAAAAAAGCTATCAACTTAAGACTCAGCACATATGTACACTGACAAAACTAATCCAATACCCTATGTGCAGTTTGCATCCCAATCTGGAGTATTCACCAACTACCAGTGCTGTGAATATGAATAGGTCCTCTGTACTATAGAAAACAAAGAAAGAGCATCAGCAGTCACTTTCTTCCTTTCTACTACTTAAGATATGAGAGAAAATGAAGAGCTCACAGGAACAGTCAAAAAAAATAATAAGTCAGGAAAAAAAAGAAAAAAATATATATCCCAAGAAGGTAACCGTCTATGGAAATGACAATCTGGAATCTGGCAAATGGAAGGCTAAAAGAAGAAAAAGACTGAAACAAAAGCCTACACTACCAGAGATGTGCAACATGTTTGAGACTCCTTACATAAGAAGCCAAATTCTACGAAGAATCAGCACCATGCACCCCAAATAACAGAAGCAAGAAAGACTTCCCATGACTGTTAACTTAGGGATACAGAGGTATCAATATGTAAAAACAGAATAGCCTAATCAGTTTCCCAGACCATATCTGAGATATTACTAAAAGTCTATATAAGATCCCCAAGCCTAGCAACTTACTAATTTGTGATATTTTATAAGGGAACAAATTATATGGCAAAAACTTATCTGGAAAACAAACCTAATGGGGATATAAATGATGTTTTCATCTTCCAGTTCATCTGGCAGAAAACAATGAATACGAAAATTGCATGAAGGATACATAGTGTTGAAATCAAGATTTGGGAGGTTTGGCAGTATGTGGGTGGGTGAACCATAATTTCTTTACGGTCCAATCTTTCAAAATCAAGAAATATGTATTTGATTAAATGATTAAAGTTGAAAATGGAAGAGAATAACAACATACCCCCCCAAAATAAGATATCACATATAAGAAAAAGACAAAAGATGCAACTGATTGAGAAAAACTTAATGTTACCCAGTAATATTAAATAAAAGATATGGAAGAATTTTTTTTAAAAAATGACACAATAGCTATGTTTTAATACTACTAATAATAAATGCAAGAAAGTGATTATAATAAAAGTTAGGATAATGGTTACTTAGGAGACAAGGGGTGGTACATGGAAGGTCATCTGGAGTTACCCACAAAGGTCTATTTCTTAACCTGAGTGGTGATTACAATAAAGTTTGCCTATGACTACTTCAGATATATAAAAAGTGTGATTTTCAGTTTCTGAATTTTGTTTTACAACAAAAATGCTAAAAATTACTGGTAATAAACACAAAATGATATGGTTTGACAGTGTCCCCACTCAAATCTCATCTCAAATTATAATCTCCACACATCGAGCAAGGGAGTCAGTGAGGCGTGACTGGATCACAAGGACAGTTTCCCCCATGCTATTCTCATGATACTAAGAAAGTTCTCACAAGATCTGATGGTTTAAAAGTGGCAGTTGCCCCTGAGCACTCTCTCCTGCCGCCATGTAAGACATGCCTTGCTTCCCCTTCAACCTTCCTCCATGAAGTTTCCTGAGGCTCCCCCAAGCCATGAGAAATTCTGAGTCAATTAAACCTCCTTCCTTTATAAATTACCTACTCTCAGGTATTGCTGTATAGCAGTGTGAAAATCAACTAACACACAAAATGTAAAGTCTTAAATAGGATCTAAATCAAATCTCCAGAGTACAGAAGGAATATTTATCTGATGGAAAACATGACACAGATTCAACAATGGAAAAATGTACCTTGAGAAAAAGAAAGGGAAGGATAGATCAAGCAGATATGTGAGGAAGTAGTACTACCTATCATCAAATGAACCTGCAAAAGGGGTGGGGTGATTAAGGAATGCTATTGTTTTGGAAGATTATACAAACTATCAATGAGATGGAAGAAAAAAATACTTTTTTACCTTTTTTTTTTTTTTCTGAGATGGAGTCCCACTCTGTCTCCCAGGCTGGAGTGCAGTGGCTTGGCTCACTGAGACCTGTGACTCCCAGGTTCGAGCAATTCTCCTGCCTCAGCCTCCTAAGTAGCTGGGATTCCAGGCGTACACAACCATGCCTGGCTAATTTTTGTATTTTTAGTAGAGACAGGGTTACACCATGTTGGTCAGGCTGGTCTCAAACTCCTGACCTCGTGATCCACCTGCCTCAGCCTCCTAAAGAGCTGGGATTACAGGTGTGAGCCACTGCACCCAGTCAAAAAAGACACTTTAATACAAATTACAAACTGGTATAAAACCACTCTATGTAGATGATGATGACCTTCAGCTACCCAAATATCTACTGGCACACTCTCTAAATACATACCATCTGTTAAAATTCTTGAACGTCTTGCTGATAATGTCACCTGTCAGAAGGTACAGAACAGAAGAGAATTAATGTAGACCAACAAGAAGGAGACAGTAAAATCTGGGGAGAAAATAGCTATCTTAAGAGTTCAGAACAACAAAGAGAACAAATTTGGAACACAAACATTCAGCCTAGGATTGAAGGGGGAAAAAAAAACATGTACAGAAGAGATAGGTATTAATTCCACCAAAAACAAAAAGGAAAAGGAACCCTATACAAAAATTTCCACTTCTGGCCAAGATGAAATGACAGGCTGGATTTAATCTCCCACCAGGAAAACAATAATAATAATAATATTAATAATAAACTAAAAATACTGAACAATCTATTAAACAATGGTTTTCAAGATACTCTCTATCAAACAATGAAGGATGGTATCTACTGAGAGAAAGGAACCAAATTAAGTGAGCAATACAATTGCCTAGCTTACTGTCTTAGTTCCCAGTTATGGGAAAGGGAGAGAAAACTAAGAAGGTGTCCAGTGAGGAGAGAGATGTGGGAAATGGGGGATCCCAACACAGCTAGAATTCCTGGGAGAAAGTACCAGAAAAAAGAGAAGTACACACAGGAAACTCAAGAAATCTGAAGTCTTCCTTGAGTATTCAGCAGAATATGGAACAGTGCATGTTTGTGAGTAAACTCTTCAAGGCAAGAGGGAAACTATTAGAAGAAACTATCTGCAGGCTCACATCACTGTTTACACCAGTTAGGGTGGGAAACCTCATCATTCACAAACCACTGGGTAGAATGGTCTTGCCTCGTCAGTGAGGCAAAATTAGCTCTACACTAAACGCTGTGCTGATCTCATTTAGCAAAGTTTAAAAGCGAGACCCAAAAGTACCAAACTGTCTCCAAGAACTTAAGTGCCTTCTAACATAAAGCTCAGTAATATTTTACAGAACACAAAAGCATCTAGCATCCAAAAAGAGAATTCAACATATCTGACATCCAGTAAAAAATTTACCACTTAAGTCATGCTAAGTGCCAGGAAAATATAACCTATAACAAGAAGAAAAAACAATCAACTACAAATGGCCACAAAATGACACAAATAATCAGTAGTGAAGGATATTAAAGTATTATTTTAAGTCCATTCCATGTGATCAAGACACTAAAGTCACAATTTGGCCAGGTGCAGTGGCCTGTAATCCCAGCACTTTGGGAGGATGGTATGGTTTGGATCTGTGTCCCTGCCCTAATTTCATGTTAAATTCTAATCCCCAACGTTGGAGGTGGGGCCTGGTAGCAGGTAATGGGATTATGGGGGCAGTTTCTCATGGTTTAACACCATTCCACTTGATGCTGTCATGGCAATAGTGAGTTCTCGTGAGATCTGATTGTTTAAAAATATGTGGCATCCCCCCTCTCTCTCTTCCTTCTGCTTTGGCCATGTGAAGTGCTGGCTCCCCCTTTGCCTTCCACCATCATTGTAAATTTCCTGAGTCCTCCCTAGAAGCTGAGCAGATACCAGCATCACACTTCCCACACAGCATGAAGAACTGTAAACCAATTAAACCTCTTTTCTCTATAAATTGCCCAGTCTCAGGTATTTCTTTAGAGTAATGAATAATAATTGACTAATACAGAAAAGTGGTACCAGGAATGGGGTTGCTATAAAGACACCTGAAAATGTGGGAGCAGCTTTGAAACTAGGTAACAGACAGAGGTTAGAAGAGTGTGGAGGGCTCAGAAGAAGACAGGAAGATGGGGGAAAGTCTGGAACTTCCTAAAGACTGATTGAACGGTTGTGACCAAAATGCTGGTAGTGATATGGAGAGAGAAGGCTAGGCTGAGGAGGTCTCAGATGGAAATGAGAAACTACTGGGAACTGGAGTACTTCTGTTATGTCTTAGCAAACAGCCTGGTTGCGCTGTGACCCTGCTCTTGGGATCTGTGGAACTCTGAACTTGAGAGGGATGATTTAGCATATCTAGTGGAAGAAATTTCTAAGCAGCAAAGTATCAAAATATGACCTGGCTGCTTCTAACAACCTATGCTCATATGTGTAAGCAAAGAAATGACATAAAACTGGAACTTATATTTAAAAGGTAAAACTTATATTTAAAAGGTAAGTGGAATATAAAACTTTAAAAAATTGGCAGCCTGGCCATGAGGCAATAAATAAAAGCCCATTTTCACGAGAGGAATTGAAGCCCATGGCAGAAATTTGCATAACAGAAAGGCAAGTGCAGATAGCCAAGACAATGGGGGAAAAGGACTTAAAGGCATTTCAGCGTCCTTTGCAGCAGCCATTCCCATTACAGGACCAAGGCCTAGGAGGGAAAAATGGTTTTCTTGGTTAGACCCAGGGTCCTGCTGCCCTGCACAACCTCAGGACACTTCTCCCTGCATCCCAGCTACTCCAGCTTCAGCTGTGGCTCAAAAGAGCCCAGGTAAAGCTCAGGCTGCTGCTTCAGAAGGTGCAAGCTGTAAGTCCTAGCAATTTCCACATGATGTTAAGCCTGCAGGTGCACAGAATGCAACAGTTGAAGGTTGAGAGTCTCTGCCTAGAATTCAGAGGATGTATGGAAAAGCCTGGTAGTCCAAGCAGAACCCTGCCACAGGGGCAGAACCCTCATGGAGAACCTCTACTAGGACAGTGGTGGGGAGAAATGTGGGATTGGAGGCCCACATAAAGTCCCCACAAGGGCACTGCCCAGTGGAGCTGTGAGAAGAGGGCCACTGTCCTTCAAACCCCAGAATGATAAATCCACCAACAGTTTGCACTCTCAGCATGAAGAGCCACAGGCACACAATGCCAGCCCTTCAGAGCAGCCACAGGGGCTAAGCCCTGCAACACCACAGGACAGAGCTGTTCAAGGCCTTGGGTGCCCATCCCTTGCATCAGTGTGGGACATGAAGTCAAAAGAGATTATTTGGGAGCTTTAAAATTTAATGACCACTCTGTTGGGTTTCAGACTTGCATGGGCCTGTCGCCCCTTTCTTTTGACTGATTTTTCCCTTTTGGAATGGGAATATTTACCCAATGCCTATAACCCCACTGAATCTTGGGAATAACTAATTTGTTTTTTATTTTACAGCCTCATAGGTGGAAAGGAATAGCTTTGTCGGAGATGAAACTCTGGACTTTGGACATCTGAGTTAATGCTGGAAATGAGTTAAGACTTTGAAGGACTGACTACTGGGAAAGTATGATTCTATTTTGAAATGTGATAAGGACATGAGGTTTGGGAGGAATCAAAAGTGGAAGAACATGGTTTGGATCTGTGTCCCTGCCCAAATCTCATGTTGAAATGCAATCCTCAATGTTGGAGGTGGGGCCTGGTGGGAGGTAAGGGATAAGGGAGTGGTTTCTCACGGTTTAACACCATCCATCCACTCTTGATGCTGTCATCACAATAGTGAGTTCTCATGAGATCTGGTTATTTTAAAGTGTGTGGCTCCTCTCCCACTTCCTCCTACTCTATGTGAAGTGTTGGCTCACTCTTTGTTTTCCACCATGACTCAGTTTCCTGAGACCTCCCTAGAAGCTGAGCAGATGCCAGCATCATGCTTCCTGTACAGCCTGTAGAACCATGAGCCAATTAAACCTCTTTTCTCTATAAATTACCAGGTCTCAGGGATTTCTTTATAGCAGTGTGAGAACTGACGAATACAGAGGCCAAGGCAGGAGGATCACCTGAGGGCAGGAGTTCAAGACCAGCCTGGGCAACACAGTTAGACCCCATGTCTACAAAATAAAGAAAACTGGGAATGGTGGCAACATGCCTGTAGTCCTAGCTACTCAGGAGGCTGAGGTGGAAGGATCACTTGAGCCCAGGAATTCAAAGTTGTAGTGAGTCATGATCTTATCACTGTACTTCAGCCTGGGCAACAGAACAAAAACTCTGTGGCTTATCCCGTTGCTGCCTCTGACTGCACAGCCAACCTGCTCAGAAGAAGCTGGGTCGCGCCATGGTGTAGACCACACTGACTCTGCATGGCAGGTGAAATGCAATGGTTTAAAACTTCTGATGTCTCTCAAACCACTCTAGCCAGTGTAGCCCCAGTATTTACTGTAATAATATTTGACAAACAGAGAAATTTTACCTCTTTTGTAAGGAAGAAAACTGAGTTATACCAAGAGCTAGGTCTTCAGGCCAGAGATTTGAGCTTTCAGCAGGTAATGAGTATGACAATCAGAAACAATAGGATTATCATGAGAATGGAGTATTTGAAAGCTGAGATAACTCCAGAGTGTCTTCTGACATTAGATCATCGTTAATTTAAACTCAGAGCAATGGGCGTTCAGGGAACTCCCTTCACAGTTGTCTGGAGGGGGTCAACTTGTTATAAATCCTTTAACCTTTTGAGTTTAGAGCTATAGTAGCACTCCTGCAATACTGGATCAATACCTTTCTGGGGAAACTTAGCATTTTGCAGCCAATGATCCTTGAGATGTTGTCTCCAATGCAGCTCAGAAGCTTAGGGTAGTAGTGACTGATGATTCACAAAGTATTCTTTTCATCAATCTGGACCACCACTGTAACATAATAATGATGCTGAATCTATAGCTGACCATAAGAACCTTCTCTCTTTCGCTCTTTGAAGAAATAGAAGTTGCTTTTGGAATGAATCTGGAATCTTACAGGTGTGAACTACCGTGCCCGGCCCAATAGATATTATTTGGAAATAAAAAAACATAATGATACATACAACAACATTAATGAATCTCAAAATAATTAACCTGAATAAAGAAAGCCACAAAAAAAACAGAGTATATACTATATAATTCCATTTATATAAAGTTCCAGAAAATTAAAACTAATTTAGAGTGACAAAAAAAATACTCAGTGGTTTCCTAAGGACAGATGGAATGATGGGAGTACAGTGAGTCAAGAGAAAACTTACAGAGGTGGTGGAAATGTCATTATCTTAATTGTGTTCATGGGTTCATGGTGTACACAAACGTAAAAAGTTGTGTACCCTAAATACATCTAACCTATTATGTCAATTGTACCTCAGAAATAGCTGTATAGGCCAGGTACAGTGGGTCACACCTATAATCCCAGCACTTTGAGAGGCTGGGGTAAGTGGATCACTTGAGGCCAAGAGACCAGATGGAGCAACATGGCAACACCCCATCACTACAAAAAATACAAAAATTAGCTGGGTGTGATGGTACATGCCTGCAGTTGCAGTTACTCAGAGGCTGAAATAGGAGGATCACTTTAGCCCAGGAGGCAGAGGCTGCAGTGAGCCAAGAGCACAACACTGCACTTCAACCTGGGCCACGAAGCAAAACCATGTCTCAGGAAAAAAAAAAAAAAAGAAAAAGTTGTATAAAAAATAATTTACATGGAAAGTCTCTTGTTGTAAACTGTAAAAACCTAACTAAAAATACACAAATATATGAGGACATTCTCACTAAAAAGAAAAGAACAACAAAAAGAAATTAGTCTTGCCTCAAAAAAATAATTAATTAACAATCACACCCACACTTAATTTAGAATCAAGTTTCCACAGGAAGCAAAATGTATCAAGAGCATTCAAGGCCAGGCACGGTGGCTCAAGCCTGTAATCCCAGCACTTTGGGAGGCCGAGGCGGGTAGATCACAAGGTCAAGAGATCGAGACCATCATGGTCAACATGGTGAAACTCCGTCTCTACTAAAAATACAAAAAATTAGCTGGGCATGCTGGCGCGTGCCTGTAATCCCAACTAATCGGGTGGCTGAGGCAGGAGAATTGCCTGAACCCAGGAGGCGAAGGTTGCGGTGAGCCGTGATCGCGCCATTGCACTCCAGCCTGGGTAACAAGAGCGAAACTCAGTCTCAAAAGAAAAAAAAAAGAGCATTCAAACACTTGCCACTTGGTGGTGCTAAACTGATTGTATAAAGCTCAATTCAACAGATTTTTATTAAACAATTATGTGCCAGACACCCTAAAGAACAGAAAGATTGAAAGGTATTAGAGTTCCTTGCCTGTATGTAGCTAGCAATATTATTATAAAAGTAAAATATTTACACAAGAAGAAATATTCTAAGTGTAAAAGTACCACAAAAAAAAATGAAAGTTTTCCTTTTAGGATAAAAATGTCTCATGCCCTCCAGGCTCTTGTTTATTCTTAAATATTTGCTAAGATGACCAAGCAGATAAGTACATGTATAAAATTTCCAATGATGGCCTGCTAACAGCAAAAGAAACTGCATTTTGTTTTTCTCCTCTAGCAAAGGAGCTATGTCAAACATAACTTATTTAAAAAGCTCTGGTGACCACAGTATACATTTTAGAATAAATTTTCTCACCTCCAATTTAACAAAAGTTTTAATTAAAAAGCAAAAATGAGGCAGAAAAACAGATGAATTCAACTTTTAGACAGAGTGTACTTTTTTGCATCCAACTCAAGAATGTCCTTCCTGACACAAAGAGCTGGAAAAAATAAGGAATCTTCAAAATACAGTAATTTTTATACTGTCCATACACTTAAGAATGAATTTTTACTTACATTAGGATTATCATAATCTTTATTTCCAAAAATGGAAGATAAAGGAAAACATCCAACCCAAATATTTTAAATGTACAAGTAAGGTTAGGGTAAAATGATTGCCCTAAATCTTTCTCCATACTTGGAAACCCATCACCTGCCATACACAACATACATTCTTGACTTTAGCAATTATGTGAACTTTTAGGCTAATATAACAACCAAAAATTTTCAAAGGTTCAGTTTATTTAAAAACTATTTGGCATAAAGATGATAATTTGAGCTTTTGGTTCCAGAAGGTATCCCCAGGAAATGCAAGACATTTCCTAACAGGCTCCATACCCAAATATCTAATCACCTACCTGATATCTGCACTTCAATAAGGCATCTTAAACTCAGTGTGCTGTATCTAAACCTGCTCTTCTTCTAATATTCCCAATTCTGTCAAAGATATCTCATCCACTTAGTTATCCTAAATGTCCCTTTCACCATCCAAACCTTCTCTTCTGACACTGGCCCCTCATCATTTCTAGCCTAAGTCACTAAAATAACATTCTAATCTGTCTTCTCCTGATCTAATCACCTTCCAATAATCTGTGTAAGGTGCATAATGTATAACCACTGCCCAAACTAACCTTTACAAAATGTCAATCTGGTTATACCACACAGGAGCTTAAAAATCTGACTTCACCCTTTACCTCTATAGTGAGGCCATACTTCCTTATACTCTGCAACACATACAACATTCTGCTTTGGGCCACTCAGAACTTCTCTGTTACCTGAAAGCTTTGTGCCTCTTTCCAGATTTATTCTGTCTCATCTACCTAGAACACCCTTTTATCCTTTCTCTTTGCAAATAACTTCTACTAAATCCTTCAGAAAAAACATAAGCAATAACCTGCCCAAACTCTCAGAATTATTCCCCATTCCACCTAATCTGATTTGAAGTTTCTTTACTCATACACTCAGCACATTTATGAGCACCAACCAGATGCTGGGAATAAAAGGTGTCAGTGGAAAAAACACACACAATGCAAAGTGTCTGACTAACCTGGCAGTATCATGTAAACCAGTAAATCAATGTTTATAGTAGAGTGTGATCGAGGAATGCAGAGAATCCTGAATGAGATACACTTTTCAGTTACTTCTTCAATAAATATACAGTAAACACCTACCATGTGGCAGGCACAGAGCAAGCTACTCCTAGGTATAAATAAATAAGACTCAGTCACTGCCTCTACAGCAGTTACAATCTAACAGGGAATTAGGACAACAAAACAGACAATTACAACATGTAAGTACCAACAGGCTGCCACAGCAAGCCCTAATAAATGCTGTCTTACCTAGATTTAGGAGGCTCAGATAGAGTGAGAATCAGGAAGACTTACTTAGAGTGAAATATAAACTGATATCTGAATAATGGCAATTGTAATTACTAGAGAGTACAGAGAAGCTGAGGGTGTATGTTCTTAGCAGAGGGTATGTTTTATACAGAGTAAGCAGTTCAGTTCTCAATTGAAACCAATATGCCAGAGAGTAGAGTCTAAATAGTTTAGAAACAAAAATAGAGACCAGATCAGATCATAAAGGGTGCATAAGCCATGCTAAAGAATTTAGGAGTTTGAAATTTATCCTGAAGGCAGACAAAACCAACTAGAAATTTGCCTTTCCTAAGCCAGTAAGGTGGCTGCAGAGCCAAGAACAAACAGCTGCAGTAATCCAGGGAGGGAGAGACGCATGATTGCTTGAACTAAGGCAATGGTAGTGGGATGAGGAAAGGTAGATGGCTTAGAAAGATATTTACAAGATCAAAATGACAAGACTTCATGACTGATTAGATGTGAGAGGTGAAGGGAGAACAGTCAAGGGCAAAACTGTGTAGATGAGGTTATTTACTGATAGGGAGAACAGAAAGAAGAAAGCAAACAGTGAGTTTTATCTAGCATATGTTAAAAATGCAGAATACAGTTGGTTCTAAGGGTAATACATCATGGATAGTCTGAAGTGAAGAGTGAGCCTTTAAGATATATCGAATGGTACAACTCTCAAGGAAGGGCAGAAGGCAGAACTAGTATTGTTTCTCAAGGATATCAATGTGCCAAGCTAAGTCAGATAGAAGACAGGAACAATTTAGGAGTTTGAGGACACACATAGTAAGGGCTGCAATGATCCATGACCACACCACTGCACTCCAGCCTGGGTGACAAAGAAAGACTGTCCCAAAAAAAAAATGACAATAATAATACAAGACTGTGTTTAACCACCCTTGTATCCAAAGAACTCAGTATAGTAGATATGAAAATGTTTGTTGAACTCAAGAATGCCAGAAAAATTTAACAATAATACATACTCCTATTATACCCTAGGTAACTACCATGCTACAATATCTAGTATAGGAAACAAGTCTCCAGGAAAATCTAGATACTGAGAATATCCATCTGTCTAAAGTACAAAAATTTCACAGGACTATGAGCATATTTTAAAAGAATTGGTTAGGGCCAATTTTAAGCTACGAAATAAATTCTTACTAAAAATGCCATCACAAATTCTGATTAAGAAAAAAAAAACAGCTGATTTCCCTACTGTCTTAATTAATTTTCTCTCTTTTTTTTTTTTTTTTTTTTTTTTTGACAGAGTCTTGCTCTGCCGCCAGGCTGAAGTGCAACCTCCATCTCCCAGGTTCAAATGATTCTCCTGCCTCAAACTCCCGACTAGTTGGGACTACAGGCACGCGCCACCATGCCCCGCTAATTTTTGTGTTTTTAAGCGAGACAGGGTTTCACCATGTTGGCCAGGATGGTCTCGATCCCTTGACCTCATGATCTGCCTGCCCTGGCCTCCCAAAGTGCTGGGATTACAGGCATGGGCCACTGCACCCAGCTCTTTCTCTTTTTTTGGGAAGGAGTCTGCCCCTGTCACCCAGGCTGAAGTGCAGTGGTGCAATCTCAGCTCACTGCAATCTCTGTCCCCTAGGTTCAAGCAATTCTCCAGCCTTAGCCTCCCGAGTAGCTGGTACTATAGGCGTGTACCACCATGCCTGGCTTTTGTATTTTTAGTAAAGATGGGGTTTCATCATCTTGGTCAGGTTGGTCTCCAACTCCTGACCTCCTGATCCCCCACCTAAGCCTCCCAAAGTGATGGGATTACAGGCATAAGCCACCGGACCTGGCCAGTAATTTTTAATAGAAAATAATTCTAATACAATGGTAAATCCTAGAGTGAACTGAAGTGTACGATCGGATTTTACAACTTTGAAACAAAACAGCTTTTAGTGAACCCATTTCTCTCACTCTAATCCCCCCTCCTTTTCTTCTCCTTTCCTTTTTTTTGTAAAAAAACAGGGTCTTGTTCTGTCACCCAAGCTGGAGTGGAGAAGCACCATCATAGCTCACTGCAGCCTCCATCTCCCAGGCTCGAGCAATCCTCCCACCTGAGCCTCCCAAATATCTGGGACAACAGGCACACGTCACCACAACCAGCTACATTTTTTTGATTTTTCATAGAGATGGGTTCTTATTATGTTGTCCAGGCTGGTCCTGAACTCCTGAACTCAAGTTATCCTCACAACTCAGCCTCCCAAAGTGCTGGGATTACAGGCATGAGCCACCACACCTTCACTTTCTCATACCTTCTTGCTTCTTCCTCTTCACTGAATACCTATTATGTGCCAGAATCTATGCTAGGTGCAGATTAAACATTTCAAGATCTGACCTCATGATGATTAGTGAGTCTACAGGTTCTAATATATTTACCTATTAATCATCATACCAAGCCCATAAAGTAGGTACTGTTATCATATCACAGATGAGGATAGTGAAGCACAGAGAGATTAAGTAATTTTACTCAAGTTGCTTGTAAATGAGTGAAGATAATTTCTAAAACTAGATTAGCTTCAGCGACCAACCTCTTAACCATTACCTTTTGCTACTTCCCTATACGACAGAGATTAACTTCCTCCATCACTTTCTGAGATTCCCAAGTTCAAAGCAAGTAGAGTTGTAAGAAAAGTTACAACCTAGGTGGAGTTACTGAGAGATTCTAATTCCACAGAGCTGGTAGCTCAGCATCTGTACTTTTTAAAAAAGTATCACAAGTGATTTTTATAAGCCTTAGCTAACACTCACTCCCCTGGATTTCTAAACTAAAACTCTTAGCTAAACCTTGGTGAAGGGAGAGGGGAAATGAATAAGTAAATACACATATACATTTTCTCCCCATCCCTTTTCCTAAAGAAAAAAGACCAGGAAGTAGGGAAGCATAAAAGTAACATGTCTTTTTATGTCACATTAACCAGCTTTGATTATTATTTAAATAAATAAATAAATAAATCAAAAGTGAAGGATTTTCATTTGCTTTTTAAATCAAGAGAGTATCAGATTTGCACATTATAAAAATAATTCCAGTGGTGGTGTAGAGAAGACTAAGGGCAGAGACTGTAGACAAGGAGTAAAATCAGCCAAGAAATGAATAAATCAGAACACGTAGCAGAACCTCAAGTGTCTCTCGGACACACAACAACATCCAGCAAAACTAAAAGCCTGGGCCAGGCGCTGTGGCTCACGCCTGTAATCCCAGCACTTTGGGGGGCCGAGGTGGATGGATCACAAGGTCAAGAGATCGAGACCATCCTGGTCAACATGGTGAAACCCCGTCTCTACTAAAAATACAAAAATTAGCTGGGCATGGTGGCGCGTGCCTGTAATCCCAGCTTCTCAGGAGGCTGAGGCAGGAGAACTGCCTGAACCCAGGAGGCGGAGACTGCGGTGAGCTGAGATCGCGCCATTGCACTCCAGCCTGGGTAACGAGCGAAAACTCCATCTCAAAAAAAAACTAAAAGCCTGAACTATCTAAGAAGATACAGGAAATTAAAGAAACCTGGTAGGTTTCTTAAGGTAAAACTGGTAGGACATGGTTACTGATTAGTTTGTTATAGGAATGAATGCCTCCAAGTATGTTTAACATGCAACCAGGTAAAGATGATGCCATTAAACCAGATCCGAACTTACCGAGAGAATAAGTGGGTTTTGTTGTTCATGATAGCATTATTTGGGAAAGGAGTAGCTTTTGGCATGGAAAACTAGTTTCAGTGGAGTGATGGCAACAGGTGTGAATTTGCAGTGAATGACAATAAATGAGGTTATGAAGTAGAGTTACGAAATATAAGTCTAGTTTTAAGAAGTCAGACTATGAAAGGTAGTAGCTGCAAGGAGAGTGAAAAATGTCATTTCTGCTTCATTGCCTCAAGGATTCTTTCAAAATCAATCCAAACCTGAAAGAGGGAGATGTTTAAATGGAAGGGATCCCCTCTTGAAAAGCCCTAGCCTGGGCCGGGCTCACACCTGTAATCCCAGCACTTTGGGAGGCCGAAGTGGGTGGATCACGAAGTCAGGAGTTTGAGACCAGCCTGACCAACATGGTGAACCCTCTTATCTACTAAAAATACAAAAAAGTAGCTGGACGTGGTGGCACACGCCTGTAATCCCAGCTACTCAGGAGCCTGAGGCAGGAGAATTGCTTGAATCTGGGAGGTGGAGGTTGCAGTAATCCAAAATCGTGCCACTGGACTCCAGCCTGAGCGTCAAAAAGAAGGAAGAAAGAGAGAAAGAAAGGAAAGAAAAGGGGGAGGGGAGGGGGGGAGGGGGGAGGGGAGGGAAAAGTTTTAGCCTGGATCAGTTTAGACGGAAAATCAAACAGGATAATCTTCAAATATGCAGCGAGTCAAGCAGAGTATCAGCATCCACCCTTAATATAAAAAGTAAAAAACTGACAAAACAACCAAGGAACATGAATAATCCAAAAAAGGATGCCCACTCATCATTTAAAAGAGCTAGTACGTACAAGTATGTAATTTTATGGCTTTTTTTTTTTTAAATTCACATAACCCTAACAATTCCAATACAAGAAATAATGATTGGCATCTCCTCCGTTCTGCAGATAAAGAACGGGAAAGACAGAGAAGTCACAACTGCCCAATTTTCCAAGGTCACACTTCAGATTAACAGCAAAACCCAGCCCATATCTGTTATTCAGCCGCCTGGTCTAACATTCCAAACACCAAACGACAAACTCTGTCGAATAATTCAAAATGGGGTAGGGAAGGCAACAGGGAGACATGAGTGAAACTCAAGGAACAGAGGACGCTATCTGCAACGAGTAAACAACCCTTAGTGTTCGATGAGTCACTTCAGTTGATTCCAGCCGTTTAGAAAATACTACTGCACTGGGAAATACCATCAGTGGCTTATCGTAAAGCTGATAGCCCTAACTATACATAAGATGTTCCCTCGGAACGTGAACAGGCACTATAGGACGAAATCACCGCACGTAATCCTAGTTTCCAACGAACTAGGAGTGTGTCACTGATCACCTCCGTAAAACAGCATGACCATTACTCCCACGGAAATGTCTAGGAAATAAATATTTGAATACACGCCTTCCTAGACAAGCGCAGGATGGTGTAAATCTTCAGTTCTCTCAAGAAACACGTCCCGCTGCTCACAATCACCAACCAACTCAGCAGCTTGGTAAAAACAGACCCAGTACACTCGTTTTCTCTAAGGGCACAGCTGCCCAGCACCTATTCAGCTCCTCCCGAAGGAAGCATAGACATTTTCACCAGAGTGTAGCAAAGAAAACCGGGGCAAGTTGGGTTTACGCTTCAAAGAGAGAAAAGACGTTGGAGTCAGAAGAGTAGACATAAAGAACTAGAGTCAAGGAAAAATGAATCAGAGGAAAAAAAGAAACTAGAGAGCCACCTGCCCCTTAGTAAAGGTAATACGAATAAAAGCCTCTCTGCTCTGGGGCAGAAGAGCGCCAAGGCCCAGCTGGCCTTGGAACAGGAGCCGGCTTTGTAACTCCGCGGTAAACTGGCATTTTTGGGAAACCAGCTGACACCAACCAGTCTTCTCCTACAGATGCCACGAGTTGTCCTGACATAGAAAGTCCCTCGTGTCCCTCCCCCATCCAGCTGCCAAGGAGCAAAAGCATCCTGTCCCAGAGAAAAGCAGAGATCTTCCTGGAAGCCGTTACCTACCTTCCCGCTCACAACACCCGCCGCCGCCATGTTTCCTGAGCGTGCCTGGTGATGACGTAGCAGAACCTCACGTGTCTGTCGGACATACAACAACATCCGGCAAAACCAGAATAACATCCGGGCGGGAAAGGGGCGGGCAGTGGCGGGAAGGGAGCGAAGGAAAGGGGCCGAGCGGAAGAAACCGCCTGACGCCTGCGTACTGAGTAGGGCTCAGAGGCAGCTAGGGTGGAGCCTCAGGCGCTGCGCTATGCTACGCTTGCGTTTCCCCCACGACTCTCCAAGGAAGGCTCCTAAAAATGAAGATTACCCTACTTGTATTGGAGTTTGTTGGAGACTCTGAATGTAGCTCAGGCCAAGTCAGTTTGGTGAGATGAAAATAATACCGTACTGAGAGCCCGCAAGCATTGTCCTGGTTTTGTTGTTTTTGAGACAGAGTCTCGCTCTGTCGCCAGGCTGGAGTGCAGGGGCTCGATCTTGCCTCACTGCGGCCTCCGCCTCCTGGTTCAAGCGATTCTCAAGCCTCAACCTCCCGAATTGGTAGGATTACAGACGCGCGCCACCACGCCCAGCTAATTTTTTAAATTTTTATTAGAAAGGGGGTTTCGCCACTGTTGCCCAGCCTGGTCTCGAACTCCTGAGTTCAGGTAATCCACCCTCCTCGGCCTCCCAAACCGCCGGGATCACAGGCGTTAGCCACCGCGCCTGGACCATTGTCCAGGCTTTGTGGCAGTGGGCAAATCACCAGTGCGCTCAAAACCTTAATTTCTTATAGTAAAATCGAGGTAGTAGCGTTGCGATGAAGATCCAAAAACGCCTAGCACTAACACGGAGATATCCCAGCTGTATATGCGGTTTCTCTGTCTGGTCATTGCCACTCACACGTGACCTCCAGCAAGGTATTTCCAGAGGAACTGTGATAATACCACGCCCTCAAAGCTGCAGAGTCCAAGGCACATAGTTTATAGCACCTACACTTTACTTAATAGCTCTGTGGCTTAAAGCAAGTTTCTAAATTCATCAAAGCTTCAGGATGTAAACTGAGAATTACTCCTGCATAGAATGGTTGTAGGGTTTCACAACACGTGTGGTAAAATAATTTGTAAAGATACTAAGATAAGAATTTTACTTGTTCTCAGTGCTGTAAAAGAATGCAGAGAATGATTGTATACTACCCCCTTGATAACTCTGGCACAGATCTGGGATTTCCCTAGCTCCAGGGCAGAATAAAAAGTCCCTTTCACCAAAAACACTTGTGCCCATTGAGGTACTTCTGTTTTCACACAGTAGAGAGAGGTTAGAGGCGTTTGAGTTTGGTTGAAGTAAGTGGCAACTAGCTAAATGACAAAAGAAGAGTTGCAGGTTATGTGAATATCAGGAACCTAACGGGAGGGAGGTAGTGGAACCTTAGGTGGGAATGAATGTGTAGCGTATTAAGGAGATTGCAGGCTAGGTATCTGAGATTCCAACCACGACCAAGATCCTTATACCCAAGCTTGGCATTAAATCAAAAAAACAGCTCACCTACAAGGGATGAATGAGGTGTGACAATGAGAATATTAACAGTAATCAGCATTGCATGAAGACTCAAGGGCCTTTTCCAAATGTACTGCACTGAGACTAAGACCCCTAGAACCTTCATATAATCTTGGTGTGTAGTGGAACATCCTACTAATGACCCAAATAAAATTTTCCACTAGCGCAGAGCATTGGGATGTTTTTAGAGAGAAGTTTTAATGTGACACCACACTTCTTACACCCTGTGTTTTCAAGAAAAGTTGAAGTCCTTGGCACAGTGCCAGGAATAAAAGGCTTAATAAATGGTAGCTGTTAACTCAGATTTTTAATGTAATAAGGTTGAAAACTAAAAGCTTCTCATTAAAAAGCCTCATTGGCATCCCAGGTTCATCTGCTACTTCTTGACCTTCTTACATTTCATCCTCCAAGTGCCCCTTAAATAATGGTACTACCTACTGGCTAGCCATGGACCTCTCCTCCTTTTTCTCCAAACACTATTCCTGGGCCATTAACCTCATATTCTAGCATCCAAAATTGCCTATTTGCCAATGACTCCCAAATATTCCCAGCCCAAGTCTCTCTTTCCTAAACTCTAGCCCCTGTGTCCACTGCCACTGGACATTTGACTTGAATGACCTAATCATACCTCAAAAAAGTATAAGCCTTTATTACTCAAAGTGAACGTGTACAGACCAGCAGCACCAGCATCAGTGAAAGCTTGTTAGAAATGCAGAATCTGGCCAGGCGCAATGGCTGACGCTTGTAATCCCAGCACTTTCAGAGGGTGAGGCAGCTGATCAGGAGTTCAAGACCAGCCTAGCCAATATGATGAAACCCTAATACAAAAATTAGCTGAGCCTGATGGTGCATGCCTGTAGTCCCAGCTGCTCAGGAACCTGAGGCAGGAGAATGGCTTGAACCTGGAGGTGGAGATTGCAGTGAGCCAAGATCATGCCACTGCATTCCAGCCTAAGTCACAGAGCAAGACTCTGTCTCAAAAAAAGCAGAATCTGGCTGGGCACAGTGGCTCATGCCTGTAATCCCAGCACTTTGGGAGCCCAAGGAAGGCAAATCACTTGAGGCCAGGAGCTCAAAACCAGCCTGGCCAAAATGGTGAAACCCTGTCTCTTCAAAAAAACACAAAAATTAGGATGGTGTGGTAGTGCCTGTTTGCAGTCCTGTAGTCCCAGCTGCTTGGAAGGCTGAGGCTGGAGAATCGCTTGAACCAGGGAGGCAGAGGTGGAGGTTGCAGTGCCCCAAGATCATGCCACTGCACTCCAGCCTGGGCAACAGAGTTAGATTGTGTATTTTTTAAAATATGCAGAATCTCAGATCCTACCCCAGAACTACAGAAAAATCTGCACATTAGCAAGATCCCTAGATGATTTTTATGCACATTAAACTTTGAGAAGCATAGTCTTAAGTGGAACTGTTCTGCTTTCTTCTCTGAAAATTAGTACACTTTGTTAAAACAAGAGGTGTAGCTAGAAAACAATTCTCAAACTTCTGTGGTATCTTAATTCATTGTCTTGCTTTCTGCTTCTTCTAACCCTGGCCCATCATTCACACTTCTACCAGATTAATCTTTCTAAAGCATAAATGTGATCATGTAAATTCTCTGCTTTAAAATCACTTATGGTTTCCCATAGCTTCAGGAAAAAGTCCAAATTCTCCAGCATAGTATAAAACGACTTTCATGAACTGTCCCTGCCTACCATTTTAGCTTCATTTCTCAACTCTCCCAACCCCAATTCTCCAAATACAGCCAAATATCTGCTGTTCTCGGAATGTACTGTGCTGTGTCTCAAGATTGCTTCTGACTGTAGCACACTGGCTTGGCTTGGGTCATGGGACTATCTCTGAGCCAAACACTGTAGTCCAGATTATATGATGTTCTCAATGAAAAAAAAAACTCACTAATGATCTAACCCGCATTAGTCCCTTTTTTCATTTGGCCAACATTTATTTGGATTTTCCTGTTTACCATTTTCTTTGCTTACTTGTCTTTGTCCCTGCCAACTTTACTAAGTACAATTGATGAATAAAAATTATAGGGGGGACTCAAGATGGCACAGTGAGAACAACCCAGGATTGAAGCTCTTGGTGAATGCATGGAGAGGGTGAGTCAGGGACACATTTCCAGACTGATCTTTGTTGCCCACAAAATGGGGAAATTCTCAGGTATAAAAGGGATGGGGGACACCAGGCAGAGGTTTTGGCTGGTGCAGCCGGCGCTGTAGCGCAGGGGCACTACACAGTGCTCCGCACAGAGCACACTGGTCCAGGTACCCTGTTGAACTGGCAATCGGAGACTTCAGAGGGCTGAACTTGAGACTGAATGGGACTTGGACAGTGAGCCAGCCCAGGAGATTCCAGGGAAACAGAGTTTGGGGTAGTGCAGTGGGACAAACAAAACGGCGATTCCAAACGCTCCGGGTGGAGAGGTTCTCTGAGGGCACAGCGGAACCCAGGATGGTGCAGCTCCTTGGGGGAGGGGTGTCCACCATTACCGAGGCAATCCGCCCCTAAACGCCCATTGCTGACACAGCCTGCCATTGCCAAGGCAACCTGCTATAACAGAGAGACTCCAACGCAGGGTGTAGCCCGTGGCAGCAGGGCGGAGACCGCAGCAGCACAGCAGAGCCTGCAGCAACAGGGCAAACCTCACACCAGCAGGGCAGAGCCTCTGCAGGCAAATAGTGACTAGACTGCCTCCTAGCTGGGCAGGACAGCACAACGGACACTCACAAAGAAAGCCCCAACACCCCCGAGACAGAGCATCTGAAAAAAAAGGGTCTTTTAATGAGTTCTGTTGCAGCAGAATTAAACATAGCAGCCTAACAGCCCTGAATGAACAACAGAGCTCACAGCTCAGCACTTGAGCTCCTATAAAGTACAGACTGTCTCCCCAAACAGCTCCCTGAACCCTCTATATCCAAAACACTGACATTTGGCAGGCATCATTCTGGGACAAAGATAGCAGAAAAAGAAACTGGTAGCATCCCTCACTGTGCCACAGCTGCTAGAGGTGCACCCCAGACAAGCAGGGCCTGGAGTGGACCTCAGCAGTCGTACAGAGGACGGGCTAGACTGGTAGAAGGAAAACCAAGTAACAGAAATACTTCATCATCAACAATCTGGGCATCCACTCAGAGACCCAACTGAAAAGTCAGCAACTACACAGACGACAGGTGAATAAATCCACAAAGATGGGAAGAAACCAGCACAAAAAGGAGGAAAACAGCCAAAACCAGAACACCTCGCCTCCTAGAAAGGACCAAAACTCCTCACCAGCAAGGGAACAAAGCTAGATGGAGAATGACTGTGACGAAATGATGGAATTAGACTTCAGAAGGTGGATAATGAGAAACTTTTTTGAGCAAAAAGAACATGTTGTAAATCAATGCAAAGAAACTAAGAACCTTGAAAAAAGATTTGAAAAAAGATTTGAGGAAATGATAACAAGAATGGATAACTTAGAGAGGAATATGAATGAATTAAAGGAGCTGAAAAACACAATACGAGAACTTTGCGAAGCATGCACAAGTTTCAATAGCCGAATTGACCAAGCAGAAGAAAGAATATCAGAAGTCAAAGATCAACTCAATGAAATAAAACGAGAAACCAAGATCAGAGAAAAAAGCACAAAAAGGAATGAACAAAGTCTCTGAGAAATGTGGGACTATGTGAAGAGACCTAACCTACATTTGATAGGTGTACCAGAATGTGACAAAGAGAATGGATCCAAGCTGGAAAATACTCTTCAGGACATCATCCAGGAAAATTACCCCCACCTAGCAAGACAGGCCAACACTCAAATGTAGGAAATACAGAGAACACCACAAAGATATTCTGCAAGAAGAGCAACCCCAAGGCACATAATTGTCAGATTCAACAAGGTTGAAATGAAGGAGAAAATACTAAGTGCAGCAAGAGAGAAAGGTCAGGTCACCCACAAAGGGAAGCCCATCAGACTAACAGCAGATTCTCGGCAGAAACACTACAAGCCAGAAGAGAGTGGGGGCCAATATTCAACATTCTTAAAGAAAAGAACTTTCAACCCAGAATTTCATATCCAGCCAAACTGAGCTTCAGAAGTGAAGGAAAAATAAAATCCTTTGCGAACAAGCAAGTACTCAGAGATTTTGTCACCAACAGGCCTGCTCCTGAAAGAGGCACTACACATAGAAAGGAACAACCAGTACCAGCCATTCCAAAATCACACTAAATGCTAAAGAGCATCAACATAATGAAGAATCTACAACAACTAACAGGCAAAACAGCCACTTAGCATCAAAATGGCAGTATCAAATTCACACATAACAATATTAACCCTAAATGTAAATGGACTAAATGCACCAATCAAAAGACACAGACTGGAAAATTGAATAAAAATCCAAAACCCTTCAGTGTGCTGTATCCAGGAAACCCATCTCACATGCAAGAATACACAAAGGCTCAAAATAAAGGGATGGAGGAAGACTTACCAAGCAAATGGAGAGCAAAAAAAAAAAAAAAAAAAGCAGGAGTTGCAATTCTCATCTCTGATAAAATAGACTTTAAAGCAACAAAGATCAAAAGAGACAAAGAAGACCATTACATAATGGTAAAAGGATCAATACAACAAGAAGAGCTAACGATCCTAAACATATATGGACCCAATAGGGAAGATACATAAGGCAAGTTCTTACATAAGGCAAGTTCTTAATGACTTACAAAGAGACTTAGACGCCCACACAATAATAGTGGGAGACTTTAACACTCCACTGTCAATATTAGACAGATCAACCAGACAGAAAATCAACAAGGATACCCAAGGCTTGAACTCAGACCTGGAGCAAGCAAACCTGATAGACATTTACAGAACTCTCCACCCCAAATCCACAGAATATACATTCTTGTCAGCACTACATCACACCTACTTTAAAATTGACCACATAATTGTAAGTAAAGCACTCCTCAGCAAATGCAAAACAACTGACATCATAACAAACAGCCTCTCAGACAATAGTGCAATCAAGTTAGAACTCAGAATTCAGAAACCAACCCAGAACCGCACAGCTTCATGGAAACTGAACAACTGGCTCTTGAATGTTGATTGGATAAACAATGAAATGAAGGCAGAAATAAAGAAGTTCTTCGAAACCAATGAGAACAAAGACACAACATGCCAGAATCTCTGGGACACATTTAAAGCAGTCTCTAGAGGAAAATATATAGCAATAAGTGCCCATATGAGGAGAATGGAGAGATCCAAAATTGACACCATATCGTCAAAATTGAAAGAACTAGAGGAGCAAGATCAAAAAAACTCAAAACCCAGCAGAAGACAAGAAATAACTAAGATCAGAACTGAACTAAAGGAGACAGAGACACGAAAAACCCTTCAAAAAAATCAATAAATCCAAGAGCTGGGTTTTTGAAAAGATCAACAAAATAGACAGACCACTAGCCAGATTGATTAAAAAGAAAAGAAAGAACAACCAAACAGATGCAATAAGAAATGATAAAGGGGAAATCACCACAGATTCCAAAGAAATTCAAACCATCATCAGAGAATATTACAAACAACTCTATGCACATAAACTAGTAAACCTGGAAGAAATGGATAAATTCCTGGACTCCTGTGTCCTCCCAAGCCTAAACCAGGAGGAAGCTGAAACTATGAATAGACCAATAACAAGATCTGAAGTTGAGGCAGCAATTAAGAGCCTACCACACAAAAAAAAGCCCAGGTCCAGATGGGTTCACAGCCAAATTCTACCAGACACACAAAGAGGAGCTGGTACCATTCCTTCTGAAACTATTCCAAATAATCCAAAAAGAGGGAATCCTTCCCAAATCATTTTATGAGACCAATATCATCCTGATACCAAAACCCGGCAGAGACCCAACAAGAAAAAAAACTTCAGGCCAATATCCATGATGAACATAGATGCAAAAATCTTAAATAAAATATTGGCAAGCTGATTGCAAGAGCAAATCAAAAAACTTATCCATCATGATCAAGTAGGATTCATCCCGGGGATGCAAGGCTGGTTCAACATATGCAAGTCTATAAATGTAATTCACCACATAAACAAAACCAAAAACAAAAACCACATGATTATCTCAATTGACGCAGAGAAGGCATTTGACAAAATTCAACAGCCCTTTATGCTAAAAACCCTCAATAAATTTGGTATCAATGGAACGTATCTCAAAGTAATAAAAGCTATTTATGACAAACCAACAGCCAATATCATACTGAATGGGCAAAAACTGGAAGAATTCCCTTTGAAATCCGGCACTAGACAAGGATGCCCTCTTTCACCACTCCTATTCAATATAGTACTGGAAGTTCTAGCCAGAGAAATCAGGCAAGAAAAAGAAATAAAGGGTATTCAAATAGGAAAGGTGGAAGCCCAATTGTCTCTATTTGCAGACGACATGATACTATACCTAGAAGACCCCATCATCTCAGCCCAAAAACTCCTGAAACTGATAAGCAACTTCAGCAAAGTCTCAGGATATAAAATTAATGTGCAAAAATCACAAGCATTCGTCTACACCAATAACAGACTTAAAGAAAGCCAAATCAAGAATGAACTGCCATTCACAATTGCTAAAAAAAAGAATAAAATACCTAGGAATACAACTTACAAGGAATGTAAGGGACCTCTTCAAGGAAAACTACAAACCACTGCTCAACGAAATCAGAGAGGACACAAACAGATGGAGAAACATTCCATGTTCATGATTAGGAAGAATTAATATTGTGAAAATGGCTATACTGTCCAAAGTAATTTATGGAATCAACGCTATCCCCATCAAGCTGCCACTGACTTTCTTCACAGAACTGGAAAAAACCACCATGAACTTCATATGGAACCAAAAGAGAGCCCGCATAGCCAAGTCAATTCTAAGCAAAAAGAACACAGCGGGGGGCATCACACTACCGGATTTCAAACTATACTACAAGGCTACAGTAATCAAAACAGCATGGTACTGGTACCAAAACAGAGATATAGACCAATGGAACAAAACAGAGGCATCGGAGGCAACACAACATATCTACAACCATACAATCTTTGATAAACCTGACAAAAACAAGCAATGAGGAAAGGATTCCCTGTTTAACAAATGGTGTTGGGAAAACTGGCTAGCCATGTGCAGAAAGCAGAAACTGGACCCCTTCCTGACACCTTACACTAAAATTAACTCCAGATGGATTAAAGACTTAAACATAAGGCCTGGCACCATAAAAACCCTAGAAGGAAATCTAGGCAAAACCATCCAGGACATAGGAGTAGGCAAGGACTTCATGACCAAAACACCGAAAGCATTGGCAACAAAAGCCAAAATAGACAAATGGGACCTAATGAAACTCCACAGCTTCTGCACAGCAAAAGAAACAGTCACTAGAGTGAATCGGCAACCAACAGAATGGAAAAAAATTTTTGCAATTTACCCATCTGACAAAGGGCTGATATCTAGAATTTACAAAGAACTCAAACAGATTTACAGGAAAAAAAAACAAGCCCATTCAAAAGTGGGCAAAGGATATGAACAGACACTTTACGAAAGAAGACATATACGAGGCCAACAATCATATGAAAAAATGCTCATCATCACTGGTCATTAGAGAGATGCAAATCAAAACCACATTGAGATACCTTCTCACACCAGTCAGAATGGCGATCATTAAAAAATCTGGAGACAACAGATGCTGGAGAGGATTTGGAGAAAAAGGAACACTTTTACACTGTTGGTGGGAGTGTAAATTAATTCAACCATTGTGGAAGACAGTGTGGTGATTCCTCAAGGCCTTAGAAATAGAAATTCCATTTGACCCAGCAATCCCATTACTGGGTATATATCCAAAAGACTATAAATCGTTCTACTATAAGGACACATGCACACGAATGTTCATTGCAGCACTGTTTACAATAGCAAAGACCTGGAATCAACCCAAATGCCCATTGGTGATAGACTGGATTGGGAAAATGTGGCACATATACACCATGGAATATTATGCAGCAATCAGAAATCATGAGTTTGTGTCGTTTTTAGGGACATGGATGAATCTGGAGAACATCATTCTCAGCAAACTGACACAAGAACAGAAAATGAAATACCACATATTCTCACTCATAGACAGGTGATGAAAAATGAGAACACATGGACACAGGGAGGGGAGTACTAAACACTGGGGTCTATTGGGGGGAAAAGGGGAGGGCCAGTGGGAGGGGGAGGTGGGGAGGGATAGCCTTGGGAGAAATGCCAAATATGGGTGAAGGGGAGAAAGGAAGCAAAACACACTGCTATGTGTGTACCTATGCAACTGTCTTGCATGTTCTGCACATGTACCCCAAAACCTAAAATGCAATAAAAATTTTTTTAAAAAATTATATATATATACATGGACCCATATATATATGTGGGTCCATGTATATATATATGGACCCACAAGAGCGAAACTCCATCGTAAAATATATATATAAATGTAAAAAATAGTGTGATGTTCTGATTGGCCAGGTTTGGATCTGACCAATTAGGTTTAAATATTCCCAGCCAGGCACGGTGGCTCACGCCTGTAATCCTAGCACTTTGGGAGTTCATGACCAGCCTGGCCATCATGGTGAAACCCCATCTTTAAAAATAAATTAATAAATTAATAAATATCCCCATAGCTTTATTCAAAGTACATGGAATTGAGGAGTAATTCCCAGAGAAAAATTGAAGAACAACTCCAGAAAAAAGGAAATGGTGCTGGGTAAGCCAAAACAGACATCAAATACAAAGACTCTGTTTCTGTATTCCCATAGTATCACCCTGTAAAATACTTGGTAGTTTACTGAACTGCCTTCCCTACTAGGCCTCAAATTATTGGAAGGCAGGGACTATACTTTTCATTTTTATAACCACCATACCTGGCACAAATACCTGACACATAGTAGACACACACTAAGGGTTTGTGTTACAAATTAATTTAAATCAATGTTTCCATTTAGGAATAGCACAGTTATACATTAATAGAGGAAAGAGTCCTATTTTCCTTCTTCAGTGAAATTCTCTGTCTACATGAAAAGGGAAGAAACAAGGTCAAGATTTCAGAAGGGTTATTTTCAGGTTTTAATTTTTTACTATATTAGAGGGAATAATCAGAGTACACTTACGAGTGTACTCGCAAGTGGATAGATTGTTTTAAAGCAGTATGCATATGATATTTAATGTAAACAAAGTTTTAAGTTACCTATAAATTAATGTTTTCATGACAGTAATTCCAAAGCTCCTAGATTCATTCCCATAAACTATATAGTCACTCACTAATTGTAATTTATTACTGGAAAAGTCATATAATGCAAAAGGATCTTTTTTTTTCTTTTTGAGATGGAGTTTCACTCTTGTTACCCAGGCCGGAGTGCAATGGTGTGATCTCGGCTCACCGCAACCTCCGCCTCCTGGGTTCAAGCAATTCTCCTGCCTCAGCCTCCTGAGTAGCTGGGACTACAGGCACGCGCCACCATGCCCAGCTAATTTTTTTGTATTTTTAGTAGAGACAGGGTTTCACCATGTTGACCAGGATGGTCTCGATCTCTTGACCTCGTGATCCACCCGCCTCGGCCTCCCAAAGTGCTGGGATTATAGGCATGAGCCACTGCAACCAGCCGCAAAAGGATCTTAATAGTAAATGCCATAAAGAAACTTTAGACCAAAGAAGGACTTTGAAGACAATCTCCCCAAGTTTTTCAAGTGAAGAAATTGAGTGTCTTAGAGTAATGCCTTGCAGACGTCACAAAGTGCTTAATGGCTAAATTGAGACTTCATTCCATATTCATGTCTTATTTAGCTGTGCTACATTGTCAGCTAAAAGTAATCATTCCTATTTCTGAATTACAGCACTTAATTACTATTCACTTTGATTCTTTCTCACCTCAGTTTCTGTCTGGCCTGTTTGTCTTTTGAGCTTATCCCATGTCCCACTTCATCAATTAAGTTTTCCCCAGCATTTCCACTAATTGATTTCTACATCTCCTGAATTCTTGTAACAGTTAAACTAACTTTTGTTACTTAATTAATCAAGATAGTACCATGGAGAGAGCATGGATTTTTATGACAGCCAACAGATCACAAGATTTGTTTCTGGAGAAATTGACCAGCTGAGGAAATCAGATCTTTAGGTATAAACGGGTGTCCTCATTGAGATGAAACAAACACATCATCTTACAGTGAAGATCAATGTTCCCACCTTTATATCCAAAACTCCCAATCAGCTTCTAGTTCCCAACTTTTTTTCAGAGCAGAAGAACTTGAAGTTCCCAACTATTAAACATGAACATCTAAGTATAGTCATTCCACATTTAAGAAAATCTTTAATTTGAAAATCAGAGACCAAAACAAACAAAAAAAGTGATTCAAAGCAAACTAACAATTCAGGGAACAGAAGAAGAAACTACAATAAATGTCTTTAGAGAGATGAGGAGATTGTGCTTCCATGAAACAAGAATATTCAGAGAACAAAAGTAAGCTCTTAGAAATTAAAAATATGATTCTGTCTTGTGAAGATTCTAGAAGTCCAGACCACCATGCAGGAGCTATCCAAAGAAATGGTGAAGGCTGGGATCATAGAGGAGATGTTAGAAGGCACTTTTAAAAGCATAGACGATCAGAGAGAAATAGAGGAAGAAGCAGAAATGAAAATTGACAAAATGCTGTTTGAAGTTACAGCAGGAGTCTATGGCCATACCACCGAGAACGCACCGGATCTCATCTGAAATTACAGCAGGGGCTGTGGGCAATGCAAAGTGGTTGATGCCCTTCTGGAGCTAGAACCTTCAAGAGTGATGGACACTGCAGAGGACAAAAAGGAGGAAGAGGCTCTGGAGGCCACACAGTCCTGGTTGGCCATACTCTGCAGCTAGAGGCTTCCCAGTGGGCTGTCTGCTGGGTGCCCACACACTCCCCTGAAGAGATGCCATTTTATAAATCTCTTGCACTACACCTCTGTCATGAGGACACGCATTTTGGAAAAGGTTCTGTTTGTCTCTTCACTCTCTGCAGAGATTTTGGGATCACAAAGGGGTTGTTCTTATGCAGGTGGTGTAATTAAATGCATCATTTTTAGGAGTATAAACAAATATCTTATTGTGTGTGGGAAAGGCAAACAAATTCATCTTATTAAGAAGCACTTCAGAAAATAGAGGTCATTGCCTGAATGTTGAAGATGATTTTTTTCTGTAAAACACAATATAAATGGATTTTAATACATTTCTGCTTTGACTCTTGAAAAAAAATTATAATTAGGCCCAGTGCAGTGGTTCATGCTTGTATTCCTAGCACTAGTTCAAATTGGATTCAGAGGCCAAGGTGGGTGGATCACTTGAGGTCAAGAGTTCGAGAGCAGTGTGGCCAACATGGTGAAACCCCAACTCTACTAAAAATACAAAAATTAGCCAGGTGAGGTGGCACACACCTGTAATCCCAGCTACTCGGGTGACTGAGGCAGGAGAATCACTTGAACCTGGGAGGTTGAGAGGTTGCAGTGAGCCGTGATTGCTCCACTGCATTCCAGCCCAGCAACAGAGTGAGACTCTGCCTCAAAACAAACAAAAAAGATAATATATATTTAAAAATTCCTAAATAGATTGGAAATTAAACAGAAATTTTCCATAAATTAGAGCCAGAAAACAAAGTTACAGAAGGGAGAAAAGTTAAGAAAATTGGTGAATTAAATTTTAACTTTTCTCTGCACCAAAAACAATAACAGAGGGAAATCTCTGGGTGACAGTTGTGCAGCAGGCAGGCATAGAGAGAAGCTAGTTCAAATTGGATCAGAAATGTGGGGCTGCAAGAAGTATGTCTGTCAGGGTCCGACCCGCAGACCCTGACCCAGCAATGGATGAACAAATGCACTCAAACACCAATATCCAGTGAAAGAGCAGGCTTAGGGTTCTGTGACCACTGATAGACACTCAAGGAGAGTGCTTTCAAGAGTTAGCAGCCATGGCCCCAACTCGTATTCAGCACACATTAAATGACAAAGGTTTTGAGGGAACACCATTAGAGAGTAATTTCCCTGGTCAACCTCCCTCTAGAGAACCACCCAGCCTGTGAAGGATTAAAGGTTAGTTTTAGGACCATGTGTGTAAACAAATTATTTAAATAAACTCCCTTACATCCCTTTGTTATTTACCCTTGCTATTAGCTCAAAGAGGACTTGACTGCCTTCAGCCATAACTCTATCCTGAGGCTTTTGCAAAACCTTCTGGCCTTCCAAGAAGGTTTGTGACTATTTTCCATAACTTTATTTATAATTTATCTTACAACTCTTTCTACCACCCTGACTGAACCCCCTTCTATCCCCCTTTTCTGTCTTCTGCATCACGCCCTGTTGACTGAAGGGTGCAGATGTGTGCAGCATCGGGTCTGTCAAGCAAGGCAGTCAGTCATTGCTCTTATTCTGGCTTTGCATCCTAGCATTAGCAAATAACATAAGAAAATCATGAATATAATTAGCAACATTCTTTTCCAATCAGAGTGACCTGTAGTGTTCCTTGGCATCTCAGTTCAAATTATATTAATGAGGAATCCCACGAGGGCTATGTTAATTTCTTTTAGTTGTGTTGTTAGAAGCTGGAAAGGGGTGTCTGCCCAGCTGACAGGGCAAAAGAAAGGCGGATTTAAGATATGACCCTGTTAGAGTATAGTAGGTACAGGTTGTAGGCAGAGTGAGAGAATAAAAAGGAAACAAATTATCTGGAGTGAATGGTGTCTGTGTCGTCCAAGAAAGCCACATTATCCGGGGCTGCAGGTCCCATGGGGTCTTTCCTAGGCTGACTCAAGTGGTTTTTTTTTTTTTCTTTCCATCCTTTGATGAGGACATAGTCTCCAGGCTGGTGCAGGCATACTGGAAATTCTAGGTGGTTCCTGTGCTAAGAGACCTTTTATAATCTTTGTTAAAAAGCAGATTAGTGCTTTAAGAAAAATCTTTTGTGCTTTATTTTAATGTCTAGTTTACAGAAAAACCGAATACTTCTTTAACTTTAGCCAGTATGTTTATACACAAAATTTCTTTAACAATTAACATTTTAAAACTTGCCTACACCTTCAAAACAAAAATTATATGCCATTTCTTTCATAAATTCCCTCTTTACAATATTTTTACAACTTTTACAGATAATCTTCAACATGCCTTAACTTTCTAACTTTGTTTTGTAACCCTCCTTAAAGGTGCATTTTTATATCTATAACTTTCTTAATATTTCTTTCTCTTCTTCCTACTTTATATCTCTCCTTTGTCTTACTATATATATATCTGATTTCTATCTCTTCTTGTCTCTCTCTTACTCATTCTTTCCCTCTGTTTCTCGCTCCAATCTTTCTGTTTCTGTCTTAAGAGGTTAGCAAAGTGCTTTTCTACAGCCATTTGAAATGTATCATCTAAATTTTTAAAATTAAGGGTAAATAAGGATTGTGCTAGTAGTGTTGCAGGGTCCTTATTTATACTCCCCCTTTTTTGTTTTTTGAGCATATCTTTAAGAGTGGAGTGGGCACATTCTACTATGGCCTGTCCTTGAGGGTTATATGGGATGCTGTGGAATGTTGAATGTTCCATGTGTGACAAAATTGTTGAAATTGTGAGCTAACATAAGCTGGAACATTACCAGTTTTAATTTTTGTGTTCCATCCCATAAATGCAAAAGTTAAGTGAAGATGTTTAATAACATATCGGGTGGCCTCTCCAGAAAAGCATGAGCACTAATTAAATGTGAATTGGTATCAATGGGTACATGTACATTTCTTAGTTTTCCAAATTCAGGGCTGTGTGTAACATTGGTTTGCCATAATTGATTAGGTTCTGGTCCTCTAGGGTTAACATCTGTTGAAGGAGGGGACATGCCCGTGATCTGACAATCTGGGCATTGCAGAATAATTTGTTTAGCTAGTCTCTGGGTAAGTTGAAATTGTTTAGATAAGTTTCTCCAATTTTGGAAAAGAACTGATGCAATTGGGTGGCTTGATCAAGCAGTGATGTCATAACCTGAAGGTTTGCTTGATTATTGCCGCAAGCCAATGGGCCAAGCAATGAGCTGTGGACTCAAATATATGTGACAAAAATAAGATGTGTACATTGATCTGGCAATTGCTGAGGTTGAAGAAAGCACACAGGGCGAGACTTAATTAGGACTGTTTCAAGGTTCTGCAATAAATGAACAGAGTAAGCAGAGTCACTAACAATGTTAAAGTACTTAGTGAAAAAGTTTCTAAGGCCAATATCAGGGCCCGAGTCTCAGCTCTCTGAGTTTAAGTAAATCCAGCACTGACACTCCCAGCTAATTTTTAAATTTTTTGTAGAGATGGGATTTCCCTATGTTGCCCAGGCTGGTCTCAAACTCCTGAACTCAAGTGATCCTCCTGCCTCAGCCTCCCAAAGTTCTGGGATTAAAGGCATTAGCCACCATGCCCAGCCTATATATTCTTGATTATTTCACCAATATGTAATGATCTTCTGTATAAAGTGCTTCATATTAAAATTTATTTGTTATAATATTAGCATACTGATACCAGTCTTATTTTGGTCATTGTTTGCTAGATATATATTTTCCCATCCTTTTACTTTTGACTTTTTTGCGTTATGCTTTAGATGTGTATCTTGTCATTGAAATATGACTTTTTAAGAAAAAACTAATTTGGCAGTCTTTGTCTTTTAACTGGCAAGGTTTGTCTATTTTTCTACTGTTTTACTTTCTTAATTCTAGTCTACATTTCTTTTTCTCTCTCTTTTTTGTCTTTCTTTCTTGCTTTTCTCTCTCTCCTGATTTGAGATTTACGTTTTGTTTATTGATTATCCTTAAAATTTTACTATGCATACTGAATTTAACAGAATAAACAACTAAACATTATAGTCATTCAGAAAAATTTCACTTCTGCCTTACTTTCATCCAACTTACAAATTTTCACCCATATTTCAGTTCTGTTTCTTTTTTTTGAGATGGAGTTTCGGTCTTGTTACACAGGCTGGAGTGCAATGGCACAATCTCAGCTCACCACAACCTTGGCCTCCCAGGTTCAAGCGATTCTCCTGCCTCAGCCTCAGGTTAGCTGGGATTACAGGCATGCATCACCACGCCCAGCTAATTTTGTATTTTAAGTAGAGACGTGGTTTCTCCATGTTGGTCAGGCTAGTCTCGAACTCCTGACCTCAGGTGATCCACTCGCCTCAGCCTCCCAAAGTGCTAGGATTACAGGTGTGAGCTACCATGCCTGGCCAGTTCTGTTTCTTTTTTTATCCCTAAGACATCATTTTAGCCCTGAGACATCATCATCATCATCTTATACTTTATATTGTAGTTAACCATTATTTATTCAGCAGTCTTCTATTGATGTATATTTGAATTATCATCTTTTGCTATTATATATAGCTTTGGAATATATAGGCTTGTGCTCACATCTTTTTGCATTTTCTTCAGCATGTTTTTGATATATTAACCTTAGAAGTGGGAATATTAGATTGAAGAGTAAATGTTATGTAATTTTGCTAGATATAGCCAAGGATATTAGCATTTTGTGTTTCTACCAATTTATTTCTACCAATAATATAATATATTTCTTTTGTGTTTTTACCATTAAAAATTATTGGTAGAAACACGGAAGAGTCTGTTTTCCCATAACTTTGCCAACAGAGTATGTTGTGATGGTTTGTTTTTTTCTGTCAATTTAGTGAGGTTGCTCCAAAGGTATTTTGTAGCTATGATTAATATCTACAATCACTTGACTTTATGTAAATAACATCATCCTGGATAATCTGGGTGGGCATGATCTAACCATCTGAAAGACCTTAAGACCAGAATTTAAGTTTTCGCTAGGAAGAAGATATTCTACCTGTAAACTGCAGTGTCATCTCCTGCCCCAAAGTTTCCAGCTTGCTTTTCCTGATGTCCTGCCGATATAGATTTTGGATTTGCCCAGCTAGTCCCCGCAATCACATAAACCTATTCCTTGCAATCAATCTGTCTATATATGTATGTCTGTGGAATGTCTGTATTGTTTCTATTTCTGTTTATGTTTATACCCTACTTTTCTGTTTTTCTGGTGAAACCCTCTCTACTACACTTGTCAACCTTGGGTTTTTGCTAATCTGATATATGAGAAATAGTACTTCCGTTTATTACAATTTGTACTTCTTCTGTTATAAATGAGATTTAATGCCTTTTAATATGTATAAGAGCCATTTGTATTTCTCTTTCTGTGATCTTCCTACTCAACCTTTCCGTCCACTTTTTAAAGTAGGGCTTGCCTTTGTTGTCCCAATTTTTAGAACAGCATATACATATTAAATCTTAGTCTGTGATAACAGTTGCAGGCATTTTTCTAATCTGTTCTTTTATTTTGCTTGTAATTTCTTTGCTGTTATTTGGGGCTTTTTTTGGCTTGATTTGGCATTTTGCTTTCATTCTTGCATAGTATTTTTTAGAGCATATAAATCTCAATTAAAAATTTGTTTTCTTTCAATACTTAAAAAACATAAAAATCCCCATATACTAAAAAATCCATCGAATTGTACATTTTAAATAGATGAATTGTATGGTATGTAAATTATGACTCAATAAAGCTGTTATAAAAAAAAAAAGAGAGAAGAGCAGCGGGTCGCGGTGGCTCACACCTGTAATCCCAGCACTTTGGGAGGCCGAGGAGGGTGGATCACGAGGTCAAGAGATGAGACCATCCTGGTCAACAAGGTGAAACCCCGTCTCTACTAAAAATACAAAAAAATTAGCTGGGCACGGTGGCGCACGCCTGTAATCCCAGCTACTCGGGAGGCTGAAGCAGAAGAATTGCCTGAACCCAGGAAGCGGAGGTTGCGGTGAGCCGAGATCGCGCCATTGCACTCCAGCCTGGGTAACAAGAGAGAAAATCCATCTCAAAAAAAAAAAAAAAAAAAAAATGGCTGGGCGCAGTGGCTTACGCCTGCAATCCCAGCACTTTGGGAGGCCAAGGCAGGTGGATAATGAGGTCAAGGGATTGAGACCATCCTGGTTAACATGGTGAAACCCCGTCTCAACTAAAAATACAAAAAATTAGCTGGGCATGGTAGCGCGTGCCTGTAATCCCAGCTACTCAGGAAGCTGAGGCAGGAGAATAGCCTGAACCCAGGAGGCAGAGGTTGCGGTGAGCCGAGATTTCGCCATTGCACTCCAGCCTGGGTAACAAGAGTGAAACTCGATCTCAAAAAAAAAAAAAAAAAATATTGCACATGCCGGGAACGATGGCTCATGCCTCTAATACCAGCACTTTGGGAGGCTGAGGCAGGAGGATTACCCTGAGGTCAGGAATTCAAGACCAGCCTGACCAAGATGGTGAATCCCCGTCTCTACTAAAAATACAAAAAATTAGCCGGGCATGGTGGCAGGTGCCTGTAATCCCAGCTACTAAAGAGGCTGAAGTAGGAGAATCACTTGAACCCAGGAGGCAGAGGTTGCAGCGAGCCAAGATCATGCCACTGTACTCCAGCCTGAGCAACAGAGCATGACTCCATCTCAAAATAAATAAATAAAATAAAGTAAACTATGAATTTTGTGATGTAGGATAAAAATATGAAAGTTTTGTGGCAAGAACTCAGGTGAAAACTGATGTATGGATGAGTGGCCACATGGGTGGAGATAGTTAGATGTGGAAACAGATCCAAGACAAAGGGCTTATATTTCCTAAAAAGTGCCAGGTAGAGTGTGCTATTTTGTTGAAATCCTGGCCTGTGGATGAAGAGACTTCACTTGAGTAAAAAAGTCTCTCATTGCTGCTTCCAGCGCCTAAGGGAGTTAGTCTTCACTCTGAGCCTTATAGAGAATTATATTCCACATAGAGAAGCACTGGCTGATTGCTGAGTCAGATGACTTGATTTTGTCTTGCTGTTAGCCCATCCCACATGAGGACCTCCCTTATGACCCAGGTACCTAACAAGGTCATGAGGAGTACAGGGGCCCTAGAACTGAGCAAGTTCAAGACCCCAGACTGGGACAGTGGTTTGTGAACATGCCTATTACACATACATACAGGAAAACAACCTTCTTGATCTACTCACCAAAATTCAAGAATCTATCTAACATGCATAGGGTCTAGAGGATTGAACACAGGCGCCTAGAAGAAAGACTAAGACAATAAAGAAAATTGAGAAGGTGTCTATGTTATGGCCAAGTACTCAGGGCAGTGACTTGAAGGAGCTGAGATACACTCACATGGATATTTAGAAGAAGCGTACACCCCCACACCTATTAGGATGACTATGATAAAAAAAAAAAGACCCCAGAGATAAAACAAGTATGGGCAAGGGTATGAAAAAATGGAAAAGAACCTTTGTACACCGTTGGTGGGAATGTAAATTGGCATAGTCATTATGGAAAACAGTATGATTCCTCAAAAAATTAAAAATAGAACTGCCATATAATTTGCAATCCCTCTTCTGGGAATATAATCAAATAAAATGAAATTGGTATCTCAAAGAGATATCTGCTCTCCCATGTCCACTGCCGCATTATTCACAATAACCAGATATGAAAGTAACCTAACAGTCTGTCATCAGATGAGTGAATAATGAAAATGTTATACCTATCTATCTATACATTTGATAGATAAATAGATAGACAGACACACACATACACACACACACACAATGAAATATTATTCAGCTGTAAAAAAGAAAGAGATCCTGCCATTTGCAACAACATGAATGGACTTGCAGGACATTATGCTAAGTGAAATAAGACAAACACAGAAAGACAAATACTATATGGTCTACCTATATGTGGAATCTAAAAAAGCAGAACTCACAGAAGCCCAGAGTAGAATGGTGACTTCTAGGGACTAGGGGTTGGGGTAGGTTTGGGAGATATTGGCCAAAGGGTACAAACTTTCAGTTAAAAGAGGAATAAGTTCTAGGTATCTAATGTACAGTATGGTGACTATAGTCAATAATGCTGCATTGTATACTTGAAATTTGCTGAGTAGATATGAAGCATCCTCACCAAACCCACCCCTACACACACACACACACACACACACACACACACACACACACACACACAGTAACTATGTCAGGTGAAGGATATGTTAATTAACTTGATTGCGGTAATCAATGTAGACATGTATCAAATCATTACCTTGCACACCTTGGCTATATACTATTTTTATTTGTCAGGTACACCTTAATAAAGCTTTGGTGGTGAGGATGCAAAATCAATAGACTTCCCAGGACACGTAGTGAGAATGCATTAGATCTGCTTTATCCTAGTGGATGACATCACTATTTTGTTTTCTGATCTTTTGTGCATGTGGAAATTCTTTATTTCCTGGATAAAATGTTTCATTGGATTAAAAAAATAGATAAGCCACACAGAAGGAAGTCGGTGCAAAGGCCCTAAAGTCTGCGGGTGTGTGGTGTGTCCAACTGCTAGCAAGGAGTCAAATGTGACTGAGTAGAATGAGCAAGGGGTGAACAGAAGGAGGTGGGTTTAAAGAATATTAGGGACCAGACTGTGTAGGATCTTGTAGGCCACTATAGATATTTTGGCTTTCATTCTCAGGAAGATAGGAGCTATTACTGGAGAATTTTAAATAGAGGAATGACATGTCATAACCCAGGCAAAATTGGGACTTGAATACAATAGAAACCAGGAAAACCCATCACATTCTCTGTTAGACTTCAGTCTGTTAGAATATTGGGTCCGAACTGCTAGCCGCTACCTTGTTACTGAGTCCAAGAATAAAGTCAGATGGTGGATAGACTTGGCAGATAGAGCAAAGTCCTGGGGACATTGGACTTCTCCGTTATATAAACCTATAAATTGTATTTTTTAAAGTGAGTTTGAGATTTTTTTTTCCCAGCTGGAACCAAGAAATCCTATGTAATACAGCAAGGACGTTATAAAAACAACTCAAAGTACATTTGCTTCAGCCATGGTATTTCTTGACCATGGAATTTGTCTGCTCATTTATTAGTGTAATACAGCAGGAGAGTCTACAGAAGATTTCATTATTGATGTGTAGTTCTTTACCTTTAGGGCATGGGAGCTTTAACAGCCAGAGTGGTTTTCTATGAGATTATACAGTCTTGTTTGTTTGTTTGTTTGTTTGTTTGAGATGGAGTCTTGCTCTGTTTCCCAGGCTGGAGTATAGTCATGCAATCTTGGCTCACAGCAACCTCGCCTCCCAAGCGATTCTCCTGTCTCAGCCTCTCTAGTAGCTGAGATTACAGGTGCACACCACCACGCTCAGCTAGGTTTTGTGTTTTTAGTAGAGATGGGGTTTCACCATATTGGCCAGGCTTATCTCGAACTCCTGACCTAGTGCTCCGCCCACTTCGACCTCCCAAAGTGCTAGGATTACAGGCCTGAGCCACCATGCCCAGCCCAAAGAGTGTTACTCTTGAAACAAGGAAACCTGAATCCTAGTTCCAGTTCTGCCACCTCCTAGAAGGATGGCTATTGACAGGTTTTTATGTTTTACTTCAAAAGATTTCAATAGGAAATCAAAGCCAAGAAGGCTTTACCAAAGAGCGTAATTTCTCTAGGTCTTTGTTTTTTATTTTGTAAAATGAGAACACTGAACTACAATGTTCTGTGATTTTCTTCTTCATAGATTTCTTCCCATGATCATCTTTTGTGATGACCAGAATTTGGTGACAACTGAACAAAAATAAGGGACAGTTATTCACTGCCAAGTGCTCTAAAAGCTTTGCTACTTGGAACACTTAGTATCATTAAGATTTTCTCATAAAACTCATAGCAAAATCTCATTTTATAGAAGGCATTTGAACTAAAATGCCAGTTTTATAGAACAGAAATGATTGTGGCAATCTCAGGTTTGGATCTGTCAGATGCCCAGAGGTGACAGTAATGTATACCTTAGCCACTTTATGGCAATTTGTGTGTCCTTTACACACCACCATACCTTGTAAATTTTCAAGTCCCTGTTTAAAAGCCTTGCTGGTTTAATAGTGCTTTACTAGCTTTCCTTGATGTGAAAACTTGCTGAGAAATGTAGTCAATCTTTTTCCTTCCAACAGTTTTCTCGTCCTCCTTAGGCTTGCCAGCAATTAGAACACTCACTCTCTCTGATCTCCGAAAGTCAAGACGATATAAAAGAAAGTAAGATAGGACATGGGTGAACTAACGGAGTAAGAATACAAGTTTTTAAAAAAAATTCTTGGGGGAGGACTCAAGATGGCGCTGTGAGAACAACCCAGGATTGGAGCTCTCTTTGAGTCCGCGGAAAGGTGAGTCGTAGCTGCATTTCCAGACTGATCTTTGTTGCCCATGGAACGGGGAGATTCCCAAGAATAGGGGAGATGCTGGAAGCCTGGCAGTGCCTCTGCCTGGCGAAGCCAGCAGCCGGGGTGGTGGCGGCGGGCCCTGCCCATCGCTCCCCACAGGGCACGCTTGTCTGGGTGCCCTGTTGAGCCGGCAACCTGAGACTTGAGAGGGCTGGACTTGAGACTGAGTGAGACTTGGACAGTGGGCCCGCCCAGGGGATTCCAGGGACAGAGCGTTTGGGCTAGCCCAGTGGGACGAACAAGACCGTGATTTCAAGAGATCCCTGTGCAGTCGGTCTGAGACGCTTTGTGGGGGAGGGGCGTCCACTATTACCGAGGCAACCCGCCCCAACTGAGATACACACCCACTGCTGAGGCAGCCAGCCGGTGCCGAGGCAACCCGTCCCTACTGAGATACACGCCCACTGCTGATGCAGCCTGCCGTTGCCGAGGCAACCCGCTACAACAGAGAGACTCCGCCTCAGGGTGTGACGGAGACCACAGCAGAGCAGCAGAGCCTGCCCTAACAGGGCGAGCCTCACAACAGCAGGGCGGAGCCTCGGCAGGCAAACAGTGGCTAGTCTGCCTCCTAGCTGGGCAGGACAACTCAACGAACATCCAAAAATAAAGCCTGAACCCCCCAACACAGAGCATATGAGAAAAAAAAGGTCTTTTTAATGAGCTCTGTTGCAGCAGAATCAAACATAGCAGCCTAACAGCCCTGAATGAACAACAGAGCTCACAGCTCAGCAATAGAGCTCCTATAAAGTACAGACGGTCTCCTCAAGCAGCTCCCTGACCCCTCTATATCCAAAAGACTGACATTTGGCAGGCATCATTCTGGGACAAAGATAGCAGAAAAAGAAACTGGTAGCATCCCTCACTGTGCCACAGCTGCTAGAGGTGCACCCCAGACAAGCAGGGCCTGGAGTGGACCTCAGCAGTCATACAGCAAAGGGGCTAGACTGGTAGAAGGAAAACCAAGTAACAGAAATACATCATCAACAATCTGGGTGTCCACTCAGAGACCCAATCGAAAGGTCAGCAACTACGCAGACGACAAGCAGAAAAACCCACAAAGATGGGAAGAAACCAGCGAAAAAAGGAGGAAAACACCAAAAACCAGAACACCTCGCCTCCTAGAAAGGACCAAAACTCCTCACCAGCAAGGGAACAAAGCTGGACGGAGAATGACTGTGACGAAATGACGAAATTAGACTTCAGAAGGTGGATAGTGAGAAACTTTTGTGAGCTAAAAGAACATGTATTAAATCAATGCAAAGAAACTAAGGAACTTAAAAAAAGATATAAGAAAATGATAACAAAAATGGATAACTTAGAGAGGAATATGAATGAATTAAAGGAGCTGAAAAACACAATACGAGAACTTCGCGAAGCATGCACAAGTTTCAATAGCCGAATTGACCAAGCAGAAGAAAGAATATCTGAAGTCGAAGACGAACTCAATGAAATAAAACGAGAAACCAAGATTAGAGAAAAAAGCGCAAAAATGAATGAACAAAGTCTCCAAGAAATGTGGGACTATGTGAAAAGACCTAACCTACGTTTGATAGGTGTACCAGAATGTGATGAAGAGAATGAATCCAAGCTGGAAAATACTCTTCAGGACATCATCCAGAAAAATTACCCCAACCTAGCAAGACAGGCCAACACTCAAATGCAGGAAATACAGAGAACACCACAAAGATATTCTGCAAGAAGAGCAACCCCAAGGCACATAATCGTCAGATTCAACAAGGTTGAAATAAAGGAGAAAATACTAAAGGCAGCCAGAGAGAAAGGTCGGGTCACCCACAAAGGGAAGCCCATCAGACTCACAGAAGATCTCTCGGCAGAAACACTACAAGCCAGAAAAGAGTGGGGGCCAATATTCAACATTCAACCCAGAATTTCATATCCAGCCAAACTGAGCTTCAGAAGTGAAGGAAAAATAAAATCCTTTGCGAACAAGCAAGTACTCAGAGATTTTGTCACCAACAGGCCTGCTTTACAAGAGCTCCTAAAAGAGGCACTACACATAGAAAGGAACAACCAGTACCAGCCATTCCAAAATCACACTAAATGCTAAAGAGCATCAACATAATGAAGAATCTACAAAAACTAACAGGCAAAACAGCCATTTAGCATCAAAATGGCAGTATCAAATTCACACATAACAATATTAACCCTAAATATAAATGGACTAAATGCACCAATCAAAAGACACAGACTGGAAAATTGGATAAAAATCCAAAACCCATCAGTGTGCTGTATCCAGGAAACCCATTTCACATGCAAGGATACATAAAGGCTCAAAATAAAGGGATGGAGGAAGATTTACCAAGCAGATGGAGAGCAAAAAAAAAGCAGGAGTTGCAATTCTCATCTCTGATAAAATAGACTTTAAAGCAACAAAGATCAAAAGACACAAAGAAGGCCATTACATAATGGTAAAAGGATCGATACAACAAGAAGAGCTAATGATCCTGAACATACATGGACCCAATGCAGGAGCACCCAGATACATAAGGCAAGTTCTTAATGACTTACAAAGAGACTTAGACTCCCACACAATAATAGTGGGAGACTTTAACACCCCACTGTCAATATTAGACAGATCAACCAGACAGAAAATCAACAAGGATATCCAGGGCTTGAACTCAGACCTGGAGCAAGCAAACCTGATAGACATTTACAGAACTCTCCACCCCAAATCCACAGAATACACATTCTTCTCAGCACCACATCACACCTACTCTAAAATTGACCACATAATTGGAAGTAAAGCACTGCTCAACAAATGCAAAACAACTGAAATCATAACAAACAGCCTCTCAGACCATAGTGCATCAAGTTAGAAATCAGAATACAGAAACCAACCCAGAACCACACAGCTTCATGGAAACTGAACAACTGGCTCTTGAATGTTGACTGGATAAACAATGAAATGAAGACAGAAATAAAAAAGTTCTTCGAAACCAATGAGAACAAAGACACAACATGCCAGAACCTCTGGAACACATTTAAAGCAGTCTCTAAAGGAAAGTATATAGCAATAAGTGCCCATATGAAGAGAATGGAGAGATCCAAAATTGACACCCTATCGTCAAAATTGAAAGAGCTAGAGGAGCAAGATCAACAAAACTCAAAACCCAGCAGAAGACAAGAAATAACTAAGATCAGAGCTGAACTGAAGGAGATTGAGACACGAAAAACCCTTCAAAAAAAGCAATAAATCCAAGAGCTGTTTTTTTGAAAAAATCAACAAAATAGACAGACCACTAGCCAGATTGATTAAAAATAAAAGAGAGAACAACCAAATAGATGCAATAAAAAATGATAAAGGGGAAATCACCACAGACTCCACAGAAATTCAAACCATCATCAGAGAATATTATAAACAATCTATGCACATAAACTAGTAAACCTGGAAGAAATGGATAAATTCCTGGACTCCTGTGTCCTCCCAAGCCTAAACCAGGAGGAAGCTGAAACTATGAATAGACCAATAACAAGGTCAGAAGTCGAGGCAGCAATTAAGAGCCTACCACTCAAAAACAGCCCAGGTCCAGACGGATTCAAAGCCGAATTCTACCAGACACACAAAGAGGAGCTGGTACCATTCCTTCTAAAACTATTTCAAACAATCCAAAAAGAGGGAAGCCTTCCCAAATCATTTTACGAGACCAACATCATTCTGATACCAAAACCCAGCAGAGACCCAACAAGAAAAGAAAACTTCAGGCCAATATCCATGATGAACATAGATGCAAAAATCTTAAATAAAATATTGGCAAGCTGATTGCAAGAGCAAATCAAAAAACTTATCCATCATGATCAAGTAGGATTCATCCCGGGGATGCAAGGCTGGTTCAACATATGCAAGTCTATAAACGTAATTCACCACATAAACAGAACCAAAAACAAAAACCACATGATTATCTCAATTGACGCAGAGAAGGCATTTGACAAAATTCAACAGCTCTTTATGCTAAAAACCCTCAATAAACTCGGTATTGATGAAACGTATCTCAAAGTAATAAAAGCTATTTATGACAAACCAACAGCCAATATCATACTGAATGGGCAAAAACTGGAAGCATTCCCTTTGAAATCCAGCACTAGACAAGGATGCCCTCTTTCACCACTCCTATTCAATATAGTACTGGAAGTTCTAGCCAGAGCAATCAGGCAAGAAAAAGAAATAAAGGGCATTCAAATAGGAAAGGTGGAAGCCAAATTGTCTCTATATGCAGACGACATGATAGTATACCTAGAAGACCCCATCGCCTCAGCCCAAAAACTCCTGAAACTGCTATGCAGCTTCAGCAAAGTCTCAGGATATAAAATCAATGTGCAAAAATCACAAGCATTCGTCTACACCAATAACAGACTTAAAGAAAGCCAAATCAAGAACGAACTGCCATTCACAATTGCTACAAAAAGAATAAAATACCTTGGAATACAACTCACAAGGAACGTAAGGGACCTTTTCAAGGAGAACTACAAACCATTGCTCAACGAAATCAGAGAGGACACAAACAGATGGAGAAACATTCCATGTTCACGGTTAGGAAGAATTAATATTGTGAAAATGGCTATACTGCCCAAAGTAATTTACAGAATCAACACTATCCCCATCAAGCTACCATTGACGTTCTTCACAGAACTGGAAAAAACCACCATGAACTTCATATGGAACCAAAAGAGAGCCCGCATAGCCAAGTCAATTCTAAGCAAAAAGAACACAGTGGGGGGCATCACACTACCGGATTTCAAACTATACTACAAGGCTACAGTAATCAAAACAGCATGGTACTGGTACCAAAACAGAGATATAGACCAATGGAACAAAACAGAGACACTGGAGGCAACACAACATATCTACAACTATACAATCTTTGATAAACCTGACAAAAACAAGCAATGGGGCAAGGATTCCCTGTTTAACAAATGGTGTTGGGAAAACTGGCTAGCCATGTGCAGAAAGCAGAAACTGGACCCCTTCCTGATACCTTACACTAAAATTAACTCCAGATGGATTAAAGACCTAAACATAAGACCTGGCACGATAAAAACCCTAGAAGGAAATCTAGGCAAAACCATCCAGGACATAGGAGTAGGCAAGGACTTCATGAACAAAACACCAAAAGCATTGGCAACAAAAGCCAAAATAGACAAATGGGACCTAATGAAACTCCACAGCTTCTGCACAGCAAAAGAAGCAGTCACTAGAGTGAATTGGCAACCAACAGAATAAGAAAAATTTTTGCAGTTTACCCATCTGACAAAGGGCTGATATCCAGAATTTACAAAGAACTCAAACAGATTTACAGGAAAAAAACAAACAAGCCCATTCAAAAGTGGGCAAAGGATATGAACAGACACTTTACGAAAGAAGACATATATGAGGCCAACAATCATATGAAAAAATGCTCATCGTCACTGGTCATCAGAGAGATGCAAATCAAAACCACACTGAGATACCATCTCACGCCAGTTAGAATGGCGATCATTAAAAAATCTGGAGACAACAGATGCTGGAGAGGATTTGGAGAAAAAGGAACACTTCTACACTGTTGGTGGGAGTGTAAATTAGTTCAACCATTGTGGAAGACAGTGTGGCGATTCCTCAAGGCCTTAGAAATAGAAATTCCATTTGACCCAGCAATCCCATTACTGGGTATATATCCAAAAGACTATAAATCATTGTACTATAAGGACACATGTACACGAATGTTCATTGCAGCACTGTTTACAATAGCAAAGACCTGGAATCAACCCAAATGCCCATTGATAATAGACTGGATTGGAAAAATGTGGCACATATACACCATGGAATATTATGCAGCAATCAGAAAAGATGAGTTTGTGTCGTTTGTAGGGACATGGATGAATCTGGAGAACATCATTCTCAGCAAACTGACACAAGAACAGAAAATGAAACACCGCATATTCTCACTCATAGGTGGGTGATGAAAAATGAGAACACATGGACACAGAAAGGGGAGGACTAAACACTGGGGTCTATTGGGGGGAAAAGGGGAGGGCCAGTGGGAGGGGGAGGTGGGGAGGGATAGCCTGGGGAGAAATGCCAAATGTGGGTGAAGGGGAGAAGGAAAGAAAAACACACTGCCATGTGCGTACCTACGCAACTGTCTTGCATGCTCTGCTCATGTACCCCAAAACCTAAAATCCAATAAAAAATTTAAAAAAAAATACTGTTGCTCACTGAGTTTCAAAAGTATGTAAGAAACATTTAGAAATAGAAAACGTTATATATATAGTTTACTTGCATGTTAATATTCATTAAAGGTGTACATTTTAAAACTTTTTTCATGCCTGTAAAACCAACTTATTAATCTTGCTATTTTACTAATAAATTTGATTTTTCTTGCAAAAAAAAATTCTTTAGAAAATTAGTTTTTTTGAGAACCAAAATGATATATATTTATAATGTACAACATGATGTACACCATATGAAACGTATACATTGTGCAATGGCTCAATTTAGTTAATTAACATATGTATTACCTCACATATCATTTTTTGTGGTAAGATCACTTAAAATCTACTCTCAGGGATTTTCAAAATACATTACATTATTAATTATAGTCACAATATTGTAGAATAGATCACTTGAACTTGTTCCTCCTAAGTGGAATTTTGTACCCTTTGACCAATTTCTCCCTGCTACCCTTTCCTCCAACCATAGTAACCATCATTCTTCTCTCTACTTGTATGAGTCCAACTCATATAGTGTTTGTTTTTCCTGTTTTTTTGGTTTTTTTTTTTTTTTTTTTTTTTTTTGAGATAGAGTTACTCTCATTCAGCCTGGACTGCAGGGACACAATCTCAGTTCACTGCAACCTCTGTCTCAGTGATCCTCCTGCCTCAGCATTCTCAGTTGCTGGAACTACAGGCGCCCACTACCATGCTCAGCTAATTTTTGTATTTTTAGCAGACATGAAGTTTCACCAACTTTGCCAGGCTGATCTTCAACTCCTGACCTCAGGTGATCCACCCACTTCGGCCTTCCAAAGTGTTGGGATTACAGGCATGAGCCACCGTTCCCAGCCTGTTTTTCTGTGCCTGCCTTATTACACTTAATGTTACATTCTCCAAGTTCATCGATAGAGAATACGAGTTTTTTTTTTTTAAAGACTTTTCCTCACAAGATTGCAAAGCTTTCTCTTCTGAGTGTGTTCTGGGTTACTTGGAGGAATACTGCAGCTTTTGTTTTGCTTTGTTTTGTTTTGTTTTGTTTTTTGATGTGACTAAGAACTTTATTTATTTATTTATAGCATTTTACGTTTTGGGGTACATGTGAAGAACATGCAAGATAGTTGCATAGGTACACACGTGGCAGTGTGATTTGCTGCCTTCCTCCCCTTCACCCACATCTGGCATTTCTCCCCATGCTATCCCTCCCCAACTCCCCATCCCGCTGTCCCTCCCCTATCCCCCACAACAGACCCCAGTGTGTAGTGCTCCCCTCCCTGTGTCCATGTGTTCTCATTGTTCATCACCCACCTATGAGTGAGAACATGCGGTATTTCATTTTCTGTTCTTGTGTCAGTTTGCTGAGAATGATGTTCTCCGGATTCATCCATGTCTCTACAAAGAACATGAACTCATCGTTTTTCATTGCTCCATAATATTCCATGGTGTATATGTGCCACATTTTCCCAGTCCAGTCTATCATGGATGAACATTTGGGTTGATTCCAGGTCTTTGCTATTGTAAACAGTGCTGCAATGAACATTCGTGTGCATGTGTCCTTATAGTAGAACGATTTATAGTCCTTTGGATATAAACCAAGTAATGAGATTGCTGGGTCAAATGGAATTTCTATTTCTAGGTCCTTGAGGAATCGCCACACTGTCTTCCACAATGGTTGAACTAATTTACACTCCCAGCAGCAGTGTAAAACTGTTCCTATTTCTCCATATCCTGTCCAGCATCTGCTGTCTCCAGATTTTTTAATGATCGCCATTCTAACTGGCATGAGATCTCAATGTAGTTTTGATTTGCATCTCTCTAATGGCCAGTGATGATGAGCATTTTTTCATATGTTTGTTGGCCTCATGTATGTCTTCTTTTGTAAAGTGCCTGTTCATATCCTTTGCCCATTTTTGAATGGGCTTGTTTGTTTTTTTCTTGTAAATCTGTTTGAGTTCTTTGTAAATTCTGGATATCAGCCCTTTGTCAGTGGGTAAACTGCAAACATTTTTTCCCATTCTGTTGGTTGCCGATTCACTCTAATGGCGTGATCTCAGCTCACTGCAACCTCCGCCTCCTGGGTTCAGGCAATTCTCCAGCCTCAGCCTCCTGAGTAGCTGGGATTACAGGCACACACCACCATGCCCAGCTAATTTTTGTATTTTTAGTAGAGACAGGGTTTCACCATGTTGACCAGGATGGTCTCGATCTCTTGATCTCGTGATCCACCAGCCTCGGCCTCCCAAAGTGCTGGGATTACTGGCATGAGCCACCATGCCCGGCCCCTATTTTGTCTTTTGTTGCCAATGCTTTTGGTGTTTTGGTCATGAAGTCCTTGCCTACTCCTGTGTCCTGAATGGTTTTGCCTAGATTTTCTTCTAGGGTTTTTATGGTGCCAGGTCTTATGTTTAAGTCTTTAATCCATCTGGAGTCAATTTTAGTGTAAGGTGTCAGAAAGGGGTCCAGTTTCTGCTTTCTGCACATGGCTAGCCAGTTTTCCCAACACTATTTATTAAACAGGGAATCCTTTCCACATTGCTTGTTTTTGTCAGGTTTGTCAAAGATTGTATGGTTGTAGATATGTTGTGTTGCCTTCGATGCCTCTGTTCTGTTCCAGTGGTCTATATCCCTGTTTTGGTACCAGTACCATGCTGTTTTGATTTCTGTAGCCTTGTAGTATAGTTTGAAGTCTGGTAGTGTGATGCCTCCTGCTGTGTTCTTTTTGCTTAGAATTGACTTGGCTATGCGGGCTGTCTTTTGGTTTCATATGAAGTTTAAGGTGTTTTTTTCCAGTTCTGTGAAGAAAGTCATTGATAGACTGATGGGAATAGCATTGAATCTGTAAATTACTTTGGGCAGTAAAGCCATTTTCATGATATTGATTCTTCCTAACCATGAACATGGAATGTTTCTCCATCTGTTTGTGTCCTCTCTTATTTCGTTGAGTAGTGGTTTGTAATTCTCCTTGAAGAAGTCCTTGCTACTTGTATTCCCAGGTATTTTATTCTTTTTGTAGCAATAATGAATGGCAGTTCGTTCTTGATTTGGCTTTCTTTAAGTCTGCTATTGGTGTACAGGAATGCTTGTGATTTTTGCATATTGATTTTGTATCCTGAGACTTTGCTGAAGTTGCTTATTAGTTTCAGGAGTTGTTGGGCTGAGATGATGGGGTCTTCTAGATATACTATCATGTTGTCTGCAAATAGACACAATTGGCTTCCTCCTTTCCTATTTGAATACCCTTCATTTCTTTTTCTTGCCTGATTGCTCTGGCTAGGACTTCCAGTACTATATTGAATAGGAGTGGTGAGAGAGGGCATCCTTGCCTAGTGCCGGATTTCAAAGGGAATACTTCCAGTTTTTGCCCATTCAGTATGATATTGGCTGTTGGTTTGTCATAAATAGCTTTTATTATTTTGAGATATGTTCCACCAATACCGAGTTTATTGAGGGTTTTTAGCATAAAGAGCTGTTGAATTTTGTCAAAGGCCTTCTCTGCATCCATTGAGATAATCATTTGGTTTTTGTTTTTGGTTCTGTTTATGTGGTGAATTACGTTTATAGACTTGCATATGTTGAACCAGCCTTGCATCCCTGGGATGAATCCTACTTGATCATGGTGGATAAGCTTTTTGATGTACTATTGCATTCAGCTTGCCAGTATTTTATTGAAGATTTTTGCATCTATGGTCATCATGGATATTGGCCTGAGGTTTTATTTTCTTGTTGAGTCTCTGCCAGGTTTTGGTATCAGTATGATATTGGTCTCATAAAATGATTTGGGAAGGATTCCCTCTTTTTGGATTATTTGGAATAGTTTCAGGAGTAATGGTAACAGTTCCTCTTTGTGTGTCTGGTAGAATTTGGCTGTGAACCCATCTGGACCTGGGCTTTTTTTGTGTGGTAGGCTCTTAATTGCTGCCTCAACTTCAGATCTTGTTATTGGTCTATTTATAGTTTCTACTTCTTCCTGGTTTAGGCTTGGGAGGACACAAGTGTTCAGAAATTTATCCATTTCTTCCAGGTTTACTAGTTTATGTGCATAGAGTTCTTTGTAATATTCTCTGATGATGGTTTGAATTTCTTTGGAATCTGTGGTGATTTCCCCTTTATCATTTTCTATTGCATCTATTTGGTTGTTCTCTCCTTTCTTTTTTATCAATCTGGCTAGTGGTCTATTTTGTGATCTTTTCAAAAACCCAGCTCTTGGATTTATTGATTATTTGAAGGGTTTTTCGTGTCTCTATCTCCTCCAGTTCTGCTCTGATCTTAGTTATTTCTTGTCTTCTGCTAGGTTTTGAGTCTTTTTGATCTTGCTCCTCTAGTTCTTTCAATTTTGACGATAGTGTGTCAATTTTGGATCTCTCCATTCTTCTCATGTGGGCACTTACTGCTATATATTTTCCTCTAGAGACTGCTTTAAATGTGTCCCAGAGGTTCTGGCATGTTTTGTCTTCGTTCTCGTTGGTTTTGAAGAACTTCTTTATTTCTGCCTTCATTTCATTGTTTATCCAATCAACATTCAAGAGCCAGTTGTTCAGTTTCCATGAAGCTGTGCGGTTCTGAGTTAGTTTCTGAATTCTGAGTTCTAACTTGATTGCACGGTGGTCTGAGAGACTGTTTGTTATGATGTCAGTTGTTTTGCATTTGCTGAGGAGTGCTTTACTTCCAATTATGTGGTCAATTTTAGAGTAGGTGTGATGTGGTACTGAGAAGAATGTATATTCTGTGGATTTGGGGTGGAGTGTTCTGTAAATGTCTATCAGGTTTGCTTGTTCCATGTCTGAGTTCAAGTCCAGGATATCCTTGTGAATTTTCTGTCTGGTTGATCTGTCTAATATTGACAGGGGAGTGTTAAAGTCTCCCACTATTATTGTGTGGGAGTCTAAGTCTTTTTGCAAGTCATTAAGAACTTGCCTTATGTATCTGGGTGCTCCTGTATTGGGTCCATACATATTTAGGATCGTTAGGTCTTCTTAGTTGTATCGATCCTTTTACTATTATGTAATGGCCTTCTTTGTGTCTTTTGATCTTTGTTGCTTTAAAGTCTATTTTGTCAGAGATGAGAATTACAACTCCTGCTTTTTTTTGCTTTCCATTTGCGTGGTAAATCTTTCTCCATCACTTTATTTTGAGCCTTTGTGTATCCTTGCATGTAAGATGGGTTTCCTGGATACAGCACATCGATGGGTTTTGTTTTTTTACCCAATTTGCCAGTCTGTCTTTTGATTGGTGCATTTAGCCCATTTACATTTAGGGTTAATATTGTTATGTGTGAATTTGATCCTGCCATTTTGATGCTATCTGACTGTTTTGCTCATTAATTGATGCAGATTCTTCATTTTGTTGTTGCTCTGTAGCATTTTTTATGTTTTTGGAGTGCGTGGTACTGGTTGTTCTTTTCTACATGTAGTGCCTCTTTCAGGAGCTCTTGTAAAGCAAAATCTCTGAGTATTTGCTTGTTTGCGAAGGATTTTATTTATCCTTCACTTATGAAGCTCAGTTTGGCTGGATATGAAATTCTGGGTTGAATGTTCTTTTCTTTAAGGATGTTGAATATTGGCCCCCACTCTCTTTTGGCTTGTAAGGGTTTCTGCCAAGAGATCTGCTGTGAGTCTGATGGACTTCTTTTTATGGGTAACCCGACCTTTCTCTCTGGCTGCCCATAGCATTTTCTCCTTCATTTCAGCCCTGGTGAATCTGACAATCATGTGCCTTGGGGTTGCTTTTCTTGAGGAATATTTTTGTGGTGTTCTCTGTATTTCCTGGATCTGAATATTGGCCTGCCTTGGTAGGTTGAGGAAGTTTTCCTGGATAATATCCTAAAGAGTATTTTCCAGCTTGGATTCATTCTCTTCGTCACATTCAGGTACACCTATCAAACGTAGATTAGATCTCTTCACATAGTCCCACATTTCTTGGAGACTTTGTTCATTCCTTTTTGAGCTTTTTTCTCTAATCTTGCCTTCTTGTTTTATTTTGTTGAGTTGATCTTTGACCTCTGACGTTATTTCTTCTGCTTGGTCAATTCGGCTGTTGAAACTTGTGCATGCTTCACAAAGTTCTAGTGTTGTTATTCAGCTCCATCAATTCACTCATATTCCTCTCTAAGTTGTCAATTCTTATTATCATTTCATCAAATCTCTTTTCAAGGTTCTTAGTTTCTTTGCATTGACTTAGAACATGTTCTTTTAGCTCACGGAAGTTTCTCATTACCCACCTTCCAAAGTCTGATTCCATCATTTCAGTACACACATTCTCCGTCCAGCTTTGTTCCCTTGCTGGTGAGGAGTTGTGATCCCTTGTAGGAGGCGAGGTGTTCTGGTTTCGGGTGTTTTCCTCCTTTTTGCACTGGTTTCTTCACTTCTTTGTGGGTTTATTCACCTGTCATCTGTGTAGTTGCTGATTTTCAGATTGGGTCTCTGAGTGGACGTCCCAATTGTTGATGATGAAGTTATTTCTGTTTCTTAGTTTTCCTTCTAACAGACTGGTCCCTCTGATTTAAGACTGCTGAGGTCCACTCCAGGCCCTGCTTGCCTGGGGGTCACCTGCAGCAGCTGCAGAACAGTGAGGGTTGCTACCAGTTTCTTCTTCTGCTATCTTTGTCCCAGAATGATGCCCGCCAAATGTCAGTCTGATCAGTTCTTTGTGAAGTGACTCTTGGATATATGGGGGTCAGGGAGCTGCTTGAGGAGACAGTCTCTTCTTTATAGGAGCTCAAGTCCTGGGCTGTGAGCTCCGTTGTTCATTCAGAGCTGCTAGGAAGGTACTTTTAAGTCTGCTACAGCAGAACTCACAAACTGCCTTTTTTTCCCCAGGTGCTCTGTCCCAGGGGTTTAGGGCTTTATTTATGGTGTCCATTGTGTTCCTGCCTCCCCTCCCCGGGCTGTCCTGCCCAGCAAGGGGGCAGCCTAGTCACTGCCTGCAGAGATTTTGCTGAGCCTCTGCTGTGGGTTCCACCCTGCTGCCGTATTTCCCTGCAGTCCTGTTTATATGGGTGTGGTTAGAACTGCCATGGCAATGTTGGCCTGCCTCTGTAATGGCAGGCTCTCTCTGTTATGATCAGTTGCCTCGGCAATGGCAGGCTGCGTCAGCAATGGCAAACTACCTCCCTAGGGGTGGAGTGCCTCAGTAATGGTGGATGCCCCTTCCCCACAGAGCTGGGCTGTCCCAGTTTTAGCTGTGCTTGCCATGAAACTCTCAACCCTGAGCATTTCCAATTGCTGTTTGTTTTTGTGGGCATGGGACCCACGGAGCCTGATCACCTGGCTTCCTGCCTCAGAGCCCTTTTTTTTTTTTTTTATTAGTTGAACGGTTGACTCTCCCAGGTGTTCCAGTCACCTGCTAAAAGGGTGCCAGGATCTGCATGATTTCCCATGCAGCGACCCACTGTGCCAGCTGAAACAATGTGGCTGCCCAGAAATCTCCTGGGCTGCTTTATGTTTCAGTCCCGTTTAATCAGCTGAATGGGCTAATCTGCCTTCCTGGATCTCAAATTGCCAGTTTAACAGGGCAACCCAACCAGTGTATTTTGTATGGAGAGCCGCTGTGCTGCGGCACTGGCTGAAACAGCCGTGCTGGCTAAAACAGCCGTGCCGGCCAAAACAGCCACTCTGGCAACCTGTGAGGTTCCTCCACCTGGGAATCTCCTGGTCTGTGACCAATAAAGATCCATCTGGAAATACAGCATCCACTCACCCTCTGCACTTTCACTGGTAGCTGCAATCCTGAGCTGCTTCTACAGAGCCATATTGAAAAGTCGTACTACAGCTTTTGTCAACAATTTTGAGAATGATTACTGTCAAACATCTGCAGTGAACATCAAACATGAAGTGGTAAGAGGAGAAGGGCAGATGAGGAGGAGGGATAGATTCTTTCCTTTTTCTCTTCATAATTCATTTTCCATTTATTGGAAGGAGTTTCAGTGTCCTGCAGCTTATTTGTAGCACTTGCTATATGTTGGTAGGGTAAATCAACTTTAGTATAAGTCAAATTTATCATTAAAATAAAATTTCCTTTTTATGAAATAACCTTTACAACAACATGTTCTCTAAATACAAACCTAAAGTTACATTTATGTAACTTTACATAAAAGTTACATAAACCTATGAAGACCTAAGTTACAAAATTCCATCTACAGGGATATTGCCATGCAACAATTGAATAAATTCTAGAAATCCTCTAGGAAATAGAGGACCCATTTGCCTCCTCTTCCCCAGTCAAATCCATTATCAAGTCATGTGTACCTTTAAAATACAGCTTGATTCTATCCATTTCTCTCCATCTCCACTGCTACTGTCCTAGTTGAAGCCATTCACATCTCTTTTCTGAAAGCCTGCAACTGTTTCCTGTATCCAAAATGTATTTTTGCTCCCATCCAATCCATTCTGTACACAACTGCAAAGCTGATCTTTTAAAAATGTAAACAAAATTATTATCTTTCCCTACTTAAAACCCTCTAGTGGCTATGTATTATTGCATTTAGAATAAATTAGATTTCCTACCATTGCTCTGTTATTCTTTCAGATATTTGGTCCCACCCCAAAGTCTATGTACTTGATGTTTGTACTACCTGGAGTTTTTCTTCTTTGGTGATCTCATGACAGGCTCTCTCTCATCATTAAAGCTTCAGCTTAAATGTTAATATCTTCAGAGAAGTCTTTCTTGACCACTCTATTTAAAAAACAACTGCCCCTCACCACAAATTTTGTACTTGCTAACACTTTCTTCCCATACTTCCTAGCATTTATCATACTCTCAGATTACTTTGTTTGTTGATTTGTTAATTTCTGTTTTTCCACATTAGAAATGTATGCTTTCAAAGGGCAGAATGTCTATCTTTATCCCCATTGAATCTGCAATGTCTAAACCAATAAATGCACTCAGTAAATATTTACAGAATGATTGAATAAATAAAAGTAGCTAAATTTACCTAGAAATATCATTTAAAAATGATGAATAGGCCCAGCATGGTGGCTCACACCTATAATCCCAGCTCTTTGAGGGACTGAGGTGGGAGGATCACCTGAGGCAGGAGATGAAGCCCAGCCTGGGCTACACACACACACACACACACACACACACACACACACACACAGCCCGGCGTTGAGGCTTGTATCTGTACTCCCAGCTACTGGGGAGGCTGAGGTGGAATGATCAGTTGAGCCCAGGAGATCAAGGCTGCAGTGAGCTATCATTGTGCCACTGCACTTCAGCCTAAGTGAGGGAGTAAGATCCTGACTCAAAACAAAAACAAAAACAAAAGATGAATGGAAACAAATATCAGATGCAGAGAGAGAATCCAAAGGACAACTGTATTTTGAAAACTAGAATTGCCACACTGAAGCATGAGAGTGAAAGAATGGTACCAGATATACCACAGCAAATCAGTGATCAAGGATCATGCACCAGAGCAACATACATCATGGAAAAGAGGAGAATTTGAGATGGACAGTCATTACATAAAATTTATGTTATTCTATTCCAAGGTGATGCTTCAGTCTGTGGTTCTTCTTGTTTATACAAGTTGAACTGTAAAACTTGTCTCTGCCAGGGGCCAGGCACGGTGTCTCACATCTGTAATCCCAGCACTTTGGGAAGCCAAGGCAGGCAGATCATCTGAAGTCAAGAGTTTGAGACCAGTTTGGCCAACACGGTGAAACCCCATCTCTACTAAAAATACAAAAATTAGCAGAGTGTGGTGGCAGGCACCTGTAATCCCAGCTACTTGGAAGGCTGAGGCAGGAGAATTTCTTGAACCCAGGAGAGGGAGGTTGCAGTGAGCAGAAATTGTACCACTGCACTCCAGCCTTGGGTGACAGAGCAAGACTTTGTCTCAAAAAAAAAATTGTCTTTGCCATAAATATACAGTGAACAAATGTAGCCAACATATTAGTGATACTTATTATTTGTGGCTTTGAATATTAATAGAGAATTTTACATTATTATGAAATTTGCACATGTACTGCCTACTGCACATTGCACAGTTTTAATTATAACTTCCACTTTGATCGGATCCAAAAATGTAATGCCATTTCTTCTATGACCCATTAATTACTAGCTTTTTATTGTTGTTATTGTTGTCCTTTAAGCAACTCAAAACATTTAAGAATTATTGTATTAACATAACTACAACATATTGTCATACCTAAACAAAAATAAATCTTTCATAATATCAACTTTTAAATTCCTCATGTTTATCATTTGTTCCATATTTTGCATTTGTTTAGGTCTCTTAAATCTCTTTCAATCTGTAAGGTTCCTCCTTCCTCTTTATTTTTTTCTTGCTATTTATTTGTTGAAGAAGCCAAGACATCTACCTGGTAGAGTCTTCCACATCTGGATTTTATTATTTGCATACTTATAACGTGTTGTCTATCCCCTAAACTTTATATAACTGGTGAATAGATAGAGAAGCTTGTTCAGATTTAGTTTTGAATTTTTGGTGAGGATACACCATAGCTATTTTTTGTCTATACGTCTATCAAGAGGCAATAGGTCTAGTTGTCTCTTTTCATGTGAAATTAAGATTGACTGCTGGGTTGAGTTGTTGTTGCCCTTATTTATTTATTATAACATTCACCATCAGCTTTCATCTAACTGTTCTGGCAGTCATTGATGATAACTGCCTAAAGCTATTCTTTCATTAGCAGTTGCAAATTGGTGCTACTCTAATGGTCATTTCTTCGTCATTTAATAGCTGAAATTCTTCAATGAAAAACTTTCCCTCACCAACTATTTAGATCCTTTGACGTATAGCTTGTTCAAGAAAGGCTTGACTCTTTTACTCTATTAACCCATTTTCAGAATAATGAGTTATTTTCCTACTATCTTAAAAAGATGACAGTGAGGATTTTTTTCTGTTTTCTATTTTTATTAACTCAGAAACTTTAACAGATTAGATGCTTTGAAATGTATTGCAGTTATTATTTTGAAGCTCAGATTGCCCGTCTTGGCTAATGAGCCCCTTCAAGTTGGTCCCTGCTTTCTGATAAAACCTTAACTAGTTATTGGTAGCTTCCTTGCTTTCTGGATGTCAAGATGTTCAAGACTCACCCCTAACTTAAACCTGGAATCAGGTGTTCTTCAAGGACCCTGGATTCATTTCAGAGTAACAATATTTAAAGCCTGTAAGTCAGGTACTATAAGTATGCATTGCTATTTAGTTGGACAAGATAATTTCTAGGCCTCTTAAACAGACAGAGGTAGGAATTCTTTTTTTAAATAAAAGAACATTGTGAGTTAATATTGACATTTCCTATTCAAATTTAGGATTACAAAGTTTCTACTGAACTTATCGGATTTTATATTTATATCTTTCTCCTGTAATAAAAATCTTGGCTCCTAACATCTCTATTATAATTACTTATATTCTTATATGTCCTCTAAAATACGTACTAGTTTCAGAGAATAGTGTCACTGCTCTAAAAACAGTAAGTTTTTTTGGATTATTCCACTAGAGACGTACAACCAAATTACTGTGTTTATGTCTTTTCTTCATTTGTTTCATTTTCCTTTCAATGTGAGTACTGATTATTTCATCTGTATTTTTGTTTAATAATTATGTAAACCATTTACATGATTTTAAATTACTATTTACAAATCAGGACACACTAAAAAAAATTCTAACTTCTATTCCTATTCTCTCTTTTATAGATAAACATTTTTAAATGTTTGATTTTGGCTTCTTTTTTTTTTTAAATGAGAAAATAGGCTGGGCACAGTGGCTCATGCCTGTAATCCCAGCACTTTGGGAAGCCAAGGCAGGCAGATCACTTGAGGTCAGGAGTTCAAAACCAACCGGGCCAACATGGCTAAAACCTGTCTCCAATAAAAGTACAAAACTTAGCTGGGAGTGGTGGGACAAGCCTGTAATCCCAGTTACTCAGGAAGCTGAGGCAGGAAAATTGCTTGAACCCAGGAGGTAAAAACTGCAGCGAGCCGTGATCACGCCACTGCACTCTAGCCTGGGCAACAGAGCAAAACTCTGTCTTAAAAAAATAATAAAATAGGCTGGGCACAGTGGCTCACACCTGTAATCCCAGCACTTTGGGAGGCCAAGGTGGGTGGATCACCTGAGGTTGGGAGTTCAAGACCAGTCTGGTCAACATGGCGAAACCTCTCTTTACTGAAAATACAAAAATTAGGTGGGCGCCTATAATCCCAGCTACTTGGGAGGCTGAGGCAGGAGAATCACTTGAACCTGGAAGGTAGAGGTTGCAGTGTGCTGAGATTGTGCCATTGAACTCTAGCCTGGGAAACAAGAGTGAAACTCCATTTCAAAGTAAATAAATAAACAGATAACAAATATAATAATAATAAAATGAGAAAATAAAACATGCTATATGTACAATTTTGAAACTTGCTTTTTTCACTTAATAATATATCCTGGAGATCACTCCATAGCAATAGGTAAAGATTGTTCTCATAAAAATTCTATTAAGTATTAATTAAATTCTTATAGATTGATGCAGAAATCTTTTTTTTTCCTGTTAGTGGACATGAGCAATCTTGTTAGGTTGCTGTTTCAGTATTATAAGGAGAGCAACAGTATCACCTCTCCTAAGTTGGTTTCAGAGCTCATAAATAGCTTCATCACTAAGTAGAAAAAGATATAACCACTTCTTTCAAACTTCAAGTATTATTGCACTTGGCAATTATCTAAAATCTTAATTTTATTCAGTTTATAAGCCATTCAATAGTAGAAAAAACAATTTTTTTTTTTTTTTTTTTTTTTTTGAAACAGAGTCTTGCTCTGCCGCCCAGGTTGGATTGCAGTGGCCAGATCTTGGCTCACTGCGACCTTCACCTCCTTGGTTCAAGCAGTTCTCTTGCCTCAGCCTTCCGAATAGCTGGGATTATAGGCATGCCCACCATGCCTGGCTAATTTTTGTAATTTTAATAGAGATGGGGTTTCACCCTGTTGCCCAGGCTGGTCTCAAACTCCTGGCCTCAAGCAATCCACCTGCCTCAGCCTCCCAAAGCGCTGAAATTACAGGCTGATAGTAGAAAAAATTTTAATACCACTAATGCCTAGCATTGTGTTTACATAGCATTCAATTAATGTCGATCATGAAATTATAAATACTTCTTCCACTGGGGCCTTCAGTCAACTGAATATATTTTCATTAATTTATTTTTGTTTGTTACAACTCTAATAAACAATGAAGTTTTCTAAATTTGTCTTCTTATAATGAATCCTTAATAACAAATTTTTGTTGCTATTGTTATTATTTTTATTGACCTGTTGTTATTCACAAAAAGGGGTTTTCCACAAACATTATCAGTCTTGTGTTAGGTTTTGAATAAATAATACTAATGTTACATAGTCTATTAATCTTCAACCATTTTTCTTGTTTCTGTAGTCACATTCACATTTTTCATAGGAGTGATTAAAAATTTGATTAAGTAACAAATGATCTGAATGTTTTCATAATTTTCATAATGATTCATCATAATGATGAATCAGGAAATTGGAGCCTTTGCACACAGAATTATAGGTTAGTAACCTTCATGTGATACTGTTTTTATATATCGTTTATGTACCAAAAGGAAGCTCTGTAATTCAGCTGATATGCTATTTGCAGAATTATATCCTTTCATTTCCTTCTGTACCTTGCCCAGATCCTAGGCAAATATACTAGCACCATGATCTAGCTTGATAAACCTGTCTTGATGAAAGTGACTCATTGAGACAATAACTAAGATAACATAATATGATTACAAATCCTCAAAATGTTAAAACCTCTTTACCTATATTTTTGGCCATTTTAAGAAGAGGAAAAGACTTGCCATGTCTTTTGAAAGACTATCCTCAGTTTTATATAGAGCAACATACTCCTCTGTTTTCACCCTTACATTTTATGTACTCCAAATGTAAAGAACAAGGCTGTTTTAGGTACAGTGTTTCATTTACTTGGTGTTTCCTTTTATTTACTTATAATCCTTGAATATGCCCTAAACATTAAAATTAATCAGGCAGGACATATTTTTCAGATTGTCCAAATTAATAGTATGAGTGTCCTCTTTCCAGAAGAGCTCAACTGAATAGCCATTGTAACAGAACATGAGCACCAGTGGACCCAGAAAAACTCTGCAGTGGTTAAATTCAGAGCAAAGAAAGATTCCAGACTAATTCAGAGATAGACTACTAAGGTTTATGATCTCTGGGGTCTCTTTTGACTTGAGCTCTTGATTCGTAAAATTTTAAAGTGCTAAGTCCAGAAGATCTGGTTTCTCAGATACAGAAACCTTGAATTTGCCATGCTGTCTCCCAACCCAGCCCTTGTTTCACTTTTGTCAAATTCATCAGTAACTTCCATATTGCCAAATTAAGTGGCCAGTTCTCAATCCTCATGTTACTCAACCTATCAATAACATTTGGTTCAACTGATCATTCCTTTCTCCTTTAATCACTGTCTTCTCTTGGCTTCCCAGAGCACCCCACTCTCCCGTTTTTCCTCCTACCCAACTACCCATTCCTTTAGTGTCTTCACCAGATTCACTATTTTTCCCAATATCCAAATACTAGAGTTTCCCAGTGAATCTCTAGTGTTCTTTTTTTTTAGCTTCATTCATTTCCAAGGGAATCACATCTAGTCCTATGACTTTACTGTCTGTACACTCTGAAATTTCCTAAGTGTACTGCATTTTATCAAATGTAAGAAATCATTAGTTATTAAGCCTCACTGTTACTTTACTTAAAACTAGAAAAGGAAAAAAATGCGACCAATTAAATTATAACTTAATGCTTTAATGATAATTCTGCACGATGTACAAATCAGTTTCACCAGCCTTTTGTTGTTTTGACATTTCCCTCATCTACTCTAGGCAATTTGTTAATTTCTCCCACCTTAGGTTGTATGACTTGGTATGGGATAGGCAATTGTGCAGCTTCATCCACTTGTGGATGTCTTTATCTCTCAGATCTCTGTAAAGTCCCTAGTGGTTGCGTTGTGGAAAAATATGGAATTATGATCGATCCGCTAAGAGTAAATATCTATTCAATGATATTAATTTATTGCTTCATTGATTTGTTTGAGCCTTTCCAGATAGCAAATGAATTGTAGTTTTACTGATAAATCAGTGTACTTTTAAAAAAGCTACTTAGTGACAACTAAAATCAACATGCATAATACCAATAATATACACAGTTCAGTTGAAATGACGACAGTATAGCAACTATGACCAATTTATGCCTAGTCAATGAAATTACATTATTATCTGAATGACGGTGATTATAAATATAAATCACCATCATTCATAAGATGCCTCCTAACTTCAAATAACAAATGTATGTCTTTGAACTGATAAAATAAGGTTTATTTGCAGGGCTAACGTTCACTCAATTGCTGAAGCCAAAAAACTTGTAGTCATCCTAAATTTCTGTTTCTCTCGTGTCCTAATCCTAATCCTCTAATCAGAAAAATCTCATCTCTCCTACAAAATATATTCTGAATCACCACTTCTTACCACTTCTACAACCACCATCCTAATCCAGGGCACTGTGATCACTCACCTATGCTACAGCTGCTGCTACTTTGTTTTCAGGTTTGCCTACCTAAAGTCTATTTTCCACATATGGCCAGACAGATCTTTTTTAAGATATTTGACAAATGTTTTAATTCCTTTGCTCAAAATCTTCAGGGACTTCCCATTGCACTTAAAGTTCTAAATTCTTACTATTGCCATCTCTCTCTCCACATTCATCTCCTATCACTTTTCCTTTTGTTTTCTAGTTGAGAACCACATTGTTCCTCAAATATGTCAAGTATGGTCCCAACTCTTGCCTTGAAACTTGCTGTTCCTTCTGCATACGAGCCTCTTCCCTCAGATAGAATGGCTTATTCTCTTACTGTATTCAGGGGAAACTTTACCACTTCAAATTGCCTTTAATCTGGTTGACTTTTCTTTATATCATTTATCTGACATATTGTATTTCCATTTGCTTACAGTTTGTCACTTCAATGATATTAAAGATTGCACATGGACAGAGATTTGTCTGTTTCTTTGTTTTCTGTAATTGCTGTGTCCCCAGCATCTAAATCGGTGCCTGGCAGATAGTAGCAAGCACAACAAATGATTTGAATGAATATACAATTGAAGTACACATAACCAACAAAGAATTAGTACCTAGGATATATAACAGACTCTCGCTAATTAAAAAGATAAACAATGTAACAGAAAAAATGGAAAAAACATAAATAGGCAATTCACAGGAGATCCAAATGGCCAATAAATGTATGAAAATATGTTCATACTCATTATAGCAACTAGGCAAAAAAAAATTAAACCCAAAATTAGATGTCATTTGCATCCATCAAATAGGCAATTTTAAAAATTATACTTTAAGTTCTGGGATACATGTGCAGAATGTGCAGGTTTGTTACATAGGTATGCATGTGCAATGGTGGTTTGCTGCACCCATCATCCCATCATCTACATTAGGTATTTCTCCTAATGCTATCTATCCCTCTCCTAGCCGCCCACTCCCTGACAGGTTGCAGTGTGTGATGTTCCCCTTCCTGTGTCCATGTGTTCTCATTGTTCAACTCTCACTTATGAGTGAGAACATGTGGTGTTTGGTTTTCTGTTCTTGTGTTAGTTTGCTGAGAATGATGGTTTCCAACTTCATTCACATCCCTACAAAGGACAGGAACTTTTTCTTTTTTATGGCTGCATAGTATTCCATGGTAATCCGACTAAAGCAAGAATGTAGAGAAGTGAATTATACTTCCGATGGAAGTGTTAGCAGTGGAAGAGATCTGAGATACCTTGAGTTACTGATGGCATATGCCTTCCAGTCCATAGCAACTTCAGTCCTTGCCTTCTCAGAAGAAAGAATTCAACGGAAGGACATAGAGCAGAAAAAGAGACCAGGCAGGTTTCAGAGCAGGAGTCGAAGTTTATTTTAAAAGGTGGCTTTAGAACAGGAAAGAAAGGAGAATTCAAGTGGGCACCTGAAGTCCAAGAGAGAAGAGAAGACATCAGAAAAAAGGAGACCTTTAACCTTGAGCCTAGGACTTTCTAGGCTTGCCTCTTTCCCAAAATTCTTCCTCTAGGGTGAACTTCCTGCATGCAGTGCTTTCCTTACCCTTTGGACTTGACATGCCACAATGTGTTTAGGAAGTTGTACACACGCCCACTGCAGGCTTTTTTCCTTTTTCTGGTGGTATGTGCCCCTGGAACATCACACTTCACCATTTTGTCTCTTAACTCACATGCCCAAGCAGCTACTTCTCCCTAGGACCTGTAATCAATTAACAATTTTAATGTTAACAAATGTGGACCTTCAGAAGATTGTCTCTCCCTAGCTGCCGAATTATCATTTTTAGAGAGGCAATAAGATCATTGCCAAACCATCACCTGACATTTCTAGTGGGTAGAGGGAAAGCCTTCTTCTGCCCTACTCATGCCTATCTATCTACCTATAATGGAAGTCTAAGTTGGTATAAATATTTTGAGGAACAAATTGTCAATATCAAGTAAAACAGAGGGTGCGCATACTCTACAACCCAGAATTACCACTTCTAAGTATATTCCCTAGTGAATCTTCTATATCCATGAAGAGTCATGTACAAGAATATCCACTGAAGCATTATCTGTAATAGTAAAACTTATAAATAATCCTACTGACCATCAAGGAAACAATGAATAAATAAGCTGCAGAATATTATATGGCTATCAAATGAATAAGCTAGAGCAATTTGTATGAGTATGAAGAGATTTCAAAAATAAAATTAATTAAAAAATATTTTTGTAATATTTCATTTTAAAATGTTTTCAGAAAATCCATGACTCCTTTATGGTTATGCATTGCTAGAAACTTAAAATTTTTCTGTGTCTTTTTTATTTTTAAATGAATTCTTTTTACTGTCTTATCATTGCCTTCTCTTTTCATTTGTTAAGAAATAATGCTATTGCTGTAATAATAGGGAGAAAGAACAATACTTGTTTCCTGGCTTGTTACAAGATTGTATTTCCATTCACAAATTCGTCATGGTATATTAAAACACAAATGAGGTAGCTATAATCAATGGCAGTAGAACTCTAAAATACAATTACAGTGTTTCACAATTTGACTGGAAATGACAGATTGTAATTTGGATTACAGCATATTACAATTAATACTAAATTGCCAACAGCAAATACATTTAACCCCCCTTCACATTTGTACTCAGTCAAGCATGAGATAAAGCATATCGAGGAACATAAATCATTACAAAATAAAAAGTACAGGCACTTGCAAAAGAAATAATGCAACATCCATTTCTGTTAAAGTCAACTTGTGTTTAATGTTTCTGTTTTAGAATTTAAAAGGCAATTCTTGTATAAACGATTTCATCAAATTTACTCACCAGAACCAGTTAATTTGAAGGGAAAAAGTACTTTCAATATATCCCATGGAAATAGCCTTACTCTTTACAAAGAATTGGATTATAATATGTTCTTTTTATACGGAGAATTTTTGCAATTGAAATCTATTCTTCATAAAGAGAATATTAACAAAACAAGGTGCCTGTGACTAAAATTATACAACCTTTGATTAACCATACTCATCTTCAGATGGGTCAAATGTGGCTACGTTGTTAGCATGCCTGAGGTAGTGCCAGTAAAATATATTTACCCTGAGGCTATATTGAATCACAGAATATTGGAAATTTCCCTTAGAAATAATAATACTATACCATTAAACTCATATACTCTCTTTCCAAGATATTAAGTTTCACTTTATGAATTTTAAATTGCATTCCAAGAACAGATTTTTCTTTGTATTGAATTGTGCCTGTTATAAAGGTTATCATTCTACATGCAATTAACCAGAATTGCTCAATATGCAAGCTCAGAATAAGGATTAAGTTAGCCTCTTTGTGATGAATAATGAACAACAGGATAGCATTTAATAAGAAGAATTAATCTACAGTGGTACCACAATCTCCTAATAGAATTCATGCCCCTCTTTCTAATTCCCTCTCAGAAAGTAATTTAAAGGCTGAAAGAACTGGTTGATAATTAACCTTTTAGGAAGCTTCAAGGAAGAATTTTTTTTTTTTTTAACTTTTTAAATTGTTATTAGTGTCCCATAAACTAACCATTAAGTACTTGGTCTTGCTCTTATGTCCCCTCAAGTGTCTGGATCCAATTACTTGTCACAACTACAAAATAACAATAACTGGGACTGTCTATGGCCCAGTATTACTAAAGAGGACCTTAAGCAATTGTCGGGGACATTCTGCCCCTCTCACTGCATTTGCTTTCATTTTCTCTTGTAGCCTGCCTTATTCCTGAAGGATTACCTATTCCAGTGGTTCTCAACCTTAGTTGCACATTAGAATCATCTAAAGAATTTATGTGTGTGTGTGTGTGTGTGTGTTTGTGTGTGTGTGTGTATGCTCAACCCCTAGCCCTAAATAATATTTTTTGGGGGTGTGGTCCTGCTGTCCATACAGAAACCCCACTAAATGATTCTAATATGCACTCAGTGTTGGGAACTATGCCCTCTGTTCTTTTTTTGTACTTCTTTCCTTCCCCTGTTTTTAGTTTAAACATATAATTTTTTTTAGGGACTCAAAATATTTTTATATCTTTATTTTATTTTATTTTTTATTATACTTTAAGTTCTGGGATACATGTGCAGAATGTGCACGTTCGTTACATTGGTATGCACGTGCCACGGTGGTTTGCTGCACTCATCAACCCATCATCTACATTAGGCATTTCTCCTAATGCTATCCCTACCCTAGCCCCCCACCCCCTGACAGGCTGTAGTGTGTAATATTCCCCTTCCTGTGTCCATGTGTTCTCATTATTCAACTCTCACTTACGAATGAGAACATGCAGTGTTTGTTTTTCTGTTCTTGTGTTAGTTTGCTGAGAATGATGGTTTCTAGCTTCATTCATGTTCTGCAAAGAACACGAACTCCTCCTTTTTATGGCTGCATAGTATTCCATCATATGCATGTGCTGCATTTTCTTAATCCAGTCTATTATTGATGGACATTTGAGTTGGTTCCAAGTCTTTGCTATTGTAAACAGTGCTGCAATCAACATATGTGTGCATGTGTCTTTATGGTAGAATGATTTATAATCATTTGGGTATATACCCAGTAATGGGATTGCTGGGTCAAATGGTATTTCTGGTTTGAGGTCCTTGAGGAATTGCCACACTGTCTTCAAGAATGATTGAATTAATTTGCACTTTCACCAAGTGTAAAAGCATTCCTATTTCCCCACATCCTCTCCAGCATCTGTTGTCTCCAGATTTTTTAATGATCGCCATTCTAACTGGCATGAGATGGTATCTCAAGGTGGTTTTGATCTGCATTTCTCTAATGACTAGTGATGATGAGCATTTTTTCATATGTTTGTTGGCCTCATGTATGTCTTCTTTTGTAAAGTGTCTGTTCATATCCTTTGCCCATTTTTGAATGGGCTTGTTTGTTTTTTTCTTGTAAATCTGTTTTAGTTCTTTGTAAATTCTGGATATCAGCCCTTTGTCAGATGGGTAAACTGCAAAAATTTTTTCCCATTCTGTTGGTTGCCGATTCACTCTAATGACTGTTTCTTTTGCCGTGCAGAAGGTGTGGAGTTTGATTAGGTCCCATTTGTCTATTTTGTCTTTTGTTCCCAATGCTTTTGGTGTTTTGGTCATGAAGTCCTTGCCTACTCCTATGTCCTGAATGGTTCAGGCAAGAAAAAGAAATAAAGGGTATTCAAATAGGAAAGGAGGAAGCCAGATTGTCTGTATTTGCAGACGACATGATTATATATCTAGAAGATCCCATCGTCTCAGCCCAAAATCTCCTGAAACTAATAAGCAACTTCAGCAAAGTCTCAGGATACAAAATTAATGTGCAAAAATCACAAGCATTCTTATACACCAATAACAGACTTAAAGAGAACCAAATGAAGAATGAATTACCATTGCCTGCAGCCCCGGAGTCAAAGCTGGTTCCCAGCCCAGTCCCATCCTGCAGCAGCCTGCCTCCTCTTTCCTTTCAACATGACAGATGCTGCTGTGTCCTCCAAGGACTTCCTGGGAGGCGGAGTGGCCACAGCCATCTCCAAGACAGCGGTAGCGCCCATCGAGCGGGTCAAGCTGCTGCTGCAGGTACAGCATGCCAGCAAGCAGATCACTGCAGATAAGCAATACAAGGGTATTATAGACTGCGTGGTCCCTATTCCCCAGGAGCAGGGAGTCCTGTCCTTCTGGCACGGTAACCTGGCCAATGTCATCAGATACTTCCCCACCCAGGCCCTTAACTTCACCTTCAAAGATAAATACAAGCAGATCTTTCTGGGTGGTATGGACAAGAGGACCTAGTTTTGGCGCTACTTTGCAGGGAATCTGGCATCAGGTGGTGCTGCGGGGGCCACATCCTTGTGTTTTGTGTACCCTCTTGATTTTGCCCATATCCGTCTAGCAGCTGATGTGGGTAAAGCTGGAGAGGAAAGGGAATTCTGAGGCCTCGGTGACTACCTGGTTAAGATCTACAAATCTGATGGGATTAAGGGCCTGTACCAAGGCTTTAATGTGTCTGTGCAGGGTATTATCATCTACCAAGCTGCCTACTTCGGTATCTATGACACTGCAAAGGGAATGCTTCCAGATCCCAAGAACACTCACATCGTTATCAGCTGGATGATCGCACAGACTGTCACTGCTGTTGCCGGGTTGACTTCCTATCCATTTGACACTGTTCGCCGCCGCATGATGATGCAGTCGGGGCGCAAAGGAACTGACATCATGTACACAGGCACCCTTGACTGCTGGAGGAAGATTGCTCGTGATGAAGGAGGCAAAGCTTTCTTCAAGGGTGGATGGTCCAGTGTTCTCTGAGGCATGGGTGGTGCTTTTGTACTTGTCTTGTATGATGAAATCAAGAAGTACACATAAGTTATTTCCTGGGAATTTTCCCCCTGTGAACAGGCATGTTGTATTATATAGCGTATCTTGAGCATTCTCGACAGATTCCTGGCTGTCAATTTATCTGTGGCAACTATTTACTGGTTGAAAATGGGAAGCAATAATATTCATCTGACCAGTTTTCTCTTAAAGCCATTTCCATGATGATGATGATGGGACTCAATTATATTTTTTATTTCAGTCACTCCTGATAAATATCAAATTTGGAGAAATAAAAATAGCTAAAATTAAAAAAAAAAAGAATGAACTACCATTCACGATTGCTACAAAGAGAATAAAATACCTAGGAATACAACTAACAAGGAACGTAAAGGACCCCTTCAAGGAGAACTACAAACCACTGCTCAACGAAATAAGAGAGAACACAAGCAGATGGAGAAACATTCCATGTTCATGGTTAGGAAGAATCAATATCATGAAAATGGCCATACTGCACAAAGTAATTTACAGATTCGACGCTATCACCAACAAGCTACCAATGACCTTGTTCACAGAACTGGAAAAAAAACACCTTAAACTTTATATGGACCCAAAAGAGAGCCCGCATAGCCAAGTCATTCTAAGCAAAAAGAACACAGCAGAAGGCATCACACTACTGGACTTCAAACTATACTATAAGGCTACAGTAATTAAAACAGCATGGTACTGGTACCAAAACAGAGATATAGACCAATGGAACAGAACAGAGGCCTCAGAGGCAACACAACATATCTACAACTGTCTGATCTTTGACAAACCTGACAAAAACAAGCAATGGGGAAAGGATTCCCTGTTTAATAAATGGTGTTGGGAGAACTGGCTAGCTATGTGCAGAAAGCAGAAAGTGGACCCCTTCCTGACACCTAACACTAAAATTAACTCCAGATGGATTAAAGACTTAAACATAAGACCTGGCACCATAAAAACCCTAGAAGAAAATCTAGGCAAAACCGTTCAGGACATAGGAGTAGGCAAGGACTTCATGTTCCAGACTTTTTAATGATCGCCATTCTAATTGACATGAGATGGTATCTCATTGTGGTTTTGATTTGCATTTCTCTAATAATCAGTGATGATGAGCTTCTTTTCATATGTTCGTTGACTACATATATGTCTTCTTTTGAGAAGTGTCTATTCATATCCTTCACCCACATTTTGATGGAGTTGTTTTTTTCTTGTAAATTTGTTTAAGTTATTTGTAGATTCTGGATATTAGCCCTTTGTCAGATGGATAGATTGCAAAAATTGTCTCTTATTCTTTAGGTTGCCTGTTCAGTCTGATGATAGTTTTTTGTTTTTGTTGTTGTTTTTCATTTTTTGGTTTTTGGGTTTTTTGCCGTGCAGAAGCTCTTTAATTTAATTAGATCCCAATGGCAACATAAACCTCTAATTTCAAACTTACTTTAGCGATAGAATTATTTCAAAGACATCTCAATCAATAATAGAATTTAAAGGAATAAACAGTTTATTTAGGCAACTTAAATTACTTTTCTTTGCAAAATCCTAATATAACTTCTTTGGAGCTCTACAAAATAGAGTAGAATTTAAAATCTACTCTCTCAGGTCTTTGAGTATCGTCCAGAAGCATTTACAAAAATACTGGTACAAAGTGAAGTAACTCAAGAGTGAAAAGCCAAATACTGTATGTTCTCATTTATAAGTGAGAGCTAAACTATGAGGATGCAAACACATACAGAGTGATATGATGGACTTAGGGGACTCGAGGTGGGAGGTTGGAGGATGGGTGAGAGATAAAAGACTACAGATTGGGTACAGCGTGCACTGCTTAGATGATAGGCGCACTAAAAGCTCAGAATTCACCACTGAAGAACTTATCTGTATACCCAAAACCACCTGTACACCAAAAACTATTGAAATAAAAAATACTGGTACCATAATGACTCCCCATGCACTCATCACAGTCACATTCCCCTATAGCCAGGCACTGAGCCAACAGGACTAGTAGAGATAAGAACAACAGTTCCAGTCTTCAAAGGAGTTCCTGCTCTAATTTACAAGACAAGAAAACAGATCATCACAATTCAATATTTATTCAGCAAATATTTTGTGACTGTCTAGGATGTGCCAGACATTATTCTAGATGCTTAGGATACAGCAGTGAACAACATGGACAAAATTACTCATTTGGATACTGGAGAGTTCCCTGACCCCCTTCACAGGATGTTCGACAAGGATGTGGCCTGGTGTGCTCAAACCCCTTACAAGAGGGGTGAAGCACGTAGACTGGCAGGTACAGGAGCTGGTGCAAGCACTTTTGGACTCCAGCCCCATGGTAGCATCTAGGGGTGAGTGTCTGCAATTCCCAAAGCCCCAGTGGACGTGTTATGGTGCTCTTTTAGCTCTGCTCTTCACAGACAGCTTAAGTGCTAACCAGCTCAGTGTCCTTTTGATACCTGGGTTCTTGTCTGGCGTCCAGGAAGAATCGGGTCACACGGACAAAGTGAAGGATGGTAAATGCAGGGGATTTTATTGCCAGATGGAGGTTACTCTCAGCAGGATAAAAGGAGTGCTGGAAAGGGAATGGAGTGGGAAGAAGATTTGCCTCTGGAGTTTGGCCATCCTGTCCCCAGCTGAACTCCTCTCAATGTTCAGATGCTCCTTCTCATCTCTCCTTTGCTGCACTATTCTTCTAACTCCTCTGTTCTTCTGCTAATGGAGCCTAAGGTTTGGTGTTTATGTGGGTAGAAGATAGGGTGGTGTGGTGGACCAAAAGGCAGCATTTGGTCCTGAAACAGGAATGCCTGTTCCCAGTTAGGGCCATGGGCTTCCAGGCTTGAGGGTGGAGGCCTTTGCCAGGGAACCGCCCTCTTCTACCCAGTTTCTCCCCTGTCTCCTGTACATATCACGTCCTGATTTTATCTTCCAACCAGGGAAAACAGACATAAAAGAATGACTAAAAAGTAAATTATGTTAGAGGGAATCGTATGTGTTGAAGAAATTATAATTTTAAGAAGAGTGAACAGAAAGTTATGGGGTTCGGGATGACACAAGAGTCATCATGAAGAATGTTGTAAGCAATATAGTGGAGTTATGGGATCAGGTCAAAAATTGTGGTAGGTTGAGAAGAGAACAGGAGAACATGGAAACAACAGCGTGAACTTTCAATAAATTTAACTGTAAAATAGGAAAGAAGAGAAGTTCACAAGGATAAATTTTGTGGGAGGAACTTGATCATGTTTATAATTCTAGAAAAAGGGCCAGTAGAGGGACTGTTCAGTGGGTGTGGGGAAAATGGGGAAAATCTGTAAAAAGACCAGCAGGTGGGAAGGGGTGGGATACAGGTAGTGGAAAGTGTTAGCCTGGAGGAAAAGGATGATATAAGCAAGATCTTCTACTGATAGCAATAGTTGCTAATATTTTTTTAGAAACTTACCGTGTGTCGGGGTATTCTAAGCACTTTATATGTAATAACTCATTTGTTATTCTCAGAAATCTTATGTTGTACATTATTATCCCCATTTTAGAAGTGAAGAAACTGAGATGCAGAAAGTTAATTGTCCACATCACACGAAAAATATAGAGTAATATTTCAAACCCAGGCATCTGGCCTCTAAGTCCTCAGTCTCAATCCCTACTGTATATTAATAAGAGAAAAAGAAGAGGAAGAGGGAGTTCAAGGAGTTTAAAGAATACCTTGAATTTTATATAGATGAAGGTAAGAACAGATAAAGGGTTAGGGATTATCAGAGAATGTCAGACTGAATATATAGCCAGAATTTTGGAACAAAAAGAAACATAAAGGTTGTCATTTTCTTGTGGCCCACTAATGCCCTCTAGACTAAAAGCAGTATTAGGTCAGGGATCACGTCCATTTGATTTGCCACTATGAACACATGCAGCACCTAGCACTGGACCTGGTGAATAACAGGCACTTATTAAATATCTGTTTGCCAAATTAAGAAAGTTGAAGGTAAATACATGCCTGAGGTATTGAGTTGAACCGTATGAAACTGCCATTTAGGTTAGTCTTGATTTTCCTGCAAAGCACCCAATCACCTTTCCTTTTTATTTCCCTCACCAGGCCCAGTGTCCCAGCCAAAGTAATTTGCTAGTTAAAATTTGCTTTTTCCCATTTTTATGTTTTGGCATATATCCTTTTAAAATGCTGCCAGATGTGGTAGCTCATGCCTGTAATACCAGCACTTTGGGAGGCTAAAGCAGGCAGATCATGAGGTCAAGAGATCGAGACCATCATGGCCAACATGGTGAAACCCCGTCTTTACTAAAAATACAAAAATTAGCCAGTCGTGGTGGTGGGCACCTGTAGTCCCAGCTACTCGGGAGGTTGAGGCAGGAGAATTGCTTGAACCTGGGAGACAGAGGTTTGCAGTGAGCTGAGATTGCACCAGTACACTACAGCCTGGTGACAGAGTGAGATTCCATCTCAAAAAAAAAAAAAATGTTTACTTCACCCTTGATTCATGTCTCTCTTCTTTCAAAGTCCATTTCAAATGCCAAGTATTTTTAAATGATTAAATTTATCTTTGTTAATTTTTTACTTTGTGATTTTGCTTGTCCCATTTTTTTTTGCAAAAATACTAGGTTTTTAGTATATGCTATTTATACACCTAATCCTTCTTTAAGTTTTATTTTTATTTATTTATTTTTGTGGAATAGGCAATATATTGCATGGCTCCTACTTAAAAAAATACAAACAGGCATCCAGTTATTAATAGAAGTTTGCTTCACACCCTTTCCCCTATCACAATTTCTCTCCTCAGAGGAAACCAATATTATATTTCTTATGTATCTTTCTGAAGAATTCCCAGGTCTACACAGACAAAGTACATATGGCTTTTCTTCTTTTTCTAAAACAAAAAATGATCAGGAATAAGACAAGGATGTCAATTCTACCACTTCTATTCAACATTGTACTGGAGGTTATAACCAGTATAATAGGCAAGAAAAAGAGGTAATACACATCCAAATTAGAAATAAAGAAATAATACTGTCTTTATTCATTAATTACATAATCACCATGCAGAAAATCCTATGCACTCTACAAAGAAGTTCCTAGAACTAATAAGTGAGTGTAGCAAAGTTGTAAGATGTAAGATCAATATAAATTGGATTTCTATATGCTAGTAATGAACAATTGGAAATTGAAATAAAAAATACTGCTTGTAATACCATCAAAAGCATGAAATACCTAGAAATACATCTAGCAAAAGATGGCCAGAACTGTCACTGAAGAACTACAAAACATTGGTAAATAAATTTAAAGAGGTTCTAAATAAATAGAGAACTGTACTATCTCAATAGATCAAAAGATGCAATATTATTAAATATTAATTCTTCCCAAATTGGTCTGTAGTTTTAATGCAATCCCAATCAAACGGCTAGCAACCTTTTAAAAAAATTGTTTAAATTTTAGAGATAAGGTCTTGCTCTTTTACCCAGGCTGCAGTGCAGTGGTGTGATCATAGCTCACTACAGCTTAGAACTCCTGGTGTCAAGGGATCCTCCCGCCTCAGCCCCCTGAGTAACTGGGACTACAGGTGTGCACACCATGCCCAGCTAATTTTTTTATTTTTTGTAGAGATGGGAGTCTCACTAATTGCACAGGCTGGTCTTTTTACTCCTGGTCTTAAGCTAACCTCCTGCCTCAGCCTCTCATATCTGGGATTACAGATATGAGCCACCATGCCTGGCTTTTTAATTATTTTATACAAATTAACAAGCTAATTTTAAAATTAACATGAAAATGCAAAGAACCTACAATAATAGTCAAAAACAATTTGGAAAAGAACAAAGGTGGAGGGTTAACACAATTTGATGTTAAGACCACAAAGCTACCATAATCAGCACAGTGTGGTATTGGCATCAAAACAGACAAATCAGCGAACAGAATAGTGTTCAAAAATAGAACCACTCATAGATGAACAAGTCTTTTTTTTTAAGGTATAAAAGCAGGCTTGGCATGGTGGTTCACACCCATAATCCCACTACTTTGGGAGGCTGAGGCAGGTGAATCACTTGAGCCCAGGAGTTTGAGACCAGCCTGGGCAAGATAGAGAGATCTTGTCTCTATAAAAAATATAAAAATTAGCCGGACGTGGCGGTGCGTGCTTTTAATCCCAGCTACTCAGGAGACTGAGGAGGGAGGATCGCTTGAAACCAGGAGGCGGACAGAGGCTGCAGTGAGCCAAGATCACACCACTGCATTCCAACCTGAGCAACAGAGCAAGACTCTGTCAACAAAACAAAACAAAACTTCAAAGCAATGCAGTAGAAAAAGGATAGTCTTTTCAACAAATAGTGTTGGAAAAAAGTGAACTTTAATTCTTACCTTGTACCATATACAAAAAGTAATTCCAGATGAATCATAAACCTAAATGTAAAACCTAACACAACGAAACTTTTAGAATACATGGGAGACAATCTTTGTGACCATGAGCTAAGCAGAGATTTCTTAGAAACACCACCAAAACACAATTCAGAAAGAAAAATATTTAGTTGGACTTTATCTAAATTAAAAACTTTTGTTCTTCTAAAAACATGTGAGAGCCAGTTGCAGCTGTTGGGAGGCCAAGGTTGGTGTATTATTTGAGCACAGGAGTTCAAGAGCAGCCTGGCCAACATGGTGAAAGCCCGTCTCTACTAAAAATACATAAATTAGCCGGGCGTGGTGGCAGGTGCCTATAATCCCATCTACTCGGGAGGCTGAGGCAGGCAGGAGAATCCCTTGAACCTGGGAGGCAGAGGTTCCAGTGAGTCGAGATAGTAGCCACTGCACTCCATGGACAAAACTCTGTCTCAAAAAAAGAAAAAAGACATACACTGAGAGAATAAAAAGACAAGCCGGCAAGAAAGAAATATTTGCAAATCATATATCTGATAAAGGATCTATACTTAAAATACATAAAGAATTCTCAAAACTAAATTTTAAAAAACCTAATAAATGCACAAATATTTGAACAAGCATGTCACTCAGAAGATATACAAAGTCAAAGAAGCATATTAAAAATGCTCAACATTATATATCACTAGGAAAATTCAAATTAAAGCCACAATGATACGCACACCTATTAGAATGATTGTAATTGAAAAGACTGATCATATTAGGTTTTGATGAGAATATGGAGGAACTGAAACACTCATACACTACTGGTGAAAATGTAAAATGGTACAACTATTTTGGAAAACAGTCTGGCTGTTTGTCAAAAAGTTAAACATATCCCTACCAAAGAATCCAGCCATTCCCCTGAGTAATGAAGAGAAAAAAAAGCCATCTGTCTTTATAAAAATGTATGTACACAAAAGTTTACAGTAGCTTTATTTGTAATAGCCCCAAGTGGGAAATAATACACATGTCTATCAACAAGTGAATAAATACAAAAAATGTAGTTAATCCATACAAAGGAATATTGCTTGACAATGAAAAGGAAAGAGCTATCAATACAAACAACAACATGGATGAACCGTAATATAATCATGCAGAAAAAAAGAAGCCAGACTCAAAAGTATGCATATTATACAATTCTATTTATATAAAAATATAGAAAATTCAAAACAAGTCTATAGTTTAAAGAAAGCAGGAATTGGAAGGGGAAGAGATTACCAAGAAGTATAAGGAAATTGTGTGGAATGATGGATGTGTTAATTATCTTCACTGTGATGGTGGTTTCACAGATCAAACTTGTACACTTTAAGTATGTGCAATTAATTTTTTTAAGAGAGAGTCTCACTCTGTTGCTCAGGCTGGAGTACAGTGGTATGATCTTGGCGCACTGCAACTTCCACCCCCCGGTTCAAGCAATTCTCCTGCCTCAGCCTTCCGAGTAGTTGGGATTACAGGTGCTGGCCACCACACACAGCTGATTGTTGTATTTTTAGTAGAGATGGGGTTTCACCATGTTTGTCAGGCTCGATCCCCTGACTTCAAATAATCCGCCCACGTTGGCCTCCCAAAGTGCTGAATTACAAGTGTGAGCCACTGCACCCAGCCTGTGTAATTAATTTCATCTTAACTATACTTTGATTAATTTTTTGTCTACTATACTTATTAAATTGTAAAATATCAGTATACAAACTGTTTTGCCCTGGTTTTTAAAAAAACTTGATATTCCTGTTGATGGTTTATTTTAAATATACAAAGCTTTCTCATTCTCTTTTTTATAGCTACCTAAAATTCTATTATATACATACATAATAATTGATTTTATTATTCCCCTACTGATGTCAATTTACAAGCAATACTGCATTGAAAAATATTGTGCAAACTCATTTCCTTCATATGCAAGCATATTTACAGAATATAGTCCAAGAAGTGAAACTGCTAGGTCAAAAGAAAGTACAATTTTGATTGCTGTTGCCAAATTGCCCTCCAGATCAGTCAGTTTTCAATGCAAGAAACAGAAGCCATTATAGATATTTTAAACAGGAAGCACTGTTTAAATGGAATTTGGTGCTTGTAAAGTTACTGGAAGGGTTGAAGGAGCAGGGTTTAGGAACCTAGATTGAGCCTATGGGAATGAATCCCACAGTGACACAAAAGTGATTCACCAGGGGAATTACGACCTTGAGGGGGTCATCATGGAGCCCTTCTGGGAGCCAGAGGCCAGCCACTACAATCTCTCACTCCTGGGAAGCTGGAGAAAGAAGATGCAACACCACAATCTAGGGGTTAAAATGTCAGATTAAGAAGCGTATGCCACCACCACAGCCTCTCCATATTCAGGAAGCTGAAGGATAGATACTTGATCACTGGTGCATGGAAGTGTTTCTCCCTACCTTGCAACATTCAAGAACTTCAAAACTTGGCCTCTGCCTCACTTTTGCCTTTCAAATCATGAGGAGAGAGTATATATAGTTGAGAAAACTTAATTAGCATTCAGACCCCCCCAACCTGCATAAAACGTTCTGGGTAACACTTTAGTAATTATTTCTTAGCCTCTACAACTTGAAGAGTACATTGGGTGAGTAAATCCAGAATTTGCTATCATCCTTAGTGGTTGTTCCAGTTTACCTCTCTATCAGCAAAAATACTTGTTCTCTTTGTTCTCACCAATAATATCTAGAATATTACAATGTTCTATAAAATTTAAAAGTCTTTATTGATATAATAGGTTAAACTGGTATCTCAGTATAGTTTTATCTATACTTCTGTTAATAGTAAAGTTGAACTTTTATTTCTGGTCCAAGTCATTTTATTCTTTTCTGTGAAAACCGTTTACAATTTTGGATCTTTTTCTTTTTGGATTGTTGGACTTTTTCACTTCTAGGTGTTCTTTATATATTAAGCAATGCATGATATGATTTGAAAATATTTTTTTTTAATTTGTTATTTTTCTTTATGCCTATGGTGTTTTTTTTGCCATGAGCAATTTACTTTATATAGTGATATAATTTATTGTTATAAGTTGGGTATGGTGGCTCACGTCTATAATCCCAGCACTTTGGGAGGCCGAGGTGGGCAGATCACTTGAGGCCAGGAGTTCAAGACCAGCCTGCCCAACATTGTGAAACCCCATCTCTACTAAAAATACAAAAATTAGCCAGGTGGGTGGGTACACACCTGCAGTCCCAGCTACTCAGGAGACTCAGGTAGTAGTAATTGCTTGAACCTGGGAGGCAAAGTTGCAGTAAGCCGAGATCGTGTCACTGCCCTCTAGCCTGGGTGACAGAGGGAGACTCTGTCTCAGTGATAATAATAATAACCATAATAATTTATTGTTATAAATTTATACTGAAAACTATCATTTCTTATTGTGAATTTTATTCCAGATTTTACATCAAATTCAGGAAAGTCTTTACCACACTAAAATCTTTAAAAATTCTCTGATAACTCTTCAGGTACTTTAAACATTTCAGTTTTCATATTTAAACTGGAATTAATTTTGGTATATGAGGTATGAATCCAGCTTTGTTCTCTATAGCTATCCAGGGGTCCTACTACCTTTAATGAATAAACCATATTTTCCCCACTGAGTTGAAATGTCAACTTTCTCATCCACTAAATTCTCATATATGGGTTCATTTTTGACCTTTTCCTTCTGCTTGAATGATCTGTCTAGTCATATGCCAGTTCTAAACTGTTTTAATTATTGGAGCTCTCTTGTTTAAATAGTTTATAAGGCCAGTCTTCCCTCATTGTTTTTGCAGTTTTCCTGGCTAGTCTTGCTTTTTTTTCATAGAAACTTTGGAATTAGCTATCTAGTTTTTTTTTAATCCTTGTATAGTTGTTGGGATTACATTCAATTTAGAGAACTGGAATGTGTATGATATCTTCCTATCCAATATGACAGGAATATGATATGCATCTCCATGTGTTTGAATTTCTTTTCAGGTGAAATACAAAGTTTTGTTTTTGTGGTCTTGCACATATCTTGTTTATTCCTAGGTATCTTCTCTCCTTTGGTCTTACTGTAAATAGGGCTTTTTCTTCCATTATATCTTTTAACTGGCTGTTGTTTTTATAAATGAAAGCTTTTTATTTCTGTGATGAATTTTATACCCAGTGACTTTATTCGTTTTAAGAGACTTTCAGTTGACTCTTTTAAGCTTTGCATTATCATCTACAAATACTAACTTAACTCTTCCTCCATTTTTAATGCCTATAAATTCTCTCACATCTGTTAAATAAATCTTCCCTATGTTTTTAAGTTCCTCTAGGACATTAATCATAGTAGTACATTTTATATACCTTTCAGAGCCCCTGTAAAATGCTCCTTATAGAATGGTTTATGACTAACCCCTATTATGGAAATGAAAACACAGAGTGCCTATTAAATTCTGAATCTGCTCAGTTTATTTATTTGTACCACTTTTGTCAATACCACCCACAGATGAAATTAAAACTAATTTTCTTCTAAAGAGAGATCAATTATATCCCTTTCTAGCATCTAATGCTTTCTTCCTCTCACAAATCTTTAACATGTCACATACTTTTTTCCTAACAAAACAGGCATGTTAACTTTCAAATTTTTTTCTTGGATTTATATATGAAAGTATAAGTCAAATTAAAGCTTTTAGTCATCAGGTTTGTTTAAATGTTCTTGGTGATAGTCATACATTGTCTCTAGCAGTTACCTTGAAATTATGTATGATTTCACTTAAAAACTACACACATATTAGGTACAACATGAGGGGGACAAATGACCAGTAAAGCTTAAAATGAAGTAGATCCAAACCAACCATTCAAATAGAAGATTAAATGCTACAAACTATACAAGAAAATAAGTCTTACTTTATAGTCAGGGATCTTATGTTAACATATCTCCAAATGACACCAGTTTCCTAGATAAGAAGGATAAGCCAGTCACATGTCCATCTTAATATTACAGAAAATCAGAAGTTCCACTTTGATAAAGCATGTGTCTCTTCCTCAGGCTATTTGCAAATGTAAAAATTCTAATCCCTAAATCAATCTTTCATAAGATGAAGCAAAAGCTAGAAATAAGATGAAAATTAAGTACAGACAAAAAGGGTAGCTCTTAAAACTGTCCAGCAAAATGGATAAAATTTGTAGAGTTCCCTTATAAGGACACAAGACACTATCCCAAGAGTAACTCTAAAGCTATTCTCAAATCTCATGATGAGGTTCTTTCAGTACTTCAATTGCCATTTCTTCCTTGGACCTTATCTTTCTTGGATTTTACATCGTCTGTGTGTATACCACACAGCTATTCTATGCTTTGTCTCCTTTCCCGTTCATTTCCTGTTTAATTCTCAGAGTGCCCCATCAGGCATTTGCAGAGAGGCTCTTTTCAGCATTTCTTGGCAAGTATGTATTTAACATGTCATAAACTTTCATTTGAGTTTATATTATAGTTTTAATGATTTGCTTTGAATCTCCCATCAGATGTACTAAATTAAATAACTGGCACATGCAATTTCAATTGCAAATAAAAAGCAAAAACAGCAAAATTATCTGGAAAAACCGAAGAAGCAAAAAACTTCACATATATTAAAAAATATTCCATCAGAGACTAAGGATTTTTGGACACTAAATTCTACTCAGTTTTTAAGTGTAGCAAATAATGGTGGTGAACAGCTCCAGTTCTCCAGTTCCAGGGTTTCCAAAAGATGACAGGCATCACCCTAATGAGCTCCAAAAAACCAGAACAGAGATGTAAGTGAATTCAAGGACAGCATTACTAAAAATTATGGCGTGTGAAAAATTAGAATTCTTCATACAAATACTAGGTAGCTGGAAGCTTCTGTATAATTTATAATTTACTGATTGTGGACAAAGCCTTTTTTTTTTCTTTTGGCCAACTCTGAAAGAGGGATTAGTGAACTTTAAATTAGTTAAATTAGTGACTAGAGGTCATAGAAACAATCCTAACTGTCCCTAATGATGTTTAAGCTGACTTTAAATAATGTCAGTAGAAGGCATTTTTATGCTGGAAACATCCCCAAATTTCTCCGTTTTATTAAATATAAGGTTTTGTTTTGTTTCAAGCAGTGCTTGGCTTAGAACAGCTGCTGCTGCTTCTTTTTTAAGCACCACTACAAATACCATGATGCTTTGATAATATGTTTTAAGTGGCTCTTTATGGATTCTTAACTTTTAATATTCTGAATCACAAATCTTATCCATTTTTATTTCTCTAATGAAATCTATCCAGATTCCTAGGATTCATTATCAATAAAAAAGGACAAATAAAAGACACCTGGCAGATTGGTGGTCTCAATCAACACTGAATTCTTAAGCTTTAGCTGTCAGTTCCATATTTAAGAAAATTACACCCAATTTCAATAATCTTATTCCTGTCAAACATTCCACAGATGAGAATTGCTTACACGTGGTGATTACTTTGCAAATAATTCTACATCCAGTTAACAACTTTTAACTTTTTTTTTTATTCGAGACGGAGTCTCACTCTGTTGCCCAGGCTGAAGTGCAGTGGCACTGTATTGGCTCACTGCAACCTCTGTCTCCAGATTCAAGCTGTTCTCCTGCCTCAGCCTCCCAAGTAGCTGGGATTACAGGCACCCACCACCATGGCCAGCTAAATTAAAAAAAAATTTTTTTTTAGAAGAGACAGGGTTTCACCATGTTTTCCAGGCTGACCTCTAACTCCTGACCTCAGGTGATCTACCTGCCTTAGCCTCCCAAAGCGCTAGAATTACAGATGTGAGCCACCACGCCCAGCCACTAGTTTTGTTTTGAGAGAGAGTCTCACTATGTTGTCCAGGCTGGAGTTCAGTGGTGTGACCTCAACTCATTGCATCCTCTAACTCCCAGGCTCAAGCAATTCTCCCATCTCAGCCTCCTGAGTAGCTGAGGCTACAGGCACACACCACACCTGGCTAATTTTTGTATATATATATTTTATAAATACAGGGTTTCACCATGTTGTCCACACTGGTCTTGAACTCCTGGGTTTAAAGGATCCATCCACCCACCTCAGTCTCCCCAAATGCTGAGATTACAGGCATGAGCCATGGCGCCTGGCTAGCTTTTAACATTTTTGATTGGAAAGGGCCAGCTTTAGTCTTGCTTGGCAGAGCAGAAAACCAAATGTTTAAGAATAAGAACTGTCAAATGTCAGCCTCAAGGCAACATACCAAAGATAAGTATTTAGTAAATTATTTATTAGCCTAGAACCTAGAACCTCAAATCTACCATCTCCTTCCTTTTACAATGCACTATCTGACCATCTTCAACAAAGTTCACCCAAAATTGTATCTTTCACATCAATAAATTTCTTATGCCATTACTATTGGCTAAAATCTTTTGATGGGGAGGAATTAACTCGTGTCACGTCCTCTAGCTTTTCCTTTACAGGACTTTTACATTTTGAAGAACTCACTAAATCACTACATTTACTCACCTTTTGTGAACTAATACAAATTTAAGTAAAGTTACTTGTCTATAACCAACTAATGGGATAGTTTAAAAAAGAATATATCACACAAATATTTGTGTGATATATATATACACACACATATATTTGTGTGTATATATATGTGTATATATATGTGTGTGTATACATATATACACACAAATTGTGTATATATGTGTATATATATGTGTGTGTATACATATATACACACAAATTGGCTGGTACACATATATGGTTTTGCTCTATTTTCTCCCCAGAAGGTCCAGGAGGACTAGATGATTTAACTTTATTATACTGTACTATCAAAAATATCCTTAAAAGACATTGAAAAGATGTTTAGAAAATTCATATTCATTTGGCTACCTTTCTGACCTATATCTTCAATTTCAGGTAGGATAAAAAGGACCCCACTCTCAAATTGGAGAGTGCATTTAGAATCATACAAACTATCCTACTACGACTCAGGAATGGATCGTGTTCTGGCTTACTGTGTGGTGACAATGTGACATCTGTCAAAGGCAAAGAAAACGATATGATTGCTTTATAAATTGTATTTTTTCTAGGTTAAAAAAATTACCACAAAACCAAACCAAACCAAACAAAAATGGCAGTTGTCTAAATAAGCAAAGAGCATCTTATTCACTGCTACTACAGAATTTGGAAGATCAATTTGGGTTAGAGGATCACTTAATTATCCCCTTGAAGCTAGAAAATAAGTTATTCAATTTTAATCTGGCTTGAAAATGTATTATTTGCAAGATTCAAAAACATTCTTTCCAGCTTTACCTCAAATTCACTGTCAGCTTCAACTACTGTCATTCTAATTACCTCACTCCAAAAGTTTGGCTGGTACATATCTGATCAAATACAGAATGTGAACATGTGTGCACGGGTGACCTTATATCACCAGATAAATTACTTATGTCTTGGACTATAGGCAACAGATACCACCTCCTCATCTTTAGGTTCCAACTATAAAGGAAGGCCTTTGGTTATCTGGTTCTCTCATGTATGTACACTAGGCACACAACAGTTTGTGCACTAGGCACCACTCAACAAATGAGTGAAACTGATCGAAGTCAGAAAAAGCTGAGTGTTTTAAAATTTTTAAAAGACAATACAGAAACAATTATTAAGCTCACATATGTGCTTAACCTGCCTTCCGAATTTTCATTTAAAGTCAAACATGAATAAATGTGTTCGTTCTGGGGCATGCACTTAACCTTGTCATAGCACACATATGCTAAGCTATAGCCTTGACAGTGCAGAGAAGCTCCTATAAGTTGTTGGACACTGAAATGCTCCCCAAGTAGGAAAATACACCAAGAGGATGAGCCCAACCCAGAGTTATATGTGTATTAAGGAGCTTGGACTTGCATGTTGCTCTTTCCCAACCCTATTTCCACAGAGGATAGCATTCAAGGGTTTGATTTTACTTTCCCAGATTGCTACAGTTTTTCTTTAAGCTTGAGGTATGATAAACTTCCATCTTAAAAGCCCGGTAGTTAACTTCTAGTTCCAGAACCATCACTGCTGATTTAACTTGCTTTAGAAAAGTATGACTGTAGGGTGGGCATGGTGGCTCATGACTGTAACCCTAGCACTGAGAGGCTAAGGCAGGAGGATTGCTTTAAAACTAGTTCAAAACCAGCCTGGGCAAAAGTGAGAGCGTCTCCAGAAAAAAAGCAAAAAAATTTAGCTAGGCGTGGTGGTGGTGTACACCTGTAATCCTAGCTATTAGGAAGTCTGAGGTGGGAGGATTGCTTAAGCCCAGGAGTTTGAGGCTGCAATGAGCTATGATCATGCTACTACATTCTAGTCTGTGTGACAAAGCAAGACCCTGTTTCAAAAATTAAGTTCTAGAAAAAGAAGTATGATTCTAGTTTGCCTTGGTAAGTTGGCCAGTTGAGGGTGGAACTTGATATAGGGTAGAAGTTCCATTCAGGGAATGGAAAATTTACAAAAGCCAAATATAAATGTAAAACTGTAAAGACACAGACCAAACTGTTAACAATGGTTACCTCTAAAAAGGGATGCGGGATGGTAAGAGAAGGGAGATCTAAAAAGGGACTTTTGTTTTTACTCTATATTAAAAGCACAGATCAAACACAAGTTTGAATTTTTGGTAGCATCATGCCTGTGTTACGGGAGTTACTGTCAGAGTTATATAAAGACATTTTAGTTTATCTTGTACTTTTCCCCATCAACTATACCTTCCCTTCTTCCCTCCAATAAAAATGTATTGAGTAAAAAATCTGCTAAAGTTAAGTCCTAGATTTTATATACTAATCAGTCAGTCATAAGCCAAAAGTAATGAACTTCAAATGAATTGTAAGATGCCTTCTAGTTTCCTGATTCACATGCTTAAAGCAGACCCTGATTCTAAGCACTGGCTTGCACTTAATTCTATGATACTGACTGGGCATGGTGGCTCATATCCGTAATCTCAGCACTTTGGGAGGTTGAAGTGTGAAGACTGGTTGAGACCAGGAGTTCAAGACCAGTCTGGGCAACATAGCAAGACCCCCAATCTCTACTAAAAATAAAAAATAAAAAAATAGCCAGGCGTGGTGGCTCACACACGTAGTTCCAGCTACTCAGAAGGCTGAGGCAAGAGGACTGCTTGAGTCCAGGCATTCAAGGATGCAGTGATCATTGAGCCATGGCATTCAGCCTGGGTGACAGAGCAAGACACTGTCTCAAAAAAATAAATAAATATAAAAAATAAATAAGCTCGAATACGAATGAAATCTACCTAACCAAACAGATTCCTTTTCAGGTTTCATGGAGTCAGAGGTTACTTAAAAAAAAAAAGGCAAGACACTCTATAGAGATGTGGGAGGAAATGAAAAAGTCTGTATTTACCAAGGAGCTCCTAGACACATTGGCAAGAGAAAAGGCAAATGGCAAAACATATGCCAAGACACAATTTATGTGAAAATCTGAAACCCACATGTATTTCTATATGGAAACATGTTTATCAATACATAGCAAAAAGGTATTTGAGGAGTATATTAGAGACCAATAGTTACTACCATTTGGGATCACTACCAAAGGGCACTTTGACAGTATATGTTTTTTAATCTTTTCCTAGAACATCTCTTTCATAATTAAATACAAAATGAGGAACTTTTACATTTCTAGGAAGTACTACATATGAGTTCCTTAAAATAGCTTGCTACTAGAGCTAGTTTAGCAAATACCACCACTTTCTTTTAGCATTATCATACTCTATCCTCGCTATCTCTCACCTTTCTCCATTGCTCTACACGTTCAAATTTAAGGAAATCATCTTAGCTTTTTCTTAAGTACTTGATATTGAAGAGATGATACAGTTGCCAGGAAGTATCAAAATCAAGAGTGAGAATTATGGTGGGATTAAAGACCACTGAAGTAGGCAACCCCACCTCTTGACTTGTGGCTTTAATGTGATGCATTTGAAAATACATGCAGACTTCTAAACAGAGTAAGGTGTTTTAAGAGTAAGAGTCCTAACTGGGTATGTATGCTGTGTAACATTAACTCACCATGTTTACTCATCTATTGAAGAGAAAATGTTGCAGTAGAAAGGTTAGCACGCAAAAGCAGTTTTCCAGAAAAGCAAAAATGTATAAATCCTAGATAGCACAAGCACTGCTAAAGGTCTATCAAATAAAGTGGTATTTATTTAGAAGAGAAGCATTTTTGCTTGAAATTGAAAACTCTCTTCGGAGTATTTCTAAATTTTTTCCATTACATGACACTATTAAAATATTAAAACTAGGAAAATTTTGCTCAAAATTGCAACTTGTTTCTTGAAAAGGTAAAGGCCATCAAAGTCAGACCTATGTGTAGCATGAATTTTGGTCCAGAACACCGATTACTCTGTTATAGTCTATTACAGATAGCAGAACAGCAACATACTAAAATCAATGCAAATGATGAAATCAAGTAGATGCAGTTCAGTGAATCCCAGCTTTTAACTATTAAAGCCTAGGTAATGTATTTTTTAACTTGGTAGTTAGGGATCTACTCAGTCTTTGTATCTTTTGACATTATTGTGAGGCTCCTGCTGGTCACTACTATCTACATCCTTTCCTAGAAAATCTCAACATCTTAAATGGTCACAAATTAAGTATTCCCTCTTTGTCACACTGTATCTACAGAGAAAACTGAAAACTCTACAATGGCAAACAAGCCAAAAGATGAATTCTAAAAGTTAAAGGCACAGATCAAACTTCTTTTAGAGATAATGTAAGCGGTAATTATAAAAGTAAACTATATTATCTGAAGAATATGGATGATCAATGATCTAGAATCCTGGTAGCACTTACAATCTAGAACACTGCAAAGTATATAATAAAAGAAATAAACAATATCACGGTCCATTTTAAAAATGTTCTTAATATTTGGCATAATGCAGTTTGCCTTAATTAGAAACTTTGATAAAAGTAATGTACTTTTCAAAGTGATTTTAAAAATTGTCATGTTGTCATTTTTTATTTACTTGACTTCCATTCTATTCCTCCCTATGTTCCTTCTCTATTTTTCCAATTTTATCTTTTATTACTAAAAATCTAAAAGTGAAGTATTACTCTTTTTCCTTACTTTAATAACATATGGCTACTATTTAAAAAAAAGATTTCAATGTAGTAACAGCCATAGCTTTAGGGGATTCTTAGGCAACACCCCAGACAAAACAAATTTGAACACTTATATTTCACAATAACATAATGCTTTTTTCTTTCATATTACTGCTTACCCCAAAAGCATGACAATATACATTTTTAAAAACAATCTTCCCCTGTAATTACAATGAAAAACAAGAAGCAGGATACCCATCTTCAGTACAGAAGCAATGTATACTTTTAACATAATATTCAGGTTTTTAAAATCACCTATCTTAAACCAATTTTTAATTATATAAGTTAACTGTATGTGCTTACTAGTTCAAAAAACACTGGCTCAACTTACCTACTACTTTTAATATACAACGTGATAACTCATGTCTTCCTCCTAGTAGCACAATTATCAGAACAGGAATGCAAAAGATGTATTAGAGAGATGAAGTGTCAAAAAAATATCCTCAGCCTTGGTTTATCATCTCTTTGTCTTTGCTTTGTATATATAAGTTGATTGGTCCTCTTTCATTAGCCTATTCCTACCCAAAGACCTTTTGGGTTTTAAAGTGACATCAGCCATACCATGTTGTCTATTGTTGCTATTGAATTAGCCTGATTTACAGGCCCCCACTAAACAGGATGAAATACGTGAGGTTAAGAAAGATAACCCAGAAACCAAAGGATAAAAATGAAAAACAAAATATGGAGAATATTTATACCCTATTAATAATGATCTGGCAATTCTGGAGCAGACGTTCCTACCTAGCTATTATATCATTAAATTAGGTTGAAAAGCTGAAGTGTAGCTCTCCAATTATCAGGCTTTAGAACGTTTTTTAAAATAAAGCTCAATTTAATCTCTAACTAGTTTTTGTGTCTTCTAGAGATGGAGGTTTCAGTGTTATCTAGGCTGGATTTGAAATCCTAGGCTCAAGTGACCCTCTTGCCTCAGTCTCCCAAGTAGCTGGGCCTACAGGTGCATGCCTCTGTGCCCAGCTACTGTAGTTTTTATAACATATTTCACTGCAGTGAGAAAAGCTTATTTCCTATCTACATCTACAACATAAGAATGGAAAAGCTTTCTTTACTCTGTCTGAAAGAGCCAGGAGGGCAAAAACAAAGTATCCTGTGATACTCACGATTCTTGTTGCCTTCCCCCACCCCCACATAAATACTAACGTCACAGGAAACCAACAGACTACCGAGTACAATTACCCCATAAAAGAAGACAATTTCAGCTTATCTCCCTGACTCTTCCCACCCCAACTTCCTCAAAAACACTTAACAGAAAGGTCTGTGTTGAGTTTAGCAAGGACAATAATTAAAGAAGGTAAAGTGAAGGTTCACAAAACGCCTTCTAGTTAAAAGTTAAAATTCTAACATCATAACATCAGGGTGTCAGTTCATTCCACTTTTAACCCATTTGGGAAGGTTTAAGTTATTAACTTAAAAACATGGCAGTATTTCTTTTGTAACTATAATCTCTTTATAGCCTCTTAATTGCTCATGCTAACAGCTTTATTACACACTACTGCTTCTTAAAAGAAGTAAATCCAGGGACCATTGCATTTTATCTTAGACATAACATTTACTAGTTTTCCAAGCATGACAGAAATGAAAAAATATATATATTAGAACAAGAACAATTTATGTTAATTTCCACAATCTGTGTTCCTTCTGTGAGCAGTGCCTGATTCTACTAAAATTAACACATGTAAGTTCAGTTTTAGGCTTAAGAAAAAAAATCTAATGAGGGACTAATTTATAAAGTATACACAAATATAATTCTTTAATAAATCTTTCCAGTGTTCACTGTAACTGTATTACATGTCATGTTTCCATCCATAGAAACTCAGGATAGTTCTTATAAAATGAAACAGAACATTCTGTGTTCATCTCTGGCAAGCAATGAACAAACAGAACTTGCTCACAAAGGATCTAAAAGTGCTGCCTCAGGAACATAAACTACATGCTATATGAATGAGTCTTGGTGACTGGCTACTATCTGGGATCTCTTCCTCCTGCTCATACCACTGAAACCATCTCATATAAAGCCTATGAGAAAACTAAAGCTATTGCAGAAGTGAAATTCGACATAAGCCACCCAAATTCTTCCAAGGTAACTATTCAAAAGCAGAATCAGCAGAAGTCATCTTTTCTATAAAAACAACAAAAAACCAAAAGGCAAATGCTACTGCTCAACCATCAGATGAACTCACAGAGGCAAAAATATATGACAACAGCAATAATTCAAGTAAAGTATGTATAAAAATTTAAACAAGCCATGTTCAAGTTAAGACAGAAGTGAAGGGGAGCTATGATCTTTAGAGTCAAAAAAGCTTAGGCATTATCACCAAATGTTAATTCACTTTACAGTCATCAATGAGACTATTGTACATATTTTTGCACCTTGCGCTTGTAAAAGCAGATAAAATATTTAATATGTAATTTACAATGTATTTTACCAGCTCAGCATACAGGATGTATACAGATTATATCAAAGTAGTAGACAGTTAGGGGCCTGTGCAAACCCTGCAAAAATAGTACTTCAGATATTTGCTAATTAAAAACAAAAACAGAAACATAAACAGTTTGCTGTTTAGAAGTGATACAATTCAAACTACCACAAAATACAAAGGGCTGCAAAAATGTAACCATTCCAACAACATATATAAGTTATTAAATAAAGATTTGATTTGAAAGAATATAAATGAAGCCTTTAAGTAGGTCTTTTCTACATGCATAATATTCCTCATTAAAGAAAAAAATATGTAAAAAGGCCATTGGTAATTGCTTTGTTAACATTTGTAGAAAATGCCAATTCTCTGGTCACAAACTCCACTAAGTTTAGCACTTAAGGTCTCTGCAGTGTTATAAACGTAATTTAAAATACTGTTAATTCTATAATTCCATTGGTAAAATAATGTGACTTGGAATATGGCAGTCTTCATGTTGAGGGCAATGATCCACAGTTTTATTCTGTCTTTTAATTTCTTAGGCGTGAACAGTTATCCAGAAGAACAGCACCCTCCACCACTGGTCTGGGCTTGAGGTTCATCATCAATAATCTGTACACCTCGCCTTGCAGTTCCTGGTTGACTAGAGCCATTGCCTTTTGCTCTCTCATCCACTTGTGCTGTTTCTATCATCCCTAAGAGAGAGAGAAAGCAAACATGATTAGGACCACAATCTGTGTTTTCTCTTTCTAAAATTTCAGTTAACACTATGATAGCTATTTCTGACTTTTGACCAACAAATAAACCAAATATAATGAACACTGTGTCAGCTCACTAAAATAGCTTCACCTGCATGTTTTAAAAAACAGTGTCAAAAACTAGTATCGAGTAGTAAGCTTATTTATCCAATGGTATAATGGCCACAGTGACATCAATAAACAAAAAACTTTTTTTTTGCTCTGAACAAATGTCTGTGTACAAGTATAATCCTTAAGATTTTCCAAGTGTTCTTAGAAATATGTCAAAGAAATTCAAGTTGCTCCAAGTAATATTTAGGGTGCAGGATTTATTCTTCAACCAGAAATGTAATACTTTTAAGTAAATCTTTTTTTTTTCAGTTTTTAGAGACAGGGTCTTACTTTATGCCCAGGCTGGATGTGCAGCGGTGTGATCATCGCTCACTGCAGTCTCTAACTCTTGGGTTCAAGTGATCCTCCTTCCTCAGTCTCCTGATTAGCTGGAATTACAGGTATGCACCACCATGCCTGGCTGATTTTTTTTTTTTTTTTTTTGGTAGAGATGGGGGTCTCACTATGTTGCACAGGCTGGTCTCAAACTCCTGGGCTCAAGCAATCCTACTGCCTTGGCCTCACAAAGCACTGGGCTTATAGATGCAAGCCACTGTCCCCAACCACGGTGATATTTGAAGAACAATAGAGTTTAAGATGAAGGAACTTTGAAGAACACAGCTGGAAGACTCACACTATCTGATTTCAAGATAAAGTCACACTAATTAAAACAGTGAGATGATGATAGGAGAAATACAGAGATCAATGGAACAAAAAAAACAGAGTCCAGAAATAGACCCCCGTAGATATGGTCTCTTGATTTTTGACATGTTTGTCAAGATTACTAAACGAAGCAAGAATAGTATTTTCAAGAAACAGCACTATTAAGAGAACTGGATATCTACAGTTAAAAAAAAAAACAAAAACACCCATACCTTAACACCTTATGCAAAAAACCAATGAAAAACGAATTATATAGTTAAATGTAAAATGTGAAACAAAATGTCTAGAAGAAAACACAGGAGAAAAATCTTTATAGGAGAAAACTTTTGTGACTTTGGCTTACACAGAGTTCTCACGTAGGACACAAAACATGAATCATAAAAGAAAAACAGATAAACTGGACCTCACTGAAACTTAAAACAGCTCTTTAAGACACACAGTTAAGAAAAATGGGAATACAAGACACAGACTGGGACAAAATATTTTCAAAACACAAATTTGACAAGATGAAAGAAGAAAAGAGGGTCCTCAAAACAGTAAGGGTTCTTAAATTTGGGTTTAGAGACTGCTCTTGATCAATGGTTTTCAAGTTGAGGTATGTAGGACAATTCACCAAGATGAAATAAGAAAACATTACAAATTCTATATGTACTTATTTTTCTCAACTTTTCAAAATTTCTATTTTTAGGTATTTTTTAAATGTACATATTAGTACTTGTACATGTTATATAATTTCTAAATAAACATATGTGGAACATGCAAAAATTGTTTTGAAGACATGACATTTAAAACATTTGGAAGCCACTGAACCAGTGCATTGCAGGATGGACAGACAGATGGATGAATGGACAGATGGAAGGAAAGAAGGAAGGGAGGGAGGGAGTTTATCCTGAGGACTAGCATCACTACCACTTGGGTGCTTGTAGAAATGAGGACCTCAATCTACCCTAGACCTATTAAATCAAAATATGCATTTGGTTCCCAAGTGGTTATTTACCGCATTGGTTCTTATATTTTACTGTTAGTTGGAATCATATGAAGAGTTTATTAAAACACAGATTCTGGGCACCACCCATAGAAATTCTGATTCGGTAGGCTTGGAGAGCCCAAGAATTTGCATTTCTGACACATTCTCAAGTGATATTGATGCTGCTGATCAGGGATATCAGTTAGATAATCACTATTCTAGAAGAATTATGAATGACTTGAGGGTTTCATAAAACTAATTTATTCCAAAGTATGTGAGTATATGTGTACACACACACACACACACACACACCAATATTCTCTTATAGAGAGAAAACCATGATCAAATTCTCAAGGGTCTAAGGTCCATAAACTCAGATATGCATTATATAGGTAATATGAGAAAAGGGGTTATTTTCCTTTTTCTTTAAAACTATAAACTTTTTAATACGGAAACTTTCAAACATAAAGTATTAATACAGCATGATGAAAATCCATCACCCAATTTCATTCATAACCCTAAGCCTCCCTACTATTATTTTGAACCGAATCTCAGACCTATAATTTTATTCCTTAATGTGTCTTTAAAAGATAAAAACTCCTTTTATAAAGCATAACCACAATACCATAATCACACCTAAAAATTAATAATACCTTAATATCATCAAATATCTTATTTCACATTCTTGTTCATTAGTTTGACAAATCAGTGTCCAAATAAGGTCCATTCACTGCAACAGGTTGTTATAGATCTTAAATATGTTTTAAAAAGTAAATTCCCCTTCCACTTTTAATAGTTATGCCTGTATATTTGGCCCATACTATACATATGATTTCTTAACCATAATTACTGCTTGAAATAGGGCTAAAGTAGGTATTTAAGCTTTAAAAAAGTTACAGCACTTTAGAAATTCTACCAATAGTCAATAGTTTAAAAAGAACCAATTCTTCAAAAAGTAACACTGGTATAAAACACATAACATTATTTTTTAAAAAGTAAAAAATAAAAACCATTCCTAAACAAACTAAATCTGAATATACTTACTTTTACAAAGGTCAAGAAAGAGTTCCTCAATTCCTTTGTTCTGTTTGGCTGAAGTATGATAATGTTTTGCTCCCACAGATTCTGCATACCTTAAAAAAAAGTAACATCAGTGATTGATGTAAAATATTGTTCATGATTTTGTCTTAACTGCTTTTTGAAACTTTTTATAGTAATAGTTTTAGTGACATTAATTTGCTCAAGTTTAGTGAAATTAAGTTTATATAGCTATTTCACTTCCCTATACATTAAACCAAATTTTAACTAACCCAAATATAACAAGACTTGAAATTTTTATAGATTAATCTGGAACTCAAATACTTTAAAAGTTTTTGTGACTTACTCTTTGATCATAATAGTTTTGTTTTATATCAGAGGTATTTTTTACTGAAGTCAAAAAGGGAAGTAAGAGCAGAATATTTTTATTGCCACAAGTCCAGAAATTACCATGTAAACATGCTTCACTGAATCTAATACCTCAATGTATGTTAAGAGATTTGAATAATACCTAAATAGTAAAGCAAAATGTACAAAGAGGAAGACTTCTACTGGGGAGTAATGGGGAACTGGAGGGTCACAGTACTTACGATTCTGCTTCTTGAATGGAAACATGTCTCTCCTTTTCCAAGTCTATTTTATTACCTATTTTGAAAAAAGTTAATATTTATCTTTATGCTGATTAATTTCTATAACAAAATTAAGCCAATTCTAAATATAAAATTGCCATTTTAACTACCAGCAAAAATACTACAAATTCCCACCGGACTTTTAAATGTTTTGAAATTATCAAGTTAAGCCCTGTGATCTGAGGGCTGATCATACCTCATCTTCCTTCAAATGGCTCAATTTATACCTTTCCTGAATCTGCAGCCTCTGACAGAGATGACTATGATTCTTAGCCAAGTATAAATGATCAAAAGTAAGGGCAAAATTTTCTACAGTTCCCATTAACTTAGAGCCAGTCAATATAAAGTATTGCTATCTTAGTGTTTACTAAAATACATTAGGCTAGCCTCTTGGATCCTACAAGTATTTTGGTTTCTTGCATAATATAAGCTGGTTAAAGTAAGAATTAAACTGTACAGATGTTTAACTACTCCACAATCATAAGGGAAAAAACTGTATTATTTAAAAAACAATTTTAGTGAGTTATTAGAACTTAGTATATGTACATCATGCAGATTTAAAATTATTATAAATAAGGTTAGCTCTCCTTAAACAATGGAACCAAGATGAATGCTTTTTAAAAAAGCCACCCAAACAAAAATGAAGAAACTGCAAAAGACTGATTCCCTGAAGTTAAGATGAGTCGGCTGGACACAGAGTGCTAAAAGTAATAAAAACAGTAGATAATAGGGAAAAATACCCTACAAAGGAGACTTCAAAAAAATATTTTTATTCTTCGATTATGACTTTTAGGGAGAAAAGAGAAATCTTACAAATAAGGTTACTTTTTTTTGTGTGGAACCATATAGATTCTAGGAGACAATTTCAGATAAGGCATTGAAATAAGCATCCAATAAAAGGTACAATGTTTAGCACTGAGGTGGGTAAGTCCAAAGGTTCTGTATACTGAGGACCTCAAATAATCTGAGAACTTAGTTGCTGGCAACTCCAAGAAACTATTTGCCACCATAGCATAAGAATGAGAGAGACAGAAGTAGACAATAATAAAGCTCAGTGGATACCAACAAATTCAGTAATAAACTCTTCCTTCTTTGAGCTGCTATCTACCATAGCAAGAAATTTCGTATTAGTTCTAAGTTGCTACAATATATCTGTCATTGAAAATTTTAATTTGCTAAATATCATGGTCAATGACAGTAACCAGAGTTGCCAAGTAGTTTTATTCTGCAAGGAAGGCAAAAAGCACCACCTGGTGGCCAGTGGCTCCAGCAAACAGGAACAAGATTCTGCCTCATAAAGGTAAAATAAGATAGCTTCCTACTAAACACAGCAATATTAATTTTGTTCCAATTGCCTCAAACCCTATGCAATTATTTTTCTAGGTCTTTAATGCCTCATTTTCCAAATTCCATCAATTTCATCAGTACCTATAAAAAGAATGAAGACAGGAAAAATAGACAATCACTTTACTGCTTCAAATGAATATTTAGGAGAAATTATTCAGACACTGCTTTATTATTTAATAATATTTTAAATGACTAATTGTAATAAATCAGGCCATTAATAAAATAGCTATCTTAATAACCTATTATTTTAAAACATTTTAAATTTACCTATTATTTCTTTGAATAATCAGTGTTCACAATGGATTGATAGCACAGAATACACTGCAGAAAACCAACTTGCTAGTGACTGACCTCTTTCCAAAGCTGAAAACCCTTTTTGGTTTCTATATTTTTTCAAAAGTAAGACAGCTAAGGAGTAAGGCTTTGAGACTCATATCTGCTTCAATACAACTGTGCAGCTATGTAAGAAACTTTCTGATAGGCTTAAAACACCTGAAAACAAGGACAATAACCAAAGTAAGCACCTACTTAAAAGTATAGTGCTATAAAGAATGAAAAAATAAATAAATAAACAGGCTGAGACTACTGGAAAGGGAGGGAAAAAGCTACCCTCTAAGTTAAGCAGAGCAAAACTTCATCTTCCTTAAAAATACTTATCTGTTAAGAACCTAGAAGGGATATGCCCACTGCTAAGGGCAAATGGTCTGATAATGATAAAGAACTAGCATCATATTATGCTTAGACTGGATGGTTGCAGGGCATAGTGGAAAGAAGCTTTCAAAAAACTTTTAAATGTAATAAAACTTGTTTTTAAGTCCTTGCTTACTCCATAATTGTAATTTCTTTTTCTTTTGCTTTTTTCTGAGACAGGTTCTTGCTCTGTCACTCAGGCTGGAGTGCAGTGGTGTGAACACGGCTCTCTGTAGCCTCCACCTCCTGGGCTTAAACCATCCTCCTGTCTCAGTCCCCTGAGCAGCTGGGACTACAGGTACGTGCCACCACACCTGGCTAATTTTTTGTATTTTTTTAATCTTTTGTAGAGATGAGGTTTTGCCATGTTGCCCAGGTTGGTCTCAAACTCCTGAACTTAAGCAATCTGCCCACCTTGGCTTCCCAAAGTGCTGGGATTAAAAATGAGAGTCACCACGCCTGGCTATAACTGTAATGTTTTGGGCAAATTAGTTAATCTTACTTTGTGCACGTGTTGCTAACAAACCATGAAGGGTTGATGTAAAAATAAGATGTTTGTAAAAGGCCCAGCATATAGTACATGCTCAATAAAGAACAGTTATTAATATTAATGACATTCATCACAATGAATAATCAAATGGAAAATCAATATTGTTATTGAGAATTAATGTCCACTTTTATTTTTTTATTTTTTAGATGGAGACTTGATCTCTTGCCCAGGCTGAAATGCCATGATGTGATCTTGGCTTACTGCAACCTCCACCTCCCAGGTTCAAGTGATTGTCCTGGCCTTAGCATCCTGAGTAGTGGGGACTACAGGCATGCCCCACCACGCCTGGCCATTTTTTTTGGATTTTAGAGACAGTTTCACCATGGTGGTCACGTTGGTCTCAAAATCCTGGCCTTAAATGATCCGCCTGCCTCAGCCTCCCAAAGTGCTGGGATAACAGGCATGAGCCACTGTGCTCAGCTGGTAACACACTTTCTACCACCATCTCTACTGGCTTCATCTAACTAACTTAGTTTTTTCAACATTTGTGCTATGAAATTTTCCCTTATCTCCCCCTTGTGACCCAAATCTAGTTGGTTTGCTTTTGGGCTCTCATAGCACTCCACTCTGCATTTTCCTTTCATAGCATTTATTACAATGTATTATAGTAGCTTGTTTTCCTCTCTCTTTTTACACAAGAAACTCTGGGAGGACAAGAACCATATCTATTTTGTTTACTTATTCACTACACTATTCCCAAAGCCTGGCACATAGTAAGAAATGAAGTGTTTATTAAGTATTTTAAGGATATGGGCTTGAAGAAGCAGGCAGATCTAAGTTAAAATCCCAGGTCTACTTCTAACAAGCTATAAGACTGGGAAGTTTCAAGCTCTCTAAGCACATTTTGTTCATATGTAAAATGAAATGGTCTTCCTGCAGCATTGTCAGGAGGTTTAAATGAAATAAAAAATGTGTAGTACTTAAAGCAGGGCCTGGCACTCAATAAATGGTGACTATGATTAATAATAAGTATTTGTTCAAGAAATACACAAATGTTAAGGATAGACCATATGCAGAATACTATTAACCATAGCCAAGGGTGCCTATCAATGGATTAATGACAACCTAGAGGGAAAAGCCTCTGCTATTGAAACATGGGGTTCTGTTTTTTTTTTTTTTTTTTTTTTTGAGACAGACGTTCGCTCTTGTTACCCAGGCTGGAGTGCAATGGCGCAATCTCGGCTCACTACAACCTCTACCTCCTGGGTTCAGGCAATTCTCCTGCCTCAGCCTCCTGAGTAGCTGGGATTATAGGCACGTGCCACCATGCCCAGCTAATTTTTTTTTGTAGTTTTAGTAGAGATGGGGTTTCACCATGTTGACCAGGATGGTCTCAATCTCTTGACCTCGTGGATCCACCGACCTTGGCCTCCCAAAGTGCTGGGATTACAGGCATGAGCCACTGTGCCCAGTCGAAACATGGGGTTCTCTACTACTGGTTAGCACATGAGTATCAGTGGCTTAGATATGGACTTAGGAGGTTAAGGATTTAATTTACACATGAAAATGCTAGTAGATTGTGTATCAAACATAAAGATTCAAAAACACGACGAGCTGAAATTTCTACTTAGCTTTAAATAATTACATGAGAACAAGCTGGAAAAAACCTGACTGAATAGCAATACTTATTTTGGATAACTATAATCTATGTAAGAGATTAGTTGACATGTCTGCTAAAAAGTTTAAGCAATCTCAGGCAATCCGGATAGAAGGCCAGTGTGAGGAGAGAGACAGGACCTGTAAGTACATACTGACTCAACAACATTTGGATTCTATCATTTATCTCCAAGTGTGGGAGACATACTGATAATAGTGAAATAAACCTAGGAGACAAAATGAGCAGGATAATCAGAATGTCTAGAATGTAGGCCACAGAAAAAACAGCTGAAGATCTAGAGAACTGAAGACTTATAGTAAACTATTTAAGTAGTCTTCAAATGCTTTAAGAGTTATCTTATGTAAAGAATAAATTCTTGTCAAATGTCTATCTCTATGCCAAGTATTTTTCAAATCATTATATAATCATCATAATCCTGAGAGGTAATATTATTATTTCAAAGTTAACTAATAAAACAGAAGAGACAATAAACACTGAAATACTACTACAGATAATAAAAATCAAGTGGGAAAAATAATGCAAATGTTCATCAATAGCAAAATGGATAAACTGTGGAGTTTTCTTAAAGTATTAGACAGCAAACATCATAAAATGAACTACAACTATATACACCATAGAGAAATCTTAGAAACGTAATGTGAAGCCAAAAAAAGAGTTAATATTATATGACTGCATTTACATAAAATTCAAAATGAAAATAATTCAGGATAGTGATGAGGGGTAGGGAATGGTGAAGGAAAACAACTCTTGAGTGTTGGGATGAAAAAGCAACATAACTCAGAGTCCTTAGGTACTGCTTACACTGTGAGATTTTCATTTTGTGAAAATTATGTTATTGAAGATTTGTATAATTTTCTGTACATACAATAAAAAGTTCACTTTAAAAATTAGTTAGGTTAAAGGTTACAGGGATTATGATTTCAGCTAAATGTGAAGAAAAGTTCATTTCTTGCACTGTGTCAGAAAAAATAAGTTGCTCTCTAACACCAGTGTGTATGTACACTAAATCAGAATTAACAGCACACAATGCCTGGTACAAAAAAGCCACTCAAAAATATTTGTTGAAGGAAGAAAGGTGGGGTGAAAAAAGGGAATTAATTCTTAGCTCCATCCATAGAGATTCTGATGTAGTGTATCTGTAATGAGGCCCAAGAAACTTTTTTTAAATCTCTAAGTTATCCTAATAAGTTTGGGAAAATTGGTAACTAAGCTCAGAATTTTTTTTTAATGGGAGACTGGAGTTTTACTGGAGCTCAAATCAGAAGAAAGTGAGAGCTTTTTATACTTCACACTAATCATTAATAAACATTATATAATACTAAATGGAGTATCTGACCCTACTTGCGTCAGTAGGCTACCAGATCCAATATTCCTGAGACTTCTCATAATATAAATATTAAAAATATACACTTTATATATTAACATTTTTAAGGAAAGCAATTCAATATATAGCAACCACTCCCTCCGATGCTCCAGTAAAAGTATCTTCCCTGAGGTTCAATTTAATGTTGTGCCTTCAACTTTTATACAGGGGCCACATAAAAGGTACTTTGTTGAACATTAAAAATATATATATATATATACTTTAAATAAACTATTCATGAGTTTATTTAACTTAGGTGGTTTTTCTTTTTAATGTTACTTTGTGACCTTGGACAAGTAACAAGCTCTTGGGGTTTCCTTGACTTCATAGTCTATGTTAGTAATTTCTTTCTATTTTCAGAGAGATGATCAGAATCCCAAAATATTAAATCTTCAGTCATTCATCTACTGTGGCCACTTCCACTCCTAGTAAGTCCATATACCACACAAAGCTACCCAAAACTCAGTAATGATTAGCTGTAGCTTTAGCTCCAAACCTCCAAGTAGCCTACTACTTTATAGTGTTCCAGTCTGAAATATTCCTGCCTAGCCTAACATCTAGCATCTAGACCATAATGCAGGGGAAATCAACTCCTTGCTCTTTTTCCCAAGATTTGCCCCTGATCTGGGACTATAAAGCTACCAATCTAATGGTGACATGAGATAAGAAATGTAAACTCAAGTTCAAAAAAAATTCTTAAGGCTAAAAGCAGCATTTCCCCACAATGACTATTCCGTTCTTTCATATCCCCAAATACTACCTTTGTCTTCCACTAAAATGATCCTATCCTGGCTTCTCCTGCATTGTTCTTATCATCAGGTATGCAGAAATAAAGAGAGAAAACAGCCTGAGGCTATACATCATAAGGATTAGTAACATAAGAGTCAGAATGACTTCATTTCAAATCTGATCCCTGAAAGCTGCCTGACACTGGGCAAGTTATTATCTCCAGGACTCAGCCTCCTCTATAAAACCTTAATAGGATTATAAGGATTAGATGAGATAATGTCTGTGAGTGCACAGCACACTGTGAACTCAAAAACCTGTGCTGTGCACTCACTATTCACTTTTATTGTTCAATAATTAATTGTGATATCATAGAAATAATTATCTGGCTGGGTGTGGTGGCTCAAGCCTGTAATCCCAGCACTTTGGGAGGCCAAGGTGGGTGGATCATCTGAGGTCAGGAGTTTGAGACCAGCCTGGCCAACATGGTGAAACCCCGACTCTATTAAAAAAAAACAAAGAAGAAGAAATAATAATCTAAAGAAAAAGGAAGCAAAGAGCAATTCCAGAAGTCCAAAGGTGAATTTGTAGAGTTCCTTTATACAATTAGGAATATTCCTCCGCCCTGGGATCACAATCTACTTGTATCCTTGCGGTCAAATTTGCCCATTACTCAAAAATGTGTAGTTAAATGTGTAGAATAAGAAGACTGGCTTAAGCCATTTCCTAAATTTTATTTTAAAGTAGTTACAAATCTTTTTTTCCTAAGCAAAATTGTACAGTAAAAAAGTAAAGGTCAAATTGAAGCAAGGCTAGGAAATCTGAAGCTCCAAGTGTTTAGTTTACAATTTGCTCCCCAAGGCATTCCTTAGAGTTTAAATCTCCTGGAAAACCATTTCTAAATCCTAAATTATTATTATTCTTTTTTTCTTTCCCTCTGAGATGGAGTCTCACTCCATCTCCCAGGCTGGAGTGCAACGGTGAGACCTTGGCTCACTGCACCCTCCGCTGCCTGGATTCAAGCAATTCTCCTGCCTCAGCCTCCAAGGGGCTGGGACTACAGGCATGCACCACCATGTCCGGCTAATTTTTTTTTTTTGTAGAGACAGGATTTCGCCATGTTTGCCAGGCCAGTCCCAAAGTCCTGACCTCAGGTGATCCACCTGCTTCGGCCTCCCAAGGTGCTGGGATTACAGGTGTGAACTACCACATCTGGCTAAATCCTAAATCATTCTAAAATATTTATATTGATATGTCACTCTTCTTCCTTTTTCATGTAACCTGAAAACAAAAATTACTTGTTTTTAATGAAACAGTAAGGAAACAAAGGAGTCTTTAAAAAAAAAAAAAAGAAGTAATGATGCTTACCAACTATACATAAACAGATTTCATTTCCCAACATTTTCCGTAATTCTTTGACCCAGTTTTTTACCTGTATATACAAAAGAGCACATATTAAAACAAATCCTGTTAGAATTACCACTATCACAACACCCAAAAAACTCAACACTGTCAAAATACCTCAGAATTTTGTTTAAGAGTCTAGTTAGTTATTACTAGAAATGATTCACTGAAGAATCATTTATTGCCAGGTTATATTGCAAACCATATATATGAACATACAATAGAAGGATATACAGAAGCAACTCTAACTACAAATTTGCATCAGCCTTCCACAGATCCAAGCATAGCTATTCACTAGAGCAAAAGCATATCAACACCAGCTTCTGATAATAGATACTTTACAATATAGGTAACAGTGTCACTTTAGACTTAGGAACACATGGGTTTAAAATGGTCTTTTATACACTAATTAATTCCTAAATAGAGGGCATAGGAGCTTCAATGTCACACACTCAAAGACAAAAAAAAAGTATATATGCACCAAAAAAAGTAAGAGTGCTAAAATAATTTCATCATTCGGTGTATGACAGGGTTTTGCAACCTCGGCAATACTAACATTTTAGTACAGATGATTCTTTGTTGTGGAACACTGTCCTATGCAATGTATGATATTTAGCAGCATCCCTGACTTCCTACCCACTTCTAGTTGCATCCTCCAGTTGTGACAACCAAGGATGTCTCCAGGCATTGTCATCCTCTGGTAGATAAACAATGATATACAATAACTGCAGTTACGAAATGATTCTCCAATATGAATGAAGCCTAGCAGCAGGCACTGTTGGGAGTAAACTGGAATAAAGTAGATTAATCTTTTCAATTCACAATTTTAAATATGTTGATTATAATAACAGAATAAAAGGCAAACTTGGACACCTGCCTTCATTCTTTGCAATGAAATTTAATCTGGATATAAACAAACACACTGATCTTATATAATTTCCTGAAAAAATACACATATATCTAAAAATTCCAAAAATGACGTTAGATACGTGGTAACCACTTACTACACATCTGGTCTTACAGTGCACAAATATAACACTTCCACATTCCTATTCTCTGCAAGAATGCAGAGGAACTATCTTTAGCAAATCTAAAATCTTTATAAAAGCAAAAGTAATTATCATCACCAAGTCATCTTTATAACAGCACTAAACGAATTTTCTTAGTATAGCCCCACCCTTTTTGTTTCATTCACATATATGTATAAAGTTTTCAAAGCATTTAACTTCCACTCTTTATTGATTTTACATAAGAAAAATTTGACTGTACTGGCATAAAATGTACATCTTCATCACCTCAAAAGAAACACACCAGAATCCAATTATGTATTACTCTTTTCCATGTGCATACAGTATCACAACCTATTAATCTAACCAATTTTTTTAAAAAAAGCGTTAGTCATTTCCAATCAGATACCCCTCCAAAGGCACTCTATCTATTCCTTACCCCCATACATTTTTGGTAAGGTAGAGATGGTCACAAATTCTTTGTCAATCCTCCCATCAAGTGGTAGAGTCAAATTCCCCACCCTCTGAATTTGGGCTGGCCTTATAACTTGTCCTGACAAGAAAATGTGGCAGAAGTAATGCTGTGCCAGTCCCAGACTAAAGCCTTCAGAAGGCCTGGTAGCTTCTACTTTCAACTCTTGGGATCCAGTTGTCATATAAAAAAAAGCTTAAGCTAGAATACAGAATAATGAGAGAGCACATAGAGAGAATAAACTGGATGATAAGACACCAGATGTAGTGAAAGGCTGGATGGAGAACTAGGCCTTCTTGGATATTCCAGCCCCAGCCAAACTCCCCAGTTCAGTGCGCTGTATGAGTGACTCCAATGACATCAAAAACAGCAGTGGACTTGCCTGGTCAACCCACAGAATCATGAGAAATAATAAATCATTACTTTAAGCCAACAAATTTTGGGAGTTCAGCAATAGATAACTGGTCAATTTTCAACATAAATGACTATCTGCTCTTTTTCTTTTTTGAGATGGAGTCTCGCTCTGTCACCCAGGTTGGAGTGCAGTGGCGCAATCTTGGCTCACTGCAAGCTCTGCCTCTTGGGTTTAAGCGATTCTCCTGCCTCAACCTCCTGAGTAGCTGGGATTACAAGGCATGTGCCACCAGGCCCAGCTAATTTTTTTGTATTTTTAGTAGAGATGGGTTTCACCATGTGATCTGGGCTGGTCTCAAACTCCTGACCTCAAGTAATCTGTCTTCCTCAACCTCTGGAAGTGCTGGGATTACAGGCGTAAGCCATTGCACCTGGCCTCAATCTTCCCTTAATAAAATATTTAAACTATTTCATGCAAAAAGCTAGAAGGGGATAACAAACAGCACCACCAAAATAACTTTTAAAAATTATTACATCTGCAAGGTACCTATCATTTCATTTTCTACTTTTTGGACTAAGTTTTTCCATACATCATTAATAACCCAAGGGCTAACTTGTGTATCTTTATCAGATTTACCTGGGAAAAAAATAAAGAGAAACAAAACAAAACAAAAAGGTAAGTAATTTCACCAAGTACAAGCCTGTAACTCAAAGCAAGAAAAGCTTCTTCCTTGGCATTACTCCCTGTGGTTAAACATTGTTGACAAATTTATTCCAAGAACAGCTTTAGGAGGAAAGGTCAAATAAGTAACCAATCTGATTGTGATTAGAATTCAGAGGTAAATTAAATGGTAACTCATTTTTGGTCCCAGACAACTTTATGAGTTGTACATATGTGGTATATATTTGAAGGGGAATAAACTAATCAGAGAACTTTAAGATTGTCCTTTTAAAACTTGTATTATATTTGGCAAGGAGAAAGCTTAAATGTGATTTTGCTCCTTTTTTCTTTTCACATAAAGGAATCTGTGCAGCCACACCAAGTTTTCAAGTCCTAGTACATATGGAATTAAGGAAATATGTGTGATTTCTCCTTAAGAGGGAGAAACGAAAGCCCCCATATTTTTCTGAAGTTCAACTTCAAATATTTCCCTTTCCTAATATTTGAGAAAGCCATGTAATAAGCCATTAATTATTCTAACATAAATTAATTCATGTGTATTAAATATTTCATTAAACGTATGAGTATATCTGCATGTTGCAGGTGAAAAGAAAAAGAAAAGAAAATATAAGTGGTCACCAGTTACACACAAATTATATACTTTATTTTTAAAAACAAAACTAATCACATTAGTGAACAAAGGTATATTAATGGAAACTTGAAAAATTACTGTTGCTCTTCTAAGACATCTACTCATAAAGTAAATAGAATACCTTCTGAAAAGAATCTTCATCTGTTATGTCATAAACTAAAATAGCTCCATTTGAATCTCTGTAGTAAATTGGACCCAATGCATGGAATCTCTCTTGACCTGCTGTATCCTAAATAGAGCAACAAATACTTATTAGATCAGAAGAAAAATACAAATGTACAATTGCAACCACAGTGAACTTTTGATTACTTGGAAAATAGAGCATAAAGTCACAGACAACCCCAAAACCCTACTAACAGAAACAAAATGGCAAAACAGGTCATACAAAAAAATTTTAAGTCAAGTTATAACCAATATGCAATGTTTTACTGATAGACAAAAGTTACTTTTTCCGTCCCAACCTTCCTTCTCCTCAGCAACTACCCCACCTCTATTAAAAAAACAGTTCAGTTGCCAGGGGGTCAAAACAGCCAACACAGCATTATAAGTCAGGAATAGGCTCTACCTTAACTTTAATTTCCCACACTGGGAGAGACAGGGAAACAGCATATGCATCAAGACCACCAGTGAGCAAGTACCCTACTGCATTATCCTCATCTTACTCTCTACCAGCCATTCCCTTAGAAGGCTGGAATACAGAGCAGGGTGGGGGAAAAAAAGGCCAGGCAAGCTGTCCACCCATCCTGTCCTCTCTCTGAAGTGGAACTCTTCTGAACTGACCCTTCTCCAGATGAAAAGTTATGGCAGCAATATTCAAATATACAATTATAGCCCAGATATAATTCTCAACCAGATTTTAAGATTTTTAAAAATTTTTTTGAAAAAGTTTTGGCTGCCGGGCGTGGTGGCTCACGCCTGTAATCCAAGCACTTTGGAGGCCAAGGTGGGCAAGATCACCTGAGGCTGGGAGTTCAAGACCAGCCGGACCAACCTGGTATAACCCCGTCTTTAAAAAGAAAAGAAATATATATGAAAAGAAAAGTTTTGGCTAATCTCCAATTAACTTAAAAAAAGAAAGAAAGAAAGGAAGACGCCTCTATGCACAATAGTTGGAAAAGTTCACTTACCCATATGGCAAGGTTTACTCTTTTCCCACCAATATTTAACTTCTTTGTTAAGAATGATGCCTAAGAAGAGAAATATACGTTACACAATGTTTCATATAAAATAATGTTCTTTATCCTAACAACTATAGATGACTGAATCCCCTCAATGTAAAAGTTTTCTGAAAGGAAAAGTAATCACTGAACTTCAATGATCACACACACACACACACACACACACACACACACACATACATCAGGTATACCTGGGAAATGCTATTTATTGATCTTTGTTCACCAACAATGCACATTAGCGCATTAGGATGCTGCCAAAAGGAAGGCTAGCTGACTGCATTTATACAAGCACTTCCCAAATTCACTTAACTCTTTTTTCCCGAGTTTCTTCTGTATAGCACTGAACCTTTTTTCCCTGGAAAAACACCTAATTCATCCTAAAGAATAACTGTGCAAAAAAACAGGACTACTGACAAAGGAGAATCACTGAATGGTTTCAAGCAATGGGGAAATAGATCTATATTTTAAGAGAATGACCCTGGGATAGGAAGAGAGGTTGGACTAGAAAAGATAGGTAGAAAGAATGCTATTACAAAATTGGGGGTAGGGGAAGGCAGGGAGGAGGTCTGAACTAAGACCATGATGATAGAAAGAAAGAACAGAACAAAGAGTTACTGAAGAGGAAATATATCCAGAATCCAGAGTCAGCTGACATGTTTAAAAAAAAAAGGAACAGGGAGCTGAGTTCAGACCTATGTAGAGATAGTCACATTTATGTGTATTTATATAGAAGAAAGTGCAGAAAAGGTGAAACAGATAAAAGGCCAGGATGGTAAATTACTGAAGAATAAGAAACCTAGATTTCAGGAAGGTCTTTTTGCTATGGACACACCATGGAAAATTAGAACTAAGAAAAGGCCACTGGATGTAGTGATTAACTAAGGAGTCCACAGATAAATATAAATGGCAGAGCTGGGTTCCAAACCCATGTATGTCTCCCTTCAAGGCCCAAGCTATCCTCACGATATTGCAGTAAATAAAAATTATACGGAAAAGGGGAAAAATAAATTAAATGCCAAAACAGCAAAGTAACCTGAAAAATGAGAATGAATTACTTCTTCCCTTCATGCCAGCATAGGAGCTAAGAATATGAACTTTGGAGCAGAACCTGTGGATTTGAATCTCAGCTTTTTCACATACTAGCTATGTAATTTATTTGAACTCAGTCATTTTCATGATTTCAGTATCAATGCCTTAGGGAAAAAAAATGTAGATCTGAATCCTATCCAAATATTTAATGGGTAGGTCAACTTAAATGCCTCTTTTTCAAACACATGTCAGACTGAACCAATCTTCTCCCCAAAATTGGGTTTTCATTCTGACTTTAGTATTCTGATCACATTCACCTTCTCAATGAAGTTTAGAACCTTAGAAGTATCTTCTTAAGCTCTTGTCAGTTCATATACCTTCAAAATCTACCAAGTCTTGTCTTCACTTCATATCTCCTCTGGGGTCTATGACCACCAGTCTCTTATTATGTCATAACATAAATACCTCTGGTTCACCTCACACTCTGCTCTGCATGCCATTATCTTCCCAAAGCTTCCCTGGTTAAAAACAAAACAAAACTTCTAACTCAGAGAAGGGTTCCCTAACAGGTTATTTTTAATAAGCATTCTTAAACATCTCTGCTAACAGCTAATATCATAACTTTTCTGTCATGAGTGTTGCAGAGATTTCTCAGCAGAAGGGAGTGCATCAGAGCTGGTAAAGCTCCCTCATTTCTTTTCTAGCATCCCCTCTGAAATTTCCCAACACCCTCCCAGGGCAAGTTTAAAGGACAGAATTAAGTCTCCTCTAAGGAACCATAGCTACAAAAAAAACACTTTTACAGAAAGGGTACACATCACAACATTCATTATATGGAAAAACAAAATCAATGAAATTATCTGTGTTCATTAAGGGGTAATTAGTTAAAAATTCAAAAAACAGCCCATCCATGCAGTAAAACACTACATAGTCATTTCTATTACTGTTACTAATACTAGCTAACATTTATTAAATGCGTATTTTCTGCCAAGTACTGTGCTACGCACTTTTCACAAAATCATTCATAAGCTTCTTTATAAAGTTGGGGAGCCCACATCTACAATTAAAAGTCTGAAAGCCTTATCTTTATATCCAGAGACTTCCACAATGCATCCACATCTACCTTCTAGGATAGCTTCCAATATTTCTTTACTTATTCTCCATCTTACTTGGCTTTTTTTTACATCCTCTTTAATTCTTCTGTTCATAAAATCCCCCTCAAATTTGGGCCTAATCTTTGTTCTCTATCTGAATTCTACTTATCTAAATACAGCTCTTTTTCCTTGAATTTTCGTGTTCTCTTATATTCATGCATGCAATGCACACTAAATCTTTCTATCCTGAAGAATTTTAGGGAATCGACTCTCCATTTACTGCAATTTATACTATCTTATAATATAAATTATCTCTTCATGGGTATAAGTATTCTGTTAACTAGATTATATATTTTTATTTAATGTTTTCACAGTGCTTACAATGAAATGGGTAGTGTTCTAAGAGCTTCTCAAATATTAATTCATTTAATTCTCAGGTGCCAATAACACCCTGTGAATCAGAGATCATTATTATCCATGTATTACAGATGTGGAAAATGAGGTATAAGGAGGGAAAATATCTTCCCCAAGGTCACGCAGTAAGTGACATAATGCCACTTGAAATTCCAGGCAGTTTGGCTCCAGACATTAATCATAACCATTATGCTACCATACTTTCCTGACTGAGATCTGAGCTCTCTAACACCTCTTCTCTTGTGGAAGAAAGGGGGAAAGTCATAGTACCCTGCCCACAATAGACAGTCAAATGCTGTTATTATAGATACACACATCTACGATGTGCCCAGGTAAATCAATGCAGGTATAACTCAATTAAGTAGGAGATATGCTTCTAAGTTTCCTTATTAATCAAATTATTTTACCTCAGAGATATGATGCACTAGTAAAGCTTATCAAAGGATCTCTAGTAAATATTTTTTTCCTTCATAATGAAAACCTTAAACCCTGCTCTATGGAAAGATTTCTTCTGTTTTGTAAATAATCTCATTTTATATAAATTCTAAGTTTTTAATATTTTGTAGATATTTTCTTTCTTTTTAAAAAACTTTTAGAAAACTTTTTTAAAGAATAAAATTATTGATATATTTAAGAAGAAAGCTGAAACATCAAGAAAGCAGCAAACAGGTATAAAAATAGGCACATACACCAATGAAACAAAAGAGAGAACCCAGAAAAAAAGCCAAATACTTATACCCACCTGATCTTTGACAAAGCAAATAAAACAGAAATTTGGGAAAAGATGACCTATTTAATAAATGGCGCTGGGAAAACTGGCAAGCCACATGTAGAAGAATGAAACTGGATCCTCATCGCTTACCTTATACAAAAATCAACTCAAGATGGATCAAGGACTTAAATCTAAGACCTGAAACCATAAAAATTCTAGAAGGTAACACTGGAAAAACTCTTCTAGACACTGGCTTAGGCAAAGAATTCATGACTAATACCCCAAAAGCAAATGCAACAAAAACAAAAACGAATAAATGGGACCTAATTAAACTAAAAAGCTTCTGCACAGCAAAAGAAATAATCAGCAGAGTAAACACACAACCCACAGAGTGGGAGAAAATGTCTGCAAACTAAGTATTTAACGAAGGACTAATATCCACAATCTACAAGGAACTCAAACATGTCACCAAGAAAAAAAATAAACAGTCCCATTAAAAAGTGGGCAAAGGACATGAAAAGACAATTCTCAAAAGAAGATTGACAAATAACCAACAAACATATGAAAAAATGCTCAACATGACTAATTATCAGGGAAATGCAAATTGAAATCACAATGAGATACCCTTTACTCTTGCAAGAATGGTCAAAATTAAAAACCAAAATAACAATAGATGTTGGTGTGGATGTGATAAAAGGGGAACACTTTTACACTAATAGTGGAAATATAAGCTAGAAAAACCACTAAGAAAAACAGTACGAAGATTAAAGAATTGAAAGTATTAAAGAACCATCATTTGATCCAGCAATCCCACTACTACCCAAAAGAAAAGAAGTAGTCATATGAAAAAGACACATATACACGTATGTTTATTGCAGCACAATTCACAACTGCAAAGATATGGAGGCAACCTGAGTGTCTATCAACCATGAAGTGAATAAAGAAAATGTGGTATATATATATATACCATAGAATACTACTCAGTCATAAAAAGGAATGAAATAATATCTTTTACATCAACGTGGATGGAGCTGGAGGCCATTTTTCTAAGTGAAGTAGCTCAGGAATGGAAACCCAAATATTGTATATTCTCAGTTATAAGTGAGAGCTAAGCAATGAGGAATATATAATAATACAATGGCCAGGCACGGTGGCTCATACCTATAAACCCAGCATTTTGGGAGGCCAAGGTGGGCAGATCGCAAAGTCAGGAGTCCAAGACCAGCCTGGCCAACATGATGAAACCCCATCTCTACTAAAAAGATACAAAAATTAGCTCAGCATGGGGGCATGTGCCTGTAATCCCAGCTACTCAGGAGGCTGAGGCAGGAGAATTGCTTGAACCCAGGGGGCAGAGGTTGTAGTGAGGCGAGATCGTGCCACTGCACTCCAGCCTGGGCAACACAGCAAGACTCTGTTTAAAAAAAAACAAAAACAAAAAACAAGAATGATATCATGAACTTTGGGTACTCGAGGAAGAAGGTCTGGAGCAGGGTATGAGATAAAAGCCTACATATTGAATGCGGTATACACAGCTTGGGTGATGGGTGCACCAAAATCTTAGAAATCACCACTAAAGAAATTATCCATGTTAATAAAAAAACCACCTGTCCCCCAAAAACTATTGAAATAAAAATAAAAATGTATAAAAAAGATAGCAGCAAACAATCAAAAGGCTGAAATTTGTCTTTTTAAATCACCTCTACCAGGCACACTTAATTTGGCTGGACTACTGAGATACCACTGGTTCTTAATCCTATTACATGGTAGTGAGAATGGGAGAAGTAATTACAAACTTCTTTAAGAATATGAAGAAAGCCATGAACCTACTCACTGCTCCAAAAACTGCTCATATGTACATACTAAAAACAAATCCCACGCATTTCCAAGAGATTTATAAATGCCTGGCAACTTCTCAGTAAAGAACCCCAGTCTAAAAAGGGAAGGAAGGAGAGTGACATTAAACGATAGCAATTCAAAAGGTTCCAGGACTATAGGAAGCGGTAAGAAAAACACCACATGTGCTAAGCACTGTGCTTGGGCTTTTTCAATGAATGTTTCAACACTGTGAAGTAGATAATTAGCCTTACTTTACAGCTGTGAACCTGATTTTAAAAAAAAAAAATACAGTGACTCATGGAAGGGCAGACAACTCAACTGGGTGCTACAGTGGGTGGAAGCCTGTCTGACTCCACAATGCTTTTTCCATTGCACAAAGCTACTATTCTAGAACATACACATATTTCTTAACTTGGCACTCCTCCACTTGGACAGTAAGCATTCTTGGACCCTAACCTCTCCAAATATTCTCAGGGTAAGCACAAAGTGTTAGCAGCAAGGATCTAACTAAGTAATGGTACATTTTCCACTCCACGTCCTTCAAATCCTGAGTTACTGCATGAGTATTTCTAATCCCAGTTGTTTCATCTTCTATGCTTAGTGGTATTAAAAAATTAACAGTCTTACTAGCTCAGGTTCTCATCTGTAATTTGTATGTTGATTCTTGTTTAACCAACATCTTACCGGAAATCATAGTGGATAATAAAAAAAGAAAATGCTATTTAAAAAAAATCTCCAGGTAATCACAGGGAAGAGGAAAGAAATTAAAAATGAATTAAAAAAAGCAAAATAGGATTATAAGAAAGAAATAATAGGGAAAAACATATCTGCCAAATTCTTTTCATAATTAGTTTAATCAATTTTTTGGTTCTTTGTTAGCCAAATCATTTGCTGTGCTTGCTAACTAATCTCCTGGCAAAGCAAACCACCTAAAGTAGTATTTTACAATTATAAGGTATCTGTTGAAAGCAACATAGTAACTACATTGTGAACAAATACTTTCCTGGCTTAATCTAGTATCTAGCAAATTCAAAAGACTTCATTAATTGGGGGCTTGGTGTGGGGGAGTGTATGAGAGAGAGAGAGAGAATGCAAAATAAATATTCTTGCTAGTCGCTAACACTGGTGCAAACTCAAGTATTTAAAGAATAATGTACAATTATTTGTCAATTTTTTAAATAAAATAAAAAATAAATGAATAAAGCATTACTACTTCCAGATTTAAGACATGATAGCATTCAGGCAGGTTAATTTATAAAATTAGCCCTCTCTAGCAAGGCAATAAAAATTAGCTATCAGAAAACTAAGCAAGGCCAGGCATGGTGGCTCACAAAGTTTGAGACCAGACTGGCCAATATGGTGAAACTCCAGCTCTACTAAAAATACAAAAAAAATTAGCCAGGCATGGTGGTGGGCACCTGTAATCCCAGCTACTCAGGAGACTGAAGCAAGAGAATCACTTGAACCCAGAGGATGGAGGTTGCAGTAAGCCAAGATTGCACCATTGTACTCCAGCCTGGGTGACAAGAGTAAGACTGTCTCCAAAAAATATATACACCTATACAGAATGGGGAAAAGATTTTAAAAAAGAACTTCAAAAATAAATCACTTTATTGATTATAAAGATATAATAAATTGCCTAAATCAACAGTGATGGATACTTAGAAAACATTTTGAACATTCAAAATATTCTTTGTACAAAGAAACCAAGATTCCTAGACTAAGACTATGACACAAAGCGTAAAAACACTTCTAGAACCTGAATGCCAAGTGTTGCTCATGTTAAAGTGTGTTTAAAAAATAAGTAAAAGCTAAGTGTCTCAAAACAAAAATAAAATAAATTTAAAGTAGTAGACCAGACTTAAGAAAAATATGGTACACCACTTCTATTTTTAAAATTTATTTATTTTTTATTATTTTATCTTTTTGAGACAGAGCCTCACCCAGGCTGGAGTGCAATGGCACATTGATTCACTGCAACCTCTGCCTCCCGGGTTCAAGTGATTCTCCTCCCTTAACCTCCTGAGTAGCTGGGATTACAGGTACCCGCCATCATGTCCAGTTAATTTTTGTATTTTTGTAGAGACCGGATTTCACCATGTTGACCAGGTTGGTCTTGAACTACCGACCTCAGGTGATCCACCCACCTCGGCCTCCCAAAGTGCTTGGATTACAGGTGTGAGCCACCATGCCTGGCACTTTTATTTTTATTTTTTAAAGACAAGGTCTCACTATATTGCCCAGGTTGGTCTTAAACTCCTTCGCTCAAGATATACTCCCACCTATACCTCTCAAAGTGCTGGGATTACAGGTGTGAGCCACTATGCCCAGCCTGTCACACAATTTCTATTTGTGGGACCTTGGAAATTTAATTCAAGGTTTGTCTATTTTTTAGGAGACAGGGTCTGTCACCTAGCTGGAGTGTAGTGGCACAATCGTAGCTCACTGCAGCCTCAACCTCCTCTAAGGCTCAAGTGATCCACCAGCCTCAGCCTCCTGAGTACCTAGGAATATGAGTGTATACCACCATGCCCAGCTAATTTTGTTTGTTTGTTTTTAACTAGAGATGGAGTCTTGCTTTGTTACCCATGCTGGTCTTGAACTTGTGACCTCAAGCGATCCTCCCACCTCATCCAACAAAGCATGGGATATAGGTGTGAGCCACCACACCCAGCCAAATCCAAGTCTTAATTTCCTCATTTCCCATACTGTCAGGATGCTACCTGCCCAGCCAACCTTACAGCACTACTTTGCTAATCATAATCACCCAGTCACCTATCCTAGACTTCAGAAGGCAGGCAGAATTCTGTAGTTGGGGCTCTAAAAAGAAAGAGAACTGTTGGTCCTGATTATAAACAATGTTACTTTTTACAGAGGAAACTGGTCAAAAGTGATATAAGGCACTTAAAATAGAATGTATAATCTTCAATAAGCACCTTCAATAAGGGGAAAAAAGGGTTACCTAACCCAGAAGCACAGATATAAAGAGGACACACCACACTGAGGAAGTGGTTACAACCAAAATGGCACAATCCTTTAAGAATAAAGTCACGGTCTCTGTGGCACAATGGGTTAGCTTGTTTGGCTGTTAACTGAAACTAAGAATAAAGTCAAGAAAGGTAACTGATAAAATACCTTGCTCATCTTTATATTCCCCGGCTAATACAATGTTTGACATATACCAAGTATAAAATAAATGTTTCTTGAATTTAACTGCATAGATTCAACAGTGTTGCCTTCAGAATTCCAGAGAAACAGTAGTAACTCCCTCACTCCACTTGTCTTTCGTATTTCTGCCAAGTTTATCAAAGCCTCAAATCAGCGAGGAAATCACACAAGGGAGCTTGGGGATTCTATACAAGTTCGGAGAGCTTACCTACAGAATTACTCATTAACTATCAGTAACCTTGGAGCAGCTCTGGAAAAAGCCATAATAAAACACCAAAGTATGGCAAATGTCACAATTTAAAAAAAAAAAAAAGTGAATTCCAGAAATGTCAATCTCAGTGAAAACACTAGAATGGATTTATTTTTAAAACATTTATCTAATCTATAATCAATTTTAAAATGTAATGACGCTTCAGGGACAGCATGAGCTCTCAATATAATTCATGTGAAAATCCCATTGCTTTTTGACTGAATTACCATGAAAGAAAAACACAAATCCAGCACCATCTATTCATTTAATAGCAAACATTTATTAAACAAATATGTGCCAGGGTCTGTGCTAGCTTTACCTATGATGGCTGTCTGTGTAATCCACGTAAAGTCCTACGAGTAAGGCACTCCCATTTTATAGTAAAGGAGCTCGCTTACAGGCGTTAGAATATTCTGTCAGGATCATGATGGCTATGAAGTGGGAGTTAGAATTCGAACCCCAGACTAACTTCAAAGTCCTTTCTCTTTTCACCACATTATATGGCCTCCTAATAGTTCTGAGTATGGCAGAAACACAGTATATCTTGTCTTCTGCAAGAATTCGACAAAGCATCTCATGATAACCTTGTGGGCAAGACAGATGTGGCCTGGGCAAAAAGGAGAACTTCAATGCCAGAGTAACTGTTTACATTTTATTAAGGGATTTGTGTCTACTAGTAGTTCACAGTGGTCAGTCTTCCATTATCATTAATATGTACAGTACTCCATTAATAACTGTTTCTCACTCAAGGGAGGGAGGAGGGGATAGCCTGTGGCCCATGCATGGCCAAAAAAAGCCCCTCCCTAAGATTCTATACGTCTACAGAAAATTGCACTTCTGGTCATGCATCACTGGACTACAGGAAGACTTGCTACAGAGCTTTGTACTTGGCCTTCTCTCTCCCTGCTTTCTTTCAGTCTTTGTTAATGACCTGTTGAGAACATTAAAGGCATTGTTACCAAACCTTCAGATGGCAAAGTTAAAAAGTAGCTAATCTAGAGAGTAGATTCCACACCTTATACTTTTCATGCCCAGGACCCAAGCCACTGCTTGGCCCTCAGGAGCCCAGTGTTTCATGAAATACAGAATCAAAATTCAAAACGACATTAATAGGCCTAACTACTGGAGCAAATCTACCAAAGCCAACTTTAATGGGTCAAGTACATTAGAAACAAAAGAAAACGCTTAACTACCATACCACAGAAAAGAGAATTTGAGAGAGACAAATAATTACCCTTTCTTTGAAGCTTTATAAGACTAAGATGTTTCAGTTGACAGCAAATTCAATATTTATCAAAGTGAGAGCTTCCCTGAAAGCTCACAGAATCTTTCCTAGTTTTCTACTTCAGTGTTGGAAAAGAACTCTCAACAGGAGAGGTAATAGCCTGCAATTCTCTGTTCAGTTCAAACCACCAAACCTGGAATTATTTCTATAGCTGAAGGCATCATTCTTTAATAAGGGCAATGATTAAATAGTATCTAGAAGAGATGGCTTGAGCTCAAAAGTTCTAGACCAGCCTGGGCACCATAGCAAAACCTCAACTCTACTAAAAATTAAAAAAAAAAATTAGCCAGGCATGGTGGCACACACCTGTTGTCCCAGCTACTCGGAGGCTGAAGTGGAAGGATTACTTGAGCCCAGGAGTTTGAGGTTGCAGGGAGCTATGATAGTGCCACTACACTCCAGCCTGAGAAACAGAGAAGACCGTGCCTCCAAAAAAATAAATAAATAAATAAAGTGAAAGGATTTAAAACTATGTCACTGTCACTGGAGATCCAGTTAAGGGAACTAGAGCTGTTTACCCAAGAGAAGACAAGATAGCTATCTTCAACTATCAGAAGGGATGTCATATGAGACACTAAGATTCAGAGGGCAGAATTAGGACTGGAAACTACAGGGAAACAGATTTTGGCTTTATATACAGAAAAATTTATTAGAAGTTAGACCTATCTAAAAGTGAATTGGGACCAGGCGTGGTGGCTCCACCTGTAATCCCAGCATTTTGGGAGGCTGAGGTGGGTGGATCACCTGAGTTCAGTAGTTCAAGACCTGCCTGGCCAACATGGCGAAACCCCAACTCTACTAAACATACAAAAATTAGCCAGGCATGGTGGCATGTATGTTTAGTAGAGTTGGGGTTTCTCAGCTACTCAGGAGGCTGAGCCAGCAGAATCACTTGAATCCAGGAGGCAGAGGTTGCAGTGAGCTGAGATCACGCCACTGCACTCCAGCCTGGGTGACAGTAAGACTCCGTCTCGAAAAGAAAAAAAAAATGAAATGGGCCACCTTAAGACATAGTGACCTTTCCACTTTCCATAATACCAGTTCATTTCACTTCCAAGATGTTAAAAAAAAAAAAAAATGGACAATCACTTGACTCACTATTAAAAACCCCAAATAGTGAACCATATATAAACTATAAATTCCTGTCCTGCAATTCTTTGAAATGTATGAGAAAGCCCTTTATAAAATACAAAGTAGTTTAGAGAGACAGGTAGTCTGTTGACAAGAAAGAAGGTAAACTCTTCGTCTCCTATTCTGACATGATTTCTTCTCCATTCGCAAATTAAAAGGATACAAAGTTGTGTCTAACAAATCATATAAATCAAACTCCTCTGAAAAACTGTTAAGATGAAGTGAACTGATATCTCTGAAAGAGATTAGACACATTGCTGTTTATATAAATTGGTGTACAACAAAATCCTAAATTCTACAATTCAGACATTAATACTGGATATCTTCTATAACTTCATCCTCCCCTGTATAGGAGTGCAGTGGCTTTTCATATAGTTAAATATCTTTACTCTGTTTTTAGCTTCAAGAATGTTTGAGAAATTTATAACAAAGGTATAATTTTTAAGTTGAAGGGGTATGGCCAGGTGCAGTGGCTCAAGCCTGTAATTTCAGCATTTTGGGAAGCCAAGGAGGGCAAACCACCTGAGGTCCAGAGTTTGAGACCTGCCTGGCCAACATGGTGAAACTCTGTCTCTACAAAAAACACAAAAAAAATCAGCCAGGACTGTTGGCGCATGCCTGTAATCCCAGTTACTTGGGAGGCTGATGCAAGAGAATCACTTGAATCCAGGAGGTGGAGGTTGCAGTGAGTGGAGATCACTGCACTTCAGCCTGGGTGACAGGACGAGACTCAAATTATCTTTTGAAAAAAACATTAAGACATCAATTACAATAGTTTTCTTTTATCTTAGATCTTTGCATAAAGGAAAACACTAGATGGGGTTGTTTACCAATATCCAGAGGTAGTGTGATTTAATTGCTCAAAATCTGAAGTCAGACAGGGGTTCAAATTTGAGCTTGGATACTTCTGTACTATTGACTTGTGGTAATATTACTGCCAGCAAATTACTCAACTAAACCTGTTTCCTCACCTGTAAAATGGGGCTATCCACTAAACTATTCACTTCATAGGATATGATAAGAATTAAATAACAGAAAGCAAGCAAAAGAATCAGCACGGTAAGAACTTACTAAATGTTAGCTATTTTTATTACTTTACCTAAGTAAATCTCTAAACTTCCAAACGATCCCACGTATTTGTCCAGTGAATTTTTTTGATCTAAAACACAAGGCTCTCACTAATGACACTGAACAGTAACAATCCACTATTAAAACTTCGTTAGTGCTCTGGTACAAGGATTGTTTTAAAATGCAGTTTCCTGACACTCACTTTTTCAGATATGCTTTACACAGGAGTAAAAACAGAGGAGTAAAAATAGAACATGGAATCAGAGCCAGAGCATCTTGTAAATTCTAGACTCAGTAGTTTAATAATAGCATCAAACATCCAATGTCACAACAATTAGGAGATTATGCATTTATTAAGTAGTATCGATGTTCTCACATAATACACATTTACTAATTATGACCTACTGTGCAAACTGGGTCAGTAATTAAAGAAAGCTGCCACTGGACAAGGATAAAATATTCTGTATATTTATCCTAACAACCCTATGAGCTAGATACTATTATGGCCATTTTAACAGAAGAAACTTAGGCACAGCCAGGTTAAGTAACTTACCCAGTTAACACATAGCTAGCTAAATGGATAGAGGTGAGATATGAACCTGGACAATCAGGCTCAAAAGTCTACTAGATTTTACTGCCTTTGACCAAATTGATAGGTCAAATTAGGATAAATTTCTTCTAATACATGAAAACTGACTTCTTTGGGAGAGTGGGGTGAGTATAACTCCCTTAAAGGCCTGGCTTTACTCTCAGTAAATGATCACATTTTAACACCTTTCCAATGTACATGCAGAAGAAAGCCGGCCTTTTATTTCAGGTAAAGAACACCAGTTAACAGCAGCGGCTTTTAGTCTGGGGAACCAATTGTTGGCCAGTATTAACATGGTGTTTCAACGTGGGTCAATAGACCTCGCAGAATCTGACTGACCCACAAGTCAGACCCACGCAGGCTGCAATGAAACTGCGTAACACGCCAGGGCAAGCGGTCATTTCAAAAAACCTCCAGAGATGGCTCTTTTGCCATTCCTGTTACTCAGGACAAAATGGAACTTGCATAAACACTTAGTCATCAGTAAGCGCTGAAGTTACAAATCACCTAGTTCTCAAAATCAAATCCGCAGCTAAGTTCCTAATTCCGAAAGAAAGGAAAGGAGCTAACATTTGGAGACTGCAACGCTAAAGACACCTAGGGCCCAGGCGGAAGTGCCGCAAAAGGGAAAAACTAGCCCACTGATGGGGACCACAACGTGCGCAGTCACCACGGGGGGATACTGGGGACTTTTCAGGGCCCTTCCTCTTCCCTCCCAACAGCCTGTCCTCACGTCTACAGACTGCCCCGACCTGGTGAGTCCCCGGGGCGAATTCGGAAAGGTAACCCGAAGGCGGAGATGACAGGCCTGAGATATGCCTGCCTAGATCCAGGAGTTCGGGTGGCAAAGTTCCCCCAGCCCCGGAGAGTTATGGGCCCCGAGGCGCCCCCTCCCGCTCCCCGAGGTCCGCACCTGCAGAGTGGTGATGTGCTTGTCGTTAAACTTGTTCTCGCAGTAGCGCAGCACCAGCGACGTCTTCCCCACGCAGCCTTCCCCCAGCAGCACCACCTTGAACGAGTAGGCTCGGCCCGCCGCCGCCGCCGCCGCCCCCCCGCCGCCGGCCGCAGCCATCCCGTCGCTTCCCCGCCGCCCGAGCCCGAGTGTCGCGCCGCCCTCCCCACGGCCGCAGCAGCGCCTTCACAACCACTGCCGGCTCAGCCCCCACCGCCCCGGTCCCGCCGACCTGGGCGCTGTCGCCACTCCCTCCTCGGACGAGGCCTGGCAGGGCCGAGGGAAAGTCCGAGAATGAAGGGCCCAGTCCACCACGTCAGGCACCGGAGGAAAGGCGAAGAACGATGCCTCTCAGTCTCCCTCTAATGGCGTCTCCTTCCTCCTACGTCACACTTCGGGTCACGTGAGCGCCGCGGCCCGGGCCGCCCCTGCGACTTGGCCCAGAACGTGCCAGGGCGTGGGCGGGGCCTCTGAGGCCTCTCCGGGTGGAACTGGGTGTGAATCGGGCGCCGACAAGCCCCGCCGCCAGCGAGCCACCTCTGCTCGGCAGTTGGTGGGAGCCTGCGGGATAAGGCACCAGGAATTTGAGGCAAGCTCAGCACCGCGGAAATGAAGTGCAGAACTTCATCGTTTTTGCCGAGGGGATGTTCACAAGGCTAATGACCTCTCACACCAGGGGCCACTGTAAACCAAATCTGCCGAGGTGCCCTTGAATGTCTCGCTCTGTGGGATCCCAAATCATAGCTTCTCCCAGTTCTCCGACTACTCATCTTTCAAGTCTCAGCTTAAACCGCTTCTCTGACCACCCAGTCCTTCCCCGCTCCTTCCATTTCCCCACCCCACAAAATTAGGTATTTCATAACACCAGTGTACCTCCTTTACCAGGGCTTACACACTCAGAAATTATTAATACTTTGCTAAGTGTTTATCTACTCTCATTAGGCTGTAGGTTTGTTGAGGGCAAGGTCTGTATAAGACCTGCCCACCTTTGAATTCCTGACCCTAAGTGTTCTTCAATTTTTCTGTCTTTGGTGAAGCTTCTGACGTTCCACGGTGACTCCATCTTGAAGCGGCTTGTTTGATGATTGCTTGTTTTTTCTCATCTGCATCCCCATTTTTTTTATTATTATTCTTATTTTTGAGACGGAGTCTTGCTCTGTCACCCAGGCTTGAGTGCAGTGGTGTGATCTCGGCTCACTGCAACCTCTGCCTTCCGGCTCAAGCGATTCTCCTGCCTTAGCCTCCTGAGTAGCTGGGATTACAGGGACCTCCCACCATGCTCCACTAATTTTTGTAGTTTTAGTGGAGACGAGGTTTCACCATGTTGGCTAGGCTGGTCTTGAACTCATGACCTCAAGAGATCCACCTGCTTCGGCCTCCTAAAGTGCTGGTATTACAGGTGTGAGCCACCACTCCTGGCCTGTCTCCAAGAAACCATATTTCTCCAAGAAACCATACTAGTGTTTCTGAAAATTTGTAACTAGAAACCTGGTGTCAAGTAAACATATATATTTTTTTAAATCAGACTTCTTCCACACTTCAAACCAGGTTAAAAAAAAAAATAGTTGGTTCATTCCTTCAACAAATATTTAAATGTGCCCACCATATGCCAGGCACTGTACTGAACAAGATAAAATGTCTCTGTCCTCACAGAGCTTATATTTTATCAGGGGAGACAGACATAGTCAATTATACAATAAATCCTTTAATTTTGATGAAACAGTTCAGAGTATCTTGCAAACATACATGGGAATCCAACTGATTTAGCATGCTAGAGAGGCTTTCCCTGGAGAAAGTTATCTCTGGGTAAGAGTAACCTAGGCAGGAAGGACAGGAGAGCTTTGCAAGCAGAGAGAACAGCATGTTCAATAGCTTCAGATAGGAAGGAACATCTAAAGTTGAGCAACTGTTAATGTGATTAGAATTTAGGGAGAAAAAGGACTCCAGAAGAGATCAAGAGGAAGCTGGCGATCAGTACGGAAAGGGTCTTTAAGCAAATGAAATATTTTAATAAGAGGACTGACGTAATCAGATTTGACCACTCTGGCTATAATTTGAAAAGGGAATTGGAGAAAGATTTTAGATTTATTTAGAACCAACCATTAAAGACACTTTTATATTTTGTAAAATATCCTCATGATTGTATCTAAAGATATATTTTCTACCTCTCTCCTACATATTCCCCACCTCTTAGGGCTGTTGCACATTTATAGATACTTCCAGAACTAGGAAAGTTTTGAGGGGACACCTTCCATTGTTCTTTCTGAGCACTTCCTCCTATTGGATTGAAATCTGCCTCTCTTCACCTGCAATTAATTATTTCTCTTTCCATCTATACAGCATATGTCTAATCCCTCTTCCCTATAAACATATGAAGAAAGCTGTATGCTCTTCCTTTAAGCCTTCTCTTTTCTTCTCTTTGACACAGCCAATCCTTTCAACCACTTTCGAATGGTGTGCTTTGGATCATTTAACAGCTTGGTCATCTTAGAACCTAAATGCATTACTTTGCATTTATCACTAAATCAAAACAATTAAAAAATTTTCTTGTAAAACAAAATAATTTCTTTTGAGACAGGATCTTGCTCTGTTGCCCAGACTGAAATGCAGTGCCACAATCACAGCTCACTGCAACTTCAACCTCCTGGGCTCCAGCAATCCTCCTGCCTCAGCCTCCTGAGCAGCTGGGACTACAGGTATGTGCCACCACACCTGATTAAACATTTTTTTTTTTGTAGAGATGGTATTTAACTATGTTGCCCAGGCAGGTCTTGAACTCCTGGGCTCAAGCAATTCTCCAGCCTCAGCTTCCCAAAGTGCTGAGATTACAGGTGTAAGCCACCACACTCAGCCAAAATAATTTTTGAAGTTAAAATAAATTTTCACATTTAGCTTACATTGAGATTTAAGGTGGTAGTGCAAGTTTTCATGGGTTACAATAAGTAGGTTGGCATACTTTTGAGCATAAAGTGGGTAAATATAGATGTAAATTGTGGTAGGCTGATAATGGCCCCCAAGATATCGGTTCCTAGACTCTAGAGCCTATAAATATTACCTCGTTTGGGACACAGGTCTTTTTGATTTGATTAACTTAAGGACCTTGAGATGGGGAGATTATCTGGGTGGACCCTAAATGCAATCACAGGTATCCTTATAAGAGAGAGGCAGAAGGAGATGCTTCACACCCAGAAGAGGAGAAGGCAGTGTGACCATAGAGGCAGATTATGGTGCAATGTAGCCGCAAGCCAAGGAATGCTGACAGCCACCAGAGCTGGAAAAGACAAGGATCCCCTAGAGCCTCTGGAGAGAGTTCAGCCCTGCAGATGTACTGATTTTAGCAGAGTGAAACTGATTTTGACTCCTATTTTCTCTTACTACTTACATCTTATCTTATTACCATGTCCCCACATCCAGTCAATTCTACTTTCAAAGTAGATCTTGAATCCATCAACTAAACTCTCCATTTCTGTCCCCACTCTAGTCCAAGCCACTGTCAGGTTTTTTCCTGGGCTACTCCAATGACTTTCCAACTTATCTCCCTGCCTCCAATTGGCCTCACCACCTACTGTAATCTATTCTCCAAACAGTAGCCAGAGAGGTAAGAAAAAACAAGCAAAAACAAAACTCACATTCCTTACCATGACCTAGGAAGTCCCCACATAATCAAGATGTTGCCTACTTTCCTCCTTCATCTCATACCGCTCTTCCCTTTCATCACTATGCTCCAGGCTTACATGCCTCCATTCTGTTTCTCTTATGTGCCTAGTCCTTTTCCACCTCTGGGATCCTGAGTGTGATTCCTTCTATCTGGAATGTTCTATCCTCAGCATTTCTTATGGCTAGCTTAATCTCAATATTCTTCAGATATTACCTTGAATATCACTCCCTCAAGGAGATTACCCTGAGCATACTTTCTAAAGTGATCTAGATTTCTGCATACTTTTTATCATACACCTAAGATTTATTTGTTTACATGTTTATGAGCACTATTAGATGCTTTGATATCTGGTATGCTATTGAGTCTTCAGGGCCTAACACTGTGCCCAGCATACCATGGTCACTCAATAAACATTTGTTGTTGGCCAGGCATGGTGGCTTACACATGTAATCATAGCACTCTGAGAGGCGGAGGCAGGAGGATTGCTTCAGCCCAAGAGTTTGAGACAAGCCTGAGCAACATAGTGAGAACTTATCCCTACAAATTTTTTTAAAAGAATTTTGTTGCATGAATTCTGGTGGGAAAATATTTTGAGATTTTAACCTGTGGGTATTTGCCCCTAATATATCTGTGGACCATGAGGCATCCTATGTATTAAGGGAGATTGTGGCCAGGCATGGTGGCTCAAGCCTGTAATCACAATGATTCAGGAGGCTGGGGCAGGAGGATTGCTTGAGCCCAGGAGTTTGAGGTTACAGTGAGCTATAATTCCCTGTCTCTAAATAAAAAGAGAGGGAGAGATTCTGATAGGACATTAGCTGTTAGTTTTTGGATTTCGATTGTCCAAAGCTCAAACCACCTTTTTTTAACAACAAAAAAACATAAAACATAAATACATAAGCCATCAGAGTCATCACTTGACTGATAAGTATTAGTGAAAGAGAATTATAGGAAAAGTAGTACAGTTAGACATCGCTAATGTTCTTGTGGAAGGTACTATATGTTGCTCAAACATTCCAAACTCTTCTGCCTTACCTTTCTCTACCATAGAAATTAAGAAAAAAAAAACTTGCATTTATAACCTTGGAATTATGGCAGTTGCATTGGGACTATGAAATAAAAATCACACGCTAAGGACAGTAGAGCAGAAAGATAGTCTTCTTCATCCTGCATTGCCTGTCTCTAGATTTTGTATTGGCGAAAACAAACACCTAACTTATATAATAATTTACTATAGCAGGGTTGTCTATTATTTGCAGCCCAATAAATTTATAATGATAGCATTTCAAGTAGTTTTTAGGAATCCAAGACCAAAGGAAACCTATTTCTTCCTTCCTCAATGAAGTCCAAGAAGGTAACAAGCTTTGTGAAGCTCATTTGTGTCTAATATGGACCAGGAGGCATAGAGTAGAAAGGGCTGCATGAATATCTAGAGAGAAAGCCTGAAATAGGCTTACACAAGTTCCTCAATGTCAGCACTACAGAGAGTCTTCAAATGTTTCTTACATGCTGAACAAGACTTTCCTGATTTAAACATTGAATTTCCTGCATCCTGGGAAAACCCTTATTCTTAGACAAACTAGTTTGGTTGATCACCCTACGTTAATGGACTTCACTGGTGGGACAAAAAGGATGCAGCAATACCTGAAGGCCAAGTGAGTATGAGACTGTGGATAGAAGGTGGATGCCAGCATATTTGAATGATGATAACTAAGATCTCACTACCTAGTATCTTGAAACTTCATAGGTCACCTCAAACATAGATAAAACCCAGGCAAAATGTGGAAGAGATGGAATTTATTAAGATTACTCACATTGGTTTATATTACCCAGTAGAATAGTAACCAAACAACAAGTTTAATTTTTATAAAAGTAAAATCTTTTTCTTTAAAAAAACTCACATACCTGAATTTCTAGACCATTAGAATTGAAAAAATGATCTGAACATTGAAGGAGGAGGAGGAATCAGACAAGCAAAGTGATAGGTTTTCAAATTTCAGGGCAGACAAGTACCAGGGATGAGATGAGAGAACTAAAAGTAGGTGAGTCTGGAATACAGATTGCAAGTCAGAGGAGTGGTGACAGATGAATGTAAGGAGGTAAATAAGATTCTATAAAACCTTGAAAGTCATGCTTGGGCTTTATCGTAGGAACAATGAGAAGTCTTTTAGGACAGTGTGACATAAAACATGGTCTTCAGAGCAACAGCAGCAGCTAGAAGCTTGTTAGAAATACAGTTCTGCCATCCCCTCCACCCCCATTAATTCAGAATTTCTGGAACTGAATACAAGAAGAACCTTTTCTTTTACAAGCCCTCCTTGTGATTCTTACTCATGGTAAAGTTTGTAAACACTAGCCTGGAAGGTAGAGTTAACAAGACTTGCGGAGCAATGGTTATGAAAAGTGAAAAAGAGATAGGGAGGAATCAAAGATGAATCCTGCAGTTTTGGTTTAGGCAACTGGTAAATGGTGATGACTTTTACTGGAATAGAAAACACAGGAGGAAAGAGAAAAGCATTTCTTGATTGTACTTTTTTGGTTTTGTACACTTTGATTTTGAAGTGCCTGGGGTATTCTCAAGTATAAATATCTTGTAGGCAATTGGCTATATGGACCAACAACTTAGGAGAGAGATCTGGGCTTGAGAAAATGACAAGGACATCATCAATGCACAGAGAGAAATACCTTCCACAGGGGTAGAGGAGATCACCCAGGGAGAGTGTATAAAGTGAGAGGGTCAGAGAGCCTAGGACAGAGCACTTGAGAACAATGAATTTTAAGAGATGGGTAGAGGAACAGGAGCTGCAAAGGGATCCACAAGGAAAGCAGAGGAAAACTGGGAGAAGTTAATGGCAAGAAGAGAGAACATTTTAAGAAAAAGGGAATCATGACATGTTTTGGAGAGGTCAAGTTAAATATGGATGGTCTTTATGTGTCTTAAATATCTACTGATTTCGCTATAAGAGAGCAATTAGAAATTTTGATTTGAACAGTTTCAACTGAGTGGTAGGAGTTGAAATAAACTTGCTCAGAAACTTAACTAAAGATGGTTGATTTAGTCTACTAGTTCTTAACCAGGGATAATTTTGTTCCTCAGGGAACATTTGGTAATGTCTGGTAATATTTTGCCTATTGACATTTAGTGGGATGAGGCTAGAGATGCAGTTACACATTTGACAATGCACAAGACAGTGCCCCAGCCCAAAATGTCAATGGCATCAAGGTCAAGAAACCCTATATTAGCCCGATGAAGTGTGTATATTTTTACAGCCCACTATAGGAAAAGTAGTACAGTTAGACATCGCTAATGTTCTTGTGGAAGGTACTGTATGTTGCTTAATATAACCAATGGATTTATAATTATAAACTATAATTATAAATTATAAATCCATTGGTTATATTAAGTTATGGAGGTAAACAGGGAGAAGGGCTGAACAAGTAGTAAAAAAATAAGAAATTCAAAAGCTCAAAGAAACTAGTTCCAACTTTGCCACTACTATCTATGCATGTCTTTCACATAGTCATTTAAGTATTTTCTCAGCTTCATTTCTCCATGTGGAATTATCTTGTATCCCCAAGGCATTTTGGATCCTCCATTGAACATTGGTTCCTTTTAGCAAGTGTTACAGAGAATACATTCTTATTCTAATTAGATTTTTCCTCAGAGACAAAAGGGGAATTCAAAACCACTTTTATAACTACTGAGAGAAATTCTAGTACTTACAGATGTGTTGTTTTTATATCACTTTTCTACAAGCACAAGAAATTTGGGTTAATACACTGTAATATACATCATTTGAAAAAAGAATAAATTGAGTATTAGGAGCTAAAGTGTAGAAAAACAGAAGTACAACAAGAGAGATAAAGGAACCTGAAGAAAAACACAACAAAACATGATTCCTGCAGCTGCCACAGTAGAGGGAGCTGAGACGTGGGGTTTGCCAGGAAGGCAGGGATTTTGTCTGATATAGGCTAGAACTGTGTCTGTCACATTTTCGTATCTCTAGTTCCTGGAATGTAGTGCTCAATTAATATGTGTTAATTGAAACAAAGGAATTAATAGAGCCAAGCTTTTAAAATCCTGCGTCTTGAAAATGAGGTTTGAGAAATACTCCTGGGTATATGGAGCATTGTTTAATAAAATTTACTCAAAGCGGCTGGGTGCGGAGGCTCACACCTATAATCCCAGCTCTTTGGGATGCCACGGCCGGCAGATCACATATTGGTCAGGAATTCGAGACCAGCCTGGCCAATATGGTGAAACTCTGGCTTTACTAAAAATACAAAAATAGCCAGGCCTGGTGGCGTGTGCCTGTAATCCCAGCTACTTGGAGGCTGAGGCAGGAGAAATCGCTTGAACTGAGGGGTGGAGGTTGCAGTGAACCAAGATCAAACCACTGCACTCCAGCCTGGGCAACAGAATGAGACTCTGTCTCAAAAAAAAAATAAATAAATTACTCAAAGCATTTTCCGTATTAAGCCTCTAATAAAAGTAATAGAACAACAGCTATCAATTAATATGTAATTTCTATGAATTAATCCAATTTATTTCTTTATTGCTCAATCATTTAACAACTGTTGTTGTTGAGTGCCAGGCAAGATGTCTCTGCTGTCATGGAGTTCATATTCTAGTGTGGGAGGCAACACAGAAACAATTACGATATGTGTAGTGACCATGTTTATATCTACCCAGCGTGCACACCCCTTTGTCCTTTCAAACAGAATCCAGTCCCTGCTTAGGTGTCTACCCTCCCCGATGTAGCCCAGGTCCCCACAGCTTTGGGTCAGTTCTAGTCTCATTCTCCTAGGTTCTTTGCAGCATTTTTTTTTTTTTTTTTTTTTTTTTAGTAGAGATGAGGGAGGGTCTCACTATATTGTCCAGGCTGGTCCAGAATTCCTGGGCTCAAGTGATCCTCCTTCCTCAGCCTCCTGAGCAGCTGGGATCACAAGTGAATGCCACCATGCCTGGCCTCTGAAGCTTCTAAAGCTGCTTTTTGTACATCCAAAGCAATCTTTCAAATGCTTCTGGCTGGCTTAAAAACCCACAAAAAAAAAACAAAACAAAAAAATTGAGCTGTAATTGTAGTCACTGGCCACAGAGGGGCACTAGCAGCTCAATAAAATTTACCAGGTTGGCCAGCATGTATTCAAGCTGCCAGCGTAATTCAAAATTTAGGTGCCCTTCAACATTAAAAAGAAGGAAACCATGGGGAGATTTTCTTCTGAGTTGTAGAAAACAAGAATATTCCAAAACCCTATGACTCTTGGGTGGAAGAGAGGAGAATATCTAGTTCACAAGCCATTTTTCCCTAAGCTGTTAAATAAAAGTGTCCCAGGAAACTTCACATATGTTTGTCAAAGAAGGAATTTAAGTCTGATGTTCATATTCTCAGATCTTTCCACCAGTTTCTACTAAAAATATACAATCTCAAGAGTTAAAAAGGGAGGGAAAGTAAGGAAACAAAAAATGTTGTTTACTTGTAAATATGTACAGTTGTTCCTCAGTATTCCTGGGGGTTTGTTCCAGAGTTCCTCAAGGATACCGAAATCCATGAATGCTCAAGTCTACTATATAAAATGGTGTAGTATTTGCATATAACCTATGCACATCCTTCTGTATACTTTAAATCATCTGTAGATTACTTATAATACCTAATACATTGTAAATGCTATGTAAATAGTTGTTATACTGCATTGTTTAGGGGATAATGACAAGAAAAAACGTCTGTACATGTTGAGTACAGACATTTACTTTCTTGAATATTTTCTATCCTCAGTTGGTTGAAGCTACAGGTGCAGAATCCACATATATGGTGGGCCACTTGTATTTTATTTTGCCTTTAGAAATTGTATTTTGAAATAACTATGGCATGAAGCCTACCTAATTATATCAGATGGAAGTGTATGTTTGAGATGACTGGTAATAGGATGTGTAACAGCAATTTTTTAATTACTAAAAAGTTTCAGTTCAGAATCGTAACAGTCTCACTGAGTCAGTCTGAAATATGTCCATTTAAAAAAACTAGATGCCAGTAGTCATATGAAACTGGAAATTCTAGAGATATTTGTCCATTTAAGCTGGGCCTAAATGACAATACTTTTCCATCTTCTTGAGAAATCAGTCCGTGTAGAGAATTTTAAAATCCTCTTTAATAAAGACATTGCTTTGCCCTGGTAAAGTAATTTGGCTGAGGATTCTTACAGATTTGTGATGTTCAGATTGGAGAGCTTTGGGATAGCTGTTGAATGGGAAGTTTGTAAGTATTAATACTAGCATATACTGAGAATTATAGCATTCAGTACCACTTTTTTGAGTGTCTTCTCCTATTGGTTACCCATTCCTACTTGGCAAAGGTTTTAATTAAAATCTAGCTGTTGTTAGGCCAAGCGCAGTAGCTCACACTATAATCCCAACACTTTGGGAGGCCAAGGCAGGAGGATCACTTAAGGCCAGGAGTTTGAGACCAGCCTGGGCAACATAGTGAGATCCCCCCCAACTAATCTCTACAAAAATTTTTTTTAAAAATAAAATCAGCTAGGCGTGGAGGTGAGCAACTGTAGTCTCAACTACCTGCAAGGTTTAGATGGCAGTTGGGCTTAGGAGTTTGAGGCCACAGTAAGCTATGATCATGCCACTGTACTCCAGCCTGAGTGACAGTGCAAGACCTTGTCTCTAAAACAAAACAAAATCTTTTCATTCTTCTCTACCCCTTTCTAAATACTTCCTAGCATGTATTATTGAGTATTATAATTACTTACTTATCAGAACTAAAGCTGTAAGTTCCTGCACTAGTCAAGATCTGCCATGGGATACCATTATATCCCATGTATAGAATAATGACTGGAACACAGTAGGTGCAAAATAAATGGCTAAAGGTATTATTCTTATACCTTCATTTTCCCTATTTTTTTTTTTTTTTTTTTTTTGGCTTATGTACAAACTTCCATTTCCTTGAACTTCCAAGCGCAGCCTCCCGCTCCAATCCATCCACCAGTCCTCTCTTGGTCTCTCTCCATCCCCCTGACTTCTAGCTGCCTCATACTCCCACACTCTTCACAACCAGGTTCAGACTCCGCACTGAGTATCTAAACTCTTATGCACACATTTGATTTTCTTATATCCTTATATTTCCACTGCTTCATCACAAAACACCAACCTTCAAGTGAACTTCTGGAACAATTTTCTAAGCCACCTGAATTGTGTGCATGAATACAAATTCATAGTTACTAACCTCATTCTCAGGGCTGTCAGTCCCCGTATTCCTCTGGCTTCAGCTTCCTCTCTTTTTCGCCTTTACAGACTTTCCCAAGTCTACTTCTGGTCCTAATTAGAGTTGTCTGTAGCATTCCCTTACTATCCTTTAGTGTCTGTGGGTCTGTAGAGATCTTCCCTCTTTTATTCTTGATATTAGCTAGTAACCATTTTCAGTTTCTTGGTCAGTCAAGTTAGAGATTTATCAATTTTAATTATTTTTCTAAGAGTCCACTTTGGTTTCATTGATTTTCTCCACTATTTTACAATTCTCAATTTCATGGATATCTAGTGTTTATTATTTCCTGCTTCCTGCTTACTTTGGGTTTAATTTGCTCTTCTTTCTCCAATTTCTTTCTTTTTAGAGACAGGGTTTCACCGTGTTGGCCAGGCTGGTCTCGAACTCCTGACCTCAGGTGATCCGCCCACCTCATCCTGCCAAAGCGCTGGGATTACAGGTGTGAGCCACCGCACCCGGCCGCTTTCAGTAAATTTTATTTAACAATGCTCCATATACCCAGGAGTATTTTTCAAACCTCATTTTCAATGCACTGTTTTAGGTGCATCCATAAATTTCAACATGGCATATTTTCATTTTCATTCAGTTCAAAATATATGTTTAGCCAGGTGGAGTGGCTCACACCTGCAATCTCAGCACTTTGGGAGGCCGAGGTGGGCGGGTAGGTTCGAAACCAGCCTAGCTGTTGGGAAAAGCAGCAAAGGAGAAAGGACCTTCAGAGTGCCTACATAAATTGGTTGTGAGTAACACATAATCAAGGAACAACAAACTGCAGAAGGCCTCAGGAGGCCTCTGAGGAGGAAGGCCTTTCCATGCCTCATGTTCCGGTGCAGGGTGACCTCAGCTCTGTTACCATAAACACTGTGCTCAAGGACATAAAACCCCTTCGTAGCACTATGACGTAGCCAGACTTGTAGGCTCCTTGTAAGGCCTGTGTTCCACCAGCTGTACATAGATAATAAGCTAAAGATAACCACATGTTCTTGTTTTGTGAAACTCCCAAACTGCCACTGTAATCAATCCTGTTATCAACACCAGTGCCGGTTCACTGATTCACTCCACCATCACTCCACCCCCCGCATAGATCAAAGTGATAGTAATCAATAAACAGTGTGCATGATCAGAGCTCAGGGCCTTCACTGTCTCCTCCAGTAATGAGTGACAGCCCCCTGGTCCCGCTTTCTCTCTTAATCTGTCTTTTTCTCATTCCTTTGTTGCCACCAAACTCGGGGTACCCATGGGTGACGTAGGGCTGGTTCCCTACACCTAGCCAACATGGTCAAACACCGTCTCAACTAAAAATACAAAAATTAGCCAGGAGGCTTAGGCAGGAGAATTGCTTGAACCCAGAAAGCAGAGGTTGCAGTGAGCTGAGAGTATGCCACTGCACTCCAGCCTGGGTGACAAAATGTGTATAATTTAATATATATAAATATATCCTTAATATATCTTAAATTATATATATAGATAAAATTTAATTTCCCTTGAGACTTCCACTTTGGTGGTTGGATTATTGTAGAAAGCAGAATAATGCCCTTTCCATCCCCCAGCCACAAGATGTCTACATCCCAGTTCCTGGAACCTGTGAATATGTTAGGTTATATGGCAAAGAGGGGAATGATGGTTGCAGATAGAATTGAAATTACTCATCCTCTGACCCTAAAATAGTGAGATTATCTTGGATTACCCTGGTGTTTCCAGTATAATTACATGGTACTTAAAAGTGGAAGTGAGTGTCAGAGACGTGATTATAAAAGCAAGATCAGAGTGATGGGATCCACCATTGTGAGCTTTGAAGATGTAGAAAAAGAACCTATGAACTAAGCAATGTGGGTGGCTTCTGGAAGCTGAAAAAGGCAAAGAAAAGGACTCTCCCCTATGTCCTCCAGACAGGAATGCAGCCCTTCCTATACCTTAATTTAATTTTATTTATTTTGATACAGCGTTTCGCTCTGTCGAACAGGCTGGAGTGCAGTGGCACAATCTTGGATCACTGCAACCTCCATCTCCAGGATTCAAGCAGTTCTCATGCTCAGCTCTTCCAGTAGTTGGGATTACAGGTGTATGCCAACACACTTGGCTAATTTTTGTATTTTTAGTAGAGACAGGTTTTTGCTACGTTAGCCAGGCTAGTCTCAAACTCCTAACCTCAAGTGATGTGCCCCACCTCAGCCTCCCAAAGTCCTAGGATTACAGATGTGAGCCACCATGCCCAGCACGCTGTACCTGTACCTTAATTTTAGCCTAGTGAGTCCCATGTTAGACTTCTTACCTACAGAACTGTAAGATAATAAATTTCTGTTGTTTTAAGCCACTAAAAGCAATGATAATTCTATTGCAGCAGCAATAGAAAACTGACACAGTGATTTTTAAATCTGTCATTTAATTTCTAAATGTTTGGAGATTTTCCAAAATATCTCTTTCTGTTATTGATTTATAATTTGATTGTTATGGCCTGAAAACATACTTCATATGATTTTTATTCTTTAATTTGCAGTCTGACCTCTGTATCCACTGGTTCCACATTTGAGGATTCAACCAACCACAGATAAAAAAAATATTTTAAGAAATAAAAATAGATCAGGTATGGTGAGTGGCTCAGGCCTGTTATCCCAGGACTTTGGGAAGCCAAGGTAGGAGGATTGCTTGAGCCCAGTAGTTCAAGACCAGCCTAGGCAATGTAGTGAGACCTCATCTCTAAAACAAAAACAAACACAAAAAAATCAGAAACAGAAAAACAGCCAAGCATGATGGCATGAGCCTATAATCCCAGCTACTCAGGAGGCTGAGGTAGGGTGACTGCTTCAGCCTGGGAGGTTGAGGCTGCAATGAGCCGAGATCATGCCCTGTACTCCAGCCTGGGCAACAGAGTGATACATTGTCTCAAAAAAATTAAAATTAAAAATTACAATATAACAATAAAAAGTAACACAAATAGAAACCAATACAGTAGAAAACCATTTACATAGCATTCACATTGTAGTAGGTATTATGAACTCTCATTAAAAGTACATGGGAGGATGGGCATAGGTTAGAGACTAACACTACTCAGATTTTGGTTTCCATGCAGGTTCCTAAAACCAATCCTCTTTGGATACTGACAGATGATTGTAGTTTAAGTGTCTCATTGCCAAGATTTTGGTCTATCTTCATGAACATTTTATATGTATTTGAAAGGTGTGTGCTGGGCACAGTGGCTCATGCCTGTAATCCCCGCACTTTGGAGGCCGAGGTGGGTAGATCACCTGAGGTTGGGAGTTCCAGACCAGCCTGACAAACATGGAGAAACCCCATCTCTACTAAAAATACAAAATTAGCCAGGTGTGGTGGTAATGCCTGTAATCCTAGCTACTTGGGAGTTTGAGGCAGGAGAATAGCTTGAATGAAGTCAGAGGTTGCGATGAGCCAAGATCGCGCCATTGCACTCCAGCTTAAGCAGCTTAAAAAAAGAAAGAAAGAAAGAAAGCAATGTGCATTATGCTGTTGTTGAGTGAAGTCTTTTATAAATGTCAGCTAGGTCAAGTTGATTGATAAAGTTGTTCATATCTTTTCTACTTTTATTGATTTTCTGTCTCCTTAAGTCTCCAATTTCAATTGTGGATTTGTCTATTTCTCCTTTAATTTCTGTTAGGTTTCTTTTAGTTTTTTGTTTGTTTGTTTGTTCCTTTAAAGACAGGATCTGGCTCTGTCACCCAGACTAGAGTGTAATGGTAGGATCTTGGCTCACTCCAACAACCTCTGCCTCCTAGGCTCAAGCTATCCTTCCACCCCAGCCTCCCAAGTAGCTGGGATCATAGGCATGTGCTATCATGCCCAGCTAATTTTTGTATTTTTTATAGAGATGGGGAGGGTCTCACTTTGTTGCCCAGGCTGGTCTTGAACTCCTGAGCTCAAGTGATCCACCTACCTTGGCTTCCCAAAGTGCTGGTATTACAGGTGTGAGCCACCATGTCTGGCCAAAAGTTCTATTGGTTTTTGTTTCATGTATTTAAAACTCTATTTTTAGGTGCATCCACATTTTCGATTGTTATATCTTCTTGGCGAATTAATCCCACTCTTATTATGTAATGTACCTATTTATTCTTGATATTCCTTGTTTCGAAGTCTACTGTGTTTGACATTAACATAGATATTGTAACATTCTTTTGATTGTTGTTTGCATGGTATATATTTTTTTCTATCCTTCTACTTTTAGTCTCTGTCTATGAATTTCTTATGGAAAGCATATAGTTGAGTCTTGCTTTTTAATCTGGTCTGACAATCTCTGTCTTTTAATTGGTATTCCAAGTCTAATTTTAACCCATTAACAGGTACTGTCAGTAGATGAGTTTGCCTTCTTGATTACTAAAAACTAGATGAATAGATATGTTCTCTCTCAACTTCCCACTCTCCTATTTAATGATAATGGGAATGGTTGTAATTATTCAGAATTTTCTATGTACTAGGCTTCTTTTTACATGTATTAACTATTTAATCCTAATAACAATTTTATGAGCACTATCAGTATCATCCCACTTTACAGATTAAGAAAACCAGGTGACAGAGAGGTTTAAGTAACTTGACCAAGATCACACTAAGAAACATTAGAGCCACCTTCCAAATGCAAGCACTAGAGCCTCAGATATTAATCCTATGCTGTATTCCTTCACCACCTCTAACAGGGTTTCTTCCACTTCTTTTTTTTTGAGATAGAGTCTCACTCTGTCACCCAGGCTGGAATGCAGTGGCACAATCTCAGCTCACTGCAAGCTCCACCTCCCGGGTTCAAGTGATTCTCCTGTCTCAGCATCTGAGTAGCTGGAATTACAGGCATGTGCCACCATGCCTTGCTAATTTTTGTATTTCAGTAGAGACAAGTTTCACCCTGTTTGCTAGGCTGGTCTTGAACTCCTGACCTCAAGTGATCCACCGCCTTGCCCTCCCAAAGTGCTGAGATTACAGAAATGAACCACTACACCCAGCCTCCTTTTTGTTTTCATTTTTTAGAGATAGGATCTCACTCTGTTGCCCAGACTGGAGTGCAGTGGCACAACCATAGCTCACTGCAACCTCAACCTCCCAAACTCAAGTGATCCTCCCACCTCAGCCTCCCAAGTAGCTGGGACCACAAGTGCATCCCACCATGCCTGGCAAATTTATTTTTATTTTTTGGAGCAATGGAGTTTCCCTATGTTATCCAGGCTGGTCTATGTTATCCTGGGCTCAACTGATTCTCCCAGCCTCACAAAGTTCTGAAATTACAGGCGTGAACCACTGACACCAGCGTCTCTCTCTTTCTCCCTCTTTTTCTTTTTGGAGAGATGGGGTCTGTTTTGTTGCCCAGGCTGGTCTCAAATTCCTGATCTCAAGCAATCCTCCTGCCTTCTCCTCCCAAAGTGCTGGGATTACAGGTGTGAGTTACTGTGTCTGGCTACAATCTCATTTATAATAGCATCCAAAAATAAAACACATTTAACAAAAGATGAGCAAGATCTTTGTGAAGGCCAAAGCAACTCCATCTTGGCTGCTAATCCACTATGTTGACCTCTGATTAACTCCTATTCTGGGAAGACCTCTATGATTTCCAGTTTATCTATTGTTCCTGTATAATAGCACGTACTTATTGTAAATCTTGCCCTTGAGTCAAAACAACCTTGATGTTGAAATGAGAAAGGTACCCTTGTCCCCCTCACAGTGTGTACGATGGGGGTGTGGCTTGCTTCTTCAGTGCCCCCCTGCTCAAACCTCTAGGGGAGCATACAGACAGGCAGGCTGCAGAGTTGTAGGGTTCCAACCCCACAGCAGTGTCTAGGGGTGAATGTTTACAGCTGGAGCCCCAGTAGGCATGTGTTACAGGGTACTCTTTTAGTTTGCTATCTCTAAGAGGCTTGTGTTAAACAGCTCAATTAGACCCTCTGCCTTGTTGCAAGGACAGAGGGCTCTCTTTATCCCGAGTTTTTGCCTTGGTGCGCTGGAATAATAGGATCACAAGTGGACTTGGGAAATGAGTGCAGTTTTATTGAGTGGAAGTAGCTATCTGCCAATGGGGAGCAAGAAGGGAGATGGTTTTCCCTTGGAGTTGGACCACTGGGCAGCCCAGCTCTCCTAAGACTGTGCCAGCCAAACTCCGCCTTGTCCCATTGGTCGATGGCCTGCTGGCATGCCAGCCCTCCTCCAGCTGCTTGTGTCTTCTTCCACCAATTTGCTCCTCTCCACGTCCAGCAGCTTGTGTGTGTGCCTGGTAGGGTGTCGGGTTTTTCTAGGCACAGGATGAGGGCATGGTGGGCTGGGGTGGTCTTGGGAAATGCAACATTTGGGCTCCAAGGCAGGAGTGCCTGTCCTCAGCTAGGTCCATGGGGGTGGAGCCCCAGCCAGGGACCATGACCTACTCTACCCAGCACTTCCCTTCTTCCCTTCCCCTCTGCATCATTTAAAAGGACAAAGCTCTTCCCTTCCCAGCACTTCCATATCAATGTTATCGTACTTCGATTGTCTCACACATCCTTCTGAGTCACCCTTTTCCTACAGTATGTAAGTCCTGAGTCTTGCAAGTAACAGTGTGAGATACTATCTTGTCTCCCTACCGCCCAAGACTTAGGCATGGCTTCTGTTCATAAGACTCTATTAAATGTTTTTTTCTGAGAAACTGGATATATCAGCCTCTTTCTTTGGCCTCTTAGCTTCCTCTGACTTTGGGGTAGGTTTGCATAGACTGTTCACCTCAGAACAACCTGTTCACTGAAAACTACTAGGTATTTCTGAGAGACCACAAAAACGTAAACAGTGAGACATACAATGTTTATGGATCAAAAGATTAAATATTGTTAAGATATAAATTATTTGAAAATTGCTACATAGATAATACACAACTCAGTGAAAACTCCAGCAGAATTTGAAAACTGTATATAGCATATTTTAGAAATTGACTGGCTGATTCTGAAGTTTGGCCATTAAGGAGATTTTTTGTTTGTTTGTTTGTTTTTTATTTTTATTTTTGTTTCTCTCTCTCTCTGTCTTTGAGACAGAGTCTCATTCTGTTGTCCAGACTGGAGTGCAGTGGCGTAATCTCAGCTCACCAGTCTTACCTCCTGAGCACAAGCAATCTTCCCATGTCAGTCTCCCTAGTAGCTGGGACTACAGGCTGCGCCAGCATGCCCAGCTAATTTTTTATATATATTTTTCAGAGACGGGATCTGTTGCCCAGGCTGGTCTCAAAATCCTTGGCCTCCCAAAGTGCTGGAATTAAAGGTGTGAGCCACCACACCTGGCCTATTTTTGTTTTTCTAAATTCAAATATGTTTACCATTTCTTGTATGGTTTCAGACTTTTTATCTATAGTTTATAAAGTCTCTCCCCTCCTAAACTGCAAATATGGTCTTTTATTTTCTTGAAATATCTAGAAAAAAATAGTTCAATCATATTCTATCTACAATTTATATTTGGATATGGTAAATAACTGGCTTATTTTACTCCAGATGGCCAAACAGTTGTGCCACACCATTTAAAAAATAATCCATCCTCTCTCCAGTTAAACTATCATCTTTTTGATGTATTATTATTTTTTTGAGATGGAGTCTCACTCCATCACCCAGGCTGGAGTGCAGTGGCACAATCTCAGCTCACTGCAACCTCTACCTCCCAGGTTCAAGTGATTCTTCTACCTCAGCCTCCCAAGTAACTGGGACTCCAGGTGCATACCACCACACCTGGCTAATTTTTTTATTTTTAGTAGAGACAGGGCTTTGCCATGTTGGCCAGGCTTGTCTTGAACTGCTGACCTCAAGTGATCTACCCGCCTCGGCCTTTCAAAGGGTTGGGATGACAGGTGTGAGCCACTGTGCCCAGCCTTCTTTATACATTAAATTTATATATAGAGAGGGAGCATTATTTGTCTAGGTTACTGACTTCTTTGTGTTTTCCTACTGTAATATCATATTGATTTGATACAGTATTTGCATCAAATGTTTAAAATCCAATAAGGCAAATCTCACTTCACTGTTCTTTTTTTTCTTTTCTTTTTTGTGATAGATTCTCACTCTGTCCCCAGGTTGGCACGCCTCCCGGATTCCAGCTATTCTCCTGCCTCAGCACAGTATTTGCATCAAATGTTTAAAATCCAATAAGGCAAATCTCACTTCACTGTTCTTTTTTTTCTTTTCTTTTTTGTGATAGATTCTCGCTCTGTCCCCAGGCTGGCACGCCTCCTGGATTCCAGCTATTCTCCTGCCTCAGCCTCCCAAGCAGCAGGGACTTGCCACCACACCTGGCTGAGTTTTTGTACTTTTAGTGGAGATGGGGTTTCACCGTGTTCGCCAGGATGGTCTCTGTCTCTGACCTCATGATTCACACTCCTCAGCCTCCTAAAGTGCTGAGATTACAGGCGTGAGCCACCACGCCTGGCCCTCATTGTTCTTATTTCTCAGAATTTTTGGCTATTCTGTAGCATTTAGCCTTTCACATAAATGATACAGTTATTTTTATCCTTTTCTAAAATAAAGATAACTGAATGACATCTATTAATATATTACTTTTGAAAAGACTGCCATTTTTATTCTGTTAAGTTTTGCCATCCAAACATATAACGTAACTTCCCGTTTCTCAGGTCTAATGTTCTTAAATTGTGGCAGTCAATACAATTTTATTTTTCTTTAAATAGGTTTTTTTATTTTTGAATTTGTTCCGAAGCACTTTATATAGTTTTTTCATTATAATTAATGGAATATTTTTTCTCATTTTTTATCTCTAGGTGCTTATTGCCAGAAATTGAAAAACCTATTGAATTTAGTATATTCCTTTGATATATATCCTCCTTACCAATTTATCTTGTTAACTCTACTAGTATTTTACTGGATCTCTTAGGTTTTCTAGGTATACAACGTCATCAGCAGAAAGAGATCATTTAAACTGTTCTTTTAAAATTTTTGTGCCAGTTATTTCATTTTCTCATCTTATTGTATGAAAACTTCTAAGACAGTGTTAAATAAAGATAGTGCTAACGTGATGCTATACCTAGTTTCTAATTTGAATGTAAATTGCTTACTTGGCTTGCCATTTAAAAAACTATTTGCCACAGTATTTTGCTAAGTGGTCTTTGTTATATTTAGGTAATTTCCTTCTATTTTTGTTCACTAAGAATTTTTGTTAGAATGGTGACATATTTGAATATGTATCCCCACCAAATCTCATGCTGAATTATAATCCCCCATGTTGGAGGTGGGGCCTGGGGGGAAATATTTGGGTCATGGAGATGGATCCCTTATGGCTTGATGCTGTTCTCAGGGATAGTGAGTTCTTGGGAGATCTGGTTGAGTGTGTGGAACCTCCCCACTCACTCCCTCTCTTGCTCCTTTTTTCACCATGTGACATGCAAGCTCCCGCTTTGCCATCCGCCATGAGTCAAAGCTTCCTGAAGCCTCCCAGAAACAGATGTCTGCACTATGTATCCTGAACAGTCTGCAGAACTGTGAGCCAATTAAACCTCTTTTCTTATAAATTTCCCATCTCAGGTATTTCTTCATAGCAAAGCAAGAATGGTTTAATACAGATGGCTAGTAATTTAGTCAAATAAATATTTTGACATTTGTTGATGTCAACATATATTTTTCTCTATTTTAATTGTTATATTAATAGATTATGTTGGAAGACTTCCTGATGTTCACACACTATTGCATTCCTGAAACAAATCTTGCTTGTATACCAGACAAGAGCTCAGGAGTTTGAGACCATTATGGGTAATATAGGGAGATCATGTCTCTACAAAAAAAATTAAAAATTAGCTAGGGGTAGTGGTGTGCACCTGTAGTCTCAACTACTCAGGAGGCTGAGGTGGGAGGATGCTTGAGCCTGGGATGTCAAGGCTGCAGTAAGCTGTGACTGACTATGTCAGTACACTCCAGCCTGGGTGACAGTGAGACTCTGTCTTCAAAATAATAATTTAGCAAGGCATGGTGGCATGCACCTGTAGTCCCAGCTATCTGGGAGGCTGAGGTGGGAGGATCACCTGAACCCTGGCTTATAGATGGCCATCTTCTCACTGTATCCTCACATAGTGGAGAGAGACAGCTCAGATGTCTCTTCTTTTTATAAGTCACCAGCCTTACTGGATTAGGTCTCTGCCCTTATGACCTCATTTAACCTGAATTACCTCCTTCTAGGCCCTGTCTCCAAATACAGTCATGTTAGGGGTTAGGGCTTCAACATATAGATTTTGGAGAAAAGAAAAAGCTCATAGTATTCCACCCCTCACCCCCAACATTCATACTCTTATTACACGCAGAATATGTATATTCCGTTCCAATAGCTGCAAAGGTCTTAACTCACTCCAGCATTATTTCTAAAGTCTAAAGTTCAGTCTCATCTAAATATCATCTAAATCAGATATAGGTGAGACTTGCAGTATAATTTATTCTGAGGCAAAATTCCTCTCCCACTATAAACTTGTGAAACCAGACATGCTTTCAAAATGCAATGATAGGCCAGGCATAGGATATACATTCCCATTCTAAAAGAGAGAAATTGGAAATTGAGAATGGTAATAGGTCTCAAACAATTCCAAAACCTAGCAAGGCAAACTCCATTAGACCTTAAGGCTAAAGAATTATCCGCTAAATAAAATGTGTTACACATACACCATGTAAAACTATGCAAGCATGCAACCATGAAAAACAATGAAATTATGTCATTTGCAGCAACATGGATACAGCTGGAAGCCATTTTTTTCTGAGCTAATTAATGCAGAAATGAAAAGCAAACGTTACATGTTATTGCTTATAAATGGGAGCTAAATATTGAGTACTCATAAAAATGGTAATAATACACACAAAAACTTAGACAAAGGAGGGTCGGAGGGGATGAAGGTTGAAAAACTATTGGTTACTATGCTTACTACCTCAGTGATAGAATCAATCATACCCCCAAACCGAGCATCATGCAATATACACATGTAACCTGCACATGTACCCCCGAATCTAAAATAAAAGTTGAAATTAAAAGAAAAAAAGAATAATCTTCTTCTGTTTGATGCTCCATCTTCCAGACCCACTGAAAGGATGGTCCCATCTTCTGGACCCATGAGGTTACAGTGTCACCCCCATGGCTCTGTGGGATAGTCATACCCCTTGAGCTCTTCCAGGGCCCTGGCCCTATGGCTTTCTGCCAGGGCCCCTTCCATGTGGCTCTCTGTAAGTACCCAACTTTCTGAAACCCAATAGGAAACATCCTTCCCTCCTGGGCCTGTGGCGGGAGTGGCAGCCTGCTGATCACTGAAATCACCTTTGGGTTATTCTTCCCTTTTCTTAAAGAAGAGCAAGTATTTACAGCTGAATAGCTCTATGATCTTGTCCTGTAGAGTTCCAAAAATTTAGCAGCCTTTATTTTATCCCATCTCCATGTCCTTCAGTTCAAACTGGCAGTGTTTCTGTTAATAGAATCCCATAAACTCCTTATCAAGTGATAATCCAGCCATATCTTTGATGTTCCCTTTAGAACAAAGTTTTGTTTTTTGCAATATGAATGGTTGAGAATTTTTCAAATCTTTAACTTTTTGTTCTTTTATTTAAAAATTCCTTTTTAAATTCATCTCATTCCTCTTGCATTTTACTATATTACTTAGGAGAAAATAAGCTGCTCCTTCAACACTTTACTTAGAAAGCTCCTCAGCTACAGATTCCAGTTTCATTGCTGGCAAGTTTTTCTTCCACAGAACACTAGAACAAAGTTTGGGCCAGTTCTTTGCCACTTTAAAACAAGAATTACCTTTCCCCAGTTTCCAATAACATGTTCCTCATTTTCATCTGCAATCTCACCAGAATGGCCTTTAACACCATATTTCTGCCAATATTCTGCTCATGATTATTTACATATTCTTTGAGAAGATGAAGGCCTTTTCTTCAGCTCTCCTCTTTTATTCTCTGGAAGAGAATCTCCTTTGATGCTCATATTTCTATTGTGAAGCAGGTTTACTAATAACCAGTTCAAAGGCGGACTACTACTGCAGAAAGGACGACAAAGATCATTACAATGCCAGCCACTAGGAATAGGATTCTAAACAATTCCACCCACTGCATCCCAGGCTGCAGTGTTACCAATTGCTTGAGGCCAGTGAGACAGAACATACTAACATGCAACAAGTTACATGAAGCAGATTTACTACTTACAGATTGGCAGAGGAAGACAAAAGAGGCCTAGAATCTATTGTGTTAGGATTGCCAGCATAGTTGACCACTGGGAGGACAAGGGAGTCACTCTGGTCAGTGACAGAGTAAGGCCCAGGATGACAAATCCAATACTACATCATAGTGTTCACAGCTTGGGAAAATCTCACAAAGGTCTCATGCTTCCAGGACACTGCTTCCATGATCCTATAGAAAGAACAAGTTGACAGGTTACTAACCTGTCCCCTCTCTCATTCCCTCAACCTCAGATGTTCTCTGCCTATCAGACAGGGGTTGCACTTAGTTGGTGTAATGACTCAGTCTGTCTGTCCCTGTCCTGAGCCTACTACCTCTGCAGGCACCCATTGATTGCCCTTGTTGTTTGACCCAGATCTTTTGGCCTCAGCCATCTAGTCCAGGAAAGGAAGTCGCATTCTGTATAAACTTGACACTCTGATGTCATCCAACCCTGTGGGCTCCCATAGAAGAGAGAATCTCAGGAAAGCTTATACCTCCAGATTAGAATTAGGGAACCCTGTCTGAAATACTATTGTGTGAACCATTAACCACCCCAAGATGTGCACTCTACAAAACAACAAGCAGATAGGGTCCACTGAGCTGGGGCTGTCTACAGGGGAAAAAGGAAAATGAATGATCAGGAACACTAAGATTGGAATTTCATAGGTGCAGCCTAATTGGGCAGCTACCTGGTTCACCTCCATCCCAACCAAACTCCATGTTTGCCAACATATGCTGCATTGCCGTATTTCTCTTGCGATAGAGTACAGAGTTTAGTGTTCATACTCTCCTAGTCAAATGGAAGTACCAACCCACTACAAGACCTCCTTAATGCTCTTTCTTCAGTTGCTTTGTGAGTCAGCTGTGTCATTGTTTAATAGCTCCATTCATTAGCAGATGATGGGGTGCATGTAAAGTCCATCATATCCCACTAGAGTATATTCATTGTCATGTTGCTAGGGAAGTAAAGGATGTTCTTTGATCAGAAAGAAGTCCCACAGGGTATCCAAAAACATGGCATAGATTCTTTGGAAGGGCAGCTATGGTAGTCCCAGTATCTACTCAAGTGACATACCTGATTAATTATGTTTTGAATTATGATTTTCCAACTTTACAATGGTGCAAAAGAATACACATTCAGTAGAAACTATACTTTGCGAATTCATACAGCCATTTTGTTTTTCACTTTCAGTACAGTACTCAATAAATTTCACAAAATATTCAACATCTTATTATAAAATAGGCTTTATGTTAGATGATTTTGCCCACTGCAGGCTAATGTAAGTGCTCTGAGCATATTTAAGGTAGGTCAGACTAAGCTATAATATTCCATATATTAGGTTGTTAAATACATTTTCAACTTAAGATCTTTTCAACTTACAATGGGTTTATTGGGGCATAACCCCATTGTAAGTGGAGGAGAATCTATATATTTGTCCCTTCCAGGTAAAAGGCTGTTGCCATAGTTCTTGTCCCCACACAGTGGGTTCTTTAACAGTCCAGTCATTCAATTGCCATTCTGCTGACCAGATGGCTAGGCTGTTAGCAACAGCCCATGAATCAGTGAAAATGTAGCAAGATATGACCATAGGGGTGGCTTGCATGGCCATAACCACTGCACCTAGTTCAGACCATTGGCAGAATGTTCATGTTTAATCTCAGTCAAAAGATGGCCATACATTGGTGAGATGGTAGCCCCAGCCCAGTGGACCCTGTCTGCTTGTTGTTTTGTAGAATCATCAGTAAACCATGTCTTACTGTCAGTAGGCACTCTCTGAATCTTGTGCTTCAAGTGGCCACAGGAGGAGTCAAAGCATACCTTCAACATTCCTTAGTCCTCTCTGGTAAGCTAGCCAATTGTTCACAGAGCCTACTGGTCCCTTGGGGTTCCAGTTGGGCCCAATCTTGACTGTGCCATTTCCATTTGATAACTGAGCTTTGTTGAGCCTATCCAATTTTGTTTTGGGGGTTTATGAGCACCCTAGTAAGAATGGAAAGTTCAGGTTGCATTGTCACATATAACAAGCAAGACATTGCCTTTCAAAAGATGCATATCTGGTGGCTGTCTCAGGTAACTTACATGTTCAAATCTCAGAGGCCTCAGGGGCAGTTTTATGTTGCTACAGACTCTAATCAGCATGCATGGAGGTTGTGAACATTTGTAAGTGCATTAGGTTGGCAGGCTCTAAAATTTTTCAAGGTAGTGCCTGAGCCGTGGCTTCTTAAATGACTTCCAGGGTCTTCTGCTCCAAAGGGCCCCATTCAAAGTTAAGTTTGCTAGTCGTTTTGACTAAGGGAACCCAAAGAACACCCAAGTAGTGTACATGCTATGTCTAGTGGCCAAAGATGCCTACCAGCCATTGAGCCTCCTTTTTATGAGTGGGTACTGCCAAGGTTAAACATTTTTGCCTGACTGTATCTGGGATACTCTTTTTTTTTTTTTTTTTTTTTGTCTTCCTGCCCAAGTGGCCTTGGCATTCAGCACATGACAGTCCATTGTTAATCTTCATACCTGGAAGGTTCAAACTGGGCTGTTACATTGTAACAGGATGGGTTGTAACATTTTTGTCCATACTAAATTTTGAATTAACTCAATGATATCCTGTTCTCTTCTTAGTATACAGTACTGCTTTTGTTGAATAACCCACTGGAGTTTAAGTCACTTGAGTAGCAGGCAGAAGTGGATATGCCCCACTGCTAAGGCTTGAATTCTTAGCTGTCAGGAGGTGGTGTGATGCTCTGTGTCACAAGCAGCCAAAATGTCAATGCCTGTCATGTACTCAGTGGTTGTAACCATGGTCGCTAGCACCTGAAATGGCCCAAAGTGCCCTGGCTATAATGAGATACACTCTACCAGCAGATAAGCACCATGAATTACCACATTCTCCCAAAACTTCTTGATATAATGTTCCTTTTTTTCCCCTTTTATCTTGACAGACATATAGGACCATTAGCCTCCAATAGGAACCTGGAGACCTGGGTCCCATCCCTACTTGTGCCATTTTAATTTTCAGGAGAGCGAAACATTCTGTTCTCCTTGATCGACTATCTAAGATAGCCAAGATAATATATTCTTTCTTGGTTTTTGCCCATATCTGTCCCTGAGATCGCAAGTTTTCCTTCCTGTGAAGGCCCACGTTGCACTTGTTGGTTCCATCTTTGATTACTCAGGGACCATCTGAGGATTTCTTACTTGTTCCCTGTGCCTCAGGGTAAGGTACTATCTGAGTACCCAGTTCCTTAGCTGTCCAGGTCCAGGAATGAGTGATTACATAAATTCCCAACAACCAGGGAACTGAGCACATGCTCCCCTGTTTCCACATTTCTTCCTGTTGCTTCAGTCCATGTAGCCAGCTCCCTCACATCTGTGAGGCAAGGTGCAGGAGTTATGTAACCTATATTCCATATGTCATTCTTCCTTCCCCATAAATCAATCAGTTGCATGTTTAAACCCTATATCCCTAGGCTGACATCTCCATCTGGGGCTGAGTACTAGAGCATATCACTCCTCCTGCTTCTCCAATAAAGTTGTGGTTCTGTCAGAGTGGACTCTGCTCACTGAACCAATTTTGTCAAGCAGTCTTACTAATAACCCATCTCAAGGGAGGACTCCCACTATGGGGAGGACAGAAAGGATCCTCCCTTATGCCAACCACCAGGAATAGGAATCTGAATACTTCTACTCACTGAATACTGGGATGCAGGATTGCCCGAGTCCATGAGACAAAGCATACTAACATGCAACAGGTTATATGAAACAGATTTTTTACTTACAGTTGGGCAGCAAGGGGCAAAAGTAGCTTAGGATCCATCATGAGCTTGTCCCCCAAGACTCAAAAAAATCTGCCTAGGAGGGATCGAGTCTCAATAACCTGTGCCCCACTTGCACCACAGCTGAGGGACACAGAAAGGTAGCCAACTCTGGATCATATGCTTTCAGAGAAAAATAAATCACTGGGCAAAGCTTTAAAGGATACCCCGATTACAGAGGAGAAGGGAACAAAGCTCAAGCTGTCCTGGTCAGTCTCTCCCTAATTCAAGATGTTACATTTCCTAAGAGGGATAGAAACAAGGCCTGGGCTATTTGGGGTAGGTCCTCCCTATCTTAGCATATTGCATTCCCATCACATTCTACCATTATTCTGAAAACAATGTGCAAGAAGAAGAGAGGGGAGAAACTGGGTTGCCGCGGCTATCTAGGTAGGAACCACTGAGCATCTAACAACAGTCTCTTCTCGGCAATCCAGGCCTTCTCTCTCATAGATCTCAAAGTTTCTCTGGCTTCTATTCATTACCCACTTTCAAAGCCACTTTCACATTTTTAGATATTTGTACCTCAGCATCCCACTTCTGCAACCAAAATCCGTCTTAGTCTGCTTGGGCTATCATAACAAAACACTGCAGACTGGGCACAACAAAAAATTATTTCTCAGAGTTCTGGAGACTGGAAAGTCCTAGATCAAAGTGCCAGTTGGTTCAATTCCTAGTGAGAACTCTCTTGCAGATGACTGTCTTCTCACTGTGTCCTCACAGAAAGCAAGAGAGAAAGAGAGCTCTGGTGACTTTCTTTTCTTATAAGGCATCAACCTTATCAGATTAGGTCCCCACTCTTAATTACCTCCCTATAGGCCCTATCTCCCAATGTTGGGGGTTAGGATTTCAATATATGAATTTTTGAGGGACAGAATTTAGTCCATAGCACTATCTCTTTTGTAAAGATGGCAATTTTATACAGAATACCAATTTTTGGTAATATATTTTACTAAAAAATTATTCATTTGCTTAAGGCTTTCAAATTTGTTGCTGTAAAATTGCTGGTAGTAAGACTTCAGAAGGTTCATGGAAAATGCATATTATGAAAAAAACTACGCACAAATTTCAAATTTTGTTTGCACCAAAGCAAACAAATTGTACTAACTTGTTATAACATGTCTGAACAGGATCTAATTTGGGGCACTAAGAAAGATACGACAAGAGGCTGAAAAGAGCCCCAATCAAAGCAACATGAATTCTGCAAAAATTGAAGCAAGAACAGAAAACAAATTTATGGGAAAGCTTGAGTGGAAGAATGGTGAAATTACTGATGCTTCTAAAAAGTATATGAAGACAATGCCCCCAAGAAATCGTCAGTTTACAAATAGATAGCTTCTTTTAAGATGGGAAGAGATGATACTGAAGATGAAGTCTGCAGTAGAAGATTATGCAGTTTATGAGAATACTAATCATGTTTGTACCCTAACTGAAGAGGACTGATGATTAACAGCACAAACAACAGCCAACACCATAGACATCTCAATTGGTTCAGCTTACACAATTCTGACTGAAAAATTGAGCAAAGTGTCCATTTCATGGGTGTCAAAACTGTTGCACCAGATCAGCTGCAAACAAGAGCAGAGCTTTCAATGAAAATTTTAAACAAGTGGGACCAAGATTCTGACATATTTCTTCAAGGAATTTTAACTAGAGATGAAATATGGCTCTACCAGTACACTTCTGAAGACAAAGCACAATCAAAGCAATGAATGCTAAGAGGTGGAAGTGGTCCAGTCAAGGCAAAAGTGGACTGGTCAAGAGCAAAAGCATGGCATCAGTTGTTTTGGATACTCAAGGAATTTTGCATTTTGGCTTTTTGGAGTGCTAAAGAACAATTACATATGCTTATAATGATAGTGTTTTGTGAAAGTTAGCCAAAGTTTTAGCAGAAAAAACATCTGGAAAAGCTTTACCAAAGTCCTTCTGTACCACCATAATGCTCCTGCTCATTCTTTTCATCAAACAAGGACAATTTTGTGAAAGTTTTGATGGGAATTCATTAGGCATCCACCTCACAGTCCTGATGTGGCTCCTTCTTACTTATTTTTGTATGCTTATCTTAAAAAGTCTGAAAGGGCACCCGTTTTCCTTAAGTAAATGATGTAAAAAAGACTGCGTCAACATGGTTAAATTCCCAGGACCCTCAGTTCTTCAGGGATAGACTAAATGGCTGGTATTAGTGCTTACCAAACTGTTTTGGACTTGGAGCTCATTTTGAGAAGTGAAATTTGTAATTTTTATTTTTATCGTTTTTCTTTTTATAGAGACAAAGTTTCTATTTGTTGCCCAAGCTGATCTCAAACTCCTGGCCTCAGTGATCCTCTTGCGTATTTGTATCTTTTAATCTATTTTTTCCCATGAACTTTTTGAAGTCCCCTTGTAGTCTTATAATTATTTTCCTCTTTCCTGAATATGCAGTATATCTTTTTTTATGCCTAATTGTGTCTATCTTTGCTGTATCCATTTTACTTTATCAGACTCATGAGGAATTTTTGAATGCATTTGTTTTCAAAGAACCAGCTTATTTAATTATGCACACTTTCTATTCTTTTTGTTTGTTCTCTCTTTCACTGATTTGGGCCAGTAGATCATTTTTTAAAATCCATGTGTCCCAGTATATTTTGTTAATTTTTAATTTTTAAGATGAAATATTAGTTCCTTTTCTGTTTTTCTTATTTAATAATACATTTATTTAGTGGCAAACATTTCATTCTGGATTCAGCTTTCTTTTTTTTTTTTTTTTTTTTTGCTTAAAATGCCTTTTCAGACTTTTGATTTTTTTTTTTTTTTTTTGAGACAGAGTCTCACTCTGTTACTTTGTTTTTTTTTTTGTTTTTTCTTATCTTTTTATTGCATTTTAGGTTTTGGGGTACATGTGCAGAGCATGCAATACAGTTGAAATGACCTATAAGTTTTGGTATGCAGTCTTCTTTTCACTGCTTCCAAAATAGTTTGTAACTTACCTTTGGTTTTCCCCTAATTTTTATTGTGTTATGATCTGAGAAGGTAGTCACTAGTATTTCTACTTTTCAAAACATGTTATTTTTTTAAAATGTTCTTTGTGAGCATATACATGGTATATGTAAATATTCTAAGGACATACAAAAAAAGAATATTGTCTGTAAGAGAGAAATGTAAGATTTTATAAGATTCTAAATGTAGCTATTAAAGCAAGGTAATTTATTATGCAGTTCCCCGAGAATTGATCAATTCTAAGAGAAATATATTTATGTTTTCCACTAAATACGTATCTATATTATGCATTTCTCAAAATCCTGACCTCAGGTAATCCACCTGCTTTGGCTTCCCAAAGTGCTGGGATTACAGGCTTGAGCCACCACACCTGGCTTATATTATGCATTTTTAATGTTTTTGCTTTACATAATTGACCAGCATGATGTTTGGTGTATAGAATTTAAAAATTATACATTTTTCAGGCCAGGCATGGTAGCTTATGCCTGTAATGTCAACACTTTAGGAGGTTGAGGCAGGAGGATTGATTGAGGCCAGGAGTTCAAGACCAGCCTGGTCAATATAGCAAGATCCTGTCTCCAAAATAAATAAATAAATAAAATAAAAATTAAAAATTAGCCAGGCATGGTGTCGCATGCCTGTAGTCTTAGCTACTTGGGAGGCTGGGGCAGGGGAATCACTAGTCCAAGAGTTCGAGGTTGCAATGAGCTAGGATGATGCCAGTGCACTCCAGCATGGGTGACAGAGTGAGACCCTGTCTCTAATAAAATAAAGAAATAAAATAAACACAATAATATTAAACCTTTTTCATATATGGTGCCTTTTATTTTTTATTTTATTCATTGTTTTTGAGATAGAGTCTTCCTCTGTCACCCAGGCTGCAGTGCAGTGGCACGATCTCTGCTAACTGCAACCTCTGTCACCCAGGCTGGAGTGCAGTGGCACGATCTCTGCCTCCTGGGTTTAAACAATTCTCCTGCCTCAGCATCCTGAGTAGCTGAGATTAAAAGCGCCTGCCACAATGCCTGGCTAATTTTTTTACTTTTAGTAGTGATGGGATTTCACCATGTTGGCCAGGCTGGTCTCAAACTCCTGACCTCAAGTGATCTGCCTGTCTTGGCCTCCCAAAGTGCTGGGATTATAGGTATGAGCCACGATGCCTGACCAAATTGTGCCTTTTAAAAATCACATAATGTCAATCTTTATCCTGTTCAGTGCTTTTGAGTTTAAATTCCACTTACTCTTATATTATTGGTGCCATTTCTGCTTTCTTTTGGTTTGCATTTGCTTGTGATATTTTGGCTATTTTGCTAACTTTATCATTTTAATCTTTTGAACAGCTTTTATCTTTGCATTTTTTTTTTTTTTTTTTTTTGAGACAGAATCTTGCTCTGTCACCCAGGCTGGAGTACAGTGGCACAATCTCAACTCACTGCAACCTCCACCTCCTGGGTTCAAGTGTTTCTCCTGCCTCAGCCTCCCAAGAACCTGGGATTACAGTTGCCCACCACCATGCATGGCTAATTTTTTTGTATTTTTTAGTAGAGACGGGGTTTTACCATGTTGGCCAGGCTGGTATTGAACTCCTGACCTCAGGTGATCCACCCGCCTCAACCTCCCAAAGTGCTTGGATTACAGGTGTGAGCTGCTGCACCTGGCCTAAGGTAGTTTTTTATAACCATGTGAGAACAGACTAATACACCCAGTATATTCTTATTCATTTACATATAACTATGCACATACATGGCAGGGTGTATTTTTGCTCATTCTGTTTTTTCTCTCTTCTCACTGTTTTGAGGTGCTTGTACAGACTGTTGTATTTTCTTTAATATCTTTCTCAGATGAGTCATATGAGTGATCTATCCTCTGAATTACTGCACATTCTCAAAGACCATTTTTTTCTTTGACAGATTAATTATATCTGTCAACCTAAAAATCATGAGATCTATAAATCTAGAAAGAACTTTACTTCTGGACTAGGGCTGCAGCCTGTAGGCTGGGAAGCAGAGCCTCTAGCTAAAACCAAAATCAGGCACTTTGAGGAAGGTAGGGTGGGACTGGAGTTTTATGCTAAATGGGTTGGCTAAACACATATTTAACAGGCTAAGGAGAAACTATAAACACTCATGAATGGGAGTTACAAGCATGCACGGTAAGCAAACATACATATTACATATGTCCATGTTCACTCTGGGGTGGAGACTTAACATTAAAATGCAGTAAATTGGGCTCTAGACATCAAAATGTGAAACTTAGGACACAGAGGTGCTGTGTCAGTAGCCTCTACAAACTGGCCAGAAAGAGTCCATAGTCAGTGGTTAATTATCAAGAAGGAAAACTTTGCTGAAGTTGCTTACCAGTTTCAGGAGTTTTTGGGCTGAGACGATGGGGTCTTGTAGATATACTATCATGTCATCTGCAAACAGAGACAATTTGGCTTCCTCCTTTCCTATTTGAATACCCTTTATTTCTTTTTCTTGCCTGATTGCTCTGGCTAGAACTTCCAGTACTATATTGAATAGGAGTGGTGAGAGAGGGCATCCTTGTCTAGTGCCAGTTTTCAAAGGGAATGCTTCCAGTTTTTGCCCATTCAGTATGATATTGGCTGTTGGTTTGTCATAAATAGCTTTTATTATTTTGAGATACGTTCCATCAATACTGAGTTTATTGAGGATTTTTAGCATAAAGGGCTGTTGAATTTTGTGGAATGCCTTCTCTGCGTCAATTGATATAATCATGTGGTTTTTGTTTTTGGTTTTGTTTATGTGGTGAATTATGTTTATAGACTTGCGTATGTTGAACCAGCCTTGCATCCCCGGGATGAATCCTACTTGATCATGGTGGGTAAGCTTTTTGATGTGCTGTTGCAATCGGCTTGCCAGTATTTTATTGAAGATTTTTGCATCTATGTTCATCATGGATATTGGCCTGAAGTTTTCTTTTCTTGTTGAGTCTCTGCCGGGTTTTGGTATCAGGATGATGTTGGTCTCATAAAATGATTTGGGAAGGATCCCTCTTTTTGGATTATTTGGAATAGTTTCAGAAGGAATGGTACCAGCTCCTCTTTGTGTGTCTGGTAGAATGCAGCTGTGAACCCATCTGGACCTGGGCCTTTTTTGTGTGGTAGGCTCTTAATTGCTCCCTCAACTTCAGACCTAGTTATTGGTCTATTCATAGTTTCGACTTCCTCCTGGTTTAGGCTTGGGAGGACACAAGTGTCCAGGAATTTATCCATTTCTTCCAGGTTTACTAGTTTATGTGCATAGAGTTGTTTGTAATATTCTCTGATGACAGTTTGAATTTATGTGGAATCTGTGGTGATTTCCCCTTTATCGTTTTTTATTGCATCTGTTTGGTTATTCTCTCTTTTCTTTTCTTTTTTTTTATAAGACATAAGCAAATAATCATATAAACATTTATTTAATATGGGTACAAAATACATAAAGGAAAAATACATAAAGAAAAAAATGAACACTTAAATGTCAAACAGAAGAAATTAATAACAAAAACCCTTAACATTTTATTTTGGTCAACAAAAAGTCTGCACATAATTCAGCAGCAGCCCTGAATTAAATCAAACCAAAGCTGCATTGCAATGATCACCAGTGCACAGACTGCCTATCTGACTTAGCACATTAAAAGTCTAATCAAGGCTCAAACCAACATTCTTAGAAATCCAAAATATATATACAAAAAAGGCTTTCTTGCTCAGTTAAACAAGATAAATCTTAAAGTTGGGAAACTACTAAAAACAATGAAAATTGAACACTGTATTTTGCTAAGGGTATAGTGTAAATAAAAGCAACAACGCACACAAAAGACAAACCAGAAACACTAAAATGTGTTTACATGTGAAAGAATCATCATGTTGATTTATGTCAAAGGACATCATATCTGTTTATCTTAATGCTTGGCATAGTTAGGTTTTAAGGTTTTACACAAATGTTTTATTTTTATAGAAATGTTTTATTAAACAATAGGAACATACTCTACAGAATATTGCAAAATTGCTACCAAGAAAACAAGTACAAATTCTACCCTGCAATATAGGTTTCTTATCAACGTACCTTCTTTCCCCACTGGTATCAAACTGAGAAAGGTATAGGGAGAAAATAATTGAATGGTTTCTGAAAGACACACTAACCCTTTAGCCAAAAGTTCTGCTTCTGAATTATATAGAATATCTTGGGCCACAGATAATGGAATGGATTTTCAGAGAGAGTGTCAGTTTAGGGCTAAAGAAATACAGGGTGAGGCTGAAGCCCTCAACAAAAGCTCCAAAAGGACACAGAAACTGATAAGTGACATAAATATGGTGAGAGGTGAGGAAGAAACATATAGCAAGTGCTGGCTTGTTACTGCATTTGATCTCTCCCTTCTCTGATCCATTCATCTTACTCTGCCTTCTGTGTCCTTTTGCAGGGAAATTATCTTACCCTTTGTCATTTGTTCCTTTACTATTTTAACAAAAAGCTTATAAGAAAAATAATAAATTCAAGGCTATTATTAAAAGCTTGACTAAAAATAATAACAAGCCTATACTCCAATCAGTAAACTCGTCTCTTGGAATCAAATCTTCATTTATGGAAGTGGAATGTTTTCATTTGTGGAACTGGATGTCTCTTAGTAGACAGTGTTCATTTAGGTGTGATACTCTTAGAAGCAGGAATAATCACTATTAATATGTGAAGAGTAAGGACGTTCATTCTGATGGATACTGCTTTATAGACTTCACTTTGTTTATCCCTATAGTATACTGCTGCCTTACACAAGTGTGGACATGACACCCAATTCCTAATAATTTGTTCAAAATCTTCTAAAAAAAACAAGGCCAATAAAAATATAGTGAAAACCTCTCGAAAATATAATTACTACATAAATAAAGTCCAATCTGAAGTCTGATAGCTGATTTTATGTTGAGTATAAGTCTTTTAAAAAGTGTTCTTATTTAACATAAAATGTAAAAGAATATTCTGGCAACAAGTATAAATATTACATTTATTCTGAGTCCAGATACTTTCTAAACTGTAGAAGTGCAGGATGGATTTGACTTATACATTAGCAACACAGACTCATGAAAAGTCATGCTGCCAAAAACATTGAGCCACCTCTGATAAATGGTCTTTAAAATGGAGAGACTGGGGAGCTTAAATGAATGTTCATGTTCACTGCAGTTAATTTTCCTTATAATTGGTAAGAGGGCTACCCATAATAGGTGGAATAGAATTCACATTTTCAAGGAATTCATAGTTTTTTCATCATCAAATAGAGTAAATGAATTAAGATTTCATTTTAAAAAATAAAGAGACATATTTATTTGTAATAACTATCTCTGTTGATAACTATCTTTAATAATCCTATTTATTTTTACTCATGAGGAATGCGTAAGTACAGACATTGTTAGCTTCTTTAACATTTATTAAAAAGATAGACTCTTTATACTAATGCAGAAAGATAAGACTCTTCTTCGCACTCTAAAAATCTCTTTAAAGAATTCTCAGTGTGTGCGAGCTAAGACTGTGGGGCACTCATTAGAGAGGTGTGTGGGATGACCAGCCAAAATCACTAGGTTTTCCCTGTTTTCAATTAGCTGAAAATATGAAATCTAGTTTTAAATATTAGAAGCAAAGTCTAAATATTGGAAAAATAAAAAGGGGATGTGACAAAATTCTTCAGAATACATGCCTGAGTGAGACATGCCTGCGTGAGACTGCGTGTATGTTTGTATGTGTCAGCTTCCAGATGCAGTCTTCAGTTTTAATCATCAGGTTCATATTGTGCCAGGCTTTTCCTCAGATCTTTGATTTGCTCATTCTTCTTGGTAAGAATCTCTTTCATGTTTCGATAAGCTGCTGTTTGCTGAAACTTCTTTTCTAATTCCTTTTCAGCCATGCGCAGCTGCTCCTGAACCCTAAGTCGTGCTTAGCTGTTGCCAGATTCTCCCCCAGTGACTTCTGGTTTTCTGTATTATCAAGTGTCTTCTGAAACTCACTCTTTAAAGCAGCGACTGTGTTTTCTAAGTTATGCAAGTCTTGGGCCTTTATAAAATCCTTTTGATTTCCTTGATCAAGTTGTAAGTCTTGCAGTGCTTTTTCTAGTTTGGACTTTTATCCAGTGCATTTGTAGCCTGTATTTCAATGGTCTTCAACCTTGACTTCAATTTCTCATTCTCTTCTTGAATTCTTAAAATTTCCTTGTTTAGGAGTCCTGCTGTTCCACTTTCATTAAGTGGAGCAAGCTTTGGTTTTGTGATATCATCAATGGGCTTTTTTTTTTTTTTCTTATTTTTTTATTGCATTTTAGGTTTTGGGGTACATGTGCAGAGCATGCAATACAGTTGCATAGGTACACACATGGCAGTGTGTTCTGTTTGCTTTCACCCCTTCACCCACATTTGGCGTTTCTCCCCAGGTTATCCCTCCCCACCACCCCTTCCACTGGCCCTTCCCATTTCCCCCCAATAAACCCCAGTGTTTAGTACTCCCCTCTCTGTGTCCATGTGTTCTCATTTTTCATCACCCACCTATGAGTGAGAATATGTGGTGTTTCATTTTCTGTTCTTGTGTCAGTTTGCTGAGAATGATGTTCTCCAGATTCATCCATGTCCCTACAAACGACACGAACTCATCATTTCTGATTGCTGCATGTGGCACATATACACCATGGAATATTATACAATGGGATTTTTGTTTGAAGATGTTATCTCTGCGTTTTCAAATTCTGCACTTGTTCTAATAATTCTCGGTTTTCAAGTTCAGAGACGTCTGTCTGAAGCTTAAGATACCACTTCTCAGCTTGTGCAAACAGCTGTCGCAGAAGTAACACATTAGTATAGGCAGTGTTGATGAGCTCAGATTCCACCTCGCTATGAACCACAGCTTGCAATGCATTGAGGACTTCAGAGACTTTATCTATGGTGAAGGTCTCCTCCACCAACCTGCTCTCTTTGAGGTCTTGGAAGCAGGAATCTACAGTTTTGAGTCTCAAGCCTCTCTTTGAATGAGCAAAACGCATATAATTAACAACTTCATTTTGATGGTGCTCATTTAGGCCCAACTCTGCCATGGTGGCAGGCGGCCGGCGGCAGCCGGGAGCCTAAAGGAACCGGAGAGGCCAGGAGGTGCCCCGCCAAGGTTGGGATCGCCGAGGCTGTTTGGACCAGAGATGCGGAGGGAGGATAGGTTGTTTAGAAGCCTCTGGTTGCTAACAGAAACCGAGGCATGTCCTCTCTTTTCCTTTTTATCAATCTGGCTAGTGGTCTATTTTGTTGATCTTTTCAAAAAACCAGCTCTTGGATTTATTGATTTTTTGAAGGGTTTTTCGTGTCTCTATCTCCTTCAGTTCTGCTCTGATCTTAGTTAGTTCTTGTCTTCTGCTAGGTTTTGAGTTTTTTTGATCTTGCCCCTCTAGCTCTTTCAATTTTGATGATAGGGTATCAATTTTGGATCTCTCCACTCTTCTCATGTGGGCACTTATTGCTATACATTTTCCTCTAGAGACTGCTTTAAATGTGTCCCAGAGATTCCGGTATGTTGTGTCTTCGTTCTCGTTGGTTTCGAAGAACTTCTTTATTTCTGCCTTCATTTTATTGTTTATTCAGTCAACATTCAAGAGCCAGTTGTTCAGTTTCCATGAAGCTGTACGGTTCTGAGTTAGTTTCTGAATTCCGAGTTCTAACTTGATTGCACTATGGTCTGAGAGACTGTTTGTTATTATCTCAGTTCAGGATACAAAATCAATGTGCAAAAATCACAAGCATTCCTATAAACCAATAACAGACTGAAAGAGAGCCAAATCAAGAACGAATTGCCATTCACAATTGCTACAAAGAGAATAAAATACCTAGGAATACAACTAACAAGGAATGTAAAGGACCTCTTCAAGGAGAATTACAAACCACTGCTCAACAAAATAAGAGAGAACACAAACAGATGGAGAAGCATTCCATGTTCACGGTTAGGAAGAATCAATGTCATGAAAATGGCTATACTGCCCAAAGTAATTTACAGATTCAATGCTATCCCCATCAAGCTACCAATGTACCTTCTTCACAGAACTGGAAAAAACTACCTTAAACTTCATATGGAACCAAAGGAGAGCCCACATAGCCAAGTCAATTCTACGCAAAAAGAACACAGCAGGAGGCATCACACTACTGGACTTCAAACTATACTACAAGGCTACAGTAATCAAAACAGCATGGTACTGGTACCAAAATAGAGATATAGACCAATGGAACAGAACAGAGGCATCGGAGGCAACACAACATATCTACTACCATACAGTCTTTGATAAACCTGACAAAAACAAGCAATGGGGAAAGGATTCCCTGTTTAATAAATGGTATTGGGAAAACTGGCTAGCCATGTGCAGAAAGCAGAAACTGGACCCCTTCCTGACACCTTACACTAAAATTAACTCCAGATAAATTAAAGACTTAAACATAAGACCTGGCACCATAAAAACCCTAGAAGAAAATCTAGGCAAAACCATTCAGGACATAGGAGTAGGCAAGGACTTCATGACCAAAACACCAAAAGCATTGGCAACAAAAGACAAAATAGACAAATGGGACCTAATCAAACTCCACAGCTTCTGCACGGGAAAAGAAACAGTCATTAGAGTGAATCGGCAACCAACACAATGGGAAAAAATTTTTGCAGTTTATTCATCTGACAAAGGGCTGATATCCAGAATTTACAAAGAACTCAAACAGATTTACAAGAAAAAAACAAACAAGCCCATTCAAAAATGGGCAAAGGATATGAACAGACACTTTACAAAAGAAGACATACATGAGGCCAACAAACATATGAAAAAAATGCTCATCATCACTGGTCATTAGAGAAATGCAAATCAAAACCACATGGGGATACCATCTCACGCCAGTTAGAATGGTGATCATTAAAAAATCTGGAGACAACAGATGCTGGAGAGGATGTGGAGAAATAGGAACACTTTTACACTGCTGGTGGGATTGTAATTTAGTTCAACCATTGTGGAAGACAGTGTGGCGATTCCTCAAGGACCTAGAACCACTAGAAATTCCATTTGACCCAGCAATCCCATTACTGGGTATATATCCAAAGGACTATAAATCGTTCTGCTATAAGGACACATGCACACGAATGTTCATTGCAGCACTGTTTACAATAGCAAAGACCTGGAACCAACCCAAATGCCCATCCATGATAGACTTGACTGGGAAAATGCGGCACATATACACCATGGAATATTATGCAGCAATCAAAAATGATGAGTTTATGTCCTTTATAGGGACATGGATGAATCTGGAGAACATCATTCTCAGCAAACTGACACAAGAACAGAAAATGAAATACCGCATGTTCTCACTCATAGGCGGGTGATGAAAAATGAGAACACATGGATACAGAGAGGGGAGCACTACACACTAGGGTCTGTTGGGGGGAATAGGGGAGGGACAGCAAGGGGGAGCTGGGGAGGGATAGCATGGGGAGAAATGCCAGATGTGGGTGAAGGGGAGGAAGGCAGCAAATCACACTGCCATGTGTGTACCTATGCAACTATCTTGCATGTTCTGCACATGTACCCCAAAACCTAAAATGCAATTAAAAAAAAGAAGGAAAACTTTGTGAAACTGGTAACCTGACATGTTTAAACTGAAAAAGGGAGGGGAGTCTGGCCATAGTGTTAGGTTGTGGTTGAAGCTGAAGTCAGTGGAAGGGTTTTCCATTCTTTGTTTTCCAGGGCTGCTTTCTGTTTAACTCTTAAGAAAGATCTGGTACGTTAATGAACAAAAGGGTATACTGAGGTGTGACTGAATTCCTGTCTCATTATGGTCTAGAAATTGAATTTTTAGTTTTTCTGGGGTCTCCTTGGCCAACAGAGGTCCATTCAGTCAGTCAGGGGGCTTAGTATATACTTCACATATCATGGCTAGGTAGAGAGTCTTGCCTTTTCTCTAAAGATGATATTCCACTGTTTCAAGTTTCCAGCATTACAAATAAGAAGTACAATGCAAGTCTGATTCTTTTTCATTTTTGACAACCTTTTCTTTCTAACTGGTAGCAAATAATATTTGCTCTTTAAAGTTCAGGAATTTTACCTGATTGTGTATATAACATTTTTCCTCAATTTAGTCTACCTTGGATTTCTGGAAGCTTTTTTAATTCATAAAACTGGGTCTTTAGCCCTCCTCCAATGTTTCTTTTGTGTATCTAGAATGCCTATATTTTATATATTGGACCTTTCGACTTTCTCTTCCAGTTGCTTATCTTTTCTCTCCTAATTTCCATTTCACTTTTTTTTTTTTTACTCTATGCCTTGAGAGAGTTCTTCTATTTTACTTTCTAGGCCACTACAGTGACCTACTTCTTTTTCAAATTACCTACCAATATATTTAATTGGGGATTAATTTGTAATACTTGAATCTCATTATGTGGTTAAAAATATATATAAATATAAATTTTCTTCTCTTTTGGCAGAGATTATTATTTTATGACTTTTTCCTGTTGGGCTTTGGTCTGGTTTTTGGAGGACCTGAATTACAAGAAGCAGTTCTCTTTTTTTGTGCTGGCAATGTAGAATGCAGGCAGGTTGTCATCTTCATTTTGACTCCATAAAATAGAGGTTTGGGAACAGTAGATGCAAATGAGAACTTAGGAGCCATACTTCCTGAGTTCAAATGCCAGCTCTTCTGTTTATTAGTGATGAAGCCTTGGGCAAATTATTCAAATTCTATATCTTAATTTCTTTATCCATCCAATGGGGGAAAATAAGATTAAAACAATTGCATGTAAGAAAATTCTTGAGAGGTTGTCATGACAATTTAAAAAGTCTACCTTTTTGAAGCACTAAGTACAGTTCAGGGCAAACATACTGGCTATTTTTAAAACTTCCTTCTGAAAATGAATGCATACATGGCAGAATACAAATTATTAAAACTGTGAGCATTCTAGCTTCCCTACTAATGGTTCTCAACTTTGGCTGCACATTTGAATCACTGAGAAGCATTTAGAAATCCTCCTACCTTATCTCAGACCAGTTCGATCAAGGCTCTAAAATTGGGGTTTCAAGGAAGTAGTAATTTTCAAAACTCCCCAGGTGATTCCACTTTGCAGCCAATGTTGAGAACCACTGCTTTAATACCTGTGCCCCGCCAAAAAATAATAATTATACTCAATGTTTGCCTGTTGATCTACTCTCGTATTAGTCATTGCTGAATTTTCCCAGACAGGTTTTTTGGCTTTGCAGAGTGCAGATCTTAAAGATCGAGAGGACTTCAGAATGTGGCTACATCTCAGATTTAAGGAGATTTGTATAAGCTGTCAGGGTTTCCCATTGCCCTAAGATAGAATCCTAAATTCTGACAAGGCAAAGCTCATCGGTCTGGTCTCTTTCTGCCTGATGCTCCCACCTCCTTGTCTCACTCCCTCTATGGCTCTCTAGGTTCCAGACAAAGGAGCCACCTTTCCCTTACTTTAACATGCCAAGCTATTTCCTGCCTCAGGGCTTTTCTGCTGGTTGTATCCTGTTCTGCCCTTGACCTGGCCATTGTCCATTACTGCACAGACATAGTCTACTGAAACTCACACAAGAAAAAACAGATAATCTAAATAGGGCTTTCTATTTTAAAAATTGATTTAGTAATTAATAACCTTCCAAACAGAAATTACCAGGCCTAGACAGTTTCATCGGTGAAGTCTACCAAAGATTTAAGGAACAAAAGATACCAGTTCTTTACCGACTGTTACAGAAAACAGAAGCAGAGGGCACACTTTCTAACTCACTACTTTATAAGGCCAGCATTTCCCTAATGCCAAATTACAAAAAAAGAAAAACTGCAGACCCATTTCTCTCATGAATGTACTTTCTGTAGGTCATGAATTCAGGAGCAGCTTAGTTGAGTGGTTCTGGCTTGAAGTCCCTCATGAGGTTGCAGTTAACATTTTGGCCAGGCTGAAAGTTTGACAGTGACTGGAGAGCATTTCACATGGTGCTGGTTGTTGGCAAGAGACCTCAGTTTAAGACCTAGCCTCAGAAGTCACACACCACTTCTGATGGGTAGGTCATGAAAAAATCCTCCAACAGCCCAACCCTCCAAATGTCGTATTACTTAACGTAAAAACTGGTGAAATACATCCAGCTCCTAGGGAAAGTGGGGCAGCAATTGTGGCACAAAGATGGCTCATAGACCATGTGTCCTCTCAAGTTCTACCAGAGGGAAGCTAAGCAGGCAACACAGTGATCTAGACATTGAGAGGACCTCCTCCTTTTTGGGATATCTCCTGTTTCTTCTCTTAAGGACTCTAAGGGCATTTGGAGATTGGGGTGGAGGTGACAATTAAGTGAGAGGAAAGGAATTTGTAAATTGGCACACAGGTTTTAGGATCTAATTCTAAATGCAGAAGAACATATACATTCCCACAGATGCCAGTGAACTTTCTGCCAGTACATAACCAAGAACCCTTTAAAAAGAATATAGAGAACAATGTGGTGATATTAGAAAGCAGAGTATATCCTGGGACCAGTAATAGTCCAGATGGCCTGAATACATGCAGCATGTGTAGGAGAGTAAATATTGAAAAGGTTAAAGAAGCATAGTGGGCCTTGTGCCTATTAGTATCCTCTATCTCATTAGGAGAAAAATGACTCCAAAAGTTTAAGAATGAGGTTTGGTTAATATAGCTTGGTGTAAAAAAATTATCCATCTTACATTTTGCATAATGAATTACACAAATACTTTATTCATATCAGATTGGGAATCATCTTTTTTCATAGAATAATAACGACAATAAATATAAAAGGAACAGAAATACCCTGAAGTTGCATGACATTTTAGTCATGTTGAATAGTATAATAATGGTAAAATGTATTGGCTGCTTAATGTCTACTAGAAACTGTACTAGGTACCTTAGGTGACTTAACATCCTTGATCCTCCCAACTACTTCATGAGGTACTATTAAAAACCTCAGTTTATGGGCTGGGTGTGGTAGCTCACATCTGTCATCCTGGCACTTTGGGAGGCAGAGATGGATGGGTCACCTGAAGTCAGGAATTCAAGATCAGCCTGACCAACATGGTGAAACCCTGTCTCTACCAAAAATACAAAAATTAGCTGGGCATGGTGGCGGGTGGCTATAATCCCTGCTACTTGGGAGGCTGAAGCAGGAGAATTCGCTTGAACCCGGGAGGCAGAGGTTGCAGTTAGCCGAGATGACGCCACTGCACTCCAACCTGGCAATGGAGTGAGACTCTGTCTCCAGAAAACAAACAAACAAACAAACAAACAAACAAACCCCCCAATTTATGGATGAGGAACCTGAGACACAGAGAGATTAAGTAAACAGGGTCACAAAGCTAGAGAGTGGCAGAGCTAGGATTTGAACCTAAGCATTTGAGCTCCAGAACCTGTGCTGTATTACTCTGCCACTCAAAGCTGACATGGTGTATTAGTTTTCTGTGGCTGCTGTAACAAATTATCACAAACTTAGTGGCTGAAAACAACACAAATTTATTATCTTACAATTTTGTAGGTCAGAAGTCCTAAAATCAAGGTGTCAGCTGCACTGTGATCCTTTCTGGAAGCTATAAGGAAGAACACATTTCTTGGCCTTTTCCAGCCTCTAGAACCCATGTTCCTTAGTTCATAACCTCCTTCCTCCATCTTCAAAACCAGCATCTCTCCGCCTCTTCTTCTGTTGTTGCGTCACTTTCTTTGACCATAATTAGGAAGCATTTTCTTTTGTATTTACCTATTTTATTTGAATTGTGGTAAAAAACATAAAATTTACAATCCGAACCATTATTAAGTGTACAGTGCAATAGTGTTAAGTATATTCACATTGTTGTGAAACAGATCTCTAGAACTTTTTCACCTCACAAATCTGAAATGTTGTACCCATTAAACATCTCTTTTCCCCTTTCCCTTATCTCCTGGTAACCATCATTCTGCTTTCTGTTTCTGTGAACTTTAGGTACCTCATATAATCAGAATCATACAGCATTTATCTATCTTTTTGTGACTGGCTTATTTCATTAAGCATAATGTCCTCAATCAAGTTTCATCCATCTTGTAGAATGTGACAGAATTTCCTTCCTTTTTAAGGCTGAATAATATTTCACTGTATGTATATAATACATTTTGTTTATTCATTCATCCATGGAGGGACATTTGGGTTGCTTCCATCTCTTGACTGTAGTGAATAGCAATGCCATGAGCATGGGATTGAGACCCTGCTCTCTCTTTGGGACCTTGCTTTCAATTCTTTTGGATATATATCTAGAAGTAGAATCACTGGATCATATGGTAGTTCTATTTTTAATTTTTTGAGGAGCCACTCAACTGTTTTCTATAGTGGTCATGCTGTTTCACATCCCAACACAGTGCACTAGTTTCATTTCTCCACATACTTGTCCACACTTTTTATTTTTTTTGATAGTTGTCATCCTAATGGGTGTGGGTGACATCTCTTTGTGGTTTTGATTTGCATTTCTCTATTAATTAGTGATGTTGAGTATCTTTTCATATGCTTGTTTATTAATATATCATCTTTGGAGAAACATCTATTCAAGTTCTGTAACTATATTTTAATTAGATTTTTTGATTCTTCAGTTGTTGAGTTGTAATTCTTTATATTCTAAATATTAGCTCCTTATTAGAGATGCTTTGCAATTATTTCCCCACTCTATAGGGTATTTTTTACTCTGATTGTGTTCTTTGATGCACAAAAGTTTTAAAATTTAATGTAATCTCATTTATCTATTTTTGCTTTTCTTGCCTGTGCTTTTGTTGTTATATCCAAACAACATTGCAAAGTCCAATGTCATGAAACTTTCTCCTATGTTTTCTTCTAGGAGTTTTAAAGTTTTAGATCTTATGTTAACGGCTTTTTTTTTTTTTTTTTTTAAGACAACATCTCACTCTGTCACCCAGGCTGGAGTGTGGTGGCATGCTCTTGGCTCACTGTAACCTCTGTCTCTTGGACTCAAGTGATTGATCCTCCCACCTCAGTCTCCTGAGGAGCTGGACCCACAGGTGCATGCCATCATGCCGAGCTAATTTTTTGCACCTTTTGTACAGACAGGGTTTTGTCATATTTCCCAGGCTGGTCTCAAACTCCTGGACTCAAGCAATCCACCTTTCTTGGTCTCCCAAAATGCTAGGATTACAGGAGTGAGCCACTGCACCCAGCCAAGATCTTAGTGAATGTCTTTAACCCACTTTGAGTTAATTTTTGTGGAGTGCAAGATAAGGATCCAATTTCATTCTTTTACATGCAGTTATCCAGTATTCCAACATCATTTGTTGAAGAAATTATCCCTTGGCATTGTCTATTATTGATACCTTTGTTGGACATCATTTTACCATATGTAAAATAATTTATTTATGGGTTCTCCATTCTATTCCATTGGTCTATTTGTCTGTCTTTTTGACAGAACACACCAGTTTGATTACTGTCACATTGTAATAATTTTGAAGTATGAAAGTGTGAGTCGTCCAATTTTGTTACTCTTTTTCAAAATTGTTTTAGCTATTTAGGGTCCCTTGAGATGCCATATGAATTTTAGGATAAATTTTTCTATTTTACAACAAATGCCATTAGAATTTTTTTTTTTTGGCAGGTTCTCGATGTGTTGCACAGGTTTGAGTGTAGTGGTGCAATCATGGCTCACTGCAGCCTCAACCTCCTGGGCTCAATAGATCCTTCCAGCTTAGTCTCCTGAGTAGCTGGGACTACAGGAGCATGCCACCACACCCAGCAATTTTTGTATTTTTTATAGAAATGGTTCTTCTCCATGTTGCCAAGGTTGGTCTCAAAGTCCTGGGCTCAAGTGATCTCCCACTTTGGCCTCCCAAAGAGCTGGGATTACAGGCATGTGGCACTGTGTCTGGCCCCCAATGGAATTCTGATAGGGATTGCATTGAGTCTGCAGATTGCTTCGGGTAGTATGACCATCTTAACAATATTGCTTTCCAATCCAGGAACACAGATGCCTTTTGTTTGTATCTTCTCTCATTTCTTTCAGCAGTGTTTCATAATTTTCAGCATACAAGTGTTTTACCTCCTTGATTAGATTTATTCCTAAGTTTTTTATACTTTTCGATGCTATTGTAAATTGAATTTTTTTCTTAATTTCCTTTCCAGATTGTTTTTTGATAGTGTGCAGAAATGCAACTAATTTTTGTGTTGATTTTGTATCTTTCAACTTGCTGTCTTCATTTATTCATTGTAATAGGTTTTTTTTTTTTTTTTTTTGCGAAATCTCTATGGTTTTCTACATATAAGATCATGTTAACTGCCAACAGAGGTAGTTTTACTTCTTTCTTTCCAATCTGGATAATTTTATTTCTTTTTGTTGTCTAACGGCTCTGGCTAGAAATTCTAATAGTATGTTAAATAGAAGTGGCCAGAATGGGTATCCTGGCCTTGTTCCTGATTTTAGAGGAAAAGCTTTCAGTCTTTCACCATTGAGTATAATGTTAGCTGTAGACTTTGCATAAATTGCCTGGTTGTTCTATCCATTTTTTTTAAAAGTGGGGTATTAAAGTCATATCCTCTAGTATCATATATATACACTAGTGTACAGTGTATTACTATATATTAGCCGCACATCATATGTGTACACTGCTAACAAACAGGGTTTTAGGATAGAATTTAGTTTCATTGCCTAGTTTTGCTTGAGAAGTGGTATAACAGACAACAGGAAAGTGAATCCAGGGTGAGACATACATCTCTCTGTGTAGAATTTATAAAAATGGTTTAGACACAAGTCTACAAGGTGTTGCACAGCTTGTAGACTCCTTAGGCAGGTCAGAGTCATAAAATAGTATCTGAGAGGAAAAAGCTTTTGTAAGAATAGGGAAGAGTTTCTTTAGAGGGAGTGGTAGTCAGGCTGTAAATCTCGAACCTGGGGAGGAGTGAGGGGGCATTAAGCGTACCTTTGAAGAGTGTTTCCTTTAGTTGAAGAAAGAGATGACCAGTGCCTGACTCACGTCTGAGGAAATTAAAATGGGCTATTACCCTGCGGGCTGACTCATGGCCAGAGATTCCAGAAAACAAGTAAATGCCTGCCTCTCTGATGGTGAACCAGAAAGGTGCTGCCACACTGAGACCGACTAGCACTCTCAGGGGCTGTCAAAGAAAGGGATTTTTCCCACCAGCTTGTGAATGAGCTGGTGAAACCCTATCGGGAAGCTGTCTTAAATCTTGTCCAAGATCACTGTTGGAGAGGTCAGACTGCCTAGCATAAAGAGGGTAGATAGATATCCAGGAGCTGAGAAAGCAACAATGTGGTATAGTGTTAGAATACAACCCCCAATGCATCATACCTCTCTGCCACCTTTCCCCTCTGCATCTAACTTTGATAATCCTTCCATCAGGAGGTGGAATATATTTCCTTAATACCTGAGTTTTACTGGCCTTGCAACTTTTATGATCAATAACTGCAGCAGAAATGACATTGTGAAATCTCAGGAAAAGAACTGGCATAGGTATTTCTTTTGAGAATATGCCCTCGACATGAGAACAATGGGTCAAAGTGTACGTGTTCAACTTTAGCAGATACTGCTAAACACTTTTACAAAGTGGTTGTACTAATGTATATTCCCTGTAGCAGTACAAGAGTTCTAGTTGAACTGTAACTCCTTCAACAATTTAGTATTTTCTACTGTTTTTCACTTTAGCTATTCTGGTAGGTGGGGTACCCAGTGTGGTTTTAACTTGCATTTCGCTGATGACTAAAGATGTTAAGCACCTTTTCAGATGTTTATTGGCCATTTGGATATCCTCTATTAGGGAGTGATGGGTTGAGTGTTTTGCTCATTTTTCTATTGAGTTGATGGGTCTTTTCTTATTAATTTTCAGGTGTTTCTTTTACATTCTGTATATGAATCCTTTGTTGGACATACATGCTGCAAATATCTTCAGCCACTCTGGAAGTAACTTTTTCACTCTTAATAGAGCCTTGCTGACCAGAAATGATTAATTTTAATATAGCCCAACTTATTTTCTTTCTGATTAGTACTTCTGGGTTCTAACACCTATAATCTCAGCACTTTGGAAGACTGAGGAGGAATGCTTGAGGCCAGGAGTTCAAGACCAGCTGGGCAACACAGTGAGACCCAGTTTCTGAACAAAATAAAAATAAATGAGTTGGGTGTGGTGGTGCACATCTGTAGTTCCAGCTACTCAGGAGGCTAAGGCAGATCACTTGAACCCAGGAATTCAGAGCTGTGGTGAGCTAGAATCACATCATCATACTCCAGCCTGGGTGACAGGGAGACCTTGTCTAAATAAATAAATAAATAAGAACTGTTCTCCCATTTGAAGGTCACAAAGTTGTTTTGTTTTTCTCAAAAACCTTACTGTTTAACCTTTCATAAAGTTAAACAATACAGTCTATAATCTATCTGGAATTTTCCTTGTGTTATGAGAAAGGGGTAAAAATATTTATGTATTTATATATTTTCTCATATGGATATCAAATGACCCAGAACCACTTACTGAAAAATCATCATGTCCCCTCTGTACTGTGCTGTATAATCAAGTGACCACTTCCTTTCTCCATCTCCCCTTTCATAAAACATAACTTCATTAGGCTGGGTGCAGTGGCTCACTCCTGTAATCTCAGCATTCCAGGAGGCTGAGGCCGGCAGATCACTTGAGGTTAGGAGCTTGAGAACAGCCTGACCAACATGGTGAAACCCTGTCTCTACAAAAATACAAAAAAATAGCTAGGAGCTAGGAGTGATGGGGCACACCTGTGGTCTTAGCTCCTCAGGAGGCTGAGGCATGAGAACTGCTTGAACCTGGGAGGTGGAGGTTGCAGTGAGCTGAGATTGTGCCACTGTACTCCAACCTGGGTGACAGAGTGAGACTCTGCCTCAAAAACAAAACAAAACTACATTATTTAGTTACAAAAGCAAGAATATTCATTTTAGATAATGTAAAAAAATAGTTAAAGAAAATGTTAAAAACCCCAACAATCCCACCTCCTGGGAGGTGTACACACATCCTGACTTCTTTTCTATGCCCATATATATATATTTTGAGATGGAGTCTTGCTCTTTTTGTCCAGGATGAAGTGTAATGGCATGATCTTGGCTCACTGCAACCTCCACCTCCCAGTTTCAAGCAATTCTCCTGCCTCAGCCTCCCAAGTAGCTGAGATTACAGGCATGTGCCACCATGGCCAGCTAATTTTTTTCTATTTTTAGTAGAGTTGGAGTTTCACCATGTTGGTCATGCTGGTCTTGAACTCATGACCTCAAGTGATCTGCCCGCCTCAGCCTCCCAAAGTGGTGGGATTACAGGCAAAAGCCACCACACTCAGCTTCTACGACTATATTTTTTAAGCCAAATGGGACCATAACATCAATTCTGGTTTTTGAATTACTTTTCACTTAATACATTATGAATATCTTTCATGTCAACAACTATGTATGCTAAATATTTTTAATGTTATTCCTTTTTACATTGTAGTTGCCCAAGATATAATTATTTTGACACTTACTGGTTTTATTTCTTTTCTTTTTTTTTTTTTTTGAGATGGAGTTTCATTCTTGTTGCCTAAGGTGGATTGCAATGGTGCCATCTCAGTTCACTGCAACCTCTGCCTACTGGGTTCAAGTGATTCTCCTGCCTCAGCCTCCTGAGTAGCTGGGATTACAGGCATGCACCACTATGCCTGGCTAATTTTTTGTAATTTTAGTAGACACAGGGTGTCAAACTCCTGACTTCAAAGATCTGCCCGCCTCGGCCTCTCACAGTGCTGGGATTACAGGCCTGAGCCACCACATTCTACCCATTTACTAGTTTTCTTTTGTCCTTTGTCCTTAGAAGTGTAATTATATTCACTAATCCTGAATGTGAAAGTTAAACCTGCTGCCAATTGCTTTAGAAAAAACAAAAACTTCAGTCAGAGGGTAATTAGAGAGGCTGTTGATAGGCAAAATAGTTCAGTTCTCTCAATTCCCCTGTCCCATTAGCACAATTACCTACTGGATTTTTTCTTCTTTTGGAAAATCTCAGTGCTGGTTGAACAAGCTATAGCTTTGCTATTACAACACAAATACTAATTCCCTAACTGTTGAGTATTTTCTTCTATCTTTAGTTAATCTGAATGTCTATCACCCATGCTTTATTACTTAACCTTTTTGAGCTCAGTTTTGTTATTGGTACAGAAATGAATAATATACCGACCTCATATGGTTGTTGTGAGAATTAAGTTAATCTATGAAAAGTGTCTAAAACAATACCTGGCACAGAGTAAACTACTACTATTATTACAAAATGATTTTCCCTTGGAAGACTACATAGACTATGTAGTTTTCTATGTCCTCCTTTAAAATTCATTTCTTATAAATTAAAAACAGGACACCATTTTTAATCTAAATGGTAACAATTAAGGAGCCAGTAATATTCAGTGCTGCTGAAGCTGCAATGAGATCAGTATGCTCATACACTGAGTTATTAGAAACTGTTGAAATCTTTCCAGAGCAATTAGGTAATGCTTAACAATAGCCTTTGATGAAATAATTCCACAAGGTAGTCCAAGACTTTTCCATAAACCAGTCATCACTATCCTATTTATTATAACACATATGGAATAAAAAAATCTAAATGCACCCATATAACAAATGAAAGTATGCTGATCTCTAAGCTGGAGAAATAGCCCAGCCATTAGAAATATATTCAAATAATTTTTAATGAAAAGAGAAAATTCTTACATGAGGGTTAAGTGATAAGAGTAAGATGTGAAACTGTAAATACACTATGCAAGTAATTATATGATAAAACAAACTGCAAAATTCAGATAAAAGATGAAAAATACATATAAACTGTCTCTGGTCTCTGAGTAGTAGGATTATGACTCTTTTTCCTTCTATGCTCTTATTTTCTAAATTTTATGTAATCAAAATTTTGCCTTACAAATCTGAAAAAAAAATTATTCTACATATGACAGTGCACTGAGCATGTACTTGAAAGAGAAACTGCTGGCCAATAATTGGGAAATGTACTTGCGAATCATCAATGTTTAGAAATAACTTAGTGGCATCACTTTAAGGGAAAAAAAATTAGAGAATTAATCTTGTTTAGTAATATCTCAGTAGTCCCTTATAAAGACAAATTTTAGGATCAAATTTTATTAGTTTTATAATTGAGTTACTACATGCAACACTATACAGATGATTACAACAAAAATGTGGGATCCTATATTCATAGCATACAGTTTCTAATGAATTTATTTCTTTGATAATCCTAGTTAGTATCATTATTTTTTAAATTGTAGCTTGATGAGATCAAGAGAAAATAACAGAATCGCTATTATGATTCTGGCCCTAAGAATGGACTTTAAAACCATATTTAATCCTAAGGAAAAGTCTAGAGCCCTGGCTAGTGTCTTTACTACAGGGAGACTGGTAGTTTAGAAATAGGTTAAGTATTAATATACTGAGGGTATTTATTCAACAAATGTTCATTGTGTCATAACTGCTATAAAGTGTAAAACTGTATGAAAATACTAAGTCAGCTGAAAGAATCTGAAAAAGCTTCTCAGAGGAAGTGTTACTGAGCTGGTTTTTGAAGGATTGATAAGGGAGGAGAAAATAATTCCAGACATAACAGATGGGTACATAAAGGAAAGGAAGCATTAAAGAATTGGATAAGATTGTACTCATTCATATGAGATAGTACATGTATTTTTAAGCTTCAAGTCTGGGCAATGAACTAAAAAGGTTCCTTAAGGTTCTTTATTCTAGAATTCTATGACAATGTGTTGAGAATCTTGTCATGCAATAAGGTATTTGCCATGTATTATTCCAAATGCAAATAGCTAAGCAAGATCAGAACAATTTGAAAAATCTGCCAAAACTCCAGTCTCATACCAGATTCACTACATGGGCAAGTAGTTATGCGATACTTACATTAATTTCTACAAGAATCTGAAAGTGAAGGTGATACAAACAGGAAGCAGGGAAATACTAGGTAGAAAAGCGTGTGGTCCCTGATGAGGGCTCCATTCTCAAGCCTGGACCCCAGGACCTAAATAAGAACTTCACATCCTCGTTTTCCCACCCGAATTTTGCCTTTTTGAAAACCACCCTGGCCTGCCCTACCTCCCACCCTGTACCCATAAAATCCCCAAGCTCCACTGGCACAAGAGCAGAGCGATCGGAGTGGCAGAGAAGGAGAGAAGAGAAGAAACAGTTGGAGAAAAGCAGCTTGATTTCAGAAGGATGGCTTGATAGCAGGACTTCAGAGAAGAGTTTGAACAGGCATGGCCAAACTCTAGGGGAAGATTATCTGCCCACTCCATCCCTTTCCAGCTCCATTCCCTTGCCGTTGAGAGCCACTTACGCCACTTAAGAAAATTCTCCACATACATCACCCTTCAACTGGTTTGTGTCACCTGATTCTTCCTGGATGCCAGACAAGAACTTGAGTACCAAGAAGGAAGAGTATAAAATGCTGTGACCCTTTCCCTCCAATGAGGTGGTAAACACTTAGCCATCTTCGGACAGCAAATGCTCAAAGAGCACTGATCGTGTAACACATGCCCTCTGCGGCTCTGGGGGTCAAAGACACTCCCTCCCGGAAAGCAGAGCTAAAAGAGCATTGTAACATGCTTGGATGCTGCCTCAGGGCCTGCTCCAAGCTTGATCCCACCAGAGAGGAGCTACTGGATGGTTCCAGCATTTGTTCGTCTGGCCCTGCACCTGCTCACCTGTGTGCTCCCTGTCCCATGAGGGGTTCATAGCTTCTGGCTGAGTAAACAAGCTTCCCTTCACAAGTCCTGTGAAGAGGTCAAGGGAAGGGAAGCTTGTTCTCAAAGGTATCAGAGAATTCCCTTGAGTATCCACTATTACTTTTATGTTATACTAAAATTCCATTTTACTCTTTCAGTTCATTGTTAATAAAGTAGTTTATAAAGAGAGGAAATACAATTTAAAATAATATGAGGAGGCGGTGGAGGGGAAAGAGAGGCAATTCCCAGAGATTATTTTTACTTTGATCATGTTTTTGATTCATAGACAAAACAAATTTGATTATAGGCTTTATAGAAAAATACTTAAGTTTTATATGTGTATTTTTAACAGCATTAAATACATATGTAATTATCTCAGATAACAATAATATTTTGGTGTATATCTTTCTAATCTTTCTCCCTAGATTTTTATTTTTTTCTGAGACTGAGTCTCACTCTGTTTCCCAGGCTGGAGTACAACGGTGCAATCTCAGCTCACTGCAACCTCTGCCTCCTGGGTTCAAGTGATTCTCATGCCACAGCCACCTGAGTAGCTGGGACTACAGGCATGGACCACCACACCCAGTTAATTTTTGTATTTTTTTAGTAGAGAAGGGGTTTCACTATGTTGGCCAGGCTGATCTCGAACTCTTGACCTCAAGTGATCTGCCAGCCTTGGCCTTCCAAAGTGGTGGGATTACAGGCATGAGCCACTGCGCCCGGCCTTCTTCCTAGACTTTTCTAGGTTGTAAAGCACCTGACTTGAGGCAGCAAAAAGACAATACTAATTATAACAATTTCATTGATTTTAAAGTATGCTACAACATACTTAAACAAATTATGTACAAAATATTCCAAATTTATTTATTTTTATTTTTAATGACAGGATCTCATTCTGCTGCCCAGACTGAAGTGCAGTGGTACGATCATAGCTCATTGCTGCCTTGAACTCCTCTGCTTAAGTGATCCGCTTGCCTCAGCCTCCTGGGTAGCTGGGACTACAGGCACATACCACCATACTTGGCTAATTTTTAAATTTTTTTTGGTAGTGATAGGGGTCTCACCCTGTTGACCAGGCTGGTCTCGAATTACTGGCCTCATGCAATCCTCCAGCTTCAACCACCCAAAGTACTGGGATTATAGGCATGAGCCACTGTGCCTGGCCCATATCCCATATTTATATCAGTACTTAGCTTGGGGAAGATAGGAGGAGCTCAGAGTTGCTGAGGGGGTTGGAGGGGCAAAATAATATTTTAGCTTTATGCCTAATGTTGTAATTTTTATTTATTTATTTTTATTATTACTTTTTAAATTGAGACAGAGTTCCTGTCACCCAGGTTGGAGTACAGTGGCACAATTATGACTCACTGTAGCCTCCAACTCCCATGCTTAAACAATCTTCCCACCTCAGCCTCCTGAGTGGCTGGGACTACAGATGTACACCACCATGTCTGGCTAATTTTTTATTTTTTGTAGAGACAGGGTCTTGCTACGTTGCCCAGGCTGGTCTCAAACTCATGGCCTTTGGCAATTCTCCCACCTTGACTTCCCAAAATGCTAGCATTACAGGCATGAGCTACCACATCTGGCCTAATGTTGTAATTTTTTTTAAAGGAATAGATTCAGTGTATTATTTAATTAAATAGTAATAAAAATTTTAAAAAAAATCTAAACTCAAATAAGAGTTGCCATATTTATGAAATAAATTTTTGGCTGGGTAGGGTGGCTTGTACCTTTAATCCCACACTTTGGGAGGCCAAGGTGAGAAGATCACTTGAACCCAGGAGTTCAAGTCCGGTATGGACAACACAGGACATAGTCTGGACTCAATTCTACAACAAAAAAGTTTTTTTAAAAAGTAGCTGGATGTGGTAGTGTATGTCTGTAGTCCCAGCTACTTGGGGCTGAGGCAGGAAGATGAGTTGAACTGGGGGAGTCGAAGCTACAGTGAGCTATGATTGTATCACTGCACTCCAGCCTGGGCAACAGGGTAAGACCCTGTCTCAAAAATCAATCAATCAATCAATCAATCTTGTCTGGATTCATGACTAGATCTACAAAAAAAAATTTTTTTAAGAGGGTAGTTATGATAAATGGAGAGTTTAGTCTTGTCAGGGAAAATAATTTCAAGCCTTGCCCTGCTACTCCTTCACTTCAATAATTTCCTGACTCATTAGTTTCAAAACCATTAATATTATTCTGCATGATTGAGAAATGCTAGAAACACTCCAGTTGGCAGAAATTCTGGTAGCCAAACTGGTTTTTCATTTTATATTTTCCTCCAGGGATATGTTACTGATTATCACGTTCCAGTGACTCTTAAAAGAAATAATGTTAATTAGAGTCAGATAACTTAATTCAACAAATATATATTGAATGCTGAAGTATTTTTAAAATACTGAGAACTACCTGGAGTTATAAAAACAGATACTTGCTGGGTGCAGTGGTTCATGCCTGTAATCCCAGCACTTTGGGTTGCCAAGGCGGGTGGGTCATGAAGTCAAGAGATCAAGACCATCCTGGCCAACTGGTGAAACCCCATCTCTACTAAAAATATAAAAATAAGCTGGGTGTGGTGGCACATGCCTGTAGTCCCAGCTACTCAGGTGCCTGGGGCAGGAGAATTGCTTGAACCTGGGAGGTGGAGGTTGCAGTGAGCCGAGATTGCCCGAGATTGCACCACTGCACTCCAGCCTGGTGACAGAATGAGACTGTCTCAAAAACAAACAAAAAACAACCAATACAGATACTCCACAAGGAGATTAAATAATTAAGCCACATAATTGTGTTTTCATTTTTAAAGCACACCACAATTCACCTGGGATCTGGTGGCTAGTATAGATCAATCTCATTGTGATGGAACTGGGAACATTAGATAGAACATCAGGAAGATCATACGACTGGGCTCTATATACCCACTGTGTATAACAGGCAGCAGCTGTTCATATCGCAGGTATGCGGCAAAGTTTAAAACATTATTTCACATGCTTTTTCTCTATACTAGTCCTTTATCTAATTGGGGTGAGGTTGATATTTCTGCAGCCAGCCTCCTACGTATTTAGCAGATACGTGGAAAGAGATATATGAGGAATAGATAACTCAAGTAATAAGAAAAGCTAAGAATAAAATAGAATTATTTGCTCTCCTGGTGGCTCCATTTAATGAGTTTTCAACATGCTACTCCTTGAAGTCTCCTTCAGGAGCTGCCCCATACCACATATATCTGCTCTCCTCTATCAAGTATCAGTATGATAAGAAATAGTACACCTTTATGCTGCCAAGGCAGACAGTTTTCCATGAAAACTGTTTTTAACATGAACTGCCCATTCTGCAAAGAGGAAAAGTAAGTTGAATTAGTTAAATGTCCAATTCAAAAGATGTTACAGTAGAATATAAGACTTACAAAAATAAAAAAATAAGGAGAGAGACACAATTTCTTATCCTCAATTCTCATGTCTAAAAAGCTATGAAAACCAGTTTCTTCACAAGTTTGGTGACAAAACCTGACCTGACTTGATCTGAGGCTCTTTATGATCTTTATTTATCATACTTAGTGGGGTTGTTCATAAATCACCACAAAAATAGCATATATGATAATGAGCTGCTGTCTCAGACTTTTTTTAGTAGTTTTGAGTGAAATATTTTATGTAAACCCTATTAGTTTTTTTAAATCTCAAAAATTTTGATTGCAAAACACATCTAGACCTCAGTTTTCAAATAAAGAACCCCAAACTGTTAATGATACAGTGATTCTACTAAACCCAAAGATAGTCCCAATAAATATTTTTGTCCCCAGTATGTCATGAAGATGAATCTCCAAGAAAAGAAAAAGGGCATGTTAGAACAATGTGCAGGTTGTGTGAAAGCTGACACAATAATTTTATATGTGATGTAGCTATAAGACACTGTAATTACCAGAAGTTGTTAATCCATAAAGATAACATGCCGTGTTGTTGCTAATAGTTATTTCCCTAAAATTGAAAAGTCCCACTCTTTTCAACTGCTTACATACAGTGCTTTAGGATATTCTTATTCAGTAGTTCTAGTGCTTAGAATACTCTTTTTTTTTTGAGATGGAGTCTTGCTCTGTTGCCCAGACTGGAGGGCGGTGGTGCCATCTTGGCTCACTGCAATCTCCACCTCCTGGGTTCCAGTGATTCTCCTGCCTCAGCCTCCCGAGTAACTAGGATTACAGGCACATGCTGCCATGCCTGGCTACTTTTTTGTATTTTTAGTAGAGACGGGGTTTCACCATGTTGGCCAGGCTAGCCTCGAACTTCTGACCTCAAGTGATCCACCTGTCTTGGCCTTCCAAAATGCTGGGATTACAGGCGTGAGCCACTGTGCCCAATCCAGGATATTCTTATTCAGTGCTTCTCAACGTGGTTAAGCATTAGAATCTCCCAGAGAGCTTTGTAAAAATACACATACAAGGGCCTCATTGTCCAACATTCTGACTGACTTGATCTAGAAAGGGGCCCTTACAACAGTGTTTTAAAAACTCCTTACATGATAATTCTAACATATAGTCAGAGCTTTAAAGAGTTCCAATATCGGGGCTGTACTTTAGATCAGATAAATCAGATTTCTGCAGTGTGAAACCCAGACATCAGTACTTTTTTAAAAACATGCTCTGGTGGCTGGGCACAGTGGCTTACATCTGTAATAGCTCTTTGGGAGGCTGAGGGGACAGATGACTTGGGGCCAGGAGTTCGAGACTAGCCTAGCCAACATGGTGAAACCCTGTCTCTACTAAAAATACAAACATTAGCTGGGGGTGGTAGTGCACGCCTGTGATCCCAGCTACTTGGGGAGCTGAGGCAAGAGAATGGTGTGAACCTGGGAGGCAGGGGCTACAGTCAGCTGAGATTAAGCCACTGTGCTGGAGTCCAGCCTGGGCCACAGAGTGAGATTCTGTCTCAAACAAACAAACAAACAAACAAACAAACAAGGCAAACATGCCCTGGTGCTTCCAATGTATATCAAAAGTTCTAGGCCAATTGTTGCAACTCCCTAATCTGACTGGCTTCAAAATAAAGGGTGTGATTGTTTTGTTTTCTGTCCTGAACTAAGTCAGTTCTAGGTCATCACCATCTTAGGGCCACCAATAAAAAATTCTAAGCATTACCCACCCTCTGGTGGTGGTATGTTCATAAATCCTTCCCCAATTTATTTAAAAAAGCAAGAGGGGAAGGAGGAAGAAGGTACAGAAATCACATGAGAAACATTTTAAAATACTTTTAGTAAAATAATCTGTACCATGTCAAAACTCCTTTGGCACACAGTAAATCATAGTGAGGAACAAAACTGAAAAGCAGAATTTGCTTTAGTTGAGGCTACAGTGTAAGAGGGAATACACTTAGAAGGTAATAATAGAAAATCATAGCATTTTCAAGTAATTTGTATGATAGTAAATTTATAAGGAAATACAGTAATTTCCTGGTGACTTTAACTGTTCAGGATGCCAGTGCTAAGCCAGGATGCTAAACATAATTCAAAGAAAGCTAGAAAATATATTCAACATATTAAATTGAAAATAATTTCTGTTCAGAGAACAAGTGAAACATATAATAAGGTACACATTTTTTAGATATAAGATAGAGTTCTTTTCCTTTTAGTTAAAATAACTTTTTTCACACATTCTAATGGTCATATGAAAAAGATACCTAGTTTTTTTTCATCACTAACCCTGAGAAAGGAAGAACAAATGTGGACTAGGCCACAAAACTCACTAGCAACCAATCCCCAAACTTTTCCCAATTGTGAATTGCAATGTAATGGGAGAAGTTCAGGATACCACACTTAGTTAGGCTTCCATACACATCAGCTTAAACTGTATAAAACAGACACAACATTTGGGCTGTTTCGGGCAACTAGCACAGTGGCATTTGTCTTCTTCAACGGAGAACTATTTTAAATATCATCACTTTTATTCCCTACACTGATTTAAACAAACAAAACAAAATAAGACAAAACTTGATATTGACTATATAGGAACTTTCGATTCAATATACAGCAATATGTAGGAACAATATAGCTTCATTGCTCAAGACCTCCATTCAGCAGAAAAAAAATGCACAAATTCTATGAACCTTTCTCTTTCACTAGAAAGATGCTAGCTATTACAGGGGAGTTGATGAGAGGAAAATATGAAATCCCATCACAATGGAATATAGGAAGAGCTGGCATTTCTGCTTTGCCATTATAATTATTATTCTTAGGATAAAAGTGGAATTGCAAGTTTAGCCAGACTCACCAGTTTCAACCTGTGGGAATGAAGTAAAGTTCACTCCCTGGGCCAAAAACCACAAGCAGCAGTTGGGAGCAAAAGAGCAACAAGAACAGAAGAAAACAGATTCACTGCGTTGTTATCAAGAATGGGCTTCCCCGCTATGTGCTTTGCCTCATTTGTTGGGCTGTTCACCACCATGCCAGTGCTTTCATCCAACCCTGAAATGGAAAAAGAAGCAAGTGAGGTAGAAAACCCAAATTACTTAATTTTAAAAAAAGAACAAATAGATTTTTCCTCTAAAGTATACAATCTTTCAAAGGTTCTAAGTGACCTGCTAAACGATTTTAATGGATAATTTATATGATGAGAGATACAGAACCCTTGATTACAAATGGCCTCTTTGAATAAATGGGTTCCAGTACACCTCAAGAAATTTTCTGTCAATACCTCTGGAGTTGCTTCAGAAGTGGAAGAGAGAACATGAAAAGCAGAGAGGGCATGAAACTGGCAGGCTGGGCCTGCCTTTCCAGTGGCTCCCCTCGAATACTGATCTATGAGATCCTTGAGCATAGGGATCATGTCTGTGGCCACAGCACTGTAAACACAGGGTTGAGCATGGGGCTGGCACAAAGGAGACACACAAAGATTTACAGAATCTCCCCTACTGCATGCATTTCTTTTCAACCCACTCAATGCAATCAGAAACTTCCCCAACTAGAAACCAATTTAGAATAAAACCTACACTCTTTAAAAAACATATGTTACTGTTTGTGTGTGTGTGTAGAGTTATTTACCCTTTAGTGGGAATTAAGATCAGAGTGCTTCATCCTTAAAATCTAAATGAGACTAACAACACTGAGAACAAATATTCCGACTGATGGAGAGAGGGGAGGAAGGGCAAATATATTTCCTGAGGCATGATGAGTACTGGGAGGACCGTACTGAGAAAGCCCTTCTCTAGCCTTCCAACCTCTTCCTGATGTCAATCAAAGGAGAAACATGGTTGATGAGAGTGTAAATACACACCTAACAGAATATGTCAGTACACTGATAGGATGAGAGAGCCTTAGAAGCAAAGCACAGAAAATTTTGAGAAAAACATATTCTACCATTCACACACACACACACACACACACACACACATATATATAGTTTGTTTGTTTGTTTTTGAGATGGGATATTGGTCTGTCGCTCAGGCAAAAGTGCAGTGCCATGATCTTGGCTCACTGCAACCACTGCTTCCCAGGTTCAATCAATTCTCCTGCCTCAGCCTCCTGAGCAGCTGGGATTACAGGCAGGCACCACTACGCCTGGCAATTTTTGTATTTTTAGTAGAAATGGGTTTCACCATGTTGGCCAGGCTGGTCTGGAACTCCTGACCTCAAGTGATCCGCCCGCCTCAGCCTCCCAAAGTGCTGGAATTACAGGCGTGAGCCACTGCACCCAGCCATCTACCATATATCCTGAGTGAGGCAAAAAAACTCAGCGGCAAGATAGCAAGCATATCACAGTAATAAAGTAGGTCGTGAGTATAGTCAGATTAGTACAATTATCCCTCCAATGGACTGGGAAAATGAATGGAAAAAATTGTATTAAAATTATCTGATCCCAAATGTCTTGCTTTCCTAGGATTAGGTAATGGCCCACACGAAAGCGTCTTGTTCTCTGCGCTATTGTATCTTTCCCACACAGCTTCTAATCATTACTATGCAAGACTAATTCTCTTTCAATTAATTTAATACAAAAGTATAAGAAAGCTAAAATTGTGGAAGACACTCTGTCCTATCATTTCTGGTCTGTCAACATCTTGTGTCTTTGGATTTGTTTTCATTGTTGACATTTTTTCTTTCTTTTCTCTATTTCTTCCCTATATCTTTAACACATCAATAAGTTGCAAGAATGAAGGAATGTTCTTACCAGTATACTGCATTGTAGCCCCTAAATATGAGTCCACAATTGATCCTAGTAATCCAGCTAAACCACCAAACGCAATAATTGGCCACTGGGGAGCAGAAATGTCTAAATCATTCACAAAAATCAGCTGTGTGAGGAAGTATGCAATGCCCACAAAGGTACCACCAAGGAGACTGGAGATAAGGCCCACGATTGTAACTCCTCCATTGGTTCCTGAAGAAGAAACATGCAGAAAATCATCTGGTTAATAACCAGCAAACACATAAAGTCAGGGACAGCAAAGTACCTATCTAATCAAGACTAATTTAAAGAAAGCATTGTCTTTAATGCAATCTAAAGACTGTAGCCTATTCAGAAAACAGTATTTTATCCTCGGTAACTTGATATTTTAAGCAGTGAAGCAGAATGGTTCAATGAAGCCAGACTGCCTGGTTTCAGTCTTGGTCCTGCTACTCTCTCTCTCTCTTACTCTCTCTTTTTAGAGACAAGGTTTTGCCCTGCCAACCAGGCTAGAGTACAATGGTGTGATCACAGCTTATAGCAGCCTCCAATTCTGGGCTCAAGTGATCCTCCCACCTCAACCTCTCTAGTAGTTGGGATGACAGGCATAGGCCACCTTGCCAGGCCCAATTCTACAACTGTTAAGCCATATGACTGTAGTTAATTTATTTAACTACTTTGGGCTTTAGTTTCTTTATAAAATAGAAATAATAAAAAAATGAATTCATAGGATTATTAGGAGTACTAAGTGGCAATCCGTGTAAAGCAAGAGTAGTGCTCTGTAGTAGGCATTTAAAATGTGCTAGCTCTTATAATGATGATGAAGAAGAAGAAATAAAAGAAGAGGAGGAGAAGGCAATGATGGAGGATAAGATGGGGTGAGAAAGAAAAGAAGGGGAAGAGAGGAAGAGAAGCATCAGAGGACAAAAAGAAGAAACAATACAGGTTGAGTATTCTCTTTACCCAAATTGCTTGGGACCAGAAGGGTTCTGGATTTTGAATTTTTTCAGATTTGAAATATTTGCATTATATAGACTTACCAGTTGAGCACCCCCAAATCTCAAAATCATAAATCTGAAATGCTCCAATGAACATTTCCTCTGAGCATCATGTCAAAGAGTTTAAGATTTTGGAGCATTTTGGATTTTGGATGTTCAGGTTTGAGATGCTCAACCTATGTAGTTATTGCCAACATTGATAATGGAGAACTGAGATACAGGTTAAAGCACTGATATCACAACAGGCCCTCAATAAATATTCTATTGTGCCCTTTCTTTTCCTTCCCTACTCATATGTTTGCAAATTAATCTCTATGTTCCTGTATTGCTTATCTAGGACTTGCTAACATTTCCTGCAAAGATTATTTATTATTACCAGCTTAATATTCTATAGAAATTTTCCAATTATTATTTAAAGAGACTAAATAAAATTCTTAAAAGGCTCTAAAATAAGAAGTACATTAAATCAAGAGGTTTTTTGGTTTGTTTTTTAAAAGAATCCCAAGTCAAGACTCACCAACTATATATACCAATGGGTCGAAAAGAAAAAAAGGACTCACCAACTGGAACTTTCTCCCAGGTTGTTATCAGCCTTGGAGGACTTTTACTCAGAACTGTGCCAACTTCTGAAGCCCATGTGTCTCCAGCACAGCAGGCCAATGCAGCCAAGAGAGACAAACACATCCACGAAGCAGAGTACTGCTTGGAAAAATCGACTGGGATTTCCCCAGGGCCATTTTCTATCATGTATAGCAGGGCCAGCTCTGTGGGTACAGCTCCATTACAGAATACCTGAACCCAATTCCTTTGCCCACCTGGAAACAAACAGATGAAAAGGACAAATAAATGCTTTCTCCTTAGAAGAAAAGCCATGCGGTTATAGGTGTTTATGTTTTAAAGTTTAAGACAAGAAAAACAACAACAAACTTTTTAAAAATAGTAAAAGTAGAACGGTACATTTGCCCAGATTCTATACTGTTATTAACAAATCTGGAAAAATTATGACAGACTCTAGTGCTTCTAATATTCTGCTGTTATTTCCTATTGTTGTGGAATAAATGATAAGCTTGTTTTGGCTACCATGAGGAATTCTCATATAAAATTGATGTGTTTTGACAGTCTAAACAACATTCTGATTAAAAGCTTATGTTAGGATGAAATGAAGTGTACTATTCTGATTAATACCAAACATAATTAATTTTACCTTCCTTATATTCTGAATCTAGGCGCTTCTTTGTTTCTCCCTTCCATTTAGTGAGTTTCGAAGAAGACAGGAAAAACATCAGCAAAGAGGTAAAAAAGCTAAAATTTGCAATGGTTAGGATAAATCCAACCACTAGACCTGAAAGAAACATATATAAACACAGAATTACACTCAATTCATACATTAATGCTGTGAAAAAAGAACAGATTTCTTCCCATTTATTTATTTATGAGATGGAGTTTCCCTCTTGTTGCTCAGGCTAGAGTGCAATGGTGCAATCTTGGCTCACTACAACCTCTGCCTCCCAGGTTCAAGTGATTCTCCTGCCTTAGCCTCCCAAGTAGCTGGGATTACAGGCGTGCACTACCACACCTGGCTAATTTCATATTTTTAGTACAGACAGGGTTTCTCCATGTTGGTCAGGCTGTGGTCTTGAACTCCCGACCTCAGGTGATCCGTCCACCTCAGCCTCCCAAAGTGCTGCGGTTACAGGTGTTGGGCACCACGTCCAGCCATTTTCCCAGTTATTTTTATATTATAACCTGAAATGTACATTTCTAACAATTTGCATTTTAAGCTCTTAGCTAGCAGTAAACTGAATGCCATTTTAAGTACACATTTTTTAAACTATATTTTAATCTCCGTTCAAACAATGCCATATGAATGTAAGATATTATTTTAGATAATTTTTAAAAATCATCTTAATTAAAAAAAATTAGAAATAGAGATGGTGTCTCACTATGTTGCCCAGGCTGGTCTCAAACTCCTGAGCTCAAGCAATCTTCCCAGCATTGGCCTCCTAAAGTGCTGGGATTGCAGGAGTGAGCCACTGCACCTGGCCTCCTTTTGCTATAATAACCCTTTCCATTGCTTAGCTCAAGGTTCAGATATCATAATCAATGAGATAGTTATTCATTGACTCTTCCAGAGATGCTCAATTACTGGTATTTAACTTTGGTAACTTTTAAGTGTGAGTTCAAGAAATAGGGTAACTTGGTATAAAGTATTAATAATAATAAAGTGCTTCAGCTCTGGATTGAACAGTCTGGAGTTCAAACTTTGGCTCTTCCAACTACCTCTTCAAGATTAGGATAACTTATCAAATCTTCTTAAGTCTCAATTTTGCATTGGTGAAATAAGAATAATCATAATTCATACTTCACTGGCTTGCTGTAAAAAGTCAGGGATAATTTTTATAATATGCTCATTATATTATCCAGGAGCATATTTTGTATATGCTTATTATATAAATATATTAATAAACACATTTTGTAATATGCTTATTATATTATCCAGTAAAAGCTCCTTAAAAAGTGTTACCTAATGTCATTGATACTAATAACAGTAACAGTTCCAGTAGCAAAAGCTCAACAATAACACTGATAAGTATTATAATATTGTTATCCAACCTTTAAGTTTTTTCAATTGATTCTTAAAACATTACAAAAGTAGAATGCAAGTATTGAAGGGGAAAGTCAAAACATATGGAAGTATACAAACTGAAAGTCAAAGTGTCTCCACTCCTCCTCTTCATGAATATTCACTGTTAACAATTGTTCCACCATCTCTAAACAAACACTGAGTAGAAGAGCCCTAAACAGCCTACACTGAGATGTTACAAATGGCATCTATATCCTTTTTACTTCAACCACCTTAAAATATCACATGAAGTGATCAATGTTCATGTTGATGACAGCTTCACATTGAGGAAATGAACAAGACAACAAGCTTTGAAGGAATGGTTTCTTTCATGCAGTCTAAAGATAGCTTGGAACTTCTGGCAACTCCCACCTATGTCTACATTTTTAGATTAGTAACTGTTATCTCTTGTTCATATCTTTTCCACTTCTCCATCCTGCAAATCTCTAAATATCATTGATAAACTGTTCATATATATGACAGTAGGGTACTCCCAAATAATTTGAAGACTCAAGGATTATGTTTGCCTTCTGAGCCTAAAACAGATAAATTCTGTACCTAACAGATACCATCGGGGGAGTAAAATGACACTGTCTACAAATTTCTGACAATGGGACTTGAGTTACACTCCAAATTCCAACCAGGGTGACCTTGGTAATCTCCAGAAGGCATAAAAGAAAAGGGCAAGACTGGAATTTCATAGCAATTTAATAAACTCAAAACTAATCTATTGTTTCATATGTATTCTATAATAATTTAATTGGCTAGCCCGAAATGTATAAATTGAAGGCCCAAAGAATCAGAGGTTGGTAGATTTCTTGAACCATATCCAAAGAAGAACCTTTGAACTGTAGACTTGTCTTTTTTAGACTTTGTACTCACCAAAGCAGCCTTCTAATTATAATCTGACTTCTCAAGTGGCCTGAAAACAAGCATAGGGCATGCCCGAACAGTGAGGTTTGTGTTCTTCTGCCTGATTAATAAAGTGGCATTCTGGGTCATATATCAATCCTTTATGACATGAGCAACACTCAACCAGTTTTCCAGGCTCTAATCAACTCTGCATACATGACAGAGTGAGGTTTCTACTTCAGAAAGACTGAAACCAGACCTGAATTATAGTAACCAAAAAGAGGTCAAGTCCCCCTTGTGAAACCACATAGCGTACCACCACTGGCCCTTCCTGACAACAACTCCTCTTGCTGTGCTCTTCCACAAACACTTTCCCACAAACCCCCTTCATGTGACCCTCTCCTTATTCTGGTATTGTTCACTCTCTCTCCAAGAGACCAGAGCCCTCTACTTCAGTGTGCAGCTTAGGGACTGAGTGTGACTGAACCCCTGCTCATTCCTCTCAACACCGAGTATATGTTTCTTTCATGAAGCGTTCTAAATACCCAGATCCTGAGAAAGTTCTGTAATTCTTACTTCTCAATCCTAGACACACTAAAGTCATGAGGTGTCAAAGTAAAATTCCTTTGTATTAGTCCATTGTTAGGCTGGTAATAAAGACAAACCTGAAACTAGGTAATTTATAAAGAAGAGAGGTTTAATTGATGCACAGTTCCACATGGCTAGTGAGGCCTAACAATTATGGCTAAAGGCAAATGAGGAGCAAAGTCATGCCTTACGTAGCAGAGGGCAAGAAGGCCTGTATAGGGGAACTCCCGTTTACAAAACCATCAGATCTTGTGAGACTTATTCACCATCATGAGAACAGCATGGCAAAGACCTGCTCCCATGATTCAATTACCTTCCACCAGTTCCCTCCCATGACACATGGGAATTATGGGATCTACAATTCAAGATGAGATTTGGTTGAGGACACAGCGGTCAAACTGTATCACTGTGAATGGTAGTAGTGGAAGGAAAACAGAAATAATAACTAATATCTATAAAATATTTATATGCCAGGTATTGTGCTAAGCATTTTACATGGATAACACTTCATGATAATTCATTGCTATAGATACCAGTATTCCTTTGCATTTTATAGACAGGACAAGTTTCAGTTGAGAGTTTCAGTGACTTGCAGTCATACTCTAGGCTAATATTCCCAATTACTATTTTAAGTTGATATACTTAAAATCAACGTTAGTTTTTTTTCTTTTTCTTTTTTAAATCTTTAAGGAAACAAAAAATTCCAAACAGAAAGAAAAGCGGGATGTGATGGTGTGTTCCTGGAGTCCCAACTACTCAGGAGGCTGAGGCAGGCAGACTGCTTGAGCACAGGAATTCAAGGCTGCACTAAGCTATGATTGCATTGCTGCACTACAGCCTGGGTGATAGAGCAAGACCATGCCTCTAAAAAAAACTTTTTTCGGGGAAGGCAGGGTCTCACTCTTTCACCTAGGTCCAAGTGCAGTGGCATAATCTCAGCTCACTACAGCCTCCGCCTCCTGGGTTCAAGCAATTTTCCTGCCTCAGCCTCCTAAGTAGCTGGGATTATAGCACCCACCATCATGCCTGGCTAAGTTTTGGTAGAGACAGGTTTCACCATTTTGCCCAGGCAGGGCTGAAACTCCTGGGCTCAAGCAATCTGCCTGTCTTGGCCTCCTTAAGTGCTGAGATAACAGGTGTGAGCCACTGTACCTGGCCATAAATTTTTTTTTAAAAAGAATAAAAAAATAAGATAAACATTTCATAGAATGAAATAATTAGGAAAAAAGCAAAGGTTTTAAAAAATCAAACATATATTCTTAATCATCTATTATTTATCTAGCACTTTCAAAGAAACATGGAACACAGAAGCATAAAATACTCTTTGTCCTCAAGGAGTTTATAATCTAGTAGATGTCCTTTATAGTCAAGGAGATCAAGTGGCATATTATACCACCAGAATAATTTTTAGAAACATACATGTTATATTTTTGCTACCTGACTTTAGAACTATCAGTTACTACTGAAAGCAAGTTAATGACTTGCTTCCATCTGCTACTACATTTGATCATTTTCATTTTTAGGGCTAGCAGCAAAGAAATGACTTTATTAGATTTGAATCCTATTCAATAAGAATACTTAATTAAGCACTAAGAAGCCTAGAACCAGAAACTTTCTAAGCGGGAATACTTCATTTAATTTTACTCTGCAAGTGTTAGTTTCAATTTTCAGCAGTTTTCATTGTTTTCTGCCCAGAACGGTCTATTCATCCTCCATACCTCGATATGTATTTCTCTATTAATGCAGATGATAATAATAATCAGCATATATAATGAGGTAGGAGAGAGGTCAGACTCAACAGGTCTCACTCTGTTGCCCAAGCTGAGTGTAGTGGCACAATCAGCCTCCTGTGTAGTTGAGACTACAGGTGTGCACCATCATGCAAAGTCTCGTTTATATTGCCCAGGCTGGTCTCAAATTCATGGACTCAAGTGATCTTTCTGCCTTGGCCTCCCAAAGTGCTGGGATTACAGGTGTGAGCCACCTGACCAGCCCAGAAAGAACTTTTTTTTTTTTAGCAAACATAACTCTTTGTTATTATATTCAAGCAGAGATTGTTCAAATTATGTTATAAATGAATTAATACTACCAAAGTAATAACAGCAGTGCCTGGTACATAGCAAGTGTGACATAAGCATTTGTTAAATAGATAAAACATAACCATTCCTAATACACACTGATTATATGGTAAAATAAAATTCATATAAAGATATCAATATGTCTAGTTAACTTTAATTCCCAACTACCCCACAAAAGAAAAAGAAATCTCACAATAGAACTTAAACAATATTTCTTAATTATGAATAGAATTGGCATGATTTTGAAGAACTCTGCCTAATAATAATAAGCACTGAATAAATGTTGGCTATGCATCCAGCCAGTGAGGTAAGAACTTTAAATTATCTCATTTAATTCTCTCTATGCCCTAAAAATGAAATAAGGGATAGATCCAGGCTTTGCACAGCCCAAAGCTTATATAATTTGGAGTTCCCTCTTTAAGAAAAAGAGTACAAAAGTTTTGACCTTTGCAAAACTGACAAAAACCACAGGACCATGAAAGCACATTGCTAGAGCTTATTTATTCAATTTTATCTCACTTCTTTTCCTATTGTTATTATTTTCTAGTCAAATGAGCTTTACTCTTCTTACTCCCAAATAAGCCAGGATTATAGATATCTGGACTTCTGTACCTGTTATTCTGTCAGCCTGGAACATGATTCTGTCAGATCTCATTGCTAGTTTCTTCAGATACCAGTGTAAAATGACCTCCTTAGAGAAAAGCACCTGACACCATCTACAGAAGAATGTACCACATCTTCCAACATACGCACTTAACACTTAATTATCTTTTAATATTTTTGTCATAAACTTTATGAATACCTGAATAGTTATATCTATTTTATTTACTATCTGTCTGCCCTAAAGAATATAAGTGCCATGAGAAATGACACCATGTCCTTTTTGTTTACAGATAAGTTTCTAGAACAGTGGTACGTAGTATTAAGTGTTCAATAAAAGTTTGCTAAAAGATGGATCAAGCAAGGTGGCTCACACCTGTAATCCCAGCACCTTGGGAGGCCCAGGAGGGTGATCACTTGAGGCCAGGAGTTTGAGACCAGTCTGATCAATATGGTGAAACCCCATCTCTAATAAAGATACCAGAAAAAATTAGCTGAGCATGGTGGCACACGCCTGTAGTCTCAGCTACTCTGTGGCTGAGGCACCAGAATTGCTTGAATCCAGGAGGAGGAGGTTGCAGTGAGCTGTTGTGCCACTACACACCAGCCTGGACAATAAAGCAAGACTATCTCCAAAAAAGAAAAAAAAAATTACTAAAAGAATGAATACATGGCCCGTTCCCAACTCAGTTTTGGAAAATTAATCTAGAACACTAAGTTTGGACTGCTCGGTTTGAGATTACTAACAGCAATTTCCAAGAGTTATTCTCTCAAAATGTTTTATTTTACATCTAGGAGGAGTGCTCCAGGGTTTCTGCTAAATTAATCAAACTAAAGGAGCAGAAAAGTCAAGGTTCATCTATTCCCATTAATATACTTTGTATGAATCACAAAGTTTAATTTGTATGTTACACTGCAAGTGTACATTAGTTTCTGAAATTTTGATAATAGGAATGCTGAGCAAGATATAACTTTATCATTGTCTAGAATATATAACACTATGATTTTTAGTCAGTCTCATATATTCAGAATTTAGAAAACATAAATTTTTTAAATTACATAAGCAAGCACATATTAGTTACTGTAAACATTCAAAATAAAAACATACCTCCTAGAGCCCCACTGTGATCTAGACTTTTCTTTTTGAGGCCATTAGAGACGATCAGAACAGGAACAACAACAGAAAACAGCCAACGCCATGGAGAAATAGGCCGTAAGTTACCTGAAAAATTATAAAGGTGGAGCACGAATTGTGTGAAGTCTGCACAAGTTAGTTTTGGCAGTAAACTTCTGTAACTGCCTTTGGATTAAAATACTGTCATAAGTAAAAACACTGAAATGAAGTCACCAAAGACAAATGCAGTCATGCATCACTTAAAGACAGGGATATGTTTTGAGAAATGCATCCTTAGGCGATTTCATGGTTATGCAAGCATCATAGGATGTACTTACACAAACCTAGATGGTAGGGCCTACTATACACTTAAGCTATATTCTATAGCTTATTGCTCCTAGGCTACAAACCTGTATGGCATGTTACTGTACTGAATACTCCAGGCAATTATAACAGAATGGTATTTGTGTATCTAAATATAGAAAAAGTATAGAAAATATTTGGTATTATAATCTTATGGGAAAACATTGTATGTGCAGTCCATCATTGACCAAAACATCGTTATGTAGAGAATAACTGTATTTACGGTAAGACATGCATGCATATTTTCAGAGAAGCAGTCTTATTGGGGAATGGCCGAATAGGTTATGTACAATTGAAAAAACCTTTTACTGCTATTTATGATAATAATAGATATCTAGATATTTTAAATGAATCTCTGGTTCTTTTTTTTAAAGGGTGCACATATTAAATTTCAAGGACTACCTAGAACAAACTCTTTTTTTAACAGGATTTTATTCGTCTCTCTGCCTTTCAGAGCACACCTGATTCAATGGTTAGAAATTGATTATTCCAAAGGCTGCATTCAGCTCACAGACGATCGGCTAGCAGAGTGAGTCAATATTTAAAGAGTAGGCGATAACATATAAAAATCCAGATTCTTGGCTTCTAAAATTGACAAGTTCTGGCTCATATGGCAGAATTGACTAAAGGTAAAGAAAGGTCCCTTCCTTTAAACAGGCCATAGCTTTCCCGTTTAAAGTTCCCATCACTCCTGATAGACTCCTAAACGCCAAGGCTAAGTGATTTCCTTATGGTAAAGAAAACTGTGAACTACTGCTTGTATCTGTTTCTATCAAAAATGGGAAAATAAGCAGGGCTTGGTGGCTCACGCCTGTAATCCCAGCACTTTGGGAGGCAGAGGTCATGAGGTCAGGAGTTCAAGACCAACCTGGCCAACATGGTGAAACCCCATGTCTACTAAAAATACAAAAATTAGCTAGGCATGGTGGCAGGTGCCTGCAATCCCAGCTACTGAGGAGGCTGAGGCAGGAGAATCGTTTGAAACTGGAAGGCAGAGGTTGCAGATGTGCCAAGATCTCACCACTGCACTCCTGCCTGGGCAACAAGAGCAAAACTCTGTCTCAAAAAAAATAAATAAATAAAAAGGAAAACTAAAAGACAAGGAGGGCCAAGTATTCAACAAAAGATGAGAAATATCCTATTTCTGGAAGTGAAATCTATTACCACACGTCTAATACACAAAAACTTGCAGTTTCATTCATTTGTATTAGATGACTGGCCCCAGAGGGATACTTCAGTTTACAAATCCTGATTTATTCTGTTTAGTTCAATTCATAGTAAATAGTGGCACTAACAAGAATCTTCTCTTATACCCCTCCCCTAAAACTTGGATCTCCCACTGTGAATTTTTATGAATGAACAGCCCTGAGAGCTTCTGTACCTGGGAAAACCCTTTTCAATTATTCATGTGTCTCCTTGCAAAAAGACTACAGTCTGAAATGGCAATCCCTTATGATATAACCACTTAAGAGAGTTCACTTTCTCGTTCTCCTTTTCAGTTTTTCCTTTGTTGTGAATTGACCAGTATTTTCTTTTTATAGGTGAAGGAAGTTTGTGTACACGGAAGCCTATGCTCTAAAGCACCTTAAAAAGCTTAAAGATCTGAGTTCAGAGTACTTTATATTTAAGCAATGTAGCTTTAGGCTTTAAAAGGAGTCTATTTTATGAAGCAACCAAATGGCAGATAAGTCTTTCAGCTCTCCAAATGTAAATATTGTATGATCTTTAATTCTTATTATTTTTACAGAACATGCGAAACCATTACTAATACTCTCTCTCTCTCTCTTTTTTTTTTGAAATGGAGTCTTGCTCTGTTGCCCAGGATGGAGTGCAGTGGCATGATCTTGGCTCACTGCAACCTCTGCTTCCAGGGTTCAAGTGAGTCTCCTGCCTCAGCCTCCTGAGTAGCTGGGATTACAGGCATGCGCCACCACACCCAGCTAGTTTTGTATTTTTAGTACAGACATGGTTTCACCATGTTGGCCAGGATGGTCTCGAACTCCTAAAGTCAGGTAATCTGCCCGCCTCGGCCTCCCAAAGCGTCGGGATTATAAGTGTGAGCTACCAGGCCCGGCCTATTTTCAAAATTAAAAGCATAACTGTAATTGCTTTACAAAGCTATGTTCACCTCACTTATCTTTCACCAAGGCAGACGGAATAGTTACACAATATACAAAGACATTCTGAAATAGGCATAACTAGGCCAGATCTAGTGGCTTATATTCCTAGCACTTTGGAAGAACCAGGTGGGAGGATCACTTGAGCCTAAGGGTTTGAGACCAGCCTGGCAACACAGAGAGACCCCATCTTATAAAAAGTAACAATTAAAAAAATTAATAGGTATAACTCGAATTATCACAACGAGCATTTATTAAAGCCACTATTTATATTATCACGTTAGTAAGTTAAATTCAGGCTATGTAAGCTAAGTGAACACAACCATTCATAACCATCAGAGGATATGAGTTTTGGATTTCACAATGGTATGGTTTTTAATTCCACTGACTAGATTACAGAGAAACAACTTAGAACATTCATACTTACCATAGTAGGTGCTTGCAGTCATTGACATAATCCAGAAAGCTAAGGAAATGCAAATGATCAAGCTCAATACAACTATATTAGTTATCATCTTTATATATCTTTTGCATATATTGTCGTTGAGACCTGTCATGGAAAACAAGGATCTGCGCTCCAAGAGAATATTTAGCGTTTCGGAGAGAAAGTCATTTACGCTGTGAGCAAGACACTTATTTAGAGGCAAACATAAATGCCAACATATTCCACCAACCAAATATTCAAAAAAATCACAAAAATTCAAACTCCTTCAGGAAATTCCTGCTGGTGGAGAGCGCCAAGTCATATGGGTAGGTCAATACCTCACTGCAAAAGCAAAGCGCAACCCAGCCGACTGTGAGGGCCGGTTCACCAGGAAGGGGAAAGAGGAAGCCTTCGCAGCCAATCAGCGGTCCTGGCGCTGGCGAGCTCCGCCCACCACCCGTCACAGACTTCTCACACGCGGGCGGGGCAGGCCTGCGGCGGCAAAGGGGCAAGTTGGACACCCGAACTTGGGCAAGTCTGGGAAGCGAGCCCGACGCAGCTGAACGTGGTCACGTCCAACAGCTGCCCAAGCCGCCCCATGGTCTAGGTACAGCCGGCCTTGGCCGAGACCCCAGGAGCTAAGCCCGCGCCTCCCCGCGCCTTCGCCTCACCCACTTCGGGCATGCGCTGTAGCCGCTTCGGGGAACATCGCCTTGCCTACAAAGGCAGACACTGCTGGCATCCGGGCCGGCTGCGTCTGCACTGCTTATCCGAATATTGGAAGCTTACGTCCTTGAGTTTGGGGACGCCCTTAATGATGAAAAATGAAATCGTCACCAGGGTAGTAATACAAAAATGAAACAAGTGAATTTAGACCCAGTAAGTCTATTTCAAGCATAATAATTGAATGCTTGTTTGATCTATGAAGAATTTATGACTGTATTATGGATTTTTTCCTTTTTTTTATAGGGAGGTGAGTATATTATGTTATTGGAAGGGAATTTTGTGACTTGGGAAATTATTTAAAACAACATTGTTTAGTACCTATAATGTGCTAGACTGCTGGCTGCTAGCGATGTCAAGTTAAACGTAGTCTTCTGCTATTAAGCTCTCGTAATTATTGTCATAACACCACTTACATTGTGAAAATATCTATTCTCGCACCCTTGTATTTAAAGTGTGTGCATTTAGAAAGCAAAAGGTCTTGTTAGTATTAAAAATCTGAGTCGTGGCTGATTTCCCTTTTTTTTTTTTTTTTTTTTTTGAGTCAGGGTCTCCATTTGTTGCCCAGGCTGGAGTACAGTGGCGCAATCTTTGCTCGCTGCAACCTCTGCCTCTCTAAGCGATTTTCCGTCCTCTCCAGAGTAGCTGGGATTACAGGCACGCACCACCATGACCGCTAATTTTTGTATTTTTATTAGAGACGGGGTTTTGCCATGTTGGCCAGGCTGGTCTTCAACTCCTGACCTTAGGGGATCCACCTGCCTCGGCCTCCCAAAGTGCTGGGATTACAGGCATGAGCCACCCATGCCTGGCCTGATTTCATGTTTTATTTGAAATTAACTTATTTGCTTGGGTTAACAGTAACTGATAATTACATAATATTTATCAATTTTTTTCAGTTAATAGCTGACAGTGTAAGAAGAGGAGCCAGGTTCATTTCAGACACAGTAAACAATTGTGTTTAACCCCCAAGAGTACTTAAAAAAAAACTCACATTAAATTTCAAAATACGTGCCATCTAATTAAGTAGTTAACTAAGAACCAAATCTGTGAAGTAGAACTAAATAGTAGTGGCCTTCTTGTACTAGATCACATCCATATATGGTCTTTATGCTGAAATTTATTATGTACCTACTTTGTTTTTGTCTCAGTCTGTTCTGCATAGGTAAATGATTGGATTATCTTACCAAGCTTCCTGGCCAATATCAATGTTACCAGACTATTGAGTACAATTATTAATAATAAAAGCTAATGTTTTTGTGGTTTGCACAGTGGCATTTTGACTCTGCTTAGACAAAATTATAAACTGGTCTTTTTTTTTTTTTCTTTTGGCCTTGCTTCCTCACAGTCACAGAGTGACCTTCTCTGATTAGTTAGTGTTCTACAGGACAATAATAGCCTAGCTATTAGCTATGAATGTCAAGCTATCTCCCAACACTGGAGTATAGCTGTGTCAGGTCAGTTCCTGGATGTTAGGGATTATTTTCTCGTGACTATTAGATCTGGCTAAAAATGCATATTAAATAGTAGTGTCAGTGAACTGACCCTTCAAATGAATATTTTCCCTTCTTTTTTTTCACTGACCAATTATTGATGTTGTTCTTGATGTCCATAAAAGTTATTGTTGATGTTGTTATTGATGTCCATAAAAGTTATTCTAGCTTAGGACCAAAATAATTTAGAGGAGTTAATGTAATTAAAATACAGTAGTTCTTACTTATTTGCAGTAGGCAGTTTCAGTTACCTAGGGTTCAATGTGATCTTGAGACAGGAGAATAGGGTCTGGAGGCAGGGAACCTAAGGCTTATTCGTGCTGACTTCCTATAGCTAAATCAAAAAGAAAATCCCAAACTTTCCACACCTAAGTAACAAAAGGACCAGAAGCTACTCCCTTTGCAAACCCCTCTTTTCTTCTGCATGGCATACAGAAAATTGAAGTTTGCATAGGAGTGTAACTTTGTAACTTCACTTCAGCCTCTAATTGGTTGCTTTCCACAACCAATCAGACTGACTGTGGGCTACTACTTCATTTACGTAGGGTGTACACCAAGTAACCAATGGGAAACATATAGAGGGTATTTAAACCCTAGAAAATTCTGTAAGGAGGCTCTTAAGTGCCTGTGCTCCTGCGGCTCCCACCCTGTGAAACCTACTTTTGTTTTCAATAAATCTCTGCTTTTGTTGCTTCATTCTTTCCTTGCTTTGCGTGTTCTGTCCAATTCTTTGCTCAAAACTCCAAGAACCTGGACACCTTCTACTGGTAACAATTTGAAAATATTAAAAAGAAAATTCCAGAAATATTCATAAGTTTTAAATTGCATTCCATTCAAAGTAGCATGATGAAATCTCATGCCATCCAGCTCCATCCCACCTGGGATATGAGTCCCCCATTTATCCAGCATACCCATACAACAGACACTACTCTTTCATTAGTCATTTAGGAGCTATCACAGTTACCAGATGGACTGTTGCAGTATCACTGTGCCCTTACTTTACTTTTATTACAATATATTGTTATGATCGTTCTATTTTATTAGGTTTTCCTGCTAATTTCTTACTGTGCCAAATTTATAAATTAAGCTTTATCATAGGTATATAGGTATTGGCAAGTATGTATAGAGTTTGGTATTATCCATGGTTTCAAGCCTCCACTGAGGGTCTTGGAATGTATCCCCAAGGATAAGTGGGGGGGACTATTGTATACTTTTTAAAAAATCATGATTTTGCTGTTATAATTTTTATAGACTATCAATCTTAAAAATTTCAGCAAAGTCTTTATTTTTCTATTTACCTTAAAAGCCGTTTTCTGGCAATAGGAAATTTCTGGTTAGGCTTTTCCTAAACTATATATTTTAACTTAATAGTAGTTATTTTTTGTTATTAGTAGGCATCCCTACCAAAGATACCTCTGATCAAATTTAAGGGTGAGAAATGTTGTCTCCACATAGGATAGAGTATATTATTAATGGCTCTAAGAAGTTAAGAGACAAGCACATTTTAAAAAATGGTTCGGATAGTTGTCTTCACCAGATTTCTTTCCTGTAGAAAACTTGCAATTTTCTACAGGAAAGAAATCGACTTACTATGGCAATCATAGAATAAACTGAAAGCTGATTGTTCCACTGATCTTTACATTTCACAATATAAATACCTATTTAAGTGCTCTTTGATATAAAGTTTGTTTCTCGGGTAGACATTTATATTCAAAACCAATCACAAAAATTATCCTTATAGCAAAAAGCACTTACTGTGTGCTAGGAAGTTATCACATTTTATTTACAATCCTTTTGAATCTTATCCAAAGGGATTGGTTTAGATTTTCTGAAATGTGCTAGTATTTGAGTGGTTTGAGTGCTAAGACACATACACCACAGTCTCTGCCTTGAAGGAGTATAGCAGATGAAAATGGACATGTAAACAATTACATTATAATAAGATGATCACTTTATCCAAGTTATATATAAACTTGGATAAAGCCATCAAGGATAAAGGACTTGGATAAAGGACTCAAGGAGAAAAGCACTTATGTCACTTTGGTATGTTTAGGGATGGTGTCACATGAGAGGGGAGCGTCCAAGATAAGAACTGAAATGACAGAGTTTGCTCAGCGACTAAGCTAAAGGAAGGGCAGTTTGTAAAGGTTTGTTTGGTGGTTAAGAAGAACATGAAAATAGGAAGTCTAAGAAAATGGAGAATAGTTAAAAATAACACATTTTGGAGTGTTTGCTAAATAAAAAAACTGAAAATTCACCTGAGAAATAGGCACAAACCTCATTAAAAATTTTTTAATATAAAAATAGAGGTGAAGTCTCACTGTGTTGTCCAGGTTGGTCTCAAACTCCTGGCTATAAGTGTTCCTACTGCTTCGGCTTCCCAAAGTGTTGGGATTACAGGTGTGAGCCACTGCACCCAAACAATATGGGCCTTCTTGACAATAAACCCAAATATTTTGTTTTTTTAAATATTTGTAGCACAGATTTTAAAAACTAGTGAGCAATTTGAAGATAGATTTGTGGTATTAGATTGAGCTCATTCTAAAACGGCCTTAGGGAAAGAGTAAGGGAGAAGTGAGGGCAGGAATAAACAAATGGAATATTATTTTCTAGTAGGCTTGAGGACAGACACTATGTCTGGCACATCGTAGTTTGATCAGCTTCTCTTAGGAAGATAGTATTTTTTGAATTACAGTATTTTAATCAAAAAAATAAAGTATCATAATCTTCTTTCCCGTTTGTTAGTAAAATATAGCCTTGACAATTATGTCTGCATTTTTTTTTTTTTTTTTAAAGACAGGGTTGTGCTCTGTTGCCTAGGCTGAAGTGCAGTGGTACAATCATAGTTCACTACAGTCTTGAACTCCTGGGCTCAAGCAATCCTTCTGCCTTAGCCTCCCAAGTAGCTAGGGGACTATAATTTTTATTTTATTATTTTTGTAGAGATGGTGTCTCGCTATGTTGCTCAAGCTGATTTTGAACTCCTTGCCTTAAGTGATCCTCCCACCTTAGCCCCATAACATGCTGGGATTACAGGCATGAACCCTGCACCTAGCCTGCAAATACATTTTTGTGTGAGCCTCAAATTATGGTCAGGATAGAGATAGACTCTTACCATTTTTACAGCCCTTCGTATATCTTGTCTAGATTGCCTAACCAGTATCTAAAACAGTGCATATAAACTATAATGTATATTTAGATATAACTTGAGCAACAAAAATGAAAATAATTCCTCTTCAAGGCTTTACATGATCTTTATTTGGTTTACAGTTTGCTTCAATTTAGGGAGAAGGACTTCACAGAAGTCTTTTAGGGGGTCAATTTAAAAGAACTTTCACAGAAATATTTATGTACATTTTTTAGAAATAACAGGCATGACAGTAATTTCCTTGGGGAAAAATGTTTAATATCACCATACTCAGAATACATTTTTGTGAATATGCAGTTGTTTAGTATACACTACAAAATCCTAATTTTAGAAAGTTTCCAACTGTCTAAATATCAGAAGAATCCAAAATTTTGGTACAAAGATGAACCATTTCCTATATAGCAAAATTAAATCTACCCGTATTCTAACATTGAGAAGTGAGATAAAACACAACATTATAAATCCTACCTAGAAAAGATCAAGTGACCTCAAAGACTTTACTATTTTCATGTTTTAAGACACATGATTTGCCCTATTTTAGTAACCTGGTTCATATGTTAAATAAAGAATAATCTGAACAGCAGAGAGGATTTGTAGGCAGGAGACCTATGTTCAATCTAGAACTGTCTAGATCACAGACATTTCTATTCCTTGTGCAAGTTGGCATATAGTAAATGCCGGAATGAATAAATAAATTACATTAACAAAGATGTCTTCATGTGCAAATCAGAGATAATATCACCTACTACACAGAATGTTTGTAAGGAAAAAGAGAACAAATAAGTACTGAAGTGCTTTATAAGATTCTGAGTTATGTAAAAAATCTGTGTTAATAGGTTTGTTATTTTACAAAAAATTTCAAATTTCAAATGAACTCCAGTACTGGGTTTTGATATAGTATTTTATTTAGAGCTATGTTTTACTTTTAACAAAGATACCATTAATAACAAATGTATTCAGTGTTCATTTTAAATAGTAAAAATGTTGTCTTATAGCCATTAAATAAAAAAACATAATTCAGGTCAAATGCTAATGTCCTTGTACCTCCTTTGCTAAGTCAACATAAGGAAGAATCTGTTTTGTTTCAAAACAAAAGCATTTGATTATAGAAAGTTCTACAGTTTACAGTTTTTATTGAATTTCAATTCAACAGCATTTATCAAAGGACTTTATTTCTTTTATGGCATATAACATACTATATTATAAATATTACTTATTTCTCTCAGGAGATAGAGCAACTTGAGGGCAGAAAATTATGTCATATTCCTTTTTATATCAAGTACCCAGCCTTTGGCTGGTTCTTTGTAGAGGTTGGTGCCCAGTAGGCAGAGAACAAATGAACAGATCTGTGCTGTGACTAGCAGAGGAAAAAAAGCTATTATAATTTCAGTTAGTTTTATGGTCAGAGTGATAAAAAAAAATCTATCAAACTGAAAGCAGGATTTTAATAGACTCCTTTTAGGTTATTCTCTGTGAATGAAGCTAGTTTTAAGGTAGACAAATGTATGGTAATAAAACAATTTGATGGAACGAGTTTGGAGCAAGTTATCAAGACAGTAACATGAAAACGACAGAGAAAACAGAATAGTTTACAATTACTGAGTAGTAGTTTATTTAATACTGTCACGTAATAATGAATGAAGATGAAGTAACCTTGTCAAAAGGTTGTTGTATTTTACAGTATTTTATTTTTATGATTTAAAAAATCTTATCAAAATTTCAAGATATTATTATAGATGGGAACTGGGCTACATAAATAAGTGTTCTGTAGCAGGGGTGAAGGGTGAACCACATGAGAGTGGTTATATTTGGAAAAAATACTTTTTATTCAGAAGATTATTTGTCCAACTTATTTTGAGTTAAAAAGTAGATATGGTCAGTAAATTGTATGCTGGTGAAAAGTTATTTGAAACCATACTAGAAAAAAATAAATATATAATGACAATTCCAAGGAAATACATCCAATACTTAAGATAAAATAACTAGCAAGATTTATAACATCCATGAAAAGATTTTCATAAATACCTGTTTTAAATACATCAGGGGAATTATATGAGGCTTTTTCCTACCTTTGCATTCCATTGGGAGGCATTCCTTAGTAAAAAGAGTGCTAATACTGTAAAAGAATTGTTGCTAGGATCCAAGCAAATGCAATCGTAAATGCTGGCAAAAAAAAAAAGTGTTTTTAAAAAAATCATAAAGTAGCTCTTACTTTACAGGGAAGATTTATAACAATTTATGACTTGGTATATGCTACCTTCATATGTTAGTATCACAAGCTTGAATTAAATAAGTTGAGTTAAATAACTTGATTATATATTAACAAATTTTTACATGATTTCAATAAAGCTCATTGAAGCAAGGGGTTCCTTTTAAACATTAGCGAAATAAAGCAAACCCTTTAGTCGTTCGAGTGGCAATAATAAGAATAGTTTTGATACTTTTATTTTGTAAAATAATTAGCATTTGCATGCCACTATCACAGACATACACATATTTCTATAGGGAACATTTAATTTCCCTTATGTACTATGGTTGCTCTATTTGTTTTTTTTTGTTGTTGTTGTTGTTGTTTCAGAGACAGGGGTCTCACTCCATCGCCCACATTGGAGTACAGTGGTGCAATCACAGCTCACTACATCCCCAACCTCTAGGCTCAAGTGATCTTCCCACCTTAGCCTCCCAAGTAGCTGGGAACACAGGCATGCTGGTTGCTCTATTTCACTCACTAAAAAAGGAGAAAAAAAGCAAGCTGATGTCTAAGATAAAGTGATAACATTTTAAGTTATTCATACAAATTGTGAAGATATAAGTAGTTTCCTGTGATTAAATTTTACTGTGGGTTTATGAAGAGGAAAGAAAAAGCCCACGATCTTGATATGCTTGCTATTTTTGAGGTATAGTATGTATTTGGAAAGTAGTTAAAAAGAAAAAAAAAGCTTAGGAGTTTTGGTTATCAACCAATATGGGAGCACTAATTTTGAATGGAAATGAAAGATTTGTATTATGAGAAAAAGAGTAGTATACATTTATCTATTTGTTTAAGATAAAAGCTATGTTCTGAACTCTAAATTATTTTACATGTTTTCTTAGGTGAATATAATCACCTACCAGATTTTACTAATTTGAAGTACTTGAGGCATTACCTAGTTTGGATGACTCAATGGTACCTCACATTCAAATATTTTCAAAATATTTTACAACCTATTTTAAAATAGAATATTCTTATGAGAGAGGCCATCATAATCTCACTTTTACTGGTTAAAAAATATACAGAAAGTTTACATTTAAAAACTTGCCCTGTATCTTTTCTTTTCTTTCTTTTTTTTTGAGATAGAGTCTCACTCCGTCACCAGGTGCCTGGAGTGCAGTGGCTCGACCTCGGCTCACTGCAACCTCCACCTTCTGGGTTCAAGCAATTTTCCTGCCTCAGCCTCCCGAGTAGTTGGGACTACAGGTGTGTGCCACCACGCCCAGCTAATTTTTTTGTATTTTTAGTAGAGACGGGGTTTCACCACGTTGGCCAGGATAGTCTCGATCTCTTGACTTCATGATCCTCCCGCCTTGGCCTCCCAAAGTGCTGGGATTACAGGCGTGAGCCAGTACCTTTTCTTTTCTATTAATTTTTCAAATCACAGTGCCAATTATAATTTAATTAATACAAAACCCAGCAGTTTTAAGGTCATGTTAAATGTTAGTTAACTCCTATTTAGCATCTTATTTAGAATGCAATATGCCAACTTTGGTACAGGAAAAAAATTCTTTTCTAATATAAGTTAAACATATTACTTAACATAAGCTGTTCTTTAACAGTAGTTTAAAAAGACAAAAACAAAAAACACCTTTCAAACAAACACTTTCCTAGCAAAATTTTTAAGTACATAATTCTAATGTAAGGCACTTCCATTCATTTTCAAATAAAATTTTCATAAAAAGTTTTTTGTTCTTTTGTAATCGTCTTCACAAATTACATAGTAATGTTACTTCAAGTAAAACTTTATTAAATAATGTATTTTGGCGTAAGTGCCATAATTTACCTCTGAAGAGAATGAAGGATAGGCATCAAGCTCTGTGCAAGCTAAACTTAAATGAAGGTACTCTTGGTCTGTTTTAGATTTATACTTGGCAGTGTTTTATCTTGTTGATCTTGTTCAAGGAGCTTAAAATCTTCCAAAGGAAGACTTCTTAAGGCAGTTGGTAAAATGTGTTCTGATGTACCTTTAGGTAATACATTATTTGCTTCTAAATTCTTTACCAAACATGTGGCTTTGATCCATCTTCGAGTAGCTCTGCGTTCCTTTTGTAGGCAAGTTTTCATTTTTCTTCTTAAGCTCGCTATTTCTTTTTCCAGTTTGATTATCCTCTTTTTTGCCTCCATAGGATTCCTAAAGGCATAACTGTGTTCAAGTAGTACTTGCTGACTACTAATGTTTGATTTTAAATTAGATGGTCCGGCTGGAGAACAACTGTTGTTTTTCTTCAAAAGATTCCTTGACTTGAGTTTCTGAGCCGAATAAAATTAGAGGGTTGAACATAAATTATGAAACATCACAAATAAGCAAATACTGTCCAGTTTTGGATAACACAGTATTTAAACTGCTTTTTAAAAAGTCCATTTTAAAACTTTAATAGGAAATGGCAGCAGCCATCTCATGTAATCCAAGATTAAGTTTTTTAACTGGTTGAATTGACTGTAGTCACCTATTTCTTTTTGTCCTATATCCAGAGAGATTGAAACACTGATTTGGAAATAGACAATGGACTTCCAAGGTTTCTTCCAAATTATTGACTATGATTCCATAGAGACTTTAAAGATCCTTTGCAATTTACTTACTAAGGTCAATTCAGAATATATGTAGATATTTTATTATTTATGATATTAATTTGATCCCCTTTTAATTAAACACCATTTTCTCAATTTGATGAATATTTTAGACCCAGGGTCCTACTTATTGAAAACTGAAGGATCTGTAGAAATATATTCTTAAGTATCAAGCTTCTAAATAGATTTACCTATTAATTCTTCATGGTTAGTTACATCTTCAAGGATTTAAAATCTGGCTAGGAATTTGCCCAGATCAGGAGACTTTTTTTTTCTTTTCTTTCTTTCATTCAAATGGTCATCAAGTCCTATTAATTCTACCTCCTAAACCTATCATGAATCCTCTCCTCTCTGTCATTCTTTTTTTTCTTTCTCTGTTCCACAATAAGACTGAACACTGTAATTCTTAATGTCACTACATATACTGGGCCCATATCATATCTGTTCTGACTATATTATTCATTATTGATCTCTCCACTTCATTTTGATCCTCATTAATCCACATTCTGCCATGAGAATAATTTTTCTAGAATATTTGACATTTCTATTCTGGCCAAATTATTCTTTGCCTATCCATTATCTAAAGGAAAAAAAAATTTTTACATGGCATACTGTACAATTTAGGATCGCACCACATTCTGCAATTTACCATCTTGCTTTATACTCCAGCAATACTAAGCCACTGAGAGTTTCCAGATTATATCATATCCTCATAAGTCTGTGTTTTTCATTCATTAAACTTTTATCGAAACACATACTATGAATTCCTGGGGACACTACACTGAACGAATAAGACAAATATCCTCATGAAACCTACAGTTAGTCCCTCTGCCTAGGGAATTGACAGGGACTCTTCTTTGATCGTTATATCTCCAGCACTAAGCTTAGATATCTCCAGCACTAAGCTTTCCATCCTGGCATAATGGAAAGTTAGTTGTATTGATTAAATAAATAAACGATCAAAATATAAAAAATAAAGTACATTTCAAATTCAGTAAGTATTTGAATATATACTATGTCCCAGGCACTGTTTGAGGTGCTGAAGATTCACAAGTGAAAAAGACAAAGTTCCTGCCCTCCTGGAACTTTTCTAACATCAGTGGTAATTTGCTTACCACAACCTCCTCCCATTCAAATAATAACTAATAATATTTAAAAGTTTAACTGTTACAAACAGGAGAAACAGTAGATTTCTTCTCTTAGAGGAAAACATGTTTGTCCTCCTTTTCAAAGCTAAACTATTTGTATTCATCGTACCCTTTCTTACCTTTGGTGACTGTCTTTCCCAGCTAGGTTTTCCTCTCTGGTCAGATCTTCCCTAACTAGATAAAACATTGTTTTAATTCATTCATCTTGTACCTTAAATCTTTCCTTTTTTATTTTACTTTACTTTTTCTTCATTCCTTCCTTTTAAATATCACTTTCTAACATTTATTTCCTACTCATCCCTCAACCCATTGGATTTTGTTCTCATTATGCAACTGTAATTGTTCTGTGCAAGGCCAAGACTGCTTTCCGCTATTTTCAACACCCAGGGCTTCAAAAGCCCACTGTAAATGCCCAAGCTCTCTGAAGTTTTCTGTTATGCTTGCCTCCCTCTGAACTTACATTCTTTGGTATAACTCTGGCTGTGTGCTCTTAAAGTAATTTGCACATGCCATTTGTATGTCATTTTAAAATCCGAGCAGAGTGATGCTGGAGCTTTCACTGCTCATATGATTTTTCAGTTTTACCAATGGTCTAATTATTAATAATAATTGGTAATAATGTAAAATTCCAATATAGTAAAACAATTTGGATTGGGGAAAGAATATTGAAGTCAGGAGACCCGAACTCTGATTCCAGCCTGCACTTTTACTGTACAAGAGGAAGGTCTGCAACTTTCTTGAGGCATATCACTATAAATGAATTTCAGTTAGAAACTGCATAAACAAAAGAAATGAGTTCTAAAAATTGTTTTTAAAAAAGGAGAGTAACATTACCTACCATAGACTTTATATGGGTACAAAAATCAAAAATGGTTGGAACAGCATCCATTTTAAGTCGTCGAGTTTGTCCTGTTAGGTCAAAACAGGAGGCTTCAAAGTGCTTTGAACAAAGAAAAGTGTGTTTTCCTGGCACAAAATTTTTGCGCCTAACCAGGCGAACCCATTCTTTTCTTCTTTTAGGATCCAAAGGAAACCTTAAAAAAAAAATAGGCAACTCAAATTCCAACTGTCATAATTCTGGTTTGCACCTAAACAATTAAAAGAAATTTAGAAGGTGATGATTAAAAATGTGTCCCATTTACATAAAAAAAATTTAAACTCACAATATCCAGACACTGGAACAGAAACCAATACATGGTAATGTTTTATAAGTTAAAAAAAATTAGTCAAAACCTGACTTGAGTGGTTTTATTTTTCAGGGTTTTTAAAAAGACACATGTCTTCCCAATTAGCCCTTAACCTGGGCAGTAAAATAAAGCATGACTAAACTGATTTAGATCAAGTTTAAGTAGAACCATTATAAGCAGGAATAATTTCACCATACTTTAATCTGCTGCTGATATATGTAGTCAAGAAAAATCAGATTATCTAAAGATTAAATTTTGTCAAGGAAACCCTAGGCAGAATCTGGTACTTCTATCTCTATGTTGCATCATTATGACACTTACCACATTGTTTTGTAATTTTTCCATTTTAGTTTCCAGTAACATAAAGATTACACATTTCGTGAGGACAGGTATCATTATTATCACATCCTGTCATGTATTTATCTTTGACACTTAGCATAATGCTTTGCAAACAGTAGGTATTCAACAAAATTTGCTAAATTAATACAAATACAGAATATTTAATAATATACTGTATTTTATGTAGTTAAACAGCAAATATTTTTAAAAAGTCAACTCTTCAATTAGTAGTGCAGCAGAAAGACTACTTACAAAAAGGCAAAATGCTTTGTAGCAATGTTTTTCCTTTCATATTTCAAATGTAAAACACAGTTGACCCTTTAACAACATGGGTTTTGAACTACATAGGTCCAATTATATGTGTATTTTTTCAGTAAATATACTGGAATTTGAAACAATTGGAAAAAACTTGCAGACAAACCATGTAGCCTGGAAATATAAAAAAAATAAGAAAAAGGTATGTTATGAATACATAAAATATATGGAGATACTAGTCTATTTTATCATTTACTACTACAAAATATACACAAATTTTAAAAAGTTAAAATTATAAAACATTCATGCAGAGACCATACATGGCATCGTTCAGTCCAGAAGAATGTAAACAAATGTAAAGATGCAGTAATAATAATTGCATAAAACTAACTGTAGCATATACTGTACTACTGTAACAATTTCATAGCCATCTTTTGTTGCTATTGTGCTGAGCTCAGTAAGTGCTGTGAGTACCCACCTAAAGTGCCGTGTGGTTCTAATTATCTCTGAGCAATTTGTCTCTCCAGTAAATTGTGTATCAGGGCAGAATGTGATCTCTAGTAGTTCTTGCATATTTTTCATTGTATTTAGTGTAATACCATAAGCCTCAAATAATACCCTGATACATATATACCCTGATACAAATACCCTGATACAAATAATACCCTGATACATATATATATGTATATATAGATATATATAGATATCTCTCTCTATATATATATACATATATAGAGAGAGAAAGAGGCATAGATTTAGGTCTGCAGCTGTGGTTGCTTGCCATTTCAAAATAAATAAATCCAGGACCATTGTAAAAAAAAAAAAAAAATTCATCCAGCTGTAGCAACAGCTGCAACCTGCTGGCACAGCTGCAAAAACCTTGCACTTTTTGTGAAATATCTATTCCATAGTGGAAATGCAGCTTTTATGTGAGTGCACAATTGCTGTAAGAAAGGCATACCCATATTCCAGGACTACAGGTAGTTTTTTTTTTTCTTTTTAAAAAGAAAATTTTAGAACAAAATCATATTAGAGTTTACATAGACCTGTAATATGATTCAAGAAAAAGTGAGGTTGTTATATGGTAAAACAAAAGAAAGGTGAATGATCTAAAGCTGCAGAATTTAATGCCATGAGAGGATGTTTGATGATTTTAGAAAAGAGGTTTGGCTTAAAAAATATCAAGATAACAGAGAAACAGCTTCTGCTGAGCAAGAGGCTGTGGATGAGTTCCCATATGCCATTAAGATCATTCAGGAGAAAGGATATCTGTCTGAACAGGTTTTTGATGCAGGCAAAAGTGCCCTTCCTTGAAAAAAGTGCCACAAAGGATATATGTTACTAAGAAAGAAAAGCAAACATCAGGATTTAGGCAAGAAGATATATATAGGCTAACTCTGTTTTGTACAAATGCAGTTAGGTTTATATCAGTTCTGCTTTTATCTATAAACTTGCTAAACAAGGAAAAATAAACACCAGCAGCCAGTCTTTTTGTTGTAAAATAAGAAGGCCTGGACAATGAGAACTCTTTTGTCTAGATTGGTTCCATTGAATTTAGGAAGTATGTTGTTAGTAAGGTACTGCCTTTTAAAGTTCTTTCCATTTTGGACAATTCCCCTGGACACCCAGATTCATGAGTCCAATGCAGAAAGTGTCAAAGTAGTCTACTTGTCCTCAAACTCAATGTCTTTAATTCAACTTCTAGATCAGAGGGTCACAAGTTTTAAGGATCATTACATATGGTATTCTATGGAAAGAACTGCCAACGCTATGGAAGAAAACCCTAACAGAGATAGAGAACATCATGAAAGTATAAAAGGATTGCGCCATTGAAAATTGTTACAGAAAAAGTGGTGAAAGACAACAAGCCCAAAACAATACATCCCTGCAAAATAAAGTATATGGGTATGCTGTGCATGACCTCACAGTCTTTATAACAGAGCTATAAGGGAAATCATGAAAGAAATTGTAGATATGGCAAAAAAGGTGGGCAATGACAGGTTTCAAGATATGGATCTTAAAGAACTTCAAGAGCTGATTTAAGAAACCACACTAGAGGAATTAACAGAAGACTGCTTGATGGAGGTGAGTGCTTCTGAACCACTGCCAGATGATGAGGAAGAAGATGTACAAGCAGCAGTGCCAGAAAACTGACATTAGAAAATCTGGCAGAAAGGTTCTGATTATTCGAGACTGCTTTTTACTTCTTTTATAACATGGACCCTTCTATAATAGGAACACTGAAATAAAAGCAAACAGGAAAGAAGGATTGGTACAATATAGAACCATTTTAGATAAATGAAAAAGCAAGAGTAAAGCAGAAATTATTATGTATTTCCATAAAGTTAGACTGCGTGTGCCTTCCTTTCCTGCCTCCCTATCCAACTCTTTCACCTTTGCCATGCCTGAGGCATCAAACCAACCCTCCTCTTCTTCCTCCTCAGCCTACTCAATGTGAAGATGACAAGGAGGAAGACCTTTATAGTGATCCACTTCCACTTAATGAACAGTAAATATATTTCCTCTTCCTTAGGATTTTCTTTTCTTTTCTCTGAGACAGAGTTTCACTCTTGTTGCCCAGGCTGGAGTGCAATGGCGCGATCTCGGCTCACTACAACCTCTGCCTCCCAGGTTCAAGCACTTCTCCTGCTTCGGCCTCCTGAGTAGCTGGGATTACTGGCATGAGCCACCATACCCAGCTAATTTTGTATTTTTAGTTATATAGAGATGGGGTTTCACCATGTTGGCCAGGCTGGCCTTGAACTCCTGACCTCAGGTGATCCACCCGCCTTGGCCTCCCAAAGTGTTGGGATTATAGGTGTGATCAGCTCTTGAATTTCTTTAAGATCCATGCCCAGCAGGATTTTCTTAATAACATTTTCTTTTCTCTGGCTTACTTTATTGTAAGAATACTGTATAGAACACAACATACAAAATATGTGTTGATTGTTTATGTTATTGGTAAGGCTATTAGCAGCTCAATTTTTTTTTTTTTTTTTTTTTTTTTTTTTTTTGTAGAGATGGGGTTTCACCTTGTTGGCCAGGATGTTCTCGATCTCTTGACCTTGTGATCTGCCCGCCTCGGCCTCTCAAAGTGCTGGGATTACAGGTGTAAGCCACCGCACTAGGCTTACTACTTCAATTTTTGGGGAACCAAAAGTCATACTCTGGTTTTTGACTGTGTGGTGAGGAAGCTTCTGAGCCCCAAAACCCTGAATGTTCAAGAGTCAGCTGTATACTAATATGCATCCAGTGTGTACCTCTTAAGGAAGAGAAAAATATAAGGGGCTATCTCTAAAAATTCTACCGGTAACTTGGAAATATAAGAATCAACATTCATATGCAGTAAGTTTGTGTAAAACTCTTTAGTTTGACTACATTATCCTTTAAATATTATGAAATGACTAGTGTTCAAAAAGATCACAAAATACAAGTTAGAAGATTATGTGGTTCAGAAGCCCCCAAATGCAGCCTCAGTAGGTAACAGCTTTGGGTATTTCGCATCTACTAGGTTTGCTCACATTACCAGAAATAAGGAGCACAAAGAAATGAAATGTTCAGATTTAGTCAACACTCTCCCGTCTTCTGTCCCCATCCCCCTCAACCCTATATGTACGCTGATCTGAAGATACTAACATCTGTATGTCACTCTACAATTCACATACAGGTTTTTTCCTATAGAGAATTTCTTTTTGAGACGGAGTTTCGCTCTTGTTGCCTAGGCTGGAGTGCAGTGGCACGATCTCTGCTCACTGCAACCTCTGCCTCCCAGGTTCAACCGATTCTCCTCCCTCAGGTTCCCAAGTAGCTAGGATTGCAGGTGCCCACCACCACCACACCTGGCAATTTTTTTTTTTTGTATTTTTAGCAGAGACGTGGTTTCGCCATGTTGGCCAGGCTAGTCTCAAACTCTTGACCTCTGATGATCCACCTGACTTAGGCTCCCAAAGTGCTAGGATTACAGGCATGAGCCACTAAGCCCGGCTAGAAATAGAGATTTTCTGATAATCTATTTACTCTGCCTAGCCTCACCTCAGTAATAGAGCCAGTCTCTTATAATAAGCACTAGATGTTTTGGAAAATCACTCAGTAGTTTAAACAGTGCTATTTTGTGCGCATCTTCAATAATTAGTTGAATGCCTCTTACATTCCAGGCACTGTCCTAGGCACTGAAGACATAGTAGTAAACAAAACAGACATAGTACTTTTCTTCCATGAGTGTATACTGTAATGGGGAATGTAGGGAATCAAATAGCTGGATGTGATAGAACAGAGAAGCCACTGTCTCTGGACTCAAACCAGGGCACCCTTGCATAATATCTGGGTGACTTTAGGCAAGTTAACCTTTTTAGGTCTCCTTTTTTATCATCTATGAAGTGGGGATAAGAATAGGACCTAATGTGGTCATACAGATTAAATGAAAAAATGTGGGTAAATACCTAGCCCAGTGCACAGTACATGCTAAATACTAAATAAATGCTATTTATTACTATAATAAAAGTAACTACAAGTGTCCATGAGTCTTATAAAAGGGTAAGTACAGGGTTTTATGAAACCATAAAACAGGGAAGAGCTAGTCTAGTCAGAAGGCCTTAAAAATTATAGAGATCAGCTAGGGAAGTTAGGGTGTGACAGTAAAGAGTGTTAAGAATATCTTGGGAAAAAAAAGAAAGATTAAAAAAAAGAATATCTTGGGGACAGAGAATAGTGTTATAACATGAAACAATACTGGAGGGCCTTCTAAATCAGAGTAATTTTGAACCTTATCCAAAATGGCAATGATAAGTCATTAAAAGGCTAATTGTGAAAGCTGATTGTTAATAGAAAATTTGTGAGCTAGTTGTTAAACACAGCTATTATTAAAAATTAAATTATATAAATTTACAGTTAAATACATTAAAAGGAAAGGTAATAACCAAAACTCCCAAATTTCCTAGTGATTTTACTGTTACCTTTACTCTTAAGGTTATGCCTGTTGTGTATGTATGGTGGAAATACCATAGAATAGTATGAGACTTCACATCCTTTTCCAACTCCATGATCAGTGATGTCATATTGATGGCTTGAAACTAGACTTGGCAGTAATATTTATATCTTAGAAAGCAGGGAAACACTACAAATCAGGGCTTTCCCCCCTCCCTAGAGAACTATTTATTAAATTTAGCAACATACTACTAATTATAGAAGAGTGGCTAGCAGTGCATGGATGGAAGCAGTGAGCCAGTTAAGAGCCTATTGTAATAATCTAATTAAGAGGTAATGATGAGAAGTCAAGGGAGGAAGACTTTCAAATTTCCGGATTAATGGTGTCTTCATTCACTGAGAAACAGAGTACAGGAAGTGGGGGTATGTTTGGGGAAGGGCAGTTTGTCAATATAGATAATGAATCTGGGTAACTGGAAGGAGACCAGAGAAATACTGGGGAGACATTTGGCCTATAAGTCTGGAACTCATTAGAAGGAGATGGATTGGAGATACTGATTTGGGAGGCATCAACAAGTAGATGCTGAGACCACAGGAACAGCTGAAATTACTTTGATACGAATGTGAAGACCTGGGCTAAGGTGTAGAGAGAAGAGCAGCAGCCCAAAAGACAGCCCAAAAAAGTAAGAAGATAATCATAAAATTAGTGTTAAATAATTCAAAAGTAGAGAGTATTTCAAGGAGGAAATGATCATACATCATGAAAAATGAATGTAGAGAGACACAGAGGTCATGTTAGCAAGAGCAATTTCAGATTACTGGGGAAACTTTAGAGTGGGCTAAGAGGTAAGAAACATACAGTAAGTTTAAGCAAAATAACTTGCACATGGAGATATAGAAAGAAGTCTACTAACGGCTGGGTGCAATGGCCACGCCTGTAATTCCAGCACTTTGTGGGGCAGGAGCAGATGGGTCACAAGGTCAGGAGTTGGAGACCAGGCTGGCCAATATGGTGAAACCCCATCTCTACTAAAGAATACAAAAATTAGCTGGGCATGGTGGCACACCCCTGTAATCCCAGCTACTCGGGAGGCTAAGGCAGGAGAATAGCTGGAATCTAGGAGGTGGAGGTTGCAGTAAGATGAGATCTCACTACTGCACTCCAGCCTGGGCAACAAAGTGAGACTCCATCTCAAACAAACAAAAAAGAAGTCTACTAATATCTTAGTAGGAAAGGAGTGAATTAATTAAGCCTGGTTTGTATTTACAAAATAGGAATGTAATTTTATTATAATGAATACTAATTTAAGATCTAAATTTCTGAGGTTACACATGAAAATGTTAAGTTCATAGCAGGCAAATTTTATGCATGTTATTGTATCACCGTTCATACCTTTTTCATTTTATTTATTTATTTTTTTGAGACACGGTCTCACTGTATTGCCCAGGCTGGAGTACAGTGGCATGATCACGGTTCACTGCGGCCTCAATTTCCTTAGTTCGGGTAGTCTTCCCACCTCAGCCTCCAGAGTAGCTAGGATTAGTCATGCACCATGACACCCAGCTAATTTTGTGTATTTTTTTTGTAGAGACAAGGCTTCACCATGTTGCCTAGGCTGGTCTCAAACTCTTGAGCTCAAGTGATCAGCGTGCCCTGGCCTCCTGAAGTGCTGGGATTACAGGTGTGAGCCACCACGATGGGCTAATCATTGTTATTGGTGCCTGGACTCCCCTCTCATCTATCCAATGAAATTGCTAAATTCAGTAGTTTCTCCTCTAACATTTCTCAAATCTGTCTCCTCAACTCCATTTCTACTTTAATACCACGTGACTCTGAAAAATTGGGTAGACTTTCCTTGTTTTATTTACTACAGCTTCCTAACTAGTTTTTCTCTGTCAACTCTAACCTTACCTAATCCAATGCTGATTGTGCTAGCAACTGAGTACAGGGTTTAGTTTAGCTGACATTGCAGCAAGATTTCCCTTTGAAAGAAAAAAATAGGTAAATTAATATTCTGTAATAAGTTCCTTTCTCATCAAGTTCATCCCTGATGATGCTTGACCAGCACTTTCAGTAACCCCACGATTCTCCACACTGCAGCCAGAGGACTTTTTAAGATGCAAATCTAATCATGCCATTCTTCTTAAACCCTCCAGGACTTCTCAAGTACTCTTAGGATAAAACAGAAAATACTTAAGCAGCATACAGGACCAAATCTGTCATCGTCTCATTTGAAATGTCATATCCTTTGAGAAGTGTTCTTTGACTTTCCAAGACTAAGTTAGGTCTCTTAATGTTTATTTTGTAGCACTTAGTTATAATTATTTATGTCTTTCTCTACCATTAAATGTTAAACTCCAGGAGGGTTAGAACTTTCTGGATCCTTTGCACAATGTCAGGCAACTAGGAACTCCGTACATATGTGATGGATGAATGAATAAAGCACTATATATGCGTGAATTGGTTTAAAAACAGAAACATCACAAGGATTTTTTTTTAAGTGGCAGCTTTTAATAAAAGTACAGTTTATAATAGTGAGGTAGGGAAAAAGGTGAAGGATATAATTTCTACGTACCAACATATACGTTGTTAGGTATATAACACATATAAAGTCAGAACTAGTGTCATTTAACTTTTTAATGTGTCTTTTCTTCAGGCACATGGCAGGCACTTGCAGAGAAGGTAAACGTTTACCTAGTACCTGTTATTTTCTAGGCATAGTTCAAAATGCTTTTAAGAATTCTGGCTTGACAGAACTAAGGAATTTTGATTTTTCTTCCAGCAAACAAAAGAAAACCTAGGTTCTTTTTATTACTCTGTTCTAGTAATAACAAAAAGTTATCTTTTTCACTTTAATTAACATCGCTTAATTCCATGGCTATCAAAGATGACTCAATTCCTCCGCAGAATGACTTAGATTAGATCCGATTCATTAGATTAGAAATACAAATGCCTCCCGTGTCAATTCATCTAGTGAGAATTTCCTAATTTTAACGGGAACGCAACAGTCTTTTAAGGTGATTGCTGATTGAATGGGAAGATCTCTCTCCCCCTTACGGGGTCATTCTTGTCAAGACCCGGTCTAACATAGAAGTAAAAGTGAAAAATTACGATATCCTCTTGTTACTTTTTTACTAAGGGGTAATCACCAAACAGTACTTGGATTTCTTTTAGAAAATGAGTAAAGCATTCCCGAAAGCAGGATAAAATTGGACAGATTTGAGAAACACAAAGGACATATGATGCTTTCCTACTACCAGCTGGGAAAGTTATTAGAATTAGAATCCTCCTGTTCCTTCTACACAAGCGATACCGAGAATAGGAACTCCCGTCTCCGTCACCCCACTCCCTGCCCAGGTTACCTGTGGAAGCTGATGTTAATGTGCTTGTTGTAGGTAGTGGCACAGCCCGCCGCGGCGCAATTGGTCGGCATTTCCCTTTCCCACTCATTCAGCGCCCATAGGTCTCTACTGAGGCGCTGGCTGCTAACCTTCCTTCTGGCACAGGCTGGAAAATCGAGGCAGGCGTGCCTTAATCGGGAGAGCTTAGTCGTGAGAGCCCAGTGCGAAGAAGGGGTGTGTATGTGGGGGCGGAGGCGAGGGAGGGTCAGCCTTCCCTTTCTCTTTATTAATATGGCGGACCAAAGGCCACACAACTGGCCCTCCTGGAGCTCTAGTCGCCTTCGTTTGACTTCACCAACATGGCGGACACAACCTGTTCTTTTTCCCCGCCCCCAAGAGCGAGCAGGTGTACTGCGTTTTTTTGGCAGCGGTCCTCAGAGCAATTAAAGGAAGAGGTGTTTTCCCCTCCGATTATTATAAATAACGATAAAGAGTTTTACAATAAAACTCTCTCAAGGCTGCAATTAAGAGCAGCTCCGCTTACTTCTGCAGGCACCCAGCTGTACCAGGCCAGATCCTGAGGTGGGTGTGACCCGTAGACCGGAAAAGTAAAGCCGAAGAAAGACGAGAGACTACAAATCCCAGTGAATATCGCGTTGTTCTTATTATCGCGTGAATTGGGAGCTTTTGTTTCCTGCGTGTCGCAGGAAGTGACGTTTCGAGCACAGCCGCTACCTGAGCCCCTTTCTCGCGAGGAGGAAGAACCCCGACCGCTGAGGTGCAAGGGGGAGCCACGGAAGGGAACTGGGTTGCGACAGTCCGGTGAGAGAGAGCTGAGGTGCGGAGAAGTTGGGGAGACGAGGCCACTAGGTGTCCGAGTAGGGTAAGACCGCACCGACCCGGTCCGTTAGCAAAGAAGGGAAACGAGGCAATTGTCGGGCGGATCCCCGGACGGAGGGCTAAGGTTGTGTGGAAGACGCTGCTCCCCGGATGGCGACGGCAGATACTCCGGCCCCGGCCTCCAGTGGCCTCTCGCCGAAGGAAGAAGGGGAGCTTGAAGATGGGGAAATCAGTGACGACGATAATAACAGCCAGATACGGAGCCGGAGCAGCAGCAGCAGCAGTGGCGGCGGGCTGTTACCGTATCCGCGGCGAAGGCCTCCTCACTCGGCCCGGGGCGGTGGATCCGGCGGAGGCGGTGGCTCTTCCTCGTCATCGTCCTCTTCTCAGCAGCAGCTGAGGAATTTCTCACGCTCGCGGCACGCGTCTGAGCGGGGCCACCTCAGGGGACCCAGCAGCTACCGACCCAAAGAACCATTCCGGTCTCATCCGCCCTCTGTGCGGATGCCTTCGAGCTCACTGTCCGAAAGCAGCCCCCGGCCGTCTTTCTGGGAGCGGAGCCACCTCGCTTTGGACCGTTTCCGCTTTCGAGGCAGGCCTTACCGGGGTGGGAGTCGCTGGAGTCGGGGGCGAGGAGTGGGTGAGCGAGGAGGCAAGCCGGGGTGCAGACCTCCTCTGGGAGGAGGAGCAGGATCCGGATTCAGTAGCAGTCAGAGCTGGCGAGAGCCCTCTCCACCTCGGAAGAGCTGTATCCTTAACGTGGCGGTCGGCGTTGGGTGTGTCACTAAAGTTCCCTTTCGCGTCATTACTAGGTCTGTGAGACGAGCGTAACTTTGAACCATCAGAACCGCTTATTTCTCCCTGAGTCAGTATACTGAAAGTAAGTAGTTCTTTCGTAATTCCCCATGTGTCACACGTTAGCGTTGTTCCTAAGATTCCTTCATTGGGTATACTGCTTTTTAACATTAACTTGCTATGGATTGGGTTAAGCTAATGAAATCTAAGAGAATTAAGTCAGATTTGTAAAAATACCTTAGAAGCTCAAGTTTCATTAGCATTTGTAATTTTGCTGTTACAGAAATTTTGTATTTTATGTGAAGTTAACTTAGCTTATTAGATGGAGAAAAAAATCGTAACAGTTTGAGGAATACTGTTTATCATATTGCAGTTTGACACTGAAAATTGTAAAGTTAATTCTGCACTCTTTTTGTGATTCTAATACCTTAGAAGCCTAAGTTTCATTAGCATTTGTATTTTTGCTGATAGAGAAACTTTGTATTTTATGTCAAGCTGGCTTAGGTTATTAGATGGAGAAAAAATATTCGTAAACAGTTTGAGGAATACTGTTGCAGTTTGACATGTAAATTGTAAAGTTTCATTCCGTACAGTCCTGCACTATTTTTGTGATTCTTTTTTTATCTTGATTTATTCCGGTTGCTGCCTTTTAAAGTGGGGGTGGTGGTGGGGGGTGGGAACTGGTGTCTTTACCAAGTCTGTTAATTCAGAACTTTTCGATTTATTTGATCTTTTTGGAACACTTTACCTCCTTAACGTGTCTATTCTGTGTTCACTTTTGCACATTGTATAACTCTTCTTGCTGACTAAATGAGGGCCAGAGAAAGAAAGATCAACTTATCAGCATTTTTATTTTAATACGTTAGACTGGAGGAATGTGTATGGGATGGTGGAGATTACGGACAAGTTGAGAATGGAAATAGTAAAGTACCAGATTTTTGCTACTTCTAACCTTATTCTCAGTTGTTTTTTTTTTTTTTGAGACGGAGTTTCGCTCTTGTTACCCAGGCTGGAGTGCAATGGCGCGATCTCGGCTCACCGCAACCTCCGCCTCCTGGGTTCAGGCAATTCTCCTGCCTCAGCCTCCTCAGTAGCTGGGATTACAGGCACGTGCCACCATGCCCAGCTAATTTTTTGTATTTTTAGTAGAGACGGGGTTTCACCATGTTGACCAGGATGGTCTCGATCTCCTGACCTCGCGATCCACCCGCCTCGGCCTCCCAAAGTGCTGGGATTACAGGCTTGAGCTACCGCGCCCGGCCGGTTTTTTTTTTTTTTTTTTTAAAGATTACTGAGTTTACTCAGGATTTCTAGAGAGGAATCAGTCATCCGCTGGTTTCCTGTTTTGTAATGGGTTTGTATAATACTATCTTGACTTATTCTGTAATCATTGCAAAAATTGTTTAAAGACTTCATTACTGGTTGTAATTCTCATAGTGTAATGGTTTTTAATTTCGTCATTATATATGAAACAAGTAGTGACACTTATTTGGGAGAAAATCAGAATTACTCTTATAGACCGCTTAGGACTAGAATAGGTCTTTCTCAAATGTCATGATGTAAAGGGGGCAGGGAATGTACATTTGGGTAGGAAACAGCAGCTTCTGATGCTAGTCTTCTGAAAAATTTACTTCTGCAACCAAAAGTTGGGTTAGGAGCGTTTCAGAATTGTTTCAGAGAAAACCCGGTAGTGGCCGGGTGTGGTGTCTTATGCCTGTAATCCCAACACTTTGAGAGACCGAGGCGGCAGATCACTTGAGGTCAGGAGTTCGAGACCAACCTGGCCAACATGGTGAAACCCCATCTCTACTAAAAATACAAAAATTGGCCAGGCGTGGTGTTGGGCGCTGTATTTCCAGCTACCAAGGAGGCTGAGGTAGAAGAATTGCTTGAGCTCAGGAGGCAGATTTGCAGTGAGCAGAGATTGCACCACTGCACTCCAGCCTGGGCGGTAAAGGGGGACTCCGTTTCAAAAAAAAAGAGAAAATCATATAAATACTTAACTTTTTAAAAGACAAAGGCAGCAGATGTGGCTGGGTGTGGTGGCTCACGCCTGTAATCCCAATACTTTGGGAGGCTGAGGCGGGTGGATCACGAGGTCAGGAGTTCAAGATCCACCTGGCCAATATGGTGAAAACCTGTCTGTACTAAAAATACAGAAATTAGCCAGGCATGGTGACGTGCCTGTAGCTACTCAGGAGGCTGAGGCAGGAGCATCACTTGAATCCGGGGGTGGGGAGTGGTTTGCAGTGAGCAGAGATTGCCCTACTACGCTCCATCCTGGGCAACAGAACAAGGCACTGTCTCAAACACACACACACACACACACACACACACACACACACACCCAAGAAGGTTAGAAAACCTTTGCCCAGGATGTTTCTTAATCCATGGATTTGTGGTCTATATTGAATCCAAAAGCAGAAAGTCTATTGAAGCATATATGTGTATATGGTTTTAAAATTTTTTTTATTAAATTTTTTTTTGGAGAAACGAGGTCTTGCTATTTTTGCCCAAGCTGGTCTCAAACTTGTAGCCTTAAGAGATCCTCTTCCATGGAGTCCCAAAGCGCTGGGATTTATAGGCAGGAGCTACTGGTCTGTATGTGTTTTTTAAAGGTATAAAGATGAAACTTGTAGTTTGTATTAGGGAAACAAATGAAAATAAGTAGTTTCAGTTTAGTATAAAAAGTTGAAATTGAGGTATGTATATAATTAGTCCTATGGAAGCTCAAAGCTTTTTCTTAAAATCCTTATTCTATATTAGAAAAGGGGTAAGTGAGTGGGTTTGCTTGCTTTTTGATTTTCTTTAGCCTTAAAGGAGATTAGTCAGTTATGGTTGTAACTCAATTGCTTTCCCTTCTTTTTCTATTTAGCATATTTGTTAGTATATTGAATCATTTCCCTTTGCAGATATTTCCAAGGTCTTTAGTCTTTTTTTTTTTTTAACTGCAGTTGTGCCTTTAAATGGCTCCAGTGAAAAGTAAGGTGTAATGTAGATAATTACAAAATTTATGCACGAAGAGTACATAAGAGGGGAAGAGGAAGTGAGAAACTCAGGCTTCACAGAGGTGACATTTGAATTGGGGTTAAGTTGAACAGACAAACTTACACACAAAGCTATGGAAAAATTGTGATGAGCCCGGGAAAAAAAGTTTGGAAAGGAAAGCACGGGTCATTTATATTTATTCTTAGGATTTTGGACTTTTTTTTAAGTGAAATTTAAACAAGGGGTGTGATCTTATATTTGTGTTCTAGAAAGATTACTCTGGCAGCAGACATATGAAAGATTTCTTTTAGGAGATAGAGAAATACCTTATGACCAAGATAAACTCTCCTGTGTTAGGTCAAACTGTGGAGGTGCATTAGAATGCTCAAAATGAAAAGAGAAGGGGCTAAGTAGTGCTCCCTGAAGAGCACCATTATTTAACAAGTTGGGGAGAAAGGACTCAGTGGCGACTTAAAAGACAAAAAATAAATAGGGAAACAAATGGCGAGGGGGAGTTACAGAAGCCAAGAGAGAAGTGGTTTATGGTGTCAGATGCTCAGAGGGATCAGGTAAAAAAAAATAAGATTTGAAAACATTGATGGGGAAACTTAGCCACAGCAGTTTCTGTGGATTAATGGGACAGAAACCAGATTCCATTAGATAAGAAGGGTGCAGAGAAACTAGTTGTCTTTCTAGAAACTTGGCTTTGAAGAGATCGGAGAACCAAAGATAAACTAGAACAGTTATGCTGTAGAACTGTTAAGATTTTCAAATGTACTTCTTATTTTTGTTTGTCAAATGATGGTAATTATGATTTTTAGAATTGGTCGTCAGGAAAGTTTAAAAATCTTTCCTGCTGCTTGTCCTGTGAGGAGTTAAAACAGAATAACCATATTTGGGATACTGTAATGTTAAATCCTAACCAACTGAAAATGATCTATAGGCTGAGTACAGTGGCACATGCCTGTAATCCAACACTTTGGGAGGATAAGACAGGTGGATCACCTGAGGTCAGGAGTTCAAGACCAGCCTGGCCAACATGGTGAATACCCATCTCTACTGAAAATACAAAAATTAGCCCGGTGTGGTGGCATGAACCTGTAATCCCAGCTACTTGGGAGACTGAGGCAGAAGAATTGCTTGAGCCCGGGAGACGGAGGTTGCAGTGAGCTGAAATCATGACACTGCACTCCAGCCTGGCTGACAGAGAAGACTCTGTCTCAAAACAAACAAAAAAACAAAAAAATCTATAAATGATACATTAAAACCACAGGAGGTACTTGTCATTTCTCTGGCAAATGTCTAGTCTGGAAAAATGAGGTGTAACAATTCTCATGTATGAATTGTGTACAGTAATAATGGTAGTTTGAAACTTTGTAGCTGCTTTTAAGGAAAAAGTTACTTGTATCACTATGTTAGAGAAGAAAACAAAAACAGTTGGTTCAGATTATTTTCATAACATTTCCCCTTGTCTGTAGGGAAAATACAGGACATACATTTTGAGTACTATTTTAAAGTGGTGGTTTTTTTTTTTTTTTTTGAGACGGAGTCTCCCCCTGTTGCCCAGGCTGGAGTGCAGTGGGCCATCTCTGCTAACTGCAGCCTCTGCCTCCTGGGTACAAGCAATTCTCCTGCCTCAGCCTCCTGAGTAGCTGGGATTACAGGCGCCCACCACCACACCCAACAGACGGGGTTTTGCCATATTGGCCAGGCTGGTCTGGAATTCCCAACCTCGGGTGATCCACCCCCTTTGGCCTCCCATAGTGCTGGGATTACAGGTATGATCCACTGTGCTGGGCCTAAAGTGATTTTTAAGAATTTTATAACCATAATTAGTTCAGTTTTGCATATGTTAGTTGTTAGTATACTTGGTGAGCTCAAAGCTTGTTAGATTTTTAAGAAAATATCTCATTCATAAATCAGTGTTCATTTTTTATCTCTTTTTAAAAAATTGAGACATGAGAAGAAACTAAAGAGAAGAAATATTTCCTCCTGATTATCTGAAGTGTAAATTTCTTTTTTTCTTTTTCTTTTTCTTTTTTTTTTTTTTTGAGACAGAGTCTCGTTCTGTTGCCCAGGCTGGAATGCAGTGGTGTGATCTCGTCTCACTGCAGCCTCCACCCGGATTCAAGTGATTCTCCTGCCTCAGCCTCTGCAGTAGCTGGGACTACAGGCCCATGCCACCACGCCCAGCTAATTTTTGTATTTTTAGTAGACAAAGGGTTTCACCAGGTGGCCAGGCTGGTCTCAAATTTCTGACCTCAAGTGATCCACCCGCCTTGGTCCCCCGAAGTGCTGTGATTTCAGGTGTGAACCACTGCACCTGGCCCCCTGAAATGTAAATTGTCCACATTTGTGACAAACCAGTCAGTTTCTCCCCTCTTCCTTAAGAGAAGAATCTTTAACATCCAGCTAATGATGGACTTTCCTGGAACTTGCAGAAGGAAGGATGCTGTAACCTATCGAACTAGATGGACTACCTGTGAATACTACCGGTAATTATGACACTAGTGATTTTGTAAGTGGAGTATTTATATGGTACTTGTTAAATTCAAATATGGGCACATAATGAAAGTGGGCATTAGCTGCACATACATTAAATGAAATTTAGTAATTTAAAAATGTCGGTTTATCGTTCTTGAAAAATTAAAATGGGAGAAAATTAATCTAACATTTAATTTTTTTGTTAAATTTAACTGGAAAATTTTTGGACACTGGTTTCCTTAATATGCTGTTCAGCCAAAAGTTTCGGAAGGTCTCCATCAAGAAAAAATTATTCATCAAAAAATGAAAACTGTGTGGAAGAAACTTTTGAAGATTTGCTTTTGAAGTATAAGCAAATACAGTTGGAACTAGAATGCATCAATAAAGATGAAAAACTAGCTTTGAGTGGCAAAGAAGAGAATGTGCAGGAAGATCCTAAAACATTGAACTTTGAGGACCAAACTAGCACTGATAATGTCAGTATTACAAAGGATTCAAGTAAACAAGTAGCTCCTGAGGAGAAAACACAAGTCAAAACTTTTCAGGCATTTGAATTAAAACCACTCAGGCAAAAATTGACTTTACCAGGAGATAAGAACCGGTTGAAAAAAGTTAAAGATGGAACAAAACAGCTTTCCCTGAAATCCGACACTACTGATTCTAGTCAAGGTAATGAAATTTAATACTTCAGTTAATAATGACTCTTCTTTCTCTAAAGGGGTAACTACTTGTTTTACAGGTAGTGTATTTCATTGAAATGAATCTAATTATCTGTAAATTATTTTCTACTTTCTGTGTAGACGTTCATATTGGATAATGACTAATTTTGTTTGCTTTTAGTTTTTATTTCTTTATTGTTTTTGCCTGACATGCTGGCCTCTATAATAGAAAGTTATACGTACGTGATAATAGTGGACACCTTTGTTTCCTGACTTAAATGGTTTTGACGTTTTCCATTAAATATGATGTTAAGTTTTTTGTAGGTATCCCTTATTAGATAAAGGAGGGTTTTACCTCTGTTCTTAGTTTGAAATTTTCAGCATGAATGGATGTTGAAGTTTATAAAATCTTTTTTCTTCATTGCTGGATGAGCATCTAATTTATTTTAATTTGTTTGTATAATGAATTGCATAATTTATTTCTAATATTAAACCAACCTCACATGCTTGAGTTAAATATAGTTTATGATACACCATTTTAAAATCATGGATTTAGCTTGTTTTTTCTTTTTAAGATATAATTTATATACAGTAAAATTTACCTTTTAACATTATAAATGTATAAGTTTATAGTTTTTCAGGTTTTGACAAATGCAGACAGTTGGGTAACCATCACCAGCCACAATTAAGATACAGAATAGTTTCATCTACTTCAAATAGTTTCTCCAAGTATCTTTGTAGTTAATCCCTCCCTCAGCGCTTAGTTCACTTGGTAACCACTGATCTGTTCCTATACTTTGGCCTTTCCATATTGTCACATTAATGGAGCCATATAGTATATTGCCTTTTTTTTTTGAGACAGAGTTTTGCTCTTGTTGTCCAGGCTGGAATACAGTGGCACGATCTTTGCTTACTGCAACTTCTGCCTCCTAGGTTCAAGCAATTCTCCGGCATCAGCCTCCTAAGTAGCTGGATTACAGGTGCACACCGCCACGCTCAGCTAATTTTTTGTATATTTAGTAGAGATGGGGTTTCATCATGTTGGCCAGGCTGGTCTTGAACTCCTGACCTCAGGTAATTTGCCTGCCTCGATCTCCCAAAGTGCTGGGATTACAGGTGTGAGCCACCACACCTGCCCTGTGTTGCCTTTTGATTGTAGCTTATTTCAATTTAGCATAATGTGTTTGAAATTTATTCGTGTAGTTTTATTTGTCAGTAATTCTTTTTTATTGTTGAGTATCCCATCATACTAGAGTTTATCCATTTCCCAGTTACGTTTGGGTTTTCCCAATTTTTGGCCATTATAAATAAAGGTTTGCTAGTGTTTTGTTTAGAATTTTTTATCTGTGTTCATAGCCTGTAATTTTCCCCCCCTCTTTTTCCTTGCCAGTTTTTAATGTAAGGTTATAATACTCACAAAATTAGTTGGCGCTGGTTTCATCTTTATTCTCTGTAATAGTTGAAGATTGGAATTATTTTGAGATACTTGGTAGATCTTACTCATAAAAGTATCTGGGCCTGGGTGGAATTTTTTTCTGAGAAGGTTTTAATCTAACTGTTCATGTTTTCTGTTTCTGTTAAGGCAGTTTATGTAAACTATATATTCTTTGTAATGTATTTCCTGTAAGTTATAGAAGTTATAAAAATTATTAAGAATCCTTTACTTTTTTATTTTTAGTATTTATAAATTGTATCTTTTTTTTTTCCTGCTCTTTTCTTTAATTTCCCCTGAAATAAGTCCATAGGTTTTTAAATTCAGTAGTTTTCAGCCTTTCTCCTGTTAAGATCATTTTAGGCCATAAATTTCTACTTGTTCTGTCTCAAGTTAGGATATTAAACTTTTTCATTCTTTCTAAATATTTCTAATTTTTATATTTCATTGACTTGTAATCTACTTGGTAGTATGTTTTTTCTAAACATGTAGGTTTTCTAGCAGTATTTTTTAATTGATATCTAAGTCAATCATACTGTCAAAAAATAAGATATGATAACCAATCTTTTGAAATACTTAGAGGCTTCCTTTATTGTCTAGTATGTAATCAATTTTTTATAAGAGTTCTGTGTATGTTTGAAAGGAATGTATAGATTGCTTGAGCTTCTTACATTGTTCATGTCTTCATTTTTTGATTTACTTGAGTTACTGAGAACAGTTTGTCAGAATTTGCCAGTATGATGGTGAATTTGTGATTTTTACTTTTTGCTTTAAGTACTGTGAAGCTGGGTAATTGAGTCATTATGTAGTGACTTTATCTCGAATGTTTTTGACTAAAAGACTATTTTGTCTTATATTAATAGCCATATCATCTTTGTCTTTATGTAATTTCCCACCTTTTTAGTCTTTCTATATCTTCATGTCTCAGATATTACTTCTATATAGTTTAGAGCTGGATTTAATTTACAGTTTAGTATGACAATCTTTGTCTTTTAACTTGAATGTATAGTCTACTCATATTTTTTATGATTATTGATACTTGGTTTTCTTTTTTTCTTTCTAGCCTCGTATTTTTCTTCACATGATTTTTTTTTTTTTTTTCGTTTGCTAGTTTGGAAATTAGATACTAACTTTCTGGTCTAATATTCCTACCAGTGTTTAAAGTTAATTGAGAACCTTACCCTTTCCCTGAAATACAAAGAATGATGTTTGCTTACCTTTGCTTATATATTTAGCACTTTCTTAGCTTACTCTTTATATTATGTTTGGAATTATATATGTATAAATACATTTTCTTTGTGTGTGTGGTTTTTTTTTTTTTTTTTTTTTTTTGGCCAGGCTGATCTCAAACTCCTGGGCTCAAGTGATCCTCCTGCCTTGGCCTCCTAAAATGTTGGGATTACAGGTGTGAGTCACCATGCCCAGTGCTTAAATACATTCTTCAGACTTTTTGTTTCTAATGTGTTTTTGCTGGGTGGAAAATGATTTCTATTTACTCTTTTTAAAAGATATTTTCCCTGGGTTTAGAATTCTAGGTTGTTTAATTTTATAAATATATTTTTGAGACAAAGTCTCACCCTATCATCCAGGCTGGAGTGCAGTGGTGTGATCTTGGCTCACTGCAAACTCTGCCTCCAGGGTTCAAGTGATTCTCATGCCTCAGCTTCCTGAGTAGCTGGGACTATGGAACACACCACCGCACCTGGCTAATTTTTGTATTTAGTAGAGATGGGGTTTTGCCACATTGGTCAGACTGGTCTCAAAACTCCTGGCCTCAAGTGATCCACCCACCTCAGCCTCCCAAAGTGCTGGGATTACAGGCATGAACCACCGCATCCAGCCCCTAATTATATTCTTACTGACAATATTTTCTGGCTTCCATTGTTGATTTTGAAAAGTCATCTGTCAGTCTTCATGGTTTACAATTTGAAGATAATGTTTTTTCTTTGGTTGTTTTAAAGAGCCTCTTTTTGTCTTGGATATTTTGTAGTTCAGCTGTGATGTGCTGTTTGTTTATTTCTTTTTATGTATCCAGCTTGAGATTTGTTGTTCCTTGAATCTGGATTGGATCTTGCATTGGTTCTGAAAAAAATGATCATTATCTCTTAGAATATTGCACCGTTCTCTCTCTTTTTTGGAACTCTCTATAGATGTATGTTAAGTCATCATACTTTATCTTTCATGTCTCAATTTCTTTAAGATTCTGTCACTTTGTAATTGACAAATTCTGGAAAATATCCTCTGATACAGCTTTCGTTTTACTGATTGTCTCTTCAGCTATATCTAATCTGCCTTAAGCTCTCCTATTGAGTTTTACATTTCAATTAAAGTTTATATTTTACTATTTCATTTTTGTTTTGTTTTCACATCATTTTGATTGTTCTTTCCCTGCTTATATTTTCAGCTCTATCTTTGTTTCTTTAAACAAATTAACTGTAGGTCTGTTTTGTTTTATCTCCTATCCCTGCTAATTTTTGATATCTCAGGTCTTTGAGGGTTTGATTTCTGATGTTTGTTTTTGTTTTGGTACTTTTTTTTTCTTGAACAGTTAGTCATTTTGTTTTGTTTTGGTTTGGTTTAATATGAGGTGCTCATTTTCTGTTGAATTTTTGTGGTGGGAAGTTTTTAAGACCTGGGACAAAGATACATTTCCCAGAGAGAATTTGCTGTAGACTTCAGCCCTGGAATCAGTTCATCCCTGGAATCACTGGATGCCCATATGATGTGAATTTGTTTGCAATCCTGAGTGATGATCATTTTGGGTTGCACATTCTCAGGAAATGCTTTTCTTTCCCTTCAATTTAGTACTATGATTCTATACAGGCGGTTTTGGAAAGTGTAACACAGATGAATAGAAAAGACACACAAATAACTAACATGGAGTATAATAAGAGTTATGTGTGAAAGCCTAAAGTAATACAGGAAGGATTAAGTATCCTTACCTGGATTTAGAATGATTTCATAGAGATGTAGATGCTTGATATGCCTCTGGAAAAATGAGTCTTTTCCACTGGGGAAGTCAAAAGGAAGCAAATGAGCAGATAGAGGCACAGGAGGATTTTTAAGGGCATTGAGATTAATCAAATATGTATGCAGTATGAGAGATATGGTATATTTTTTTTAGTGAGTGATTAGACATAAATTTATAAAAGGACAGGTTGGTGTTAGATTGGGAAGGGCCTTGAATATCTTGCTAAATAATTTGAATTTTGTCCTTTAAACATTGGGTGCGCTGTTAACTAATTTTAAGCAAGAAAATGATGTGGTCAGTTGTGTTTTAGAAAAATAACTGGCATCAGGATGGAAGAGTGATTGGAGAAAAATCAAAGAAGCTAAAATGTCATCTGAATCAGTAAATTATATACATGTGTGTTTCTACATGTATAATTCCCCACCAATCCTTAGCAAGACTCTACTGTCAAACTTACGTTATTAGTGAACCTCTTGACAACTCTTCTATGTCTTTATAGTTTTTTCGGGCCTTTTACTCAACATTTATTATTGTCAGTATATAAACTTGCCTCTTATTTGAGGTGTTCACACTCAATTCTAGCTTTTCACTTCCTGACCATAAACTTGTTTGTAACCCATATCAATTTTTACTTCAGTTCTTTCACTCTGAGGGTGATGACTCTCTTGCTCATGGCCATTTTGTCTTCACTTGTAGAGGCTCTGGCTCTAACTTCTTCTGCCTTCTCTGGGACCTTGCTTTATTTATTCTGCTTTATCTTTAACCATTGTCTCCTTAGGGTGTTCTTAATATATTTGAGTTTTCCATACAAAAATGGAAATCCTCTTCCTCTTCCTACATTCTCTCTTAAACTTCCTCTTTTCAATAAGACTTCTGAGACATCTAGTCTGCACCAGCTTTTCACTTTACTTCTCATTTCCTTGTTAGCCCAATACAGTTTGCTTTTCTACCGCACATCACAATACTGAAACTACTCATGGTAGTTTCCTATGACCTAACTGCAAATTTTAGTGGATGTTTTTTATTTCATTCTTCCATTCATTCAAAAATTAGTTGAGCACTTTATTCCAGGCTCTTGGAAATAAATTGACGAACAAAATAGATAGTCACTTATGCCTTCATGGGCTTGCATTTTAGAAGATAAAACAGTAAACATGATGAGTAAATGAACTGTTATGAAAGATTGAAAGTATAGCAGGGTAAGTAGGGAAGGGATAGAGAGGATACAGGTTGCAGCACTAATAAGGTAGTCAGCATAGGCGTCTATTTGAAAGTGAGATTTAAAGAAAGACTTTGAAGACTGTAAGGAAATAGCCAAATGTATATCTGGTGGAAGAGGCTTCTACACAAAAGGAATAACTAAAGCAGTGATTTTCAAAGTGTGGTTTCTGGGGACTGCATTATATGGGACTAGATAGAAGCACAAATTCTCAGTCTCTACCTTAGATCTACTGAATTGGAAGCTCTGGAAATGAGGCCTAGTAATCTGTATTTAATTAGCCCTCCTGTTGATTCTGCTACATGCTGAAGTTTGAGAATTGCTGAACTAGAGAAATGACCATAATACAGAAGGATGCTTGGCATGTTTGGGGAAGAACAAGGAGTCCTGTGCTGATACAGAAGAGAGAGTGAGGGGAATGAATAATGGGAGAGAAGGGATCGGAAATGGCAGGAGGGGGTAGATCTTGAAGAGAGAGCCTTGTAAGAACTTTTTTTTTTTTTAATTTCTAGTGAAATGGGAGCTCTTACAGGGTTTTGAGCAAAGGACTGACATAATCTGTTTTATATTTTTAAGCATCACTCTGCCTGCATTGTTGAGAATATTCCACTGGGGATAGACATCTCTACTATATTCAGTGATGGTTTTCTTACCTTGAAATTTTGGGATTTCTGCAATATTATACCTATCTGGATTTACAAAATAACCTTCTGGTTTTCCTCTTCTGTCTTTTGTTTGTTTTAAATAACTTTTCCTGTTTAATTTCTTAATTTGTCATGTACTCAATATCCCATTCTCTTGGGGTATTCTCATTATTATGGCTTTAACTACCACCTATATGCTGATGACTTTAGCTCACATTAGAGTTTCAGTTGGTAATATTTTAATTACTGTGTGACAAGAACAATATTCATTTTGGAGGTTTTGAGTAAAAATTGAGATAGTTTTATTGTACAGACCTCTGACAGTGGTAGAACAATGTCTAGCTACCCATTTGATCAGTTTAAACCTGTGTTTATAATCTTTGTGTAAAGTTATATTTATTGTCTGAAACTTGTATTTATTTATCGAATTTATTGTAATTATTTTTAAGGTAGCAATGTCATAAGGTACCTGCTATGTTAATAGATATTTGCCTCTATGCTACATTAAAGGGAGGTGCTGCCATTTTGTATAGCCAAGTGAGATCCTAATCAGCTATTAGATTTCTCATGACCTAATGAAACTCATAAGTTTCTCATGTAGGAGAAAAATTTAGTGCTTTCTCTGTTTATTATTGGAAGGCTGTTTTGTTTCCCTGTTTATTTTTGTCTAATAGTTATTACTATTCTGTTGTTTTTAAAAGTATGATTATTTTTGTAATAATGGGATATATACATTCCCCAGTATTACCACACTGCAAAATTGTACAATAAAAACAATAGGATGTATGGAGAAAGTGGGTTAGAGGAACAACACTAAAAAACTTTGTCCGTGAGGGGAAAAAAAGTCTGAAATATTAAACTAAATGTGAGCTTTCAATAAAACAGACCTAAAGTATACCTGTGGAGGTGGAACGTTTGCCACTTATGAGTTGTTAGGAAGTAGAACAAGGAGTGTTACCTGAAATCAGACAGTAAATTGTAATACCAGATGTGGATGGATGTGGCTTATAACACACACTGAACTTGGGTAGTCGATAGATAATTGAAATACATGGCTCAGATGACTTGGGTGCAGTTTTCTGCATTCTTAGTGTTTCTCTGAGACAAATCACACAGAAGTAAATGTTAAATTTGTGTTATGTTCACATTCTTTTCTTTTTTTTTGAGACAAAGTCTCGCTCTGGGTCGCCCAGGCTGGAGTGCAGTTGTGTGATCTTGGCTCACTGCAACCTCCACCTCCTGGGTTCAAGTGATTCTCCTGCCTCAGCCTCCCAAGTAGCTGGAACTACAGGGCCACACCACCATGCCCAGATACTTTTTTGTATTTTAAATAGAGATGGAGTTTCATCATGTTGCTGAGGCTGACTTTGAATCCTGAGCTCAGGTCATCCGCCTGGCTCTGCCTTCCAAAGTTCTGGGTTTACAGACATGAACCACCACGCCTGGCCACTCTAATGATTTTCTAATGTATCATATTGCAACAAATTCACATTTATAGAATGAGCCTTTTAACAGAAATTTGTCTTGAAATTTGGTCATTGCCTTCTCTTTTTGTTGACTGAGGTGCTTGATTTAGTCATTTCTTTCTTTACTGAATGTTGCATATTCTTTCACCAGTAGGTTCACTTGAGCAGTCAAATTAGGATGTTTGGAACACTGACAGGTGTGGTATTATGGTAAAAACACTAGGCTTAGAGTTAAATCTAGTTTAAATTCTAGCTTTGCAACTTCAGTTTTGTCATCTCTTAAGGAAAGATTTCTGAATTTTTAACATAATCTGTTTTAGCTATAAGTATCTCAACAGGATTGTAAATGTTCTATATCTTTATTATGTGATGTGTAAAGCTGTTATAGATTAGCTAATTTAAAAACGTAAGATTTTGTACACTGTTTGTCAGTAATCTGGGTCCAAAGCTGGGTTACTGGAAAGAAATGTATGGATGGACTCAATTTTATTGATATTTAAGCTCCCTCTACTGATGCTTTTCTAGATTGAATAAATAAAAGACCAGTTCTCTGATGCATAAATCCAATACAGTCTGCAAACTTTTAATTCATCCCAATATAGAGGATATATTTAGTCATTGTTATATTTAGTCATCATTATATTCTGTCAGTGTGGATAATCTACTTGGTAATGAAGTGCTGCTGCTTATTTCTATGCTTTATAAATTCTGTTCTTATTTGAAATGACTATTTATAGTCCAGAAGTCATTTTATTAAAGTGTGGTTTTATTTTAATATTTTGAATCGTTTTGCCTTATAACTTTCAGTATTGAGGCTAAGCAGTTTGTTCAGATTTTCACTCTCTTTAATAGTATTTTCTTTTGGTTGAGAGACTGAGAAAATGAGACCCTTTAATGATATCCTTTAAAATAATTACCAGATATTATTTAGGATTATTTTATTTTAGATTGTGGCCATCTTTTAGAGTACTCAAAAGAAATTATTTTATTTTAAAGGATTGCAAGATAAAGAACAAAATTTAACAAGAAGAATTAGTACCTCAGATATTCTATCTGAAAAGGTAAGATACCGCTTTGTGAGACTGGATCATCTCTGTAACAGACATTTTTGCATTGCTTTAATTTGTTTTTTCATAAGGGAAATTCTGTTTTACTTTTCACTCATTTTCTTTCATCATTCCTGTAACTCCATTTGGATATAAGCCTTAAAGATAAGAAATTCTGGAGCTACGTCTTGTAGTATCTCTTCCCTGGGTTCTGCAAATTATGTTTCATTGAAGTGTTGTATATATGCATGCAGGATCTTTTTTTCTATCATTTTATTTTTGAAACTTAATTTTGATCTAGATATTTTCTCTATTTCTTGTGGGTTTTCCTGTGTGGGTAAACTTTGGAGTTAGGTAGACCTTCACCTGATGTCAAATTTTACCTCCGCTTCTTATTAGCTGAGTGACCTTGCATAAATTATTTAGCCTTTTCTTGCTTCTATATTCTTTTCTATAAAATGAACTTAATGTCTTCTTTTATCTGGGTTGTTGTGAGGCTTCAGTAGAATGAAGTACAGAAACATCAAGCACTGTGTTTGACGTATAACAGGCACTCAATAACCCAAGCCTTTTCAATTTGTTGAATTAGAGATCTGAAATAGCTGTATTTTCTTTTGAGATTTCAGTTGGTTTTTCTGTATAAATTGAAATGATGTAAGTAGCCTAGGAGCTTTAGGAAAAAGATGGCCCTGAATTTAGGAATGATAATATGTAACATACACATACATATTTTTAATTCCCTCACAATAACCCTGTGAATCAAGTTGACATATATACATTTCAGAGATGAAGTAAGAATCATTTGAGTAGATTAAGTGACTTGCCTAAATTTACACAGGAACTAAGTGTCGGAGCAAGTAAATGAGGTTGTCTGACTATTGAGAACTAAATGAGCTTAGTTCTGTGCTCTTGCTGTTCAAGTAGCTACCTCACATAGCATATAGGTGGGTGACAGAATCAGTGTTTTCTTTCATTTCAAAGGGAGTAGTTGCAAAAAGTAATCAAAAGCCTCACTGGGTGTGGTGGCTTATGCCTGTAATCTCACTGGGTCTGGAAGGCTGAGGGGGGAGGATCTCTTTAGCTTGGGAGTTTGAGACCAGCCTGGGCAACATAGTAAGATCCCAGGTTGAAAAAAAGTAAATAATTAAAACAAAAACAAAAACAAGATTATACCTCAATGGAATAGTGAGGATAGCTTTATTTTAGTTAAACTCTCTAGATGCGTACTGTTTAATAGAATTTTCTGCATTAATGGAAATGTTTGATAGCTGTACTCTCCAATATGGTAGCTGTTAGCTACATGTGGCTATGAAGAACTTGAAAAATGATTAGTGTGTCTTAGGTACAAATTTTTAAATTCAGTTTTAGTTGACTTAAATTCAAATAGCTGCATGTGGCTACCATGTTGAACAACACAGCTCTAGAATTTCAGTATTAAGCAATAGAATTTGATATGTTTAAATGACTTAAAATTTAAAAAGAATCATGATAATTTAAAAATTATTGCTTACCTGTACTTATCAATAGTGGAAAGGGTAACTATATCCTGGTTTGGTTAAACTGAAGTACTAAAGTGTATGATAGTAGTTTAGGGCTTCTAGTAGTTCATATTCAGGTGAAAGCATTAGTTAGTATCCACTATTTTCTTTATGTTTGACAATAGAAATAATTTAATTGGATTTGAGGAGAAAATGTAATTACAATTTGTCTATTAGATAAAAGTTATTAGATAAGCGGGCCTTAACCTTTTGGAATCTTTTTCGACTCTTCCTTTCCCTTCTATGCACATACATAAAGAAAAAACAGGGCCGGGCGCAGTGGCTCACGCCTGTAATCCCAGCACTTTGGGAGGCCGAGGTGGGTGGATCACGAGGTCAAGAGATCGAGACCATCCTGGTCAATATGGTGAAACCCTGCCTCTACTAAAAATACAAAAAATTAGCTGGGTGTGGTGGCGCGTGCCTGTAATGCTGTCTATTCAGGAGGCTGAGGCAGGAGAATTGCCTGAACCCAGGAAGCGAAGGTTGCGGTGAGCCGAGATTGCACCATTGCACTCCAGCCTGAGTAACAAGAGCGAAACTCTGTCTCAAAAAAAGAAAGAAAAAACAGTGTTTTATGTTTAACTTCACGGGTGGGGAAGCCAAAGGAATCCCTCTACTCTTTATTAAAATCCATGGACTCAATTTAATTAAGAACCTGTCGGGAGCCTGACATTTTTCATTTCTATTTTTGCTATAATGTAGAGAATAGATTAATTTTTAAAACTATTTCAAAAGTGAAATGCAAAAATTAAGTTATCTAATTGGAAGAAAGTTACCAGACATCTGCTTTTAACATTATTGTCCTGCTTTAGCTTTCCTGAAGAAAATTCCTGTGTGTTCAAAAATATTTAAAATATTCAGATAAATATCTGTAACCTTAGAACACATAGCAGTCAGCTGTAAACAAATCTCTAGATTTTTCCTTTCAATAGTGATTTATAGAATTAAAAAATATACACAGTAAAAGAAAATCTGTAAGTTTGATTCTTGACATTCAGTGTGTCTGTTCTCTATTACTTGAGAGGCTAGCAAATCACATGACCATGGAACCACTTCTGCTTTCCTTACCTCTCCTGGGTCTTGATTTCTTCCTTGCATTTGTTGCCATCAGACGTTTATTCCTTTAGGTTTGGGAAGCCTCTTTAAATATTAGTTAATAACACTTTTATTTTTTGCATTATCCTATTCTATCAGTTGTATTACCTCACCAACCCTACATTACATATATACACATACCTTCTGCACACCGATCTTTTATTCATATATTAGGAGTCTTGGGCTATGAGAAGTAAATTAGTTTACTTATTTTATCTGTATTTGCCTTGTCCTATTTGCTGCCAAACTTTAAATTTTTATCTTATAAAGGATTTGACTTGATGAAAAATGTATAAGATAAGTAATAGAATTAAAAAATTTAAATTCTTTCTTTTTCTTTAAAGAAAATTGGTGAAGATGAAGAGGAGTTATCTGAATTACAGCTTCGCCTTTTGGCTCTTCAGTCGGCCAGTAAAAAATGGCAACAAAAAGAACAGCAGGTGATGAAAGAGAGCAAAGAAAAGTTGACTAAGACGAAAACTGTGCAGCAAAAAGTTAAAACAAGTACAAAAACACATTCGGCCAAAAAAGTTAGCACTACAGGTGATCATTTCTGCTATTTCTGTTAAATTCTCTCTTTTTTTTTTTTTGAGACGGAGTCTTGCAATTCTCCTGCCTCAGCCTCCCGAGTACCTGGGATTACAGGCGCCTGGCACCAAGCCTGGCTAATGTTTGTGTTTTTAGTAGAGATGGATTTTACTGTGTTGGCCAGGCTGGTCTCTAAACTCCTGACCTCAGGTGATCTGCCCACCTCAGCCTCCTAAAGTACTGGATTTACAGTCAATGAGCCACTGTGCCCAGCCTGTTAAATTCTCTTGGTTTAATTCATGTATTAAGTATAGTTTTGAGATTTTTATTCAGTGTTTTGAGTTTGGGGAATTATATGGCCCTAATATGGAGGACAATCTTGTATAAACAACTTAAGAGGAGCATCATCATTGATGAATCAAGACTCTTTTTCTTTTATGGTTTTTTTTTTTTTTTTTTTTCTGAGACAGAGTTTTGCTGTTGTTACCCACACTGGAGTGCAATGGCACGATCTCAGCTGACTGCAACCTCCGCCTCCTGGGTTCAAGCAATTCTCCTGCCTCAGCCTCCTCAGTAGCTGGGATTACAGGTGTGCCCCACCATGCCCAGCTAATTTTTGTATTTTTAGTAGAGACAGGGTTTCACCTTGTTGACCAGGGTGGTCTTGATCTCTTGACCTCATGATCCACCCGCCTCAGCCTCCCAAAGTGCTGGGATTATAGGCGTGAGCCACCGCCTGGCCTTTCTTTTATCTTTTAATAGATACTGATGTTTGTGTATTTTTCATTTAAAGCTAAACAGGCATTGAGGAAGCAGCAAACAAAGGCATGGAAGAAACTACAACAGCAAAAAGAACAGGAAAGACAGAAAGAAGAGGATCAGCGGAAACAAGCTGAAGAAGAAGAGAGACGGAAAAGAGAAGAAGAAATCAGAAAAATTCGAGATCTCTCAAATCAGGAAGAACAGTACAATCGATTCATGAAATTGGTTGGTGGCAAGAGGAGATCAAGAAGTAAAGTAAGAAATACAAAAATATAAAATCAAAACATTACTCTTAAGTGTCCTTAAAGTCTTATTTCATAGATCCAGTCAAATAAGAGAGCTTATTATATAAATAACTGAAGGAAAAAAGGCAGGTAGGTTATAATTGGGAAAGTGTCTTTTGTAGTTGTAGGTATTAGAAGTAGAAGAAATGAAGGTTAAAATTATGATAAACAGAGACTGCTTTTAGCTTATCATTTTCTATTTAGATGAAAGTAGGATTATTAAATTGTGGTGAAGCTTATTCTGAAAATGGCTATTTCTTAAGTGCAAGAGTAGAATTTCATTAGTTTTTCATTGTTAGTAATGTAGATTTAGAAGTGTGTCATGACTAATTATGGACTGTTTTAATAAATTTTAAATCATATAGTAATAACCTTAGTGCATGTGGCTATTTTGTATTTAGTGGTCAAGCATTTGTTGAACATTTACTATGTATATGAACACACTCGTAATCCTCTCTATTTCTCTCTCCCTTCTTTTACCCTCTCCACCCAAAAAGAGTACACTTGAGAATGTATTAATGAAGAGTAGAGGGATGTTAAAGAGTAAATTATTTAATTGGAGTTAGGTTTGCTTAAGCAAGGAATATCATAAATATTTATACATTGAACTATTGAACTTTTCTTCTTTTTAGAGACGGAATCTTGCTCTTGTCTCCCAGGCTGGAGTGCAGTGGTATAATCTCGGCTCACTGCAACCTCCATCCCCCGGGTTCGAGCGATACTCCTGCCTCAGCCTCCTGAGTTGCTGGGATTACACGCATCTGCCACCTCGCCCAGCTAATTTTTTTGCATTTTTAGTACAGCCTTGCCATATTGGCCAGGCTGGCCTTGAACTCCTGACAGCGTGAGCCATCATGTCCAGCCAATAGAATCTTTTTCTAGAGATAAATATGGTATTATATGCACATTACTCTTTACCTCCTTCTCGAGAGGTTTTGCTAGTTTTTAGTTTATTATACTGTCTCTGAGTGAAACATAGAACTAAAAAAGAACAACACAAAAAAGAATGACACACAACAGATTAACACATTTAGCCAGAATTTATAGTTTTCAGGTATCATTTACTCATAATTTAAATGTTTTTGAATTTTTTGGGAAATATTCTGTATATATTCTTGATGACATAAAACTTGCATGTATTCCTCTAGTTTCTTAATCATGCAGAAGTTGTAAGTGTACAAGAGTTTGGTGTCATTTTATACAGGGAGAGCTAATTATTTAGTGGCTTAGCTAACAATGAGGAATTTCATTTGTATAGCTAGTATACTTTGGAAATTCCATTTTCTATCTGGTGATACAGTTATAAAATGTCAACCAGTGTAGCTGTCATTTAAATGGAATTTCCCAAAGATGTGATAGGCACATCTAACTGAATCACCATGATTTTTGATACTGTTCCCCAGAAGATAACTATCAGTTCCTTTGTGATATGTAACCTAAGACAGAAAATGGTTTGAAACTAAAAAAAATATGTTTTATACTTAGTCTTCAGATCCTGACCTGAGGCGATCCTTAGATAAGCAACCTACTGATAGTGGAGGAGGCATTTATCAGTATGATAACTATGAAGAAGTTGCTATGGATACAGATAGTGAAACTAATTCTCCAGGTATGAGCCCAAACTTGAAACCTTTGTGTATTTACATATATTAAATAGAGAATGGCCATTATGCTACTCAAAACCTTGAAAGAAATGTGTAATGAAAGTGAGATTTGCTGATGAACCGTATGATGATAGACATTATTTGTTGTTGTAAATACTGAGCAAACCTCAACCTCAAGTAAGTGATATTAACCTTTATTTCAGAGTGTTTCTAGATAGCCTGTAAATTAAATAAATAGGTAAATAATTGTTTAAACTCTGTTAATTATTTGCTCTAGAAAGTGAAGATTGGGCCAAATGCAGTGGTTCACGCCTGTAATCTTGGTACTTTGGAATGCTGAGGTGGGCAGATTGCTTGAGGCCAGGAGTTGGAGACCAGCCTGGTCAACATGGTGAAACCCTGTCTCTACTAAAAATACAAAAATTAGCTGGGTGTGCTGGTGTGTGCCTGAAATCCCAGCTTCTTGGGAGGCTAAGGCATGAGAATTGCTTGAACTCAGGAGGAAGTTGCAGTGGGCTGACATAGTACCACTGCACTCTAGCCTGAGTGACAGAGCAAGATTCTGTCTTAAAATATAAAAAGTAAAGAATGGGAAAGATGAGAACACTATTTTTAGAAAAACAACAAACTCTTGATCTTTATATCCAAGATTCTTTCTGCTTTAAAGAACAAAAGACCTTTTTTTGCTATTTGGCTTCTGGTCTCTTTCTAGTGTGATAATTTGTTAGGAATTTTGAGATAGAAAGTGATACTAGTGGCATCTCATGAAAGACTGATTAGAACTGGTCAGGAGTGTACTCTGCTTTAGGTTGCATACTCTACAATCTGACTTGACTTTGAGGGCTAGAGACTTGATTTTGTTGGTGTTCAGGGGTGATTGGCTGTGAAAGACCTATTCCTTCACAAATAATTTAAAACATATTATTGAGGTGAAAATGGAATGCAGTTGGCATTCCAGAAACTGGAAAATTTGGATGAACACATGATCAGTGTACTTCTCCCTGTAGTCACATGGTTAGACCAAATCAAAACTAGAATCCTACTTTGGTGTATCTAGACTAGAGACTAAACAAAATATGTTATTTGGCTAGTGTTTATCAAAATGCTCATTTTTCAGGTTGTTTTAAGCTGGCGTTTGATAGTCTTACATTATGTTATGTTTTGAGATCATAATTTTATTAATTTGCTTTGGTCAATATTTAATTTTCTTATTTTCAGATTCTTGGAGATGATTCATTGTAATTCCCAAGTATTCACAATATTATTAATACTCTATTTCTAGAAAATAACTTTATAATCTATGCTTTTTAAATGATCTTGTAAAACATTATATAGAGAAGATGTTCTGTATGCAGCTTTATCAAATTTTAATTTTTTGCCACATTAACTGCAGATACTTTTTTTTTTCCATTTTATTATCAAATTTTGCCAACACGGACATATTACACTTGAAGAAATGTGCATTAAACAAATCTTCTAATTCATTTTATTCTATATTTTAAAAAAAATGTTTTCCATATAGTTTTTCCCTTAGAGGGGAACAAAAGAACAAAAACAAGATAATGCAAATACAGTGAAGAACCAGTTTAGGATCTTAGGTGTCAGGCAGTTCAAAAATTGCCAAAAGATTTTTTTTTCGCCAGGATGCCACAATGGCAGAACAACTTAAAAATTAAAATACTAAAATGATGGAGTGGTCCCAGTAGCTGTCCCTGGCTAGCAGGAGCACACAGTGCCACCAAGGCAGAGGCCAGGACCAGAGGCAGTGGGTGTCCCAGTGCCAGCCTGTCCATCCCTGTAATGAAAGCTGAGCAGGAACTGCAGCTGCATGGCCTTGGGGGCGGGTGGACTTTTGGAAAACCAGGCTTTGAGGCTGCCAACACCTTGGGCACCACTGGTGGTCCTAGAGCAGGTGGAGCCTGTATCTGCATCTCTGTTCCAACCAGCCACCTGGCACAGGGCTAGACCTACATTCTGGTCTCTGCATCTTGATCTGGGCTGGGGCCTGTCCACCTGGTCATTCTGGCCGGTGCTCACACTGTAAGCCAATTATAGGTTGTGTCAATGTCTTTCCTATATTAAAAACAAGAAAAGCCGGACATGGTAGCTCACACCTGTAATCCCAGCACTTTGGGAGGCCAAGGCGGGATGATCACCTGAAATCAACAGTTTGAAACCAGCCTGGGCAACATGGTGAAACCCCATCTCTACTAAAAATACAAAAATTAGCAAGGAGTGTTGGCTTGCTCCTGTAGTCCCACCTACTCAAGCGCTTGAGGCAGGAGAATCACTTGAACCTGGAAGGTGGAGGATGCAGTGAGCTGAGATCATGCCACTCCACTCTAGCCTGGGCACTGAGCTAGATGCCATCTCAAAAACGAATAAATAACAGGAAATCTTGACACCAAATCAGGAGCATAATGAAAGTGTCTACTGTTACTACTATTAACTGAATCAAACACCAGCAAACACTTCCCTAGTCCTTTGTCCTCCTGGTTGGTCCTGACATGGTGGGTAGCATGAACCAGCACATAATGGTCTTCCATCTTTCCTACCACTAGTTTCTAAAACTCGTGAATGAAGGCTGCTCTTGCTGAGGGCACCCTCTACCTTTCCACTGTCCTTTCAGACCCCCTACTGGTCAGCCTAACACAAAGGTTAGAAAGTTCTGAGAAGCTTCTCCTGGTACCTGGCAGTGAATCAGGACTGCATAAATTTGGATGAGGACAGTGTGGCCTGGAGGACTTTCCTCAGAGACCACTGCACTCTCTAGGTCCACCTTCTCTCCCAGTAACTAGGAAGGGAAAACATGCCAAGTCCACAATATAAGAGCACCATTAAGTGTCAGACTATTAAACATTCAAACGTTCATGGGGCAGAACACTAATAAACATAGCCTCTTCTCTCTGCCACCTAATGACACAGATGGGACACAGCAGCCACATCCACCGCACCGTGTAAAATGTTCCAAAGATTAGTGTATATTCAGATGATCTCATTTGGGCCTCAAGTCAACCCCAAATAAGGCATGTGAGTAGTATCTGTATTTACTTGTGAACCTGGGATAAAGAAGAAGTTTTAGATTTTTTTTAAGATTATATCGTTAGTGGATAGGGTAGTAAGAGTAGTCTTTGAAACTGCTATATTTCGGTGAGGCTAACAAGTCATTGAAGATAAAATACCCAGTTATTTTTATCTGCCACCAAGGAAGAAAAATGCTGAGATGTGTCAATTTTAATTTTATATTAAAATGTGAAAAAATGTGCACCTTATTAAATACACAAATTAATTATTCTTATTCCTAGTTTTATTTGCTTTCTACACAGCTTATATACTTCATTTCCTCAGCTTTCTTTTGCTCCACAAGAAGGGAATAATGAAGTCACCACATCATTGTTTTCCTTTGGCTAAGGCATTTTGGCGGGATTCAGGGGAATTTTTTGTTTCATTATTTCTTAAAAAGTGTGCTTGTGTTTTTATTTTTTTAAGTATGCTTTTAGCCTTTTCTGCTTTCTTCCCTGATATCCTCGTTAGGTTAAAAGTGGAACAAAGTGAGAGTTTTGAGGGACTGATTGTTTAAAGTGAATGGCTGACTTTATGATGATATGACAATTTAAATGGCTGGAGATGGACTCATGAGGGTTAAAGATTTTATCAGAGGTTGATAAGGTCTGATTCGCACTCTACCTAGATGTATTTCTTTAAACATAACATAAATTTAATATATTCCTGATGGTGTATTTCTGTTACTAAACTCTTAACAAAAAATTTTTTTATAGCTCCTTCACCAGTGCAATCATCATTTTTCTCTGAATGTTCATTGGGATATTTTTCTCCAGCAACATCTCTTTCTTTGCCTCCACCACCTCAGGTTTCTGTAAGTCATAGTTGATTTCTAAGAAAATTACTTTGTCTGATCTTTTCTAATTTGTTTTTAGAAACAAATGAATGGTTAGGTTTGAAGAGGGCTTAAAAAATCAGAATTGCTTATCAGAATTAATAGCAGTGAAATATGTAGCATAAACAGATGATTACACCAGCAAGGTATCGATTTGGTAGATATTTTTCATAGCCAATTTTTAATTTCATGCTGACTTTTCGGTACCTATCATGTTTCCTTCTTCTATTTACTCTCAACTAATAGCTATCTAGAAAATTTATTGAAAAACAGACGTTATCTATCTACTGTTTTGGACTATCTCTTTTTTAAGGAATTGGGATTTACATGTGTTAGGGTGCTTCTAAATATTAATAGTCTCCTTTCTCCTCTTTTCATAAAAATGGTTATTTTTAACTTGACAATCCAGCAAAATAAAAGCATTGCCTATGAAGTTATTTTTCCCTGTCTTCTTAAAAGAAGTACCAATCCTCCCACTAAAACAAAACAAAACAAATACACAAAAACAATAAAAGGAAAAGGAAGTAGGGGATCACACATTAAAAATCTTGAAGTTATTTTTAGATTGAGAGGGCCTAGAGATCAAATTGAGTATCTTTTAGTAAGTGTAAGAGGGAATCTTGGTTGGGCGTGGTGGCTTACGCCTGTAATCCCAGCACTTTGGGAGGCCGAGGCGGGTGGATCACGAGGTGAAGAGATCGAGACCATCCTGGTCAACATGGTGAAACCCAGTCTCTACTAAAAAAAAAAATACAAAAACTTAGCTGGGCATGGTGGCATGTGTCTGTAATCCCAGCTACTCGGGAGGCTGAGACAGGAGAATTGCCTGAACCCAGGAGGCGGAGGTTGCGGTGAGCCGAGATCGCGCCATTGCACTCCAGCCTGGGTAACAAGAGCGAAACTGTCTCAAAAAAAAAAAAGAGGGAATCTTTCCATTTCAGGAAAAATGTCTAGTGTCTTTCTAGAACATATGTGGTGAGGGGAATGTTAGAGCCAATGGTGAGAGAAAAAACATTTTCTTTGTTATAATATTTTCATTCAGGAAATGAATAAATGAATTAAATTTGGAGAGAAATACTCTCTTTGATGCAAACACATACCCAAATTCAGATTTGTGTAAAATTAGTTTTCTTTACAGATATTCTCTAAGAAGCCATTTAAGAGAGTAGTTCTGATTCTTCTTGATACTTAATTAGGTATCTCTGGTGCTCTGAACTGTTATTCACAGAATCCCTTGATTTCTACTTTTTATTTTTTTACTGAAATATTATGTCTTAGGTTTCAGTATCTCTGCTTGCTTTCAGGCAGTTATCTAGAAGGAAAGACCCTGTATAGTTTGATAGCTATATCTTCTAGAATGCTAAATGGATATAAGAATGGGAACAGAGAATTTTCTATAATTTTCCTTGAAGTTAATAAATGTTTCAAATATTGTTGATTTTTTTAATTGCAAAATTAACACTTTGTAGTTGGTTATTGATTTCTGGGTTTGTTTTGAAGTTAAGATATACTTAGATTACTATACTTACAGCTAAAATCATAAAGTTTATTTTTTTTTTGTTTAATATTGCTGCAGAGATAAACATTTGAGTTGATAAAATTTGTGCTGTAATTATTTCTTTTTTTAAAAAAATAGTCTCTGCCACCCTTGAGCCAACCTTATGTGGAAGGCTTGTGTGTTTCTCTTGAACCTCTACCTCCTCTACCACCATTACCACCTCTTCCACCTGAAGATCCAGAACAGCCTCCGAAACCACCTTTTGCAGATGAGGAAGAGGAGGAAGAAATGCTGCTTCGAGAAGAGCTACTTAAATCTCTAGCAAATAAAAGAGCTTTTAAGCCAGAGGTAATTTAGGTACCTGAACCTCTAGGTGGTGCTCTTGAGCTTAGCTTAGGGTAGTCCTACTTTTTTTTTCTGATTGCTTGGGATTCATTGGGCTTTTCAGCAAAGTAGGGATAATTCTGACATTCTCAAGATTTTTTAAAGTAGCAGAAATTTATTTGTATTAGGAATGTTTCATATGTGTCTCTTCCTTTTATAGGAAACATCCAGTAATAGTGACCCACCTTCACCTCCAGTTCTGAACAATTCACATCCCGTGCCAAGAAGCAATCTATCAATAGTCAGTATTAACACAGTGTCTCAGCCTAGGATACAGAATCCAAAGTTTCACAGAGGACCTCGTCTTCCACGAACTGTGATCTCGGTAAAAACAAAAATTTAATGCTACTTTTATTCAAACAGTTGTGAGAAATTTCTACAAAGTTTTGCTGTCCTGTTTCCTACACCTTGGTTTATTTATATACACACATATGTTCACATATAAATGTGAAAAATTTATATTTTTAATGTTTTAATGGTAAAATGAGAGCAACACCTTCACTTGAAAGCTGGTAGAATTCGGTGATAATGTGTTGGAGGAGGTATTGTCTTCATCAGAGTGATGTACTTTTCAACTTTTTTTCCTATAGAAATTGGCTCATTCAGATTTTCTATCTTTGTTTGGAGTAAGAATTTTAACAAATTGTGTGTTTTTTATTTATCCCATCTTTGTATACTTTGTGTATGTTTTCCAATCAATGATTACACTATGATGGAAGACATTACTTATGATGTTTATTAAGGCAGTTGAAATGATAGTTTCTTTCTATTTTGTTTTCTAATGACCTCAAAGTAAAATAAATAGAACAAAGCCAAGTTGAAATCTTGCCTCTGTTTGGTAAGCCAGTTTTGGCAATTTACCCTCTATATGTATTCACAAAGTGCACAAATTTGATAATTATTACATAAAATTAACAAAATAATTTTTCTTTAGTTTTAAGAGAGTTAATTGAAATTGTATTACGGTTCTTTATATAGAAAGTTAAAGAAAACAAAATTTTAATGAGAGTTATGGCATAGGAAGACTTAAAGAATAGACAACATATTATGTCTCTGGCATATAACCACTATTGGTGGACACAATGAATTATGTAATGCAACTAGAAGGAGCCATAGACCGTCTACTTGGAGCCCATTATTTTTGTGGATTGAAATTCAAAGAGGTTAAATAACATCCTTTTGTTATCACAAGGAATAAATATATTGTCTTTGCAGCTTCCAAAGCATAAATCAGTGGTTGTAACACTAAATGATTCAGATGATAGTGAATCTGATGGAGAGGCTTCCAAGTCGACAAATAGTGTTTTTGGTGGATTAGAGTCCATGATTAAAGAAGCAAGACGAACTGCTGAGGTAAGTACAGTAATTAACGGTGGAAAGAAAGATGACCTGTTGACAGTCATTAAAGTTTTTTTCTGAAAAATTAAATGATAGAGTTATAGTTGTTTAATAACATTGATTTGTGGAAATATTTTAAGTATTTGTGCTGTTAGGATTTTATATAAAGAAGCATGTGTCAATGTAGTTGATTTTACTATTAAAAGTTGCCATTATTTGTTTCCTATTAAGTATTCCCTTTTTCAAAATAGTAACATTGGTTGGATAATTGTTCTGTGTAGTGAGGAAACTATTGTTTTAGAATTGTGTTATGTTACCAGAAAGCAATTTTTATTAAAATATATAATAAGTACACCTTTTATCCTTTTTTCCCTATTATAATACTTGTTTAGCTATGATTTAATTCAGTGATTTTCAGACTGTAGATCTTGACTCCTTGGTGGTGTATACAATTTAATAGTTATCAACCAGCATTGTTTTAGAAAAAAGAATAGAAAATGATGACATTCAGGTATTTCTAAATAAATTCAGTATATACTAGGTTGCAATGTAAAATATAAATCTTAGTGGAATTTTTGAAAGCTGATGATCTAGTTGACTTCAAGTGTATTTTTTTAGCAAGCTTCAAAACCAAAAGTACCTCCAAAATCTGAAAAAGAAAATGATCCTTTGCGAACACCTGAGGCTTTGCCTGAAGAAAAGAAGATTGAATATAGATTGTTAAAGGAAGAGATTGCCAAGTAAGTGTAATTTTATTTAATTAACATTAAAGGTATGTGATGGGTTCAAAACTTCTGTAATAGAGTTTATTGGCACTGGGAAGTGAGTTTTATCCAAGATACAGAGTTAATGTTTAAACTCACACAGAAGAGGGAGCTGGATGGTCATATATAGACTTGAATAGAGTGATGTGCTGAGATATAACCAGCTCAGAAAAAAGATGAAAACACTCAAAGAGAAGAACTTCACTATCAACTTTGAAGGCTAACTTGGCTCATGCACATTGGTCATTATCTTTATTATTAGTTGGTGTGCTTAATATTGTTACTGCATGAAATAGAATATACTTTAAAAATAGTTTAAGTTTATTCTTGGGTGTAATGCGTATATCCTTTTTGATTATTTTAGTCGTGAGAAACAGCGTTTGATTAAATCAGATCAGCTAAAGACAAGTTCATCATCCCCAGCAAACTCTGATGTGGAAATTGATGGTATTGGTAGAATAGCAATGGTTACTAAGCAGGTTACAGATGCAGAAGCAAAACTGAAAAAACATAGGTAAGTCTTGTTATCTTCACATATCTAATTGTTCCTGTGGTAGAGAAATATATATTTGTGGTGTATGTCATTAATAAGCATATGATAGGATTATATGTTTTCTCACTTAAACTTTTACGAACTGTCGAGTTTTTATCATTTTGTTGAATGGCATATTTACATAAAGTAATGAAATTAATGTTTAAATAAAAACACCAGCCAGACTCGGTGGCTCACTCCTGTAATCACAGCACTTTGGGAGGCTGAGGCAGGTGGATCCCTTGAGATTAGGAGTTCGATACCAGCCTGGCCAACTGGTGAAACCCTGTCTCTACTAAAAATACAAAAAAAAAATTTGCTGGGCATAGTGGTGCATGCCTGTAATCCTAACTACTTGGGAGGTTGAGGCAGGAGAATCACTTGAATTGGGGAGATTGGCTCCCATTGTGCCTGGCTGAACATGAATATTTACTGTAAGTTTTCAATAGTAATTCACATTACCTCAAGCTTAAATATTTTTTGAAAAAATCAGACACATGGTTACTATTATCAATATAGCAGTATCAATTTAAAAAGCTGTGTAATTAATATAAAAAATTCATCCCTTTAAATTCTTATCTGTGTCTCATCATAGATGCAGTTTTAAAAAGTGTGCTAATACTTTGAAAATTTTTTTATTCTGACTATCAGTCTGCCCTTGTAGGGGAAACATTAAGAATTTTGTTATTTCTCATTTAGGATTCTCTTGATGAAAGATGAATCTGTTTTAAAGAATCTAGTGCAGCAAGAAGCTAAGAAGAAAGAATCTGTTAGAAATGCTGAAGCAAAGATTACAAAACTTACAGAACAGCTTCAAGCAACTGAAAAAATTCTGAATGTTAACAGAATGTTTTTGAAGAAGCTTCAGGAACAAGTAATTATTTTAAATTTAAATACTGTAGTCTCCCATTCACTACACATTTTTATAGGCTGTATTTCTGTAAGACAAAGAAACCCCCATATACTAAAGCCAGCAAAATGTGTGTAACCTATAGTTCTCATTGAGAAATAATATTGGAATCTTTTTATTTTCAGTTGAGTGCTCTGAAGCTGCAGTGTTTGAGAAGAAGAAATTTCCTGCTTTAAGGTTTTCATTTACATTTTCAGGATTATTCTCTATTTTCAGATTCACAGAGTTCAACAGCGTGTTGCAATTAAGAAAGCTTTGACTCTAAAATACGGAGAAGAGCTTGCTCGGGCAAAGGCAGTGGCTAGTAAAGAAATAGGAAAACGTAAGCTGGAACAAGATCGCCTTGGGGTGAGGTTTTTATAGAAATGTTTTACTTTTGGAAAGCAGAAAGTTTTTATGATAGTTCTGAGGGTAAGATGTATAGAGTTATGGTCAAGTAACTCTACCATAAATTCTAACAGATTAAGATTAAAGCTTTGTTTTTAAATGGCATCCACATTTTTGGATGCCTGTTTTTTTATTTTGTCTTGATTTTGTTTTTTTTCATAAGTCATAGATTAGCTAGCAAAACTGTTGGCTACTTATTTATGTTCAACTATTTTATTCTCTATATTGATTTAGTTTTATAATGTTGGTATTGTATGGTGGGGATAGCACAAGTTGTTTATAAAATCACAGTGATATAAAATATTTATATCGTTTTTCTCCCTTAGCCAAACAAAATGATGAGACTGGACAGTTCTCCAGTATCAAGTCCAAGAAAGCATTCAGCAGAACTAATTGCTATGGAGAAAAGACGGTTACAAAAGCTGGAATATGAATATGCCCTGAAAATTCAAAAATTAAAAGAAGCCCGGGCCCTTAAAGCAAAGGAACAACAAAATATCTCTCCAGTTGTGGAAGAGGAACCTGAATTTTCTTTACCTCAACCTTCACTTCATGATCTGACACAAGATAAATTAACCCTGGACACTGAAGAAAATGATGTTGATGATGAAATTTTGTCTGGTTCAAATAGAGAACGAAGAAGATCATTTTTAGAATCCAGTTATTTTACTAAACCTAACCTTAAGCACACTGATACCACTAACAAAGAATGCATAAATAAACTTAATAAAAATACAGTAGAAAAACCAGAACTTTTTCTAGGGTTAAAAATTGGTGAATTGCAAAAATTATATTCAAAAGCTGATAGCCTAAAACAACTGATTTTAAAAACTACCACAGGCATTACAGAGATTTTGCATGGTCAGGTAATGGAACATTTTGTATTTTCTATAAAATCTGGAATTCATCCCAGCCTTATCTGCCTTACAGAATTTATTTTCTTTTACAGGAGATTTCTGTAGATGTGGATTTTGTCACAGCACAGAGTAAAACAATGGAAGTGAAGCCATGTCCTTTTAGACCCTACCATAGTCCTCTTCTAGTTTTTAAGTCTTACAGGTATAAAATATAAAAGAAAAATTCAGTAAGCTTAAATTTCAGGCTTTTCTCTTTGGTATTTAACGTTTTACCTTGGATATTTGATGAATCGTTGTTACTGATAACCAGACATATCTTTTTAAGGAACCTAAAAATTAAGCGTTCTGCTGTTGAACTCAAACCACACTCTATGTTTTTTGTTTGTTTGTTTGTTTTGCGATGGAGTCTTGCTTTGTAGCCAGGCTGGAGTATAGTCTCGGCTCACTGCAACCTCCACCTCCTATTAAATCATACTCTTGAATCTGTCAATTCTTATCAAATTCCAGTTTCTGGCTATTGGTAGATATGTGGAGAGTTTTGGATTTCTGTTCGTTAGGGATTTTAGGAAAAATAGTTGGAGTTTCAGAGGTTTTTTTAATTTTCGATTTATAATTTTACTACGATTCAGTCTAAAGTGCAATGGCCAGCCTTCATAAAATTTATTTAGACATTTTCAAATTATTAACTTTGTGGGTTCTCCAAAGTTTTTAGACTTCTAGAGGTTGTGAGAATGTTAAAAGGGTGGCATAATTTTATCTTAAAATTGTAAAGCACCTTCCAGGTAGTATAGACTTTTTCCCAGTTTTCTTGCCTTGACTGGTAATGTGTGTAAGAACTACCATTATTATATAGTATTTTATCATGTGGTAAGAAACGACTTTTAGAATACAAGTTTTTTCTATTTCAACTATTTTGTGTTCTTGGTTTAAAAAAATGACTTGTTTCTATCACGACATCCTGCCTGTTTTCTTGAATTAATTCTGGCATTAATTTAATTAGATGAATAGTAAGCTCATAAATAGTAAGTATGGAAATTTTAACTTGAGAAAGAAAAACTAGTATTTCCTTAGTTTTCTGAGGAATGTTTGCGGGGCATAATATACCTGTTAACTCTCTTCTCCTTAGATTTAGTCCATACTATCGAACCAAGGAAAAACTTCCCCTGAGCTCAGTATCATACAGTAACATGATTGAACCAGATCAGTGTTTTTGCCGTTTTGATTTAACAGGAACATGTAATGATGATGATTGTCAGTGGTGAGTAGTTTTTGTAAACATTTTGTTATTTGAAAAATGGTCTTAGTTGCTTAATTTTGATACATACATGATTATCTTTTCTGTGTGTGTGTTTTTTTTTTAATTTTAGGCAGCATATACAAGACTATACGCTTAGCCGAAAACAGTTATTCCAGGACATTCTGTCATATAATCTGTCTTTGATTGGTTGTTCAGAGACAAGTACTGATGACGAAGTTACTGCGTCAGCAGGTTTTTAAAGACTTCTTACTCTCTCGCAAATGAAAATTAAATTTAGGCAACTTAAAAATTTTAAATTTAGTTGTTGACATTGTAAAATACTTTCAGTACATTTACCTATGATACTTTATCTAGATTTGCTGCGTCTAGTGTAATAGCCACTAAATACATAAAAATTTACTTCCTGTTATACTAGCCACATTTCAGGTACCCAAGGGCCACATGTGGCAAGTGCTTGCCAATAGGACAGCACAGATTTGAGACATTTCCAAGTTACAGAAATTTCTTTGGACAGAGCTTATTTAAGTATTTAGTTCCATTTATTTAAAAGAAAATATTAAGCTATTTTTATAGAAACTTTATTACTGATTTTAACATAGGACTCTATTTTTACTTACTGTTTTTAAAAATAGAGGAAGGCTGGAAATTATGATGGCTGTTGTTTCTAACTCTTTAATGAAGTAAGCCTTTATACACTTTGACATTGTAGAAAGCAGAGATTACTGTGACATATTGTGAGCAAATATTATTAAGCTTTTTCTCAGATTTGGTGACAAGTAATAAACTGTAAGCTACAAATCTTTTGGAAGTAAAGGAAATAATTGCTAAATTTGGTGTTGTCACAGCCCAGAGTGATTGTAATGTCACTGAATCTGTTTTATTTTTCCCAATTTGGGACTTTAACTTAATTATTTAGTTCATTTCAGGAGCTACTTTTATTTATTTATTTTTTTGCCTGAATCAGGTATATGATGTGGTAGATTTGCCATAGTAGTTAAAATAATACAGGCTTTGCCCTCTCAAAGGCCATAGGTGTTATTGACTAGTACCATATTCTTACCTTTAATTCCTAAATTAGTTCATGTCATACATTTTAATTATCCTAGTCTCTGTAATTGATGTTTGTTATGAAAATTGCATTGCTCTTATTTCAGAAAAATATGTTGAGAAACTTTTTGGAGTAAATAAAGATCGAATGTCAATGGACCAGATGGCTGTTCTCCTTGTTAGCAATATCAATGAAAGTAAAGGTCATAGTAAGTATATATATATATATATATGTATATGTATATGTATATATATAAGTGTGTGTGTCTCTATTGTATCTCTTTCTGAAAAGGACTTTTTAGTTTCTGTATGACAAATTTTTTTGGTATTATGTTTTTAATATAAAATACATATCATTTCAGGCTGGGTGTGATGGCTCACACCTGTAATCCCAGTACTTTGGGAAGCCAAGGAGGGCGAATCACCTGAGATTAGGCATTCAAGAGCAGCCTGGCCAACAATGGCAAAACTCCATCTCTACTAGAAATACAAAAATTAGCTGGGGGTAGTGGCATGTGCCTGCAGTCTCAGCTACTCGGGAGGCTGAGGCAGGAGAATCACTTGAACCTGAGAGGTAGAGGTTTCAGTGAGCTGAGATAACACCACTGCACTCCAGCCTGGGCAACAGAGTGAGACTCCATCTAAAAAAAAAAAAATTATTATTTCTAAGTTGGAGTGAATATAGTTCTTTTCAAATATTGTTGGGTATCCTTCAAAATGTTAAAAAAAAAACCTAGTTATATCAATTATCAATCTTCTGTCTACTTCAGCTCCTCCATTTACAACCTACAAAGATAAAAGGAAGTGGAAGCCAAAGTTCTGGAGAAAACCTGTTTCAGAGAATAGTTTCAGTAGTGATGAGGAACAGTCTACAGGACCAATTAAGTATGGTAAGAAGTAAGAAGTTATGCAATTTAAGATCCAGAAAATTGTGGTGTTCCATCTTTATCTGCCAATCCTTTGGTGAATCAGCCTGCCCAGTTAAAAATTTTTTTTAAAAAAACGATGCTATTGGTGTTTTAGGCAATACAGTTATTCACTATGCAAGATTGCCTCCAAAATTGCAGGATATTTGTGTTCATGGCTCCTCTCCAGTAAATGCAGGGAGCAGTGCTTAATAAATTATTATGACTGCTTCAGATATTTCCAAACATACATAAGTTGGCAGGGAGAGTAGCTCTCATTTGAGAACCACTGCCTAGCCTATGTTCGCCTTAAGGGCAGGTGTTCTCTTTTACTTCATCTTTGAATATGTTTTCTGACATGCACAAGGCTCATAAAATGAGAATGAATAAATGATGACTGAACTGATGAACAAAATAAGGTATGAACAAGTTCCTGTATATTAGGTACATTTTACTTTCTAATTTTAAGTTTGCATTATTTGTGAATTAGCAGGTATCCAAGAGATGTATACTATTATGTGCTTATTTACATTAATGTAACACTTTTTTTTCTAGTTTAGATATCTTTATAAATTACATTTAATTTCTTAATTTTGCAGTTTAACTAATGTGAATTCATTTGATAATAATGAAAAAGCAATTGAATCATAGTTACCAGTAAGTGGACTGAAAAGGTAATGTCACTTAGCCTTAAAATAGCAGAGTCCTAATTACTCCTTTTGTTCTGGTATAAATTTTAATAGCACCTCTTTCCACTCAGGGGTCCTGGTTTGAATGATAAATTATGTGATAGCTCTACCATAAAGCTATAAGCTAATGTATGTCATTAAAATCTTTAGGTGTTTAAGTTATTTTAAAGATGAGACCAATTGTTTTTTTTTTTTCTTGTGTCCGAAGACTAAAGAAAATGTGAAGCTAATGATACTTTTTTTTAAATAGCTTTCCAGCCAGAGAGCCAAATAAATGTTCCAGCTCTCGATACAGTTGTCACTCCAGATGATGTCAGATACTTTACAAGTGAGACTGATGACATTGCTAATTTAGAAGCGAGTGTGCTTGAAAATCCTTCTCATGTACAACTTTGGCTCAAGCTTGCGTACAAGTACTTGAATCAAAATGAGGGGTAGGTCAGCTTCAAATCTTTGTGTAAACAGTTGCACATTTATATTTTTATGTTTGAGGTTTTTTTCACCTATGGTAATCAGTCAGGTTTCTTTCCTAGTAACAATGGAGTCTTTGTTTTTTGACAAAGCCAAAAGCATTTTATTGTTTAAAAGCTATTAGACAAGTTTAAGATTAGATCTTGAATTTGTGTGCATGGGTCGGTGTATGGGTAATAAAGTATACTAAAGTTTTTTACTCCAGTATGCCTTTATTTCAAAGTAGGATTAGTTAAAACAGTAAATTCTGAGTGGTGAAATGATTGATTATTGTTTTTTTTTTTTTTTTAAATCATAGTAGTCATAGTCTGTTAATAAAACTATGGCAAAATAATGGTGGAACAGGTTAAATTTTGTTGACTTGTAATGGATATTTAAAGCTTATCTGAGAACCTCCAAATTGTCAATTTTCTTTTTGTCTGTGTTGTATTAAATTACATATATTTAAGTAAGGAAAATAGTAATATCATATACAACCAATAGTTCCTATTGCAAATGGCATCTTCTAACTTCTTGATAGTAGGAATTAGCCAAGAATAATCTTCCCATAATTTTAACTTTATAGTTATAATAATTCAAAGGTTTTTTTTTTAACACATTTCTAGAACATATTTGACTATCTTAAAAGCTTTTAAATAAGGCAGTGCTGCAGAATGCTAATAAACCATGCATGCCTGGATGTGGTGCTTATTTAACTTTCCTGTGTCATTTCCATGTTAATGGGATAAGTCACAGTGTTTTCTTTTCTGACTCATTTAGTGAGTGAAGGCCAAAAGAACCGTACATTATTTTATGAATAGGATCATGAGAAAGATTTATCTTCTCCAAGAGATAGCAAGCCCTTGACCGTTGAAAAGAACTATTATATTGAAAGCTTTGATATTTTGTACTTGTAGTAGCTGGCCTTGAGAGAGAATTGTTTAACTTTTCCCATTCCCGAGCAGTGTAAATCATAAAAGGTATTGCTGAATATGGACATAAAGCATATTTGAAGTTGATAATCTTAGTGGTTTTATAACACTGTACTTTTATCTGTGGTAAATGCTTACTGAACATTGACTCAAAAAAATTGTTTGGTCTGTGGAAAATCAGAAACTTTTTTAGGCACAGGATTTAAAATCTTAATCTAGTACCCTTTTCCATAAGTGATCCTGGCTTCTTGGTAAATTGGAATAGAAAGTGGAATTTTTAAATTGACTCATTGAATTAACCCTATTTAAATTTTCAAGCAGGTTCTAAAACGCACTCCTGCCTTTTCTTTTATATATACAGGGAGTGCTCAGAATCCTTGGATTCTGCTTTAAATGTTCTGGCACGAGCATTGGAAAATAACAAAGACAATCCAGAAATTTGGTGCCATTACCTCAGATTGTTCTCAAAAAGAGGAACCAAGGACGAGGTGCAGGAAATGTGTGAAACAGCCGTTGAATATGCCCCAGATTATCAAAGCTTTTGGACTGTGAGTAGAAAAGATAACGTGTGTGTGAGTGTCTGTGTGTGTGTATAATCCTTTGGATCATCTTAAATATGTAGCTTAATAGAGCATATGCCTTATCTGAATATAGATATAATAACCTTACTTTCAGTTTCTAGTAACCTCAAAGCCACTTCTGGATCAAGATTTAGACTAAGCAAGAAGAAAATATTTAGTGAAGAGGTGATTTTTTTTTGTTGTTGTTGTTATTAACTTAATTGGTAAAGAAAAAATGTAAACTTACTAAAAATGTCACACTTACCTATTCTTACACGGTTTTAGTTTGGGCACAGTTAAGTGTAGCTTTTGTAAGACACCTAAAAAAAATGTTTCTTTTAAATTTTTCTTAAATTGCCTCTGTAAGATTATAATGAATGCCAGGAAATAGTTTTGTCTTTTTATTATTTCTTTCCTTTGCTTATGGAAATAATCCCAACCTGTAATTAACACTAATATCAAACCTTGCCAAGATAAAAACATTTGATTGAGAAAAATGGCCTCTTCCGTTCTCCCAAGAGAATGGGATGGTTTTTTGGTTGTCATTTTTTGAGACAGGGTCTCACTATGTCACCCAGGCTGGAGTGCAGAGGTGCAATCATGGCTTACTGCAGCTTTGACCTCCCAAACCCAAGTGATCCTCCTACCTCAGCCTCCTGAGTAGCTGGAGCCACATGTGTGTGCTACCATGCCTGGCTAGTTTTTAAATTTTTCATAGAGATGGACTCTTGCTGTGTTTCCCAGGTTGGTCTTGAACTCTTGAGCTTAAGCAATCCCCTGCCTGGGCCTCCCAAAGTCGTGGGACTGTAGATGTGAGCCACTATGTCCAGCCAAGAATGGGATGTTTTTTACCCAGGCTTAAAATTATAATTAATCCAGTTATGAAATAAAGTATAAGTATTCATCTGAACTGTTATCACCTGAACTCGGGAGCCATTAGTTTCAGATAAATTTTTAAATAAATCTTTTGCCATCAGATTCATCATTTACTTATCAACTGAAGTTGTGAATCAAATAAGATAACGTGATACCCCTTAATAAGCTTGCTACTCTATTTCTTACTCTCTGAACTCAGGTACTGAACAGATTTGGATAGTAAAGGATGCTTGATTTTTCTTTTTCTTTTTTTTTTAACCTAGAACATTGTACGATAGTGAATGCCATTGATCACCACAAGATTTTATAGGGTGTGGAATATTCAAAAGATGTAATGATTTTCTTAGAAGTTGTTTGGTCTTTAATATGTTTCGCCATGCATTTCTTTTCTTTTTTTTTAAATCTTTTTTGAGATGGAATCTCCCTCTGTTACCCAGGCTGGAGTGCAATGGCATGATCTTGGCTCACTGCAACCTACACCTCTCAGGTTGAAGCAGTTCTCCTGCGTCAGCCTCCTGAGTAGCTGGTACTGTAGGCATGAACCACCACGCTTGGCCAAGTTTCGTATTTTTAGTACAGACGAGTTTTCACCATGTTGGCCAAACTGCTTTCGAACTCACGTGATCCACCCACCTCAGCCTCCCTAAGTGCTGGGATTACAGGGGTGAGCCACTGCGCCCAGCACATTTCTAATATAAATCTATTCTCAAAATTTTATACAGTAAGCAACACAAATTATATGTGATAATAAATGTGATGAATGATCTTGCTGTGATTTACCCTTTGAATCAGGGAAAAAAGAAATGAAATTGTTTTAGTAATGACTCTTAAGAGTACATCTGTATTGTTTTAGTTCTCATCTGATTCCACTTTCTGATATATGATAGAAGAGGGAGTCTGAGTCTAGGTTATAGTACTGGAAGATGGATTTATACATTTTTGCACTTACCCTTTTTGCAGAAGTTGCAGATTTGCTAAGAGGTGGTTTCCTAGGAAATGTGAAAAGTCTATAGTTTTAGTTTGTTTCTGTAAGGCAAGATTAATAATATAAAGCCCCTTTGGGCAGTTTCTACACCTAGAAAGCACCTTTGAAGAAAAGGATTATGTATGTGAGAGAATGTTGGAGTTTCTGATGGGAGCAGCCAAGCGGGAAACATCTGATACTTTGTCCTTTCGGCTTTTAGAGGCTCTTTTGTTTAGAGTTCAGCTGCATATATTTACTGGAAGATGCCAAAGTGCACTGGCAATTTTACAGGTAAGCATTTGTTACAGCATTTAATTGCATTTTGTAGGAAAAGTTTAAAAGGTCTGCATTATCTAAAGCATTATTTAATGGTTGAAAGCAAAGGATTTGGATTTGAATCCTTGTTTTTCCACTTACTAGTAAGTCAAGTGACATTGGGTAAGTTTATGACTTAATTTCCTCATTTACCTGATTGGTATAATATCTTCTTTTGAGTTTTTATAAGTTTCAATGAAAATATTTTATGTTAAGCACCCACATAAAAGCTTCAAGATTGAAACCGTAAGGGAAAAAAATCATTCTGATCAAAATAATACATATGGGTGTGGTTTAAAAATTTTTTAATGTGATCGTTTTATTATTTCATAAACTTTAGCATAGTTTATGTTAAAATTATGTTAATCTGTTATTGACATCTCTAAATAATTTTTTTATGAAAAAATTTTAAATTTTACCTAGAATGCATTAAAATCGGCTAATGATGGAATAGTAGCTGAATACCTTAAAACAAGTGATCGATGTTTGGCATGGTTGGCCTACATACATCTTATTGAATTCAACATTCTTCCTTCAAAATTTTATGATCCATCTAATGATAATCCTTCAAGAATTGTTAATACCGAATCATTTGTAATGCCATGGCAAGCAGTTCAAGATGTAAAGACTAATCCTGACATGTTGCTAGCAGTTTTTGAAGGTAAGTATACATGTTTATAAATTATAATATCAGTTATTATAATATCAATATTTAGAACATTAACCACCCATTGTGATTCTTCATAATTAAGTGGAACAAATTTATACCTCTGTGTTGCAAGTTTTAGTTTCACAGTTTATTAGCCAAATTAAGTATTGAATCAGAGAAGGTGGACACTGTTATCTTTGAAACCAGTAACTGCACTGTATTACATTATTTGTCTTTCTGATTGTGGGTAACAGAAGGTATCTTTTAAATGTATAGAGAATATAGATTGTTTAGGTTTGATGAATTGGTTGAATCAGAGAACTAGGTACTTTTTTTTTGGCAATCCATTAAGGTAGAAGTTTAAAGATTTGTATCTTTTCAACCAATTAATATTTTCTCCATCAGTCAGAGAGTTTGGTTGTTTCTCTATATTAAACAATATGCCTGTTGTAGAATACATACAAGATATAAAGCCTGTTTCTAAAAGAAGTATATAGCCTAGTCAGAAGATAAAATCTATATATTTGTCATAATTATTATACATATAAGACTGTATAACTGTATACTAGTATATAGTCTAAATTGTATGCTACATAAAAGCGATTAGGGCTGGGCACAGTGTCTCATGCTGTAACCCCAGCACTTTGAGAGGGCCAGACGGAGGGATCACCTGAGGTCAGGAGTTCAAGACCAGCCTGGCCAAGATGGTGAAACACCATCTCTACTAAAAATGCAAAAAGTAGCCAGACATGGTGATCCACACCTGTAGTTCCAGCTACTGGGGAGGCCAAGGTACAAGAATTGCTTGAATCTGGGAGGCGGAGGGTACAGTGAACTGAGATCATGCCACTGTACTCCAGCTTGGGCAACAGAGTAAGACTCGGTCTCAAAAAAAAAAGAGACTAGGATCTGTGATTTATAGAATTATTTGATACAGGCCATGAGCCCCAAGGGAAGAGATTATTATAGATTGGCATGATTGAGTAAGTCTTCATAGAAGTATTGGGAACTGTAGCTAGATGTTTCATGAAGCATGGCTATCGATGTGACATAGAGAGTTTCCTAAGAGATGGGGTGGGGGACCCTTATCTTATTTATCATTTTACTCCTAAGGGCCTATAAGGATGTCTGGCAAAATATTAAGTGCTTAGTAAATGCTTAGTGAAGGAAGGAAAGAAAAGAAAGGACGTTACTGTTACAGGAGCCAAATAATCAAAAAGCAACAAGTAGATGGGAGTTTATGCAGTGGATTTGAAGTGATTGGGAAAAGGGATAGATCTTATCAAACTGAGAATTCTGTACTGGACAGTAGTAGTGATTAAGCTTGATAAGTAGAATGATACTTGGTTTTCAAAAATTTTGAAAATATAGTAGACTTGATGGCAGTAGAGGTTCTTTAAGAAAGAATATGCTTGAAGAGAAGTTATACCAATGATAGGAAAACCAACCGGAAGCTGATGGCAGTAACTGAGTACAAGAAAAGTATCCTGGGAAGGAGACTATTTGTTAGAGACATTTTAAGTTATCGCATAGAAATATAGGGGGCAGATTAAATGTCAGGGAAGAGGAGAGGAATAATCAAAGAAGATTTCAGGGTTTTGAGACTGGGAAAAGGAAAGTGTCATTAACAGAAAACTGGTCAGTTGGGAAGACTGATTTTGATGGTAGGAGTAGTTTTTGTGATTGTTAATTGGTCATTCAAGTGGAAATGATTGTTGGTGGTAGGAAATAAGGAAGTGAACATTGGCCGTGCACAGTAGCTCACACCTGTAATCCCAGCACTTTGAGAGGCCAAGGCAGGCGGATCATCTGAGGTCAGGAATTTGAGAACAACCTGACCAACATGGTGAAACCCTGTCTCTACTAAAGATACAAAAATTAGCTGGGCATGATGGCTCGTGCCTGTAATCCCAGCTTCTCGGGAGACTGAGGCAGGAGAATTGCCTGAACCCAGGAGGTGGAGGTTACAGTGAGCCGAGATGGCTCCACTGCACTTCAGCCTGGGCAACAGAGTGAGACTCCGTTTCAAAAAAAAAAAGGAGTGGGGGTGGGCATGGTGGCTCAGGCCTGTAATCCCAGCACTTTGGGAGGCCAAGGCGGGTGGATCACAAGGTCAGGAGAACGAGACCATCCTGGCTAACAGGGTGAAACCCTGTCTCTACTAAAAATACAAAAAATTGGCTGGGCTTGGTGGCATATGCCTGTAATTCCAGCTACTCAGGAGGCTGAGGCAAGAGAATCACTTGAATCTGCGAGGCAGAGTTTGCAGTGAGTGAGATCATGCCACTGCACTCCAGCCTGGGCGACAGAGCAAGATTTTATCTCAAAAAAATAAAGGAAGTGGATCAGTGCATCTTAAGTGGACAATTACCAAGACATAAGTGGATTTGAGTGTTACTCACATAGAAGTTACAGTGTGCTTTACAGTTTTACATTGTGTTACAGTGTGCTTTACAGTTTTTATAATGCACTTTTGAAGCGAATTATATAGTATTTGAAACTATGAGATACTTTCTCTGAGGAAATGAGATTTAAGAGCATAACAGTAAGGAGTAAAAGAGAGAGTAGAGTCATTAAAATGAGACTGAGAGGAAATATAAATAATCTCTTAGAAGCAGAGGCAAGAAGAAGTTAGAAGGGGAAGAACACTGTCAAATGTTAATCAAATAAAATGAAGGTAGAGGTGAGCTTTTATGTTTGGTTAGATATTAGTCCTTACAAGTGAACTTCAGGAGCACAGTTTCACAGTGATTGCATTCACTTTTAAACTCCACAGATCTTGGAAGTCATGGGAACATTGGGTAAGGAGGAAATGGTGACAGCTGTACAAATTAAAACATTGTACGATTTAATAAGAAGCAACAAGATCAAGAAAGAACTCTTTGCAAGGGGAAAAGTGTGTTTTGACGGAGTAAGGAAAGGATCGAGTTTAGGGAGAGACATTCAAATGGCTGTGGGGCAGCAGAGCAAGACCTTTTGCAGTGGTCATGGAAAGATGAAAAGATAATTTATTCTCTTAAGTTTTTTGAGATGGGTTTTAAAGAATTTAGGATAATTTCAGAGATACTTGTTTAAATGAAAACACTGATAGATGCAAAAGCTCATATGGGATGGCTTTATTCTTACCAGGAAAGTTGAGGATAAGGAATTGAATTTTAGGATTTTGGAGATTGCCTGAAGTACTTCCTTTGAGTAAAAGCCAGAAGCTCAGTAAAGATGAATAAGATGATGAGTGGTTAATCAAAGGAATGGGTCATCTTTTCGCATTGGTCTCTCAGAGTTGAAGTAACACAGTCAAATATTTCATTTTATGATTGACATGATTCACATTGTTGTGATGTTTTTGGGTAGATGCGGTGAAAGCTTGCACAGATGAGAGCCTTACTATTGAGGAAAGAATAGAGGCCTGCCTTCCACTTTACACAAACATGATTGCTCTGCACCAACTCCTGGAGAGGTACAGCTTAATTGCCAAGTAGCTAACCTTGTGTTAAAAAGTGATCTTTTTATGTCTTTAGCCATTTCTTTTTCTTGTTAAGGTATGAGGCTGCAATGGAGCTTTGTAAATGTTTATTGGAATCATGTCCCATTAACTGCCAGTTGCTGGAAGCCCTCGTTGCATTATATTTGCAAACAAATCAGCGTGACAAAGCCAGAGCAGTGTGGCTTACTGCATTTGAAAAAAATCCTCAGAATGCAGAGGTTTTTTATCATATGTGCAAATTCTTCATCTTACAGGTAAAAAATGATGCATAGTTCTTAAATATGATGTTTTTATATTTCAGATTTCCCTATCAGCCTCACCAGGAAGTGTTTCCTGGTCCTTGTACCCTTTGCAAGCTATGTTAGGTGTTCCTTCTCTCACTGCCATAGTTGCATCATAACACTAATTACAGTGCTTTCTAATTGTATTTCTAGTTGCTTTATGTATACTATACTAAATTCTTGAAGGCAAGGAACATGTTTACTCATATTTACAGCCCAATGCCTTCCACAGTGCTAGATGGCTAATACATAATTGGTGGATGAAATGTGAGCCCATTAAGGTAGTATTAGAGGTTAAGCTGTTTAAATTGTTAGTTGAATTTAATTCAGAGAGTAAAATATAATAAAAGTTTTCTGAGTATGTCTGAAACTTATCTCCTTCACCCCTCACCCTCCCAAGAAACGTAATCTAATAAGTACTTTTTAAAGGCCTTTTTCTCCCTTATGACATTTTAATTAAACATTGTAAGCCTGATATATATATCCTCCTCCCTCTTTTTAAAATAGAATCGAGGCGATAATCTTCTTCCATTTTTGCGGAAATTTATTGCATCCTTCTTTAAACCGGGGTTTGAGAAGTATAATAACTTGGATCTGTTTCGGTAAGTTATAGAATTCTTAGCTTGTAGAGGAATGAGAGATAGCACAGTTCAGTAGAAAGATTACAGTTTTTTTCTTATATGATTACATTTTGAACTAACATTTTAGTACTTGAATACCCACTTAACAGAATACTCGAAACAGAATAAATAGAATAGATGTAAAATTCTTTAAAACACACTATACAAAGTAAGGCATATATATATTAAAACCATAGTAACTCATACTTTTACTTTATTATTATTGTTGTTAATTTTAGCACTTAATATTATAGCATTTAATTATCCCAAGGCAATCTCAGTGACTTTTTACAAACTATATTTTTATTTATTTGATTGGTCATATAAAGTGGATAAAAATAATGTACCTTTTTTTTTTTTTTTTAATTCTGAAGAGAACTGCTCTAGCCTCCGAAATGTTAGGGAGTAAGAAGTTTCAGTGGATTATTTTCTCAACCATTAATTTCTTAGTAGCTCATATAGAGCTGTATTTACTGTCTTCACTGAGAGTTCCTATTCCAACAATAAAAGTCATGGCAGATTATGAATAATGATTTTTGGGAGGAGACTTTTAAAATTCTCTTCCCTTTGTCCTCCTCATCTCTTTATAGGGGTTAGCAAACTTTTTTCTTCAGATCCAGAAAGTAAATATTTTAGGTTAGCAGGCCATGCGGTCTATTACCACTATTCTACTATGTCGTTTTATTGAGAAGGCAACCATAGATGAAACATAAATGAATGGTTATGGCTGTGTTTCAGTAAAACTGTTTATAAAAATAGGCATGGTTTGCTCATCCTAAGTAAAACAGCATCAAAAGGAAAATATTTTATCACAACATACTCTCTTATTTTGTATTAGGAAGAACTGAGAGAAGAAAAGACCTAAGCTGAATATCTCTTGAAAAAATTTCTTATGGAAAATACAGATGAGTAAAAATAGAATCTTAAAGCCTAAATTTTGTTAAGTGGTCCATCCACCCTAGAACATTTTTTTTTAAGAGTTAAGTCTTGCTCTGTCTCCAAGGCTGGAGTACAGTGGTGTGAGCTTGGCTCACTGCAAGCTCTGTCTCCCGGTTCCAAGCAATTCTGCCTCAGCCTCCTGAGTAGCTGGGATTACAGGCGCATGCTGCCATGCCTGGCTAATTTTTTGTATTTTAGTAGAGATGAGGTTTCACTGTGTTGCTCAGGCTGGTCTTGAACTCCTGAGCTTAGGCAATCAGCCCGCCTCAGCCTCCCAAAGTGCTAGGATTACAGGCGTGAGCCACCACGGCTGGCCCACCCTAGAACTTTTTGTGAATATGGTAGTTTTATTTGAGATTTGGGGACACTATTTCTTCCCAGACTTGAATCTTATATATATGTCCTCTTATGGTAGCCAGTTTATTGACATAGCAATTTTAGTGCCCTTCGAAGGGCCCTTTCTGCTCTGTTACATCTAGATTAATATTTACAAATGAAATAATTTTAAATGCAAATTGATAGAAAATAATTAAACTTCTCTAAGGAATTTAGAGATTTTTCAGCTTCTCCATACTCAGTTTCTTCCTCATTTAAATTAGTTTGCTTTAACATCTCAGGCTCAGGGAAAGGACTAATTTAAGGCTCAAGCAAACTCTAGAGACTTGCTGGTTCTGATCTTCCCTTGGGCACAGAGATAGTTGGTTTAGTTTGAAAGAAAATGCTGCCAATTTCTGCCTTGGTAACTAATCAAAGATCAGATCTCGGTGCCAGCTTAATTAAGCAGAATAAATAAGTGTCAATGAAAATTTGAAAATAATTGTCTCCAAATATTATTAAGTCATCTTTATTAAATTCTTTTGTGGAAATAGTCATAATTCACTGAAAATTAAGAGAAAAAGGTATTCTGTTTAGAGTTTATTTAGGCAATAGTGAAACTTTTGTTTACACAAAGATTGTACATTTCTGTTAATTTAGAAAGTCTTTTTTATTAGCTATTAGGAAAATAATGGTAGATGAGATCATTTTTGGCATTGCCATACTTATTGTATGTTGATACAAGTTTTTAAAATTTATCAATTGTCAATGTTTGTTAATAGGAGAAACCTGTTCTTAATTGGTTCAAAATATTTTTAAAATTTCTTAAGTAGAAATTGTGAAGCAAAATACTTTGCACTGTAATTTTTACCTGGAGTTGAATTCTGTCAGCTCTCTACATGACATTTAGTGTAAAGATGACAGGCAAAAGAACTAGATAGGGTAATTTTCATGTGTTTCAAGTCAATTTGAAGATTAAATAGATAGCCAGAAGAATTAATTTGGGGATTTCATTTTCTTAGATTATATTTGAGGTAATCTCTTCTGACCATCTCAGTTTTCAGTTGAGGAAACTAAAATTCTTTGAAGTTAAGGAATTGTGGTAATGTAGCTTGTCTTGGCAAAGTCAGGATGAGAACCTGACTTCTAGATGTTCTATTTCTTCTCTTTCTGGTGTTTGTCCCCCATACAGCCTGTCTAATTTATTAAAACTTGTTCCCTTACAATTATTATTTTAAAATTCAAGACAGATTATCATTTTTGGGATCCGTGTATTTCCTTTAAAAACATTGTTCTTAAAGATGGTGGTAAGTAGGCCGGGCGCAATGGCTCACGCCTATAATCCCAGCACATTGGGAGGCCTTGGCAAGTGGATCATCAGGTCAGGAGTTCAAGACAAACCTGACCAACATGGTGAAACCCTGTCTCTACTAAAAATACAAAAATTAGCCAGGTGTGGTGGCGCATGCCTGTAATCCCAGCTACTAGGAGGGTGAGGCAGGAGAATCACTTGAACCAGTAGGCGAAGGTTGCAGTGAGCCAAGATCACGCCACTGCATTCCAGCCTGGGTAACAGAATGAGACTCCATCTCAAAAAAAAAAAAAAGATGATGGTAAGTATTGTACACACAGATTAAAATAAATTGGGAGGAGAATGGACTTAGTCCAGTAGAATTCTTTGTTGATTGACTTCTTTGAGTCTTTAATATCCTAACAAATATTGTGGATTTTCAAGAAAGGGCTATAGTTTGTAGTATTTCCCAACCTTATTTGATCATACATCTCTTTTGACAGGTACCTTATGGGCTAATGTATTATAGAATATACTTTGATGACACATCTAAAATTAAATGAATTGTATGTGTATATGGCTGTATGTGAGAGAGATTACTTTCAGATACAAGGTTTCGTAAATCTTTTTTTTTTTTTGAGACAGAGTCTCACTCTGTCACATGGGCTGGAGCACAGTGGTGTGATGTCAGCTCACTACAACCTCCACCTCCTGGGTTCAGGCTATTCTCCCACCTCAGCCTCCTGAGTAGCTGGGACTACAGGCATACGCCACCACACCTGGCTAATTTTTTGGATTTTTTGTGGAGATGGGGTCTCACTCAAAATGTTTGCCAAGCTGGTCTTAAACTCCTGACCTCAAATGATCCACCTGCCTCAGCCTCCCAAAGTGCTGGGATTACAGGTGTGAGCCACAGTGCCAGGCCCTGTAAATCTTTCTTTTTTTTTTTTTTTCTAAGAAGGAAGTACAGATTTTATGGGAAAATTTCAAATACTTGGTAGACTCATTTGTTCCTTTTAAACTAGGTTTAATTAGTAGATTGTGGTGTTTTGTTTAATCTTGGGGATAGAATAAAAAAAAAAACATTTTGGGACCAGGCACAGTGGGTCACGCCTGTAATCCCAGCACTTTAGGAGGCAGGCGGGTGGATCACCTGAGGTCAGGAGTTCAAGACCAGCCTGACCAATGTGGAGAAACCCCACCTCTACTAAAAATACAAAAGCAGCCAGGTGTGGTGGCGCATGCCTGTAATCCCAGCTACTTGGGAGGCTGAGGCAGGAGAATCCCTTGAACCCAGGAGGCAGAGGTTGCGGTGAGCTGAGATCATGCCATTGCACTCCAGCCTGGGCAACAAGAGCGAAACTCCATCTCAAAAAAAAAAAAAAAAAATCTTTGTAGGAGAAGAGTTTGTCATGTAGGTATAAAATAATAAAATTGTGGCCAGGCGCAGTGGCTCATGTCTGTAATTTCAGCATTTTGGGAGGCTGAGGCAGGCGGATTACTTGAGGCCAGGAGTTCAAGACCAGCTGGGCCAATATGGGAAAACCCTATCTCTGTTACAAATACAAAAATTAGCTGGGTGTGGTGATGCATGCCTATAGTCCCAGCTACTCGGAAAGCTGAGACAGAAGAATCACTTGAACCTGGGAGGTGGAGGTTGCAGTGAGCTGAGATTGTGCCACTGCAGTCCAGCCTGATTGACAGAGCGAGGCTCTTGTCTCGAAAAACAAACAAAACCATTTTGAGTAGGTATGTAATCCTAGGTGTGGTATGCATATGAAAAGGAAGAAGTACCATTGCTTTCTAAAAAAAAATTTCAATGAAATTTGACATGAAACTAAGGATTACGAAACAAAAATGTAATTTGTGTGTGTAGGTGTAATTTAAAACAATATTTGGATTTTTTTTCAGATATCTCTTAAATATTCCAGGACCAGTTGACATTCCATCACGTTTATGTAAAGGGAATTTTGATGATGATATATTTAACCACCAAGTTCCTTATTTGTGGCTGATTTACTGGTGAGACATCCACTGTGGAGAGATATTGCATACTAGGCCTACATTTGCTATTTATTATTGAATTACACTGTTATAATTAACTTGATGTTAAAGTCATTGAAGCACAATTGAAGAGATGCTAAGGCTTAATACATACTAGAGAAGAAAGGTCAGGAGGAGGATTCTATTGTAGTAATATCTGTAATGTTTAAAATACTTTGTCATTCCTTCACCTGATAGAATTGAATGGTAGACATGTTTTCCTTCATTTTTTAAACAGCCTTTGTCATCCTCTTCAATCAAGTGTTAAAGAGACAGTGGAGGCATATGAGGCAGCATTAGGGGTGGCCATGAAATGTGATATAGTGCAGAAGATATGGATGGAGTAAGTTTAGTTTTTCTTAATAAGAATGGGATTTGGGGATAAAGAGGTATGGTTGGGAAAGGGGTGACCAGCTTTCTTGGTGAGAGAACTACTGGCTTAGATATTCTAAATTGTAATATTTTTCTTTTGGCAGTTATCTTGTCTTTGCCAATAATAGAGCTGCTGGATCCAGAAACAAAGTTCAAGAATTCAAATTTTTTACTGATTTAGTGAATAGATGTTTGGTTACAGTCCCTGCCCGATACCCCATTCCTTTTAGCAGAGCCGATTACTGGTCCAACTATGAATTTCATAATAGGGTAAGAACTTAAAACTTTTTTCTTTAGATGTTTGTACAAAACAAAGAGACTTTAAAAATGATAGCAAAACTCCATTTTATATCAAGAGAGCTTTTCCTAGGATGACTTACCTAACATTCACTATTACTATTGACCATGTTTCTTACTTATCTATTCAGAGACTAGCAATAGAGCCCTTAAAGGCTCAATTGAAATAAAATGTGCATTAATTATGTTATACTTAAGAAAATTTAACATTGAAGCAAACTTGAAGGAATGTTAAGGTGTAATACATATTAATGAAAAAATACATCAAGGATTCTGTTGTGATATCTGTAATGTTTTGCTTGAGTAGTTGAAAATTCTACTGAATGAAAAATTTAGTAACTTCAAAATAAGTAACAATGGACTTATACATTGTAGCTGCTCTTTTTGTTAATATTTTGTCACTTTGGGAGGCTGAGGCGGGTGGATCACGAGATCAAGAGATCGAGACCATCCTGGTCAACATGGTGAAACCCCGTCTCTACTAAAAATACAAAAAAAATTAGCTGGGTATGGTGGCATGTGCCTGTAATCCCAGCTACTCAGGAGGCTGAGGCAGGAGAATTGCCTGAACCCGGGAGGCGGAGGTTGCAGTGAGCCGAGATCGCACCATTGCACTCCAGCCTGGGTAACAAGAGTGAAACTCCGTCTCAAAAAAAAAAGAAAAAAAATTTTTGTCAAGCAAATATAGCTATACACAAGGCATAAGAAAGCTTAAAATTAGGTACTGCGTAGAATTCTAAATGTCGAATCTAATTAATGGGATAGTTATATGATTATCTTTAAAAAAAATTTTTTTCAGAGATCACTTTCATTCAGTGCATTATAGGCTAAAAAGCTCCTTGCTAAAGCTCATTGTAGACCAAAAATATATATGTGTTTTATTTATTTTTGGTGGGGTGGTTTTTTTGCTAATCAGGATAATCAGTTATTATGCTTTGTACTTCTATGCCATTCTTTATCCCAGGATCTCAAACCACTTTATGGACATTAAGTCATTTACACACGGGCATTCCATGAGCAAGATGTGGCAGGTATTATTAGCCCTATGACTTGCCGAGCTATACAGCAAGTAAAGGTAGACTCAGGAATGAAAACCCGGACTCCTGGCTTCTTGTCATGTTCTGCCCATGGCTCTCATCACTAGACCATATTTCCTAATTCACATTTGGAAAGTCACTAATAAAAATTAATGGTAGGAACTGTAACTCACAACATCATACATTATTATAATTTATACATTCATATCTTAAATACCATTTTGGTTTTCATATTAAAACACATAGGTAATTAGATTTCACATTTTGGTTGCATTCATTTTTCCTCCCCCTCAACCTTTACAGGTTATTTTCTTTTATTTGAGCTGTGTTCCAAAGACCCAGCATTCCAAAACCTTGGAACGATTTTGTTCAATTATGCCAGCTAATTCTGGACTTGCACTGAGGTAAGGAAAAGTAACATTTTTTTGGTCCTCTGCCTAATGGTATAGGCTCTTCAAATAAAATTATTCTTGAAAACTTGATAAAAGTAGTCTGTTGTTCCACTATGTCCTCATAATTTCAGAGCTGTTAAGCCAATATTTAGCTATTGATTCAAAAGTCAGTGTAAAAATTCTGGTCGCTTCAGGAAACTTCAAGTTACAAGGGGGAAGATAATTCCATTCAAGTAAAGTTCATCTGTGTTCCCTAAACACACACCATCTGTCCTTAGCATGTGCATTATAAGCAGTAAGCTTGTTTTCCATGGCAAGGGAATATTATTTAAGAAGTTTTCATATTTTCACATAGGTCAGTTGCTCTCAAATATTGGCAAACATTAGAATCTCCTGGGATGCTCATTTAAAATGGAGATTCCTGACCTTTAGCCTTCATACCACATTCTGAAGCACTGATTAGGGATTTCATGTATTCAATCAGAAGGAGATTTCTGAGCCTTTCTTTGTAGTTTCTCTGCCCTGATATAGCAAAAACATTTTGATCCATAAGGATTATGCTTTTTAATTGAAAAAGGTATGCTGCATGCTAATGTATTGGCTTCCACTTGTGCAGTCATTCCCACTGCATCAGTTGTATCGTAATCATTTTATGGATCATAAGATGCCTAAAGTATTTATGAAATGTTCTCTTATGTTTTAAAGGATTTACATTGCATTTAGCATGTATGTGAGGAAAATTGTTTAAAAGTTTAAAAACTAAAGTTGAGACAAACATGACGGTAATGTTTTATAATTTTCTTAGCGAGCATGCCAATGTGTAGTAGCTCATTAGAGAAATCTTAGTTATGAAACACCTTTGATAAAACATGTGAAATAGAAAATGTCATATTTTAGCATAGTTTTCTATTGTGATGGGCATTTTAAAATATAAGTAGTTTACTTGTTGATTTTGTTGGTAAATCCCGACCTTTGTGTTTTGATACTTATTTTCTCTGGTCATCCTTGTTCTTTTTTTCCAGGAGAGTAGAGAACTTTAATAGTTACTATACATACATTTTAGTTCAAGAAACATTCAAGATTGGTTATACTCTAAGAAAGAAAAATACCAGGAAATTGCATTAGTATATATCAAGTCATTACTTAAAAAAATTTGGGGTGGGAAACAGGGACTTTTATTTGGAGGGAATACTTTCATGTCCTATAGAAATTCATGGACCTAATTGTAGTTTGGTAAGGTTAGCATAGATTTTTACTTGACCTCTTAGTAGTCTGCACATTCCTGTCTCAGGTCAATTTTTGTAAGAGGCATTCTATAATATTTGCCGGATAGCCTTTATGGAATTTAATCAAAATTTATACTTTCATTATTCTACTTATAGAGCACATTTGGGTTCCCTATGCTTGCAATGCTTTGTTCATTTTCCTGAATGTACTTTACAGGTTACTTCAACATGAATGGGAAGAAAGCAATGTTCAGATTCTGAAACTTCAAGCCAAGATGTTTACATATAATATCCCAACATGCCTGGCCACCTGGAAAATGTAATGCAACAATCATGTACATGTTTTTATAGCTATTGCTTTTATTTATAAGGGTTGCTCCAGACAGGTAAATCTGAAATGACATCTACATATATATATATATTTTCTTTTTTTCCTAGACAGATTGCTACTCTAGTTTAGATTTGTTTTTGGCACTTACAAACTGAAGTTTAATGAGAGTGAGTGCTCATTGCCTATAAAAGCAAAAAGCATAGACTTTTAATTTTCTTTGAAGGAGAACATTTAGGTAAAAATACCATTATCAAACAAATCTGTTACAGACATTTTAAGACCACCTCTTTTGAAATGTGTGTCTACCCTGTTATAGCCTGATTTCTTCTTTCTTTTAAAAGTGTTAGTTCTAGTAACTAGTCTTTGACTAGTAATTATGAGAGGTTTTTTTCCCCATGAACGTTGTTTATGTTCAAATCACTGGTCTGCTCTATTCTTGTAAAGTTGATAAAAATTGTTGAATTTTTCTTTTCACTATAGGTTTTCCTCCTTGGAAGTTTAGCCTGTTAACTTTCAGGAAGTTTTGTACTCAGATTTCCACAGTCAGTATTCTGCCAGTGGTGGTATTTCATTTTGTTCAAAGATATATAAATTTTTCTTTTCCTTTTTCTATATTCCTTTTTTTTTTCCTTAGAGCCATTGCTGCTGAGATTGTTCTAAAGGGACAAAGAGAGGTAAGCCATGGTTAAATCTCAGATGGGTCACTTTTTAAAGCTTTTCTGTCCCTTTTGTTGACTTTTCAATTTAAAAGAATTAAAGCACAGAAGTTAACATTTCATACACACTAAGAACCAGGTGGGGAAAAAAAGTAGTTGACATTTTAAGAGCACTAAATACTTGGAAAACTTCAAAACTCAACATAACCATTTTGTCTCAAATGTTATTGTGAAGTACCATTCTTTAAACAGATAGAATTATGAAGCTGTTTTTCATCATGTTTTCTGATGGAATTGTGTGTATATTTTACAGGTCCACCGTTTGTATCAGAGAGCCTTACAGAAGTTACCTCTTTGTGCATCACTATGGAAAGATGTAATGCTTTTTATCTTTTATTTTATCTCGATGTTTTCCTGTAAATTTTCTGCATGTGCCATATCCATTGATGTGGTAATGCCAGACTCTAGCTAAGTCTTACTTCTATGCTTCCCTGTCTTTTACAGCAACTCTTGTTTGAAGCATCAGAAGGAGGTAAAACTGATAACCTGAGAAAACTAGTTTCCAAGTGCCAAGAGATTGGAGTCAGCCTAAATGAGCTCTTAAATTTAAACAGTAACAAAACAGAAAGCAAGAATCACTGAACACTGGGTGCAGTCAGTTCTAAGTCCTTATAATAATTGCCAAAATTATTTGAATGGTTCTTCAAGATTAGGCTGATCCCTGGCTAAGGTCTGTAAGGCAGACAAGCATTATTGATCATATCAAGTTTCCTACAATATCCTGTCCTCAAAACCGGAAGCAATGAACATGATCCTCTTCGGTTGGATAAATGAACTTCCTGTTTGGCCTGCTTCTAGGCCCTGCCAGATTCTCATAACATCATATACGTAAGTATAGTTCCTCAAAGTGACTGACATTTATTTTAATTTTGCTTTGTTTTTGTTTTTTATTTTCTTCCCCCTTCCTTTATATTGTGTTATTCCTGATTCACTTGACACTCTCTGATGCCTGAGAGATTCCTGTTTGGGATTACAATATCCAGGGCTGTGTTTACAGTAAAAAAGCAGGCAGTCCCTTTTAGTTTTTTGCTTTTTAAATTTTTTTGAGATTCTTCATTTCAGGATTTAAAACTATAGCAGTCCATCTTAAGGAAAGTGTAACTGCCATGGCCACAAGTCTGCTAGTTGCACTTGAATGCTCTATCAGGGTTGTTTATTGCCCTTTCTACGTTCTGGACTCCTTGCCGAGACTGTTTAACTTGAAGATTAAAGAAACTATTGCAAATGCCCAGTGCATCAGAACCTAAGAGTGGTCAAATATTATGTGCAATTTTTTTGTAAAGAAATTTTAATTTATAATAAAGTTTAACAGTTTAAAGAACAGTTAATATTTGAACTGCTTTGTATTGAAATACTACTTTGTAGTATTAAAATTGTTTATATGCTTTTTTAATATAAGTTAACTTTCTAAAAACTCTTGCTGTCTTTATTCACTTTTCACACTGGTGGGAAAGGGTTGAAGTCAGAGATACTTATATTCGTCATAACTTACAGCAATACTTTAAAATGCAAAGGAGACCTTGCTTTTTATTTTGTTTTCTTTTATATTTGGTTGTTTTAACCTTGGCAGGAAAAATGTTAATGACACACATACTGCCACAAATCTGGTCTTAAAACTACGTGCAATTGAACTGTTAGAGGCATAGCAGCAACCCCATGAAATACCAGGCAAACTTGTACATATTTACATTTATCTAATGCTCACTAAAAATAGAACCATATTTTGGGTCCCCACTCTGTGCCTACCAGAGAGGGCAATTTGGCTAGTAAGTGCTGTTTTGTGGGGTCAAGAATGGAATCCATTTGTCTAGTGTCTTTCATTTAACCTAAAAGAAAGCCAGAGGCTTATTGATTTTTTTCCTAAAACCAAAAAATTGTGGGTGAAGATAGTAATCCCAGAGGAATAATTATCTAATCATTGTATGCATTTAACTTTATATAACTTTGAAAACTTTTCCTGCTCTGATTTTCTTAAAAACAGTTCTAAGGTGCATAGTAAAATATTTCCAGTATGTGCCTACATTGTGTAACAGTTTTTGTGTTAACAGAAATGTCTCAGTTTTTAGGAGACCGTGCTAAGCTTGAAATTTTTTTTTCGTTTTTTGAGACGGAGTTTCATTCTTGTTGTCCAGTCTGGAGTGCAAGGGCACGATCTCAGCTCACCGCAACCTCTGCTTCCTGGGTTCAAGCAGTTCTCCTGCCTTAGCCTCCCAAGTAGCTGGGATTACAGGCATGCACCACCATGCCCAGCTAGTTTTGTATTTTTAGTAGAGATGGGGTTTCTCCATGTTGGTCAGGCTGGCCTCGAACTCCCAACCTCAGGTGATCCACCTGCATCAGCCTCCCAAAGTGTTGGGAATGCAGGCATGAGCCACTGTGCCCGGCCAAGCTTGAACTTTTGTTGCATTAACAGTTCCATCAGCAGCAACTATTTTGTCTGTGTCTCTTTCTTTTTTTAAATGTGTTCTTTGCATTGGTATTTGTAGAACTCTACTCAGTCTGTACATACAGTCCCAGGGTCCATCCATGGAGGCTATTCACTAACAACTCTAGGGATGGCAATTCACATGTTGTGCACAGTCATGTAGGAATAGGCTCCATTCCCTCTTTGATCAGCTGTCATATTGCTATTTAAAATGATAGTGTGTTAAATTTGCATATCATCTTTTCTTCCTTGCTTTTTGTTTTCAGTTTATATTTAGTTGTTTTAACCTTGGCAGGAAAAATGTTAATGACACACATACTGCCACAAATCTGGTCTAATAACTGTGCAATTGAACAGTTAAAGGCAGAGCAGCAACCCTATGAAACACCAGGCAAACTTGTACATGTTTACATTTGAATAATTCTCACTAAAAATATAACCATAGGTTTATAAACTCACTTCAACCTTCACATTAAAAAAAATCACACACACTGCTTAAGGGTGAGGTATATGTTTATGTCATCCTTCCATTATCAGTTTTACCTTTTTTTTTTATCAACACATGATAATTAAAATATTAAACAAATTTGGGTTAAAGTTTTTATAGTTACTGTAGAAACATGAATATAAAAATAGTATACTGTGTAAAGTCTTTTGAACTGAGGAAAGACTAGTCATTGAGAACTGCAGTCCCTTGTATCTGCCACCCCTGCTGTTGGACAAAACGTGTACACAAAAGAGGCCTTTTGGCTGTAGGATTTTATCTCTGATGAAGGAAATGGAGTGGTAGATTATGATGTATTTTTATGTGTTTTTGTTCATTTTAGAGAACAGCCTAATATTTCTCTTTGCCTTTTAACGGAAAGTGGACCTTGTAACATTGTTTGTCACTTGATTATCTAAGGCGGTTTGCTTTCAATTAAAGGGTGTATAAACCTACATCATAAAGTAAGCAAGAATCTCCAGGTGCAACATCTAAGAGCTAAAAGCACTAAGCAGACAAGAAAAAAGTGATTAAGACTGACAACAAATGTAGAGGGACTTTATTGAAGATTGTAGTTCAAATATTTATTTTTCAAGGTTGTTGGAAAAGTCAGAACATGTGGCTAGAATACAAAGCAGGGCCAATATTCTTGGTTAAAGTTGTCATGTGTTTACAGATAACTCCTAATTTCCTCAAGTCTGCTTTCTTGTCTGTATGTCAACATTAATGTGAGGGAAGAAATGGGGAAATGCAATTTTAGTGACCTTTAAGATTTGAGGATTATGCCTGCAGGTGTATCATTGCCCTTCAGGGCATATTAACAGTAATTATTATACAGAACATTTTGAACAAGAGCTGGTCAAGAAAAGGCAGGCTTCTGAGGAACATTTCTGATGATGTTTCTTTTTTGTTCAAAATTAGTACTGTATCTTACCAAGCTGTGATGCTGCTTAATGCAGCTGGTAGAGTCAAGCTGAAAAAGAGCTTTTTCTTTCTTTCTTCTTTTTGGGGGTGAGGGGTTTACTCAGCTCCTTTAGACTGTTGGCTATCATTCTTTTTCATATTGCTTACTTTCGCTAGGTAAGAACTGCCACCGGAATGTCTCCTTTCTGTAGGTGTTCCTCAGTGTGTTTTATTACGGCACAGAGGGACAGTGAACAGCTACCTAAGGACATGGTGTTCCATCCTGTCCTCATTCCCATATTCCACTATCATTCACATAAGCTTCCTTGCTGCTTTTTCAGTAGTACTTGATTTAGATTATGATAAATGTGAAAAGATTTTTCAGTTTTTTTCTGACACCTTTGAGGTATATAATGGAAATATGCCTCTGTTTTCCACAAATGGTAAAATAAAGAGTTTGTCTCCACTTCTCATTTGGTGACCTTCATAAGCGGGAACCCCACAACACACTTTTCAGAGGACTCATGAAGAAACTCAGGCAGTTTTTCACTTCAGAATTCATTTGAGCTCTGTGCTAGGCACTCTCAATACAGAGATAAGGAAAGGGATCCCGTTTACATTCTTACAGAAGAGGAACATATGCCACTGAAGCATCTCCAAAGGGTATCCATCCTAACTTGAGTTAGAAGTTGGCAAAGCCTTCCTGAATGGAAGTGAATCACTGGGTTAAGGCATAAAATGAAGGAAAAGTTGAGACCAATAGTATTTTCAAAAACTATCACTTCTATCTGCATGTTAGAAACCTTTGCATTTTTTTAAAAAAACTTTCCGAGAAGCTCCTTTAATTTTGCGTATTCATTCACAATTGACAATTCGTTAAACATGGTAACAGATGTGTAGAACTCCATAGCAGCTAACTGTTAAGAAGAGAGTGCCTTTGGGGCCAGTGCTTCAGAATCCACATGAGCATGACTAAGAGTAATCCTATTAGAAGACCCAGTTTAAACAGACTTGATATCCAAAGTCTGATTGTAATTGTGGATGTTGCTGCTAGCTTTTAATTTTTTCCCTCTCTAACTTCTTGGATAATGCATGAATAAAATGTTATTTTCAACATTTATTATCTGCAACTTGGAGAGCACTATTTCAATTCCAGTCAACATTGTTTTCCATTCCTGTTTTTTTAACCTTTCCTATGGTATTGATCCATTACTTTTTAAGGTCATGGTTATTTTTCTGTTTATATAGAACTACCCAAAGATGGCCCAAAGTGTCTTCACTGCTTTAAACTGGTTTTTCCATATGACCCAGTACCAGAAATGTTTGCAACCAGTGTAAAGCTAAGTAAAGCCAGGAATAAAATGTTTCAGTTGAGGAACAACAATAACAAAATTGTGTAAGCTTAGAGGAATGTGTGCTTCCTAGTTTCATCAGCACAGCAGAAGTTCCAGAATATCTGAAGCCAATACAACTCTTAAGAGATGGGTGCTGTGATGGATCTGAATTTTCCTTCCAGTTTAAGAACAAAACTTAACCACAATACAAAACAGTGAATGTTAAGAATATGTGAGTTAATTGTATTTCAAATGCCATATAATATAAATGTTTTGCTTTCATTCAAGATTAATAAATTTTGAAGACTATCAAAACTAAAAAGACTTTTCAAGGACCATCTTCTATTTTAAATTTAAAATTTAAGTAAAATTTTAAATTTAAACATGAAAACTATTTGTGTAACTTTTCTTAAAAAGTATATATTACATTTGCCCTTTGGGAATCTGAAAGCCTCAAGACTGATTACCAAGTCTACCAAGTCTGCTGAAGTTAAAGGTAGATTTACAATATTGTTTGGTCTATCAAGCAGCTTAAATTTTGCAGATGTTCTTACCTAGTGAAAGTAAGCCATATGGAAAAGAATGATACCCAACAGTCAAAAGGAGCTGAATCAGTTAGCAAGAGTGATAGGTTGGTGAGCTCTTTCCATTAGTGGACATTATCAGGGCATCTGCTGCCAAGACCAAAACAAACACTCAACTTGGCACATCATATGGTGAAATTTAGGAGATTGCCAGGAGATTTGGCATTTCGTGCTGGTTGAAACGGAGCTACAAAGAAATGGTTTCAGGAAATGAGAGAGTGAACCAATGGGAGTGATTAGAAGGTGTGTATCTAAAAGATCTGGATATTAGATTCCATTCTACCATAAACTAGCTATGTAATTGTGGCAGGCCATTTCACTGTTCCCTGTCTCTTTTTCTGCATCAAAATATGGAAATATGTGTACTTACCTCAGGGGTGTTAAAAGATCACATAATAGGAATTACCCTTAAAAAATAGAAGCATTTTGAGTTTGGAATTATGTTCCAAAATTTTGAGAGCAGAGATGCTACAAAATAAGTTTGCTTCCTCTACTGACTGACTTTTCTTTTCTCCTTCCTTCCTTACTTCCTTCCCTCCCTCCCTTTTTCTTTTTTTCTCATTTCTTTTTCCTTTTCTTTTTCTCCTCTCTGCTCCTCTTCCCTCCCCTCCCTCCCCTCCCCTCCCTCTTTTCCCCTCCCTCCCCTCCCCTCTCTTCCCCTCCTCTCCCCTCTCCTCTGCTTTTTGAGACAGGGTCTCTGTTACCCAGGTTGGACTGCAGTCATGGCTCACTGCAGCCCCGACCTCCTGGGCTCAAGTGATTCTCCCGCCTCAGCCTCATGAGTAGCTGGGAGCACAGGCACACACTACCATGCCCAGCTTATTTTTGTATTTTTTTCTAGAGACAGGGTTTCACTATGTTGCCTAGGCTGGTCTTGAACTCCTGGGCTCTAGCAGTGTGCCTGTGTAGGCCTCCCAAAGTATTAAGATTACAGGTGTGAGGCAACATGCCCAGCCCTGGACAGAATTTCATTCTGACATTTGATGAAGAGCATGTAACTCTACCAATGCCCAAGCTTGAATTAGTTGCTGTTTGTAAGCGAGACAACAGAAAACTGTAGTCTAGGCCTGGTGTCTTGGCTGAGGCCTATAATCCCAGCACTTTGGGAGGCCAAGGCAGGAGGATTGCTTGAGACCAGCCTGGGTAACATAGTGAGACCCTGTCTCTATTTAAAAAACAACAACAACAAAAAAAAAACGGCCGTCTAGTCAGTGGCTTATTCCCGGCATTACTAAAATAATAGATTAAAATGTCAGTTAAGAGATGGTTTTGAGATGGGTGTGGTGGCTCATGCCTGTAATTCTAGAACTTTGTGAGGCCAAGTTAGGAGGATCTCAAGTTCAGGAGTTTGAGACCACCCTGGGCAAGATAGATTCCATCCCTTAAAAAAAAAAAAAATAGTCTTTAGATTTTTAAGTCAAAAGGAATCAAAATTTATTCTGCTTCTGTTTTCAGTTCTGATTCTCAGCATATTGGCTGAATTCTCTTTGTAGTGACATAGAGGATAAAAACTACCCCTTAATTCAATACTTAAAATTACATGTAATTTTGCACACACACAATTGTGTGTAAAATCCAAGCCACTTTGCACACTTTTTTGGAGTTGTCTGTAAAAGGACATGAGAGTATTGATTAATTAAGTTTACTTTGTAGGCAGCAGTCATAAAATGACCTACCAGGCAAGAGGACTTGCATAGAGTTTGCATATAAAATAATCCTCCAGGAACATACTTTTAAGAGGAAAGAATTGCTGGGATTTTTTTAACCGTAATTTTACTATAATTGGGCCAAATTTGGCTGAAGCTCTGGCCCAGTGGTGAAAAGAAATAAAAATCATAGAATGCAGAACAAGAGGTAATTGGTAGTATTCACATGGTAGTAATGCTTTTCTAAATAAAAATAATATGATCTACTTTGGGGGTGGGGAAGGAAAGGATGTGAGTCAAAATAGCCAGTAGTAAAATCCAAGGATTACAAGTCAGTGTGAATGAGCTTTCTATATTAGTACTGACAAATGAAAATAGCAATGGCTTAAAAGTTTTTAGTAGGGTGGACCAGCGCTGACTGTATGATACTCCACTGTAACAGAGACTTAGACACCTATCTGTTTGCTCTGTCCTGTGTGACCTCCATTCCCAAAAGGGCTGTTTACATATGGTTGTGTTAGTCATGTTCTGTATGAGGGCACATGGCCAAAAGGCTGAAATAGCAGGGGATGAAATTAATCCCATGATCAGGTCATCAAGCACCCTAAGGCACTGGCTGAGTCAGTATGGAGGAAGGGTGACCTTTTTAAAATTCACACAAAGGGACTATTAAGACCCCAAATTGTACAGGGGAGGGTTGGTCTTTTTCTAAATTGCACACCAGCACCACATAGGCTAGTGGTCCTGAGGATTCTAGATGGCTGCTTCACACCCAAGCTCTTTTGTTCACATTGTATTTAACAGGAAGGAAAAATGAAGCATGACCTGCCTCCTTTCTTAAGAGGACTCAGAAGCTGAAGATTCCACATCAGCTTTTGTCCTATTGTTCAGAACGTAGACACATGGCCACTGGAAGGGAGACTGGGAAATGTAGTCTTTATTTGAATAGCTATGTGAACTGCATAAATTCAAGTATGAAAGGGACTACATGTCTGGGGAACAACTAAATATCTGCCACAGTACTATCAAGTGGAGTAAAGAGACTGTAGAGTGAAGTTAGTGGCTTGAACCTTGCTTATTCTGGGCTCTAAAAAAGTTTTAAATAGTGAACCTCTAAAATGTCTTCTAATTTTCTAATTCTGCTTGGAATAGGGGAGCTGAAATAGACCTTGCTGGTCTGGAAATTTAATAAATGGTCATTTAATAACACTTTGTTGAGATTTTAGTCTGTCACACCATTGTAAGTGCTCGAGGAATATTTACTTAAATTCTCACAGCAACCCTATGAGATAATGCTGCAATCTCCATTTTACAGATGTAAATTGAGTCATGAGAAATTAGCCAGGTCACAAAGATAGTAAATGACAAACCCAGGAAGTTGACTTCCAAGGGCATCCCCTAATTTGCCCTACAGTAAAATTGGTCCACTGAGTAGAATTGGTCCACTGAGAAGCAATCCTGAGAACTTCGAGGGAATTATTGAGAAAGAGGCACGTTCTGTTACTAAGCTACACTAAGCTAGTAAAATGTAAGCCTGGAACAGTGGGTAGCTACCATGACACAGCACTGTTAGAACCCACTAGAAATGAGGCCCCAGAGGAAAGCAATGCCAAGAGGTGAGGAAAGACATATTTTTGGTGACAGCAGGATTTATTGTGTCTGAAATCAGATACCCCTGAAATCAGGCATTTAAATTTTTTTCATTCTCATTGACTATCTCTTCTGCCCCATTTAAAAAATTGACCTGGCAGTGCACAGTGTCTCACACCTACAGTCCCAGCTACTCGGGAGGCCAAGGGGGGAGGATCACTTGAGCCCATTTCAAGGCTGCAGTGTGCCATGATCACTTCTGTAAATAGCCACTGCACTCTAGCTTGGGCAACATAATGAGACTGTCTCTCAAAAAATAAAAATTAAAAAACTAAAAATTGAGCTTCTAAGACTCGGTATAGGTTCTTGTCCTCTGAAAACTAAATTTAGCTAAACATTTGTGGATGTATGCCATTGAACACTGAGGATAAAAGACAGTGTAAGTTCTTAACAGTTGTATGAATTGTGATCTAAGTTGAGAAGTATGAAAGTGAGAGAATTGCATATTTAGATATGTACAGGGTAGGGCTGAAAAGTTTCAGGAGGGAAATAAATATACCCATAGTGCTTAAATTCTCTTTGGATTTTCCTTGGATTAAAAACTTGGCTGTATGAGAAAGTTCACGCAAGTCATCAACATTTCTTCCTTTGTAGGATAGGATTAGTACTAGTGCTTATTTCACTTGAAGTTGTTGGGATAAAATAAGTGCATACTAGTAAAGGGCTTAACCATAGAGATGTGAGATAGTAGAAGCTGTTTGAAGATAGAAGGCTTGGAAATGTGGCTTAGGGTAGTGTTTCAGTATAATAAGAAAAAGGTTGCCAGGTGCGGTGGCTCATTCTGTAATCTCAGCACTTTGGGTGGATTACTTGTGGTCAGGAGTTTGAGACCAGCCTGACCAACATGGTGAAACCTCGTCTCTACTAAAAACACAAACATTCGCTGAGCATGGTGGCTTGTGCCTATAGTCCCACCTACTCAGGAGGCTGAGGTGGGAGAATCGCTTGAACCCAAGGGGGCAGAAATTGCCGTGAGCCAAGATCGTGCCACTGTACTCCAGCCTGGGTGACAGAGAAAGACTGCAAAAAAAAAAAAAAAAAAAAAAAAAAAAAAAAATGGGAAACAACTTATTAGTGGTGGTGGGGTCTCATTGCTTGATTAAACTTTTCACTAGAGGAAGAAGAACAAATAGAGACAAAAAGCGGAGTAACTGAGTTTGAACATTTATTTGGCAAAAAAGTTCTAATGAAGGTTTGGAAACAAACTAGTATTGATGGATGGGATTGCACTTGCAAAGAGATGAAAAGAAAATACTGCTTTTTCAGTTGGAGATTCCCTGGTGTAGGGAATGTGCTTAAAAGATTACAGTGATTGGGCCGGGCGCGTTGGCTCACGCTTGTAATCCCAGTACTTTGGGATGCCGAGGTGGGTGGATCATGAGGTCGGGAGTTAGAGACCAGCCTGGCCAACACGGTGAAACCCTGTCTCTACTAAAATTACAAGAAATAGCCGGGAGTGGTGGCATGTGCCTGTAGTCCCAGCTACTTGGGAGGCTGAGGCAGGAGAACAGCTTGAACCTGAGAGGTGAAGGTTGCAGTGAGCCAAAATTTTGCCACTGCATTCCAGCCTGGGTGACAGAGCAAGACTCCTTCTCAAAAAAAAAAAAAAAAGAGATTACAGTGATCTAGGCCTTTGCCACTTGGTATGGTTCTACAGCATCAGGGTCATCTGGAAGCTTGTTAGAAATGCAGAATCTCTTGTTGATGAGGAACTGTGATCCTCTGTAGAGGGAGAGGCATTCTGATTTTGAGTATTCTGAGCCTTTTTACGCTGGTTTCTTCCCATAATTGTAAATTTATCCACCTGTCATCTTTGTAATTACTGACTTTCAAGTTAGGTCTCTGAGTGGACGTCCAACTTGTTAATTCCCAGTGCCAAAATCTGAGCAACCCACTGCGCTGGCTAAAACAGTGGCATCAAGATTCTTGGTGCTTTTCTGTCTGGGAGTCTCCAGTCTGGCTTCTCTCCTGAATCCCTTCTTCGATTAGCTGACTGGGTGGCTCTGCCCCTTCCTGGAGCTCCAAACATTGACCAAAAGGGGATCCAGCCCCGTTTACTCTGCACCGAGAACCGCTGCACCAAGGCACTGGCAAAACCGCTGCGCCGGCTGCAAGAGTTGTGCTGGCGACCCGTGGGGCTCCTCCACTGGGAATCTCCTGGTCCTTGAGCAACAAAAATTCGTCTGAAAGTGTGGCGTCCTCTCGTTCTCTGTACTTTCACTGGGAGCTACAAGCCTGAACTGCTAGTGATCAGCCATCTTGGATCTCTCTCCCCACAAGGGAACAAGGCCTGATGGAGAACGAGTGCATTCCATTAACAGAATTAGGCTTCAGAAGGTGGATAATAAGAAACTTGTGTGAGTTAAAAGAACATGTTCAAGCTCAATGTAAAGAAACTAAGAACTTTGAGAAAAGGTTTGACGAAATCCTAACGAGAATAGACAATTTAGAGAGGGATATAACTGAATTAATGGAACTGAAGAATGCAATACGAGAACTCCAGAAGTATGCACAGGTTTTAACACTCGAATTGATCAAGCAGAAGAAAGGATATCAGAGGTCAAAGACCAACTTAATGAAATGAAACAAGAAGACAAGATTAGAGAAGAAAATATAAAAAGGAATGAGCAAAGTCTCCAAGAAATATGGGACCATGTGAAAAGACCTAATTTACGTTTGATAGGTGTACCTGAATGTCATGAAGAGAATGAATCCAAGCTGGAAAATATTCTTCAGGATATTATTCAGGAAAACTTTCCTAACCTAGTAAGGTGGGACAATACTCAATTCCAGGTAATACAGAGAAAACCACAAAGATAATCCTCAAGTAGAGCAACCCCAAGCCACATAATTGTTAGATTCACCAGGTTTGAAATAAAGGAGAAAATTCTAAGGGCAGCTAGAGAGAAAGATCAGGTTACCCATAAAGGTAAGCCTATCAGACTTACAGGAGATCTCTCAGCAGAAACCCTACAAACTAGAAGAGAGAGGGGGTCAATATTCAATATCCTCAAAGAAAAGAATTTTGAACCCAGAATCTCATATCTAGCGAAACTAAGCTTTATAAATGAAGGGAAAATAAAATTTTTCACGAACAAGCAAGAACTCAGAGATTTCATCACCACCAGACCTGCTTTACAAGAGCTTCTGAAAGAAGCACTACACACAGAAAGGAACAACCAGTATCAGTCATCCCAAAAACTTTCCAAAAGGTGAAAAGTATCTCCATAATGAAGAATTTATACCAACTAATGGGAAAAATAGCCAGCCAGCATTAAATGACAATATTAAACTCACAAATATCAATATTAATCCTGAATTTAAATGGATTAAATGCCCCAAAGACATAGATATGCAAACTGAACAAAAAGTCAAAACCCATCAGTATGCTGTATCCAGATCCATCTCATAAGCAAGGACATACAAAGACTCAAAACAAAAGGTTGAAGGAAGACTCACCAGTCAAATGGAGAGAGAAAAAAAAATAGGAGTTGTAACTTTTGTCTCTGACAAAATAGGCTATAATAGCAACAAAGACTAAAAGAAACAAAGAAGGACATTACATAATGATAAAAGGATCAATGCAACAATAGGAGTCAATGATTATAAATATATATGCACCCAATATAGGGGCACCCAGATACATAAGACAAGTTTTCAATGACATAAAGAGACTTGGACTCCCGCATAATAATAGCGGGAGACTTCGACATCACATTGTTAATATTTGATGGATCAACAAGATAGAAAAGTAACAGGGACATTTATGATTTGAACTCAGATCTGGAACAAGTAAACTCAATGAATATTTATAGAATTCTTCACCCCAGGTCCACAGAACATACATTTTTTTTAGTATCACATTACACCTATTTTGAAAGTAACCAAATAAATGGAAGCAAATCACTCTTTAGCATTTGCACAGCATTTCACAGATTTAAATGAAATAATGATTGGCTGTTTGTTATTTTCTTTCCCTATTCCTTCCTGTCTCCGCTGTTAAGCACAATTATCGGCAAAAAAGAGGATTTTAATACCTATTTTTAGATTGCATTCCAGCCTGGGAAATAGAGCAAAACTCCTGTTCTCTCTCCCCCTTTTCTCTTTCTCTTTCTTTCTTGCTTAAAAAAAGAAAGAAAGAAAGAAATGCAGAATCTCAGGCCCTACCCCAGACCCACTGAATCAGAATCTGCATTTAGTAAGATCCCGAGGTTATCTCATGCACGTTAAAATTTGAGAAGCACTTCTCTAGACTAAAGAGAAATGCATGGATTCCCATTGTTAAAAATACAAAAGATTAAAGAAATGTGGTCTCAAATCACTGGGACATCTGTTTTAATGTCTAATACAGTAGCAACAAGTCACATAGTTTTCTGTTAGGTCTACTGTTTCATTGTGTGGTGTGTGCCTGCCAGGTTTTAGAAACATCCTTATCAATGCTCTTTACTCCAAAACTGATGCGAAGGAATACTTCTGGCTTCCCAAGTTTTAAATATTGAAGTGCTCTTGAAATTTAAGTGAACTCCTTGCTTATTCACAGGAAGATCATATTAGTTATCTATTGTTGCATAACTATCCCAAAACTTACAAACTTAAAGTAACAAACACATACAACAGGGCCTGTGGCTTAGCTGAGTGGTTTGGCTGGGGTCATTTGTGAAGTTGAAATCAAGCTATAGGCTGGGAATTCGGTCATTTGAGGCTTCACTAGGGCTGAAGGATCTACTTCCAAGCTTGCTCATACAGTTGTTTGCAGGTCTCAGTTTGTCACCACATAGATGTTTCCCTAGGCTGCTCTAGTGGTTTCATGGCAGGGCAAGTAGCTTCCCTCAGACTTAGTAGGCTGAGACAGAAAAAACAGAACCTGTGGTCTGATACCTAATCCTGGAAATGACGTGTATTAATCCATTTTCACACTGCTGTAGAGAATTGCCTGAGACAAGGTGATTTATAAAGGAAAGAGGTTTAATTGACTCACAGTTCAGCATGGGGAAGCCTCAGGAAACTTAAACTCATGGCAGAAGGTGAAGGGGAAACAAGGCACCTTCTTCACAAGGCAATAGAAGGAAGTGCTGAGCAAATGCATAAAACCATCAGATCTTGTGAAAACTCACTCTTATGAGAGCAGCATGGAGAAAATGGCCCCCATGATTCAATTACCTCTACTTAGCCTCTTCCTTGACATAGGATTATGGGGATTATGATTCCAGATGAGGTATGGGAAGGGGCACAAAGCCTAACCATATCAACATACTATCACTTCTGCCATATGCTATTAGTCACACAGACCAAACCTACCTAATACGATATGGGAGGGGATTATACAGTGCTGTAAATACCAGTGGGTGATGATCACTGGGAGGTTGTCTTGGAGCCTGACTACTACAATGATGGAAAAAGTGCTTTGCTTTGTGCAACCAAACTCATCAATAGCTCCAAGTTCAGCATGTGTAGCTGAGAGCCTCCTTAGTCTCTGTGGAGATGAGGGAGTGAAACAAGTGACTTGCAGATCTCACACCCATGTTCACATTACTTCTAGGGCTACTGATCCAATCAGAAATGGATTTTAATCTTGCTTGGATGGGGGAAACAGGAGTAGGAAAGCGAAGAACACCTATTCAGTTGAGACTGCCTTTACATTCCAGAAAAATTGAATGCAGAGCAGTCATCAGTTCTTTAATCCCTAATTGTATCAAAAAGTGGGAAAGGATGTTTTACTTGAAAGTGGTCTTCTAAACAGGCCATATCTGCTAGGCATACTGACTTTCCCATATCAAAACTTGATCTTATTGATATAGAGCCAAAGAAGCAATGAATGCTGCGTATAACCAAATGTTGGGATAACTCCTCTTATCGATTGGCTTGCATCCATTTCTCTTTATCCCGCTGCTTCTTAATCAGCTCTGTGCAGCTTCTCTGCTGCTCTCCATTCCTAACCATGCACATAACCAACCCAACACACTGCACATCATATGGTCCATAAACTCTTAAAATTTGAAAAATAAATTGTATAGAAGAGTTGTTTATCCTACTGAAATTTGGCTGGGATAGATAACTCCAGTCATAGATTAAAAATATTTAAAACTTTTTTCATATTGCAAAGGCGTTCAGAAAAAAACTCTTGAGTATTCCAGAGATTGCAGAGTGTAAAATTAGCTAAACAATCTTTCTCTAAGTATTGTAACAAAGCAACATATCAGGAATTCTTATTTTGCCATTGGGAAATAAAGTTATGTTGGCAAATAAAATTATATTAATCAGAAACAATGACATTTGGTCCACTTTAGATCAAAGGCCCCTCTATACCTCAGATGGCCGGCTCTGCTTTTGTTAGAACAAAAGGCTTGGGTAAAAAGTACACATTCTTCTATTTCATGGGTCACCTCCTTGTTGTTCCTTTTAATAAACCTCTCAGTGGTTAGCAAGTTTTAACCAGAATATCAAGCAAGATCATTTTCTTACTATGAAATGGAGATTTAAAATTTGAGAAGTTAGATAATATCAGGTATACATGAACAGCATATTCCTCCAATGAAAATAAAATCTTTCCTATAACTAATATATCTCCATGACCTATATTACTGTTTTTTTTATTTTTACAGTTAATTGGTGTCTTAGTTCATTTAAGCTGCTCTACCAAAATGCCATAAACTAAGTGGCTTATAAACAACATTTACTTATCACAGTTCTGGAGGTTGGGAAGCCCAAGATCTATGAGCTGGCAGATTTGGTGTCTTCTGAGGGCCCATTGTTCATAGATGGCATCTTCTATCTGTGTTCTCACATGGAAGAGCTGTCTATCTGGGGTCTCTTTTTATAGAAGTACTAATTCCATTGAAGAGGGCTCTGCCTTCATGACCTAACCACATGCCTAAAGGTCCCTTCTCCTAATTCCATGACTTCAGGGGTAAGGACTTCACATATGAATTTTAGAGGGACACAAACATGCAGACAATAGCAATTGGAAAGTGAACTTTGCTGGCAGATGTAGTATAATATTATTTTATCAACTCCCATTTTACTGATGAGCACTACTTGTCAGGATAACACAAGTATTGAAAGTTGAATTTGGGATTGGAACCCAGGTGTATTGGTTCATTTTATGTCACTACAACAGAACACCACAGGCTGGGTAATTTATAAACAAAATAAGCTTATTGGGCTCCATGGTTCTGGAGGCTGGGAAGTTCAAGATTGAGGGGCCACATCTAGTAAGGAATTTCTGTATCATCTCATTGCAGAAGGCAGAGGGCAAGAAAGCACTAGAGTGAGAGAGAGCCCAGAAAGGGGCCAAATTCATCTTTTTATTAGGAACCCACTCCTTTGACAAACAGCATTTGTCTATTCATGAAGGAAGAGCCCTCATGACTTAATCACTGCTTAAAGATTCCACCTCTCAGGAGGGCAACAAGGGTTAAAAAACTAACTATTGGGTACTCACCTCAGTACCTGGGTGATGGGATCGATTGTACCCCAAACCTCAGCATCACACAGTGTACCCAGGTAACATACCTGCACATGTACTCCCTGAATTTAAAATGAAAGTTAAAATTATTTTTTAAATGTATATATTTGTGAGGCACAATGTAATGTTTTGCTGTATGTTTACAATGTAGAATGACTAAATCAGGCTAATTAACAAAATAGCCTTATCATGGTCTATCTTTAAATAATACACTACAACACCTATATTATAAGAACACTATAGCTGCATATTTGCATATTTTCTTTGTCATCATTTGCACTATTATTCTCAAATATTTTACTTCTACATCTATTCCAAACCTCAAAATATATTCTTAATATTTTTGCTTTAAATAATTATCTCTTTGACAGATTTATTGAGTTATAATTGGTATACAGAAAACTGCACATAATTAATGTATACATTAGGTGAGTTAGATATATTGCCACCACTGCAATCCAGATAATAAATCCATCATCTCATAAAAGAAAAAAAAAGATGTCAACTCTCAACATTTGTATTGGTGATTAAATTTCCAACACATAAACTTTGGAGGACATTCAAACCATAGCACCAAGCTACTTGGATTCAGAATCTGAGTGCTCAGTCACTGTATTATATTACCCCTGAAGACACTCAGTCAATGAATGTTTACAGAATAGTTGCATTTTTAAAAAATGTGTGCTATATAAATTTTTTGTAGACAAATGTAAAAAAAATACAAAATATATTTACCCAATTCTGTAAATATTTCTCCTAGTCAATGCTTTAGCCAACATTTTTACTCATTTAAAAAAATACGAAATAAAATTTCTGTGCCTCTCCTACTCCCCTTGACCCTGGACTCAGGATAACCACCTTTCTTTTCATTTCCTATTCTGCCTTGCCCTAGGAATGATAGCTCAATTATCCCTTAAGATCTACTCCTGTAGTCAGTAAAGTGGTTCTTAAACTTTAGCCTGTATCAGAATCACCTGGAGGGCATATGAAAACACAGATTGCTGGACTCTACTCCCAGAATTTCTGATGCAGTAAGATTGGTGTAATGCCTGTCATTTCTAACAAGTATGCATTTCTAACAAGTTCCCAGGGACCATACTTTGAAAATCACTAGTGTGACTATTAAAAGAAATGTCTCTGAGTCCTGTCTTCCCTATGTACTAAATGAATGATCTTAGACAAGTTAATAAGTTTTTGTGCTGTTGCTTAATCTACAAAATGGTAGTGATAAAAAGACACACAGGCTTGTATCCTAATTGAGTGACATATTATGCATAAAGCACCCAGCATACCACCTGATGTAGATCAAGTCCTTATAATAACTGTTATGATAGGCTGGCTTTTCCAGGCAAGCATCCACTTAAAATATATTTAATAATAAAATAATAGTTATTAGCAGTAAAAAGGTATTTATTCCTCTTTCTTTTTTGTTTGTTTTTGAGACAGAGGCTGCTCTGTCACCAGGCTGGAGTGCAGTGGCGTGATTGTGACTTGCTGTACCCTCAACGTCTTGGACTCAAGCAATCCTCCTACCTCAGCCTCCTAAGTAGCTGGGACTATAGGTGTGCACCACCATGCCCAGCGAATTTTTAAGAATTTTTGGTAGAGATGTGGGTCTCATGTTGCCCAGGCTGGTCTTGAACTCCTGGGCTCAAGCAATCCTCCTGCCTTAGCTTTCCAATGTGCTGGGATTATAGCATGAACCACCATGCCCAGTCTATATGCTTCATTCTTGATACTTCCTTCTCTGTAGAGGGAGCTCCATTAATGTCACTATCCTGGCCTTTTAATAAATTCATTCACTGTCTTCTTCCAGGGGAGCAGGAATAATGAATTTTATTGAAGCTTTGGGAAAGGAATCTGCTTGGGTAAGCCCCTTCCTCTTTTATTTAAATTTAGAATGAGGCTGTCCACTTGGACCATAAGTTTGGCAGCTCCATGATGATAGGGCGTCTTGCCTCCCTGTGGGAAGGCTGTGGGCGGTGACTGGGAAATGAATATGACTAACTCTGGAGAGCTCATTGCTGAGATATTTAAGGCACATTCTAAATATTAAGTTTATTACTAAGAACTATGGCAGATTGATACATATCTGCCTTATTACTTTTTTTTGTTTCTCACTGTTTAGAACTCAGGCTAGGGGAAGGATGCTATTTGTCAGAACCTTTCAAATCCAGTACAAGGTTTGAATCTTTACCTATGTGATATTTTGGTCTTGGGAGATTATTGAGGTTTATAGAGGCTGTGTCCACAGATGAGTGTATGTTTTCATATAGACTACCCTGGTCTTAAGCAAGTCTAAGATATTTGAAAGCTGAGAAAAAGACAGGGTCTTTTGGGAACATGGCATCACAGAGCTTTCTTAGACCAAATGTTCTGCTCCTCCTGGTTCCAGGAAGATATCTCTAGAAGCTGGGAATATACTGCCCTGTTTGCAGTTGAGATTCCCCTCTGAGAGGATAGCTACACTTCTGGCTTATCACAGTCCTACAGGGTAAGCCTCACAGATTACATTGAAAGAACAAAATGTAATGAAGTCTAGAGGAGAAACCACACTCACTGCCCTGATGTTTCCTTCCGTAGGAGGATGCTGTATTAGAGTAACACCGCTGACAGCATGCCAGACTCTTACTGAGTTTTCTGTAGGGAGGATAAGTGACATATCTTATTAGAATTTAGAACTCTTATTTTTTCTTCCCTCTGTTACTGTCCCCAACAAGTTTACATTTGGCTCTGTTTTCCTGTGCTCTTATTTTATAGAAGCACAGCTCTGTGTGGGGAGGTCTCTGGTGGTCTGATGTTCTCTGTGTCTCAGTGGACAGATCTGCCTAATTCTCACATTAAGTATGAGGAAGCCTACTTACCTGTGGATAAAAACCCTGCTGTATCAGTAATGAAGGTGATGCTTTACCTCTGTTGCTTTTCCATTTGTCCCATTTTTAATAGGTTCGGAGCAAAGGCATGGAAAAGAGATTCTATTCATTGTGCCAATCCAAACTCTAGAGAATGGCTACACCTTTATTGAGCATGTATGATATACTAAACACTTTGTATATTAATAATTTCTCAGTAAGGAGTAAATAAGCTGTGAGGAAATAAGCCATTATTATGATTATTCCCATTTTATAAACAAAGAAATTACCACTTAGAAGAATTAAGTAACATGCCTATGGTTACCCGGATGGTAAATGGTGGTGCTGGCACTCAAGCCTAGGGGTGTCTGACCCCAGAACCTTTGCAGTTATTTCTACCTCTCTCTTTGTCCAAGTTTTTTACTTGAAAACAGAAAGGAAATTTTTAAAAATAGTTTTAGGTTGTGAACCCCAAAAATCTGAGATAGGTCTCTGTTAATTTAGAAAGTTTACTTTGCTAAGGTTGAGGACACATGCCCATGGCACAGCCTCAGGAGATCCTGATGACTTGTGCCCAAGGTGGTCAGAGAACAGCTTGATTTTAGCATTTAAGGCAGATATGAGACATTAATCAACATATGTAAGACATACATTGGTTTCATCCAGAAAGGTAGGATCACTCAAGCAGGGAGGGGGCTTCCAGGTCACAGGAAAGTGAGAGACAAACAGTTGCATTCTTTCAGGTTTCTGATTAGCCTTTCCGGAGGAGGCAGTCAGATATGCATTTCTCTTTGTGGGCAGATGGATGACTTTGAGTAGAATGGGAGGCAGGTTTGCTTAACCAGTTCTCAGCTTGACTGTTCCTTTTATCGTAGTGATTTTGGGTACCAAGATTTCCGAGATTTATTTATTTATTTATTATTTACTTATTTTCCTTTCACAAGATAAAAAATTCCATCTGTATATACTGTATGTATTGTATGTAAATGCCTACTTTGTTTTGAATGTTGTATAAATATGTCTAACATAATAAACAGAATAAATTACCATAGCAAATGAGGGATAGAATGATGATTCATGGAAGGGTTAGTGGTTCCCTGCTGGATTTCCCCCGTGGCAATGGAAACTGTCCCTGAGCTGAGAAAGAGAGGCTGAAAGGATTTTACCCAGACACTTAGGAAAGACAATACAGCTATACTTACAAATGTTTTGGACAGTCAAAGGTGGGCGTTTTAGTTGGAGTATGGTTTTTGTGAGGGACAATAACAAGTATAAAAAGTTCTTCAAACTAGTTCAGATATAAAAGGGGTTTATTAAAGAACACAACAGGCAAACTCCCAGACACCTAAAAAAAGGACAAAAAAGGCTGTATGCAGTGGCTCACGCCTATAATCCCAATACTTTGGGAGGGCGAGGCAGGTGGATCACGCAGGAGTTTGAGACCGGCCAACATGGTGAAACCTTGTCTCTACTAAAGATACAAAAATTAGCCGGGTGAAGTGGCACACACCTGTAATCCCAGCTACTTGAGAGACTGAGGCAGGAGAATTGCATGAACCCGGGAGGCAGAGGTTGCAGTGAGCCAAGATCATGCCATTGCACTCCAGCCTGGGTGACAGAGGGAGACTCCATCTGAAAAAAAAAAAAGGGCAAAAAACATGACCAAGCCACTGAGGGAATGGAACTTTCTAGAAACTATCATTCATGGAGCTGCTTGGCCTCTTCTTTTTCTTGCTACCTTAGTCTTTTGCTTTTCTCAGAATAGTGGCCTTTTCTGCTTCTCAAAACTTAAATTTACACATAATTTTGGCTTCTCATGGTGTCAATGGCAGACAAAATTCTATTTGATCTTTCAGTTCAAGCACCTTCCCCTCATGATCTGACTGAGTTAGTATCTCTGAGTGTCCCTAATTTTAAATCCTTGGGAAAAACGGTTTTTTGCTCTGGCTTGGGCGAATTCCAAGAGGATGTGTTAGGTGTTGTGGCTGGGAAACAATTGCAAATTTGTGGGGACATGTGCTGGATTACTACCCCTAATCTGTCTCCCTTAATAAGGAAAATCAAAATTAGTCTGCTTTGGTCCCTTTGGGCTGCTATTACAGAAAGGTGTCAATTGGACAGCTTATAAACAACAGAAATTTATTTCTCACAGTTTTAGAGGTTTGGAAGTCCAAGTTTCAGGAGCCAGCAGATTTACTGTCCAGTGGAGGCTTACTTCTTCATTCATAGACACCATCTTTTAGATGTGTGCTCACATGGTAGAGGGGTGAAGGCTCTCTCTGGAGTCCCTTTTTATAAGGGAACTAATCCCATTCCTGAGGGTTCCATCCTTATAACCTAATTTCCCCCCAAAACCCCATCTTTAAATACCATTGCACTGGGAATTAAGGTTTCAACATGTAAATTTGGGGCAGGGGACATAAAACATTCTGTCTGTAGTGAGTCATATGTACAGAACAAGCCAGTAAAGAGCCTGCTGCCCTCAGAAGCTTCCAAAGATCCTTACCCATGGTCTACTGCAGAGAAAAGTGAAAGTTTAGCTAATCAGAATTTTACCATGTGACCCTGACCTCCTGCTTCACGTACCTATAATCTGAGGAGTGACTTCTACCGAACCCCCAGATGGCCCAGCCCCCAGGGCTCTGTCCCACAGGGACAAGCAATAAGCAACCAGATTCTTTCCCTTGCAAGGCAATTAGAAGTAAGTGCATGCCTTCAGGGAAAACCTTGTAGGGAAAGTGTTGGGGAAACGGGCTGAAGTAACAAATAAGCACCAGCAAATAAAGTTACGCCATAGAGAGGTTACAGAATTTGAACGATTGGGCTGGGTGGATGGGGTGTCAGTGGCTCACACCTGTAATCCTAGCACTTTGGGAGGCCAAGGCGGGAGGAGCCCTTGAGCCCAGGAGTTTGAGACCAGTTATGCACTGGGCAACACGGCAAACCTATCTCTACAAAAGAAAAGAAAGAAAAAAAACTACAGAATAGAGATGATCAACTGGAAGCAACAGAAGTGTTTGAAGCAAAGACAAAGAAAAACTGGGGCATCATACTGGTGAGAAATTCATAAGGACAACAAGAACACTCTGTCCCAGGGCTGAGGCTGGGTTGATGCCTTCCATTTCTTCTTCTTCTCTTTTTTGAGACAAGGTCTCACTCCTTCACCCAGGATGGACTGCAGTGGTGTGATCTTGGCTCACTGCCGAGTCAAAGATGTTTGAACTGTCAAAAATGTTTGAACCAGCGCAACTCCATCTTGAATAGGAGCTGGGTAAAATGAGTCTGGAACCTATTGGGCTGCATTCCCAGATGGTTAAGGCATTGTGAGTCACAAACGAGATGGGAGGTTGGCACAAGATACAGATCATAAAGGCCTTGCTGATAAAAACAGCCTGCAGTAAAGAAGCCGACTAAAACCCACCAAGATCAAGATGGCAATGAGAGTGACCTCTGGTCATTCCCACTGCTACACTCCCACCATTGCCATGACAGTTTACAAATACCATGGCAATGCCAGGAAGTTACCCTATATGGTCTAAAAAGGGGAGGCATTGATAATACATCCCTTGTTTAGTATATCGTCAAGCAATAACCATAAAAATGGGCAACCAGCAGCCCTCAGGGCTACTCTGTCTATGGAGTAGCCATTCTTTTATTTCTTCACTTTCTTAATACACTTGCTTTCACTTTACTCCATGGACTTGTCCTGAATTCTTTCTTGCACGAGATCTAAGAACCCTCCCTTGGGGTCTGGATTGGGATCCCTTTTCTGTAACATCTTTCTGGTGACCACAGAAAGGATGATAACAAGGAAATTCCCAACCCAACTGCTAACTTTGGGTAAGTGTTGGGGTCCTCTAACACAACATCCACCTCCCAGGTTCAAGCAATTCTCCTGCATAAGCCTCCTGAGTAGCTGAATTACAGGCACCCACCACCACAACCAGCTAATTTTTGTATTTTTAGTAGAAATGGGGTTTCGCCATGTTGGCCAGGCTGGTCTTGAACTCCTGACCAAAGCATCCCAAAGTGCTGGGAGCCACCACCTCTCCCCAGAAGCCTTCTATCTCTTCACACTGTGCTACAATCCTGAGGACCAGCTTTATGTTCCCTGAATTTCCATAAGATTCCTGTTATTTATTTATTTATTTGTTTGTTTTTGAGACAGAGTCTTGTTCTGTCGACCAGCCTGGAGTGCAGTGGCACCACCTCAGCTCACTCAACCTCCACCTCCCAGGTTCAAGCTATTCTCCTGTCTCAGCCTCCTGAGTAAGTGGAATTACAGGCATATGCCGCCACACCCAGCTATTTTTTTGTATTTTTAGTAGTGATGAAGTTCCACCATGTTGGCCAGGCTGCTCTTGAACTCCAGACCTCAGGTGATCCTCCCGCCTTGGCCTCCCTAAGTGCCGGAATTACAGATATGAGCCATTGCGCCTGGCCAGATTCCTGTTTTTCTTATTCCCACATGTGTTTTCCCAATAACTCTTTACTCTCCATTATGACTTACAATCAAAAGAGCCTAATTAACCTTAGTCATGGAATATTTCACCTCGGTATTCTAATCTTTACAGCCTTGGATAAAAAACAATAGGAAGGAAGAAGGCAAGTAGGCAACAAAGAGAGTGACAGGTAGACATCTGAGGATTGTCAACAGCTAACAAGACAATCTGATGTGTGATGTCTTAACTTTGCCGTCTATTGCTCTTTGATGATGGTATTTCTGTGATTTGGGGCTGTGGCTCTGGCTTACTTGACTTTTATCTGTACTTCTCACTACCTGGGGAGAGACAGTAGAAAGAACAGACATCAAACCTGCTAGAACCTTAAAGAGTAATATTGACTCATCAACAGTTGGAGAGCAAAGGTCAGAGTCAGTCAGGAGCTGAACAAATGAAGGCTCTTTTCTAGTGGTCCAAAGCAGGTCTGTAACAAGTGGGCATAAATCTCACATCTTTATCTTTCACCCTGCTGAATGGACTGACGAATGCCCACCCAGTTGTGACACAGAATTATACCCTCTGGTTTCAGGATGTGGATATAAGGTCTCACTGCCTTCCTCAGCAGTCTTCTGAATCTGGCATTCCTTCTGAGAAGACTAACAAGCATTTGTCCAAAATGTTGGTCATTGGAAAGTTAGCTGCTGTTTGATCTAACTTCTCACTCAATATGATAGTTTTTTTTGGTATACAACACACGTGATGGAACCTTTCTTAGTAAGTCGACTTACTCTATGACAGTTTTTCAGTGCTATTAAGTGAAACTTGGGTTTTAGTCCTAGCTCCTCATCTATGCCCTTAAAAGTCACTTATTCTTCTGACTCTATATTTTCATTGGCAAAATGACAAGTCCTGCTTTGCTCATTCCATAAGGCTGTCAAACGGGGGAAAAGACAGGATCCATTTAGTAAATATGTACTATTTAATACTTTGCAGGTAGTGTGATGATAACTTTATATATGCTAAGTTATTAGTATTTCTAATCCTATGGGGCTGGTGGTATGATGCCCATTCTTTTGAGGGGAAAGTTGAGGCTAAAACAAATTAAATACCTTGTCCAAGGATTACACAAATAGTAACAGAAGTAGGATTTGAACTCAGGTCTGTCTGGCAGTGGGCTTAATCATTTTATATTTGGCCAACTATACTCTAATACTTAAATTAGCACTTAGTAAATTTCAATTATTCAAAGATTTTAAATGTTTTCCTGTAGCCTACTTTTCTCCAGGTGATGCATTAATCATTGTTTTAGACTACTATTTGATAGGATATCATCTCCTTATTTCACTCATTGTTTCACTCGCTGTTCTCATGTAGTAACATGTTTTCAACATTCCCATCAAGTGCAGTCTTTAGAGTGGAAAGTCATGTCTACAATGAGTTTGAATCTGTGTTCCATAATACTTCTCCAGCCTATCACACGCATTTTCTGCCAGTTTCTGAAGTTTTATCATCCTACCCAATAGGCTTCAGGAAACTTATGTGTGAGATGAATGAGTCAGTGTAGAATCTGAGTTCAATATCTTTAGAAATGTTCCTAAGGAGGACATTGAAATGGGGATATGGCTACACAGCCCCTCCCTACTTCACTTGAAAAGCTACTATAGCCTAATTGTGGTTAAGGGTCTCTGTGGCCTGAGAGAGAAAATGGTCAGTGTTTAGAGGCTTATAGGAAGTCAGTCTCTTTTATCTGCATAGTGGAACTGTGAAATCAGATCTCCAGCACTGAAGAGCATGAATGGAACTAGTAGGGTCACAGCAAACCCCGTCGATTTATCTAGGACTTCTTTCTCATCAACTAAATGTGATGATAAGATTAACAAAAGAAGCAGGACATTACTAATTTTTCAGATGTTAGAGTTTTTCTGGTTCTAAATGAACAGGGTGTTGCTAATTTTATTTCTTTTTACTACCTTATTTTTCTATGTTTAGTCAAAACTAAATGAGTAGATTTTTAAAATTTCATATAAGAATGATTTTCTCATCAGTAACAGTTGAGAAAAAAATTATATGCAGTAACAGCCATCTAATATATTTGTCTATGAAAATGTTATTCAAAACAGTTTGTTATAGGTGACATATAAAAAGAGGGACTAGAAATGCGTTTTTTGATGTAACTGGTTAAATTCAAAAGCAAAGGTAGCTCTACTGTGACTATAAGGTCTCAGCTTAAAAGGTGGCTTTCCAGAGAGGCCTTTCCTGAGCTTCACATCTAAAACAGCACACTAATCTCCCCAACAGGCTATTTAGAATAGCTTCATTTCCTTCATTTATATTTCTATTAGATACTTCCATGTTTATATCTGTTAATTGTCTACCTCCCTTCCACTGGAATATGAATTCTAGACCTTGCTTTGTTATCCCCAGTGCATAGAATGCTGCACATAATAGGTGCACAACATTTGTTGAATGAATAAACCTATATTTGGAAACTAAATTGTTAATCCCTTACTTTAGGCTAGCTCACTAGTTGATGATTTTTAAAAATTTGTTCCATGGTTGGTTCTTTACTGTTGTTCAATTTGTCTGAACAGTACATCTTTCCCACTTCTCACTGTAGATTTATTTATTTGTGGATATAATTAAAGTTCTTTCTGATGATGCTGCATTAGAGTGGAGAACATTTATCAATCAGATGGCAGTGTTTTGTGTAAGGTGTATTATAATTAGTGTTTTGCCAATAAAATCGCAAAGCCTGTGGATTTATTGAAAGAAATAAGTTGGAGTGAATTTAAGTGTTTGTTGTTTTTAATTTTAATTACATTACTGACTTGTGTTTTCTTGAAGGGGAGACAAAGAGGCTGCCAGGACTTGTTCCTGACTTTGGGCAAGTATGTTGAAAAGAAAGACTGAGATGCATTTCTCTGGATACAACTTTAATATCAGCTGCCTGGGCTAGAAGTTGTGAGAGTAAGAGGAGTGAACCCTTGTTTCAGCTGAAGGTAAGCCACGCCAAGCCAAGCCAAGCATGGACTGCACATGAGGATCTCATTGGGATGCCTGTTAACTGGGGCTGGAGATGTGGTTAAGTCTGATGGGAAGTGGAAAACTCAGTGCCAGGTGCCCTGTGGGTGCTCTGTAAACGTGTTAATTTTAACAAGAATGCTGTGCCTCCTACCAGTACTTGATGGCTTCATTTTGCAATCCATACAAGGAAAGCAGGAATCACCACTGGAGCGAGTAGGTGTCCAGAAAAATCATTTCATTTCTCATGTTTTGTGGGACGGGGACTGAAGGGAACAGTGTGTTTCTTTGTGCCCTTGGAATTGCATGTCCTTATGTTTTGGCCTTGACATAATCATCAACCTTATTCTTTAACATGGACATGAGTTTTCAAAATATTCGTACATTTATTTATAAATGTGAGTTTTTTTTCTTACATTGCAAAACAAGTTTGGGACCAATAAAAGTTCTAGCTTATAAAATCCAAACTATTACTGGGGACAATAAGTTTTGCAAAAGTCAGGACAAAATGGCTTATCAATCATAGGTAAACAATTCAGGATTTGGTAATGATATTTTGATTTGTTTTGTGAAAGACTGATTTTTTGACAAGTCCAATATATTTAAAGTGCAAATATTAATAATTAACTAGCAAAGGTACTTATATTCCAAAAATTAAAAACATTTAGGAGACCATGTATCTGCCTGTGGTTTCAATAAATAGTCTTGAAAATATTTTGTCTTATAGTCACACATTTTATTACAAATTTATCTTTTTACCCAATAGAAAAGCAAATTTGGAATCTATTTACAAGTACTATATATTTACACATATACAGTTAATGAATTTAAAGAAAATAGGCAGACAAATGCAATATATATGGAAGAATATGCCACTGTACAGGGTTTATTACCATTATCATGGTCCTTAATGTTACTGAATCTTTACTATAGTAATAAATACAGTTCTATATTTACACATCTTATAAAACATCTCATAAATGTATTTTTTCAAATCCAAGTTAAAACATCTTATTAAAATAAACATGCTTATATAAAAATAAATCTACCTAACAGCCATTTGGTTTGGATGTATTGAAGCTAACATAGATTAATAAAAGGCAATAATTAATACTTTGACTTTTCTTATTTAATAACTTGCTTCTTAAAATACCTAACACAGTATTAATATGGAATAAGCAGAGAATTAATCTTGCTGACATCAAGTGGGTTATCCAGAGAGAACACAGCTAAAACCAAGGTAAATAAACAGAATAATATGTTACTGAGTCTCTTGAGTCCAAAGCGGTGTCAGATATTGGGTCTGCTAGATCTTTAGAGATACATGTGTAAGAAGCTTTATCAGTGGACTTAATTTATGTCATGTCCACATTTGATCAATATGCACATTGGTTTGAATCAACTGATAAAACCTTCTGCAAAAATTGTTTACTCATTAAAAAAAAAAATCCCAGGTTGCTTACCATCTTTTCCAGGTGTGTTCACTGCTAGCAGTGGAATTCCCTTCTGAGTTTTGGGCACCAAGGAGTTAAAAACAAATTAGACAAGACATATGTCACCTGTACATGATGGATTGCCTTAGTAACAATTTAAGAATTTCATCACATTTTCCTTTCAAAATATTTATTTTATTCCATGAGGGTGGAACCATCTAGTGCTGATATATAAAACCTGGTATCTCTAAAAAATGATCTCAATATGAGTGAGTTAACTTGGATGGACATTATCCATCCAAGAAATTGGTGCCTGGGAAGAATCCTTTCTGAGCAAAGGCAAAGGAGGACTCAAACATCTTCGTGTGGTCATTAGAATGAAATCCTATGGGTCACAGCCTCTACCTAGTAATGTAGTTCATTGAAAATACTTATTTTCCTAATTCCTCCAACCACATCTTAAGGAGTTTGTGAGTTTAAATAAACCTATTTGGAAAGCAAGTGTGTTCTCCCTCCCCCCAAATGATTACACTGGTGAGTTTAAAGAGAATGCAATTAAAATCACGGAGAATCCTCTCTAAAGAAAATTTCAATCTGCTTTTTTGATCTGGGCTCACCTAAATAGTGTGCTCGATCTATCCCTTAGCTGAACAAATTACACAAGCAGCATTTAGACTTATATTCACTCTCAAGTATCAATAGGTTTTCAGCCTTTTCTCACTGAGAGATTCTTCTTTTGGTTTTCAAACTGAGTTTCACCTCAGCTCTTCTTAGTTACTGTTCTGACATAATCAATCTCACATTTTTAGGTTCTCAACCTTTGAAAACATTTTCTTTCACATGTTAATTAGAGACATGGGACAAATGCTACAGAAGAAAGATGGCAGTGCTCAGTCACTGGATAAGCTGGTGATGGCACAGAACTGGGAGGCAGGTCGTAAGCAATGTCGGAGCTGGTGAAGGTTACCAAGGCTTGGGTTGAGTCACAGGACTGTTTTTCAACATCATCAGAGTTAACTGACATCAGGCTTGGGTGTTTTGATCTTGTCCAGAAATAGGTTTGCTTTCCCAGGCTCCCCAGATCCTCCTTAAAGTGAGGATTGAAGAGGATGTAGAGAAGGGGATTGAGACATGCAGGAAGTGGGACTATCACTAGAAGAATAAACTTAATTACTTCAGGACTGATAAATGTGAGGTTTAGTAAAGAGGAGAAGGACAAGAAAGCCACAGGGCAATAGAGGATGCAGTTGGTGAAGAGCAACAGGGCAATGTGCTTCACCATAGAGCAGTCCCAAATATTCTCCAGGTCTCCCTTGTCCAGATTGCAGTAGAGCTTGGTATAGGCAATGGTCATCATGAGGAAGCAGAGGGAATTGAGCAAGATGAGAGTGACCATGTAGCCTGTGGTGCTGGGCTCCCCAAAGGGCAAAGGTAGGCAGAGGGGGGAGGCGCCATACTCACTGCCACCCAGCAGGGGAACTGCAGCCATGGTCAAGGCCAGAAGGGCGCAGAGAAAAATGATTACCTTCAGGCTAGAAAAGGGAGCTTTTGTTTCAAATTTTGCAGAACATTTCACAGAGATCCCACGCTCCAGGGCTGCCAGAGTAAGCAGGAAAACAGATGATTCCGAAGCAAAAATGGACAAAAACCCAATGACTTGGCAACCCACCCCATTCTCCCACCAGGCACCATGTCGTGCAAAGCTGCCAAAAGTGAATGCATCCACGCCAGCCAACACAGCACTGGAGACTCCCATGAGCATGTTCACCACTGCGATGACCCCAATTAACAGTTTAATGGAGGAAATGTACAGAGGGGATCTGAAAACTGTTGAAGTCACCAAGGCATTACAACTAAGTGCCAGAACTGCTATGGTCCACACTCCAATTCTGATCAGCCAGCCATCAAGCAGGTGTTCACAGGGTTTGAAGGGGCCTAGAAGTCCAAGGAAGGAAAAGATTGAGTATCAAATTAGGGTTTACAACTTTTGCCAAATTACCCTTTTGTCTCTATATTGAGGATGCCAAGATATAGTGGTCAAAAACAGCCTAATAATAACATGCAGTGCCCATGTGCCTGTTCCACTTTCTCAAGCCGCTGTCACCCTGGATCTTCTGCAGCACTGGCTGGGTGAGTACAGCAGGTGCTCATGTTCCAGTGTATTGATGAAGAAATGAGAATGGGGAATTTCAATCACTTGATTAAAGTCCCTAAGATACAGCTGTGTTGGAGCCAGGTAAAAAGCCAGATCTCCTGGACTTTTCATTGTATAATTTTTCAGTATATTTCCATAAGTTTCCGTAGGCAGACAAGGATAATCCTAGGGAAATACTCCATAATATTATGAGCATAAATTTCATGAAAATCTCATCTTAGTTTTAGATTGAAATTTGAGGTTAGGGAGCAAGAAACAATCTATTCATTAAAAATAAAATATCAACTCTTTCTAGCTATCTTTTTTCGACTGGCTCATCCTGTTTCTTTTGAATGGGACAAATTATTAAGTAAATTCAGCTTCTCTTTCCTCCCCTTCCCCTTCCATTTCCCCTTCCCCTTCCCTTCCCTTTCCCTTCCCTTCCCCTTCTCCCTTCTCTTCTCTTCCCTTCCCCTTCCCCTTTACCTTCCTTTCCCTTCCCCTCCCCTTCTCCTTCCCTCTCCTCCCCTCTCCTTCCCTTCCCTCTTATCTGTACAAACTATTACTTGCTTTTACCAAACAGTAATTTATAAGAAAAACCTAAGCCACTTTCAGAAGTCAGTGATTACACAAAGCAAGATTATAAAATACTATTTCAGGGTAAATTGCTAATATTTTAAAAATTACATATGTCTGTAATATGACAACATACTTGATACTTTAGATTAAGTTAAATCAAAAGTCCTCCCACCTCGATCCTATTTGCAAGTGAAAAACAACTCCAGGGAATGAGTATTTGTATTTGACAGGCCACTATGGGGAGGGTTACCGATGAGCCGCAAAGCAGGCACAGATTTGACTTTTAAAGTATAGTTGCATTGTTTTTGTTGGACTCAGAATCAGTGGTGGATACTGCTGTTGAGGAAGTTTTGATGCCTTTCTCACCTGGGGATGGTGAACATTGCACTGAATGAAGGGCTTTCAGGTCTTCCTCAAAGTCAAGTAGGAAATCTTCAAGGTCACGTTCATCTGCAGGCACAAGAAGTTCTGGCATGATTAGTTCTGCCTCTCTTTTCAAGGGACCAAATCCCAGAGAGGGCAGTCCTGCGTTGTTCTGGAGACATGAACTGTCACAAATTGCTTGTGCTCTAGCTTTCTTGCAAGTCTGTTATAAAGTTGCCTTTGGATGTTCGACTCAAACTGCTATGACATACTATTCTAGTACAACTGGGGGTGAGGGAGAGTGACCCCAGACTCCGGGTGTAGTAACATCTGAACTCTCATATTCTACTCTTGTTCCCTGCAGCTAATGATGTTCCCACACTGCAGAGCTAAATTAGAGGAGGCTATGGGCCTCTTCATTCAGAGCAGGAACTGTTTTATCTAAATTTCTAAGACTGTAATAGCTATAGTGCAAATGTTCTAGGCTGTGTTCTCTGAACACCAGAGGGAGAATCAGGAACAGCAAGTTCCAGTCTTCCCTGGGGAAATCTGCATAACAGAGGACAAATCAAGTAACTACTTGGTGCTTGGTTTAGCTATCCATGAAAGAGGAGTTTTGTGATCTAACATACTTCCCCAACAATACAGATTTAACTGGCCTCATGTGGGATTTGGGGATCAATGTTTTTTAAAAGTTGCTATGAGATTCTAACATGTGGCCCAGGGTTGAGAGTCACTGCCCTAGAAACTAAACTACATGAATGACCATCTTTCTGTTGTTCATTGTGTACTTTCAAGGCCTAGAACAGTGCCTGGCACAAAGTAGGCTCTCTAATAAATTTTTGCTTGTGTTTTTATTTCTTGAGTGAACAAATGTAGTAGAAATTAGAGTGGGTGAGGCAGGAAGAGCAAAAACTGAAGCAAGAACAAGAACAAGACACATGGTGTGGCCTAAAACAAAAAAGGCAAGGACGAAGGCATCAGTTCCTCAAACAGATACACAGGCAGGAAAAACTGGTAAGGTTATCTGCAAACAGACTGAATCATACTTGCTTTGGAATCAACAGACCATTAAGGCCCAAAGGATGAGAAGCAGTCCCTCTGTTTAGTCTGTTTAGACTTTGTGCAAACTCGCAGGGTTGGCAGGGAAGGGAGGAGGTGGTGCCTGAAGCACCTCCTCATTACCACAGGTGTGGTGTGAGTGGCATTGTTGTCTGTTTAGGTAACGTCTTACTTCAAGAAAAGCTAAGCTTTACAGACATTATCTCATTTCACCTTCCGGACAGATACCCCTGGGTGGGGTAGGTGGGGGAATGATATAGAATTAGTTGGACAAAAAGTTGTATTCTTAAGCCCTTCTGCTGAAATATGAAGGAATCTAAAATGTTTATATCTTCCACTACTTCCAGGCCATATGAATAAAAATGGATTTTGTCTTCTGGAGAAAAATTTTCTGTAATACGTATAAAAAAGGCATCTTCAGAAATATGACCCTTTAAAAGTTGATGGAACCACCATGACAGTAATCACCCCTGAGTGATGACTGTATATGCTAAGGGGGAATGTAATTATGAATATAAATATAAATAATTCACCTACAGAACAGATAAATTTTAGAATGAATCCTGAGTGAGTTTCTCTTTTTCAGGGAGTTTTTAAAAAGTGGAATTTATTCACAATTGGCTGAGGTAATTACACAGGGACTTGTCTGAAGTTCAGATAATTTGTTCGATGATTGTTTTTTCTTTTTTTCGAGATAGTCTTGCTCTTTTCTCAGGCTGGAGTGCAGTGGTGCCATCTCAGCTTGGTTTGATTTGGAATCAACCTGCCTCCTGGGTTGAAGCAATTCTCATGCCTCGGGCTCCTAAGTACCTGGAATTACTGGCATGTGCCACCACACCCGGCTAATTTTTGTATTTTTAGTAGAGATAGGGTTTTACCATGTTGGCCAGGCTAGTCTCGAACTCCTGATCTCAAGTGATCCACCTGCCTCGGCCTCCCAAAGTGTTGGGATTGCAGACCATGGCTGGTCTGTTCTATGACTTCTTTAAGTTATAATTTCATCACCATGGCATAGCAAGTCCTACCTTGAACCTGAAACATTCCAGCATCTTTCTTGTGAAGGTCATCCATACTTCTGTTGTCACCTTTATTCCATTGATTAGAAATCTTGTAGGCATTCTCACACACTTCAAATGCACAGCACTGGTAAGCATAAGGCATTTCTATTACCCTTTAAATGAACAAAACCCAAACAAAAAACACTTAAAGAAATGGATAACTAAATATAGTGTTTGTTCATCTTCTTTCATCCAATGATTCTACCTTTGGATTTTAGCCTAAATAAATAATCCAAAATATAAGTTATGGGCATAAAGATGTTCATTACAGTCCTATTTATAAAAAAGTGAAGTTATTAAAAATGATCACTATGAAATGTTGATAATTCCTGAAGTTGAGTGATGCAACGTTTATTGCTCAAATGATGGAAAATTTCCAAAATAAAAAGGTTAAAAAATGACTGCTAGGAAAATTGTAGCAACATGAAAAAAGTGCTTATGGCAGAATAAGTGACTAAAATATGAAATATACTTCTATGCACATTTTGAGTCTAATAATTAAAAATGCACTGGAACAGAAGTAACTTAAAAATGCTGTTTGGGAGGGATTTTAAAGATTTTTGTTCTTGGATGCTTAACAGAGGCTGGGAAGGGTAGACTTGTGGGGAGGGAGGGATGGTTAATGGGTACAAAAAAATAGGAAGAATAAGTAACACCGACCATTCAGTAGCACAATAGGGTGACTGTAGTCAATAATACTTTAATTGGGCATTTTGAACTAAACAATGAAATCAGATTGTTTGTAATTCAAAGCATAAATGCTTGAGGAGTTGGATACCCCATTTTCCATGATATGCTTATTACACATTGCATGCCTGTATCAAACCATCTCATGGACCCCATAAATATATACACCAACTATGTAACCATAAAAAATAAAAACAATAAAAATTTCAAAAAAGATTTTTGTTCTCTCTTATACTTTCCCAATTCTCTTTTGGAGTTTTGTTACTTTCATGATTTTGAAAGTATATAAAAACTCTGTGGGTTAAAAAATACATAATTTTTCAAGATACCTCTTTGTCAATAATAAGCATCACAGGTTTTAAGCAGCATTACTTCCTCAAAAAATATTAATTTAGTATATTTTATTAGATACACACAAGCTAAATTAAAAATTGTAAACAAGAATAGAATAATGTTATAATGTTATTTGATTACATGTCCTAGTTTTTATTCATTCCATGGATCAATGGTTTTCAAACTCTTCCTATGAACTCTGTGATTCCGGGAGGCATCTTTGAGAAGGAAAGGAAATATGGTCAGGAGGACACATTTTCCCACTTCAGGGCTTGTCCTAACAATGCTTCAGGGTTAGGAAACTTGAGGGCATGAAATGCAATCTAAAACGGTCTCACGACTTCATAAATTTAGGAAACCAATATAATATGTCTATTATTTCACATGACAACAAATGTATCTTATTAGTTTTCATGACAAACTCACTTGAGTTCTGGAAAGTTTTCAGATGATATCAAGCTCTGTAAGGCACGATTTCCTGTTAATTTTAAGTGAGTTAAACCATGTAACCCAGTTACAGGAAAAGACGACAGGAGGTTGGATGATAGGTCCCTGCAAAACATCAAACAACAATTGGCTTTTAGTCTATGTTAGCATAAAACGTTTATGTTAAAAAAACAACAACCTAAAGATCATTAAATTACTCAATAAAAACTTCTAAGCAGGATCCTCACTCTTAATGGTAAAAGAAATCATTTTGGTTTAGCTCTTGATAACTTTTCTATTCATAGTCAGGATTGCAAGGGAGAAAAGGTTTTAATTGCATTAAAATTGTTCTATATTCAGGTTCATTTTGTCAGGTGGGGACATCTAAAATCAAGGGGAAGGTGCTATATTTAATTAGAAACATGATGCTGACTAGATGAGGAGTGAGTGGTAAAAAATTTGGGAGTGTATTTACTCCCCTTCTTCTCCTAATTTCTGTCTAACCAATTTCTTCTTTCTTTATTAGGTAAAAGATGGGGAAAGGCAAGAAGATGGGAAGTGGAAGGGGAAAAAGGGACAGGAAGATTGTTTATCAGTTGAAATGGCATAAGATAAAATGGAAGCCCTTCAGACCTGAATTGACATCTTATTACATTCCACCTGATTACTCAGTAAAAATAAAAAACTTCAGCTGAATAACGAGAACCAGTTGTCACCCAGATCTTCAATTATTCACTTAAGGGTCCACGTGGCACTGACGGAGCAGGAGAACTCTTCCCTGGCTCTGTCAAACTTTAGGCATGGAGAACACAGAGGGTAGGTAATCTGTGCATTTCTGGCTTTTCAATAAAACAAACTTTTAAAATTGACTAGATGGCCCCAAATTATTAAGAGATGTACCATAAACAGGTTATGGAATACTCACAGCTTTATTAGGGATGGCAAAGTGAAAAATGCATTGGAGTGAATAATAGCAATTTTGTTCCAAGCCAAATTCCTATTAAAAAAAAAAAAAGGCAAATTAGAGAAGTACATAGAATAAAGAGCATGTGAAGTTTTATCATATGTATTCAGCCTTCTACCAAAATTAATTTCCATTCAGATCAGAAACAATTAACTTATCGAAATGCACTTCAGATTAAGATATTAGTGGTACGAAATGACTAATGAGAGAACTTTAAATCAAGCTTGTTAAAACCAAAGAAACATCATTTAGGTGGATATATTGGTTTTTACTCTTGCTAAAAGGTTCACTTTAACATGGTTGTAAAATTTTATTAGGGCCTTTCTAAAATGAGTGCTTGTAGCAGTGTGGGAAGGGACAGAAATTTTTGAGTCTCTTCTGACAAGCAAGTAAGCTTTAAATTATAAAATGTCCTTGGATATATAATGAAACTCAAAAAAATTTGGGCACATCACTCATGTATGTTAGGCCTTGAGAGAAATACAAAGATGCTTTCACAGGAAGGATACTGACAAGTAAATTATTAACCAGAATATGAATAAAATAGTGGCCAACATATGTTAGAAATAAAATTATTTGATAATAAAGAAAACTACAGTTTATGGGGAAATAAAATTCACTTCCATGTACACGTAATGAACTGCAGATAATTAAGTAGGAATAAAACCTTTTGCAAAAACTTCTGTAGATAATTTATCAGGAATAAGAACTACATTTTAAAAAAGGAAGTATAAATTTAAGATTTTTTTTTTTAATGACTAACAAGGGTAACTAACATGTAGCCATTTGAGTTAGGAGAACTGAAAGTAAACAAAGTCAACTATTCTCAAGTGTTTATGATATTGGGCTCCAGGGTTACCTTAATACATGATATTCACAGAATATTTACATTCTCATTTTAAAGATTCCTTAGGGACCTGTCCTTCTTTCCTGGAGGAAACTGGAAGTCTTTTCTTTGATCCGAGAACAGAAGAAAATTGCAGTTAACAAGGGGAGGAAACGTATGGAAGGTAGAAAAGCTATAAATGGAGGCTGGGCTTCGGGTAATTGAGTGAGAAGACTGTCTTCTGTTGAGCTGCTCAAGAAATACGTGTCACTGAGGTGAGCAAGTAATACCATCTGTCAGAGTCTTTTTGGCAGCTTCAAGTAGATCATGGTGCCCTGGGAGAGCTTCACAGAGCAGAATATCTGGAATGTAGGCCAAGTCCTGCCATGGTGCTTAGAGTGATTTGACTGGGGTTTAAGTAAATATGTGAGAATTTATATGTTCAAAAGACCTGTAATTCCTTTTCAATTCATGAGTCTATGTGCTGGAATCCTCCCAGCAGCCCCACAGGAGTCATTTTCTGCTTTCCTGCCCTGCTCTGTGCCTGGGGCTGATCCTGCAGGCTGCATCCCCAAAGCTCCCTAATGGCCTCAGTTGTATTCTCAGGAGAAGCCCCAGGAGGAAAGGGAGGTCAGGGCACACATGGTCTTCTCTTCCCTGTTTTGGAACCATATCTCTCATGACAGCTATAGACCTTCTCAACTGCTGCAACACATCTCCATACTTAAGCTCTTTCTGTGTCCTGGAAACATCATTTCCTCCCTGTGACTCTAGCCCCTGATATTACTGGTTTCTGCACACCCATCCTTTGCTTGTTCCCTGCCAACACCTATGTAAGTGTCTTTTTGTTTGACCCATCTTTTTTAAAACTTTAATTTTAAGTTCCAGGATATATGTGCAGGACATGCTGGTTTGTTACATAGGTAAACACATGCCATGGTAGATTTGCTGCACCTATCAACCCATCACCTAGGTATTAAACCCTGCATGCATTAGCTATTTATCCTTATGCTCTCCCTCCCTCTGCCATCCTGATATGCACTGGTGTGTGCTGTCCCACTCCCTGTGTCCATGTGTTCTTACTGTTCAGCTCCTACTTACAAGTGAGAACATATAGTGTTTGGTTTTCTGTTCCTGTGTTAGTTTGCTGAGAATAACGGCTTCCAGCTCTACTCTCCAGTCTATTATTGATGGGCATTTGGGTTGATGCCATGTCTTTGCTATTGTGAATAGTGGTGCAATGAACATACATGTGCATGTGCATGTATCTTTATAACAGAATGATACATATATGCGTGTGCACACACACAGATATATATATATATCTGTATATTTGAGATGGAGTCTTGCTCTGTTGCCTAGGCTGGAGGGCAATGGCATGATCTCGGCTCACTGCAACCATTGCCTCCCAGGTTCAAGTGATTCTCCTGCCTCTGCCTCCTGAGTAGCTGGGATTACTGGTGCCCACCACCAGGCCCAGCTAATTTTTTTGTATTTTTAGCAGAGACAGTATTACATCATGTTTGCCACATTGGTCTCAAACTCCTGACCTCAAGTGATCCACCTGCTTCAGCTTCCGAAAGTGCTGGGATTATAGGTGTGAGCCATTGCACCTGGCAGAATGATTTATATTTTTGGGGGTATATGTTCAGTAATGGGATTCCTGGGTCAAATGGTATTTCTGCATTTCAACCATCTTAAATGATTTCTGTTTCTTGCTAGAACACTCAAGGTCTATATACTTATTTTTATAATAATAATAAGGTTGCATAGTTACAATGTGCCAGGTATAGTTATGAGGGTTTTTTTTTTAATATACAGACTTTAATCTCATAACCCTCACCACAACCCTAAGAGGTAGGTATTATTATCTTCAATTTACTCATGAGGAAATGAAGATACTATGTGGTAAGTCACTTGAGTAATAAATTACAGAGTAATCTCAGGAGCTGCGATTCAAACCCAGGCACACGGACTTCACAGTCCCTGATTTAGTGCTCAGAACATGTTTAAATTCTTAAGTAAATAATGAAAAAGCCACTGCACTAGACCCTGGACTGGAAATTTTACTGAAATTTGAATTTATGGAAACCTGGAAAAGTTCTTATTGTTTTCAGGTATGGCATAGTCTACCTGATGACAGTGCTGAGCATTAAGTTCTGTCGTAGAGAATGTGCAAAGTGCATCAGAGTGAAGTGGGCTCAAAGACAAAAGATCTTGTTCTTGTGAAATGGCAGGGGGACAAGTCACGGGTGGGGAGGAAGCCCATAGGCAATGGGAATAGGAGAAAGAGGGGGCTCATGTGTCAGGTACCTGGGAGTGTGTGAGGGAGAGATGACACTATCAGGAGGTTGGAATCAGATTTTGAAGAGCTGTGCAGGGAAGTTTGGTCTTGATCTTGAAGACAACAGGGGAATAATCAGAAAGTTTTTAAAGCAGGAAAATAACAGGATTCAATTTTTATTTAAGAAAGAATAAGATGAATGGGTAGACAGATGCCAGAAGGACTGGTTGGGAGGATGATGATGATCCAAACGTGTCATTAATGGGCCTGCAATAGAGGAGTGGAGAGGATGAATTGGAGTTGGCACAGTTTGGTGAGTGACCAAATGTGAGGTCACAGGGGAAGGAGGAATTCAAGGGAATTCAGACATTTATTCTTCAAAGCCTGTGTCACATTCTTTTGGTATCTTTAGATATCAGCCTTTTAATATAGAACTGACTTTTGGAGTAGCCAGAAATCAAATCAGGTGAATAAGACAGGTAATAAAATTATTTTCCTCTTATACTTATAATTTTTTTTAAAGCAAAAGCACAACACAAGTAGATTTCAACCAAAAATAAGGGAAGGGGCAATACAATGAAATTCAGAACAAGGTGTTATTAAGGTAAACTTTTGGGAGAAAGTGACTCTTAAAAGTAAAGTTAAAGTTTTTGAGGAATAGTACTATTTTACCAAAAGTATAACTCTTAAGTACAAAACACAACTTTAGAAGTCAGCAAAAGAAAGATTTTTAACAAATGTACTATAGTTTAAATGTTACCTATCATCACCATTCATCAAAATCATGTTGAAATTCAGTTTCAATATAGAAAAGTTTTAACTGTTGTTTCATAAAATAATGTGCTGGTAAGTTTAAAAATAATTTAATATATAACATTTCAATCATAAAATGGAATTAAACACAAGTATTTATAAATTTTAGTTGCCTGAGCAACAGAAGTGTTTCCTAGAACAGCCGTGTTCAAACCTTAGTGCACTTGTTAAAATGCAGATTCCCAGTCCCCACTCTAGAGATTCTAACTCATGAGGCAGATAAAGTTCTGGAGTGTGTATTTTTCACTCCCCTCCAGGTGATTATTAAGCACTTTGAGACACACAGTGAAAACCTTTGCTTAACCAGGAAAAAAGCAGGCAGATAGAACAACGTGATCATCCCATCTTCGCATGTAAAATATTTCCTGTCAATTCCAGTTGTGGACAGAAAACACAGTAGGCTAGTCAACAGCTTAGCCTCCTTCCTCTTCATTATAACCTTCTGCCTGCTGACTGGTAAAGGGCATAATTGCAAATTTGCTACTTTTAGATTGATTCCTGGAAATTACCAGAAGCAAAATACTTGCTGTTTCATAGCAAATACATGCACAAAAGTCCAACCAGAATAGTACACAATGAAAAGAAAATATTAGGGGCAGGCCCCAAAGAGAAAGAAAATGCTCTGTGCTGGGGAATGTGCTGGGAGGTGATACTCACAGAGATCGGAGGCTAAGCAACTGCTGGAAAGTGTCAACTTTAATTTCGTAGATTTCATTATGTCTTAGGTCACTGAAATGACAGGGTGGCAAAGATTGATTTCAAAGTTACTGGTTTCAAAGATTACAGACTTCAGATGACTTTTATAGAGGGACTACCTGCCCTCAATCAAAGGAACACATGAAGTGTATCTATCAAGTGACTGATTTTTGTTTGTTTAAAGAAGAACATTACCATTTACACACTCAAGTATTGTGCCTTTCAAAGGAGCTGGTTCACTTGGGAGGACATATAACTACATTCCAAACATGTAATCATCATTCAAAACACTGGAGGACTCTTCTTCTAGTGCTGCCTTCTGAGCCTTTCTGGGATTCAAGGGTCTTCAGGAGGGTCGTCAATTCTTTACCTTTTGCAGATGGATTTGCTTTGTTTTTCTCTCTTAAGCACCAAAAGTCATTGAGAGAAAAACTAAGTGTGAAGGGATAGAAGATGGTTAATATTGTTTTGATCAAAACTAAAGTGTGACTAAAAAACAAGGCTGATGTTTTGTAGAGGTGGCAATTTTAAGAGAGGAATTCTAAAGTGTTTTATGCATAAGTAGCATCTGTAGCACCTTAAATATGACAAATATGGCCCTCTTTAAAGATGACTATTGTGAAAGAAAAACACCAATAAACCTAAATTCCAATATATCAGAAAATAACACCACTTATTGGATATGTAAGTTTGGTTGTACTTGTAAAATAAGAAAAATTTCAAAGCCCAAACACACCCAATTCACTAGTACCCTAAGTTAGAAGGGAAAAAAAAGCAGATATATAATAAATGTTTTACTAATATTATGGTACAGCTCATGAAAAATAATATTATCTATGTTTCCCAACTTTCTAACCATCCTGCACAGTCACACCTTGTGCATGTAAGAAGGAAAAGGATCACATGTCTCCCCAATGAACCACAGGGTAGATGAACAAATGACCCTGAGAAATGAGAGTTTTGATTCTTGATTTTTGCTAGGTGACTTAGAGACTTCTAGACTTACATTTTCTGAAGCTTTTGGCAAACTGAAAAACTGGGTAAATCTTCTAATAGGTTGTATGACAGATCTCTGAAAAACAGAAGGTGCAAAAAGGGAAAATCTGTTACAAATAAATCATAAAGAAACATGCTTTGCTCTCCTTTTCCCTCCAAGATGTTATATCTCCCAAAGGCAGACTCTGAACATTTTCACAGCCTGATATGGAGGAGGTATTATTGGATTAACCAGTAGATTTAAATGTTTACTGAAATGTAACTGTTATACTTCTTTAATTGATTTAAATAATTTACTTAATGAATTCATTTATATTTTGTTAGCAGTGCTCTACAATGTTCTAGCTTTTATCTTACTGCAATGAGTACAAATTAAATAATTGTGCCTCTGTCTCTAAGAGCTGCTACATCTCTACAGCTAAGATAAATCATTGTTGTTTCTTTTCTGATCAACTCGTGAAAAAAAACCTAACAATTCAAAACATAGCAGGAACTTTGAAATCAATCACCGCAAGAAGGAGGCAGGGGAACAGAATCTAAGAAAGTTTTCAGCCAAAATTAAACAAATTACAGAATAACAAAAACATCTGGACATATTTATAGTATAATATAACTAATCTAAAGCAAGCCATCATAATTTGCAGAAAGCTTAAAAGCAAAGAAAGTTGGTAGATAATGTAACATAGATATATAAAAAGCAATTTTGTTTTATGTTTTAAATGTTATCAGCTAATCAGCTAACACATTTTCATGCCTGATTCTAATACTTGAAACCAGATTACCACTATGCAATGAAAAAAATTGTACTGTTTTCTAAGAGACTTTAAATCATTCTTATAATTGATCACTTTATCCTACATTTATTGAATAAATGGGATTTATAAAGGAATAAAGTTTATTTATTCCACATAAGTAGTACAAATAAACCTGCTTTTAAACCCAAATTTGTAACTTTTTAAAGGTTTGAAAGACTTCTCCCCCCACCCAATACCTCTAAAACCTCACACCTATGCACAAATATACCTGATTAATACTGTGGTATGTATTTTTAAAAAGTAGTGAATGTAGTAAAATGGGCGCACATATTATCAAAGCTGAAAATTGGTTTACTCATCTCTGCAGGCTGCAAAGGGGCTAATTCTTCATTATTTACCTCTTAATAGAGGGAACATAAAACCTTCTACTTAGCTATTTTCATGGCTAACATTGACCAAGCACTTTAAAAAAAAATTATATTATTTTATTTTAAGTTCTGTGGTACCTGTGCAGGACGTACAGGTTTGTTACATAGGTAAAGGTGTGCCATGGTGGTTTGCTCCACCTATCAATCCATCACCTAGGTATTAAGCCCAGAATGCTTTAGCTCTTTTTCCTTAATGCTTTCCCCCTCCCACTCTCCCCTGGCAGGACCCAGTAAGTGTGGTTCCCCTCCCTGTGTCCATGTGTTTTCATTGTTCCCACGTTAAGTGTATTACAAGTGAGAACATGCAGTGTTTGGTTTTCTGTTCTTGCATTAATTTGCTGTGAATAATGGCTTCCAGCTTCATCTATATTCCTGCAAAGGACATGATCTCATTCCTTTTTATGGCTGCATTGTATTCCATGGTGCATATGTGCCACATTTTCTTTATCCATTCTATCATTGATGGGCATTTGGGTTGATTCCATGTCTTTGCTATTGTGAAGAGTGCTACAATGAACATACCTGTGTATACATTTTTAGAATAGAATATTTATATTCCTTTGGGTATATGCCCAGTTATGAGATTGCTGGGTCAAATGGTATTTCTGGTTTTAAATATTCAAGGAATTGCCACATTGTCTTCCACAATGGTGGAAATAATTTACATTCCCACCAACATTGTATAAGCATTCCTATTTCTCCGAAACTTCGCCAGCATTGGTTGTTTCTTGACTTTTTAATAATCGCCATTCTGACTGGTGTGAGATGGTATCTCATTGTGGTTTTGATTTGTGTTTCTTTAATGATCAGTGATGTTGAACTATTTTTTGTATGTTTGTTGGCTGCATGTATGTCCTTTTTTTCGAGAAGTGTCTGTTCATATCCTTTGCCCATTTCTTAATGGGTTTGTTTGTTTTTATCTTGCAAATTTGCTTAAGTTCCTTGTATTCTGGATATTAGCCTCTTGTCAGATAGAAAGATTGCAAAAGTTTTCTCCCATTCTGCAAATTGTCTATTTGCTCTGATGATAATTTCATTTGCTGTGCAGAAGCTCTTCAGTTTAATTAAATCCCATTTGTCAATTTTTCCTTTTTTGCAATTGCTTTTGGTGATTTCATCATAAAGTCTTTGCTCATGCCTATGTCCTGAATGGTATTGACTAGATTTTCTTCTAGGGATTTTATAGCTTTGGTTTTACATTTAAGCCTTAATCCATCTTGAGTTAATTTTTGTGTAAGGTATAAGGAAGTGATCCAGTTTCAATTTTCTGCATATGGCTAGTCAGTTTTCTCAGTACCATTTATTAAATAAGGAATCTTTTGCCTATTGCCAACCACTTCTTACATAATGGCACCATGTTTATAGCTTTACTTGAATTATCTGGTTTAATCCCTGTGGCTGCTTTATGAGGGAAACACTATAATTCTACCCATATAATATGAAATGACTTGCCTAAGATGACAAGCTAGTAAGTGGGGAAAGTTACATATAGCCTGTATGATGGGCTAAGTAATTCCCATGCACGTGATGCAAAACTAGTCTTCTACAGTGAAATTTCCTCATGTAACAAGTACTCAGTGGATAATTCAGCCAAATGGGGAGAGCTCTCAGACCTATACCTCCAGGAGAACATAAAGTACCTTGTACTAGAGGTGAGGCTCCTGGGTTCTAGTCTCAACTTCAGCTAATTCTACTTGGTTGATACACTGGCCAAAGCATTGCTATCTTTCTCAGTTCTCCTAAATGAGAAGATGCTGCTTTGCAGGATCATTGAAAAGAACAAATGAATATTATAGGTGACAGTGTTTGAAAATGGCAAGATATACTATGAATGTTATGTATATTCCTCCCGGCTTTTCATGTTCCAACTTGAGGAAAGAATAATGGTTCCAAGGAAGTGAGAAAGATGATAAAAGTTAACACTGACTGAGAGTTACAGTGTCCCAGCTGCTGTTGTAACTGTTTGACATGTAGTCATTTAATCAGTCCTGATGAGAATCCTCTCAAGGAAGTGGCTAATCTCCCTTTTATTGACTGGGAAACTGAGCTCCAGGAGGAATAATAACATGCTCAAGATCCCATGCTGGTGTATAGGGAGCCCGTGTTTAAACCAGAAAAGTTGGCTCCGGAGCCTTTGCTTTTAGTCATTTTGCCAGTCAGCCTCCATTTATGCAGTTCTAGACCTGAGTGGTTACCACTCACTGTGTGACATAGCAGAGACAGATGCAGTTTAAACACTGCCTCCTTACTAGTTCCAGTATGTAAAATCCTAATCATATAACTGAGCCAGTTTTCTGGAGAAATGGGGATGATTATGCCTGTAGTGTGTGTGGTAGGCAGAATTCTAACATGGCCCCCCAAATTTCTGCCATCTGATATACACACACTTTCTCCCAGTTATTCAATCAAACTGATTGTATTTGAATTCATACTCTGCTTCCTTCTCGCATTGTACTTTAACAAATTAACTTCTCGAATTCTGTTTTCTTATCTGTAGCTACACCTCATGGGGTGGGGTGGGGTGAAGAGGAGATTTGCTCTATATTCCCCTCCTTCAGATGTGAATCACTGACTCCAAGGTTACCATGTGGTGTCACTGCACCCACATATCATTGAGCAACTGGAGTCTGAAGTGACATGCAGGCTGGGAATGGGAAAAGGCAGAATCACAGTGGCAGCCATTCCCGTTTATCTACTTGACATTCTGAGTGCTGCTAAGTAAAGCTTATGGTGGAATTACAGGCGCTCAGCTGCCACAGGTGCCTTCTATGTGAGTGCAGAGCCATGCCAAGAGACTAAGAATCCTTTTATTAAGTCCTAACAATGCTTGAGAGGATAATTGTGTTGCGTGGGAGTTGAGTGAGAAGGCTGAAAATGAAAGGTCAAAACAAGTCTCCTTGATTTCATATAAACTACTTTTTTTAATAACACATGGGAAAGGCAGAGGAAAAAGTCCCAAGTCAATAGAAATAACATATGCAAGCTGTTTAACCATTACAGGAAACATTAGAACATGGCACCGACAACTATACTGAAAGAATGTTTGTTCACCTTTATCAAGGATTGTGTGGGTCTGATATCTCAATTTTTGATTTTGGCATCCATATTGGGTGATTGATCCATTATGTTGTTTTGTTCTGCTCTGCAAAGCCTTTAGAGGGGGAAATAGTGATTTTGGCCTGTTCATATCTTTTCAGAAAGACATGTGCCAACTGAAAGTCTAGTGGGAGCTTGTTTGGGACTTAGAAAACAAAGGGTCCATTGCCACTAGGATCATGTCAGAGAGCCTTAGACCAAAGAGGGCAAAGGAGGCCTGACCTCCTGCAAACCAGCAAGGAAAGAACTTTCTCCTCTTTTAAATCATTATTGAAATCACGTCTACCTTTTCACCCCAAAATGGAAGTTGCCTGTTTATACAACATTATTGCCTTACTGATACGCACAGCACTTGGAGATTAGGTAACTGATTGCAGACGGTTTGAGGAAGAGAGGAGATCTGTGCTCCAGTTAAAGTCCTGTTAAAACACAAACCAGACATAATTATTTCATTCAGGCATCACACAGTGACATATTTTGACTCACTGATGCTAAGACTGATCAAGCTCTAATGGCAGTGTATGTTCTGGGCAAAGTCAAGAGTCTACTCAGTACTTACAAACTCTCCAGGTTTGCAGTTCCAGTTAAATCAGGAAATTCAGTTATTTGGGAGGCCCCATTCAGAGTCCTAGAAGGTGGAATATATGAGTATTACTGGCAGAAGATTCTACACAGGGGTAATATTTATTGCTACTTTCAAAGCACTTCAAGCTACAATATTTGTTTGATTTTTCACAGCAACCTTGTAGGGGAAAGGTGTACATAGGAGACATAGAAACTTACAGTGTTCTTAGTTCAGGTAAATGTTGAAAAGCAGATCTCCCAACAAACTGGATGGGATTGTCATAGAAATGTCTACAAGAAACCCGAACAGCAATTATTATCTCAGTATAAGACGAATATCTGTTTAAAATTTGAACAAACACATTAAATGTATTTATGTAATTTTGATTATACTGTTTTACATAACACCTGATTCCTTGGTTTCAGGCAATCCTCAAAAGTGTGACTCATAGTATGAGGCTTTTGGTAAGGAATCTGTACTATATCAATTGAAGATTTCTGACAGCAAGGGAGATGTGAGTGACAGTTACTAAGGAAAAAAGCAAGTGAACTGAATACTTAAGAGTTTCCTCTCCCTCCAGCATCTGTAGAATATCCATTGAGTGGCAAAAAGGAAATTCAAAGTACTGGCAATCATATCATTAATTAATGAAAGATGAAGTCTGTCTATTGATATCTACTGAAGGTTATTATTTCTGCTGGTCACCATAACATAAACAAGGGACTCATCAAATTATTGGAGAGGAAATGAGCTACTCTGACATATTTCTAACTTTGAAATTTTCTGGAATTAATTATTGTTTTAAAAGGTGAGACATTATTAGAACTTAAAAAATATTTCGTTTACAGATGTTTTCAATGTAATGGTATTTGAACTGCCTGGTCAATGGAGTGCCATATGCTTTTTAGCTGAGTAATTCTTCTAGTCCAATTAAACTCAACAAATATTCATTAATTTCTACTATGTTCAAAGTGTGAAGGTAGGTATGTGGGGATTTAAAGATTGATTCATTAAAAAGCTGTCACTGGGTAAGTACCTGGGCCTGGCATTATACTAGATGCTGGGGGTTTGAAGAAGAATGATAAAATGTTCCTGCCATAAAGAAGCCTGGAATCAGTTGGGATAAAGCTAATAAATTACAGCATATCACTTTCTATTTAACAAAGCTCTTGCATATATATATATATAGCTCAACTGATCCATGCAACAACTTTATAAGATTCATAGTGTAGACACTATTTTCTTCACTTTTGGAGGAGAAAATTGAGGCTGAGATAACATGGTAAGCCCATTACCTCCCAGAGTCTCAATTTTCTAATTTTTTAAGCTGAGATAATAACCTTTAGTGGTAGGGTTTACACAAGAATTAGAAGAGCTAATGCACATGTAATGTCTGAAACAGAACCTGGGATACAATTGTTACCCATCAAACCTAAATTCTCTTCTGTCCTCCTGCCCTCTGAGCTCTTCTTTTCTCTTGGAATTAACCCGTAAGAGAAAGAGCTAGAGCTGGCATATGGGCCTTATGATGAAAAAATGGAGCTTTCCTCTTAATATCTTATTAGCTCTTAGCTATATCATATACTGTATCCATATAATAGTATTCACATACACATATGTACGTATGTATATATACACTGGGCAGTGTATATATACATACATGCTTGTGTGTATAAGGCAAAAGTATCATAAACACACATAGGAGTTTTAGGGTTCTCAGGAGGAACTCTCTCATATTTTCAGGAGAGATTATAAAAAACTTCACGAAATGGCATTTGAAATAGGCCCTGAAAGACAGAATTTCAGGAAGCATAGTGAGGGAATGGAATTGTAGGAGCAAAGGAAATAAAAAAGAAAGCTTTGTTCAGTGAACACAGTTTAGTGAGTCTGGTGTAGGACTTAGGGTGATTGAGGAGAGCTTTGGGGAACTGGTTGAGAGGGTTGGCTTATGAGAGGTTCACATATGGCTTTAGGCTGTGAATGTCAGGGTGAGGAGTTTGCATTGTGTAAACAGACATCCTGAATGCATGTTTCATAGCAGGAGTAACAAGGTCATTGCTGTGCTTCAAGGAAGATGACCTGCAGCAACCGTGAGGGGAGGGAGGCCAGCCTCATGCAGCCTGGTGGAAATCTAGATGTCATGGCTGGCAGAGAGGCTGGTGCAGTGGAGGTCAGGAGGGATGAAAAGAATGAGGACCACAGAGGTGGAAATGAGGACTGGGTAGCCAACCAGACAAGGAAAGCATTCACAGAAATGCGGACTTGGAAGAGATGGAAACAGATGCAGGAGCAAGGAGAGGAGAGTTTCAGGGAGAAAATGGTCAATACTGTCAAATAGTGGATAGAAGCTCTAATACATATGGAGAAAGGCTGCTAGTTCCTTAGGGAGTATTAGCATATCAAAAGACTGATGAAAAACCAGTACTGTGGTTGCAGAAGGAGGAGCAAAGGCAATGTAATTTGCCAACCTCTTAATATGCAAATAGTCCCTAATGAGGACTAATGTTTATTATCAATACACTTTAAAACTCTTAGTTTGCCAAAATATTGCCAGAACATTTCAGAAACAATGAATGGTTTTTCTCTTCCGGTTGTCCGGCCTAATTGGGACTTGATGCTCATTTGTGACAAATACCACATGGTTCCAGAAAGCCCCTCAATCCAGTTGGCACAGGACCAACATCTGCTGAGAAGTGCTTCTAGAGTCATGGTTAACAGTTGTCCTTACTTTCCTCCTCTGTATTCAGGCCTCTCATTCACAACCTCAGGTCTGATGGCGTCCCAAACCTGCCTCTAAGAGGAGCCTTTTGTCTGAGAGCCAGCCTCATACTAGTAAATATGTCTTCATTCTTCTGTATTAAATGTGAAGTTATATGCAGTAGTTGTAATTCTGTTTTATTCTTTTGTTTCTGCTTCCCATGGTGGACTTCAGAAGTGTGATCATAGCTCACTGTAACCTCCAACTCTTAGACTGAAACGATCGTCCTGCATTGGCTTCCCGAGGTGTTAGAATCACAGGCACGAGCCACAGTACCTGGCCTATTTTACCTGGCACATAAATCCCCATATATACCTTTCTAAAACATTCTTTATCTTTCTAGAATTACATCTTAGTTTGTATAAATGTGAATGTTTAGGCGTAATAATGAGTAGAGATAGAGGGTTAGCACAAACCAGTATAATTTAGGCTAGAGCTTACTGCTGTAAAAGACATCTACTTGTATATAATAATTTATATTTCCAGTATACTTGGGTTCAAGTTCTCAATGACTATGCAGACTTCACGTTAATGCTCTAAAAATCAGTTTTATTCCTTAGAAAATAAAGATAATCAAAAGCGTTTTACAAGATTATTTTAAAGATATCTAGCACATCTGACAATAACAAGCATAATGGGATCTTTAAAAAAGTCTTTTATATTATTTCGGTGTCTAGCTAGAACCTGGCAAAATGCATGCATATATACTTTTCTGTATAAACTCTTAGACTGAATGAGACAAAACTCAGGCACATATAGAATAATCATTGTATTTAAAGGTATAGTATATTTCAGGATGGAGAAACCAAAAAGCATTATGGTCACTTACATTGTAATAAGAGAAGGGTTGCCTACAAATGCTTTCTCAGGTATCGACCTGATGTTGTTGCTATGAAATCCTCTAGAAAGACAAAAAAAATTATAAAAAATTATGTGTGGGGTAAAATTATTTAATAGAGTCCCCCACCCTGACCACAGTGGCAATAATCAGAACCTTTAGTAACCAGAGGATAATGTTAAATTCCTGTATGCATCTTGAAACTTATGTGCCCTTATTTGCTCTGTAGGGGAAAAATAATCACGTGCTGTCATCCTAAAAGAGAAATAAAGAATCTGAAAATAATAAACTTCATGAAAACTTACAATCTAATGTTATAAGAAGAAACTGTTTATATCTACGAAAGCATCATTGTATAAAAACATGAGAGAGTGGAAACCGTTTTTGGAGAGATTATGATTACCCCCACTGACCCCATTTGAAGCTAGAAGAGAAAATCGACTTAAGCTGCAGTGAAGTAAAGATTTAAGGAGTCTCCTTATGAGGACAAAATTTTCTGACTTGAAGAAAGGTGCCCTGGCTATTGAGTCTGTTGTTATAAGCTGATTGTCATCTGTTGTTAATGTCTGAATAGCAGAGAAGCAGATTCAATGATCTTTGGAGCTTATTTGAGCCTATGGCTGTCTGAGGTGAGTGGTACTCTTTGGGCTGCCTGAACCTATGCCATGAAGCCAAGTTAAGCCAACTAAGCCACAGATGGGGTTTCCTGAATCAGAACACCCTAAGGGTTTTTCTTATAAACAAGCTCCTCTGTGTCTCCTTTAGCTGTATGTCTTACTTCTTACTGCTGGGGGAAAGAGGTTCTATGTTTATTTTCCTTTCCAAGTGTTAGAACATTACTCAGATAGGTTATTTATCTTTTTAGATACAAAAAAAGCTAATTAAATTTTATCATCTAAAAGGCACTATATGCAAGCAACCCAATGGCTGAAAGTCAGCTTTACTTTAGTAAAATTATGGGTTTTAGAATTAAATAAGATTCATTAAACATTTAAAAATGAAAGATAGTTGCCCCTTGAACAAATGGGTTTAAATTGCATGGGTCCACTTTTTTTGTTGTTGTTGTTCAGACAGAATCTTGCTCTATCTCCCAGGCTGGAGTGCAGTAGCACAATCTTAGCTCATTGCAATCCCCGCTCCTCTGGTTCAAAGCAATTCTTGTGCCTCAGCCTCCCAAGAAGCTGGGATTACAGGCATGTGCCACCAGGCCCAGCCAATTTTCATATTTTTAGTAGAGACAGGGTTTCATCATGTTGTCCAGGCTGGTCTCGAACTCCTGGACTCAAGAAATCTACCTCCCTTGGCCTCCCAAAGTGCTGGGATTACAGGCATGACCCACTGTGCTGGCCTGCATGGGTCCACTTATACGTGAGTTTTTCTTCCGCCTCTGCCAGGCTTGAGATAACAAGACAAATATCTCCTCTTCCCTTTCCTCCTCAGCCTTCTCAATGTGATGACAGGGATGAAAATCTTTATAATGATCCACTTCCACTTAAGAAATAGTAAATATATTTTCTCCTTCTTGGAATTTTTAAAATAACATTTTCTTTTTTCTAGCTTGCTTTATTATAAGAAGACAATAAAGAATACATATACAAAATATGTGTTAATGGACTGTTTATATTATTGATGAGGCTTCTGGTCGACATTAGGCTATTAGTAGTTAAGTTTTTAAGGAGTCAAAAGTTAAATGTGGATTTTTTGCTGTGCAAGGGTTGTTGTTCCTAACCCCTAGTTATTCAAGGGTCAACTGTAATGTATGAGAACATGGCTTGTAGTTTACTAGGCACATAGAGTTTGATTCATCTATTTCTAAACTTATGCAACCCAGGAATGTTCAAGTTCTTAGAAATGCTCAGTAACTAAATTCCATGTTAGTTCTACTACTAAAAATCTATAAATCTATAAAGTATATAAATGTTGGGAGAGTATGTATGGCTTAGAAAAAGAGAAAAAATATGGCTTACAGAAATATGTGTTTATTTTAGATATATGTTAGAGAAACCCAGCATAAATAAAAAATATTATCTGATAATTGCTAGAGATAGAATCAATTAAAACATATTTCAAGTGTGTTTTATCATTATTTATATAAACTTAAAATTTTCTAGCAAGTCATATTATGTAAACAATCACATGTATTTTTAAATACATTCATAAAAGTTTTCTCATTAAAATTGTCCTAAATACTTACAGTTCTTTAAGGTTGGAGAGTGTCCTAATTGCAGTGGGGAATTCATCAAGGTTATTATAATTTAAATCTCTGAAAATGAGTAAATAGTATTTTCAGCTTTTTATTTAAAACTTCATATATATTCTATTTACAAGGAAAGTTAACATGCTATTCCAATGAACCCATATCACTGATGGAAGTTCTCATTGCTTTTCTTTTTGAAAAAAGATTCTCTTGGCTTGTTGACTAGCAGCATTCTGTGAGTATCTGCATTAAAATGGTCATTTGACTAATAATGAGAAATTTGAGAGTCAAGGCTCAATGGCACTGGGGCATCTAAAAAAGAAAGGGAGTGTGAAGCAGTGGCCGTGTTAACTTGGAAGTGGGAGGGATGCCTCTTTGGCCAGGTGTTGATGGCTGGCTAATGAGCTCTTCAACTGAGCCTGGCTCACTACTGGTCAGCATGAATTTGCACTCCTCAGGACTCCTGGATCACATCCCCTTTCTTGTTCCCTTCTCACTCCTTTTTGACACGACATCTTGCAGGACTGCTTTGACCTTGACTTTCACAGCCTAAAGTCCAGGATGAGCCTTGCTTCTGGAGAGGTTTATGTGAGACAGGGTACTCTTTAGGAAGGACATTGGGTCTAGAATTTCTTCAGAGTCACAAAGGATTCAGAAAATAGGATGTTTTCCTTGATCTGCGCGGCAAAGCTCTATGTTATCCCTCATGCCCAGAGATGAAGCGGTCAAATTATCTCAAATCGTTAGTTTTTGTAACTGTTACAACACAATTGGCTTTTCAATTTCATTACTCACAAGTGCTTTACAGACTTATTCCACCTTATATCTAGATCTTTGTATGAAAAACTAATTGCCTCCTGGTCTCTGGGAATGGTAGATTTCCCAGATGATGCAGAAAAACCTTTCAGTCAGGCAATCAGATGTGGTTAGATCCTCCCCTGTGGAGAATTGCTATTTAATTTTAAGACAAAGATAATTTGATAATTTGACTGAGTTAAACACAAGTCAAGGTTCCTACTTGTCTGGCACAAACCATCCTTAAACTATACTGCAGGCAGGAAACGCGTGTCTTTTGTACACATAAATTTTCTTCCTGTTTGTAAATCTCTCCAGATGCTCTGTTTTGATTAAACAAGGATTGGGCCCTTATAAATTACTTGGATTTCTAGTGAGGGAAAGGAAGAGGCTGGAAATAACCAAATTACTTATCCTCTGTAGCCCTGGGCAAAGTAGGGGAAGGGGAGACAATAAGACTCACATGAACTTTTCCCTGACATGTTTTGCTCTATGTTATTTACATGCAATGCTGGGTCCTTACCCCAACATTGATGGAAAAAAGAAAAGACTATGGAAATACCCATCAAAGCCCATCTTGCTTTTCATTCCTGTTATTGTTCAAAAGGGCTAGAAGGTGATTTCCATTGCTAAAATTTCTGAGCCCAGCCCTGTGTAGATAAGAGTTCTAATTTCTCCTAGCAGCTGATGGGAAGTGCTTGTTTATGCCATTAAATTGAAATAAAGATCCTGCCTGGACAAGTTCATGTTTGGCACCTAAGAGGAAGCACAGGGTGACTTAAATAACCCTGGAAAGAGCTGTTAGTGCTCATAGGCTAGGAGAACACCACCAACACAGGGTCCCTCAGGAAGTTAGTAACCTGTATCTGGTTAGAAGCTAAACTGATCATGAACAAATTGCTAAGCTCTGTATGTAAATGAACCGTGGGCCATAGGAGAAGTGGTCTTTGGTCTTTTCCTTTTGCAGTTTTGGTCAGAGCCAGCATTGCAGATCCAGTGCTCTGTGTGGTTTATTGCATTTGAGTATTAAAAATGTGAGGGTAAAGATGGGGACATGGCTGCAACCACCCTCCTCTCCCAGCACACTCAGGACCCTCCCTGCCTGTCACCTCACTCTCATTATACCTTTCTCACTCAACAGGGCAATGAAGAGCAGCTCCTCCCCTGGGAAAAGCCTGAGGCCCTTGTGTCGCCCACAAGAACCTCTACCTTGGCTCTGTGAGCGTGTCTAGGATATGGTCAGCTGGCTGAACTCTATTTTCACTATAGGTACCAATTAAGAACTGAACTTTTGACTTATTCTTTGGAAGTAGTATATAGTAGTAAACATGAATTTCAGAATCAGACTAGAGAAGGAGGCAAATCTCAGTTCTGCTGCTGACTAGCTATGTAATAACTTCACATCACTAGAGCCTAAAATGGGATAGTAATATCTGCTCTCATAGGATGGCTGTAAGAAATAATTAAAACAATGTATGCCAAATGCTTAGCACAGTATTTGCTTATAGATATACTCAATAAATAGTAGCTATTATTACTTTGCACCTTTTTTCTTTTTTTGAGACAAGGTCTTGCTCTGTCACCCAGGTTGGAGTACACTGTCATGATCACAGCTCACTGCAGCCTCAAATTCCTGGACTCAAGTGATCCTCCTTCATTGGCCTCCCAAGTGTTAGGATTACAGGCATGAGCCACCATCCCCCAGTCCCTTTTTCATCTTTTGAATTGCTTTAGCATGAGCCGTCACTGTTTCCTAATGAGGTGCCTGTTCATGTGGGATTGAAGACGCAGGCATTTGCCTGGTCTGCATCCTCGTGTTCAGCAGGGAGTACCAGACTCATGAATAGTGAGCCTGAGTGATCTTTGACAGAGACTACACATTTCTAAGCAGTCACTGCTCAGTAGAGAACATCTCATTTAATTTCTAATGATTGTAACTAATTTATCACTCTATTAGATTAAAATAAAATCCCAGTTTTATTATTTAGCTCTGTGGGGGTGTGTGTGTAAGATAATGCCACTGTAAATATCTGCTGAAAGCTCAGGCAATTAACCAAATCAAACAAAATTTGGCTTTAAGGCTATTTTGATTCTTTCAGAATATTCATGAAAAACTGAAAAAAAGGGAAACAAGGTCAACTCACAGAGTCTCTAGGCTGTGGAGCCCATCAAAGCATTTCTTTCCCAGGGAGTGGATTCTATTGTTATGGAGATGTCTGCAATAGAACATTACAGATAGTTAGGAAGGCACACTGCACATAGCAAAACTTAACATTTTGACTGCTTAAATCCAAAGAAACTTATACTGAAGAATGCACTAATTATAAGAAGCTAACCTAAAAAAATACAAAAAAAAAAAAAAATGAGAAGCTAACTTAAAATAAAAAGGCTATATGCTGCATTCACTCATACCACAGATGATTCTATACCATAGAACTTAAAAGTCAGAGTTTTTTACCTTTTAGCTTTGGGACATCAGGGTGTGTATAGTAATATGAGCAATATAATTGATATAAGTCAGTTCAGGGTTCAAGGCTGTTTTTTTTTTAACTTTTAAGTTCAGGGGAGCATGTGCAGGTTTGTTACATAGGTAAACTTGTGTCATAACTTTATTTAGTTTTGACAGGTTTTTGGTGGTGTCTCTAGGGTTTTCTATTTATAAGATCATGCCATCTGTAAATAGAGACAGTTTTACTTCGTCACTTTAAAAAAAATAAAATAAAATAAAAATAAAAAAATAAAAAAGGGGTCTATTGTAAAGATTATTTCATCACTTAGGTATTAAGCCTAGTACCCATTAGTTATTTTTCCTGATTCTCTCCCTCCTCCCACCCTCCACCCTATGATAGTCCCCAGTATGTGTTGTTCCTCTCTATGTGTCCATGTGTGCTCCCATCATTTAATTCCCACTTCTAGGTGAGAACATTCAGTATTTGGTTTTCTGTTCCTGTGTTAGTTTGCTAAGGATGATGGCCTCCAGCTCCATCCATGTTCCTTCAAAGGACATGATCTTGTTCTTTTTTATGGCTGTATAGTATTCTATGGTGTATATGTACCACATTTTTTTCATCCAGTCAATCATTGATGGGCATTTAAGCTGATTCTATGTTTTTGCTATTGTGAATAGTGCTGCAGTGAACATATATATACATGTATCTTTATAATAGAATGATTTATATTCCTTTGGGCATATACCCAGTAATGGGATTGCTGGGTCAAATGGTATTTCTGTCTTTCGATCTTAGAAGAGTTGCCACACTGTCTTCCACAATGGTTGAACTAATTTACATTCTCAAGGCATATTTTTAAGCATAGTTTGATCAGCATGGCTTTGGGATGTAGGATGTTAAGCAGAGACACTGACCATCATTGACACCTGGAAGATAGATAGCAAGGACATTTTCTAATAAAGCTGAAGGCATGTAATGGCTACCTTCCCAGGGCGGGGGCACAGGTCAACAGGAAACAATGATTTCAGTCACAGGCAATGATGATCAGATTTTTCTGCTGCCCAAGGAGGTTAGTTGTCTTGACATGGTATTAGTGTGTATAATTATCATCTTTGGCTCAATTGGTAAGTCAGTTAGGTCAGAGCCAGTGAGAACAGCTGTGCACAACTGAAAATTGGACCAACTCCCAAAAGGATTGTAAAAAATGGGCTTAAGCAGGATAGAGTGAAAAAGTATAACTGGATCTCTGTAAATCATTTCCTCTAGTGGAGGAAAAGAAATTAAAGCACATACCCAGTTTTTAGTGGGTCAGTAGCATCATCCTTCTATGTGAAATTCAGTGTAGAAATTTGTTAATATCATAAAATTTATTTTCCTTCCATACTAAGATTTTTGTTCTGATAGATAAATTTTGGTTTTAGGTGAGATTTATGTAACATTCATTGAGGATCTTCTACATGCAGCATATGAGGAAGGGGATTGAGAGGAACCTAAAAAGATGAGTAAGATATTGGCCAGCCCTCAAAGTAGTACATACTACAATGCAAGAGACAGACATATCATCAAGTGGAATGATGGAAGGAAGCGGTGGGTCAGTGGGGGGGCATGGAGCAAAGAGAGAATTAGTGAGAAGAAGCCTTCCTCATTGATTGGTTATTATATTATACATGTGGGGGTCATACTGCTACATTCTTAAAGAAGACTGATTATTTTTCAAACCGTTACTTGTTTGAGAATCATTTTTGATTCACTAAAATAATGAAATTTAGACATATGCCAGGGCGGGGAGGGGGGGAAGCTGTGTAAATGTATAACATGTTATCAATTAAACCACCTGTGCAAAAATTACAACAGTGAGAAAAATATGACAGGGAAAGAGATCTGACCTAGCCAACTCCATCTTGCCTTTAACCTCTTGTTGCCCTTGTCTATTCCTGGGCATAGGCTGAACTAACCTTGGGAGGAATTTAGTTTATAATTTAACTTTGAAGCAAAATGATAACCGCTTCTCTCTGAAATAAACTTGCTCCTTTCCTTGGGACCAGACTGCCTTTGTAAAAGTAACAAATCAGCCACAGATTAGAAATGATGGTTTAGGAGTCATGGAGCCAGAGGCCACAAGACTCCTAACCTCCCCAGTTGCTCCTATGGATAACATCACTATTGTAAAATCTAAGATCGGTGTTCAAGATATTTTTTAGATTGTGTATTCTGATAGTATTCTGATAGATCAGCTGGAACCTCCCAAATGGGTTACCTGGCCCATCTGGTCTTAAGGACCTCACCAAGGACTGACTCAGAGCATGAGGACAACTTCAACCCCCTACGATTTTATCTCTGACCCAACAAATCAGCATTCCCCATTCCCCAGCTCCCTGCTAGCCAAACTATCTTTAAAAAATTCTTGCCTCTGAATTTTCAGGGAGGTTAATTTGAGTAATAATAACACTCTAGTATTCCATTTAGCTGGCTCTTTGTGTGATAAACTTTTTTTTTTTTTTTTTTTTTTGAGACAGTCTTACTCTGTCTCCCAGGCTGGAGTGCAATGGCACAATCTTGGCTCACTGGAACTTCAGCTTCATGGGTTCATGGGACCCACCCACCTCAGCCTCCTCAGTAGCTGGGATTACAAGCGTGTGCCAACATGCCCAGCTAATTTTTGTATTTTTAGTAGAAGTGGGGTTTCACCATGTTGGCCAGGCTGGCCTTGAACTCCTGACCTCAAGTAATCCACCTGTCTTGGCTTTGCAAAGTGTTAGGATTAGAGGCATGAGCCACTGTGCCTGGCCTCATGTGTTATTCTTTATTGCAATTCTCTTCTCTTGATAAACTGGCTCTGTTTGGGCAGCGGGGGAAAAAAAACTCATTGGGCAGTTACATCATTTGTTCTCACTTCTCTTTCCTTGGTAAGGGTTGAAAAAGTTCTTATTAGATAATAAGAAGAATATCTTTCAATTTGACCTGAATTATCAATTATTTTTTAAACTAAGGAATTGTTGTTAACTTGTGCAGTGACTATACTAATTATATAGTGCATACGCAATATGCAGTGGGCTCCTCTAAGGCAGAGGCCATATTTCATTATCTTTGTATGACCTAGCAGGTGCTTGATAAATGTTGTTTAAGTCATTTACACAATTGAAGCATTTATAAGTCATTTTGGGGAGGGACTCAGGTGGTTTTCCTCACTTAAAATGTCCCCATTTAAGCTTCAAAGAGCCAGCATTTTAAGGCCAAAGTCTTCCAGTGACTTTAGAAACTGTTAAAAGAGAGAGCAAAATCAATAAAACTTACAGAACTACCAAGCTGGAAAGGTTTCCAAAGGCATAGTCTGGTATGTGGTGTATTTTGTTCAGGGCCAAGGTCATGGCTTGCAATGCTGATAAACTTCTAAAGGCCTGGATGGGGATTTCTGTTAAAGCGTTGTCATCCAGCCACAGGTGCCTCAGGGAATGCAGGCCACTGAAACAGCTGGGCGGCACATAGCTGATGTGGTTAGCATCCAGACGCCTGTGAAACAAAGAAAACAAGAATGAAAAAGGGAGCAAAGCCCAGGCAGAAGGTCAACTTTGCAGAAAAACCCTTCCCATGTATGACGGACAAGAGTGGAACAGGGCTTGGGGTCCCCAGGAGCCCTGCCATCTGGAGCATTTCCTCTCTGGATGGGCTCTCCTTCCATTCATGTGTAGATGGTTGCTTCATAGGTCCTCTGGCTCTAAAATTCCATGATACTATATGATTCTCTTCCAGGATTGTAGGTAATACTCTTTCATGCATGGAAGTGGCCTCCCCTGAGGTATGGAGTTTCAATGTGATGATCTTTTAGTTTCTTTTTGACACTAGCATAGAGATACCCTTTTCCTCCTCCCACCCTAAGCCAAAGGAATTATCTTTGCTTTCCCTTACTGTTTTGAACATACTAAACATACTAGTCTACTAGTTTGTTCAGTAAGCTCTGGGAAAAGATTATTTCAGTATTTGAAGGAATTGAGTAATTTTTTTAAAAAACTTTAACTTCTGGGACACATGTGCAGAACATGCAGGTTTGTTACATAGATATACATGTGCCATGGTGATTTGCTGCACCTGTCAACACGTCCTCTAGGTTTTAAGCCCCTCATGCATTAAATATTTGTCTTAATGCTCTCTCTTTCCTTGCCCTCCACCCCCCCGACAGGTCCTGGTGTGTGATGTTCCCCTCCCTGTGTCCATGTGTTCTCATTGGAACTGAGTAATTTTTTAAAGACCATTAGAGACATGCCTCAGAGAGATGGCCCCTTCCTTTTTCTTAGGACAGCACTGGAAAGCCTGAAAACTGCCAGTGTTCTTGCTGATCCTAACCATTTGTGTGAAGCAGAAGTTTGTTTTTCTGACATTTTAAATGAATAATAAAATTAACAACTTTCCAGCTTTTGCTTCCTTTTCCCACATTCCATTTTTATCTGTTTTAAAATGGGAAAATACATCTAAAAATAAGTCTGGTTAATGAGCTGTTGTCACCTCAAAGCCAGCAGAGGGAGTGCATACATTTATTTTGCCCCAATCCAACATAAACAGTGGCTATAATTTAAAGGTCCTATCTTTTCTTATGGAAGTGACAAAACTCACATCATTTGCAGTTTTCTGTAAGATGCATGAATAATAGAACCACCATTACTCAAACTATGCTTCCAACAGCACTCACTTGTTTTTTCCTAATCTGTTTTTAAGACCCATACATTTGCATTTTCAAAGGTAGGATTAGAAAAAGAAGAAGAGTTCTATTTTAAGTGGCCCATGAATTAGGAAGGATTGGAAAATCACGAGTGGATTTTGAAAAATGTTTTCGGAAGCATTTAAGACTAACAGATGCAGGAAGCACACCAGGATCACAAAATAATCCTCTGCAAACCAAAATTAAACAATTTAGAAATAAAATTCTTTGTCGGTAGGAAGTTCATCTCTATGGAAAGCAGCTTCCTCACTTGTGGCCATTACACCACTTCAATCATCTTCTGATTCCTACTTCTACCGACTGAATGGGAACAAGTGATGCTTTAAAAGTCTTGACATCTGGAGGACTTCTAATCCTCCAAGGTTTGCTAATAGCTGAGAAAAGGTCACTTGGAAAAAATTTTAAAAGTTGGGTGTCATAGCCCATTTACAATTAAATTTCCAATAGAACAACTATCATTGTAGGCAACAGAAACACAGCTTTCAAACATCTTAAGATTCTGTCAATAAATGGAGCCTGAAATGTTTAGAAAACTCAACACCATCTCTTTTTCCTTTCTTTAACAACAATGTGATTGGCTTAAGCTCGAATAAGGTATAATTTCATCAGGAGATAAAGAGGTGATTGCTTTTGTTTGACGAGAAGCAAAGCACACATGTAAACTCTTCTTAACTATTGCACTGATGAAAGGATAGACACTTAATAATGTGAGTTTCTGTGTTTTCGTTTATTGCCAGTTGTCTATGCATTGAAAGTATGAGTGGTGGCTGGGCCTGGTGGCTCACACCTGTAAACCTAGCACTTTGGGAAGCCAAGGCAGGTGGATCACCTGAGGTTAGGAGTTCCAGATCCACCTGGCCAAAATGCAAAACCCCATCTCTATAAAAAATACAAAAACAATTAGCTGGGTGTGGTGGTGCACATCTGTAGTCCCATCCACTCAGGAGGCTGAGGCAAAAGAATCACTTGAACCCAGGAGGCAGAGGCTGCAGTGAGCCGAGATCATGCCACTGTACTCTAGCCAGGCCAAGAGTGAGACTCTGTCTCAAAAAAAAAAAAAAAAGAAAAAGAAAAAGTGTGAGTAGCTTCTCAGAGTCTTGGGCTGGGCACAATGGTTCATGCCTGTAATCCCAGAACTTTGGGAGGCCAAGGTCAGGAGTTCCAAACCAGGCTGGCCAACATGGTGAAACCCCATCTCTATAAAAAATACAAAAATCTGATGAGTTTGATGGTACATGCCTGTAATTCCAGCTACTTGGGAGGCTGAAGCACAAGAATCGCTTGAACCCAGGAGGTGGAGATTGCAGTGAGCTGAGATCTTGCCACTGCACTCCAGCCTGGGCAACAAAGTGAGACTCTGTCTCAAAAAATTAAAAAAAAAAGTCTTGAAAAGACAAACCTTAAAGTTCATTGCAAACATTGGGATGTATTTATGGAAAAGGCTCTTACAGCATGAAGTCATAGGATTGTCTTCTGTGGTATTTTATGTTGCTACCAAAGTTTCTGCTGTATCTTGAAATGACCTGGGTATCAATTCCCAATTTTAATATATCCATTTCTCTGGATATATTTTATGAATCATATTTCTTTTCCCCCCAGAAAATAGGATGTAATCTGGCCTCCACACTATTATCTTATACCAATTTGCTATCTGAAATGAAATGAGTAAGATAGGAAAATTCTTTGGAGATTGAACACTGTAAATACTAATATTCCTAGATTTAAACTCAACAGCGTAGACTTTCAGATGTCCCGAGTGAAGCATTAACGCATGTCTCTACTACAGTTTCTCCATATAAGAAGCTCTCTATAAATGATACTCCTTCTAAATGCAGTGTTTTAGAGTTCATATCTACCTGGCCTCTGTGGTCTAAACCTAATTCAGGTATATTGTTCACACTCAAAGGCATTATCTGATTAAACTTCCTCCTCCAGCTTTGTTAAGAAATAATTGACAAATAAAAATTGCATATATTTATGGTATACAATGTGATTTTTTTGATATATGTATACATTGTAAAATGATTAAATCAAGCTAATTAGTATATCCACCACTTCACATACTTAACATTTTTTTGTAGTGAGAACATTTAAGCTCTAATCTATTAGCAATTTTCAAGTACACAATACATTATTATTAACCGTAGTCACCATGCCATACAATAGATCTTCAGAAGTCATTCGTCCTGTCTAACTGAAGCTTTGTGCCCTTTCTCCAACATCTCCCTGACTCAGCCACTCCCACTCCCAGCCCCTGGCAGCCACTATTCTACACTCTGCTTCTATATCTGATTTACTCTTAACAGAAGATCCCAAGGTTAAACCTGAGTATAGAATTAATTATCCAGTCACTCATTCAGGTAGTTCTTCCAGAGTAAGGTTAAGACTGTGGACAAAGCAGCTGACAGGGCAGAAACTGTGTCCATTCAGTAAGTAAAGAAAGAGTTCGTATTATATTAATCTGGTCTTTTCAGGCAGCTGAACATTCTCTATTCATATGCTTGAAAAATGCAATATTTTAGCAGTGGGGTATAAGATAAACATTACTATCCAATACAAGAAGACATATACCTAAAAAATATGGTTCCATAATAGACTTATTTTCAGTAGCAACAAAAATAATTATATAGTTCTGGTTTTTAAGTTTTTCTTTGTTATTTCCATTTTGTGCAAGTCACAGAGGGTGTGTGTGTGTGTGTGTGTGTGTGTGTAGGCACCTTAGAATCTGCAGATTAGTGCAGAGATTTGGAATGGGAAGTACCAGGTTCCAGCCAGTTCTAGAAGCTGTATGACCCTGGCCAAATTGACAGACCTTAGCTTTCACATACGTTAAATGGGGGTAACTCCTCTCTAGCTTATAGGATTGCTTTATGATTAAGAAAACAACACAACAGGACTTTGTAAATATAAAGTATCTTGATGATTTTATATACTATTACATAAATTATTATATGAAGCTGGTTAATGCTTTGCATTTTTATCTTTTGATCATTGAAATCATTCAGAAAAATAAAGGTAAATTCAAATTTTGCTTAAGCAAAAGTGGCTAAACCGAGTGCCAGACTGTCAGCGAATTTCAGTTCTGAGAAATGCAGGCTATTTCTTTCAACTCTCATAATGGAAATAATTTAGAGGTGCCTGCAATTAGACTTATAGAAGTCACCCTTATTTTTCAGCCTTTAGTATTATTGCTACATGTGTGTGTACACACACACACACACACACACACACACACAATGCAAGAGGGCAAATAGTTTTGTTTCTGATACATCATCGACTGTAATATCTGCATTCTGAAGGTCAAAGAGAAGTGGTGACATTTGCAGAGAAAGTTTCTAGCAATGATCGTGGCATTTAAGCATCCATTGAAATTGTGGCAGAGGCAGTCCCAAACCTGTCTGCAGCTATGTGCAGCAAAGTAAAACACTTTCAATAATGAGTGGCCTTGCCTTCATTCAAATAAAAGCTCTTAATTATGATCTTGAAATGCCATCTGAAAAGTGATTACTATATGGGAAATAGCACCCATTTTATGCTCCCTTCTGGGAGGGGCCTGTTACATATAGTTTATAGTATATATAATTTGCCGGTAAAACAAAAATATTCCTTACTTCTTATGCCATCTACAGCAACCTACCTGATGGGCATATGGTAAACTGGAAAGTACACTGAATTAGGAAATTGGGACACAGATTTAACTCAAGACGCTGTCATTTAATTCTGAGATTTGAGGGCATGTTGATTTCTCTGTGGGTTAATGTTCACATGTATGAGGCAGAATCACATGTCACAGATTACTTTGAGAATTAAATGAGGAAATATGAATGTGTTTTGTAAATGGTAAAAGTTTTACTGTTTAATGACAGGCTTTATTATTTGAGGAAAACCTTCAAATTCAGAAGTGGTATCATTTTTTTCCCTCTCTTAAAGTTAATTTTTTTCTTCCTGAAGTTTCTGAACCCTTTATCATTTCACATGTCTATGGGAGATTGCCATTTTCTTGCCACATGGGTTGGCGATTCTCTATGCACCATATGTTCTTTAATCTGTATGTTCGGCAGCTATGCTGCATGTTTTAACTAGTGTTATAGCAAAGTTTCCATCACAGAGAAAAGAGGATGCACATCTTCTGTGTTAGGCCAGCAATAGAATAGCTGGTGTCCAAAAGGCTAAAATGGCTAAGGAAAAATATTGCAACATCTGGTACAAGAACAGAGTTTTTATTAAGTGTGAGTCTTCCCAATGTTTCTTAGAGGACTATGACTGATGAGGAAGAGTCATGGCATGACTTCTGGATGTGTGTTGAAATCACTCCTTCTCTGGAGGGAGGGTTTGAGGTTGAAGACTCCACAAATTACTGAAGAGGCTCTGCTGCTCAAGCTGCTTGGCCAAGAAGACTGTCTCTTATGGACCCAGTGGTTGCCTCTCCCACCACTGGACCTGGTCAAAACCATTAAGTTTACCCTGAGAGGCCTCAATAAATTTGAGTAAATAAAAGTAAGTGGAGTCTGGCTGATGTCACTCCCTGGTTTCTGGGCTACCTCCCTATGAGAAATGGCTCATCCTCTCCCAGCAATGTTCAAGGTTTGCATAAAAATGTTTCTCTGAAATGGGAATGTTGTAGGCTTTCTGAGTCCCTCATAATACATGTGCTGTAGAAAGGTCACTCTAACAGAAGAGTGTAGGAGGGACTATTGGGAAAGTACATGACCAAGGCAGTTGCAGTCATCGGGGTGAGAAAGATGAGTGCCTGAAAGAAGTGTGGAAATGGCGAGGAAGGGCCGACTATGAGGGATGTTAAATACGTGGGCCTGGCAGAACTAGACTCCCCAAATGTGGCCAGAGAGGAAGGTGAGGAAGCTATGGTGATTTAGAGTTCTGGCCTGGGCAACTGGATGGAGTCCACACGAGAACAGAGATGAATGTTACCCAGTATTAGGTAAAATAAAAATAAAACATAACTGCATGTTCACTGTGAATGAGTTTCTGTCATATCAATGCGTCCTATGTGGCAAAGAGCTAGAAGGTACCAGGTAAACAATTAATCTTTTTCTTTCTTTTTTTTTTTTTTTGAGACCAAGTCTCACTCTACTACCCAGGGTGGAGTACAATGGCCCAATCTTGGCTCACTGCAACCTCTGCTTCCTGGGTTCAAGCAATTCTGCAGCCTCAGCCTCCTGAGTAGTAGGGATTACAGATGAGTGCCACCACACTCGGCTAAGTTTTTGTATTTTTAGTAGAGATGGGGTTTCCCCATGTTTGCCAGGTTTGTCTCAAACTCCTAATCTCAGGTGATCTGCCTGCCTCAGCCTCCCAAAGTGCTAGGCCTCAAACAATCTTTCATGTTCAGGTAACCCCACCTGCCCCTGCCACCAAATAAAATAAGCTCATTTTCTTTGTGTTTAAAGTTTCCTTCCTAATATTTCTACATGAAAAATGTTAATTATGAAAATTTTCTTTTTTACAAGAAACATTTTGCTAATCTGCTCCATACTCCCTGAAAAAACTTTCCATTTATAAATGGTGTTATTGTAAAGATTAGAGAATGTATGAGATCATTATTGTTATTGTTGCTCCAGAAAATGGCCCTTTATATCTTGCATATGACACCTTGTCAATGTATCACACAAATTTATATCTTTGTTTAAGAATGTCTTTGATGAGCCATCAACTGCAAGAAGTAAAGTGTTAGTCAAAAGATAAGCCATTGATCTTGGTTAATTCCATATCTGAGATGACTGTAATAATGTCAATTATTAACATGGATGACTTGGAGGTAAAAAAAAAAAACAAAAGTGTGAAGAATGCTACAGTTGTATAATACAGTTTATAGGACTTCTTGTAATAAACAGAGTTATCAAGCAATGCTTTTTATGACTGACATTGCTATTTTATATTTGGATGAATATTTAATTTTTTTTTTTTTTGAGACAGGGTCCCACTTTGTCACTCAGGCTGGAGTGCTGTGGCAGTGTCTCAGCTCACTGCAACCTCTGTCTCCTGGGTTCCAGTGATTCTTCCACCTCAGCCCCCCGAGCAGAGCAGCTGGGACCACAGGTGTGTACCACCATTCCCAGCTAATTTTTTGTAGAGTTGGGGTTTCACCCTGTTGGTCAGGTTGGTCCTATCTCCTGACCTCAAGTGATAATCCAACTTCGGCCACCAAAAGTGCTGGGATTACAGGTGTGAGCTTCCGTGACTGGCTGAATGAGCATTATAAAAATATTTATTTTTATTTTTATTTTTTTTACTTTTGTAGAGATGGGGTCTTGCCATGTTGCCTAGGCTTGTCTTGAACTCCTGAGCTCAAGCAATCCTCCTGCCCTGGCTTCCCAAGGTGCTGGATTTACAGGAGAGAGCAGCAGATCCTGGCGTGGATGAGCATTTAAAAAAAATAAGTTTTAAAGAAGTGACCAACCCTCTTATACAGTATGTTGTACATTTTATGAGACCACTTTAAACAAGTCATGATAGCAAAAAAGATTTAGTTCATTTATAAATTTTAAGAAATAAAAGCATTCTTGATTATTATTTTACTTTTTCAATAAAGTGAAAATAGTGTAGTTCTTCATCGGTGTATATTACAATTTAACAAAGCACATAAATTTTTTGTTGTGATAAAATTTTATTGCATTGAAATTTTATTGCCGTGGGTTCTCAGGCCACTGGGTTGATGTTCACTAGATCATTGGAGCTAAATTTGTCACAGGATTGTTATAATACTGTTGGGCTAGTATTTAATCTAGATGTACTTTTATAGCTTGAATCCATATTATTTTATATTAATTCTTTGCAGTAATACCAGAATCACTTTTGTTGTGGTGGTGGTTGTTTTTAAATGTTGATGGAGAGCATAATGTGTGATTCCACATTAATATCCAGGGAGATATTAAGCCTGTCTAGGACAATATTAAATAACATGATTGCTTAGATGGGAAAATTGTGCTTTTGTCTTTCTAATCACCATCTTATTTACTGGTAAACTCAGTGTGGCCATTAGAAGAAAACTTATTGCTTTAGATTTACTTCTGAAATGGTTAACAAAAAAAAAAAAAAGAAGAACAAGAAGAAAAGAAAAAGGGGAGAAAAGAATCTCCCCCTCTCCAGCTTGGGGAGAGATAAAGTCTGCAGGTTTGTTGGAGTGCAATAATTTAGAGACGAATCAGCTGTCTCGACTAGAAGCCAGATGAAGTGTCTAAAGGAACCAAACCTCCATCTCTCTGGCATCTTTGAGGAATGCAAGACTTCGATAAGGAATATATTTTAAAGTCAAATTACATTAAAAGTAGCTCAGCGAGCTCAGAGATCACCACTGCTGTGAATACTGTAGCAAGGAGATGGTCTACAGCCAATGCAATGCGAGCGGTAATTTCTTCAGTTTTATTTTCCTCCATAGAAAACAAAGATCCTTTTTCTATCTGGGGCACCATTAGGCTTCCAGGTATCACCAGGGTTTAAAATCTAGGGGTCATTTTTGAATCTTCCATTGCCTTCCAGACAACCATTCACCAAGTTATTTCCATTTATCTTCATCTCTGAGGCTCTCCATTTTCACTGTCTAGTTAATTCTCTTATCTCTTCACACCTGCATTACTGCAACAGCCTCTGAGCTGGTGCCTTTGCCTTTGATCTCTTATCTCTTCAATGAATCCTGTAGGCTGCTGCCAGATTAATCTCCCTAAAGTTGTACTCTAAATTATTCCCCTCTTAGATATCTACAGCTCTTCCACATTATCATTCCTTTTAAACCCTAACTTTCTGTTCTGATATTCAAAGCTCTCTACTGACCTTATCTGGCCAAACTTTTATCTCATTTCCCTGTTCGAGTCAAGTGTCTTTTTTGGCTCTTTCCCACAGTACTTCTGGGCCTTGTATTCATAAGCACCGCCTACCCACTCCCCATCTGAATCCCATCAACCTTCCAAGACTTAATATCATGATTCTTTCCTGCGTCCTACTCTTGGAATGGGGAATCCTCAGCTGAGACAATGGGAAAATGAATTCTGGCAGATAGATCGACACTAAAATCTCTGCAGGAACCACTGGGTCCAACTCCCAGCCCAGGAAAGGCATGTGGGAAAGCCACAGTACAGAGGTAAGAGTCTGGAGCCAGTGAGATGAATGGATGCAGGTTACAGCTAAACTAGGAGAGATGAGCTGATCCTGAGTGGCTGTCTAGCCTATGGCCATATCTTGAATGTGACTGACCTCGTTTGAGTAGCTGTCTAGATCAACACTCAGAGTCTGAGGTTTCAGTTCAGTCTGACAAGTATTTTCTAGAGCTTTCTTTGTCCTGGGTACTCTGCCTGGTGCTGAAGATCTAGCAGTAAACCAGGCAGGCATGGTCTCAACCGTGCATGTTTTCTAAAGGGTAGTCAGGCAAATCAATCAAGGTAATGAAGTGTTAGGTGAAGAGAAAAGCATGGCTGGGGGACCTAAACTAGATTTTACTTTTTTTTCCTTCAGCCCAGATGTGGATTTCAAACTATGTGACATCTCTACTTAGTTGTTCCTCCTCAAACACAGGTACTCAAAACCAAACTCATTATCCAGGACCCACACACTCTGCAAATATGAACAACCTTCTCCCAATGTGTCTTGTCCAGTGACTGGCTTCAGTAAGCACATGGCTGTATAAATCAGAACCTTAGAAATTATTCTCCACATCTCTTTCTCCTTCATTTTTCATAGCCAATTTATTACCAAACAATGGTAATTTCATCTGCTAGATATTTCTCAAATCCATCTCCCTTTCTTCATCTCCACTGTCCCCACCCTGACAAAGTTCTCCTTTCCCTCCTAGACTATTGCAATGACACAGATCTGAGTACCCCCACCTGCCAGCCTTGAAACCCTCCAACGGATTCCCATTGCTTTTACAATTTATTGTTCAGTCTTTAGACTGAAATCCTTGACATGTCCCAAATGTCTTTCAAGGAGTCTGGTCTCCACCTGTCTCACTAGATGTGCTCCTCTTGTACATTTCTCCACCTCACTCCTCATGCTTCAGCTGCACTGACCTTCTCTATGTTCCTTGACATTCCAGGTTTCCTCCCCACGCTAAGGAGTTGCACACTTAGTTCCCTCTGTCTGGAATGTTCTTCTCTCTTGTCTTAGTCTAATAATCCTTACCTTTGCAATGGCAGCAGGATGCCTTTGACTTTCTCACCTACGGTTTCCTCCTCAGAAAAATGGAGACAGTTTCTACCTCACAGGTGGTGAGGGACCAGACACCTGCATGCACAGAGAAACACTAGAAAAGGCTGACTGGCCCATGCTTTAATATCGTTCCCTTCCCTCCTTTCATTTATTTCTTTCTGTTTTGCAGTGTTCCAACTTTCCTTTCTTCTTGTAAACATTCACAATTATATGTCTACAGATGATTTGTGTTTCTGTCAAGCCTTTCCTTCTTTTCCTCAGTGCCCATTTTCTGCAGAGGATTCTATGAGGGAGGTAAGATGATGTGATAGTGAAATGGGCAGATTCTGGAATCTGGTGGCAAACTAGGGTTCTTATCCCTGACTCACCTCTAGCCTGACTTTATTACAAACCATGTGACCTAGGGAAGATCAGCTGACCTCTCTGGCTCTTTGCTTCCTCAGTACTAAGAACTGAATAATCTCAGCACCTATCTCATGAGGTTTCTGTGAGGACAAAGTATGATGATGCAGGTAAAACTGTTTAATAAATACGGGAGGCTGCTGCTTTGATAACCATGGGTGTTAACTCAGTTCCACATTCTGATTTTGTCTTTGCAATGTTCCCATTCTCTGCTGCTTTCCTTATGTGTCCTTTCACAACTGATCACTGACCCCATTTATCCTGAAAGGCGGAAAGACTGTACCTCATTTGATGAGATGATATGGCTGTCATCTCTGCAGCCAAGAGTTCAATCTACTTTCCAAAGTTAACCCTCATTTTACATCACAAGCTTTAAAAAATTTTACTTCTTATTCCATAACACCCATGTTCTCTTTATTTCTCTGATATGACTGCCATGTACACAGTTTATCACAGGACTGGCAGGTAACCTGATATAAGAATCTTTCATGCATGGTTATTGCATAAAGTATTCACTTTTCCCTCCTTATATGATTCTGCGGATAATGCTCCAATTTTAGCTTTCTCTTCTTGTAAACATTATGTAGAAAGAGCTTTGCCTGCTAAAATAATTCTCCCTAATGTTTAAATTGGAGAGGAGTCAGGGCAAAACTTTTCCTCCTCATAAGAACACGCTGGGTGCTGATCTGCATATGGTTCCATGAAGTGAACTCTTCATTGTGCAATAGAAAAATGCCTTGGCCTCTAGAACTTCTAAGTCCGCCTCCATCCCCACAGGTACCTAATATCCTGGTGCTTTTGTGAAGAAAGCAAAACAAACTAAAACACAGTACATTTTTATTGTGTAGGCTTGTGACTTCTGTTTCTGGAGACTATTTTAGTGGAAGGAATGTCACCAATACTAAAACCACTGTTTGTCTTTTGACCTTTTTGATCCTTTAATCTTATTCTTTTGGCTACCTCACCTTCCTTTCTTTTGGTCTTCTGACACTTCCTTGTCTTCTGTTACCTCCTTCCCATTCTATAGCCCATGTCTGAAGCCCAATAGGCTCCTGGATATTAATGAGAGAAAACTGCTCCTGGTTCTGGGCTTGTCTTTCTTTCTGCTCAGTGCTATGAGCCCCATCTCTTCCTCCTCACCTATTCCTCTCGCTTCTTTTCTCTCACTTTTTTGACTACCGTAAGGAAAAGGCTACCATGCAGAGTCTGATGAAGTTATTGACATTTTACAGGGTCCAGGGGTGGCATCTATAGCCCTGAAGATGATATCATAAGACGTATGGGCAGATCGTGTGTCAGGCAGGAATTATACTTTATTCTTGGGTTTTAAAATATAGTCATATTCTAAAGATGAATATTAGTTAATTGGAGAATAGCAACAATAATAAAGATGTGTTTAATTCTTCTTTCATTTTCTATTGAACAACCTATTGCCTTTTTGAATGTGCACATTTCACAATTAGCTTCACTAGTGCACACTTGGAATAAAAACCAACATGCATTAAATAATACTCTGGTTAACTGGACAAACATGAATATACAACTCTCTTTAGTCATCCTGAACTTCACTAGTGACAGTGAGTCGCTTATAATTTATTAATAACCATCACAAATGAACAATAAATGTGTGAGGGCATGGGAGGGTTAAGTTTTGAGTTTCTATCAAATCACCGTAATCTGATTCTAGTCCTCAAATGTCCATAATGCCAACAGTTTTTTGGTAAAATACAGCTTACTGTGAATCTGATTACATTTCCTATCCCCTTCCAAGAAACAGAAAGGAAATTAGGTTATATTTGATTACATTATACAAAATCTAATTGGTGTCTGGGCAGTCCTTGCCATGTCAGAAGCCAAATGTACATACTGTACAGAGGCAGGCTTTGGGATGCTGGGGTCTGGCTTGTGGGCCTGCACCCTTATTCCTTAGCCCAGCAATTTGTTAGCATCAGAAGAGTTAAAATAACAAAAGTGGATCAGGTGCCATGGCTCCCGCCTGTAATCCCAGCACTTTGGGAGGCCAAGGCAGGCAGATTACTTGAGGTCAGGAGTTTGAGACCAGCCTGGCCGACATAGTGAAATCCCATCTCTACAAAAATATAAAAAATTAGCCAGAGGTGGTGACAGGCGCCTGTAATCTCAGCTACTCAGGAGGCTGAGGCAGGAGAATCGCTCAAACCTGGGAGGCAGAGGTTGCAGTGAGCTGAGATCACAACACTGTACTCCAGCCTAGGTGACAGAGAGAGACTCCATCTCATAAAAAACAAAAAAACCCCACAAGTGAACCTATGTGTTTCCATTCTGAACAAAACAAAACATCTTTTGTGTGTGGAATAAATGGAAATTTACATTCCTTGAAACACTAGCACAATTTGTTTCTTCCTCACAACAACGTTACCAATTACCAATATCAAATTTCCTAAACTTTATTCAATGAAGCCAAGGGTATATGGGTGAAGCAAAGAATGCAAATGATCTATGTCAGTCGTTTTCAACCATTTTTGATTTGTAGACCACTTTGTTAGTATTACAGAACACTAATAATGTTAATTTCTCAAATGCATTTTGCATACAAATTACCTAGGATTTTGTTAAAATAAAGATATTTATTAAGTAAGGCAGAGCTGAGACCCAGGTTTCTTGCATTTCTCAGTTGCTGCTGATGCTGCTGGCCCCCAGAACAAATCTGAAGAGCAGGGTGATAGAGCATGTGGCCTCTTAACTTTATCTCCCCGTGTTATCAGTGGAATTCACAGACATGCAGCTGTTTTCAATTAAACACAAACGAGACAATGCCTGACTTTTATATTTTAAATATATTATTAGCTCATAGTAGAATGCAAAGTATGGATTTTGTTGTTGTATCAGGTATTTCTTTTCTTTTTTTTCAGAGACAGGGTTTGCTCTGTTGCCTGGGCTGGAGTGCAGCGGCAGGATCATAGCTCACTGCAGCTTCAAACTCCTGAGCTCAAGTGATCCTCCCACCTCAGCTTCCAGAGTAGCTGGGACTACAGTCATGCACCATGACGCCCAGCCAATTTTATTTATTTACTTTATTTTTAGAGACAGTGTCTCACTACGTTGCTCAAGCTTATGATTTCAGGTTTGAAAAGAGTTCAGGAGTATACTTTGCAGATCATCTGAGGGAAAGCTCCAGGTCAGGGCAATAGTTTTCCTAAATTTCACTTAGGAAATACTTAACTATGCAATTAATCCAGTTAGAAAACACCAGTGCATGTATGAATCCTATCCTCAGAGATTCTTTTTTTTTTTTTTTTCTGAGCCATGGTCTTGCTCTCTCGCCCAGGCTGGAGTGTAGTGGCATGATCAGGGCTCACTATACCCTCGAGTTCTTCTTGGGCTCAAGTGATCCTCCCACCTCAGCCTCACATGTAGCTGGGATTATAGGTGCAGAACACCATGTCTGGATAACTTTTTAATTTTTTATAGAGAGATGGGGGTCTCACTTGCCCAGGCTGGTCTCAAACTCCTGGATTTAAGTGATCCTCCCACTTTAACCTCCCAAAGTATCATGCTTTTTTGACAACTCTTAAGTCTTGTATCAAAGCAGCACAGAAAATATCAGCGACAAAAAGTGGTACACCAGCACAGGTTGCCAACATTCAACATTCACACTGGTCTGTCTGTGCTTTGGACAAAGGGGCCCCTGACAAACATTGCATACCCCGATGACACAATCCAGTGTGAACTGGGGGCCGAGTATCTATCCAGATCCTTCAGTTCGGATGTGGTCAGTGTCAAAACAGAAAGTTAACCCTTGACCTTTTCACAGGGAACACATATTTATAAAGTTTCAAAACGTTATTCTTTTTGCAAATCAGAAGTCAAATGCTAGAGACACCTGGTGAACAGTACATATCTAGACTGTAAGAAACTAAATCTGAACACCTTTATCAGAGAGGCACCACCCAGTTCCAGTGAACAAAAGATTCATGGTTTTCTCTTTCTCAAAGAGTTCACTTCTGTTTGTGTCTGTTTGTGATCTTCTTTCAGCTGATAGTGGCTTTTGGTTACAAACTCTTATCCTTCTATCTACTGCCTGCCTTGCAGCTGTTTAAAGTTCCTATTGGCTACCGCCATTATCTTCATTTCAATTTAGCCACTAGATCCCTGTAGCCTTACACAAATATCCCAACTTGAGGCTGTTTTGCTTCTCCAGCTGCTGCTTCTTTCCTTCAGGTAAAGGCTTGTGCAACAAAGGATAAGTGATACCGTCATGACATCAAGGAGCTCCAGAAAATACAACAGACCTATCCCATGCCACAAAGGGGCCCTTGTGGGCTTGTTTATCTATAGGCTGGTGAAAACCTAGGAAGTCACTTTGTTTGACTAGAGTAAAAGGCTTAAAATGATCTCAAACACAGATTTTCTTTCATTAAAAAAAAAAGATCAAAGGACAAAAGTATCTTCAAATCTCACAATCTTCCTTCTCCTATGTTACCTCAGTAAAATGCATTAAACAAACTGTATGTAATTATTAACCAAAGGAGCCTTTACAACTATTTTCAGCTAGAGTCCACAATATTTATTTGCTCTTTTAATGCATTCATCTTCTTCATCATGAACTACAACCCAGTATTTTGTCTGGCAGATGTGCATCCCCATTGTAAGTAAATTAGAGCATATATTAAACATGTGATATATCGAAAATCATGCAATGTATTGTAAACACACATTCTAATGGGAGGAAGATTTAGTCACAAAATAGTAGTGGTATAGAGTTGTCAAGTAATCACTGCAAACAAATGCCTACAATACAAGTTCCAAAACATCTAGCTGGTGAGAATGTTCTTTTGTGAGTAACTGTATTTATTAAGAAGTTTTAAATCATTGTGTGTAGGGGGGTAGGAAACTTCTGATGAAAAAGTAGTGGATTCAGAGTAGGGAACACCAACACCTCTGTGAGTCTATGTGTCTGTGTGTGGTGTGTGAATTTAAGGTATGTTTCTATCTGTGGGATTGTTTATGGCTGTGTCTGCACATCTGTGTTCTGTGATGGGGAAGCTCTTGGTTTTTAGACCTGTGCAGTAGGGCTTCAGGATATACCAGTAGATCTTAGGCTCCTGATTTGAGGATCCCTAATGTATTACATAGGCAGAACTAAAAAATTAAGCCTTTATTTCATTTTAAAAGACTTGATTACAAGGCAACTCAAATAATCTAAAAGCAGATTAAATCAAAGATGTCAAAATATCCACTTTTTTTAGGCAAGAGGAAAGCATTATTTCTTATTTGAATTCAGAAGCAAAAATATTACAGAGTAATGTAGGACAGGATCCTGGAAGTAGTGCTTTGGACTGCAGGTGCTGAAATTAAATATCCACCCCAAAACCCCAAATTCCAACACTGGTCCCTCCCATACATATTGCTCAATGAGGATATGAAGAGTTGTTATTCTAATGAGCTCTCATTCACAATTTATTTAGGTATGACCCCCAACCAAGGAACATACTAAAATGGTCAACTGAACATTTCAATGTTTCCTCCCAAATTGATCTTAAATATATTTTGCAATGTCAACTATACTTACAGGGATTGAAGGCTTCGCAAATTCTGTAGAGCTTCTGTGGGTACCTGTCTTAGCTGATTATTCTGCAGCATACTGTATGTTAAAAGAAATAAAGAAAAATGTTTAAAAAAATGAACAACAGGCCGTAACACTGCCAGGTACCGTTCCAGGCGTCAGAAAAACAACCGAGCATCAGACAAAGTCTTGTCTTTTGGGGAGCTTAAATTCCTGTGAAGAGTGAAGATAATTAAAGATGAACAAATGAAAATATTAATATAACGTGAGACAAGTGATAAGTACTATGAATAAAAACCAAAACTATGAATTTGGGATAGATGGTATCGGGGGTGAGATTTTTATTTTAAAGGTGTTCAGGGAAGGTCTCTCTGAAAAGTGATATTTAACTGGAGACCAGAATGAAGACAGGGAGAAAATCCTTGTGAACGTTTAGGAAAAGTTACCAAGGAAAAGGGAAGAATAAGTACAAGGGCTGGAGGCTGGAGGGAGCTTGCTTGACTTGTTAAAGGGGCAGCAAAGGACCAACTGTGACTGAAGACTGAGTGAGGACTTGAGATTGGGAGAGAGAGAGAACCTGAGGCCATCTCATGGAGGGCTTTGCTGGCCACTATAAGGCTTTCTTTTAAGTGTGATGAGAAACCCTGTGGAAGGGCATATGCAGGAAAATGACATGCTTTTATTTACGTTTTTAAAGGATCATTCTGCTGCTTATGTAGATTACACCAAATGGAAATAAGGATAACAGTAGGAGGCTAAGATCATCCTCCTTCTCCACATGGCTGTATTTTGATATAAACTAAATTCTTTTTTTGTAAAGTATGTGTGTTTTTGCACTTGCACTTGAAAAACTTGAACAGTTTTTCAGAATATGGGGACTACAGAATGGAAACACCTGGCAACTATGAAATAAAAATATATCATTGCTAATGAGGAAATAGCATGGAAACAAATTCCCATGAGATTCCTTTTATTTTGCTACCTTATTCATAAATGTTTATAACACAAGAATTTTGCAGCACTTTTTTTTTTCTGCCAGTATTTTGTAGTCCATGTAAGCCTGAGGCAGAAGACTATTTTAGGAAAGCAGAAATTTTAAAGAAATATTTCTACTTATTAAGTTGCAAACTTGTATTTGTATTTCAGAAGCAATCTGCTTGGTTCTTTTGTCTCTACAAAGGAAGTTTCTGTTTACTACCTGACTAGCTGGAATTCCACCCAGATGTGTCTAACTCCAAAGCTTGGTATGTTTTCCAGTGCACCAGGCAGCATTCTCTTGAGGCATATGTGCATACTGTGCAAAGTCTCAGACTGCATGTGAATGATACGGTTAAGAATGTGGATTCTCAAATCTGACCACCTCTTCTCTGTCGCTACAGATATTCAAAAATCACCGAGTCTCTCCATGCCTCAGTGATCAGTAATGACATCCACCTTGCAGGGCTCCTTATGATGATTCAGTGAGTGAAGGTTCATAGAAAAATACTTGCTACATAATAGTCATTCAGTAAAAATTGACCCTTTTAATGTACATTAATAAGCCCTTTCTCAAAACTAATAATTTTTATATTGGATTTGACAATTTAATGGGCCAGAGAAAAAGAAAACTCTATGCCAGTGGTTGTCAAACTTCAGGGCTCATCAGAAGCCATTGGAAGGCTTGTTAAAACAGAATGCAGGGCCCCACCCCAAAGTTTCTGGTTTAGTAGGTCTAAGTGAGGGCCGGGAAATTCACACTTGTAACAAGCTCTCAGGTGATGCCAATATTGCTGAGCAGGAGACCACACACAGAGAACCACCCTATGCTGTGATATTTATTTATTTATTTTTTTAGAGATGGAGTCTCACTCTGTCGCCCAGGCTGGAGTGCAGTGGTGTGATCTCAGCTCACTGCAATCTCCATCTCCCAGGTTCAAGTGATTCTCCTGCCTCAGCCTCCCAAACAGCTGGGACGAAAGGTATGTGCCACCTCACCTGGCTAATTTTTGTATTTTTAATACAGATAGGCTTTCACCATGTTGGCCAGGCTAGTCTTGAATGCCTGACCTCAAGTGATCCTCCCACCTCAGCCTCCCAAAGTTCTGGGATTCTGTAATCCCAGGCCTGAGCCACTGTGTGCAGCCTATTTAATTGCTTTTGCTTTTGCTTTTTTTTTTTTTTTTTTTTTTTTTTTTAGAAACAAAGGGTGGGAGATTCTCTTGCTTTCTTGCCCGGGGCATCCTCCTGCCTCAGCCTCTAGAGTAGCCCGGACCACCGATGTGAGTTACTACACACAGCTATCTATCTAAATATTTCTAATGGAATAGTTTTGCTTGGGGAAGTAGGAGTGGTTGGGTGTACCTGTAGTCCTACCTACTCTGGACAAAACCAGACTCTATCTCAAAAGAAAAAAAAAAGAGAATATCTTCACTTGACTTTGAGGAAGAGCTGCATTGGGTTTGGAGATAAGAGCTAAGCTTTTAGTCTTGGTGAAGAAACTCATTTAATCTCCTGATTCTTGGTCTTTTATCTGTATAATGGAAATAATATCATCTGGTTGAAAAGGTGTTGGAGGATTAAAATATGAAAGTATTTATAGTACTTTAAGGTATATAAATATGTGCTCATAAATGAAAAATATTTGGAGATCATAAGAATTATGCCTTTCTCACCATGCCTGAGATTGTTTTCTAAGGAACGTACCATGTCATTTGTATTTCAATAGTTCTACTCGACTAATTTCATTATGTTAAACTTGGATTCAATTAAAATTTCATAAATCAAGAGTCTCAAATGTATTGGTTCCTTAGGAATAAAGTTGAGTTTTAGAGAGGTCCCTACACTTCACTCACCAGTTAGAGAATTAGGAGAATTGAAACTTGAATTCTATGTTTTGCATAATTTACCTGAATTAATTAAAAGTTTTGATATCTATATTATTTTATTATTTTACATTTTTCCAAGCAGTTTCATTCCATCATCTAATTTTAAGTTCACAAAAATGTTTTCTAAGTATTGCTTTAGTTTTGTGATATATTTAAATGATGGTAAGATACAGATAATAGAATGAACTGTCGTCTAAACTTTTTGTTTGTTTTTGTTTTGAGACAGAGTTTCACTCTTGTTGCCCAGGCTAGAATGCAGAGGCTTGATCTTGGCTCACTGCAACTTTTGCCTCCCAGGTTCAAGCAATTCTCCTGCCTCAGCCTCCCGAGTAGCTGGGATTACAGGCATGCTCCACCATGCCCAGCTAATTCTTGTATTTTTAGTAGAGACCGGTTTTCTCTATGTTGGTCAGACTGGTCTCAAACTCCTGACCTCAGGTGATCCACCCCCCTCAGCCTCCCGAAGTGCTGGGATTACAGGCCTGAGCTACCGCGCCTGGCCTAAACATTTTTTTATTAATAAATAACACATTACTGGTACAAAGTATGTATTGCATCATCCTTTGCTTTGCTAACCAAACAGTGAAACTCTTAAAATATGATTTCCCTAAAATATCTGAAAATTTGAGGTGGAAGATAAGAGATTTTCAGATAGCTTTTTGTCATTCAATAGTTTCAAACTTTCTCTGCTGCTTTACATGTTTTTCTTCAGGTAATGGAACTTAAATGAACTTTAGTAATGATAACTTTCTTTTGGGGGAGAGGGTCTCATTATTTCACCCAGAGTGGAGTGCAGTGGCGCGATCTCAGCTCATCACAACCTCAGCCTCCTGGGTTCAATTGATTCTCTTGTCTCAGCCTCCCAAGTAGCTGGGATTATAGGTGGGCACCACTACTGCTTGGCTATTTTTGTATTTTTAGTAGAGACGGGGTTTCACCATGTTGGCTAGGCTGTTCTTGAATCCCTGACCTCAAATGATCCACCTGCCTCGGCTTCCCAAAGTTCTGGGATTACAGGCATGAGCCACCGCACCCCTAGCCAATGATAACTTTAAACTGATAAGAACAGATACTACACTTGATCTTAGCTAAAAGGTCAAGAAGTGATCAATGATAACTTTTAAGGCTACCTCCCAAGCTACTTCCCAGTGATTAAAATTTTTTTTTAATTGCATTTTAGGTTTTGGGGTACATGTGCAGAACATGCAAGACAGTTGCATAGGTACACATGTGGCAGTGTGTTTTGCTGCCTTCCTCCCCTTCACCCATATTTGGCATTTCTCCCCATGCTATCCCTCCCCTATTCCCCCCAATAGATCCCAGTGTGTAGTGCTCCCTTCCCTGTGTCCATGTGTTCTCATTGTTCATCACCCGCCCATGAGTTGAGAATATGCGGTATTTCATTTTCTGTTCTTGTGTCAGTTTGCTGAGAATGACGTTCTCCAGATTCATCCATGTCCCTACAAAGGACACGAACTCATCATTTTTGATTGCTGCATAACATTCCATGGTGTATATGTGCCACATTTTCCCAGTCCAGTCTATCATCGATGGGCATTTGGGTTGGTTCCAGGTCTTTGCTATTGTAAACAGTGCTGCAATGAACATTCATGTGCATGTGTCCTTATAGTAGACCGATTTATAGCCTTTTGGATATATACCCAGTAATGGGATTGCTGGGTCAAATGGAATTTCTATTTCTAGGTCCTTGAGGAATCACCACACTGTCTTCCACAATGGTTGAACTAATTTACACTCCCACCAGCAGTGTAGAAGTGTTCCTATTTCTCCACATCCTCTCCAGCATCTGTTGTCTCCAGATTTTGTAATGATTGCCATTCTAACTGGCGTGAGGTGGTATCTCAATGTAGTTTTGATTTGCATCTCTCTAATGACCAGTGATGATGAGCATTTTTTCATGTTTGTTGACCTCATGTATGTCTTGTTTTGTAAAGTGTCTGTTCATATCCTTTGCCCACTTTTGAATGGGCTTGTTTGTTTTTTTCTTGTAAATCTGTTTGAGTTCTTTGTAAATTCTGGATATCAGCCCTTTGTCAGATGGGTAAACTGCAAAGATTTTTTCCCATTTTGTCGGTTGCCGATTCACTCTAGTGACTGTTTCTTTTGCCGTGCAGAAGCTGTGGAGTTTCATTAGGTCCCATTTGTCTATTTTGGCTTTTGTTGCCAATGCTTTTGGTGTTTTGGTGAAGCTCAGTTTGGCTGGATATGAAATTCTGGGTTGAAAGTTCTTTTCTTTAAGGATGGTGATTTAAATTTTCAACTAAGTAGACCAGTAAAACACCAAGAATATAACTTAAAAAAAAAAAAAAAAACCAACTGTGAGCCCTGATCACTTCCTAAATAAGGAACTTTTGTGTAATTACTTTCAAGTGACGAAACAAGAGCAAGTTATCTTTATTATATCCTTATACGTCTCCAGTGGATTAATTAGAAAATTCTGTTTTTGTTTAAGATATTCCAATGGGAGGCAAAACAATTAAAAGGTTTGTAGTGCTAAGGGGTGCAATTAAAATAAAACATTCACAACATGGCTGCTTTCTTTTTGAAAATACTCCTTATTGAATACGTGGAATATAAACGTATTGAATATAGGTGCAGCCACTTAAAACTTCATTTTTATCATTCACATAGATTAAGAAAAGAAAATGGAACACTCTCTAGAGACAAAAGATGTCTTTCATATTTTCTTAATTTCTTTGCCTCAGGAGCTTTAAAATAATCACTATTTCATACAGCACCCTAGTGCTACTCATGCAAGTTTTTGGTTCCTCCCACACTTTTTTCTTTTTTCTTTTTTTTGTCAACAGGACTAATTAAGAACAGGTACAGTGAAGGAGAGGGTGATTAAATAACCTGCTAAATGGGAACTTAGTTACAATTGATGGATCAAATATTAGGTATTCCCTTGGCTTATTTGTCCTCTGTGTAGATATCAAGTAACCATCAGCGCTGTATTCTGGGTTTACATGAGAGGGGGAATTCTGGCTACCTGTGACTTTTTTATGGTTAGTTTTACCCATCACCTCCAAATGGCTTTGGTTTTGGTGTTAGGTGGCAGGAGGATGAGCCATTCTTCATGGAATGGCTTACACTAGACAATAAACCTTTGTTGAGGACAGCCTGGTTTAGAAATTTATGAACTGGGTGTTTTGCCATACATCACCAATGACTTATTTTTTATCATGGCCAATATTTACAGGAAAAATAACTTTACATATTAGTGGTATTTTAGCATTCACTGTAAGAAGATTTCAGATGTAAAACAGATCTAGCCAAGGATGGCTGTTGCTGTCTTCATTCTCCATCTTAGTAGACTGGATCAAGATTATTTTTGTCTTCTTTTTCCATATGCCTTCTTTACCATCCTTATTCAGGTCAGGGTCCCAGACAAATATTATTCTTACATTATCTTTCTTGCCATATCACAATACCATCATTTATTTCTTTTCTTCAGCTACTTTTAGACTTTATAATAAACAGTTGAGAGTTTTCACAAGGGTAGGGACAGGTCTATCTTGTTCAATATTTTACCTCTAGCACTGTGGTTCTCAACCATATTGGATTCAATGTTCCCTTTAATAATACCTATCTTTAATGGCTCTTCTATTTTACTTAAGTAAAATTCATAGAATTATAGCCTATTTACATACATTATTTCAAAGAAAAAATGTCAATATGGTTTATTGACGTGCCCTAAAATGTATTATAAAGAAGAAATATGGCCAGGCATGGTGGCTCATGCCTGTAATCCCAGCACTTGGGAGGCTGAGGCAGGTGGATCATGAGGTCAGGAGTTCAAGATCAGCCTGGCCAAGATGGTGAAACCCTGTCTCTATTAAAAATACAAAAATTAGCCAGGCATGGTGGTGCGCACCTGTAATCCCAGCTGCTCAGGAGGCTGAGGCAGAGAATTGCTTGAATCTGTGATACAGAGGTTGCAGTGAGCAGAGATCGTCCCACTGCACTCCAGCCTGAATGATAGAGTGAGACTCTGTCTCAAAAAAAAAAAAAAAGAAATATAAGAAAAGTAATTTATAGTAAAATGATATATGTATCATTATATACATGATGCTCATATGTGACCACCCCAGGAGACAATTTTTATGAATGAATCAGGTGCTTGCCTCTACTTTTTTTGTTTTTGAGACAGAGTCTCACTCTGTTGCCTAGGCTGGAGTTTAACAGCACTATCTTGGCTCACTGCAGGCTCTGCCTCCCAGGTTCAAAATATTCTTGTGCCTCAGCCTCCTGAGTAGCTGGGATTATAGGTGTGTGCCATAATACCTTGCTAATTTTTATATTTTTCGTAGAGATGAAGTTTCACACACCATGTTGGCCGGGTTGGTCTTGAACTCCTGTCCTCAGGTGATCTGTCCACCTTAGTCTCCAAAATGCCAGGATTACAGGCATGAGCCACCACACCTGGCCTCTACTTTTAATGAAGAAGGTTGGTTGTGAGACAAATAATGTCATCAGAAGCCATTCTGTATGAGAATGGCAACATAAGAGTAGGGGTCTAGATGGATACTAGAATAAAAACTGGTTGAGACACTGATATGGTTTGGCTCTGTGTCCCCAACCAAACTTCATGTCAAATTGTAATCCTCACAGGTTGAGAGAGGGACCTGGTGGGAGTGATTGGATCATAGGGGCAGTTTCTGCCAGGCTGTTCTCATGATAGTGAGTGAGTTTTCATGAGATCTGATGGTATAAGAGTGTGTGGCAGATCCCCCCTTGCTCTCTCTCTCCTTATGCCATGTAAGACTTGCCTTGCTGTTTCCGCCATGATTGTAAGTTTCCTGAGGCCTCCCCAGCCATGCAGAGCTATGAGCCAATTAAACCTCTTTTCTTTATAAGTTGCCCAGTCTCAGGTAGTTCTTTAAAGCAGTGTGAAAATGGACTAGTACAGATATGTAATAACAGACCATACTTATTATGTATTATAAGGGAATGAAGGAAATAACCTTTATTAAAATAAATATAACATACTACATCAAATTACAAATGACATAGTGGAGAAAATCAAGAAGTGTAACTCTCACAATTGAGCATGAATATTCTCCCAAATTAGTGTTCCTTACAGATGAATAGTGTCAAAATGATTCTCTATGTTTTAGGGCAAAATAGTGTTGAAATATCACAGAGAACATTATCCTGTCTCAAAATTCCATAACATTCTGAAGTAAGCATTCATTCCCCAGTACTTTAAAAGGCCCTGGAGAGCATATTCCTTCATAGGCAACGGATTGGAAAAAGAAATACAGTCACAAAACTTGCTTCTCAGAAGTTGGGTGGTAGACTTTGCTAGGTAGTAAAAGACTGAGATTAAAAAAGCAACAGACTGGCCACCCTCAGATAAATAAATCATTATTTAATTATCATAACATAAATTTCATATGATTGTGCTCTAAAAACTTTAAATGCAATAATACAAAATATTTATAATGCAAACTTTGTTGATGAAATTCAATGAGATCCTTGTGTTTCTTGTTACTCTGCTACTTTAATGATAGTTATTTTAAAAAGATTGCACATTTCCATGGTTATATATTTTTAATTTGTTTTGTGGCTTTTGAGGTAATTCTTCTATTGCACTAACACTATTTTATTTTATTTATTTATTTTTTGAGGCAGGTCTTGCTCTGTCACCCAGGCTATGTTGCATTTCCTGACCTCCTGGGCTCAAGAAATCCTCCCACCTCAGCCTCCTGAGTAGCTGGGACCACAGGCATGTGTCATCATGGACAACTAATTTTTGTATTTTTGATAGAGACAGGGTTTTGCCATGTTGCCCAGGCTCATCTTGAACTCCTGAGCTCAAGTAATTCAGTCACCTCTGCCTCCCAAAGTGCTGGGATTATACAGCCATGAGCCACCATGCCCAGCCACTAACACTATTTTAAACTAAATGTGTGGTTCCAAATCTTAAAATATCAGGAACAGACAGGATGTATAAACTAAGTTACTTATTTATTTTGAGAGAAAATATTTATTCCATTGAGTTTTCCTATGCAAATTATTAAGCATGTGCAGAACTTCTTATAAAACGTTTAATACAGTTACACATTAAAGTATTATTGATTTATATTGGGTATGGAGGGACAGTCAGAAGGTAGAACGAGGGAGAATTCTTTAGGCTGGGCTGTGTAGCACATTGCAGGACAGCTTACTACATGCCAATCACCTGGACAACCAAAGATGCCCCCACAAATTTCCAAAACACTCTGTAACAGGCAGAATCAACCTTTCTGAGAAAAAGTGTTCTAATGCTGTTATGTTTTGAATGTTTTTGTCCCCTCCAAAAATTCATGTTGAAACTTACTCCCCAATGCAACAGTGTTAGGAAGCAGGGCCCTTTGGTGGGTTTTTGGTAGAGGCTTTTGGGAGATGTTTTAATTAAATAAGCAGAAAAATAAGAAATGGTGATCTCAATGAATTTCATTGAAAGTTTGCTTTATAAATATTTTGTATTATTGCCTTAAAAATTTTTGGAGTACAATCATATGAAATAGATTAATGCCACCATAGAAAGGCTTGTTGGAAGGAGATTATTCCCTTTTTGCCCTTCTACCTTCTGCGAAAGGAGGGCACAGCATTCCTACCCTCCAGAGGATTTGGTGCTCAAGATGCCATCTTGGAAGCAGAGAGCAGCCCTCACCAGATGCCAGCACCTCGATCTTGGACTTCCCAGCCTCCAGAACTATGAGAAATAAATTTCTCTTCTTTCTAAATTACCCAGTTTGTGGTATTCTGTTATCACAGCACAAACAACCTAAGACAAAAACCAAAATACTTAACAAATTTGATAATTTAAGTCCATTCATTGAATATTAGTCTTTAGATCAGCAAAGTAAAGAGAAGAGTGAACACAATTCCTGGCAGGATCTTGTTCCTCTTGAATTCTCCTTACACTGACAGTGACCCAGCTATAGTGCAAAGTCTGAACATGAGCTTCCCTCACTTACATACATCTTTTCCTTGGCTCCTCATCATGCCTAGGACATATTAATGTTTACATTTTTTGACTTAACATATGGGATCCCTGCAACTGTCTTTACAAGCTCTTCTCCAAATGCTCTCCACCTTCTCCCGAATGCTCAAGTACTAACCTGCTTGGAGCTACCTGTTCATCCCAGGTATTTCCTGACTCTGTGTTGCTGTACATATTGTTCCCTCAGTTGGCCATCTTATTTGTGTGGCTAATTCCCAGTTGCATTTCAAGATTCAGCTCCTGGGTCATCTCTGGGAAAGCCTGTCTCCTAGGAAGCCAAATCTGAGCCACCAAACGGGATGACATCAACTCCTCAACCTCTGTAGTTTTGCAGTACCCTGCACAGATATCCAGACACACTTTCCACAAGAATCAGAAGTGATCTCTGTTTTAATGTCTTTATCCCACTCTCTTGGTTCTGGAGTCTCTCACTATAAACTCTTCAAGGACATGAACACTATTCATTGATCTTTGTCTTTCCAGTAATAATTTGTTTAATGCTAATTTGAGTATCACAAGCATTAGGCTTTGCTGAACCCTGGACTGTACAGGAGACAGGAAACATTGGTTAGGAAGAGTGGATAAAAGAGAGGATCTAAATAACATTTTTTTTTCTGATGAAAAGGGTACATTTTAATAGTTAGCTTGAGAAATAACCTATTATTTTCATTTTTTTTTTTTGAGACGGAGTTTTCGCTCCTGTTACCCAGGCTGGAGTGCAATGGCACTATCTCGGCTCACTGCAACCTCCGCCTCCTGGGTTCAGGCAATTCTCCTGCCTCAGCCTCGCGAGTAGCTGGGATTACAGGCGCGCGCCACCATGCCCAGAGGCGGGTGGATCATGAGGTCAAGAGATTGAGACTATCCTGGTCAACATGGTGAAACCCCCTCTCTACTAAAAAAAATACAAAAAAATATATTATTTTCATTTTTGAATCAGATTAATCCAACACTCTCTGGGGTGTTCAGGTAAAATGCACCTTAAGAAGCAGTAAAGTGTCTGTGGGAGCATTCTGGGTAAAAAGTGTTTGCAGGTAGAAGTACGTATCAGATATGAATGCTCAACTTTTATGTTTGATACACAATAGATATTCCATTAATAAACATATAGCATTCAGTTAATATCATACAAACTGAAGAAAAAGTTGAAAAGCCTAGAACTCCTTTATTCTCTCTAGATCATCAGCCTGAATCATTAATTCAACAAGTATTTATTGAATGTCTACTACAAGTAAGGAAGTGTTCTAGAAGCTGGGGATATCCAGTGACCAACACAGATGACATCTCTAATTTCATGGATCTTTAGTGCATTTTGGGAAACAAACATTCACTAGTAATATGATGTAATTAGAGACATATAAGAGTATAATTATTACTATAAAATTTAAAAATGTTATGATAGAAAAATTAGTATAAGACTTGTATAATTCATATTTAAGAATTCAAGAATTTAAAATGATAATTATGTGTAATTATAACTAGTTTATATATAATTCATATATATCCATATTAATTTATATGTATTCATTTTACATATTTATAATTAAAGTATGATTATGATGTCTGGAGACACACCCACACTACCTTATATACCCAATCCACACTTCATTAAGTGAATTAAAATAATTGAATCTAGTAAAATTTATTTAACAAGTATCCCAAACACTTAATAGTATATAGCTCAACATGGGGAAAAAAATCACTTTAGTTGTCTTATCTAAACTTGACTCTCATGATACATTTTGAATGGTTCCAAATATTTTTCTGGGTTTGTGAAACTATATGCATTGGAGCTGGTGCTACAACTCAGAATTTTACCACATAAGAAATTACTATTAGGTTTTGGCAACATGACAACTTAAAATCATTTCTTCTTAGTAGCAAAATAAATAAATAAATTTAAAAAAAATAAAAGGAAAAGAAAAGAAAAAAATTCAAGGAGAGGAAGGGAAACCAAATTCCATCTCCTAAGGATATCCAATAACAGTTCTGCTGTTGAATTTCACTTTTAACAAAATATTAAATGTAATTAATCTTTTTTTTAACCTATGTGTCTTTTAGGTCACTGAAATGCAATTTTCAATAAGCAGAAATATATTGCAGTTAATAACTTTTATGTCAAAGAAAGAAAATCAGAATTTTTTTTCTGAAGTAAACTTTTCCTTGCATTATTTATTTTCTCTACATTAAGTGCCTCTTTGTTTCTTCACAGAACAAACTAAAAGAAAATTAAACAATGGGTACCAAAAGAAGGAGTTATTCAATAGTAATGAGTTTTCTCAAAAACAAATTGAGAAGTTGGATATTAAAGAATGAGAAGCCTCATATTTACAATTTTCAATGAATTAACATTTCTTAAATAGACAACTGCTCAGTGTATTTGCTATACACTAGGCTTTACCCTATCTATTCACAGGTGGAACACAAACTTGGTTGTTTTAGCTGATGCTTATTCACTGCCTTTTGAAACCTGTTTCAATATAAGGTATATAAGCTGTGATCTCATTATGTCAGCATCACAGTGATTTATTCACCCAGTCATCAAAATGCTTTTGAAGACATGTTTACCAATTTCATGACACAAAGGGAAAGGGAAATACGCTTTTAAAAGTCTGCATTGATAAGGTAGTTATTGAAAGGCAAAAATTTTAGATATTAAAGTTAGAAAAGGAGAGATGAGTTTTTTTTCACGTACAAATATAGCCAAGTATGATATGGTTCTATGGTACCAATGAAGTAGACTTGAATTTAGATGAATTATCCCATGGATTTAAATAGTTTATTAGAGAGACTCAAGTTTATTAGTAGCATTTGACACTAAAATCAGAAATATATCCAACAACACTAGGTTTACTTACAGAACTTTAAGACTGTAAAGGCCCGTGAATGCTCCCTTGGGAATGTATGTCAGAGCGTTTCCAGCAAGACGTCTGTGGGTGTCAATGGAGAAGAGAGAGAGTGAGCATACCTCTTCATGTGGAAGTCATTTAATTTAAAAAAATGCAATACAACTGTGTTTAAGCCACAACTATCAAAAGCAACTGTAAAGACCTTTGTTTTGTTATATTTTGCAAAAAATTTCTATAAATTTCTAATTTAAATGTTGGCAGAATTTCTTAAAAAGAAATGTAATAAATTACCTACATTACAACAAATGATTTAATAGCTTATACCATATGTACATATATATAAATCTGTCCTTTAAACAATTTTTAAACAAATGCTAACACCATATGATACTTTGCAAAAAATTGTAATGTCCAAATGTGACTGTCATGAGTTTCATGATTGTTTGTAAGCAAAAATGCATTAAACATTAAAATATTTATGTTGCAACTATGCCTCAAAATACTCAACTTTCTTATTAAATTTGTCAAGAACGTAGATTATCACAATCGACTTTTTCTAAACTCTATCAGAAAAGGATAGAGTAGCTTAATTTAACATGATTTAATAGAGCAATGCTTTAAAAAACTGAAAACAGATTAGTATGAAGGACATTAACATGGGTTATTTAATGGAAAGTTCTGACATTATTAACTGGTAAAATTTAGTTCAGTTTATAATATTTTTCTAAGTAGAAGATAGCCAGGTGAAAAATTGTGCAAATGATCAACAAGATGTGCTACCTGAAACATGTGATTCAATATTTTTTGGCAGCCACATCAAAGCCATAACCTCATGTGTTAAAGGATCATGTAAAAACAGCAATGTGACTCTGAAGAGCACAGTATTTTGAGGAGCTGATCATATCCTATAACGGTGAGTAGAACTGGGAGTCAAGATACCTTTGCCCTTTTTTTCCCTTTTTCTTTTTTAGAGATGGTTTATTGCCCAGGCTGGCCTTGAACTCCTAGGCTGAAGCAGTCCTCCTGCCTCAGCCTCCTGGGTAGCTGTAACTATAGAAGTGTGCCATAGTACCCAGCCCCTGCTTATTTTTGATGGAGATGAGGATTTGGGGATAAGGATTCGGTTGGTCCATTTTACTAGTGCTTATTTCTGAGGGACCTAACAGCCTCAAATTTCTACCTTTGATGCTGTCTTCAAAGGAGAGATAATTCAGTCACAGAGATTCACTGACTGGACTGAAATAAGCCATTTCTCATACTTTAAATATGTGTCCTGTTGCCAATTCACACCAATGACAATATGAATATTTAAAGTAAAGCTATACTTATATGAATAGAATGTCTGAGTAGTATTTGTGGTATGTGTATTTAAAGCATTATTTACTCTATGCAAATTAAATAAAATTACAATATACTTTTAAAAATTATGCTTAAAAAATTAATAACATTAGAAGGTCCTAGGATGTCTCCAAGAGGCTCCATTTATCCTGCATCTACAGCACTAACTTGCTTTGTGCTGTTGAATAAGTTAGTTGGTATTTCTGAGCTTTGTTTTCCCACTAATTACACGAAATGTTAAGATAAAATGGCTTCCTGGGTCCCTTCCAGATCCCAAACTCCATGATATCCCTATCCTGTCTTGTGGTCGTTTGTGTTTGTGCCAGTTTTTCCTTCTCTTAACAGAGATAATCTTTTAAAAGACTTGGATACCTCTTATACTGTATCCCTCCTACCTATCTCATGGTACCTAAAGAAGTGTTTTTTCAAGTGAAAAACACTTATTGTAGATCAGTGGCCTGGTCTACAATTAAGAAAAAACAAATAGAGTAGACAAACAGTAGAATGAATTGGCTGAAGTATTGTTTTATAAAAATCTTTGTTTCCTAATATATTTGTGAAAATGGATTGAGGGGAGGAAGTTTGTTTCTTCCTACACATGGTCAGAAAGGTTTGAGAGCTGCTAGCTTCAGCCTGGTGTAGGCACTTAATAAATATATGTTATTAACATGTAATTCAACATGATATTTGACCAGGGTAACTTAAGAGGTGTTTTTTTTTAAATTTCCTATAAAACTGTCTTCAGAAAACCCTCTTTAGACACTAACTCTGAGCTTCTTCCATCTCATCTCCCCATATTTAGTCTCTACCTACTCCCATCAATTCTGTATTCACTGATGGTCTTTATAAAGCCAACTCTGACCATATTACTGCCCTGTTCAAAAACCCTGTCAGTTCCCATGCCAGGTAAATAGAAATAAAAAGTCCTCAGAATCTTCTCCAATAAGTCTCTAATTCCTACTGGATGCTAGAACTGAACCAATAAATGAGGTTTGCTTTTTAAGACATGCCTCCACATTTTCCCCTCTAGCCCTTTGTTCCACCTAAAATCTCCTTTCTCCCCGTTTCTTAAAGCAACCTCAGTGCTACCAAAGGACTTCAAAGTAGAAAGACTACCCATGAGTTTGGAAAGGATTTGGAAAGCTCAGTTTCTGATGGTCAGTCTCTCTACTTTCAACTCCTTTAGTAGCACTTTGTGTCTTGCTATGGATTTTATATCTACTTTGTGTTATAGTGTGTACCCGTCTTATGACACATGAAAGACTGGGAACTCCTTGAACCTGGGTATTCTCTTGGTATCCACATAGGATCTTGAATACTGTCTGATAGTAGGTTGTCTCAGTACTGCCTGACTAACCAGTTGAGTAGAGACTACTGGCTGTCCCCCAGTATCCATTCTACCCTTGTAGAATAATTCCCCCATCCAGAATTTTAGCCGATTACATGGCCAGGTGGAGTCTGATTTTCCAGTCTTCCTTGCAGCTGAACGTGATGATGTGACTAAACTCAGCTGTGATCAAAAGTGATACGTGAAACACCGGTATCACCTCCTTAACAAGACATTGCTTGTTCTCAATTTCTTTAATTTCCCCTTCCTGTAGAAGTAGAACTGCTGAGACGTCATCAACAATTCTCGTGTGGAGAACCTTCCACAGAAGGCAAAACAAGAACAACAAAAAAACCAGAAGGAGACTGGGCTCCTGGATGACCCTGTGGAACTGAGCTGTTCCAAAGCCCCGAAGTCTGTTTTGGATGAATAACTGAATCAGGAGAACGCCTGTGGTATCCTCTGAAGGATCGAAGGATTATTTAGTTGTTGGGGCTGGTAAACCTCCACTGCACTGCTGGAGAGAAAGGTAAGGGGTTTCATACTTGCCTAGATATTGGCCCCAGTGCATCATTTTGCAGAGCTGTTCTGATCTACAATATTCTCTGTCTCTCTGCTTTATTCCCTTTTCATCTTCCTATTGTTAGCTTGCAATTGGTGCACCTGAACTATCACAGACATCGAATGTTGCTAGTTTCCCAACTAAGTTGGGAAGAAATGTTATCATTCTTTGAAGCTATCTTTTTTTTCTGATATTGGCTATGCATATTTTTATTGTGGTAAAATATATATGAAATAATATCATTTCGAACATTTGTATGTGTAGATTCAGTAGCATTATATATATTCACAATGTTATCTAACCAACACCACTATGTACACCCAAATTTTTTATTATCCCCAACAAAAACTCTATACCTGATTAGCAATATCCCACCCTTCCCCTTATTCTCAGCCCCTGGTAATTTCTATTCTATATCCTGTCTCTATGAACTTGCTTTTTCTAGTCTCATATAAGTAGAATGATATAATGTTTTCCTTTTGTATCTGACTTATTTCACTAAGCATAATATTTTCTGTGTCCAACCATGTTACATCATATATCAAAATAGCATTCCTTTTTGTGAAAGAATAATGTATCATTGTACATATATACTGCATTTTGTTTAGCCCTTCATCTGTTAATTGAAAGCTGTATTATTTCCATCTTTTGGCTCTTGTGGACAGTGATGCTATGAATATTGGTGTACAAATATCTGTTTGAGTCCCTGGATTCTATTCCTTTGGGTATACATCTAGTAGTGGAATTCTTGGGTCAAATGGTGGTGCTATGCATTGGAAAAATGATTGCACCTTTATATATTCCTACCAACAGTGCATCAGGGTGATAATTCCTCCACATCTGAAGCTATCTTTTTATATCCCATAGTATTTATTGAGGGCCTGCTGTGTGCTGGTGCCACTTTTATCATTTATTTATTATTTTTTGAAACAGGTCTCACTGTCGCCCAAGCTAGAGTGCAGTGGCTAAAGTTTGTTTCACTGCAACCTTGCCTCCCAAGCTCAAGTGATCTTCTGCCTCAGCCTCCCAAGTAGCCGGGACTACAGGCATGTGACACCATGCCCAGCTAATTTTTGTTTTATTACTATTTTTTTTTGTAGAGGCAGGGTTTTGCCATGTTACCTAGGCTGGTCTCAAATTCTTGAACTCAAGCGATACACTTCCTTGGCCTCCCAAAGTGTTAGGATTACAGGTACAAGCCACCATGCCTGGCCTTGTGCTGGTACCACTTTAGGTGCCAGTGATACAGCAGTGAATACCAGGATAAAGCCCCTGACGTCATGGAACTGGTATTCTAATGTGGCAAGATAGTCATTAAATAAAAGTCAAGTGAATAATATAACATGAAAAATGCTCTGTATAAAGCAAAATCAAGGCAAAGGGATAGAGAGCACTGGGTGGTGGTGGTGGGTGAGAGACTAGTATTTCAGATAAGATGGTCAGAACAATCTCTCCACTGAGTGGGCATTTCAGCTTATGCCTGCACCATGTGGGTATCGATATAAAGACAACAGTGGAACAAAATTCCTGAGTCAGAGTGTGACTGGTGTGGTCCAGAAGCTGCAAGGAGGTGAGCATGGCTGGAGTGGAATGACTGGAGGAGGATGGCAGGAGGTAAGGTTGGAGAGGTGTCTAGGGCCATCCCACAAAGGTCTTTGGAAGGACTTCAAATTAGAGAGTAATGTGATCAGATCTGTGCTTTAGAAATGTCCTTCTGATGGGACACTTTTGTATATATATTTATTTAACTTTTAAGTCTGGGGTACAAATGCAGGTTTGTTATATAGGCAAACTTGCGTGTGTCACAGGGTTTGTTGTACAGGTTATTTCATCACCCAGGTATTAAGCCTAGTACCCATTAGTTATTTTTCCTGATCCTTTGCCTCCTCCCATCCTCTGATAGGCCCCAGTGTGTGTTGTTTTTCTCTGTATGTCCACGTGTTCTCATCATTTAGCTCCCACTTATAAGCAAGAGTATGTGGTACCTGGTTTTCTGTTCCTGTGTTAGTTTGCTAAGGATAATGGCCTCCATCCAGCTCTATTCATATTCCTGCAAAGGACATAATCTTGTTCTTTGGCTGAATAGTATTCCATGGTGTGTATGTACCACATTTTCTTTATCCAGTCTACCACTGATTGATTTCATGTTTTTGGTATTGTGCATAGTGCTGCAATGAGCATATGCATTCATGTGTCTTTATAATAGAATAATTTATATTCCTTTGGGTATATACTCACTAATGGATTGCTGGGTCTAATGGTAGTTCTGTTTTTAGGTCTTTGAGAAATAGCCACAGTCTTCACAATGGTTGAACTAATTTTCACTCCCACCAACAGTGTATAAGCATTCCTTTTTCTCCATGATCTTGACAGCATCTGTTATTTTTTGACTTTTTAATTATAGGCTTTCTGACTGGTGTGAGACGGTATCTCTTTGTGGTTTTGATTTGCAGTTTTCTAATGATCAGTAATGTTGAGCTTTTTTTTTTTTTTTATATACTTGTTGGCTGCATGTATGTCTTCTTTTGAAAAGGGTCTGTTTGCCCACTTTTAAATCATTTATTTTTTTTTCTTGTAAATTTGTTTAAGTTCCTTGTAGATGCTGGATATTAGATCTTTGTCAGATACATTATTTGCCAAAATTTTCAATGAGACCCTTTTAAAGGGGAGAATAGACCATGGGGTCAAGAGTGGAAGCACAAAAGGGACTAAAGTCTTCAGATGGGAGATGGTGGCATAGTATAGCAGTGGCAGAGGTGGCATGAAGTGGTGGGATTTAGTGAGGAAGAAAAATCCAACTTGATCAACCACTAGGGTCAAGGTGGAAGGTAGGCAGTCAAAGAGGAGCAACATTTTACACTTACAGTTACTTTATGTGTAATCCACATGCATTTGAATACTTATCCAAACTGCTATGTATAAAACTGAAGCAAATGAATTGGGCATGATTTGATATAAAAAAGTTGCTCTTTGAATTAAGACAGACTCAGGTTTGGTTGACCATTACAGACAGCTTAATTGATTAGACTCAACGGACTTGTAACTGTTATTTTGGTCAAAATGTCCCTAACTATCCTGTTTACAGTCATGACTTCAACAGTGCATTTCTGAGCTCTAAAACATAGCCTTCAGCTAGGCGTTTATCAGCTCTCACTGCTGTGACAGTCTCATCAAGTAGCTAGATGGTTTTTTGAAACAGTGATTTTGGAAATAAAAAGGAGAAAGTAAAAACTTTATTTTTAAAAAATTAGTTTAAATTTGTGTTAGGGTGAATGCCTTTCTGTTACATTTCCTGAAACTCACTTCATACAAATGGTTTTTCTTTTTTGGGCAGGGACTTTTGGTCCACTGAGTCTATATTCAGAACTAACCTGTGGAACCACTGCTCTGTGTTATCAGGGCAGTCTGTCTTAAAGCAAAGGAATTTATGATCTGCTATTCGCTGTTTGTTGGGCTAGTGGCAGATCTGTCTCATTGACAACAACAGCAATTTAAGGAAATCATTCCCCCTTTATTTCTTTACCATGTTGGGTGGCTTTAGTACTTTTAAAATGGAAATGCATACAAACATAGGAATAAAGCAGGCTTTCAAATGTGTTCACGATATACAAATAGTAAGAAACACAAACATCTTTCTTGTGATGATTTGAACTAACGGTTTGCTAAGCAACTGTTTTCCAGTCCTTGAGAGCAACATAACATTTGGTCAGAAGTTTTTTTTTTTTTTTTTAAATGCTGTTTCTAAAATTACATGGGAATATCTCTTTCATCATCTTCACTTCTGTAATAAGATATAACTCAATTAAAAAACTTGTCTTTCTACATTAAATATTTTAAGAAGTTTTTATCCCTTAAGTCACTGCTCCATATATGACTCATACTGTCCTACCATTGTTAGTTTTACTGACTTAATTGCTATTAAAAGAAAAAAAACCATTAAGTTACAATAGACACATTCCTATTCCAATAAATCAAACAGGTAGATGTTTTGGTACTGTAAAAATCATCGACAGTATTTTGGAGAATGTACATTTTTCTTTGAATTGCTAAAGTAATTTGAATCTTTAAAGTAATCTAAAGGATTTTATTTTCTATTTTGTAGCTTTCTTTTGTAAAATGGAGGGATGAGAGCAAAGCAACCATATGTAGGTCTAATTTTTCCTCTCTAGATATTGGCATGGAAAGGGAACGGTATGTGTACAAGATAGGGGGAGTACTGAGGATGGAAGGGGGCATTTGACTTTGCATTTGAGACCCTTGGGAAATTATTGTGCAAGAACTATGGTCCGACATGGGTCCACTTGGCTGAGTAGCATTTTCAGAGCTAAGCCAGAGGGCCTGGCTAGATCTGTCAGGCCTCCTGGGTCAGTTCTTCCATGAATTTCCTCTTGACTTCTAATTTATTTTTTTTCTTTCCTTTTTGATTTTCTTTCCTCTCACCATTAACTTGCTGTGAGACAACACAAGTTACTTTCCCTGGTCCTCATTTCCCTTACATTAAAAAAAAAAAAAAATGAATGAAAGTGATCTTTCATGAAGGTATTTTTCTACCCTCAATTAAAAAAAAATTACACTTGCATTTCCTACTGTTATTTTTTCCTCTCTCATTCTCCTCTTCCTTCTTTTTCCTTCTTCTGGTTTATTGTAAGATTACTTTATTAAAAACATGTCATTAACATTGTAAAAAGCACTTTCTCATAATTTATATTGTGGAGGCTGGTCAGGGATTATTATTGTCCATATTTTGTAGATGAAGACACCAAAGCTCTGAAAGGTTTTATGTAAAGTAGAAAACATTGTCACTTTTCTTATTATTTAAAGAGTAGTCTAGTCTTCTTATGAGCATGGAAGCTATGTAATAACAGTGCTACTTAAATAATCAGAGTAGAATGAACTTGAACATGATAATTCTTAGGATTTAAAAGAAAAACATTTCATCAGACTACTTAATAAATTCATGCTGACTCCTAAAAATTACCATTTTATTTTCCACCTTTTACAAAGCACATGAGACTGAGAGGGCATACAGTCTATAAATGTTAAATTAATTTGTTCTAGAAATTTGATGAGGGCTATCAGGCTTATGGTAGTAGCTTTCCCCCTTTTTCCGTTCTGAAGATCTGGATGGCACTTGCCTGTTTCCAGTTTTCTGGTACTGTTTTCCTTCTCTGTGATTTTCCAATATTGATTTCAGCAGTTCTATGACTATTTCTGGATTTTCCCATTCTTTGGAGTTGTAATTTACCTGAATAATTGCTGTTAAACTATCATTTAGATGTAAAATTTCTGAAAAGTCTTTTTTATTTTTTTATAAAGTATCAAAATATTCTCATTTGGAAAAAAATTGTCCTAAACAAAGTTAGTCAAAACTATGATAGTAACATAATTAGTGACTCTCAAAAGGTAAACAAGTGATGAAACCAGTATAATAATAGTCAATTAAAATTGAGATTCATGATTCAATTCAATTAATTAATTTGTGTTTGTTGCTTTTTGGGTCAACTACATTTATAGGCTTGGCTTTGGTTCATCCACCAGGAGCCAAGTATCTGAGTTATATGTAGAGTTACAAACATGATGAAACTTATAGTAAGATGTAATTTGCCTGAACTTGCAGTAATGCATGACAGCAGCTACTGACTAAGCCCACCAGGGTAGATTTTCTTTTACAAGGTGCCCTTGCTGGTCAGATGGGACCAGACACATAAGAGCTTAACTTTCTTGTGTTCATCTTTGGTAAGATTTGCAGAAGCCTATTCAGTGCCTTGGATACAAGAATCATGACATTTCATAAACTAACTTTCTTCCCATTTGAGAAAAAAATATGTTTCCTAATACTCTTTGAAAATTAACTATTTTCAAAAACTGTATCCACTCCCCCATTGTTATAGCTGATGCCTCAAGTGAGGCTGTCATTGTGTTAAGCATATCCAATTTGTCAAATCCAGCCAAAAAGCTTCCTTTTTAAAACTATGTATTCATGAGCTGTGCATTTTGCTTTCATTATTTGATGGAATAAAAATATTCAGATTTCAAGGTTCAAGGGCTATGAATTGTTAAGGGCTAACACCACTGGACTGAGTAAATGAACTCTTTCAAGTCAATAAGGAGATCCTTTAGTGTGCATAGGGCCCCATTGTTTCTTTAACCAGACTAAGGAAGTTCAATTTCAATTCCTTTATGGAATCTTCCTTAGCCATCTCAGCTAGCAGTCAGCTCTCCTATAAGATACGTTCTATACGATGTAGCCTATAAAGGTTGAATTTCTATCCTATACCCTTTCTTTTAAAGGTTTCTTTTTTTTTTTTTTGGTTGTTTTTTGTTTTGCTATTGTTGTTTTAAGTGTTGGGCTTAAGTGATCCTCGTGACTCAGCATCTCTAGTAGCGGGGACTACAGTTATGCACCACTGTGCCTGGCTCATTTTCTACTCTTTCATAAGTAGCCTATCTGATTAGATTATAGAGTCCTAAGGTCAAGATTCTTATTGCATGCACAGAGCAGGGAGCTCAACTGATATTTCTTGACTGTTTGATCATCTTGTTTCCAAAGGCAGCTGGCCATACTGCTGCAGTTGCTTCAGATCTGGCATAACTATTCCAAGATAGCTAGTTATTATAGAACCAGATTAGAAACAGCTGAAAAATATTCCTTCTTCATTACATATCAAATTTAAATTCAGAAATTTCTTAGAGCACTTTCAATATGCCACATATAGTGCTTTGGGGCATATAAATAGTAGCTACCATTTATCAAACAGTTCATAAATGCTAGGGCACAATATTAAGTACTTTATAAACATGGTGCTATTTATTTATAACAATCATATTCAACAATTGGCATCATCTCCATTTACAGATGGCAGAATGGGCCCAAGAGAGGTTATTTGCTCACACTAGGTAGAAAAGTTCACAGAAGAGAATTTGGTTCAAATATAGCATTTTGACCCCAAATTTGGGTTTTTAATTATTACTCTGGTTACAGGAAGGTTGGTCTGAAGCTTAGGTTGGTCAGGAGCAACCCCGACCTAACAAAGGAAAATGCAGAGACACAAGGGCTGTATTGCCTGAGGCATTGTCTGTAAGAAAACCATTGCCCATTGCTTTTTAAACTCCTCTCACTGCCTTTCAGATTCAGCAGAACCTTACTACTCTTACTGCTATGACTGGTCCTCTCTTCTTCCTCTCGCTAGGCTCTCTAAGTCTTCATCTTCCAACCATTAGATGTTCCTCAAGTTTCTGTCCTCACACCTTCTCTTCTGCTCTGCCTAGTGGTACTCAAATTTTAGTGTGCATTGCCATCACCTTAGAAGCCATAACAAATTTCAGACTCTCAAGGCCCTAATCCTGACCCACAGAATCAGACATTCTAGGAGAAGGACTTGGGAATCTGCATTTTAAATAAGCAGCTCCAGTGATTTTACTGTAGGTTGAAAAACTACACTGGGAAACACAGAGCCTAAACCCTTATCCACCTAGCACCTTCAACCATCATCTCTTTGTAAACCAGTCTCCAATCATTATCTCTAGAACAGACCCATCATGCTGCACACTCACATTCCAACAGTGCTACTGACATTCCCAGTTAGATGTCTTGCTGCCACTTACACTTAGTATATCCACTTACACTTGACATCCTCTTGCCTCCAAAATTAGTTCTTCTCTTGAATTCCCTGTTTCTGTCCCTCACCAGGCTCCTGATACCTGATTTCATAACCCTATTCAGAGTCATCTCTCATGTTTAGACCTCCCCTTTAGTCCCTATATTCAATCAACTGATGAGTCCCTGACTGTTTTCAGCTGTTGGGATGCTTTCATATATTTTAGGGGTTCTCAGTCCACCTGAAGAGCTTTGAAAAAAATATGCCTGGGTCACCACTAAGACCCATTAAATCAGAATCTCTGGGGATAACCCCTGGTCATTAGTAGCTTTAAAAAGTGTTCTAGGCAATTCTAATGCATATTCAAGGATGGGAAACTTTGAAATAGCTCTCACTGTTTAATATTTATAAGATCACCTGAACACCTTCATGGTCTCCATCACCAGAGACAATGATTAATTCATTAATTGTTGCGAGAATTAGGAGAGGTGATTAGTAATGGATTTTAATAGGTACCCAGGCTGGGTGCAGTGGCTCACACATGTAATCTCAGCACTTTGGGAGACCAAGGCAGGTGGATCCTTGAGGTCAGTAGTTCGAGACCAGCCTGGCCAACATGGTGAAACCCCAAAATACAAAAATTAGCCAGGCACAGTGGTGAGTGCCAGCTACTCGGGAGGCTGAGGCAGGAGAATTGCTTGAACCCAGGAGGTGGAGGGTGAGCTGACGTCATGCCACTGCACTGCAGCCTGGGCAACAGGGTAAAACTATGTATCAAACAAACAACAAACCAGTTATCCAGACAAGACAATGAGAACCTGAACTAGGTGGTGACAAAATAGAGTGAACAAACAAGAAAGACAAGGTGGAATTATGAGACTTAGGACTTGAAAATTGGCTGAAATCAGAGAAATCTTTAAGGTTCATAAATTCTATTGGTTCACTAGCTGCACACAAACCTCCAATGGCTTCCCATTGCTCTTATTTGAATTCCATACATAGCCTAACTGGTCCTGCACGATCTGGTCTTTGCCTTCCTCTCCAACTACATCTATGTCACTTTCCCTCTCTCTTACCCTGCTCCAGCCATACTGACTTTTTTGCAGATCCACAAACACATCACGTTCTTTCCACTTTACGGGCTCTGCTCACACTGTTCTCCTACCTGAAACACTGCATCCCAGCTCTAGGCCCCCAATGCCCCCTGATCTCAGTTTAGACATCACCTTCTTAGACAGACCTTCCCTCCTTGTCAACCCTTGTTATTTGTTCTTTATCTATATCATGTTTGTGTTATTCACTGCTCTTGTTACAGTTAGCAAATATCATATGCAGTTGTGTTGTTGCTTATTATCTGTCTCCTCCACTCAATTGACAGCTTCCTGAGAGGAGTGGCTTGCTGAATGAATGAATGAAATAAACACAGCAAGTCCTATTTGCTCTTCTGTTCTCAGTGGCTTCATAAACATGTGTTGAATAGAGGAAGTAAAGTACAGAGAAAGGAGACAATAAAGTTAAGTGGAAAAATATGAGGAATGTCTACATTTTATAGGGGGTGGGGTAGAATAGAATGCTAAAGAGTAAAAGGAGGCAGAGAGGCAGGGCACTTTCAAAACAGTGGCTTAATTGTCATAACAAAAGACATACATCACAAACATATGTGTATACACACACACACTGACAGATATCTAAATGTCTGTATTTAGCTGGATGGATAGTCATTTGGAAGCCTACCAATACGAAATAGCTGCCATGAAATAACCCTTGAGTTTCAAGGAGGCAGTGTTTATAATCAATTGCCTGATCTGTGAAGACAGGAGACTGATCACTGTGAGAAGGCCAAGGGACATGATGATTATTCATGGGCATGAAGGTGTTTTCATATTATGAACCCAACTCAATATGTGAATTATAGTTTACCAAAGTTCTTTGATCATTGTTTCATTTGATCCTCAGGAAAAAAATCTCAAAAGCACAGGCAGGACAGCTATACAGACACTATATTTTGTAACATGCTGAGGAAGTAGAAGTAACAAGCATAGATTATGCTTTCAGGAAGTTTAGCGGTATCTCTCATTACAAATTTCATCTGTAATAATAGATATCTACTATTTATATGGAGATTCTTTATGTCCAATCATAATATGAGCAAACAGTTCTGGGGAACAATAGTAACTTAAAAACAGACCTCCCTAGAGCTTCTCATGTTTCTTTTCTAAATTGAGTATTTGATTCCAATAGCACTAGAATCTGGGAATATTTTAAAATGCTACTTGCATTTTGAAGGCCTTTAACTTGGACAGTTTTAAATGGTAACACTTCACCCCTCCTCCTTATTTAGTCAGACTACCAAGTTAAGTTTAATGGAACTTGTAGATGACAGCAATAGTCGCCATCTACCATTAGCTCCTAACATCTCTACCACACTCTGATGGACCAAAGGTAGGCTCTTTTATTTGTCCACATAGCAAGCATTAACAGAAGTTCCCAGAACTAAGTAAATAGAAGGAGGAGAGATACTGTTGGAGAGAAATGCAATGATTTCTCAAATTATTAAAATAATAAGGAACTATCTTCAATCGTTGCCTATATCCATTAAAGCTCAGAATTGGAAACAGTTTTTCAAGTCCAGGATCCTTGAGATTCCTGCAAAATCAGGCCCATCTGATTTTATCTACCTTTATGGGGTTGTTATAATTCACTGAAATGATGTGTGTAAAGTACTTTAAACAGTGACTGGAAATAGGAAAAAGTCTTTTAGAAGGTGTTTTCATTTTACTAATACAACTCAATATGCAAAATATAGTTTACCAACATTCTTTCATCATCCTTTCATTTGATCCTTGGAAACACCTTAAAAGATAGGCAGGGTGGCTCCCGCCATTCTCCTTTGAGGCCTAGTGAACATTAAGTGGATTATCAGCTATTACGTGGCAGAGCCAGGATGAGAATCCTGGACTTCTGGATCTAGATTCTGAGCTCTTCCTTCCACACAGCACAGCTTACCTAATTTAGACGTGCTTTTCTTTCTTTCTTTTTTGCAAAAGAAAAAGTCTCTCCTTCTCTATGCATGGGCACATTGACACCAGAAAGACAATTGGCCTGTGTGTATCTGTTTACCTTGTAGAGTCACAAAAACAAACCAAGGCAACACAAAACTAAATGAAACCAAAAAACAAGACTGGTGTATGTCAACAACTTGTGGCATAGGTAATCAGTGTTCTCGAATGTCAGGAAGGAGAGAGGAAGACAATTTTCTGTGACAACTGTTCTTTTTTTTGAGACGGAGTTTCGCTCTTGTTACCCAGGCTGGAGTGCAATGGTGTGATCTCGGCTCACCGCAACCTCCACCTCCTGGGTTCAAGCAATTCTCCTGCCTCAGCCTCCCGAGTAGCTGGGACTACAGGTGCGCGCCACCATACCCAGCTAATTTTTGTATTTTTAGTAGAGACGGGGTTTCACCTTGTTGACCAGGATGGTCTCAATCTCTTGACCTCGTGATCCACCCACCTCGGCCTCCCAAAGTGCTGGGATTATAGGCGTGAGCCACTGCGCCCAGCCCTCTACTTCTTAAAAACTTTCTTCAACTCATCATTCAATCTGGAGTCACATGCTTTTTTAAATATTCAGTCAGCGGATATCTCTAGAGCTTTATTGATTCTTACAGTATTTTGAACTATGACACCTTTGTTAAGGCTTAGCCATGGATGAATGATGAACCATGGCTATCTACACAGTTTATAACACAGTTAAAGGAATTAAATGAGGAAAATGATATGTTAGGTAATTAAGAGCTAAGGGGAAGAGTGGTAATGTGGCTTTATTAATAGTGACTTTTAAAGATTAAGTTTTATGGTGAGGGGTTTATTAATATTATTGATAATGTCAGTGGCAGTTTTCTATTTAATATATAAAGAGATAAAGTACAAAATGAGCTAAATACGCTGAATGAAAAACTTATCACTTTCATCCAGTGTTCTAACTGTCATAACAATTAGACACTGTTAACTTATCTGTTAACGGGGAATAATAATAATAATAATACTATCTACACACACACACACACACACACACACACACACACAGAAAAAGAGAAGGTTAACATTTCTGTTTAGCTGTATGGATGGTCATCTATTAGTTCAAATAAAATACATACTTTATAAACATGATGCTTAAACATATGTATTTATATGTAAAAATATTATCTAAGACTATTTTGGACCTATTGAACAATGCTAGATTGGTGACATTCTATTCTACACCTAAAAATTCTGATGATACTTTTCTCATAGATAGTATATCATAGTTATAGATTAATAAGCTGAATAGCCAATCTCTTCTTCCTGGGAAGACAGCTCTCTCTTGCTTTCTTTCTTATTCCCCGACACATGCACAGACACAGACACATAAATACACACTGGTCATGACACAACTCAGTTTATACAGCATTTTAAAGTGTTCAACTATGCAAACTACTGTGAAATCACTGCACTAGGTGCTATTAGAGAAAAGAAAAGCACAAATGAACCATGCACAATTCCAAACCTCCTTCCACTTTCCAAGCATGGCTTTGAAAGTTATTTTGAATCTTAGCTTTGACCTAGGTTTGAATCTTAGCTCTGATACATACCAACTCCATTATGTTGGGTACATCCCTTATTTTTTCTGTATTTAAGTTTTCTTATCTGTTAACTGGGAATAAAAATAATATCTACCTTTATGGGGTTGTTATAATTCACTGAAATGATGTGTGTAAAGCACTTTGAACAGTGACTGGCACAGAGTAAGCTATTGTTGTTATTACACTTACATTATTTTATTTTTTTTAAGTTTGTATAGCCTAAGAGAGAATATAGACTTAAGCATATGTCTAATAGAAACAATCAGCAGCATGATAAAAATGTTCTGCTAAATGGATTTTTTTTAAACAAACAAAATAGAACCTCCTCAAACTCCTAAATTTAGCTTTGGGAACAAAGGAATAAACCAAGAAGAGTTGATCATTTCTCCAGGTTTCAGAAATACGAACTTCTTTTGCTGTTAAATGAATAAGGATGTCTTTAAGACATCAGTTAGATGCAGCACAGAATTATATATGGAAAAGCAGTCTTGAATTTAAATTCAGCAAGTCAGCCAGCTTAGCAGAAGGAATTCCAGAACAGAACGAGGCAATGGAATGAATAGTCTTTAAAGGGTCTCCTCTATTTCTGAAATTCTGGATTCTATGGTCAAAATGCTTGATGGAGTTTCCAGAGAGATAAAAATAAGGCAATGAAGAAAAGTATTAATAGTAGCATTTTCAAATGGTAGTTCTCTCCCCAAGCACCATTGCTTTTTTGTGATTTTTTCAACTATCTTTTTAAAAACTGGCCTTGGAACAGAATTAATATTCACCTCATGAAGAAAGAGCAGTTATTTTGAATGAGTTGGGTCACTGAGGGAGGAAATCTATTAAACAAAGTCCTTGGGGAAGTTAATTATTTATTGATTCAGCTTGTGGTCTAAAGTTGAGGTGTGTGTTGGGGGAGAAGGGAAGCATTTTGCCATGGGATATTATAAGGAAATTAAAGAGAAAAGGATAGGAAGGGCATACATTAGAAATATGGGGGTAAAAAGGACTAACTATTGTATATTAATTATGGCAGGGTAGGGAGAACAAGATGGATATAATTAAAAAAAATTCTTATATTTGAAAATTATTTAAAATCATCTTTAAAAATATTGACTAATGTCAAAGAAAATCTGTTACTTTTTTCTTAGGCACCTTTTTCTCAGGCAGTTAACATGTATAAGAAGCTCCTTTTATGTATTTTGCTTTCTCACTAGTTCATTCTTTAAAAAATTACAGATCATTTATTATGTACCAGCCATGATTAAGATAGACATTGCTTCAGCTCTTATGAAAGTTAAATCCTAGCAATGGAAATGTCCTGAGACAAAAGAGAAGATGAAAAAAAAAAAAAAAAGGCCTGGGACCTAGAGTGAAAATTTGTTCCCTGAATGATAAAAACTTGCTGTACAGTCTAGAAATTGAAGATTCCCTACCATAACCCTTGATATCAAGTTGATCATATGCAACTGATTCCAATAGTAAAACAATAGCATTTCATAAAACATAATGCCATCAAAAATAAATATAGATAAAACTCCAGAGGGAGAAATTTTTAAATATTATCCTCTTATTCTCTTGAGAAAATGATTAACGTAGTATAATTTGGTTATGATGAAACATTATTTCCACCTCTCATAGTGGATTCTGTGGTTCATCAACAATTTAAATTACTTCCCAGATTGGTCTCTGACCAGGGTTTATAAAGAAAATATTTTCAAAAGAGGCCATTACCTAAATAATTCCTTTAATCAACAGTCAGAGGATTGAATCAACTGATGGTGCCAAACATTCTACACTAGGGCTATGATGGGGTATCACCTCTTTATCCCCATCATTCAAAAGCATAAAAGGATTAAATGCATTTTTAAATGCAGATTTTTGATTTATACAGTTATTTTTCATCTTGTGAAAAGTGGTTACTAGACTTAATAAAAATTCCTCTGTGTATCATTAACTAATTTTAGCTTCCTCCTTTTTTATTTTTTATTTTTAATGCTTGGAAGAGCCCAGTTTTAAGTTTTATGGGGATTTCACATTTTTCTATTGAAGCCTTGAGGGAAGCTAAATTTAAAAGTAGGGAAATAGTAATTAAAAGTGATTAGGACAAGAAGTTTTGGTGCTATGCAATGTGGACTCAATTCTCTCTGTCACAAGCTGAACCAAGCAGCAGTTTTTGGTTTTGATTATGGCTTCACTTGCAATTTTAATAAACATGAACCAGTATTCAAACTTTTAATATCCTGCTGCTTAACTATTTCCAAAGAGCTATCCAGCTCTTTTAAACAGCCTTTGTTTTAAAATTTTAATTTGTTTGGCTCAGTCTCACCTTAGAAGGTTGTAGCCGTATGGTAAACTCTTTTATAAGTTGATTTCCAGAATCATAAGCAGTTCTATTTTTGCCCCCTCCCAACTAAGTGTTTCCTCATGTTCCAGAATTGTTGGTGCTGACAGGTTTTCTGCCTTGTTTTATCTGGTTCCCACAAGTAAGTATTAGAGACAAACAAGAATGTGCCCAGTGTTGACTGGATGCATCAAGACTATGGTGATACTTACAACTCCTCCAGGAAGCGGAGACGGGGCAGGGGATTCGGGAGCAGCTGACTGATGTTGTTCATACTGAGGTCTCTGGAGGGGAAAGCAGACAGCGTGTGAGGAGCAGCGAATGCCACCACAAGGAAATCCAGCTGTTCATTCACACATTTTCAAACAATAGAGTAAAACGAACTCATTCCTCTGGTTGACAAATGAATCGCAATTCTGCATCTTAAATATATTCATTTTCTCCAACACTCCCCACAGCATCATGGACTTTGTCAAATTAGAGACCCTAGGAGGAGCTTACTTAGAATTCAAAATGATTTAGACCATTCATGGGGATGGTTGTAATTCTCCGTGTTTAAAATTATGTGAGTAGGACAGCAAAGGAAACAGACATAACTCAACACTAGACGTAACTCAACTCTGTCTCTTGCTTTAAATTGTGTGACAATGAGAAATGTGAAGACCGTGCAACTCTAGAAGTCCTGTTTCTCTGGGACTTTAAGCACCTTGTAAAAACAAATGTTTTGATTCAAAGAAACTTAAAAAAACACACACAACAAAACAAGACAAAAAGCCTATTCCCTCCTTCTAACATGTTCCTTTTGCAGGTTCTCAGATTGCATTAAATAAGTGAAATGAACCATAAAACAAGGGTGTAAGGTGATCCTGCTCCGTAGCACACTTCCTGCTGGGCCTGCACAGTAGTTCCTGGCACAGGAAACAACAAGCCACTTTAGGTAGAACTCAATCAATTTTTGTTTTAAGTGAAACTCCATGTAATTACATTTTATTCTGTTTTTTCCCCCCCTTATTTCTTTACTGTCTTTCACATAACCCCACGGCATCACGGGTATATGTCCTCTGTATCTCAGAGGCCAAAAGACTGACAACTGGACAGATTCTTATCAAGATCAACTCAGATTTCATGTAGTCCACTGAAGGTTCACGTAGGAAGTGACTTGTTGCACAAACCTGAAGATTCAGAACTTATGGCATTGTATTCTCAGACCAGGCCTCCATTAACATTTGTCTTGAGAAGAGATAATGAACTTCTTTTCAACCTGAATTATTGTTTTTATTAAAGTGAACACATCCATTGCACCTAACCAGTTGATTTCATTCGCAATAACTTGGTTCCGTTATCAAATGGCTTCACATCAATGATGCTAAGAATTGAGGAATCATTCACCCTTTGCCTTTAAAAAGTCATAAGCAAAGAAGACAAAATATTTTATTAATTGTTTGTTTATTAATATATGGCACCACCCCCAGATTGCTGTTAATTTTATTATGTTAGTGAACAATAAATAATGAAGCCCAATGCTATGTTCTTAAGCTAAAACTAGACAATGCCATGAAAATAGACTAAAAAGTTTTATATTGTCCATATTTAAAAATTCTGGATTTTTCTGGCATTGTCTATATAAGGAAGTCAAGTAATTAATAAATAATTTCAATGTTTTTGCAAATATGCCTATGAAATAGCACAGTCATTAAGTTTACTGAACAGCTGTGTTTTAAACTGATCAGTGCAGTTTCCAGATTCCTCACAGTGATTATAGAATTTCTGCAAAGACTCAATATTTCTCGGGAATATTTACTTTTTAAAATTTGATATCCTACTTATTTCCTGAAAGGATCAAGGTGGTTTGGGAGCATGTCTATTGGTAACACAGATCAAACCAGTCTCGACATCAAGACAGATAGTGTTGAAAGTACAGATTTTCTCTCATAATTTTCTGTGTGATGTGCAAATCACTTCAGAACAAACATTGATCTTGTCTATGCAGAAAGGTCTGAATAGAACATGGTCATTTACATAATAAGGCAATTTATAAGCACTTCATATTATTTTTAATATTTGTAACCCTATGTCAAGTACCTGGAAGTGAAGCTTATGTAAACATTTACTCTCTGGTCCCCACCTGAATACTTTTTATAGAGGAGGAAATGAGGACAGCAGAGAAAGTGCAGGCAAGCCTGAGAAGAACATCTTGGGTGGGATTCTGGACTTTCCCATTCACTAGCTGCATAAGCTCGGGAAAATTACCTCATTGTGCAGCCTTCCTTATTTTTAAACAAGAATGTTTGTATGTTAATAGCTTGAAATCCTACGATTAGCTGTTTCCAATCAGAAGGGAGTGACTTAATTCTTTTCTTAAAAAGGAAAGTACCTGGCTGGGTGTGGTGGCTCACGTCTGTAATCCCAGCCCTTTTGGAGGCTGAGGTAGGTGAATCACGCAAGGTCAGGAGTTTGAGACCAGCCTGGCTAACATGGTGAGACCCTGTCTCTACTAAAAATACAAAAATTAGCTAGGCATGGTGGTGGGCATCTGTAATCCCAGCTACTCGGGAGGCTGAGGCAAGAGAATCACTTGAACCTAGGAGGCAGAGGTTGCAGTGAGCTGAGGTCGTGCCATTGCACTCCAGCCTAGGCAACAAGAGTGAATCTGTGTCAAAAAGAACAAAAACAAAAACTGAAAGTACCTATCTTTTCCAACAGTAATTAATAACTTTACTGTGCTACCTGACATATCATATTGTGGTTCCTCTTAGATGATGAGCTAGTACTACAAAACCAACCCCTTACCACCTGTTTTCTAATACAGGCTATTTTCTCTTAAAAAGCCTCTAGCAGTTTATATAAACTTGTAGCAGAAAATAACTTTTAATAGCAACAATCTAAGATCAAATGAATGGGCCTCTAAAATAAAATTTAAAATGGACAAGGTAAGAATTAATTTGTCTGCATTTGCTTTTTCCCTTCTGTGTGCACCTTTGCATTGATGTTAAAATGTAACTGTGGTTCTGTACCTCAGTGCATTCCAAACTATCCATGGTGAGATACCAAATTTTTTAAATTTCTTATTTGCTATGGACTTACACTATTATAAATGATAATAAAAATTGATTACTAAAAAGGTGAAATAAAAATACAAATATATACAAAATACACAACTCAATATTTTGTTACACAATTTAACATAAATTGTTAAATGACTACAAAAAGTTTCTAAACTTTACTCTGAAATTCTTATCTCTGTGGTGGGTCCTTGACTGCTGTTTGGTTAGCGATGTTCCTCTTGTCTTTTTATCAAGAATGGCGAGGTTTAAATTACTTTTATCTTGCTCATCTTTGACTTAACAACGATAGAATTAGAGAATGTCTGGCTGCTAGAGAGGACTGAAACTTACCTGGGTGAGAATGCTCATTATAGATGAGGAAAATGAGGCTCAGTGAGGTGAAGTGGTCTCTGAGTTTCAGCGCAAGATTTAGGGAAAAAGCCCTAGGGTTTGTTGTTTTGTTTTGCTTTCTTTTTTTGGTGTAGCATCTTTCTGATTTTGGCAAAATATCTTCATTCTGACTTTTACATTAGTTTTAAATGATCCCTTTTATTTTTCTATAGCATTTGGTCTTTTTGACCCCTGGTACACATATAACCTTAGCAGCAAATTAGGGGTCTTAAAATAATTTCCAAGCCTGTGCATCATTTACTTTTTATTATTTTAAAATGCTACTTTTTTTTTTAAACCACATCTTGCCCATGATTCAGTTTCCTAAAGTTAATGAAGCCACATAATGAATTTCCTAAAGTTTTCCCTCTTTTGTCAAGATGTAGAAATTAATTTTGAAGAACTGGTTACTGTGTAAAAGGATTTCATAAAAAATGGATGATTGATTTCAGTTTTGACAAGATGGTCAAATAGGTTAAACCATTCTGCCCTGTCTCTGACCCACCTCTTATCTATGCTATGTTACTGCTCATATCTAGAAATCTAGAATAGAGATTGCAAAGTTCCATAAGAGAAGTTGCTATATATAGGAACCACCCCAGGTGCTTTAACAAATATTGATTTCTGGACTGGCACAGGGGCTCACACCTGTAATCCCAGCACTTTGGGATGCTGAGGTGGGAGGTTCACTTGAGGCCAAGAGTTTGAGACCAGCCTGGGCAACATAGGGAGACCTTGTCTGTCCAAAAAAAGCCCAAAAACAAAAAACACAGAAAAATAGCCAGGTGTGGTGGTGTGTGCCTGTAGTTCCAGCTACTTAGAAGGCTGAGGTGGGAGGATCACCTGAGCCTGGGAGGTCGAGGCTGCAGTGAGCCATGAGCCGACCACTGCACTCCAGCCTGGGGACAGAGTGAGCCCTGCCTTAAAAAACATGTTGTGATGTCTGGGTTTTATCCTCAGGATTTTGGAGTTAATTGATCCAGGGTGGGCATTAGAGTTTTTAAAAGCTTTTCAGATGATTCAAATGTTCAGTCGAGACTGAAAACCACTGGTTGGAGTAACTAAATTTTTAGGCCAGTTCCCTGACCTCTACAACTCACTTGAAATTGAGGAGGCTTAAGATGATTAAAGGTACTGATTCTTATGAGTTCCTGTGGGTTCCATCACAGCAGACACTATCTTTCTCTTGACAATGTTTTTGTCACTTGCAGCTCATTTTTTGTTGTTGTTGTTTTTCATTTGACAGATGTTAGTTGAGCATTAATTGTGGTCAGGTTTTATTCTAGGAACACAGTGGAGAATATATCTGAGTCATCTTTAACTTTTTCCTTTCCCACCGTTCCTTCATCCATAAGCCCCCTGGGGTTAATTCTTCTACAGAGTTCACTTCTGGATCTGGCCCCTCTTCTTCCTTCTTGGCTGCCTTTGGTTAGGCCCTTGTCCTGCTGAAAATTGTTCTGTTCTCCACATTTACTGTGTCTCATCCTGGGTCATCTTCTACACCACGGCCAGAGAAGTCACCCTGAGAAGTCTGTCTTACATCAATCTACACAGAGCCACTGTAACCCCAAAAGAAATGCACCCCCTCAAGTGGATAAATTATAAAAGGACTTCCTCTCCTGAAGGGTGAAGAATTAAAGAAAATATCCTCTTCCTCCTGGGGTAACAGCATGCAGGGTGAATGGCTTGGCAAGCAGAGCTTGGCCTAGAGTATAGACACCATGAAGGAACCTCTGTGCAGGATACAACCTGCCCAACACTTGCCAGACAGGACAGTGCTCTCTGAGAACTTCTGATGCCTGTCTCTGGGAGGAAATGATGCCAAGACTCCTTAGGCTCTTCACAATCTGGCTGAACGTGGGTTTCCATCTTGATCTCATGCCACTTTCCTCCATGCAATATGTGATCTAGTTAAATGGAAATACTTACTGTTTCCCTTTGCATGTGTCTTTACATGTGTGGTTCTCTTCCCTGGAATGCATTATCCTTTCTGTTTCTAAATTACCACTCCCCTATGTCTCTTCCAAGGCCATTCACCATCTAATTCGGCAGACCCTTGTGATTCTGATATAACCTCTTATTTTTCCATCTTCGTTGTTCTCTATTTCAACATCCAGTCCTTTGATACTTCCTGTATCAAAGCTCATCTTAGCCCCCAAACCTAGGCTGTCGATCTCCTTAAAGTGGTGATATTTGGAGATGGTGCCTTTGGGAGGTACTTAGGTCATGAAAGGGGAGCCCCCATGATAAGATTAGTGTCCTTATGAGAGACATGAGAGAGCTCTGCTGTCTGCCATGTTGATCACTATCTCACCAACATCTCAACTCCCTAGCCCCCGTCTTTTGTCTGACTTTCCTGGGAAAACCTCAGCTCTGGAAAAACACTATGATTCATTTATCTTCTCTGTTATTATCCCAGGGTACTGAGTGCTACCAGAAAATAAAAAACCTCACAAATGTGTAGATCAGTGACTATAAATTCATGGTCTTTGTGTGTTTGTAACACCAGTGCACAATTCTGCTCTTTGCTATTGCTCAACTTACTCCCATGGGAACTGCTGCCAGCTTTTACTACTTGCCTCAAATCTCTTCATCAATGACCATCCCCATCATGCTCATGGGGCACCTTTCCTCTTACTTCATAGAAATAACTGGGTTTCTTTGGACCACCAAGGATGTTCTCCTTTGTCCCCTGCTTACCACACCCATACCTTTCTCCTTATTGGCCCTCCTCATGGGTCCCTTCCCCTTTAGCATACTATAGCACATTACTGCATGCTATGGACTGAATATTTGTGTTCCCCCAAATTTGCTGAATCCCTAAAGTGGTGATATTTGGAGATGGTGCCTTTGGGAAGTAGTTAGGTCATGAGAGGAGAGCCCCATGATGAGATTAGTGTCCTTAAAGGAGACGTGAGAGAGCTTTGCTGTCTGCCATAATTAGGTCATGAAAGGGGGGTCCCAGGATGAGATTAGTGTCCTTATAAGAGACATGAGAGAGCTCTGCTTCTGCCATTTAAGGATACAATGTGTGTAAAGCAGACATGCTAACCACTACACTATGGAACCATGTCAAGAATACAATGTGAAGTTGGTCAACTGAAAACTGAGGGAGCAGACCCCCCCCAGAGCACACTGGATCTGCTGGTACCTTGATCTTGGACTTCCCAGCCTCTATAAGTGTGAGATACACGTTTTTGTTGTTTAAACCACCTGGTTTATGCTAATTTGTTGTAACAGCCTGGACAAATGGCTACACTGCCTCTAAGAGCATGAGGTATATAACTCTTCCGAGATGAAATGCTCTTGGGAGCAAACTCTTTGTGATAACTATATATATCAGTTTTAACTATATATATGTGTGTATGTATATATGTACATATATATATTTGCTTGTAATTAAGTTTCCCTCTTCAGTTGATCCTATTTGTTTTCTTTCCCAGGGATTCCACAGAGATTCTCATCCTTCTACCCCCATGCACAAGTGCTACTAACTGCTGCTTCTCCTCCTCTTTTTCCTCCTTCTCCCTCCTTCTTTTCCTTTTCGTCGTCGTCTTCTTCTAAAGTATCTTTCCTATCATTTCTATGGATTTGTTGTGAGGGAGATGACTCAAGTAGGTACTCTGTTCATCATGTTAAAATTCAGCCATAGTTGAGATTTGGTATTTGAATCAGTGAACAAGGAAGCCCTTTCTTAAAGTGTTACTATTTTAAAAAATTAAGGAAACAAACAAACAAAAAAAGAATCGATGCTCTTTCTTTAATCTCTGCCACAGTTGAAGACAAATATTTACTTCTTTAGCAGCACAGTACAATTCCTATTTCTTCTAAGTACAATCATTTTAAATTTGTCTTGGGAGATTCAGCAACATTTAGGTCTCTGCCAGATACCTTTGATAACAATGAATCCAGGCTGTAGCCATTCTAGCACTTTTTAATTGATCACTTTTCAAATATACTTCTAGAGATAAACCCTCTTGTGAACCTCAAAAGGCAAGGTGCAGGCTTGAGTAGCAGTTTATCATAGTATGAATAGTATTATTTCCAGGTAATTTAAAAATGTTACGGTTTTTAACTCTAAAACACTGGATTCTTAAAAATATTTTTTATTGAAGTATAATATATACAGAAAAATGCATAAATTCTGTGTCCGGACTGATAAATTTTCCCTCCCTCCCTCCCGTCCATCCGTCCATCCTTCCTTTCTTCCTTTTTCATCCAGGGTTCCACTCTGCCACCCAGGCTGGAGTGCACTGGCATGATCATGGCTTACTGCGGTCTCAACCTCCAGGGCCCAAGTTATCCTCCTACCTCAGCTTCCCAAGTAGCTGGAACCACAGGCTTGCACTACCATACCCTCAGCTAATTAATTTTTTTTTTTTTGGTAGAGGTGAGGTGTCACTATGTTGTCCAGGCTGGTCTTGAACTCCTTGGCTCAGGCAATTCTCCCACCTTGGCCTCCAAAAGTTCTGGGGTTACAGGCATGCCACCATGCCTGGCCCCTGATTAATTTTCACAATATGAACACACCTCATAAACTAGCACAAATAAAGAAATAGAATATTGGCATCACCTCAGGAGCCCCCTCATGTTCTCTTCTATTCACTGCTCCCCACAAAAGTAACCATTCTCCTGGCATCTAACACTTTATATTAGTTTTACTTCTTTTTGATCTTTATATAAATGAAATCATTTATAGGCATTTTTGTGTCTAGCTTCTTCACTCATTACATTTGTTAGATTTATCCATATGTTGCACATAGCAATGTTTTATTCTATCTTAATGCAGTATAGTGTTTCATCTTATAATTACACCACAATTTAAGTACCCACTCAACTGCTAATGGACATTTGAATTGTTTTCTGTTTGTGACTATTATGAACAGTACTGCTATAAACATTCTTAAACAGATTTATTGAACCCATATGTTTACATGTTTGTTGGGTATATATCTAGAAGTGGAATTGCTGCGTATTGGTATATACATATGTCTGCTTTAATAGATACTGCCAAATAGTTTTTTGGCAGTATCTATTTAATCTAATTTTTAAAGTGGTTATATTAATTTGTACACTTCTATAAGTAGTCTATAAGAATACCAATTATTTCATATCCAATAGTTTCCATTTGTTTTTACCAAAATTGGTATCATTTCTCTTTTTTTTTGAGATGGAGTCTCACTCTGTCACCCAGGTTGGGGTGCAGTGGCACAATCTCGGCTCACTGCAACCTCCACCTCCCAGGTTCAAGTGATTCTCCTGCCTCAGCCTCCCAAGTAGCTGGGCTACAGGCATGTGTCACCACACCCAGCTAATTTTTTGTATTTTTAATACAGATGGGGTTTCACCATGTTAGCCAGGATGGTCTCGATCTCCTGACCTTGAGATCCACCTGCCTCAGCCTCCCAAAGTGCTGGGATTATAGGCAAGAGCCACTGTGTCTGGCTTTTTTCTCTTTTTTATTTTAGTCATTTTGGCAGGTGTACAGTGATATCACATTGTGGTTATAATTTGCATTTTCCTCATATCTCATAGAGCTGAGCATCTTTTCATATGACTTTGACCATCATGATACCCTTTTTTGCAAAGTGCCAGCAGAACATTTTATCTTATTTGATGAACTTAGAATTAGAAGTAAAACATACTTGCTGTAACAAGTTTAACTATACACTGATATGTAAGGAAAAGCCTAATAATCTCTCTTTTTCTAATATTCTTTTGTGATTTCAAAGGTATTCTTTTGAAAGAGTTAATAGCGTAATAGTTAACACTGTGTATTCTGTAGATATTTTGCCTTAGTTTGAGTCCTGGCCTTGATATTTCTGAGCTGAGTAACATTGAGCAAGTTATTTAACATCTTTTTTTTTTTTTTTTTTTGAGACAGAGTTTTGCTCTTGTTACCCAGACAGGAGTGCAATGGCGCAATCTCGGCTCACCGCAACCTCTGCCTCCTGGGTTCAGGCAATTCTCCTGCCTCAGCCTCCTGAGTAGCTGGGATTACAGGCACGCACCACCATGCCCAGCTAATTTTTTTTGTATTTTTAGTAGAGACGGGGTTTCACCATGTTGACCAGGATGGTCTCGATCTCTTGACCTCATGATCCACCTGCCTTGGCCTCCCAAAGTGCTGGGATTACAGGCTTGAGCCACCTCAGTTCCCTCATCTGCATCATCCGTGAAATAGTGATAATAGTTTCCACTTCATAAAATTGTTGTGAGAAATGTTAAAGTAAGATAAAAGTAGAGACCAGGCCTGAAAAATTTCTGAGCAAACAAAACTGGCTAGGCCTTAAAAGTAGCCTTAATGTAGCTTAAATTGCAAATATAGGTAGAACCTGACTGGGGTCACACTGCAGATATAAGCTAAACTTAATTTGTGTCATTTCTGGTAAATGCTTATGTTAAACAGAAATTAAACTTAACTCTAGTCAATCATAGGTACCCAATTAAGATATAATTATGTGACTAGGAACTTCCCAACAAAGCATCCCCAAAGAGATAATTATGTAACTGCAAGTCAATCAGATTTCTTTGTTTTACTTCTGCATCTCCCTATAAATGCTTGCCTCTGATGTTCTGCATTGGAATGCTAAACCTCTTTTGGTCTGGTGTTCCCCAACTCATGAATTACTTCTTACTCAAATAAACTCTAACATTTTACCGTGCTTTAGATTTTCTTTAACAACTTGGTGTCAGAAGTGGGATTCAAAGGAGACCCCTGGCCCCTCACCCTTGGGCCATGCTACTGGGTGTATCAAGTAACCACAGAAGGTACCTGCTGAATCCATGGAGCTCACTGCTTTCTCACTGCATCTGGAGGTCCTTGTTAAGTCCCTCTTAGATTTTAAGCTCCACATTTGTGTGCCGAGCTCTCTAAGTTTGTCTGAATCATTTTATTCCCTATTGGACCCAGAGTCAAATTGAGTGCTTGACAAAAACTGGACAAGGTCCAGTCTAGTGCACTAGTTTCCAGAATAGATCTGGAATCCAGATTGGGATCCAAAGGTTAAATGGGGTATTCAGTAGGAACTAGACTCAGTTTCTAGTTGGAAGCCTCAGGTAGGTAGAATTTTAAAAGGACAGGATATTTTGGGTTTGTCAATATCTGAGGAGTCTGGGACTCCTTTGCGGGGAACACCAACACATTTTTTGTTTAGAAATTGTAGACCCCAAACTTGTGGCATTCTAGAAAAATGGGTGTGCCTACAAGGAATAATTTGAAGTTGCAGTGGCCACAATGGGGTCTTTTTAATCTAGATAAAGTTGTTCATATTGGGGCATATTGGAAAAGAATGGATTCTGAGTACCTCAGAAACAATGGGATGCAGTTTTTGATTGGTATACAGAGGCTTATAAAGAACTGATGGATTAAAATTGCCTTTTTAAAAGACTCTTTGTTCATGCCTATAATCCCAATACTTTGGGATGCCACAGTGGGAGGATTGCTTGAGCCTAAGTGTTTAAGACCAGCCTGGGCAACATAGTGAGACCATGTCTCTACCAAAACAGACAAACAAAAAATCAAAACATTAGCTGGGCATGGTGACCTATGCCTGTGGTCCCAGCCACTCAGAAGGCTGAGATGGGAAGATCACTTGAGCCTAGAAGATCAAGGCTTGAATAAGCCGTGATAGCACCACTGCACTCCAGCTTAGATGACCCTATCTCAAAGAAAAAAAAAACTTATTTATTAAAATAAAATAAGACAGCTGAAAAGCATAAGCAATACATTGAGGGCAAAAGTAAGGAAATTGTGTGGTAACTGATGTGACTTTGTTTCCTGCCTTTATTCTTCTCTACCTAATTATTCTAAATCCACAAGCCCGTTTGTTAAACCATCTCTTTCTCCTAAACCTCTAATCCTTTTGCTCAGTTACTTAGGTTTTTATCTGGTGAATAAACACAAAAAGGAAGTTAAGTGAATGCCTCACACAGTTAGGCTCTCAGAATAGCCAGGTTTGGCTCCTGTAAATACTTTTCCTCTTGGGTCAAAAGCTGAATTCAGAGCCATAGCAAAATATTCTCCAAATTGCAAGGAAAATCCACAAAAATTTTCTGAGGAATTGAGAATCCTCATAGGAGCCTATGACCCTGAGTTTCCTGATTTATATCAGTTTATACACATATTAAGATCCAGAGATGTATATAAATGGATAAACAGAGCAGGATGGGATAAGCCTGAGGAAAGGACTGCTGACTCTTCAATAGCTACTTCTAGGTATGGTAAAAAAAGATGCCGTAAAAACAGCTGAAAAACTGCTGGAAACGATCCCCATTGTCTTCCCACAAAAGATTGGTCCATTATTCAATCATGTATGCAAACAAAAAGAGATAAATTAGTTTCTGATTACAAAGCTAGATTGGAAACCTCATTCATTAGACATTCTGGTCTTAAAATATAGCAAGGAAAGTTTCCTGCTGAAACTGAAATAGCTCTTACAGCTTATTCATCCGTGGGCTCTCACCAAAGCTTGGTGACCTGATTAAAAAATGAAAGATTGAATGGGAAGTTACTGATGCAGCTGAATTAGTCATTATGGTTGAACATTTTGAGAGAACTTTAGAACAAGAAAAAGGTGAAACACTGAAAGAAAAAATATCAAAGGCTTCTACATTTACAGCTGCAACAACTACAGGGACAAAGTCCAAAAGGGCCTCTTCATGCATATTATAACTCAAAATCAAGAGGTCCTGAACAAAGAAACCCTGTACCTTCAGATGTCTGCCATCACTGGAGAAAAGATTGTCCAATCAGTCTCTAACTTTCTCTGTTAAACAAAATTCCCAACGGTTTGACTCTCAAGACAATAATCAACATGAATGGGGTTCTGAGGGATTCTCTGGTAGGTCACTTCCTATAATACCTTTATGTTTATAAGGAAACTCCGATCAAGATCAATGGAGAGTCATGTATATACAATGTTGGTGGACTCTGGAACCACTTTATCCACTTTAAACCCCACCCTAATCAACCAACAAATCTCTTGGAGTAAAAAAATATTTCTGTACTGGGAGTTTCAAATCAAGTTCAGAGAATTCCCATGTGTAAACCAGTTGAAATGCTGAACTAGTTTCTGAAAAGCATGCCTTCTTACTATGTGACACCACTCCAGTAAAGATACTGAGATAAGATTTGCTTTCTAACCTGAGAAGACACGTAAAACTCTCTTTATAAGGAGAAATAATCCTAGAAGTCTCTGATCCTCCTGAACCTGAACTACTTTGTTCTCACAAGTGGGAGTTGATAATGTTGAAAGCCAAACTTATACCAACTCCAGTCTTTCTGGAGTACCCCAATATCTATAGGCTTCCTACTCAACTGATAGAAAAAATGGAAAGTTCCGAACCTATAAATATCCAAATAGACCATTCTAAGCCGTTGCCTAAATCTCCCCATTTACCCCTGAAGTTAAAGGTAATCCAAAGACTTCCACTAATTGTAGAGGAGTTCAAAGATTTGTAACTACTTGTACTAGTCCCTGTAATACTCCAATTCTACTAGCTAAAAGACCTAATGGATGAGGTATGAGATTTGTTCAAGACTTATGTGCAATAAATAAAATTATAATTTCAAAATTTCCCATGATTCCAAATCCTAACACTTCATTATCTAGTGTGCCTACAGCTTCCAAATGATGCACAGTGATAGATTGCCACTCTGTCTTCTTTAGTGTTGTACTTGATAAGGAGAGCCAATACTTGTTTGCTGCAAAAACCAGCAATACACCTGGACTGTAATGCCACAGGGTTCCAGTGATGCCTCATGTTATTTTTTTCAGACATTATGGCAAGACCTGCCAATCTCATGTTTTCCTAGAAATTTTGCTACTATTTAATATGTAAATAATTTATAGTTATGTTCTTCTACCAAAGAAAACTCTGTCATAGATTCAACTTCTTTCTTACAGCTATTACTTTACAAGAAACATAAGGTCGCCATGGAAAACTTTATTCTCTAAAGAAAAGGCCTATTACTTAAGACATGATTTGACTGCAAAGAGAATTTCCCTCTTACCTGAAAAAAATGAAGTCAATCCAAGGTTTCCCTAGACCCATGACTAAGAGATAATTGAAAGGATTCCTTGGACTTGAGGGATACTGTAAAACTTGGGTCCTCAATCTTTTTCTGTTGGCATCCCCCTTATATAAACTTATAAAAGAACTGTCTTAAAGTCTATATTAGTTAATTTTCACACTGCTATAAATAAATACCTAAGACTCGGTGATTTATAAAGAAAAAGAGGTTTAATGGACTCACAGTTTCATATGGCTGGGGAGGCCTCACAATCATAGCAGAAGGTGGAGGAGGAGCAATGGTACATCTTACATGGTGGCAGCCAAGAGAGCGTGTGCAGGGGAACTGGCATTTATAAAACCATCAGATCTCTTATTCACTATCAGGAGAACAGCATCGGAAAAACCCACCCCCATGATTCAATTACCTCCCACCAGGTCCCTCTCATGACATGTGGGGAGCTACAATTCAAGATGAGATTTGGATGGGGACACAACCAAACCATATCAAAGTCTTTGCTACAGGAAGGTAATCATGAACCTTTATTTATTTCCATCAAATAAAACTGACCTTATAATAGCCTTTAGCTTTAAGTCTCCTGAATTATACAAAATGTTTTATGTTGTTTGTTTACAAACATGATAATCAGGTCTGGGGAGTCCTGGCTCAGGAACAGGGGGGAAGTAAAGTGACTGATTTCTTATTAGAGTCTCTGGTTAGATCTAGTGGCCAGAGCATATTCAAGTTGTCTGAAAATAGTAGCAGCAGCAGCTAAATTAGAAGAAACCTCATCTGACCTAATATTAGGAAATGAAACTTTACCTACCAGTTCCACACACAATTAAAAGTTTATTACATTCCAGTCAGATCAGGTGGACTAACATCTTATGAAATCTTTCTCCTGTAACCTCCAAATCTCCATCTTGAATGCTGTAATCTCTGCTTAGCCTTGTTACTTTGTTACCTCTGCTTAAATGTGTTAGTGTGGTATCACAACTATTGACCCCTCACATTGACTTAAGGGACATTCTATTAGATAATCCTGAATTGAAACTTTGTGTTAATGGGCCTTATGCCAAAAATTATAGCAAGGAGATACCAAACAGAATATGTTGTAACCACTCAATATGAACTAACAGAAAAGGGAACTCTTTCACAGTTTAAGTTAGCACAATCTGCAACATTATATACTCTTACAAGGGCATGTCATGTAGCCAAAAACAAGTAAGTTACTATTTGATTTTTATGGGTTTTTTTTTTTTTTTTTTTTTTTTTTTTGAGTCAGGGTCTCACTCTGTAGCCCAGGCTAGAGTACAGTTGTGTGATCATGGTTCACCAAAGCCTCAGTTTCCATGGCTCAACTGATGCTCCGATTTCAGCCTAAGTAGCTGGGACTACAGACATGTGCCACCATAATCAGGTATGTGCCACCATGCCTGTAGTCCCAGTTACTTGGGAGGCTGAGGTGAGAGGATGATGACCTTTCCATGACCTGGCTAATTTTCTTCTTCTTCTTTTTTTTTTTTTTTTTTTGAGATGGGGTCTTGTTATGTTGCCCAGGCTGGTCTCAAAGTCTTGGGCTCAAGTGATCTTCCCACCTGAGTTTCCCAAAGTGCTGGGATTGCAGATGTGAGTCACCGTGCCTGGCCTAAGTTAACATTTAAATAGACAATAAATACACTTTTGGAGTGGTCCATGATTTTGGAGTATTATGGAAACAAAGAGCATTTCTCATTTCTGGTGGAAACCCCATCAAAAAGGATCACAGGTAGATTAATTTCTTTCAGCTATTCTATTGCCCTCAACAAGTTGTTATTAAAACTGCAGCTCATATTCATAAAACTAAACCTAAATGTTAATGGAAGGGATTAGCAGACTTTGATGCCAAGTTGACTAGCACTGAAATTGTTAAAATATGGAATCTTTATGAATTCCATAATGTCAATTCAAATCAAAATTACTTATGATCATTTGTTCAATAAACAATGCTGTGCACCTGAATTGGAACAACAAAAACGTTGTCTAAAAGGATGCAAATTTAATGCTAAATAAGGACTCACCAAGAGCCTGGATAGCTGCCTAGCCCTTCCTGAGGCCCTGAAAATACCACTCTTAAAAGTCCTGTACTCCATTACTCAACCTGGTGTAGATAAAATGGTTCAAATTGTTAAGAAGTACTGGTGGGATGATTGTTCTAAAACAACAAAAATCATTTATAACCATTGTTTGGCTTGTCAAACCCATTATCCCAGAAAGACCCTTAATGATTCAGGGGGTATAGTTCCATTACCTGCTGGGCCATTTAAACATCTACAGATGGATTTCATTCAATTGCCACCCTAAGTGGGATAACAATATATTCTTGTGATAGTGTGTCTGTTTTTAGTAAAAGGCGAAAGATTTATACGATCTGAAGAGAAACCAGAGTATGTGTGTGTCTGTTTTTAGAATGGATTAAGCCTTTCCCTTGTAAAAAAGCTGATGCCACAACATTAACAAAAAATTTATTTAAAAATGTGTTTCCTCTGTGGGCATCCCTGGACAGATTTTCAGAGATAGGGGAGCTCACTTCACACTGGTCAGGTTATCAAACAATTAAATAAGATTTTACAAATCCAATGGCACTACCATTGCACTTCACTTATCATCCTCAGTCCTTTCAAAATGTTACAAGGATGAATGGCATCTTGAAACTAAAATTAGCTAAATTAATAAAGTTTATTGGATTAACTTGGCCAAAAGTTTTACCACTGACCTTAATGACAATTAGATCAAACCCAACGGGAAATTACAAATCGGCCCCTTATAAAATAATAACTAGGAGACCCGTGTCTTTGAAAATAGAGCCTCATGTATCTCCTGACTTATTTGCTAATATAAGTCAATATTGCAAAACATTGATGTGTTATGTCAAAGTATGTTTTCACCAGGTGAAGAAAGCTTTCCATGACCCATCTCCTGATGATCAAACCTTCCATGACCTGGAACCCAGAAATTGAGTTTTTTGAAAATGACTCCAGAGAAAAACTGTCCTTGAGCCTCATTGAAAGGGATCATACTATTTCTTATTATTATTCACACTGCAGCAAAACTTCAGAGTCTTGAAACTTAGGTCTATGTCTCAAGTAAAAGAAAGCTCCCTTAGACTTTTGGACTTGTCGACCTATAGGTGACTTAAGTAGATGGTGTCACACAGTAGGCAGCTTTCGCAAGATCACAAAACAAGACTTCATTTGACTCTTTTCCATTGACTAAAGACTTGTTTTTGTTTTGCATTTAACACAAAATGTTCAAACTTTTACTTAGTTGGGAACGGTCACTCCTCAAACTGAACATCCTCTAAAGTCTACTGTTTAAAGTATTGCTCACTAACCAAAGCAATTGCTGGCTATATAGTCATCTGGATAAATAGGAAAACCACAGCTAATATTAAAACTTGCTCCCACACATACCTGGGTGAGCAATTCAGGAAATAGGCTTTCTAAAAAAGCTTGGTACCCTCCTCTTGGCAGGTCAGTTGATATTTATAATAGACTATTTTGGCATTAGAAACTATTAAGGAAAAAGCAATGGCATATAACTACCGTTGATTTTATTACTGGTAATTTATCATTATGCATAGAATACCTATAGGGAATTGGGTTCAATCTAGTGAGTATTCTAGACTCCCTCTTTAATCAAACTCTTTGGTTTGACACAGCTTATGAAGACTGGACTCCTATGTGTAATAACACAGATACGACATGAAAACATGACCATGATATCCTTGACCATATCATTAGAAAATTCAGCCAGGTGCAGTGACTAACATTTACAATCCCTTAGAGGCTTAGGTGGGAGGATCGCTTGAGGCCAAGAGTTAGAGATGAGTCTGGGCAACATAGAGAGACCTCGTACAGAAATAATTTTAAAATGAGCTGAGTGTGGTGGCATGCACTTATAGCTCTACCTACTTGGGAGGCTGAGGTGGGAGGATTACTTGAACCCAGAAGTTCGAGGCTGCAGTGAGCTATGATCATGCCACAACACTCCAGCCTAAGTGACAGAGTGAGACCCTGTCTCTAAAAACAAAACAAAACAAACAAAAATCATTAAGAGTCGTGTTCAGTTAAAATACTGAAGACAAATGAAATTCCTCTATGGTTTCACTGTATAAAATTAATAGTTTTGTTTATTGAATAGAGCAATATTTGAGACATGTTTGAAAAGAAAGCCAGTCATCCTTGTTTAGTGACAGTATGCATAGGTTACTTTATCAAATTTATGACATTATATTTCTTTCTTCTCTAAATCATAACCATTCGACCTGGTAATGTAAAAATGTAGATATGACAAAAAAGAACCATGACATTTATATTACTCCCAACTGGTGAGTCATCAGATCCTCTTTGACTTTTTCTCTCAATAATGCTGGGTTGTTCATCTTGTGGGACAACAAAATATGCAAAGGTTTTCCACCTTGTGTAGACATAAGTCAATCAGATTTCTTATTTGTTTTTGAGACAGGGTCTTGCTCTGTTGCCCAGGCTGGAGTGCAGTGGCACAGTCATGGTCCACAGCAGCCTCACCCTCCTGGGCTTGAGCAGTTCTTCTGCCTCAGCCTCTCCAGTAGCTGGGAGTACTAGTGAGTGCCACCATGCCTGGCTAATTTTTATTTTTGCAGAGATTGGGTATTGATACGTTGCCCAGTCTAATCTCAAACTTGTAACCTCAAGCGATCCTCCTGCCTCAGCCTCCCAAAGTCCTGGGATTACAGGTGTGAGCCACTATACCCAGCCCCAGATTTCTTTATTTTTCTCACTTTTTTTTTTTTTTTATGGTGAAAAGATATACATATATTTAGAATTAGCCAGCTGGACTGTTTAGATGATCCCAATTTTGTTTGCAACATCCAAAGCATCATAATCAGGAGCCAGTCGAACATATGCCTTCTTCTCTCCATCAGGCCGAATCAGGGTGTTGACCTTGGCCACATCAATGTCATAGAGCTTCTTCACAGCCTGTTTGATCTGGTGCTTGTTGGCTTTAACATCCACAATGAACACAAGTGTGTTGTTGTCTTCTATCTTCTTCATGGCAGACTCAGTGGTCAGTGGAAACTTGATGATCGCATAGTGGTCAAGTTTGTTTCTCCTGGGGGCGCTCTTCCGAGGATATTTGGGCTGCCTTCGGAGTCGCAGTGTCTTGAGCCGCCGGAAGGTGGGTGACGTGCGGATCTTCTTTTTTTTGTGGCTGTGGACACCTTTCAACACTGCCTTCTTGGCCTTTAAAGCCTTCGCTTTGGCTTCGGCTTTAGGAGGGGCAGGAGCTTCCTTCTTCGCTTTCGGCGCCATCTTGTGAAAAGGGTCCATTTTTCTCACTTTTAAATTAAATACTTGCTTCTGATGTTCTGACATTGGAACACTAGATTTCTGTTGGTCTGGTATTCCTCAATTTATAAATTACTTCTAACTCAAATAAACTTTAAAAAATTTTATTGTGCTTCAGATTTTTCTTTAACAGAAATAATTGAGCTAATACATATAAAGTACTTAAAACAGTACCTGGCACATAATAAACGCTACATATTTGCTATAATTATCATTATAATAACATTGACTCTTTTTCTCTTGTTTTTACCTGAGATATTTACTCTCAGGCATATAATCACTTAATGTTTTTACTAATTACAACTCTTGCATATACAGATGTATCAAGAGTACAGTAATGCTAGCATATTGACATTTACAGTTATCTTGAAAATTGTTTTTAAATTATAGAATAATTCTAAAAAATGTTTAGAGCTAGCTGGCTTAGGTTCTACTGGTCCCTTCTTAAATGGTTATGTTAATACTGTGTTAATTTTTTAGTGTGAGCTTCAAAAAGAGAGACTTAAACCAAAGCTCATTTGAAAATTTTTACATTATCATTCTAATCTCCATAGATAGAAATGGTTAATGTGACTGGGCATTCCTCTGCCCTATTTATATTATGTCAACAACAAAATGATAGATGTAGATGTAGTTATTTGTGGAGAGGTCACTTTCCTAAGAACCGCGTGTACTTGGCTCACATCCCAAGATAGAGAAGGAAGCAAGCAGTCAACACAACAAAATCAAAGCAAAACATACAAAGAAAACAACAATAACAACAGCAAATCAAACCCTGTTGTGAACATCCAGAATCAAAAGGCTGTAATCTCAGGCGCAAAGTCTTTTGCGCCTTCCTCAAGAGGAAAAGGCCCCACTCAGAAGAGAGCCTTTAAGCCCTCTTGGTGTGTGTTTGTTTTGGTTTTAAATCCATAGCAGCGAATTACCAGTAGGAGGTGGACTCAACTAGCCTGGACATAATGTGGGAAAACAGATTTAAAAACTAATTAATACTACTACTAATAATATTGACCACATAGTTGTTTGATTATTTAACATAACAGTTCTACATATCTCAAAAACTTTCAAGGGCACTTTCTGCTTTATAACATCTAAAGGACTGTACAGTTTTTAAAATCATCAGAAAAGCTCAAATATCCAGGAATACCCTAAGGTTCTATCTCTCCTGCCTCTGTTTTTTCTCTCTACATGTTTTTCTTGGGAAATCTTATTTAGCCACATGGAATTAATAATCACAAGAAATTATGAACAATTCCTAGCCTTGAACTTCCATCTGAGCAACAGATTCTTATTTGTTCCTGAAGGAACTTCTCCAGGTGGTTAACTGACAGTTACCTAACACATCTCAAATTAAACTCACTATTTTCTTTTCTTTTTTTTCCCTCCAAACCAACTTTCCCTTTGTGTTTCTCATTTTGATTAATATATTCCCATTCTCCCAATTGATCAAGCCAGAAACCTCCAGTTTGCGGCATCCTATCATTCATCCCCACTCTCATCTAAATGGCCTCAGCCCTATTGATTATATTTCTGAAATGTTTCCACAGTAGTAATAAATAATATGCTAAGTACTTCACACTCATGTACACAAACACATGCACACATACACAAAACCTAATTAATTAACCTGAAGACAACAGTCCAGGTAAAGAAACAGAGGCATGTAGAACTTCAGTAGCTTTCTGAAGGTGAAACACAGCAGTAAGCAGCAGAGTCAGTTTGAATCCAGCTTGTGAGACCAGCCCCTTTGCTGCTACACTGTACATTGAAATCCGTGGTCTAATTTTCACTTTTTGTGGCTATAGTTTAAATTCAGATTCTCATCTTTGTGTGATCATTTTCACTCTTAAGAAGTACCACACACATGAGGGGGTACCCCAGAAAAGGTCTCCTCTCCACTTCTCTGGTTTCTCATGCCTTTGTGGCACTTCTGGCTTTCCTTCCCCCCTTGTCAGTCCCTTTGGAGTGATTCCTTATTCAGTCCCCTTCTCTGAACAATCTACTCTGCTTCCACCTAGCCTTTGGATATCATTTTCTGGGTCCTTCTTGACTCCACTGGTTCATCTCTCTTCCAGCTCCCGATTTTAGAACTCCAGTTGGAATCCTGAGTGTCCCACTTTTCTGGGAGGAGAAGACATGCAATAGCAGTGAGCTCATAATAGACTTCTCTGCCTCAGTCTTTCCCCCTTTGAAATCCATCTGGAGTTACCTTAATTTTTTTCTTTAAGGATAAAGGTGCTAATATTTTATATTGTGCTTCTTTTTTTTCTTATAACAGAAACTTATTTATTTGTCTGGAACTTTACAGTTTACAAAGCACTTTCATGTCAACAAATTTTCCCAAATTTGTCTTAGGGGTGCAATAATGTCAGAACCCAATTTATACTATATTCTCAAGAAACTGCTTTGAAATCTGGAGAAGAAATATTGTTTCTGTGTGTGATATGTGAACATGGGTATTTGCCTAACGAAGACTGTGCTATAATTCATAATATTAGTGTTCACTAGAGTAACATATTCTGCTCTTCTTTATGCATAAAAATATCAAACAATTGGCTTTGGAAGTAGGACAGGATTTCCCAACCTTCGTACTATTGATATTTTGAGCTGGATTGTTCCTCGTTATGTAGGCTGTCCTGTGAATTGTGGGGGGGTTTAGCAACCTCCATGGCTCTACCTGCTAAGTGCCAGTAACACACACCCTCTTTCCAGTTGTGACAACAAATGCTTTTTCTAGGCTTTTATGGGCTGAATTGTGTTCCCTCAAAATTTGTATTTTGAAGCTGTAATCCCTACTAACTCAGAATGTGACTTTTGCAGCCAATGTAACACTATGCAGCCATAGAAAGAATAAGTTCATGTGTGTTGCAGGGACATGGATGAAGCTAGAAACCACCAATGTTTTTGTAGATGGTGTCTTTAAATTTAAATAAAATCATTAGAGCAGGCTTTAATTTTATATGTCTATTGTCCTTATATAAAGAGGAAATTTGGACATAGACAGGTAGAGGGAAGGCCATGTAGAGACACAGAGAGAAGAGCCATCTACAAGCCAAAGAGGAAACCAACCCTACTGACACCTTAATTTTGGAATTCCAGCCTCCAGAACTGTGACAAAATAAATACATTTTTAATTGTTTAAGCCACCCAGTTTGTGGTACTTTGTTAGGGCAATCCCAGAAAACAAATACATTGCCAAATAAATGTACCCTAAGGTCAAATCAGACTTGGTTGAGAATCATTCAACTGGTACACATGAATTTCACACAAAAAAATTATTAGTTTTGCCTTTTGATGAAAGAAAAAGTAAATTTCTAATGATGTTTTTCCTTCAAAAGAGGGAATCTGAAGTACCTTCTTTCCCCACTTCCTTTTTATGCCATAAATCTTTTTTAGCAGATAATTTCATTACTTTATAGTTGGACAATGAAAAGAAAAAACATAAAAAGCAGACCAAAAGGCTAAAATGATGCACAGCATCTAGGAAGTGACTCTGGTGTTGTGTCATTGAATGTCTGTTATGTCTGGTAAATAATTCTGAGCTGGGGCTGCACCTAATGGTTCCATAAAAATTACACAGAAATTACCCCCCAGGCAACATTTCAAAAACAAATCTTTCAAAAGTTTTATTAAAAGAACCAGATCTATTTCATTTCTCTCAGGCAGAAACTGCCATTCTTGTTCCTACCTTGTGCAATAATCAATAAACTGAAATATCTTGCAGTTAACATAGTGTGACCATGCGACCCTTCTATGCCAACAGAATGAAATTTTCCTTTCCCTACCCAAATTTTATCTAATATCCTGAAGCACATGAAAAGGCTCTAAGTAGAAATCATTCTGCAATAAAGACACATGCACATCTATATTTATTGCAGCACTATTCAAAATAGCAAAGACTTGGAACCAACCCAAGTGCCCATCAATGATAGACTGGATAAAGAAAATGTGGCACATATATACCATGGAATACTATGCAGCTATAAAAAGAATGAGTTCATGTCCTTTGCAGGGACATGGATGAAGCTAGAAACTATCATTCTCAGTAAACTAACACAGGAACAGAAAACCAAACACCACATATTCTGACTCATAAATGGGAATTGAACAATGAGAAAACATGGACACAGGGAGGGGAGCATCACACACTGGGGCCTGTCTGGGTGTGGGGGAAAATGGAAGGAGAGCATTAGGACAAATAGCTAATGTATGCAGGGCTTAAAACCTAGATGACGGATTGATAGGTGCAGTAAACCACCATGGCACGTGTATACCTATGTAGCAAGCCTTCATATTCTGCACAGGTATCCTAGAACTTAAAGCATAATAAATGAAAAACAAAAGGTCAATCTGATCTGTCATCCCATCCTGTTTTGTGGGTTCAAAAAGCCATTGCTGGTTGCCCATGATCTGAAGAATGGAGCCTGAATGTTGTTATCTAGCTATCATATGAGAAAAGATAAAATGGTTTACAGATTTAAGAAAGAGAATAGGGTCTCAAATGACAGTTTTGTCACCATATTGCTGTTAGACATTGGTCATTTTTATGCTTTCATGGCCTTAACTTCCTAATGTACTGTAACACCTATTTCATGCCATCATGTGAGGATTAAATGAGATAATGTAGGCAAATGCCCTTAGTGCAGCATCTGGTATTTGAAAGGATCTCACCAGCTGTTGGTTGAAGTCTCCATGGTCCAGTCCTAATCCACTGGATTAGGCTTATTTCTCTCTAAACCTTTCCATGGAGTCTATATTCCAGTCAAACCAGACTGCCTTTTATTCTCTCAAAGGGCCCTGAGGTTCCCCCTTCAGATTGACATAGAAGTACATTTCTAGTAAACTTTCTCTTCAAGGGAAGGGATCTGGAGAATGCTTGTCCTATGGGCTTCTGCTCCCAGGCTTTGCTGCGGTTGTGCAGACTTGAGACAGTACAGGTCAAGTGTCTGATACAAGGTCTCGTCTAGAGGAAGCATTCACCATCTCTCTCTAGTGACACGTGCTGGCCTGCCTGCTTAATTCCCACTCGTTCCTCATTTTTTTTTTTTTTTTGAGACATTCACTCTGTCACTTAGGCTGGAGTGCAGTGGCACGATCTTGGCTCACTGCAACTTCTGCCTCCTGGTTTCAAGTGATTCTGCTTCAGCTTCCTGAGCAGTTGGGATTACAGGTGCATGCCCCAAGGTCTGGCTAATTTTTGTATTTTTATTAGAGACGGGGTTCATTATCTTGGCTAGGCTGGTCTTGAACTCCCAACCTCAAGTCATCTGCCTGCTCTAGCCTCCCACAGTGTTGGGATTACAGGCATTAGTCACATCACCCAGTCTCCTTCCTCGTTCTTAAGCACTTAGCTACTTTCTGCTTCCACTCCTGCCCCCTTCATAGGTTGTTCTATATGACACCCAAACTTATAATTTCAAAACGGAACTAGATAATTCCCTGGCACCACCTAAAATTCTCCAATAGATTTCTATGCACTCTTAGATGAAATGTAAATGCCTAAGTGTGGCTGACAAGTCCCTGAATGCTTGACCCATGCCTAACTCTCCATCCTCATCCTGAGCCACTGGTCCCTCCATCTGCCTTGCTTATTATACCCACCACTGCAAAGTTCCTCCTACAACCCAAGCCATTTCCTTTCTCAGGGCTTTTTCTGTACATTTACTTCGGCCTATAATGCTCATCTGCACCCCACCATTTCTTCCAATTGCTGGCTCCTCTTCATCCTTAAATACCTTTTCCCACCTGAGATAAGTCTTCTTGACCTTCCAATCTAGAATATGTCAGTCCAAAGAATATGTCCTTTCCTTGTTCTTCCTGCCTCTCCCTGCTTCCCTCCTCTCCATTCTTTTCACTTAGAATAGTTTGTGGTCACATCTTTACTTACTGCCTTATTTTCTTGAATGACATGAGGGCAAGGAGGTGCTGAATCACCAGCTTTTAACAGCATTTGGCATGTGGTTGAAAGACAGTAAATACTCCTGTTGATTGACCAGCTGAATGAATGCTGCATCCTCTGGCACTATTCCCTTCCTCTCTTATTCTGGGAGGCTTATTTTTAAAAAATATGCTTTTTGTGGGTCTGGGAGGATAGTACAGCAAGCAGGTTAAAGATGTTAAAGAGTACTGTATCTACCTTGTTTCCTTTAAACAGTTAGTTAAAATGCACTTCTAAAAATCGCTATGAATGCTTATCTAGTCATCAAGAAGACATTAATCAACAACCCATAGAAAAAATAAAAGGAAGCCAACAAAACATATTAATTTTTGAGTTATTTCCAGTTGAATGTAGAAATTGTATTTTAAAATCAAATCGATAAGACACAAATTCTACTCTAATTTGCAACTGAATAGTATGTGAACCCGCACAGACACATAAGCTTATTCCCAAAGTAAAAATGTCCTTCATGAAATAGAAGAATCTTCACTGTTCTTATGTTAGTGACATGAAGAATGTGAATGTAATGTTTACAAAGCATATTCTGAGCTTCTGTGAAGTGCCCGCAATATAATTGATGAGTTCTCTTTATTTCTGCAATGCTTTCAAGCATTTTAAACCCAAAACAAAGGAGTCGACACAGAAATGTAATTATCCAAAAGAGCAAAATATTACGAGATAGGCCCTGAATTGTATTTGGTGGCTTATGTGTTTGATTTAAACATTCCCTTTCTTTAATCTATAATAATCCTATGAATACTAATGTGTGTTAGAAATATGGGAGACAAAAATTTCCCCATGCCATACCTGACACTTTTAAATTATGTTGTGGGAATAATTTTCTAGCTTAAAGTTTGTCTTTACTTCAGTCTGGGACTTACTGACCGACATTGAAAAGGTATTATTCAATTTCAAGTAAACCATTTTCCCATTCAATTTAACCAAGGTTCCAGTAGAGGGAGCAGAGTCGACAATTAGAGAAGAGAGATTCTTAAACTCAAATACCAGTGAAAGGAGCAAATGCTGAATTAATTTGAGAAATATCTAAGACTTCATTTTAGCTCCCAATAACATGACTTATTTATTCACCTTCTAAAAGCATAAAGTTGGTCATCTGTCTTTCCTTAACATCTGCTATAGAACATTCATTTATATGCTGACAAGTGTCTCAAGAGCCAGTAAGTCACTGATGTACTTTCAAAAACAACCAAAGGTATAATAATTCACTGTTATTGGTTAATGTTACAAAGTATAAGAAAATATAAAAATAAGTATTATGTTTGAAGTCTTTTTAGACCAAGGCTGACTACATAATATAATTAGAAATTCAAAACGTCAATGTAAGTTATATCCAATGTAAAAGTAGTTATTAACTAAGAAAAGATACAAGAGAAAGAAATGAGGATATCTCAAAAAGAAGAAGACCCGTGCTTATATCTTTATAATGAATCTGTTAAAGTAACTGAGGTATGGGTGGGAAAGTGCATTTTTTTTTTTTTTTTGAGATGGAGTTTCGCTCTTGTTACCCAGGCTGGAGTGCAATGGCGCAATCTCGGCTCACTGCAATGTCCATCTCCTGGGTTCAGGCAATTCTCCTGCCTCAGCCTTCTGAGTAGCTGGGATTACAGGCACGCACCACCATGCCTAGCTAATTTTTTCTATTTTGAGTAAAGACGGGGTTTCACCATGTTGACCAGGATGGTCTCGATCTCTTGACCTCGTGATCCACCTGCCTCGGCCCCCCAAAGTGCTGGGATTATAGGCTTGAGCCACCGCACCCGGCCCGGAAAGTGCATATTAATGATGAAGCTAAAGGAGCCACAGAAGCAACAAGTTGTATCTACCATAAAAAAGTGAGCTTGCGAATATTACTATAAATTAAACAGTAAGAAGTGGAGAGCTAAGACTCATGGAAATTTACCATTAGTTGACACATGGCCAACTCCAGCTGCCGTAGAGTTGGAGCATGCACAGCTTGTGTGGCTGTGTTAGTCCTACTTACTATGTCCCTGGAAGTTAGTGTCATGAAAGGAGAACATTATTAAAAAGAAAAATTTCCAAGGCATGCAGTAGACTACCATCCTTACAAGCAGTAAGATAAGGATTTTATCAATTCATACAAAAGTATGTAGTTTTAAATCTGTTTAATGAGTATGAAGCTTTTCATTGTTTTATTTTACTTTTTAAAAATTTTATTCTAGGTTAAAATGATATATATGTACAATATATATTATATTATCACACATATATAGTATATTTAATATATGTACCATAATCACATAATATATATATTATATTATTAAATATATATTATATTATTAAATATATATTTTTTCATGCTTTTTAAAATAACTACAAGCCTTATAATGAAGAAACAAAAAAGCCATTGTGTCCCTGTCCCATCCTTTCCACTCCTGATTCCCATTTCCCAGAGGAAACTATTTGCACCTTTTAGTGTGGAGTCTCATAGGGGTCACTCTCTTCAGATTGTAAATCACCACTCTTCTACCAGGATTATTGTTTGTGGTGAGAAGAGGGTGGTGAGGACAGTTGCCTGGATGTGTGAGCTAAGGGATGCGTTTAACTGCTTATTATTAAGAATTTCAGTGGAGCTTCCTATTTTTGCCAGTACTCTGACCTTCCAAACTACTCTTTTTAGGCTTTTATGGCAGGAATTGGCTTGCTTCTTGAATTATTCCATGTCATTTTCTCTTAAGACATTTCACATATTTGTTAACATATCCTGTCTATTATCATTTCTTTCCTGATTTCTTTATCTTTGTAGGTTTATGTTTATTAAGTTACTTTTCTGTCACTTGAGATAAACATTTGTTTAATCTACTGTATTTTTCTTAAGCTGGGGCCACATACCAGTTATGCAAATATCTGCTTGTTTAGGAATACTGTTTTATTTTTCTAATCCATGCCAGCCTGATTAAAAATAGCCACAACATATTCTCTCCATAACTTTGCTTGTAGTCACACTTAGGAACTTAGTTCCCAACAGATTTCTTGCCCAAAATCACGCTGAAAGTTCCAGCTTTGGTTGGGACAAGTCATCTCCCTGCTAAGAACTAGTTCTTTTGGCCGTAGTATGGCATCTGCTGTTTATCTCTTCTACAGCCCTGACTTGGCTGTGGTGATGTGTCAGGGTGCCATCAATGATCTACCAGTCAGCTATTTTAGATGCTTAACGTAGGCATTTTGTATTTGAGACCAAAAAGTATTCAGGGCTCCACTGATACCACCATCACCAATGCTACCACCATGGCAAATCCCACTGCCCTTGACCTAGACTTCTCCAGTTAGGCACATTCCTTTTAGATACTTTCTAGAAGTAGATGGACCCTCCATGTAGATGGACCATTCCTCAGTCAGGCTGGAACCTCAGAGTAGATACAGGTTGGGCACAAGTTAAGCAATGTACTCAGAATGATCACACTTAAAAGTTTGTATGATTATGAAGAACATGTCCTATTAACTACTACATGTCAAGAAAACTGTCAACACATTTTCCATGAGTTAAGGAAGAGCTTCTTGAAGAAGATGGGATTTCAGTAGCTTTTTTTTCAGTATAAAATGAAGAATAGTAAGGTGTGGTTGGTATTCAGAGGGAGTAGTGTTCCAGAGAACCACTGGAACTGGTAGGTTTGGGTGAATTTACTGTCCACCTATTAATCTGGCTGGCTGGACAGTCTCCTAATATTCCCTCATATGTGAGCCCCATTCAGCCTTCTGCTCAAAGAAGACAACCTTCCTAAACAGAGGAACCCTGTGTGTCAATCCACAACATATCAGTGATTTTCTATGCTGTTAGAATCTCCAAGCTAACTCTCAAGGTTCATCCAAGGAGAAAATGTATAGAATAAAAGTCTTCATTTTCTAAGTAAGAAAAAAATAACAGTTTCCTTGTCCTCTCAGATTTAATATAAAACTTATCTTCACATAAAAATCTCTCGCAGATCTTAACTGATTAGGAATTAATCTCTTCTTCCACTAAACTCTCTGAGAATTTTCTTTTTACTTACATTAAACTGTTAATCACAACCTTTCTTTTGTTAGGGTTCCAAGAGGCCCTGACGCTTAAACTGAGTCTTGAAAAGAAATACCAGCTATGATAAGGGGCTGAGTGAGAGAAGGAAAAGCATTTCTGGTAGGAGAACAGCATGTACAAGAACGTTGCAGCGTAAGAGAGCAGGCTGTTCTGCAGAAACTACAATAGGTTGGCATAGTTGAATGGAAGTGCTTGTGTTGCAATATGACCCATTAGGAGGACTGAAAAGCATTAACGGCCAAGGCCAGATCAAGCTGGACTCATATGTCATGTTGAGAAGTTCAGACTATCCTGGAGGCTCTGGGAGCCACTCTAGGATTTTAAGCAGGGAAATGACATCATCTTTGGATTTAGTAAATCTCTTGGGTGGCAGTTCTTTTTCTTTTGTTTTAAATTAAAGACTTGGAACAGTGTTTTAATTTTGGAGATTGTATAGTATATTTTAGTTTATTTTCCTTCTTTCTTGATAGTGAGCTTTTTGGTCATTTTTGTGTCATTATTCCATATTAATTTTGAATTAGACACACTAACAGGCTTAAATTAGAACAATTCTTCACACGTTCTTTCTTTTGTGGTCAAGCGATCTTCCTAGATGCATTTTTGAGAGACTTACACGTCTGCTAGCCTCAGACTGGCTGTGAGAATCTTCTTGAACCCTACTCACAATTCCAATTAGTCATAGATCAAAACATTAATGTGGACAGATTAAAGCAGAAGCCCTCATGCTTTATTTCCTAATATCATCTGTCTTTGCTTTGAAAAGCACACCAACGGAATCTTCTGCATCTGTACACCCCAAAGGCAATTTAATCTCCCTTGGCCAACATTAAAGCTTTAAAGTAACTCTATGCTATGATGTATTTTTCCTCCTTTTCCAAGTTCAAGCATTATATAATCCACTTTTTATCAGACTCATTCTAGAAGATGATCGGTTGCCACATTGTTTATAGTTTTGAACATTATCTGAAAGAAGCCCTACAAGCTTAAAATTAAGTAAATTGATTTTCCACAAACTGTCAATGTGAAATTGAACACAGGCAAGGACATAATCTAGAGTGTATTAACATATGTGGCTTTGTAATATATTTACTAATGGTTGTATTTTAAAAGATTGGGAAAGTAAGTCATTCTCTTATAAACTTTATATACCAAAATAACTTATCCCCACTTACTGGGTCATTTTAAAATAGATTTTTCTGTAGGTGTGGGTCTCTCACCTAAACTGAAGCTTATCCCTTAAAGTGCCAAAACATTTTCAATGTTAAAAGTTGATATAAAAATATTTTCACAATTTATACCATCTCAAAAAGAATGTACGTTTTTCTTATCATTCATGGTCATCATCTTATAAATACCAGTACTTGCTTGGGAGCAACTTTTGAAACTAATGAGTAAAATCTATAGGATTTCCTTTTTCACATACCAAATGGTAGCAGATAGTTTTGTTTTCTTTTTTGGTTCTAATTTCTGAATTCTTTATTCTCTGCTGTTTTTTGGGTTATTAGTTGATAAGTCCAGCAGTTATCAATGAAAAGTGAAAGGGATTTTCTTGTATTTAGTATTTATATAGTTGAAATATATATTCAACATACATTCAAAAGCCAAATAGTAAAGTTTATCAGGATTATATGTAAAAGAAAACAAATAGGATGTGAAAGAGATCCCAGGGTTTATTTTTGAAGAGATTTTAGTGTATGAGATTTATATAGTAATATTTGACACTCAGCTTCCTATTTCAACTCTTGGCTTTGTTTTAAGAGGCTGAGGTTGCTGGAACACTGACCTCTGGGAAAGTGAGGTGTTGTTACTTTTGGTATGATGGTAAACTGACTCCAACTTTTTAATGATTGCAAATGAATACAGAGTGTGTTACTTCAGGATCTGAGTATATATAGATAACTATTCTGTAATTTCATTTGTTTTATGTATAATAATAAAACACCTATAATCTGGTAAATTGAATAATCACATTCTGAAAATGAAGGATGACTTAAGTTATCACTCCAAATTTATCCTTATTTTTAAACTGAATCCTAAATTTTTAGATTTATATATTTAATAAAAACATTTTGTAGATACGGGGTCTCACTATGTTGCCCAGGCTGGTCTTGAATTTCTGAGTTCAAGTGATCCTCTCATCTCTGCCTCCTGAAGTGCTGGGATTACAGGCATGAGTCATTATGCCCAGAGGTAAAATTATTTTTTAATGAATAAAACAGACCGAGAAGTGAGAATGAATGAACATTCTATTCATTTTTCAGTTTCCTTCTGAAAACTTAGCTTGTTTTCATATTAATTCACTTCAAGTCCTGCCATTCATCATTCAATAAATTAATAATGAACATTTTTTTAAAGTGTTGAAAAGATGTTAATTTATAAACATATTACACACTTTCCTCCCAAATCATAATTCACTCACTCCTTTATTCACTCAACCAACATTTCTATAACTGTTGATTGTTAGAATCTTCTGTGTGCCAGATCCATGATGTGGTGGGAATGCAAGATCCAGTGAGACATGGCTACTGTTAAAATCTTTCAGACTGGATTGTAATCTCTTTGAGGTTAGAGATAAAGCAAGAATTAAATACTAAAATCTGGTTATGCTCATATATGAATTGTTGATAGCAGAGTATATGTGAGCTGAAGCTTCTATCTCTCTATTCAGTGAATACTCACTCTTGGGGAAAGAGAATTTAACCTAAAGCCATAAAGTTTGCATCCAGATGGTCTAAGTGAATTGTGGTATCCACTTAGGATTAGGTTTGCATTGTCCTTTTTGATCATAGGATGTGCTTCATACAATCAACTTGTGCTGTGGTATGCATATGCCCTGTATAACACATATTTTGCTACTGACTACAGTGATGGAAGTCAGATGTTAGAAGCTCTTATTTAGCCAGTATTCTTAATAGTGTTACAATGCCAGTGTTGAGAGACAAGGATCACACCCTTGTGGTACAGATTCCCCAGCCCTATCATATCTTAGGTTATGTTTGTTTAACAACATTCTTGAAACAAAGGCTTTGCCTACTTTCCATTTCAAAAGAATATTTCTTCTTGTAAAATCTCACAGAAGACAGGAGGACATGTTGTGGTTGTTTGATGTGGGAAGTATGTTTGAATAAGGACAGCTTTGTGAAACCTATCGTATCCATTGGGGCAGCTCTCCCTCGGAGTGATTTCCATATTTACTGGGTTCATATCTGTGGGCATACTTGCTCTGGGGAGAGCCTGGTGTCCTGGAAAGAGTACTGACTGGAGGTCAGATGGCTTCTGTTCTACCATATATGAGGCATGGAAACTTGAGTAAGTTACCTTGTGTATGTTTTCTTGTTTACAAAATGGGGATAATAATAGTTATCTCATAGGGCTGTTCTAAGGTTTAAATGGCATTATAACTATGTATATGCATGCATTTTTGTCATGAATTGTACACAGTATATACAATTAGTATATAAGTATGTAATAAGTATCCTTATTAACTAAGAATTTAATATATGCTGCAGACCTGCAGACATATTACCATGTTTAAAAAAATTTCAATAGGTTTTTGAGGAACTGGTGGTATTTAGTTACATGAATAAATTCTTTAGTGATGATTTCTGAGATTTTTGTGCACCTGTCACCGAAGCAGTGAACACCGTATCTAATGTGAAGTCTTTTACCCCTCACCTCCCTCACATCCTTTTCCCCGAGTCTCCGAAGTTCATTTAATCATTCTTAAGGCATATTACCTTTTTTTTGAAAGAACTAAGACACAATGGCTATTACACGTGTATTAGAATATGTTGTTTTTTCCCTCATGATTCAGCATATACTACATACTCATTTAGTAATAATGATAGCTAATATGAGTGCTAATATGTCTCAGGCACTGTGCTTGGCATATTCAATCTCCATAATAATCCTTTGTGGTAGGTGCTGTTATAACCCCTGTTTTACAGGAAGAAAACTGAGTCACAGAGAAGCTAAATATTCTACCCATGATCACTAGCTGGTAAATTGTGGAGAATTCAAAACAAACGTCCTTAGAGTCCTCACTCCTAAAAACAAAACAAAACAGCTTTATTGAATTATAATTCATATACCATACAACTTACCTAAAGTATTACAATTCAATAATTTTTAGTGTATTTATCTACATAGTTGTTGAACCATCACCAAAATCTAACTTTAGACATTTTCATCACCCCAGAAATCTGATGTCCATTAGCAGTCACTAACCAATCTGACATCCTCCTACCTCTCACCTCTAAGTTACATAGTCTGCTTTCTGTCTCTAGTTCTGTCAGAACAGATTTGCTGATTCTGGGCATTTTGTACAAACAGAATCACAAGCAAGGCTCATTCATATTGTATCATGTGTCAGTACTTAATTCCTTTTAATTGCTGAATAATATTCCATTGTGTGGATATATCACACTGTATTTATCCATTCATCAGTTGGTGGACATTTGAGTTATTTCCACGTTTTGATAGAGCCCTCGTTCTTACCCATTATGATTGACTTCATTATTTATAAATCATTTACTATACTATTATTAAAAAGTTTTTATTATTAGGTAGCTCTGATCATTTGCCTTCCAGATAAAAAGAATTTGTTCATTCATTAAACATGTACTGAACAAATACTGTATACCAGATAGGTGTGTCAGGGACCTGAACAACATTCCTGTCTTCATGGGAGGGGAGATTAGCAAATAGTTAGGAATTGGGTAAGCACTCTAATAAAGATGTAACCAAGCTGCTGCGGGAGCTCTGTGAAGGGGACCCTACTTCCGCCAAGGCAAACATGGGTAAGATGGGACAGAAAGGCTTCATCAAGGGGTGACCTAGTGCCAAATCTTGAGGGATGAAGTGGAGTAATCTAGGTGGAGTAGAGTGAAGAGGACAATGTTGGCCTCATGTGCAGGAATGGCACATGTTCTGTCAGAGATGGTTTGTTATAAGGTGTCCATGAGGCAGTGCAGAAAGTTGAGTCTGCCTGGAGAGGGCGTGGGAGTAAGATTATAGCAAGATTTATGGGCTGTGTTTGGATTTATCTCATACTTTAGTGTTTCTTAAACTTACTATTTTGCTATATAAGGACAGTATCTGAATTATTATTTTATATACATTTATATGTGTGTGTGTATACACACATCTACATACATAAAGACATATGTGTGTTTGTATGCAGACATATCTATAGACCTATGGATATATATTATTGGATTCAAATAAATAAAAGTGGAAAAGATCTATCATTACCTGTAAAGAGAAAACCAGTATCATCTGTCATACATGGAAGAAAACTGTTGAAGTATATACAATGAAAACCAAACTATGTTAATACATTCTAGTTAGATTCCTAGTTAGCTCTTGCCAAGTCAAATTGAGCCTTGAAGCCTGCTTTACCTTTGATGAAAAGGGAACTCAGTGAGAGTAACAGAGATGTGGAAGACAAACTAACCCTCGCTAAGATTTTCTCATTGATGAAGCCAGAAGGGCTGAAGGGAAACTGAAAAGGGAGTGACTTTCCCTTTAGGTGATAAGCTGTTTTAGATTTCATGACCTAGTATCAACTAAGATCACTTTGGATACACCTCAGAAGGTGTTTTTTAAAAAATTAATTAAGTAATTATTTTAAATTTGAGATGGAGTTTCACTCTTTTCACTCAGGCTGGAGTACAATGGCACAATCTCCGCTCACCGCAACCTCCGCCTCCCCCGTTAAAGCGATTCTCCTGCCTCAGCTTCCCGGGTAGCTGGGATTACAGGCATGCACCACCACGCCCAGCTAATTTTTTTTTTTTTTAAGTAGAGATGAGGTTTCTCCATGTTGGTGAGGCTGGTCTCTAACTCTCGATCTCAGGTGATTCTCTTGCCTCAGCCTCTCAAAATGCTGGGATTACAGGCATGAGTCACCGCACCCGGCTGGGACTGAAGGTTTTTTAGTAGAGGTAAAGATGCTGCCCTGGTGGTGGCCTGAGATGAATTAGAGGACAGTCAGTCCATAGGGGGCCACTTGAATAATCCAGGTGAGAAGGGAAGAACCAGAATGGGCCCAGCACACTGGAATGCCTGTTGTGCGATGGTATCCTGCTTAGAGTTGAGCCTTCATTAGGTTCCGTCTTTTAAAAGAAAGAGCAGGAAAATATTAGGCTTTCTAGATGTTGGCGGGTGGGGTGGCAAGGGAGAGGCAGTGGGATTTAAGGCACCTGAGTAAAAACCCTTCCTTCCTTCATGGCACTGGGCCTTTAACTGTTACCAAGGCAGTTAAGTGGGAGCATTTCTTCCTAGGTTTGGGGGAGGTGTGGCCGACTGAAGTGGGCCGAGAAGCCGCTCTAAGCCTTCATGCGTTTATCCTTTCAGCTTCCACTTCACTGGGTTTTCTCAGTTTCTCTGCTTTGACCTCACCCCCATCTCCTGCCCCTCTTGGCTTCTTTGTGTCAGTGTCGCCTTCTGTCAGATCACTGTCAGTGGCCCAGGGAAATGGGCAAACAAGGCCAGAGCGTGCTGCTCCTGAACTGCACTGATTTCCACTCCCAGAGCCCACGGGGAGACAGGCAATTGGAGTGACAGGCCCGCTCAGCACAGAGTGACTCATCTCAGCCTCTAGGATCAGGCCAGGGGACGCCAGGAGTTTGCCCTGTTTATGAAATCAGCTCGAGATTCCACTGAAGTTAGTAGAAGAAGGCGATGACAAAGTGTGAAGTGAGGCAATTCTAGTCCACATTATGACTAGGTAATATTTTAAAATTGCATTCAAATTTTTACCCTATGAGGAAACATTTTGAATATAATCTCTTTGAAAGTCTGTTACTTTGCAGGCTGAATAAATTTACCTGGTCGAAAACCAATGGCAAAATGCTCAGAGAATGAATGTAGAAGGAAAATGATGCCCATAGTCATTCTGGAAGTGTAAAATAATTTCCACATTGAAACCAAACATAAATTTAAACTAAACTAAAACATAAAAATTGAAAACAATCTAAACACTTTTAGAAAGCATCAATTCTCTTTTTGAACAATGTGACACTACATTTTAATATTTGGGGGGCTATTTACAGCTCCTATATAAAATGTAAAGGTAATTGAGAAAGTTATTCTCTATGTACATAATTGTTTGGCAAGAGTTTATCTAATTCTCACTGACAAAATTATGAATACCTCCTGAACACAGTAATATATTATTCTTTTTCTGAGCCCTATGTTTTAGGAATTTAGTGAAGATGTGGAAAAAAAGGCAGGAAAGAGAAAACTCAACAACACATCCACGCACCAAAAAAAAACAAAAAAACAAAAAAACAAAAAAACCAGGCTACCACAGAGATCCTTCAAAGTTGTCTTCTTTGGTGGGAGGATTTCCTTTAAATCCTTTTCAAAAGCATATGGCTGGCTTTGAAAGCTTAAATGGCATTTGTCAACCATCAGTAAATCTTTAAAATTGTTTCTGCAAATAGGCCAACTCAGAGTTTCGGCTTTTCCCATTAATCTTTAGGTAGGACCACTGAAGACTTTTTCAGAGCCTAGATAATGCCTTGATTAAAAGGCTCATTCAAGAGGGAAGGCTTTAGCATTCACCTTGGGTACATAGTCATTTCTCCAGGGTATTCATGGGCTGTTATTTCAGCTCTGCAATTGTGCCCCAAACAAGACATTTTTTGCCACAAAGCTTTGGGTAGAGACATTCTTTAGTGAATTACTGAAACTTTGCCCTTCTATTTGTCACAGCTTGTTATTTTTTATCAAGTGCAATCAGTGCAAATAGGAACCTCAGACTGACAACTTTACAACTGTTGCCTTTAAAAACAGATAACATTACAATTCAGTGATTCACGTGTTTTATTTTATTTTTCCAAATGCCCTTGTAGTCTTGCTCAAACTACATGTACCTGTCTGAGTACTGTCCTGCCTACCAGTTTGTCATTTACAGCACAGCGTCTGGCCACCAAAATACAGCAACAAATTAAATAGATGAAGGCTTAAGCATTAAAAATATTCAATTACCCTTTTAAACTCTCACAATGTTTAGTGAAAATTAATCTGCTTATCCCCCATTAATATGACATAATGTTCCTTAGTCTATGTAATATTTTTAAAAGCATTTCTCTCAACTTTATAGAAATACTATAAGAATTAATAAGGATTCAGATAAGGCTCTGTGAAATTCTTAGACAAAATGTGCTTTACAAGTTTAAACAATAAAATATACTTTGGATTTTCATGAGGTTAAAATACACTCATCTCTGGAACTTACAGCATTTCCATATAAATGACATGAAAAGAACAAGTAGTTTCCAGGCAGAAAATTCAGAATTATGGCAACTAAAATTACTGTTGCATGCAACCTGCCAAATTGGCATCATTTGTCCACTAAAAATATTAGTTTTGATCTCTATCATCATTCTAAGATATTTTTGATATTACTAATTATTATTGAAGTTACATGTAGCTAATACTTTCCTTAGCAAACACTACTACCTGGCAGATAGACAAACAAATGAAACACCTTTGATTTCCTCAAGAAAGACAGTGATAATTAGAAACAGAGGAAATGACAACCAGTCATTCCTGATGCAGATGATAAAATGACAGAGAAGAGGGAGTGCCCACAATCTCTCTGAGTTCCCAGCAGTTATTATGCCCCCCATTCTTCAGGCCAAATCCTCTCCAAAGGTACTTTCTCATCAGTGAAATAAGTGTCTCTCAAATGTACAATTACCTTCACTACCTTTTAAAGTAATGTTAAAACTTCAGCCTTCTGTGTCCACAGTAGCAAAGACTTGGAACCAACCCAAATGCCCATCAATGATAGACTGGATAAAGAAAATGTGGCATATATACACCATGGAATACTATGCAGCCATAAAATAGGATGAGTTCATGTCCTTTGCATGGATATAGATGAAGCTGGAAACCATCATTCTCAGCAAATGAACACAGCAACAGAAAACCAAACAAGTAATGTTCTCACTCATAAGTGGGAATTGAACATTGAGAACACATGGACACAGGGAGGGGAACATCACACACCAGGGCATGTTGAGGGGTGAGAGGTTAGAGGAGGGATAGCATTAGGAGAAATACCTAATGTAGATGATGGGTTGATGGGTGAAGCAAACCACTGTGGCATGTGTATATCAATGTAACAAACTTGCATGTTCTGCACACGTACCCCAGAACTTATAATAAAAAAAAAACCCCAAAAGCAAAACAAAACAGAACTTCAGCCTTCTGGAAGCAGGTTAGAATGGCCATCATCATAGCTGAAATTCTCTTGGAGTCCTGGGGAAAGTACAGGCTTTGGAATCAGACAGATCTTTTTTCAAATTCTCTCTTCCTACTATTTATTGGGTTTGTGACCTTGGAAAATTCCTTAACTTCTCTGATTTCTTTATTTATGGAATAGAAACAAACCCCACTGGTTTGATGTCAGGAGTAAAAAAGTTAACATATGGGAAATCTGGCACATTATAAATGATGACTGTTTTTGTTAAAAAAAAAAAAAAAAAGTAAACCCTGGTCCACATTATTTTCCTTTTTGCCTTCCTCATCCTCCAAGCATTCGGGCCCTACCTTACGTAACTATCTTGGTAACTCTCATTATCACTCAAGATTCATTACAACTTTAAAGTCAGATGCATTCTCCTTATTTTCAAGGAGAACATGTTACCAATTTCAAAAAATAAACAGCTCTCCAAAGAGTCAGAGTTATGTTTCTGTCTCCTCAGTTTCCTTAAATTTAGAAAACTTGAAAATGACAACCAGACCTCAGATACCAAAGAAAAACTTTTAATTTTTCAATTTCTTATAATTTGCCAGCTCTTCCTTAGCTACCACTTATTAAAAAAAAACATGGAAGACAGAGGAAATCATTATCACATGTATTATAGAATTTTTTTTTTTTTGGCAGGGACTCCTGCCAAATAGTATGATCATGAAGAATCATGGATGCAGACTATTCTTTTTATCCTCCAAATAAGTGAATTTTTTATTTAATCTGCTGCATTTACTTTATATTTTTTTCATCTTCTTCCCATTCAATTTAAAGAAACCAACATGGGATGACTTCTTTACATGATATTCTTATTATACCATGTAATATTTTACCAAGCAAGGAATCCTAAATAACTGTAAGTTTAGTAAGAGCACCTTAAATGTTTGAACTCCATTTAATAAAATAAATCTTTGCTAAAATGAAATGATGGAATGTTAAGCCCTTTCAGAGTTGATGATACAGAAGTAACATAATTTCATAATCCTACTTACTCCTTCAATTCGCTTTTTGATTCAGAAAGAAGCATTATGCTAGTATATTTTGTCCTTATTTTAAAAATACAAACAAAAAAAATCCCTGTTCTATTCAATAAATAATCCTCATAGCAGTTTGTCTAGATGCTGTAATTCTTGACTTTCTACTTTTACATAAAGGCACAGGAATCACTGAAGTACACCAGCCATCTAGTTGGGGCACCCTGCCAGTCTTCCCAGGTGCAGCGCTGGATAAAAAATTATCTTGTTCTATTGAGTTCTAACAGTGTGCTAGACATTGTGCAATGGAAAGGAGTATGGAACAGGTGCAATTGCTGCCTTTTAAGAGTTCATAGTTGAAGACCAACAAAATACAGTGGCTGCTGTTGTTTCACTGAATTATTTTTATTTAGACTTTCTGAGTGGTTAGGAAGTGGCCATTTGGTAACTTCTGTGCTTTGGATTACCAGCAACTGCTTGTTTTCTCACTTCCAGTTAATCAGTTTATGTTAACCTGAAAAGGGAGTCCTGAGGTAAGTTTCTAATAGAGGAACTGAAAAACATACTGCTGCCAGGTGTTAAATAGCAGGAGTTTACCTGATGGACATGGAGACTGTAAATGCAGGAAGAGAGGAAGTTTATGCAGCTGGATGGGAGATGGAGCTGGACTAGTATGGTAGTATTCTGAGGCTGTTTTGTAATTCCCTGAGGAATCCTAGTACCAGGAAACTGAGTTTTGTTTAAAGCGCAGGGGAAGGAAAGCCAAGGATCATAAACATTCTTTAGAACAGTAGAAATGTACACACATATAATAAAGACAGGAAAGGAACTAACTAGAAAGTTAAAGGAGGCTATGAAACAGAAGAGGAGGAAAATGGAAAAGAAAGATAATTAAAGTCTGAAATAATTTTCAGGATCCTACTGAGGGTTGGCCATTTTCAGAGTAGCACTACCTTACTGTGGTGAGTCCACTTTCATGATTCTGAGAACGATGGCAGTCTTGCCTGTTCACTCCCTCCCACAACTAAATCCTTTCAGACCAGTTTCAGGAGATGCTAGGGTATGCTACCCAGTTGCCCCCGCTTCAGGATGGAAGGTCTCATTCCTGCAGCTGGATCTCCAGCTGAGTTGCCTTGCTGAATGATTAAAGAGGACATTCTCTCCCAACGTCATTCTTTGATGAGGGACTAGGGAGAGGGACGCCTGCATCCAATAACTGGGCAGTGTGAATATATGAAGGGACATTTCTGAAGAGCCACCCCATGCCAGAGCTCCCTGTAGTATTGGTGGAGGACCTTGTTGTGACCTCATCTCAGTTTAAATTCTCCCTCTGCCCATTCCTGCCTTCTTCACTCCTCCATCTCTCTGTGGGTTTGTTCCTGTAGGTAAACCCCAAGAGAGTCTTTACTCAAATCACCAACCCCAAGTCTGCTTCTGAGGAAAACTTTTTTAGCTTACACCTCTGTTTTCTGAACATAAAAGTCTCATGCCAACTTTGAATGTTCAAATAAATTTTAAATTAAACACCACTACTAAAATCAAAACAATTATGATATTGAATGCATAAATCAAATAAGAGATGGATCCTCCAGCCTGCTGAAATTCTCTTTAATATCGACTTATAATTATTTCCCTTCTCTCTACTCTGGGGTCATACTGTAGCTTATGTGATATAATTCTGATTTTTCTTAACTCAGTTCATTTTTTTGTCTCTTTCAATCCACTTTCTAAATGAACCTGAGGCCCTATGTCTCCTCTGTTTGTGTTTAACCCTTCTGGAAAGTCATAATTTTCCTAAAACACTTGTGTGTATTTCATGTCACATATTTCTGAATACGTCAGATGTCCCTAACCAGATTGTATACTTCACTTGTAGTTCCAAATTTATTCTGGGCACTGCTCCTGGGTCTGTGATAAATATGTGGGCATACAAAGATTCATTCCTCCTTCCCTCCCATCTTCCTTTCTTCTTCTTACTCAATAAATATTTCCTTGGCACTTATTATGTGGTAGGCATGGTGCTAGGCTCAAGGGATTCAACAGTGAACAAGAAAGATACAGATCCTGTCTTTCTAGAGTCCTCCTTTGAAATATTTTTCATGGAAATAAACATTAAGCTGATCATAATGAAAATAATTATTTAATTACAGTTGTAAGTATTGTGAAGGAATGTAAAAGGTATATGTGATTTAAAGAATCTTTTATAAACTGGCATTCAAGTCCACCTTATAATAACATATTCTATCAGGGGCTTCTATATTTTTTTTGGCTAAAAATGAACACTTCAAAGAGTTACCAGCTAACCTCTGAAACAGTGCATTTTTTTGCCTATACTGACAAAGGCCTCTTTTTAAACTTTTGGTTAAAAAGTCAGGCAGGATCAAGGTCTTTTATATGGTCTTTTGATGTACTAGAGATTACATATACACACACATACATACATATGTATACATATATGTATATTATAATTTATATATGCTAAAATATATTCCAATAACCTGTAGATAAATAATAAATGCAAGAGTAGCATTTGTTGCAGATATACTAATCTTTACAAGTACACAAGTAGAATGATCAATTACCTTGTGTTAATATTTTCTTTATTACTATTGTAAATTGGTCTCAAAGCTACTTAGTCAAGTAGGGATTTGGAGAGACAGACTTTGTCATCATAATGGTTGATTGTTATGTGCTAGGTGCTGTGTTGAGTGCTTTGAAGAACCAATCTCATTCTGTACTATCACTGTCACATTTTATAGATGTGGACACTGAGGTTTAGAGAGACTTAGTAATTTGTTCAGTGTCACACATCAGGTAAGCGACAAAGCTAAGATCCCAACCCGAATGTTTTTAATGCTAAAGCCTAGGTAAACCTCTTGACTGAGGCTAAGAGAATATGTACAATCTGAATCTACTTTGGGTCACTTCCTAAAGCTGTGGCGCTGTACACTGGACAATTCCTTGAGTTGTGCAATCCAGCAATCTTAATCACCTGTGTCAATAATGTCAAGAACAGATGTTCAGGTTATTCTGGTGGTGGTACCCGCGAATGTGAGCTTTTAAAAAATCCCCATGAATGATTCTGATTTTTGCCCTAGTTATAAACTACTGGGCTGAAGTATAAATGCACTGAAATATGGATGGAATTTTACTTAATCTATTGTAAAGTGACTAAATGTGCTAGACCCATAATACTAAATTTTTAATAAAATACAGTCACAGTTGAAGTTTTTAAAGTACAACTTTGCTTCTTTGCTGATTTTATACTAACCTGTAAAGGCATCAGCCTGTTAGTAACACAATTAATATTAAAAATGCAAGCCCCTTAGAGCCCTATCCATATATGACTACATTGTTTTCAGTTTTCCTTGAAAAGCAGTTGGCAGGTGAGAGAACTAAGGTCATCTGGGATACATAGATGAAGTGTTTTGAAGCCTTGGATAAAAATGTTGGATTTGAGGCAGTGGATAATGTTGAGGCATGATGGGTTTTAAGTGAGATGTGGCACAGCCAAAGCTGGTAAGAAGAAGACAAAATTAGCCAGAGTGCAAAGATTAGACCAGTGGGACAAAGGGAAGAGTGAGGAGAAAATAGCTATGGTCCAAATGAGACTTGTATGATATGAATACACCATAAAAGATGATTGGCATCTATTACTCCCAGCTGTGGATGAGGAGTTGGTACTTGAAAAGAGCTTGCAGGAAGGACTTTTACCCATGGGAGAAACTGGTGAGAGCAGAGATGGGGGAGGAAAGCAGAAGCAGGTTAGAAAAATGGAACCCAGTCCATTTTTCCTGAATATATAGAAAACTTGAAAAGAGAGTATGGAAAATAAGGTCAGAAAGGTCAAATCTTAGCGTTTAGGAGCTTTAGCTTTAAATTAACCTAGGATTTCAATCTGCTAATGAGGACAATAGATAAGGTGATATTAAATGACAGCCATTGAGAGGCCAAGTTGACAGAAGAAACTATCTCCAGACTCTCAGTCCTGCATGAGTCCTGCTGTTGCTGCAGCTGGGTATGATTTGAGCTGATTGGAGAGATATTGCATACAGGGCTATGGATTTGGAGTTCTCTCATCCCTGGGTGTTTCTGGAGCTTTCTGAGTAGGGAGGTGACATGATCAGCATCTAGTTTAGAAAGACTAATTTGGTAGCTGCACATGCATGAGATGAGAGGGAGGTAAGGAGACCCGTTAGGAGGCCGAGCAGTCATGTGCCAAGCACAGATGATAAGCTCTGTTAATCCATTTTACAGACAAAGAAACTGAGGTTTGGGCCATTGCCAAATTCACAGCTGGCAGATTCCAGAAACTGCGCATTTAAGGCTGGATTCTTGGAGTACTCATTCCGCTTCAGGTGGAACGGGGGGATGATCATCATAGTGCAGTGCTGGAGAGTGGTCCAGGATGATTGAGGTCTAAGAAAGGACCACTTGGACTAGACAGTAGTAGGTCATTGGTGGCATTTAAGAAAGAGTGATTTAAGTTGAATGGTGGAGGTGGCAGGCTGATTTCAAAAGGGATGAAAGAGTGAGTGGATGGTTATAAAATGGTGGCAATGAATATGGCGTTCTCCTTCAAGAATGTTGGCTGAGAGGGGAAGGAGACAGAATGGAAACAATTTGAGGACATTGAACATCACAGGAAAGGCTCTTTGCTTTCTGAAGTGAGGAATCTATCATTCCACCAATAGAAAATATGTATATAACACTTATATGTGCCAAGTACTATGCTAGTGGCGAACATGATAATAGATAGACTAAAAGTGGAAAACAGGATGCTATGGTGATATCTTTAAGTGGAAATCCCTTTATCGAGTAAAATGCCAAGTTACCAAATTTAGTACAGTATAGAATAATACTAACCTTTTAGATTTCAAGCTTCTGGAAGAGAATTAGCTGATATTATCTCCATTTGTGTCCTCCATAGCATATTACATAACTCATTATCAATAAAAATTTCCTGAATGAATAAGTGATTGGTCCCAGGAGATAAAAGGGAATGAATGACAGATCATAGATGAATTGTAACTTTAGAAAAGAGGCAAGCATGTCCCTTCTGAGATATGAGGGAAGGGGACAGGGCAGACTCAGAAGTCATCAGAAGCCTAGAGATCTAGATAAAGATAAACTGTGGTTTCTAGCTGCTATGCTTACTACCAGAACAGGCGCAAGACAGATTATAACTCCCAAATCAAGATGCTGTGGCAAGAAGAGTGGATAAGGAGCAGTTCCTGGGAAGATCTGTCATGGTTCTGTTCCCAGCAGAGCAATGATGGCTGAAAACCTTCTGAAGTGGGTGGGATTGAGTTTCAAGAAAACAACTTAGTTGAGAATGCTATCCAGAAACCATTCATTCATTCATTCATTTATTTTGCAGGGGAAAAGGTGAGCAAAGATGTAGAGAAGTAAGAAAACTAGCCCTATTTTCCCATAGGAAATGGAATTACTGTGTAAGCAGGATGAAATGGAAGTCATTATGTAGGAGAGGAGGAAGAATGAAGCTGGATGATTCCTGAGAAAATAAGCCCATTATGGAGGAATCCCAATCTGATTCTGCCTCTACTTTTCCACTGGCTCAGGAACATGCAATGCCTGTGGGTTAAACATGGCACTAATTTGCAAGTTAAGCATCCCTTACTGTATATAAAGTTAATCCAGGGGGATGTATGCACTAAAATGGGCACCAGGATGAATTCTCATTTAGTAGAAGACATAACAGATAGCAGAATACATAACAGATCAGGAAGAATTAAATGGTACTTGCCAGTCATATAGTTAATCAATGGCAGGGTGTGATGAAAACTCTGAGCCTCAGAGGCTTGGTGTGCTGTGAAGGGCCCAGCCATGTGAAGGAAAACTTGAAGGAGGACCCGAGGCTTTATTTAGCAGGCTGAAGTCATGATTGGAACTGAGAAGTAACTTTATGCAGCTCCTCCACACTAAACTTTTGGTGTCTTCTCATGAGTCCTTGTGATCCTTAGGAACCTTTTTGTATTTTCTCTTTTCATAGGTTTTTCATTCCGGTCAGTGTTATCTCATGTTCAGTGGATCTGAAGCTTTCCTTCCACATGCTTTCACACTCTTGTGCTTGTGCTTATGTGGGTCCTGACTTCTAGAGGCTACACCCCATTCATATGGTGAAAACTTCCCTGTTCTTTAAAAGCAGGGCAAATATGATCCTCTCTGTGAAGTATTTTCAACTTCAAGTGGAATGAATGGTTTCTTCTTTCTGCTTCCATAGGACATTATACCAACCTCTGTTAGTAATAACAGCTAACCAGGCACTGTTCTAAGTGGTCTGCAAATAACCCTTGGAAACAGCTCTAGCAGAAACATATTTCACAGATAAGAAAATGCACCAGAGGAGTAATAATAATTTATAACAATAATTATAAATTATTATAATTTATGGGAGTAATTATTATAAGTTATCAGTAAAATAATTTGCCCAAGCAAATAAGGGGAAGTGCAAGGATTCTAATACCAAGTGACTGGCCCCAGAGGAAGGCTCTTAACCACTACGCTATTTTTGTTTTCTGGTCTGTCTTCCTCAATTAAATTGTGAACTACAGAGAGCAAAGTTTCCTTAATTTATCTTTGTTTCTTGGGCCTGGTATAGAACTGGCCCGATAGTAGGTGAGGAGCAAACGTCAGTGGAATAGTTGAATGAATAAATGTGCACACTTAGGTTTGGCCAGCTCCCCCTTGTGAACAAAAATTGGGAGAGTTTACCATGAATGAGAAAAGAAGAGAGGGGAATCATGCTTTCTACTTCCAATGGGGGTGGACTGGCATACATAGCTGGCTTTCAGCTCCTGGATTCCCCACCAAATGCAGGGAAAATGTACAGGTTCATACATCATGATTACTATCTTCTCCTTATGTTTTATTAGGGGTGCAAATAAATGAATTCATAATTGTATTTCAGAAGAACTGAAAATGAATGAGATATGCCCAGCAAAACTATAAGCCAGTAAAGCAAAATGTACATTTATGAAATCAGAACACAACTGCAGAGTGCCTTGCCTTATGAGAGGGCTCCTAGTAATGACAGGTCAGATCTCACAGGAGGATCCTGCCTCTTAGGAACTGTATTAAGGCCTCCTTTGGTACAGGGTACTTACTGGTCTTACTAGGTCATGCTATATAAGAGCAGAATGCACAGAGGAGAATTCAGCCAGTGCTCAGACTTAAATGGCAAAGTCTAGAATACTTCTTCCTTCTTCTTTCCTTGGCTACCTCTAACTCATCCTCCAAGTTTCAGATTAAATGTCATTTCCCAAGAAAAGTGTTCCCTGACCACCAAAGCCAGGCAGGTTCTCTTTTAGTGCACTCTTGTTAGCCATCAGAGCACTTTCATCTTAATAATTTAAATTTAAATATGCATTAAAAATTTCTGCTCACCTACAAAGCAAGGATTGTGTACAACTTGTACACTGTTATACCCTCAGCATCTAGCACAAGGTGGCCAGTTGATAAATATTAATTGTATGAATAAATGGATAAATGAATGAATAAATTTGTAAGAACATGAAGCTGACACTATGAAAGGTCTCTTCCACAGTCATGACTGACTTCTTATTCCTAATAGTTGCCATCTTTTCTGGACCTTATGAAAACTAGCAAGAAAGTAAAAACAGACTTGTTTACATTTTAAATACTGCCTAAGAACTTTTAAAACAATAAAGAAGAGTTAAAATGTTTGTTGACTGCAGCTTTCCAAAAAATAGTAGAAAAACATGAGAAAACTAAATCCAATCATTTTAAGTAAATTTAAAAATAAGGTAGGATATTGGTCTTTAAATAATATTTTTTAGTTTCCTTTGGAATTATTTCACAATAATAGTTTCTCTATAACCCTGAAGCTTGTTGCCCTTCAACCTCACAGAGATCCTTTAAAAGATCTACTCATTTTATAAGGAACATCAGATCTGACTTGAATGCACACTTTGGTATCTAAGTACCATAGGACAGGAGATTAGTAGCTAAAAAAGCAATTAAGTTTACAGTAGGGTTACAGATACTGTATCTACTACAACAGTTTGAAAAGGGAAGTAATGCAAAGGTCATATCAACAAGAAAAGAAGTAACACTAAATAGTGGATTTTTTTAAGAAACAAAATCCCACATTCCAAAATCTTTCCTTCTCATCTAATGACTACATGTGTTTAGGATCTTAGAAAAAAAAAAAAAAAGCAAGAAAGGAGAAGGCGGCATTACTGAAGTTGGTAACTGGCACAAAATCCATGAACCAGGCTGTGAAATTGAAGCATCTGTGGCGTCAGGTTCCTGATTAGCTTTTTCAGTTTGATCTTAGATTGCATTCTAGTATGTCCAGAATCATAGGATCCCAAGCTGGCTGGGTCTGTGTGCATGAGAGGAGCAGCAACAGGGTAGAGTTCAAATAAACACAGGCAACTGCCTCCAACAACTCAAATCTGAAAAGCTGAGCTTCAGGAAAACCAACAATGTTTTAGGACCTGGCAATAATTGTACCTTTTTACATGAAGGTAAAGGTGTTCCCACAAAACATCAGGATTATATGACACAGACACCAATTATAAGTTACTTTTGGTAGCTTTGTTTAGTTACATAGCACTAACTGTGTAAATCCCTGGCTTTACGATGGTTATGCAGCCCATGAAACTATCTTTAGCTGGAGTTCCTCTTCTGTGTCAGTTTCCTATTTTGAATGAACAGTACCTTAGATGAGCAGAAAAGATGTTTTTAGCTCCCACCATTACAATTTCTGATCCCCTTTACTTTAGCTCTTTTGAAATAACATGAAAGTGTTGCCTTGCTAATTACTTTTAAGCAGCCCATAGAAAAATTAGTTTATCTTCCTGATCAAAGCAAATTAGGCAGATCATGGTTGATTAGAATGCAACAGTAAAATCTCCATACTTTCTCTTCCATTCCCTTTCTCTCAGAAATAGGGTCTGTGTCAAATATGTAGGTATTTCCCACGGCCAGGCTGGACTCTGTTTCCAACAGGGACTGCGGCTTGGACAATGGTTCTTACACAGACACTAAAGTTCTTTAGTTCAGTCATTGTGTTCGAAAAGAACTAGTAACCCCTTAGCTAGCATTTGATGAAACATCTAGATTTACATATTTCCTTAATTGCATTTTTGAATGTGAGTGAGATTTATCTGACCAGAGTTAAATGCCTCCTTTATTCCCCTACCATACGCAAAATTCAACTCCATGCTCTTAAAAAAAAAGTGAGGTGGGGGTGTATGGAATCTTACTCAATTTCCATCTGAACAAATTTTAGGGTTTCAATAAAGTGGGACGAGGGAGTTACGTTACCCAAGACAGGAAAGATATATCTTTACCTTTCAAAGTGGAAATGTCAGCTTCTAAAGCTTTGGCTTGCTCAGCTCTTTCAAAAAGGCTATTTTGATTTTAAATGAATGCTATTCCTTGTTGCCGAATTCCCCAAATTGGTTGCTTGAAAGCTCTGAAATGATTATCCCTAATAATTTCCAGCTAAAATGTCTGTTCTGTGACTGTAAAAACTGGAAAGTTAGGTTTTATTTTCTTTATTTATTTACTATAAATTAACAGTAAATCTTGCATTTAGCTCCATTTAAACCTCCCTCTGCAGCTGCCCATTTGAAAAATAAAATGGTTGCCTTCTTTCACTTCAGTGGGCACAATACAAAACATCCATTGAGCTTTCCCTTTATTGCAGCTGCCAATGCCCAGCCGACTTTTAACAAACCAACCAAGCGGAATCACAATGCAGCTGCAACATTTTATGGTATTTCTGTTGGTTCTCTTTTGAGACTGAAGGTGTTAATTAGGAATCAAAGAACACAACCCTGCCAGCTTTCTTTCACAAACCATACCCTGGTCACTGCAGTTTTCAGAAGAAAAATAAATCTAATAAAGGGATAAAAATGTTGTTTGTCACACCAGTAAAGTGTACTTAAGACCCTTTGATCAAAAGCTTTTTATGTAGTCTTGTCAGATGGGCTGGAAATACTGTATTTTTTCCTTTTCTCCTCCGTCTTCACGTGGATTTATCTAAATTTTAAATTTAATGTAAGACTGAAATAAAAAAGTGTAAGTATAGTCATGTGTGAGGATGCTTTATAGGTGATAACTAGTCTCATAGAGTAGAAAAATTTTGCTTTTTAGAAAATTTCTCGTAGTCAATGTCCCATCATGTGAAACTGGGTCTTCTATCAGTATGTTATAATATTCTAACCATAAGTTTTTATGCTTGCAATTTACAAATACATCTGTCAATACTCTATTTACTATAATGATTATTAATTACAGAAATCTCTCAGTGTTTTAGAATTGAGGATTTTCATAAGCATAAAAACCTATCTATATGCACTTACATATATAATGTTAATTTATCAAATTGTTTATCATTTTGTATAATTTTTTTGTGTATCTTGAGTATCATACCTTCAAACAATAGCGTGAAGTCATTACCTTTAATCTTTAGTAAAAGTTAAAAGCTTAAAGTAAGTTTATGAAGTTAGCACTACTGGGAATTAGTCAAGCCTGCTAGCTTTCTCAGCACGAGGTTTTGCTGCTAGGTGCACAAATTATGCCAAAATCCATTAATCCTGCTAGAGAGAGGCAGAAAGAAGGTCTGCTTGTTGATTTAATGTTAATGAAATGAATGGGCTCCTGAGGCTGCCTACAGAGGCTCTCTAAACTGTAAAACAAATAAAGTCATTTTAAGTAATGCTCACTGCAGGAGAGTAAACAATGCTTCCAGATTTGCTGCACAAAGTGGGAGTGGGTGTGGGTGTGTGGAAACCTCCCATTTCCTACAGTCCTGCTACACCTGCCCTATTGCAATATACACAGATGCCAAGTTGATAGACTCCTAGAACGACTGAATTAGGAGAGGCCTCAGAACATGTGTTCACCTCTCTTATTTTACAGATGTGAAAATTGAGGCAGGGAGGATATGCATCTTGCCAGAGGTTCTGTGACTGATTAGTGGGGTAGCTAGACCCAAATCAGTGGTTCCCAAACTTGTTCGCATATTGAATCTGCCTTGGGGAGTTAAAGTAATTCTGATGCTTAGCTCCTTCCCTCAGAGACTGTGATTTAGTTGGTTTGGTGTCGGATCTGGGCTTTGAGATGGTTAAATTAGCTCCCAGTTGGAACTAATGTGCTGGCATGTTTAAGAACTACAGATCTTGGGAGGCCGAGGCAGGTGGATCACGAGGTCAAGAGATAGAGACCATCCTGGTCAACATGGTGAAACCCTGTCTCTACTAAAAATCAAAAAATTAGCTGGGCATGGTAGCGCGTGCCTGTAATCCCAGTTACTCAGGAGGCCTGAGGAGGGAGAATTGCTTGAACCCAGGAGGCGGAAGTTGCAGTGAGCCGAGATTGCGCCATTGCACTCCAGCCTGGGTAACAAGAGCGAAACTCCGTTTCAAAAAAAAAAACAAAAAACAAAAAACTGCAGATCTGGACTTCTAATCTACTGTACTACTCTGCTGCATTTCTTGTTTGCTTTTTCCCCCTGCACCATAGTGTTAATTACTCCCCAGTCCCAGGAGTATTCCAATCGCCTTATCCTATAGGTTAGATATATATTTTGGGGTTTTGAGGGTGTTTCTACAATTAGTGTTTTTGCCTTGTTCTTTCGTGTATATGCAGAGATGTGCCCGTGCGGTGTGTGTGTGTGTGTGTGTGTGTGCACGTGTGCGTGCCTTGTGGATACCACAAAAGATTGTACTCTACCCAGGGGGGGAGCCAGCTCCACAGTGGAGACAGTAGCCAAGCTCTTGGCAGGTCGTCCTCTTGCCCCACTCTTTTCTCCGTCTTGCACTTCACCTCTCCTTGAGGTCCTTTGGGAGTTGTTTTATTTCTTCCTAATTTGCAACATTCTGGTCTCCTCTGGGCTGCCACTTTCCTCTTACCCTCTCCTCTCCATTTGAAGGATTTCCCTTTGTCTGAGAGATCCTCTGACTCTTCATTTGAAATTGTTTGACTTTTGCTGCCTTCTGCTTCCTTTGGTTTGGTGATTATTTACACTGTCTGATAAAGGTGGGCTGACAAAGTTTATTTCTCCAATCTGTGCTGCTGGATGATACATAGTAGATGTCTGTCTGGCAGTTTCTTCCATGTTGGCTTTAGAGTGGTAAAATAAATCAGCTTCCTGGTTTATTAATTCAGTAGGCACTTGGGAATTCCAGAATCATCTTTTTACATGTAGTAAGATATAAGGAGATTTCTCTTTTTTTTTTCAGACCTGCCCTCTTGATTTCATCAGTTATGGGCAAAGCAGCTTGCCTCTTTTGCAGAGGCCTACAGAACATCTGCAGAGACAGTAATACAAGCTCATCCAATAGGATTAAACGACTGTCTTGCTCCAGTAACCAATCACCTATGTCTCTTCTCCCCTGAGGGTCACTGGGCCTAATTCCAGAGGCTTCCTGCTTGAAACACAAGTCCAAGTGGTACTTTGACCCCTTATTTAACTTTAAATCCCCTCTTTTACACAGATTCACATCATTGAAACCTATTATTCTCCAGGGAATGATATTAGCCTCATCGCCATCACTGACTGAAAGATCCTTCTTGCAATTATATTGAACCAACTGCTTCTTTATCAAAGATGAGTAATGAAGTTCCTCATGAAAGTTAGATTATTTTGGATGTATTTTCAGGTGGACACAAGCCTATTCCTTAAATTAGTTTTTGCTCTTAAAGTAGAAATATTTTTTCAGTTAATATAAAAGTAAAGACACGCATTTTTGTTGTGCTGAAATACCGGTTTTCCCTGAATGTATTTTTGGCTCTGAAGGAAGGTTGAATTCCCTACCTTCTTTCAGTCCCCTTAAATCCATCATCTCTTGCCTGCCACTGTAACAAATCAGCTGCTGATAACAGAGCTTCTAAGAGCACAAGAAGCTACCAAGCTGAATTTTTCTTTCACAGTCAGGAAAAGTTATGAGAGTGGATGAAATAAAAAAAGGAAAGAATGAAAGCAATTCAAGCTCAGTACTACAAATTGTGGGCAATTCATTAAAATGTGTCTGAGAAGTAGAGTCCTCACATTGTGCCAACAGCCTACTCTCTGTGACAAAGTGTTCACTTAGCCCTCAGCTATCCTGGAGATTTGTGCAGTGTCTACACAATGATACACATTCCTGTGCAAATATGAAACTTCCTTTAAAACACATAATCTTTTGTCTATTTGATACCAAAGATCAGAAACAAAAGTTAGAATATTTTTATTTATAACATGCTGGATGATGCCAAAGTCATTTGAAGATGCTCCTTCTTTTTCCTCTAGTTCTTTACCTAGTAGGTGACTTTCTATGTTTTTTTTCTTGTCTTTAACATTAGGAAATCTTGTTTAATGAAAATTATGCTTTTAAACATTCAGGGCAATTAATTTAGCTAATTTAGGGAGTAACAGTAAGAGGCAACATGGTGTGTACTTGGAAAGCATAGGTTTAGTGTGATAACAACTCTAACATCATCAACAGAAATAATTGCACTAACATTTAATGCATGCTACACAAGTGAGGTGCCATGCAAAGTGCTTTATGTACATTATCTCACCAGTCTTCACAACAACTTAGTTAGGTAGACATCATTATTATTGCCATCTTACAAATGAGAAAACTGAAGCATTGAATAACTTGTCAAGATCACTGAAGATAAGGCTGCAATAGTAATCAAGAAATGTTCTCATTTCTAACATCAAGAGATGTTCTCAGATCGATAGTAATAACTATTTTACTCTTTGTTTTGAGGGGCAAATGAGGAACTATGGGTAAAAGCATCAACAGCACTTTTTGAATTTTTTTCCCTCTGTCTTGGTAGATTACAAACAATCTGCCAAATTTAGAGGAAAGAATCTCTCTGTCATCACATTATAAGATTATATCAGAAATTATATCAACTAGTCTCACTCCATTGCACATTTGGTAGCTAGAAAATGGCATCTTATGTCTTAGGTATGTGGACAAAGTTTGAGTTTTACATAGAGTTTAGGGGAACAGAAGGATGCCCTCCAGAGAGAAAACTGTGCTGACTGTCCTTCAAATGTACCTGCTCTATGTGCCCTTTTGAAGTTTCCCGGGTGCAGACATACATGGACACAGGGTGTCTTAAAATGTAGGTATTAATATTATTCAGGTGGGATGAGGCCAACAGATCAGGTGATGACTGCCATTGAAAAGGGAGTTTGTAACTCACAGTTCCCAAGAGGAGAGGGCCCACCATTCCACACAGAGCCACACAGGAAAGCTCTGGGCTCAGTCTGGAGACAGAAGGAGCAGAAGAAAATCATGGGCAAGGTCCTTTATTGTGGTTTCCTTGGGAAGGAATGGACAAGTCAGGGTAAGCAGGTTTAAGATTGGCTAGTTGAATAATTTCAGAGGGCTCTAGGGTGTAGGGGCTATCCCAATTTATCTGAAATCTGAGCTTGGGGTGAGTAGAACAGGAAAATATTGACCTAGAGTATAAGAGCCCTGCAAGAGCCTGGGAAAGGGAGTGGTTAGGGGTGTGGACTTTGGATAGGTTGGTTTGCATATGAAAGATGCACTCACAAGAAAATCATTTGCTATCTCCAGGAATTCCCTAGCCGTAGGAGGGGCAGTCTCTTTAGGAGCTGCAAGTCAAAGCATCATAAAATAGAGAAAATGAAAAATATGATCAATATACAAGAACTCTATGTTCTGATCTAATTTTCAAGGGGTATATAGTCCAGTAGAGGAAACAGACAAGTAGATGAAATATGGTGATCAAGTGCGGTGAGTGCTATGATCGAAGTGGGCTCAGCATGATGTGGGAGCATCAGAGACAGGTTTCTAAAATGTGGGGTTTCAGAAAGCTTCCCAGAGGAGATGACATTTGAGTGGAGTAGGGAAAGACTCATAGAGGTTAGCAAAAGAAGAAAGGCAATCCCAGCAAAGGGCAACACATGTGAACACCTGGAGGCATGAAGTAGGGAAATTGTAGGATGCAGTTTGAAATGGCTGGAGAGAAGAGAGCTTGGGGTGTTAAATTCAGGCTAAAGCCACCCCTTTACATTCTAAGTTTGGCCTAAAGGTTTCTCCGTACATAGTAAGCTGCAACCCAATGACATGAAAACAGACTTTAACCTCCTCTTGTCCCAAGCACTGAGTTTTGTCTAATCAAAGATGGCCAACTATTCAAACCCTGTTCAAATGAGGCAAACCAAGCTGTTATCAATCCATCTGTTTCTGTACCTCACTTCTATGTTTTGTTCTTCACTTTCCCTCTTCTGTTCATAAATTTTCTTCAAACCAGATTCAGTGCCAGAATCTCTCTGAACCTATTCTGGTTTGCCGGCTGCCCAATTTGTTCTTTGCTCAATTAAACTCTGTTAAGTTTAATTTGTCTAAGGTTTTTCTTTTAACGGGGAGCTAGGGAGTGGGTATTTGGCAGCTGGGGTTGCAGGTTAGGGATGAGGCAAGACAAGTTGGCTTATTGGGCTAAACTGAGGTGTTAAAAGTTATTATGAAGTCACAGGAAACTATTGAAGGATTGAATATAGGTAAGACATGACCAGAGGTGCATCTTGGAGAGACTAGTGGATAGTAGGGAGTGTGTGTGTATGTGATGGGGGTCTCTGTAAACCATGACAGGAAACTGCTAGAGTCATCCAGGAAAAAGGTAAGTAGACCCTGGACTCATGCAATTTCAGTGCTAGAAGAGAAAGAGAACAGTTACAGAAGGCATTAAGGCAACCAAAAGTTGATCTAATTAAGGTAACAAATGAAACTTTAGTTAGAATAATCACATATTTAATTTCTATGAACAGAGGCTGGGCCTGGTGGCTACTGCCTATAATCCCAGCATTTTGGAATTCTGAGGTAGAAAATTACTTGAGGTAAGGAGTTCAAGACCAGCCTGGGCAACATAGCCAGACTCCCATCTTTACCAAAAAAAGAAAAAAGAAATAGACAACTAGGAACAGACATTTGGGGAATTAATTATACATTCTTCAAACTAAATCTGAGCATTCCTTTTTGCTCTGCAGGTTTTTAGGTGATACAGAGGCACTGTATCTCTATTTATAATGAACCAAAATAAGATGATATTGTTAGAATTCAGGTACATGCCTAGATATGGACATATATAACATGTGTAAACCATGGGATATTTGGCAACATCTAGAAAAGTGACTGGCAGTTTTTGAGTTTGAGTATCTGACATTGAAATATAAAGGTGACCGAGAAGCAGCACTGGACTGTTTTCAAGAGAGCTGAGGTCCAACTCTGTCTTTGCTAGCTGTGTGATTTTCGGAATGTCATTAACCTCTTATGAACATAAATTTCATCATCTGTGAAATAAAGACGTTGTAGGTAACTTCCAAGGTTCTTTCCATTCTAAATTCCCTGAGTAGCCATAGCTTTTGACTCACTGAAATCCTTTGTAACCCATCTAAGTGATTTTAATTCTGTTTATTTAGGCAATTAAGGTAATGCTCTAGCAATCACTATTAAATTTCAGTCTTGCATTGTGTAATGTGACCTTAAATATACAGCTTAGTCATTCTGGTAATTTGTGGATAAAAGATTATCCTTTTAGTTCTTCACAGTAGAACTTACTCGAAATGTAGTTAAGTATTAGCTCAAGCTCTAAATTAGTTTTATTATAGTTAACTTAAATCTCCCCAAATTAGCCTTCCTTCCCAATATACAATTAATTATATTCTGAGATGTTCCTGCAGCTAAGGCAAAGAGCGACTTAAATTACTATGCATTAGTCATTCAGGACCAGAACATATCTATCTAACACGTCTCATAACTAAAAGACTGAGGAAGTGGATGTTTTCCGGGAAGGCCAGCAGCTGGAAGGTGGAAGGTGGACACTTGCTATCAGTTAATCATGCTGCTAAACCTTTTGAATTCCTCAAATGAGATATGCCCACACCTTGGGAGAATCTGGTTTAACTAGGATTTCCTTTTGCTACCCGAGCTTGAAGACTCAATAAAAAAAGATCTTGAACTTCCTCCTGTACTATATTGCACTGAGTCCCTGAGAACAACAGCTGCTGGAGAACAGGAGCTGTGGATTAGTTAAGATCTTCCACCACAGAACAGTGATGTAGCTTTTCCAAGTTAAAATCAGAGACCCCAATTTCGGTGACTTGAGTTGATACTTTAATTCCAGAGACTCTTCTTTCTAAACTTCCCTTAGTTTTCTAGTTTGAAGCCCTTGGTGGGGAAAGCATCTGACATAAGGAAAAGGCATCCTTTCAGTTTTCTGATACTATCTTGACTGGAGGGATGGAGAAACAGGGGAAGCGTACCCCCTGGGAGCAGGTGTCTAGCAGAGGCCAGTAGCTCACAGTCTCTCAGTTCTGTCAGCACTGTCTCTTGGGTAGCAGATTTCTTCTGTTAGCCTCTTGCCATTCTTTTTCTAGGCTTTTCTCTATTGTACAGTTAACACTGTAACAATGATAGAGTAAACCTATTGCCAAATGCAGGCATGTCTGCTAAGGGTAACTTCAGGACAGGAAGTACAAACACAAAATAAAGAAATAAAGAGGAAGTTTCTTTATTCTCAGTCTTTACTAGAAGGCTTCAAATTCACTCTGTAGATTCACTCAGCAAATACTGTGAAATAAGTGTTTATTTTGAAAGTGTTGAAATATATATACAAAATAGTTGATTAAGGAATATAATACTTTCTGTGGAAATTTTTATTTTATTATGTGAAAAACTGAAAGATTATATTTTTGTGTGGATAGATTTAAAGACCCATCGATTATATAACAGAGTTCCTTCAAGTAAGTGCCCCATGAGAAAATTTATAACCTAAAAACTTCAAGCATCATGTGGTGTTTTGTTCATCGAACCAATAAACTCATTAAAATAACATTGCATAAACCCAAACACAACATAATGAAAGTTCTAACACAGCCCACATTAACCAACCAACTTTAAAATAATATCCTTGTTATGTACTAAGGTTAAAAATTCAGCAAATTCTTTATATTTTTTCCACTTGAGATCATGTGTGGTTTTCTAGTTTCCTGAGAAGTGCACTTTTGTGGCTTTTTTGATCAAAGAAAGGTTATTTTTACAAATAGACATCTTTTGTAGAGGTCTCTGCTTTACTTAATCAAGGTTTCAAGAAAAATGAGAACAAAAGTATGTACCAGTTTTTTAGTGAAACTTAAAAATTCTTAGGTTCTTTTCTTGGTGTAGGCTTTGAAAAGAAGGCATGCATGTAAGGTTAGCCACCACAGTTGTGTGTGTGTGTGTGTGTGTGTGTGTGTGTGTGTGTGTCCATGTGTGTGTGTGGAGGGGGAAGACCAGGAGGGGGAAGGGGGAAATAAAGGAATTTGGCTGCAAATTGAGGAACAGTTTGAAACACTTGGCTTCTAGTTGTGAAAGATGAGCAACACGAAAAAAGGACGGGCTAACAAGGGACCACTTGAGGGAAGCTTAATCTCGCCTGGCAGGCTGAGGAGGGAGGTCAGCTCCATGCACGCGTTCTCAGCTGGAGTTGGGCTCCCTTTGCCAGGACGATTGTCTTCTGCATTTCAGTTTCTGAACCGAACTGAAGGTGCCTTCAAGCAGCCAGCTCCACAGTCTCCCTTTTAAAGGGTCGACCCTCCACGGCCATGCCCTGCCGACATTTGTATCATTTCTGCCAAGCAAGTGACACAAAGGGAATTGTTTCTTATTAGTGTGTTGGTGTGTGTGTTAGTGTGTGCACGAGACACTACTTTCTTCCCCCTTGGCCACCACAGTCCTTATTTGAAGAAGCAGCAAATACTCCTTCTGAAGACAAGAAAGATAAAATGAATATATGAAAAATGTGCATGTATAAAAAATGGGACTCTTGAAAACTAGAGATTGTTGAATAACTTTAAATTATTAAGTCAATAAAAAGCTAGAGTTTGTGGGTACTATTTTAAGACATTCTAGAGACTGTGCTCTAAACATATCCCAATTTTTCTAAACATCAGTATTGTTTTTTTCTGTTGACTTTATAATTAAATAAGTGATTAATACATATCAGGTTAATAAACTGAATTGAAGGACTGAGGAAATTAACTGCATAGTTCAGAAAAGGTTTTTCATTGTTTGAAGCGGGGGTGAGCTTTTCTATGATTTATCCAGATTTCTAACTGACACACAAGTCTGTATCACTAATTGTCTAATGGTTAAACCATGCATAGTTTTAAAATATATGTTAGGGAATTTGATAAAACTTTGGAAGAATTCTCTATTCTGAATCAAATGAGTAACATTATGATACCTTTGTGACAACAATTTATCTGATCTCATCCATTTTAAAGGTGAATATAGGCTCAAATAGAATTTGTTTGTTAAGAAAGCTCATGTCTCTCTGAACTGAGAAATAGTTCCAAAGAATGCAGCTACTTCACTTGATACATAGATCTGGTTATAGGAAAAAGGTTTTATTCTTGCTTAGGTGGTTACTAATCTATTGATCACTCTTTACAATACTCTGGCAGCTACCACAACTTATCTCTGATTTGGAGACAAGAAAAATTGTTTCTGTGGTAGTAAGAAAATGGATATAAAAAGATGTCTACTAAACTTAAAATATTGGCCCTGAACTATCTAAAGTAATGCTCATATTATTGGAAAATTAAAAAGTGCATTTTGCTCTGGAATTCCCTGAAAAAATATTTCTGGTATTAGGGCTTCATAAATTGTGTTCCTGAAAAGAAAAATGGGCTGAAATATTTTGGCACCAATTAAAATTATTATAAGGCATAAGTATAAATTGGAAAGCCGATTTTCTTGGGTTGCTGTAAACTGGGAAGATAACTTCAAAGGAAGTCCAAAAATATTTTGAGCATTGGAAATACTTGAAATAAGCTTACAGTAAGCTTACCTAATAAGAGGTGCTATTATCATTCCTAACTTGTCACAAGTTGCCCCACCACAAGTGGGACATTGACTGAGTAAAGTATTTAGTACCTTTGTGGGATCTTTGACTGAGTAAAGTATTTAGTGCCGGACACTTGGGAAACACAATCCAACTATCAGTTATTATGAATATTGCTATTAAAATAATAAAGTAATTTACATATGTAAATCATGGCATGTGTTAAAATAAACAACTCTTTGCATCATTTAAACTGAACACTATTCAGTCATATTTCAAATGGGGCTGGACAAATAATTGTGGGATACCATCGGCCTTGTGTTGTTTGTACTTGAGGACTAGTAGTTCTCACCTGTCTTTCTCTGACCCATACTAGCCACTGGGATTTCAGCAGCTGGTTCAGTCAATTCCACTCAATTCAACATTACTGAAAAATATTCAGTATTTATGAAACTCCCCTAAGAGTCAGGCATTGGTATGGGCCCTGGGGATATAAAGTGGAAAATGTCCTACCGTGGAGGAACTCACAGCCAAATAAGAAGAATTAGCCCTGAAGGAAAGAACCCATCATTAAATCATGGGGTGTTATTTCATCTGACTTTCAAGAAGTTGTTTATATGGTCATTTGCATACTTTCCAAATAAATTTCAGCCTCTCCAATTCCAGACTTAAACATTAAAAAGAGAAGTAATACATGAGGATATATGGAAGTACTTCTGCTTATGAAACATCTTTTAATAGTATTCCATTAATGGTAACACCCTGTTAAAGCCCTTTTAGCATTACTACTAGATACATTATTCCATTTCTTAAAATCAAATAACTAATGTTTTTCTCCCTTCTAGTTTTAAGCCAGGCATTCCCATTGGGCTTAAGCAATTTAACAGAAAAAAATGCCACAGATTTTAAGAATGGACCTGCTTCCTACCATGTAACATATGGAGGACAAAATAAATTTTGAATTAACGAGGATTTAATTTAAAATTCCACATTATAGACTGTGAAATGTCTCCTTTTGCCATAGATAGAGTTCCAGAGGTGAAATTGGGCATGTAGTTAGTATCCACGATGGCTACATAAAAGTGTGGATAAAAGCTGACAGATCTGGGAATAAGAGTTGTAGTGGGCTGGAACTCATGGGCACTGATTTCCATGAGATTTAACAAGTGAAATTCTGCTAAGATACATCAAAAATAGCAACAGGACTTGATACTCAAGTCATTTTGTTTGATATGTAATATACCAGTCAGTTGTGGCTTTAGTGCTGGTCTGATTTATCTCTCTACTACAAAACAAGACTCTATAAAGGAAAATATTGCAACCGAAGTGAGGAAGTTGAATCTTATAGGAAGGAATTTACCTTCTCATGAAGACTTCCATTTACCAGAAATATCTACTGGGGAAGTGTTTACAAGAAAATGTGCCATTTAGCTTTATTCTAAATTTGCATAAATAACTGAACCAAACAAAAACATTACTTCACAAAATTGCTCATTGGACAACACATTGCTGTTTTTCATTTGTAGCTAAAATGACAAATGCATGAATTTGATAGAAGGAATATAAAAAAACTTTGCTAAGTCAAAATTAAGTTTCAGTTATAAAATTATAAATATTCTATAATGTCTTTAATTTTATGATACCTTTACTGGGTTAATTGTTTGGTCTGATACTTCTATGCCTTTGGCAGGTATATTTTGAAAACTGAAAACGATAAAATCATTCAGATAAAATACTTAACTTTAAGAAATCATAGACAGTTTTGTGTTTCTGAACTTCTTTAAACACTTCCAAGTGTGACTGGTCCATTATCAAAACATGGTGTTATTTAACTCCACAGGCTATTTCTTGATTCTGATCTTCTAACTCATTTATGATTGCTACCTTTTGTTGCTACATCAGAACTCCTTTACTTTGAGGAAAATGCACAAGGAAAAAAGAAAAAAACTAAAGATCATGTTTATTCTGTATAAAAATTCATTCTTGTCATGCAAACTCTGCCATGCATATGTTAAATATATTCAGTAGAATATTTATTCTAAATGTATACCACGAAATTGTTTGAATGATCTCATGACTTTTAAAAGTTACTTAGGCTAATGATCAATTAGTTTTAATAATTCACCCCATAACAAAAATGCTATGGAAAAAATCCCCAGCAATCCTCGAAAAAAAGAAAGAACTTTATTAAAATGAAGAAAATTGACTGGCATCATTGTATTTTAAACAATTCTAAAAGTACGTTGTAGAGCAAACTGTATAATGTTTGTAACTGATCTAAATGTTAAGACTGTTCTAACAGTCACTATTTTTGTAATCACTTCTAAAGTAAATTTTCCTTTAAGATAACTTTCTTTGCTTGAAGAGAAGCAGAACTATATTAAATCATTTTGAAAGAAGATTCTAAAAAGGATCTTTCATTTTGAAACTGCATCTTAAATATTAAAACACATTTATGATATTAAGCCGGTACCTAATTAACTAATTGAGACTTTTGTTCCATTCTTATTAACATCAATTTTACTAGTTATGTGTAAAATTCAATTTTGTTTCAAAGTTACATATGAAAAATAACCAAACTACGTAAAATTAAAAAAAAATTCTTTTCTCTTGGTTCCTTTGTTTGTATAACACAAATTTGCTTGTGGATGAAATGTGAATGCCTTTAAGCAACAGCAAGGAAAAAAATAGCTGTTTTGGACCAATAAAGAAAAGTATATTTACTCTATTAGGATGCTCATTAGCATTTAGTTTTCTATCTGAATGTCACACTAACTAGATGAAAGACACATCAAAGTAGTAGAGGGGAGTTTACTTTTAAGACCCTATTAGCAAAAATGTCCACAGTTGATGCATTAAAGTAACTTGTCTATACTAAGATTAGATGCTAGAACTACGTTATTTAGGACAGATCAAAACTGGTAGATAGAGATGTACTAAATGTTGTAAATAATTATTGTCTGCTTTTATATCTCAGCTTTGGTGTGTTCCTTATTTTCTGCTAAGTAAACTTTATTAGCCCATGTTAGTAAAATCAGAGCTCATAACCACTTGCTGGGGGAGTTGGGGAGAAAAGAGATGAAGATTGAGATTTTTCCAGTGTTTCCGCTATGTTCTCTGGTCCAGTTAAAGACCTACTGGGGAAGGCAGCTCAGTATGAAAAGAGAGTTAATATTAATATTTGGAAGGGCTTAACATTTTGCTTTTCTGGGTAAAACGATTATAAAATGGCACGTAAGTAGTGCTTGCATTCTATGAAGAGATGTAGGAAACTTTCTTTACCTACAAGTCTGACTAGCCAGCTCTCAGATTGTGGCAAATGTGTACAGCTACTTGCCAAATGTGTACAGCTGGAACTTGCCATCATCAGTCTGTTTGAAGAAAAGGAAATGCTCGTTCTTTTTTTGAGGGGGATTAGGAGATGACATTTTGACTATATAAATGATGATAACTTCTTACAAATAAATGATAGTAGTTCTGGCTTTTCACCACATCAGTCTTTGTACACTGCAACTTTCTCTTCAAGGCTCAATTATTACTGGGCCCCAGTGGAGTGGAGCTATAACTTTGTGTTCCCTTTCAACAGCAAAGGGAAGTTATTCCTTAAAATAAGAAAATAAGTAGAACACATATTCATTTATTTGAATATGAGTAAGTCAAGATTCCTCTTTTATGTTTTGACTGCACAAGTGAAGACAGAAATGGTCAGAGAATACTAGGTGTAACCAAAAGAGGGCATCATCTACCCTTCATGTCTGCATAGCGTTCCTGTGGTTGTAAAAATCCAAAATAACCCTAAACTCTCAACACCTGCTCAAAGGGCGTCCCATCGCCTTTGGCATTTTTTAGCATATAAGGACACCAAATTATGAAATCACACATTATAAAGAACACCAGGTTGATTATATACTTCAGGACTGACTTCTATATTTAACAATCATATTCCCTGAACTATGTTGCATTAGAAGTATTTAACATTTACATATCACTTTATATAGACACTCTGAATTTAATAATTCATAGGGCACTGGGAAAATTTCTTCTTAGGCCAGGGTACAGGCTGTCATCAAATAACATGAGAATAATATGACACTAAATTTCCTAATAGTATTATAACTTCAAGGGATTATCTATAATATAGATAGATAGATTGTTCTATCTATAGATAGATAGGGAACATTGGCAATAGGTGGCAGTAGGTTCTCCTGAGCACATGGAGGGCACAGTTAAATGCATTTGAGGTATGTGGGAAATGGTTTAAAGCAGAATTTTATGCCAACTTTTAGTAACGGAAGCCTAACAAATGTTTGTTCTTTCAAGGGAGAGAAGAAAGCAATCTGGAACTATTCATAAGCTTATTTTCTGTATTCTTAAACATATTTTATAATGAATGTATAATTTAAATAATAGGTTAAGTGTTTGGGGGCACTGCACACCTCTCTTGTATATAGTCAAACTTCTCCAGGGCAATGGGGAAGACGCAGAGTGATAGGCTCCTAAGCACGATTGCCAAACTGGTCCCAGAAATTCACTGCTTTGGAGAGCTCAGGATCCTTGCAACACTGACTTTAGCAGTTAGAGAGCTTGGGGATGAATATTCCGCTTTGTAGTAGAGACAGCTGTCCAGGAGGAGGAAATGTGAATTTTGAGAGCATGATCATTTAGGAGAGCAGATTTCCATTCCTGGAACAATATCAGTACCACATGCATTGCGTGCAATTGAGGGGAAGCCTGGTGGGAAAAATAATTTTACCATTCTTTCAGGTAAAAAAGAAAAAGCAGTTAAAACAGCTTTATGGTAAATGAGGTGACCTTCCATCTACCAATTGTAAAATCTAGCAGGATGGTACTTTTCTTTAAAGACAATATTAAAGCAAGTAAAGGTTTTTTTTTTCTTCCTCACTCTGTCTCCAGAAAAAGAATCACTACCTAGTGGAAAATGTTGTGCAAGCCTCTTCATGTTTCTTCCCTCCAGAAAACAACTCAACAGATGGAAGAACGGGTTCACAAACATATCAGCTCTCTCCTGCCAAGGTACATCAGAGAAGCCGAAAACTGGTCTTTCATGGGCTTGGGGTGGGCTCGCTGCAATGTCTTGAATTCAAACCTCAGTGTTTCACCTTGTAGTCAGGAGCACCTGTTTCCCGGAGTGGCCTAGAACCTGGTCTCTGCCAGAAGGAATGAAGCCCCAGATGCTTTGCTCGGGGGTGGAGGGAGTAGACCCCTCGTCTCTGAGACTAGGGTTCCTCCTGGGTCACCGCGTTCACCCAGCCACCTGTTACCCTCAGGCCTTGGTTTTCCAGAGGCAAAATTATGCAATGAGCCACTGCCTCAGGGCTTTGGAAGCGGTGATGGGGGAGAGAAGGGTTGGGAGGATCCCCCAGGGATGATAGAGAGCTTCAGGTCTCCCTTTGGGTGTCCGTGCCGCTGTTTACAAGCCCAACAGCCTTCAGCCCACTTCCCCTTTCCTCCCCCGGGGGAGGAGATGGTTAAAGATTACACAGTGGCCGCGGGCACTTCAAAGGGCGGCGCGGGCAGCCAAAGGTAAAGATAACGTTCTGGCAGCTCTAATCGGAGTTTGTGGCTGCCACATTTTAATCACGCCGTTAAAAAAGAAAGAAAATAAGAAAGGAGGGAGGGAAGGAAGAAAGGGAGGAAGGAAGGGAGGAAAAGAGGAAAGAAAAGAAAAAGGTTACATCAAGTCACCGTGCAAGGGATGCAGAATAAAACCCTTTGGAGCCAGGCAAGTTGTTTCTCCTTTGGGGAAACGGTCTACAGACCATCTTTTCGTGGAATGCGACTAGACGCAGAGAAGCTGTTGGGGCGGGGGACCAGATGGCTGCCTGCCTTTGGGTTCCAGGCTCAGTGCAGAAATGCCCTCTCCGTATGCAAATGCCTGTATTTGTCATTTGCAGGAATTCGCCCTGCGATGTGCCTAGCGCTGGACTGGGAAGCTGCGGGGCAGCAGCACTTTCTCGGGTTGCACTCGAAGCCATTTCTTTGAGGGTCCCAAAAGTTCCAGCACACTACTCCCCGAGACACGTGCATTTCTCTGGGGGCCCAAACAGGCCAGGACAGGATGCCTTTGACAAACTCGTCTGCCCCCTTCAGAGCAGGCTGGCGCCAAGGAGCTTCCAGCCTCGCCTTGGACTAGCCTTCCCTCCCCTTAGCCTCTCTCCCGGAGTGAAGTGGGGAAGCACTTACAGGTAGGAGGTGAAGACGCTGAGGTTGGAGGGCAGCTCTGAGAGCCCCAGGTCGGAGCAGTCCACCCTGAGCAGCATCCTGCCGTCGGGCTCGCAATGACAGTGTGTGGGGCAGCCCCGCAGCAGCGCGCCAGACCTGGGTGAGCCGCCCCCGGCCGCCAGCTGCAGCAGAACAGGCAGGGACAGGAGCACACCGAGCAGGGAGGTGTCCATGGTGCCCGAAGCAGGGGGCCACGAGTCGGAAGCGGGCGGAGGGCAGCACCGGGCTGCTGTGGGCCGTGGCGCGCAGGGTGCTACTCTGTGGGCTTCTGCAACTCAGCGGGCGTCTGCAGCACCGGGCACCGCGTTCCTGCCCCTCCGGCGTAGACTGCGAGGAGAAGCGAGAAGCGCAGCGAGGTCTGAGGTGCCGGTTGCAGCCACGCCAGCCTTCGGAGCAGCCCTGGCTGCAGCGGCGACCGTGGCGTTGCGCCTCGCTGCTGCTCGTGGCCTGAGTGGTGTGGAGCAGCATCTCTGCTTGCACGCTCGTTTTTTAAAGCGCTCCAGCCTGAATTGCGCGCCCAGTGACGTCAGCGCAGCCTGGCTTCCCAGGCACCCCCCCTACCCCGCCCGGCCCCACTTTCCCTCCACTAGTCCCCTCCCTCCTTTCCCAAGTCCCGGGCTGGGAGGCGGTAGGCGGCGCGAGGTGCAGGCGAGTTCTCGGAGCTCCCACTGAGCCTCTGCGGGGCCGATTCCAGCGCTCAGCTTCGTGCCCCAGGGTAGGGGACCCGCACCCTTACCGCTTCATGCGTCCCGGCGAGACGCAGAACTGAGAGTTGAGAGAGACCTACTTCGGAGAGACCTAAGCAACCACACAAGGACAGGAGGATGCAGCGCGCTTCCTCAGAGCCGGCTTCAAATAATGAATGAGTTACACGGAGTGATGAAACAAAACAAAACACAAAAATTAAAATTCGATGCAGAGAAATAGTTACATTACCAGGCTGAGGAGTCAGGTGTCCTCCGTGAATGATAGGTGGCCTTTTTGATCCTTACGTCAGCCACACTGGCTCGCTTTTGCCCTAAAATCAAAGTGCTAGGCTAATCGCTAAATAAATACAGCTCCCGAGGGAGCACTCCACTACTGCCGTCCTAACTCTTGCAGGCTGAGGAAGTCGAAGTGACTAATTGTTTTTTAAAAGCGGTTTAGAATACCCTAGAAGTCACTTTTAGTATAGCGATGCCAGACAGATAGATGGCTGTTTGCTAACTTCTGGGGGCTTTTCATCTTAAGTGTCCCAGGGTTCTCTGAAGTAAGAGCAGTCATACCCAGGTGAGTGACACTGGGCTCCGAGGACTGCTGCGGAGCGCCAGGGGGGAAATGCATGTTCTTACTTAAAAAAAGTGTCCTATAGTGAATCTGCAGAAGAAAGGAGGAAAGGGTTCAGGGCTTTCTTGTAGAGAAGCCCTCAGTGAGGTACAAATAGCCCTCACCAGTCCTGAGTGAGCTGCTGAAAGAGGTGGTATCCAAGCCTGCCACACCAACTCACAAAAATGCAGTTTTCACTCTGGGGCACAATGCCTTATAGCATTGTGAAGGTAAGAAACCCTTTTGATTTTCAAAGTCCTTCTTAATCTTCCTCCATTCAGACTGCCCAACCAAATTTCCCATATAAACGTTCAATTTTGGAGTTGGGAAGATTTGTGTGTCTGTACAGTATATGTGCCTTCCTTCATTTATGTCCAAACGTCACTATTTGTTCAACCAAAAATGTACAATTTCTTGAACACAATCTGTAGTCTGAACATCTTCCTTTCTTGGGTGAAAAAACAAACAACTTGGCAGTGCTAGTGCCACTGAAAATTGTGTTAATGCTGGTTTCCACACAATCAGAACAGAGAGCCCGCTTCTCGGTACACTCTGTTCCCTCCCTTTTCCCTATGTACACCACATTCACTGCTACCCTGTGCTTGTTCTCACATTATTCTTGCTTCCCTTAGCCAATCTTTCCACATTTAAAGAACACCTACTATGTGTCTTTCTTCCTTTTGTTGTTTTTGCTTTTGTTTTGAGACGGAGTTTCCCTCTTGTTGCCCAGGCTGGAGTACAATGGTGCAATCTCAGCTCACCACAACCTCCGCCTCCTGCCTCAGCCTCTTGAATAGCTGGAATTACAGGCATGCACCACCATGCCCAGCTAATTTTGTATTTTTTGTAGAGACAGGGTTTCTCCATGTGGGTCAGGCTGGTCTCGAACTCCTGACCTCAGGTGATCTGCTCGCCTTGGCCTCCCAAAGTCCTGGGATTACAGGCACTAGCCACTGTGCCCTGCCCTTTCTTCCGTTTTTAAATATTAAAAATAATTCAATAGCATTTGGGGTACAAGTGGTTTTTGATTACATGGATGAATTATATAGTGGTGAATTCTGAGATTTTAGTGCACTCATCACCCAAGTAGTGTACATTGCACATTATATAGTTTTAAATTCCATATCCTTCTCCTACCTTCCCCTTTTTAGGTCTCCAAAGTCCATTATAACATTCTCTATGTTATTACATATTCATAGCTTAGCTCCCACTTATAAGTGGGAAAATATGGTATCTGGTTTTCCATTCCTGAGTTACTTTGCTTAGAATATTGGCCTTCAGCTCCCTTCAATTTGCTACAAAAGACTTTATTTTATTCCTTTTCATGACTGAGTACTATTCCGTGGTGTATGTATACCACATTTTCTTTCTCCACTCACTGGTTGGTGGGTACTTAAGTTGGTCCATATCTCTGCAACTGTGAACTGAGATGCAATAAGCATACATTTGCATGTGTCTTCTTCATGTAATAACTTCTTTTCTTTTGAATAGTGATATGGTTTGGCTCTGTGTCCCTACCCAAGTCTCATATTGAATTGTAATCCCCTGTGTTGGAGGAGGGGTGATTGAATCATGGGGGTGAATTTCTCCCTTGCTGTTCTCATGGTAGTGAGTTCTCATGAGATCTGGTTGTTTAAAAGTGTTGCATTCCACCTTTACTCTCTCTCTCTCTCTCTTCTCTTCTTCATGTAAAGATGTGCCTGCTCCCCCTTTTCCACCATGATTGTAAGTTTCCTGAGGCCTCCCCAGCCATGCTTCTTGTACAAGAAGGCTCCCAACCTGTGGAGCCTTGGGCCAATTAAACCTCTTTTCTTTATACATTACCCATTCTCAGGTAGTTTTTTATAGCAATGGACTTTATAGAGAATGGACTTTACAGAGAATGGACTAGTACAGAAAATTGGTATGAGGAGTGGAGCATTGCTTAAAGATACCTGAAAATGTGGAAGCAATTTTGGAACTTGGTAATGGGCAGCAGTTGGAACAGTTTGGAAGGCCCAGAAGACAGGAAGATGAGGGAAAGTTTGAAACTTCCTACAGACTTGTTAAATTGTTGTGACCAAAATGCTATGATATGGACATGATATGGACAATGAAGTCCAGGCTGAGGTGGTCTCAGATGGAGGCGAAGAACTTACAGGGAACTGGAGCAAAAGTCACTTTTATTATTCTTTAGCAAAGAGGTTGGAGGCATTGTGCCCCTGCCCTAGAGATCTGTGGAACTTTGAACCTGAGCGTAATGACTTAGGGTATCTGGCAGAATAAATTTCTAAGCAGGAAAGCATTGAACATGTGACCTGGCTGCTTCTAACAGCATAAACTTATATTTGTGAACAAAGAGATGATCTGTAACTGGAACTTATATATAAAAGGGAAACAGTGTAAAAGTTTGGAAAATTTGTAGCCCTGACATGTGGTAGAAAAGAAAAACTCATTTTCTAGGGAGGAATTCAAGCCAGGCCTAGCAGGAAAGGATTTTGTAGGCTGGGCCCAGGGTCCAGATGTCCCACTTCCCTGAGCTCCACTGCCCTGAACAACCTCAGGACACTGCTCCCTGCATTCCAGCCATTCCAGTTCTAGCTGTGACTAACAGGGCCCCAGATATGTCTGAGGCAGCTGCTCCAGAGGGTGTAGAACAAGAGTAGAGGCTTGGGAGCTTCCATCTAAATTTCAGAGAATGTATGGAAATACCTGGATGTCCAGGCAGATGTCTGCTCCAGGGGTGGAACTCTCATAGAGATCTCTACTAGGGAAGTACAGAGGGGAAATTTGGGGTTGCAGCCCTCAAATAGAGACCCCACTAGGGCACTGCCTGCTGGAGCTGTGAGAAAAAGGCCACCATCCTGCAGACCCCAGAATGGTAGATACATTGACAGCTTGCATCATGTGCCTGGAAAAGCCTCAGACACTCAACACCAGTCCATGAAAGCAGTCACTTCAGAAGCTGTTATCACAGGAGCAGTGCTGCCTGAGGCCTTGGGAGCCCACCCCTTGCATCAGTGTTGCCTGGATATGAGACATGTAGTCAAAGGAAATTATTTTGGAGCTTTAAAATTTAATGACTGGCCTGCTGGGTTTTGGACTTCCATGGGGCATGTACCCCCTTTGTTTTGAGAAATTTCTCCCTTTTAGAAGAAGATTTACCCAATGCCTGTACTCCCATTGTTTCCTAGAAGTAACTAACTTATTTTTGATTTTATAGGCTCATAGATTAAAGGGTACAAGTATAGGGCTCTTTTGGACTGTGGACATTTGGTTGGGGGATTGTCCTAGACCCTGGGATGAGTGGGTCTTCTCTGACTTCATGAACTCTAAGGACAAGCAAAGTTAGAGCTCATGGGGACTACCATTCTGCTTTGGGAAGAAAGCCCACAGGAAATGGAACATTAACATTAGAAAGGAGAGAAGCAAAATCCTGAGGTCATCTTCTAAACAACTAAATCTAAAGCCACTTCTGCTCCATCACCTCTCCATTGGATAAACCACTTAATTTTGTTTTGTTTTGTTGTTGAAACTGGTTAGTAAAAATTCATCTGTTATCACTTACAATCAAGCATATTCAGTAAAAACTCAAGGCACAGGAAACATGAATATTTGAGAATGGCCTGATGAATCTTCAAGGTCTTGTAAATCTTATATCATAGAGCATCATATGGATGGAAAATAGGGATGGTCCAGATGATGATGAGTTTATGGCCTGAGTGAATGCATGTTAATTACTTTATCTTAGCTAATAAAGATAAAAGTACAGCAAACCAAATTCCTTCACATGAAAATAAAGTTTCAGCAACGCTATTGAGCAGTGGTCTCTTTGTTTTGTGACGAGTGCCATTTAATTTGTAAGATCATGTTCTTAAATTGCATGATAACGACCATCGACATTGACTTAGCCCTTTATATAGCCACATGTCTTATTGGGTATTCATAAGAGGTAAGTACTATTCTTACCCTACATTTAAGGATAAAAAATGCAAGTGGGTTTCCTAATGATGGCCAGAAAGTTTGTGATGGAGTCAAAATTCTAATTGAAACTTTTGACTTTAAGTCCTGCATCCTTTTCCAAATCCCTTGGGAATTCTAGTCACATAGAGCATTAAACTGGATAGAACACGGGTTTATTATTATTTTATTGAGGAAGAAATTCACTTATTTTTGTAAAGAAAAATGTGATCTTTGTAGACTGCAGTTGAACCAGTTGGAGCAAAGAATTGTGGTTTATTAAGTGAACAGTAGGGCCAAGTTATATGTTAAACCTTCTTTCACCTATAATATGTATATTTCTGGTTTCTTTCAATCAGTTACTCACAGTAATGCATCCTGGTGAGACATCAGAGAAAAAACATCAGGACTTTTACATGTAAGGTGAGTAGGCTAATGTGATATTCATTTAGCATTTTGTTTAAGAGAAATATTCTTATTTATAATTTTGGAATGTATTTCTGTGTTAATAAGCTGCAGTATAATGGACTATCTCTGGCCAGGATGGAAACCACTCTTTATTCTTTTGACTCTTATATTGGAAATTCTTAAAATTGACTCTGGTAAAATGTATTCTGCTATGCGTCTACTTTCTGAGCTTGCTGAACGGATGTTTTCCTAATTCTTATAATCTTTGATAAAAGTCCACAACTAAAAACATTCACATACACCACAAGAATTACTAATAAGCTTAGTTGAAGCATACCAGGATAATTTTAGTTAACAGGTAAGTCAATATTTTTTTTACAAGTATAGTGAAATAGTGTTTACACAACTGGTGGGCTATTATGGACTTATTTAACTTGTTTGAAAGAGTATAGAGCCCATTATTTGCCCTGCTCATTTTACATTCATGATATAATCAGGCTTATGCTGAATTTCTTAACTTCCTTTCACCAACAAAATCTAATTAATTGAGAAGGGAGGAGAGGGGATGTAGGAATAAAGATCTATCTTCTTTCAGAATTATTTATTTTGTGAGAAAGCATTAGTTCAGCTAATTCAGTACTTTGAAATAGCCTATTACGTAAAATCAGTCGGATCTGTCCTTGATTTTATCCAACATAAAGGAAACCTTTAAATATATCCACATGTCCACAGCGTTCAAAAAGAAAGGACAGTGGTATATGGTGTTATCAATTCCTTAACTCGGTTTGATTCCCTTGTCTAATTTCATGTATGATAATGGACATGCTCCTACTGGTATGCAGCCTGCTCCTGAGAATATGTGTCCAATCAGACTCACATGTAAACCAGGGGTAGGTTTTCTTTTCAAACCAGGAATAAAATTAATGAGAAAAAAATAACAAAATTACTTGAAATTACATGATCTTCCTGCTTATTTGTATGCTTTATTTAATTCTGCCAAATATTGCCTTCATATCCAGACGTGGATACTTCCATATGCCCAATGTATGGATCTTTTTCTGGTCTTCTTAGAACTGCACTTTTAGGATTTTTAACCGTCTATCATGTCCATGTGTTCATACTTCCGTGGCAGGGCACAGACAAAGCTTGGGCTGTGCTCCAAAATGATGAAGTGCTAACAGGTTCCTTTTTTGCAAAGTTGTTTCCCCCAAATTCTGCAGCTAGAGTATGCATAGATCTATAATCCCTCATATGCAGTTTTGAAATCCTAGGAGTTCTGAAAAGGGAAAGCTTCTTCTAGAAACGTATTTGGTGGCATCATTTAAATTGAACCGATGTGAATCTATTTATGGTCTTTCTCTCATGTCATGTAAATATTCATTGAAGTTGCTGCAGAAATATGGATGTGTTTGATTGTAGGGTATTTCCCCGAACCCCACTGAGGATTTTATATAATTTATTGGATATCATTCCTAATGTATTCCATTTCTCAAATCCTCCAAAATTCTGAATTCTGTAATATCTGTCACCCTGATGTTTTTGCCTAAGGAATTATAGATCTCTACACATCAGCAAACCATGGAGTATCTAGCCAGTGAATAATTTTTTGAAGAAAAAGAAGACAGAAAGAGAAATAGAACTCTTTGTATGAGGAAAAGGTAGAGAGCGTCATTGAGAGGAAAATCTAGAGAGGGAAGAAAAGAAGTAGTCAGCTCAGGGGAGATAAGCAGCCATCACTGGGCACAGTCCCCTTTGCAGAGTAGAGGGCAGAACTTCCTATATTCCTGCTCTTGACAAAGATTTGTGAAAAGGCTAGTAGAAAGCATTCTATATATTAGGTTTAACTCTCTTAAACACTAGAGAATAAATAACACTAGGTAAGCATATTTTAAAATAGAGAAAATGAGAGGTGTTGAGCAGAAATTGTAAAAGTGAGGAGATAGAGCTCACCTAGAAGAACAAATTTTGTGGATTTTATTCCAAGGACATGCAGGATTTATAAAGTAAAGTAAATAAGTAAAAAGTATGCTATTTCCCAAAATGCTTTATTTTGATAAGTCCAGTATATTTTAATTGCGTATACATAGTAGCATTTCACTGCAATTACAATCTCATAAAGCAGGGTAAAATATATTGCACAAACATTGTGGCTCAAGTCAATGAGTCATAGTAAAACATTGTCCAGATTACTGCAATTAAAATTTACAGAAACCTTTTGTTGAGTATTATTAGGTTTGTGGATTAATAAAATGACCCTGCTTGTTTTCATTGCTCTTTAATAAGAAATAACATTAGTTTCTTGATTTTTTTTCATAGATTTTAGATGGGCAGTTTGCCAAAAGAAATCTCATTGCTGTATTTAACAAAAGTCTAAATACATTTTCTAAGAGAGGATCCCTTTTGTTTTCTTACCAAGCTTTATTTGTTTTTGCTCATATCTCATCTGTTTTTCCTGCCCAGATTTTCTCCTTATCTTCCCCTCAAGATTGCTGGAAATGGGTAGGATGGGGTAAGGGTCATCGGCTCAGTCATCTAGTAGAAGGGGAGCATGGCATAATAGCACAATATAGGCTTTGGATTCTCGCAAGCCAGAATTCAAATCTCTACTCAGTCATTAAGCTATGAGACTTGGAGCAACTTCATCTTTGAGTATCTTCATCTGTAAGATGAGGTAACTGTACCAAGTTTGCAGAACTGTTAGTAGAATGAAAGCTAATGTGTAACAGGGCTTTGCATGTGGTACCACTAAATATATGATAGCAATAAGGGACTTTCCATTCCTTTCATAAGGGTTTTTTTTTCCCTTAAGAAAGTCTTTTCAATTCTATAGAAATGGGAGGACAGAAACAGGCAAATAGATCATTTTTCCTTCCTCCCTTCCTTCCTTGCTTCCTTTCTTCTTTCCTAATGACATGAGAGTACTTTGAACATTTACCATGATTTCATGAAATCAGAGTATGTTACAAAGTTTTGGGGCCAACTCGTTGGGGATATTTGTTAATGAAATATTCTTACTGAGTTACATTTTAACAGGTCACAGCTTCCAGGTTTAGTGAAACCTCAATTCCTAGTCTTAACCAAAATGCATTTGTTCAAGGACATTGATTGCCCATCCAAATAGATGCCAAGCACTGGGAATGTGGGAGTAAATACATATAGAACCTACTTTCAAACAATTCACTGCTGAGTTGAGAAGAGACATGGAAAACAAATAATTAAAATGTTGCACAATAACCAGGATGGAAACTATGCTGTTAGAGTAAAAAGGTGGAGAAACTAGCTCTGCTTCAAAGAAAGGTTTCATAAAAAAGGTGTTGTTTAGAGTGAGTTCCTGAAAGATCAGCAGGAGTTTGTTAAGTGAATAGGAATAGTAACGCAGTCCTGGGGGTTGGATGGAGACAAAATATATTTTTTAGATAATGATTAGCATGGCTGTAGCTTAGGGTGAACATGTGTGAGCCTTGAGAGACTGGCATAAGGTGAAGCTGAAAAGATATGCTAAGGCAGAGGGGTTGTTAACATGGTGCTGGATGCTGTGTTATTAAGCTTAGACTTGGTTTTTGGGCTCAACAGTGGGCCAGGGCATCTTTAAGTAGGAAAGTGGTATAGTCTTATTTTATTTCTGGGAAAATAGAATTCTGGTATCAGCATGGGGAAACTGTGGGAGAAGTCAGAGATGAGTGGTAGAAGCAGGAGTCAGGAGGTATTACTGATTTGATCAAGAGATGAGAAATGCTATAATCAGTATGCAACAGTAGACATGAGAGAAGCCAGGTGTTAGATTTTGGAGATATTTCAGGGGCAGAATTGGCAGAACTTGGTGATTGCGGTACATACAGGGGACAGAATGGCTGTAACATCTCTGTTGCCTTTAGCCTGGGAGGTTGGGTAGGTTGTGACGATTTCCTGCCAAATAATTATCATTTTTGTGTCCCTATTTGTGCTAGGTGCTATGCTAAGTACCTTAAATACACTTTTCCCCATTTATTTATCTCAAGAACCCTGTAGGATAATTATATCATCTTCTTTTTATAAAGAGAAAGTAAGGCTCAGAGAAATCAAACAACTTTCCAAATGGCACAGTTAGCATTGAATCTGTGGTGTCTACTTGACTCAAGCCATGCTTTTAAGCCCTGGAAGGAGAGCAGGCTTTGAAACGAAGATAGTAAATCTATCTAGTTTTGGACATGGCAAGTTTGCAGTTGAGAAGAGTTTCTAAAATAATGAAGGTACTGACTATAACATGTACCTCTGCAGCTTCAAATATTTCTTGACATGGATTCTTGGAGTTGATCCAGACATAAATTCTTCATCACAGACTTGATGCAATTGTCTCTATGTTTGTGTTTTTCTCTCCCAGTAGTAGAACATTTTTGGCTCTAAAAACCCAGAACTCAGGAGCTGTGTCAGTATCCTAACAACTTGTGATGGCAAATATTTTTGGCAGATGATTTCTAAGGTTCTTTATTGGACTTAAGCATTTTCCATTCACATTATGACTGAAATTTAATGCATTTTGAAGGCAGAAATGTCTTTTTTCCTTTTTTGGATGGTACTGAGAGCCATATATCACACTAGCATTTTAAAAAATGTTTCTTTTTATAAAAACCTTTTATAAACTGGCTTTTTCTTCTTTTTTGTATCATCAATCATAGCATAGTCACCTAAGGTATTCTATAAATGTTTGTTTGTTGAGCCAGTTGCAAGAGGAATATAAGCTAGTTGTAGAAACCTTGGAAAGTAAGCAAGTATAGAACAAAATAAAAATCATCTGCAATCAACCACTTGAAGATAATTACTGTTAACATTTTTCTTCTGTTTTCTGTCAATCTTTTTAGTGTTTTCATATTTTTACCTAATTGTGATAAATCTTCACCTATAATGGGAAAAAACATTTTTCCTTACCATTGACTGTCTTTGTAAAGACCAGTTTTTATATTTTCATGGGTGTTAATTATTCTCCCCATACTACAGACAAGGAAGTTGAGGCTCAGAGAACTTGAGGAAATTGAGGCTCAGAGAACTTGAAAGACATTCCTCAATATATGGTAAATTTGGCTCTATCCTACACATTATGTGACTTCTCAATCTGGCAAGGAAGATTCAAAGTTTAGGCAGATAACCATATTAGAGTGTAGCATATGGGAAATTCATTAGGAACAGCTCAAAGAGCTACAGGAATTTGGAGGCAAGGGGAAGTACATCCTACTGATGGAATCTGGGAAGGTTTTCTGGAGCAGACAGCATCTGAGATGGGTCTTAAATGATCGGCAACAATTTGACATCAGAGAAAGACATTTAGGAGCAGGGGACAGTGTGAGCAAGAGGATGATGGCAGAAAAGCTCAGAATCCATTGAAAATTGTAACTAATACACTGTAGTTAGCTCTTGGACTTTTAAAAAAGTTCTGTTGAGGACTAATGCTATAAAATTTAAGGTTGGGAGAAGATTGCATTCAAGTTCAGGTGCTTTGCAGATACATAGGAAACTTGATTAGAACTATGTCTTAGAAGGATTCCTCTGGCAGCAGGGTCTTGGACTGATTGAAGTGAGAAGGTGACTGAGAAACCACTGATTTTGCATATACTCATGGATTCAACAAATGCTATTACATGCTGGCTAGGCCAGCTAGAAGAACACAACAAAATTTTCAAAGGGGCTGGTTATAAGAAAAGTGGTGTTCCTAAAAATAAACAGATTTGAGAAAGGAGAGTCCAGATTTGGGTGTGTTGGGTTTTAGTGGTTTGGACTCAGCTGGTATTCAGGTGCATTAGAGAGGGCAAGGATAGATGTCTTTACACTTGGGAATTTTGGTTAGTGAAGTGGTCATGATTGACACTGATATTGAGAGGTGATGGATGTAGTGTGAGAATTGATGAACTAGCAGAGGAAGAGATTATAGGTAAATATCCAACACTTACTGAGCACTAAATATATATCAGGCACTGTTTGAAGCACTTTACAAGTATTAGCTCATTTAATTCTCACAACAACCCCATGAGTTAGGTATTATTAACATCTACATTTTATAGATACCCTATTTTATATATGCAGAGAATGAGGCCTAAGATCACACAGCTAGAGAGCTTTAAATTTGGAATTTAACCTCAGGCAGGCTGAATCTAAGCCCATATTGATAAACCTTATTTTATGCTGCTTTCCTGACAGAAGAGAAAAAGAAGACCAACCTGAGAAATATCAACATTAAGGGGACAGACCAGGAAGAGGAATTTGTGGGACCAAAGAGGATTAGTTAGAAAAGGATATTAGAAAGAAGCCCAGGGAGGCTGCGGCCAGGACAGGTAGGTGGTGTCAAATAGTACAGGTATTTTATCAATTGAAAGGTATCAATGTTGGCATGAAGCAGGCATATAACAACATATTGTCAAATTGAGCACATGCCTGAGGGAATAGTTACAAACAACTTATAATTATTGTTTCAGTAGTTTAATAAATGAACTGATAATTCTAAAACCACCTTCCTCAAGGCTATCCTCTTAATGCAATTTCTTAAGAATCTGTTGACAAGTACTACAAATTTAAACAATGCTAGGCACAGAGAGTGCTAATAAGGAACATTTATTTATTACCATTATTATTATTATTTATTCCCTTTATTAACATTAATTATTTAATATTGGCTAAATATTTATAGAGAACTTGCTCTGGGCTAGGCACTGTGTTTCATGCTGAAGATACACTGACTAGGAAAACAGAAGTGGTTCCTGACCTCCTAGAGCTTATGGTCTAGTGGCAGTAGTAGGCCTTGATTACACACATACACACACACACACACACACTCTCTCTCTCTCTCTCTCTATATATATATATACACACACACACACGCACACACACACACTCTCTCTATATATATATACACACACACACGCACACACACACTCTCTCTCTCTATACACACACACACACACTCTCTCTCTCTATATATATATACACACACACACGCACACACACACTCTCTCTCTATATATATACACACACACGCACACACACTCTCTCTCTCTCTCTCTACACACACACACACATACACACACACACACACACACACACACACATATATATACCAACTGTACTAAGTTTCATGAATGATCTTTTTTTTTTGGAAACAAGGAGAAAATAAAGAGGCATGCATAAATGAGCTACATTCCTCAGAATGGTTTTTATTACACTTATTTGTTTAGCAATTCTTCTTTTCATAGATAGATAAAGTAAAATTATTCCGAACATGAATAGAAATTATCTTTCTCAATTAGTGGGATGCAGTCTTACTTTTCATCTGCCTTTTTTCTTTAGGAATTTTTCTCTCCATTTCTCCTTTATTTGTGAGGGTGTAATTGTGGCAACAGCTTGTTGGTGGAGGTTCATTCTTGTGCAAGCAAAGAAAATGGATCGAGAAATCATATTGATAAATGGGGGTGGGACCCATCGGGGAGTTTTGGTACCTCTATTTCAAGGCTGCTTTGAGTGTTGTAGAAGGTGTGTGTCATCTCTAACATAGAGGCAGGTTGCTATTAATTAGCTCAACTTCCTTAAATACTTACTAAGTTGAAGCCTTTTCCGAGCAAAATCAGTGTTTTCTATAGAGTGGTAAAAAAAAAAAAATCTCTTGAGTGAGCATTCCAGTGCCAAGGAACTGTGGACATTCAGTTGGTAATAACACAAACGTGGATTTCTAATTTTGGTTTACACTGGTGACTTGTCCATATAAGAAATTGATAGCAGTGGTGGCCCATTTAGGGCAGCCACTTTGGGGATGTCAGCTGTAGCAGGGGACAGCATGGCTGAGGCTGTGTACTTCACAGAGCTGACAGGGGCTGGGAACATGTGAGAGCCTGCCCTTTACCAAGTTAAAGGGGCAGGAGCCCTGTGCTCCAGGGCACAGCTGAGGCTCCCAGCCGTGGCTCTGGACCTGGTCATCTCTGCACTCTCAGGGGCCTGGGAAGCCCCCTGCCCCTATAGGCTTGAGAATGCCTGATCCCACTCCCTGGCATCTCTCCACTCCTGGTGTCTGCTCTGATTTCTTAGCAAAGTTGAAGCTGATCCTGGGTGCTGTCATGAGCCAGCCAGGTGTGCACATGCTTGGATGGTACTGACATACCAGCCCCCTGCCACCTTGGACCCCCTCTGAAGATTTGGGTACCTATGAGCTCATGGAGCGAGGCCAGGGCAACTGAGAGGTGCTCAACATGAGCCTACAGGTGCCCCTTGTGAGCAGCCTGGACATGGTGAATGGCATGTTGTTGAGGGCAGACAGGCTTCTCATTAGAAAGGGGCAGGTCCCTAATAAAACTCCACCTTCAAGCCAGGGACTGCCTGAAGCCTGAGGTTGGGTTCCCAGTTCCAGGTGGAGTCTGCTGCCCAGAGGGAGAATTAATGGTGCTGCTTCTGGGCCCGCTCATGGCCACCCATGGACCAATCAGCACATACTTCCTTCTGAGCCCATAAAAAACCCAGACTCAAATACTTAAATACTTATTAAGTATTGCCTATGGAAAGTAGCTACACACTGTGAGTCTTCTCTCCACCAAGAGCTGGACACTCATCAGGATCACCTGCTTGTGGACAGGAGCTACCCACTGTGGGTCTCCTGAGAGCTGTTCTGTTGCTCAGTGAGGCTCCTCTCTGCCTTGCTTGCCCTCCAGTTGTCTGCATACCTATTTCTTCCTGGACTCCGGACAAAAACTCGAGACCTGATGAATTACAGGACTGAAAGAGCTTAACACAATAGGGATGAAACACACCCCCACACCCTGCTTGCTGCATTAAGGATAATGAGAAAAAGAGAAGAACTGTGGCCTTTTGGGCTAGGGGCTCCCCGAGTCAGAGCTGTGACACCCTCTTTGGGGATCTGTGGTTCCTGGTATCTTGAAGCTTCTGGGTGTCACAGTGTTCCCCTCATCCAGACATGGGTGACTGCAGCAGACGTATGCAGTACATCTGGTCTAGCCACAGCTTCGCACAGAGCTAGGACCTTTGCTGGTGTCTGCACCTGGCTGCCCCGCCACAGCAGCCAGTATGACTGGCCGTGTGCAGTGGCAGGACCCTGTGTTTGCTCGCCCACACACCTCCCACCACTCTGTGCCTGGCTTACCTTTAGCAGGTGTGGGATCTGAGCTGTTATTTTTTTTATTAAAAAATAATTTTAGAGACTGGATCTCCCTATATTGCTCAGGCTGGTCAAACTCCTGGGCTCAAGCAATCCTCCCACCTCAGCCTTCCAAGTAGTTAGGACTATAGGTGGGTGCTACTGCACCTGGCTTGGGACCAATTATTATGTGTGCTAAACGAGATTTTGTTTCACAGGCATATTAAAATATTTTTTAAATTTAAAACTGACCTACTTAAGTGCCAGAAGCCTTAAGGCTTTAACAATGTTTACGAGGTCAATTAACATCTATTTTTGGCCTGCCTTCATCATTGCCACTTATTCAACAAGTAGTTATTGAGTGCCTGCCATGGTAAGATGCTCTTGGTTCTGGAAACAAAGCAAGCAAACAGAAACAGATAAAAATCCCTGCCCTTTACATTCCAGAGTAAGTTTACTTTCTAGAGAGGCAGATAATAAGTAGAATAAAATTAACAAAATACAACATATTATAAAATCTAAAATATATAGAATGCCAGTTTGCAATTAGCTTAAAAAAAGCAGCGATGGGAAGGAAGGTAAGAAGTATGAGGTCAGGGAGGATGAACTTCTGTTTAAGTGGAATGGTTAGGGGAGGGCTCACTGAGAGGTGATATCAAATAAAAGACCTAAAGAAAGTCAGAGAGTGGGCTGTGCAGGCATCCATGGGGAGAAGCTCTCCAGACAGAAGAAACAGCAAATACAAAGACTGCGAGCCAGCTGCAGCAGGCTGTTATGTTTGATGGGCAGTTGGAGGCCAGTGTGGCTGGAGTGCACTGAGAAGGAAGGAGGACTTCAGGGTGGTCTCGGACTGGCTATTGCAAGGACCTTGGATTTCACTTTGAGTGTAATGGACAGCCACTGGAGAGTTTGAGCAGAGGAGTGATGTGGCTTAATTTATACTTAAAGGACTGTCTTTTTCTGCTGGGTGGGGAATAGATGAGTTATGAAGAGGGGTGAAGGAAGAGGCAAGGCCATCATAGTCCGGGTGGTGATGGCTTGGACTAGGGTGATAATGGTGGAAGTGACAACCAGTGGCTGGATTAGGGGTTGAATTTGGAATATGTCCTGAACATAGATTGGGCAGAGTTAGCTAATGGATTGGATTTGAAGTTCATGGGTTGGACGGAATAATCAAGGAAGAATTCAAGGAATTCTTGATCAACAAGAATGATCAACAGGAAGGATGAAGCTGTCATTAACTGAGATGTGGAAGACTGTAGGAAGAAAAAGTTTGGAAGAAAAGAAAAAGAGGCAGGAATTTTATGTGTTAATTTAGAGAGCATGTTATGTCTGAATGGAAACATCCAATGTGTAGTTGAATGTATATGTCTGGTGTTCAGAGGACGCCAGACTGGATATTAAAATTTGATAATTGTCAGTATGTAGGTAGTATTAAAAGTCACAATATTTTTTGAGACCACTAATGCGGTGGGTACAAGTAGAATAGGGAAGAGGTAAAAGTACTGAACCTGAAGTGCTCTGAAGGCTAGCCCATAAAAGGTCAACTGCAGAGGCTGATGTACAGAATCATTGCCAGCAAACATTAGGGAGAAGTGACCAATGAGAGTAGAGGAAAATTAGGAGACAGCAGTGTCTGGAAGCTAGGAAAGAAACTATCTCAGGTGAGAGGGAGTGATCAATAGTAAACTATACTTACAATTAATTTAAAATGAAGAAGGAGGATATCTGTAAGGTTTAACATTGTGCAGGTCTTTAATAACTCTTAGCAAGAGTAATTTTTTTTGAGACAAGGTTTTGCTCTGTCACCCAGACTGGAGTTTAACGTCATGATCGTGGCTAACTGCAACCTCAACCTCCTGGGCTCAAGGGATCCTCCCACTCAGCCTCCCACATAGCTGGCTCTACAGATGCATGCCACCACACTTGGTTAATTTTTAATTTTTTTGTTAAAAAATTAAACAGACAGGGTCTCCTGTTGCCCAGGCTGGTCTCAAACTCCTAAGCTCAAGCAATCCTCCCATCTCAGCCTCCCAAAGTGCTGGGATTACAGGTGTGAGTCACTATGCCTGGTCAAGAACAATTTTGATGGAGTGATGGAGACAGAGTCTGCTTGGAGTTAATCCACTTATTCTATTTGAAAATATCTGAGATAAACACCCTAAATATTCTCTAAGCAAAATACCTAAAACATACTTTCAGATACAGAGACAATAATAATAATATCAATGATGTCTGACACTTACTGAGTACCTACTTTTGCCAGGCACTGTGTTAAAGTGCTTTACAAGTACAATTTTATTTGACTGTTCATGAAAAACCTATGAATTAGGTTCTGTTATCTCCATTTCATTAATGAGGAAATTGAATTATAGACTTTAAGGGTGTAAAGTCACATAATGAGTAAGTGATAGAGCTGAGGTACTGGAAGTATTTTCATAATGCTTTTACACTGAACGATTATTTTGTTTCCAGGGTATATTGATTGCCTTTGGAAATAAATAGTCTCATTCTTTAGAAACTAAGGTGGCATTTTTTACATTCTGTTTATTTCATTTCACTTTATTTTCTCAATATCTAGCACTTCTACACTGTTGGAAAGTTATAACCAGTTCCTTTATAGTTGTTTGTATGGTGTTTTTTTGATGCAGAGAACTACCTAAAATATTTCAATTTATTCAATTAGGTTGAAATGTTCAATCAAGTTAAATGTTATTAAGGAAAATGCCATTTTCTAGAATGATTTCTATTTTTTAATAGAAATTTATTTTGAGGAAATCGATTACATTTTTGGAAGTTCATTCTTAAAATAATTACATTGAAAAGCCATTGAACATTTAACATACATACTTCACGTTCACAACCTTTCTGTGTGGCGGACATTATTATTATCTACATTTTATATGCAGGGAACTGGAGGTTTAGAGAAGTTGTGTAAATTGCCTGAAGTCACAGAGCTTGTAAGTGGCTGAGTAAGGATTGACCCCATGTCCTCTGAAATTACATTCCATGCTTTTACCACTACAACATGCATGTAAATTTAGTTAATTCCAATGCTCAGCTTGAAATATTATATCTTTACTCATCTGTGTAAAATTGATTACCCTCATTTGATGCACCATTATAACTCTAACAGCTGGAGTGACAGGGGCCCACAGTTTTAGGAAAGCACGTATACATTTTTAAATTAGACATGTTTTCTCTGGGAAGTATGCAAGTAGTTTATTATTATTTTTCTTTTTTAGGACTGATTCTATATAACCTGAGAGAGGGAAAAGCAGCATTACTGTTGCTTGACTATGCTTTTCAGAGTTGCTGATTGTTTTTCTTTTGATGTAGCTAGGATTGGTGTTAGCAGGGAAATGGAATGAACACAGATTGTGCCATGAATTGTGGAGCCTGCCCTGAAATAGGCTGTCATTATTTTTCTATAATGGATCCTACAATTTCCCAACCTTCCTGAATCTCAGATTCAATTAACAAAACAGTTGTTGATTTCCTTATGCTAGCATGTCCTTCTCACATTTACTGTTGAGCCTCTTTGATCAAGCTTCTACCCTATGGCCAGAATGGTCTATTAGAAATGCAACTATGATAACCCACTAATGGGTTCAAAGATTCTTCAGTGGCTCTCCATTACATTTAATATAGAATACCAATCCCGGCCGGGTGTGGTGTCTCAAGCCTGTAATCCCAGCACTTTGGGAGGCTGAGGTGGGTGGATCACGAGGTCAAGAGATCAAGACCATCCTGGTCAACATGGTGAAACCCTGTCTCTACGAAAAATACAAAAAATTAGCTGGGCATGGTGGCGCGTGCCTGTAATCCCAGCTACTCAGGAGGCTGAGGCAGGAGAATTGCCTGAACGCAGGAGGCGGAGGTTGTGGTAAGCCGAGATCGTGCCATTGCACTCCAGCCTGGGTAACAAGAGCAAAACTCTGTTAAAAAAACAAAAGAAACAAAAAAAAAACCAATCCCTTAACATGGCCTGTAGGGTCTGACATGGTTGGCCCCCTCCCTACTCTTCAACCTCAGCCGGTGCCATTTTCCATTATAGCCCCGAGTCTTTCTTGAAGTTGTTTTAGTCTTTTCCTTCCTCAAGGCTCACATAATACTATTTTCCCTGCTTAGAATATTATCTTCTCCATTCTTGGGGGTAAGTGCTATCTCCTTAAAGACTTTCCCTGAACACCCAATCTAAATTAGGCCCCCTACCCCTGTTTCTCTAATTATTTTGTGCCTTTCCTTCAAAGTGTTTATTACAATTTGATATTACATTTTATTTGTATGCTTATTCTATATCAAGACCCTTCCCCATATAAATGTAAGTCACACAAGGGCACTTTCTATGTCCATTTTTTTTTTTTGTAACCACTGCCTGGTAACATAATAGATATTCAATAACTTTTCTTGAATAAATAAGTGCCCTTTCATAAGCTGTTTTATGAACCTGGGATATAACAACAATAGCCAATGTTTATTTTGCAGTAATATCCTAACCACTGTAATGACATCACAATTGATTGACCCTGGAACAGGGGCAACGCTAGGAGATGCATGATTGCAATGATTACATTTTATGGGAGGATGTTAACCCTTTGTTTTGCCGCATTTTGTTGACTGCCTAAAAAGCAAGTGATAGGGAAGGAGAACAAAAATATTTCATCAATTGTCATATTCTATCACATTATATCTAGATAATCTTGTGGAGAATATTGTGCAGTCAAGAAGCTGTGATGTATAAGCAGATCCATATGGACTTGTTTTAAAGAGATGAATTATTCATATAAACTTTGCAATCCTTTTGGTAAGTAAATAAGTAAGGACAAAATTCAACTATCTCTAATTTTCTTTAAACTTGAAAATAGTCTGTTACTGTCCTCACAGGATATATGGTTGGGAGCAGAGATTGGTTAACATTATCATTTTAGCTCCCTCTGCTGGTGGTGAATGATGCTTTTAGCAGAGGGCCGATGAAAAGTACAAATGTTGCTAAAAGACAGGGATGAAACACCTTTGATGTTGCTGTTAGGTTCCTCTTGGTCAAGGTACGAAGCACACATTCTCTTTTTAAAGCAATTTTTAACAGCTTGACTGATATATACTTTATATTTGATAAGGTTCAGTTGTTTAAAGTGTTCAATTTAATAGTTTTTACTATGACCATCACCATAATCTAATTTTAGAACGTTTTCATTGCCCCAAAGGAAACTTTCTATCCATTGGTTCCAAACTTCTCTTTCTTTAACCCTACCTCCCCTGCCACTAGCTCCTGGCAACTACTAAATTATTTCTGTCTCTATAGACTTACCTATTTTGGACATTTTTGATAAATGGGATCGTGCAATATATTTTTTTGTGTGTGTGTCTGCCTATTTCACTTAGCATACTGTTTTGGAGGTTTATCTGTTTATACCATTATTTTGTTCCTTTTTATCCCATGGTGTATATATACCACATTTTCTTTATTCATTCATGGATTGATGGGCATTTAGGCTGATTCCACATTATTTGATGAGCAACTAGGTTGTTTCTGCTTTTAGGCTATTATGAATGATGATGCTATAAACACTAGTGTCTAAGTTTTTAGGTAGACATATGTTTCAATTATCTTGAGTAGACAGATACCTAGGAATGGAATTGCTGGGTCATATCTACATTGAACATTTTGAGGAACTGCCAATTTTTTTTCTGAAGTGGTTATACTGTATAACATTCTCACACACATGCTCTTTTGGATAGGTTTACAAAGTAGTAGTACCTAAGAGAAAGAGAAGTTAAATTTAATAAATGTCTTTTGTCATTTATTCTTTTAAACATTTTTAAACATTTTAAATAGTTTTTGGGTAGCAGGTGGTTTTTGGTTACATGGATAAGTTCTTCAGTGATAATTTCTGAGATTTTGGTGCACCCGTCATCTGAGCAGAGTGAACTGTATCCAAGGTTAGTCTTTTATCCCTCACCCCCTCTCACAGTTCCCCCCAAATCTCCAAAGTCCATTATGCCATTCCTATGCCTTTGTGTCATCATAACTTAGCTTCTACTTATAAGTGAGAACATACAATATTTGGTTTTCTATTCCTGAGCTACTTCACTTAGAGTAATGGTCTCCAATTCCATTTGTTACTGTGAATGCCGTTATTTTGTTCCTTTTTATTCCATGATGTATCTATACCACATTTTCTTTATTCACTCATTGATTGATGGGCATTTAGGCTGATTCCACATTTTAGCAATTGTGAATTACACTGCAATAAACATGCAAGTGCCTTTTTCATGTAATAACTTCTTTTGCTCTGGGTAGATACCCAGTAGTGGGACTGCTGGAACAAATAGTGGTTCTACTTTTAGTTAATCTCCATACTGTTTTCCATAGTGGTTGTTCTAGTGTACCTTCCCACCAGCAATGTAAAAGTGTTCCCTTTTCACCACATCCATGCCAACATCTATTATTTTTTGATATTTAAATATTGGCCATTTTTGCAGAAGTAAGGTGGTATCTCATTGTGGTTTTAATTTGCATTTCTCTGAAAATAATGATGTTGCACATTTTTTTATATGTTTATTGACTGTATATCTTATTTATTTTTGTTTTTGTTGCATTTGTTTTGGGGTTCTTGGTCACGAACTCTTTGCCTATTCGACCTCTAGAAGAGTTTTCCCAATGTTATCTTCTAGAATTTTTATGATTTCAGGCCTTAGATTAAGTCTTGATCCATTTGAGATAATTTTTGTATAAAGTGAGAGATGAGAATCCCATTTTATTCTTCTACATGTGAATTGCCAGTTATCCCAGCACCATTTGTTGAATAGGGTGTTCTTTCCCTACTTTATGTTTTTGTTGGCTTTGTTGAAGATCAGTTGGCCCTAAGTGTTTGGCTGTATTTCTGGGTTCTCTATTCTGTTTCATTGGTCTATGTGGCTATTTTTATACCAGTACCAGGCTGTTTTGGTAACTTTAGCCTTTAGTATAGTTTGAAGTTGAGTAACGTGATGTATCCAGATTTGTTCTGTTTGCTTATCCTTGCTTTAGCTATGCAGCCTCTTTTTTGATTCTCCATGAATTTAGGTTTGTTTTTATCTTGTTCTGTGAAGAATGATGATGGTACTTTGATGGGAATTGCATTGAATCTGTAGCGATTTTGACCATACTACCAAAAGCAACATGATGCTTTGCATTATCAAAGCAACATATTGCTTTCGGCAGTATGGTCATTTTCACAATATTAATTCTCCCCATCCATGAACATGGGATGTATTACCATTTATTTGTGTCATCCATGATATATTTTATAGTGTTTTGTAATTTTCCTTGTAGAGACTTTTCACCTCCTTGGTTCTGTTTATTCCTAAGAATTTTATTTTACTTTTTTTGCAGCTGTTGTAGAGAGCTGAGTTTTTGATTTGATTTTCAGCTTCGTTCTTCTTGGTGTCTAGCCATGCTACTGATTTGTGTACATTGATTTTGTATTCTGAAATTACTGAATGTATTTATCAGATTTAGGGGCTTTATGGATGAGTCTTTAGGGTTTCCTAGGCATGATCATATCTTCCACAAACAGTGACAGTTTAACTTCCTCTTTACCAGTTTGATGACTTTCATTTCTTTCTCTTGTCTGATTGCTTTGAGTAGGACTTCCAGTATTATGTTGAATAGAAGTGCTGAAAGGGGTCATTCTTGCCTTATTCCAGTTCCCATGGGCAATGCTTTCAACATTTCCCTGTCCAGTTCTGTTTTCAGTACAACTGCGAAACCATCTGGTCCTGGACTTTATTTTTGTTGGCAATTATAAAAATTACTGTTTCAGTCTTGCTACTTGTTATTTGTCTGTTCAGAATTTCTATTTCTTCCTGATTTAATCTGGGAGGGTGGTACATCTTAAAAAATTTAGCCATCTTTTCTATGTTTCCTAGTTTGTATGTATAAAGGTACTCATAGTAGCCTTGAATGATCTCTGTATTTCTAGTGTATTGATTGTAATATCTTCCATTTCATTTCTAATTGGGTTTATTTGAATCTTCTCTTTTCTTAATCTTACTAATGGTCTATCAATTTTGTTTATCTTCTCGAAGAACCAGTTTTTTTTTTTTTTTTTAAGTTTCAGCTTCATTTATTTCTGCTCTGATCTTTGTTATTTCTTTTCTTCTGCTGGGTTTGGCTTTGGTTTATTTTTATTTATCTAGTTTTTTGAGGTGTGACTTTAGATTGTCTATTTGTGCCCCTTTGGACTTTTTGTTGTACGCATTTAATGCTATGAACTTTCCTCTTAGCACTGCTTTTGCTGTGTCCCAGAGGTTTTGATAAGTTATATCACTATTATTATTCAGTTCAAAGAATTTTTAAATTTCTATCTTGATTTCATTGTTGACTCAAAGATCATTGAAGAGGAGATGATTTAATTTCCATGTATTTGTATAACTTTTAGAGTTCTATTTGGAATTAATTTTTATTTATATTCCATTGTGGTCTGAGAGGATATTTGATGTAATTTTAATTTTCTTAAGTTTGAGACTTGTTTTGTGACCTATCATATGGTCTATCTTGGAGAATGTTCCATGTGTTGATGAAAGAATATTCTCCAGCTGTTCTGTAAATAGAATGTTCTGTAAATATCTGTTAAGTCCATTTGTTCTAGAATACAGTTTAAGTTTACTGTTTCTTTGTTGACTTTCTGTCTAGTGCTGTCAGTGGAATATTGAAGTCCCCATTATTATTGTTTTGCCATCTATCTTATTTCTTAAGTCTAGCTGTAATTGGGAGCTCCAGTTATAGGTGCATATATATTTAAGTTTATGATATTTTCCTGTTGAACTACTTCTTTTATCATTAAATAATTTCCCTTTTTGTGTTTTTAAAAAATTTTAAACTGTTGTTGCTTTAATGTCTGTCTTCTCTGATATAAGAGTAACTACTTCTCCTCACTTTTGGTTTTCATTTGTGTGGAATATCTTTTTCCACCTCTTTACCTTAAATTTATGAGAGTCTTTATGTATTAGGTGAGTCTCTTGAAGACAGCAGATGCTTGGTGGGTGGATTTTTATTCATTCTGCCATTCTGTATCTTTTAAGTGGACCATTTAGTTCATTTACCTTCAACATTAGTATTGAGATGTGAGGTACTATTTTATTCATTGTGGTAGTTGCTGCATTAATACCTTGTTTTACTTTTTCATTGTGTTATTATTTTATAGGCCCTGTGAGATTTATGCTTTAAGTAGGTTTTATTTTGGTGTATTTCAGGGTTTCATTTCAATATAGAATTTCTCGTAGTGTTGGTTTGGTAGTGGCAAATTCTCTTAGCATTTGTTTGAAAAAGACTTCATTTCTCCTTCATTTATGAAGCTTAGTTTTGCTGGATATAAAATTCTTGTCTGACAATTGTTTTGCTTCAGGAGGATAATCATGGGACCCCAGTGTCTTCTGACTTGCAAAGTTTCTGCTAAGAAGTATGCTGTTAGTCTGACAGGCTTTTCTTTATAGGTTATCTGATGCTTTTGTCTCACAGCTCTTAAACTTTTTTCCTTTGTATTGACTTTAGAAAACCTGATGACTATGTGCCTAGGTGATGATCTTTCTGCAATGAATTTCCCAAGTGTTCTTTGAGCTTCTTGTATTTGGATGTATAGATCTCTAGCAAGGCAAGGGAAATTTCCCTCAATGATTGCTTCAAATAGGTTTTCCAAAGTTTTAGATTTCTCTTCTTCAGGAAAATCAGTTATTAGGGTTGGCTGTTTGACATAATCTCAAATTTCTTGGAGGCTTTGTTCATTTTTAAAAAATTCTTTTTGTCTTTTTCTGACTGTATTAATTTGACACCTTGTCTTTCAACTCTAAAGTTTTTTCTTCTACTTGTTTTTGTCTATTGTTGAAATTTCCCAGTGCCTTTTGTATTTCTCTAAGTGTGTCATGCACTTCCAGAAGTTGTGATTGTTTTTTCTTTATGATATCTATGTCTCTGGATAGTTTTTCATATATATTCTATATTTAAAAAATTCTTTAGGTTGATTTGCACCATTCTCTAGTATCTCCTTGAGTAGCTTAATAATCAAGCTTTTGAATTTTTTTATCTGGCAATTCTTGGTTTGAATCCAGAGCTGGGGAGCTAGTGCAATCTTTTAGGGGTGTCATAGAACCCTGTTTTGTCATATTACCAGAATTACTATTTTGGTTTCTTCTCATCTGAATAGAATATTTCATTGGAAAGGTCTGGAACTCAAGTCTGCTGTTCAGATTCTTTTATCCCATGGCATGACCCTTTGAAGTGATGCTTTTCCACTTCCCCTAGTGATGGGGGTTCCTGAGAGCTGAACTGCAACAATTGTTATTGTTTTCTGGATCTAGCCACCCAGTGGGGATACTAGGCTCTGGCCTGGTGCTAGGGAATGCCTGCAAAGAGTCCTATGATGTGATCTGTCTTCAAGTCTTCCAGCCATGGATATCAGCACTTGCCAATTTTTCAACTGTCTCATGAAATATGCAGTGGAGTGCTGCTTCTTCAATGCATCTATGAAGTATTTTGGTTTTCCTGGTTCATTCCTGTGGTGGTTCTTGGAGCAAGAGTTCATGGTGTGAGTATTCCATTAGTTGATGCAGTTTCTTCATTGTGTTGATGGTCTTTACCATTTGGTATGTTTTTGGAGTGGCTGGTACTGGTTGTTCCTCTCTATATTTAGTGCTTCTTTCAGGAGCTCTTGTAAGGGCCTAGTGGTGATGAAATCTCTCAGCAATAGCTTTTTTGTAAAGGATTTTATTTCTCCTTCACTTATGAAACTTAGTTTGGCTGGATATGAAATTCTAGGTTGAAAGTTATTTTCTTTAAGGATGTTGAATATTAGCCTCCACTCTCTTCTGACTTGTTGGGTTTCTGCTGAGAGATCTGCTATGAGTTTGATGGGCTTCCCTTTGTAGGTAATCCGACCTTTCTCTCTGGCTGCCCTTAGCATTTTTCCCTTCATTTCAACCCTGGTGAATCTGATGACTATGTGCCTTGGGGTTGCTATTCTTGAGGAATATCTTTATGGTGTTCTCTGTATTTCCTGGACTTGAATGTTGGCTTGCTTTGCTAGGTTGGGAAAGTTCTCCAAGATAATATCCCAAAGAATGTTTTCCAGCTTGGATTCTTTCTCTCTGTCACATTCAAGTACACCTATCAAACATAGATTAGGTCTTTTCACATAATCCCATATTTCTTGGAGGTTTTGTTCATTTTTTTTACTCTTTTTTCTCTAATCTTGCCTTCTTGCTTTATTTCATTGAGTTGATCTTCAATATCTGATATCCTTTCTTCTGGTTGGTGGATTACGCTATTGAAACTTGTCTATGCTTTGCGAAGTTCTCGTGTTGTGTTTTTCAGCTCCATCAGGTTATTTATATTCTTCTCTAAGCTGTTTATTCTCGTTAGGATTTCGTCTAAACTTTTTTAAGATTCTTAGTTTCTTTGCATTGGGTTAGAACATGTTCTTTTAGCTCAGAGAAGTTTGTTTTTACCCACCTTCTGAAGCCTGTTTCTGTCAATTCATCAGATTCATTCTCTATCCAGCTTTGTTCCCTTGCTGGTGAGGAGTTGTTATACCCTGGAGGAGGAGAGGCATTCTGGTTTTGGGTATTTTCATCCATTTTGTGCTGGTTTCTTTCCATCTTTGTGGATTTATCTACCTGTGGTCTTTGTAGTTGGTGACTTTCAGATGGGGCCTCTGAGTGGACATCCTTTTTGTTGATGTTGAAGTTATTTCTTTCTGTTTTTTAGTTTTCCTTCTAACAGTCAGTATATATCCACTATATATCTAATAGTGGATATATATCTACTATTAGATATATAGTGGATATATACTATTAGATATATAGCATATATATATATCTAATAGTATGTATAGATATATAGATATATATATCCATATCTATACTATATACATATATATATATATATATATATATATACACACACACACACACACATACTATTAGATATATAGTGGCTATATCTAATAATGGATATATACTCAGAAGTGGGGTTGCTGGATTATTTGGTAGCTCTATTTTTAATTTCTAAGTATAGTTTCATATTGTTTTCTATAATGTCTATACTAATTTACATTTTGTCAACAGTGTGCAGGGCTCTCTTTTCTCCATGTCCTTGCCAATGTTTGTTATCCTTTGTCCACTTGATATTAGTCATTGTAATAGGAGCGAGGTGATATCTCAATCTGGTTTTGAGGAGCATTTCCCTGATGATTAGTGACGTTGCACATTTTTTAATATGTATGTTGACCACTTGTATGTCTTCTTTTAAAAAATGTCTATTCAGGTATTTTGCTTATTTCTTGGTAAGGTTTTTAGTTTTTTAATATTGAGTTGTTAGAATTAATTAAATTGTGATATTAACCCCTTCTCAGATACATAGTGTGCAAATGTTTTCTCCCATTCTGTGAGTTGTCTCTTCACTCTGTTAATCATTTCCTTTGTTCACAGAAGCTTTTTAGTTAGATGCAATACCACTTGTCCACTTTTGCATTTGGTGTCTGTGTTTTTGGGGTCATATCAAAACAACTGTTGCCCACACCAATGTCAAGAATCTTTTCCCCTATGTGTTCTTTCTAGTAGTTTTACAGTCTCAGGTCTTACATTTAAGTCTTTAATCCATTTGTAGTTGATTATTATATATGGTATGAGAAATTAATTTCATTCTTCTGCATATAAATAATCAGCTTTGCCAACACCATTTATTGAAGAGACTATCCTTTCCCTGCACATGTTCTTCATACTTTTATCAAAGATCAGGTAGATTTTGTGGAAACCAGGTAATGTGATGACTCCAGTTTTCTCTACTTGCTCAAAATTGCTATGGCTATTCAAGGTCTTTTGTGGTTCCATATGAATTTTAGAGTTGTTTTTTCTATTTCTGTAAAATGCCATTGGAATTTTGATAGGAATTGTATTAAATTTGTAGATTGCTTTGGGTAGCAAAGATATTTTAACAACATTAATTCTTCCAACCCATGAACATGGGATGTCTTTCCATTTATTTGTTTTCTTCAGTTTCTTTCATCAGTGTTTTAAAGTTTTCAATGTACAGATCTTTCACCTTCTGGTCAAATTTATTCTTAAGTATTTTAAATTTTTTTGGATGCTATCGTAGAATTTTTTTTTTGACTTTTTTTTCTATAGATTGTTCTTAATGTATAGAATTCCACTGCTTTTTGTATGTTGATTTTGTATTCGGTGACTTTACTGAATTTATTTATTGGTTCTAATAGTTTTTTTTATGTAGTATTTATATAACACAATTATATAAGATTGTGTTATCTATAAACAGGAACAATTTAACACCTTTCTTTTTAGTGTGGATGCCTTTTCTTTCTTTTGCCTAATTGCTCTGGCTAGAACTCCCTGTACTATGTGGAATGGTAATGACAGACTCCCAGTACTATGTGGAATGGCACTGACAAGAAGAGGCATCCTTGTCTTGTTCTTGATCTTAGAAGAAAAGCGTTTAACTTTACAGCATTGAGTATTATGTTAGCTATGGGTTTGTCATATATGTTTTTTATTGTGTTGAGGTACATTTCTTCTATACCTAATTTATTGAGAATTTTAATCTTGAGAAAATGTTGAATTTTGTTGTTTTTGTACATCTGTTGAGATGATTATATAACTTTTACCATTCATTCTGTTCATGTGGTGTATCATTTATTGATTTGTATATGTATATGAACCATCCTTGCATCCCAGATATAAATCCCTCATGATTATGGTATATAATCCTTTTAATGTGCTGTTGAATTCAGTTTGTTAGTTATTTTGCCATTATGTTCATCAGGGATATTGGTCTGTAATTTCTTTTTTTTTTTGTAGTGTCCTTGTCTGGCTTTGCTATAAGGGTAGTGTTTACCTTGTAAAATGAGTTTGAAAATGTTCTCTCCTCTTCAGTATTCTGAGTTTGAGAAGGATTGGTGTCAGTTTTCCTTAAAATGTTTGATAGACTTCACCAATAAAGCCATTAGGTCATTGGGTTTTCTTTATTGGGAGGTTTTCAATTATTGATTTAATTTTCTTTTTATTAATGTGATCATATTTCCCATTTCTTCATATTTCAGTCTTGATAGTTTGTATATTTTTAGGAATTTATCAATTTTTTAGTATTCAATTTGTTGGCTTCTAATTGTAGTAGTCTCTTTGATCCTTTGTATTTCTGGGGTATCAGTGGTAATGTTTCCTCTCTCATTTGCAATTTTAATTATTCAAGTCTTTTCCCTCCTAGTTACCTTTAGGTAAAAATTAGTCAATTTTGTTTATTCTTTCAAAAAAAACTCCAAATCTTAGTTTTATCAATGTTTTTATTGTTTTTCTAGTCTCTATTTCATTTATTTCCACACTGATTTTCATTATTTCTCTTCTTCTGCTTATTTGGACTCAGTTTGCTCTTTTCTAGTTTGTTGAGGTACAAATTTAGGCTGTTTATTTGAGGGTTTTTTTTTTTTTCCCTTACTCTAACCATTTATTGTTATACACTTTCCTCTTTGAACTGCTTTGGCTGTATTCCACGGTTTTGTTATGTTGTGATTTCCATTTTCATTTGTATCATATATTTATTTTTTTAGTTTCTTTTTTTGATCACATGGTTGTTCATTAGTCTGTTGCTTGATTTCCACATGTTTGTGAAGATTTAATTTTTCTCTATTGATTGATTGATCAGAAATGGTACTCAATATAATATCGATCTTCTCAAATTTCTAAAGACTTCTTTTATTGCCTAACATATGATCTGTCCTAGAGAATGTTTCACATTGCTTGATAGTAATATACATTCTGCTGTTTTTGGATAGAATGTTCTGTATATGTCTTTTAGGTCCATTTGGTCTACAGTGTCGTCAAAGTTTGCTGTTTCTGTATTGATTTTCTGTGTGGGTCATTTATTAATTATTAAAAGTAGGATGCTGAAGTTTCCTATTATTGTATTGCTTTCTATATCTCCTCTCTGTTCTCTTAATATTTGCCCTATATATTTAGTTTCTTGAATACTGATTATACATAGATTTATAATCATTATACTGTCTTTTTTTTTTTTGAGACAGAGTTTCACTCTTGTTACCCAGGCTGGAGCACAATGGCGCGATCTCGGCTCACCGCAACCCTCGCCTCCTGGGTTCAGGCAATTCTCCTGCCTCAGCCTCCTGAGTAGCTGGGATTACAGGCACATGCCACCATGCCCAGCTAATTTTTTGTATTTTTAGTAGAGACGGGGTTTCACCATGTTGACCAGGATGGTCTCGATCTCTTGACCTCGTGGTCCACCTGCCTCGGCCTCCCAAAGCTCTGGGATTACAGGCATGAGCCACTGCACCTGGCTTTATTATATTGTCTTAATGAATTGACCCCTTAATCATTTTTTAATGGCTTTATTTGTCTTTTGTGGCTTTTGTTTTCACTTCGAGTCTATTTTGTCTGGTATAACTACCCTCATCTCTTTTGCTTACCATTTAAATTGAATACCTTTTTTATCCATTTCTTCATTTTCAGCCTGTGTGTCCTTAAAACTAAAATGAGTCTCTTGTAGGCAGAATATTGTTAGATATTGATTTTGTTCATCCATTTCATTACTTGAAACATTTGATAGGATAATTTAATCCGTTTATATAAATACATTATTGATAGGTATGGATTTACTATTGCCATTTTATTAATTATTGTCTGACTATTTTGTAATTCCTTTGCTCTTCTTCTCTTGCTGTCTTCCTTTGTGATTTGATAATTTTTTAATAGTTATATGCTTTGATTTCATTCTCTTTCTCCTTTGTATCTATTAAAGGTACTTATTTATTTTTTTCTGGGAAGTTCACACTGAAGAGGTATTTATTTTTGTAGTTACCCTAAGGCTTACATAATTTATCTTATAATAGTCTGTTTTAAGCTGATAATAACTTGACTGCATACAAAACCTCTACACTTTAACTTTTTTCCCACTTTTTATTTTATTGATGCTATAATTTACATAATTGAATTTTGTTTATTGCTATTCACTTACAAATTATTGTATCTATAGGTATTTTTAAAATTTTATTTTTTAACTTTCATACTAGAGTTAACAATGATTTATGAACCACCATTACAGTATTAGAGTATCTAAATTTGTTGGGTTTTTTTTATTTCTACAGTGAGTTTTATACATTTATAGGTTTTCACATTGTTAGCATTCTTTAATTCCACTTGAAGAAATCCCTTTAGCATTTCTTTTAAGACAGTCTAGTGATGTTTCATAAGTCCCTTAGACTTTCTTCAATTGTTTTCTTTTATTTTTGTACTTGTTCCTCTAAGTAATTTTAAATGACTTGTCTTTGAGCTTGCTAATTATTTCTCTGCTTGATTGAGTTTGCTGTTGAGGCTCTTTATGGCTTTTTGTTTTCTTCAGATCAGTCATAGAATTCTTCACATCCAGAATTTATGTTTGCTTCTCTTTTTTATTGTTTCTATCTCTTTACTAAACCTCTTATCTTCTTCAAGTATTATTTTCTTAACGTTGTTTAATTGCCCGTCTGGGTCCTCTTGTCACCGAGTTTCTTTTAGACGATTATTTTGAATTCTTTGTCAGGTATTTTGCAGATCTCCATTTCTTTAAGGTCAGTTACTGGTGACTCATTTTGTTTTTTGGTGGTGTCATGTTTTCCTGATTATTCATTATACTTTTGGGCTTTATGTTGATGTTTGAAGAAACAGGAACCTCTTTCAGGCTTTATATATTGGCAAGCCCCTCACCAGTCAGTAGTTTAAGAGATTCTGGACAGGTTGGCTAGTGGAGTCTATGGGAAAGCTTATTTCTGGAATCCTTAGGCAGCTTTCCTGGTACTTGGTTGAGTAGGTGGGTGAACCTAGTGCTTGTAATGTTGGGCCTGGAATCTAAGTCTACTGGCGTGTGCCTAGATCATGGATCCACTAGAGAGTGAGGCTGTGGGGACTGGCATGGAGCTATGGTGAGCCTAAAGCCTAAGTCCACAGGTGCCATCTTCATTCCTGAGGCTATGGAAGCTGACCTGGAGCTTGATCTACATGGGCTAGCTTGGTATTGGGGTGGGGGTGAAATCTGGGACCACAGAGTTAGGCCTGTAGTCTGGGGCTGCAGGGAATAGCTCAGAGCCTGAGGTATGGTTATTAGCTTAGTGCTGGGAAAGTAGCTGGAGACTGGGGCCACAGGGTTTGGCCTGGCATAGCATTGGGTCTAGATGCTGAGTCTGTGGGTACGGACTGGAGATCCAGGGTGTAGGGGCTGGCATGGCATCAGGGCTCCTGGGGTGGGCCTCATGCTGGTTCTGTGGTAAAGCTGTGTGTGCTGATTTCATAGTCCTTTCCTCATGGAAAGGGTACCACTTTTCATCCTTTGCTTCACAGGTTGTAGAGTTGGGTGGGGAGTAACATGGTTAATGAGAAACTGTCTTTCCTATCCTCTTCAATGCATCTCCATTTGTTTATGTGCTCTACTCAGGATTTGTAATCTCTTACCTGGATTTCTTAGCTCTTATAAAGATATTTTTTTACATAGATGATTGTTCAAATTGATGTTTTTAGGGAAGATGTGTGCTGGAAAGTCTTATTCCATTATCTTGCTGATGTCACTCTGACAAGGACTTAGTTTTCTACGTCTCATATGTAAAATGAGAATAATAAAGGTAATAATCTAATGAGATTGTTGTAAAGACTAAATGAGGCGAAGTGTTTTGTACAGTGCCAGGTACATATATGGGGAGCTCTCTGTAAATGTTGGCTGTTATTATTAGTCTATGTCATTCCTCGTTAGCTTTCTGAACCTGCAGGGAACAATGAGTAAGTCTGTAGTTGCAGAAATAGTTCCTGGAAGAAGATAGGATCCTCACTAACATAAGGGCTTTTTTAGAAAGCAGAAAGAAAAAAAGAAAAGACAAATCAAAATGGCTGCTATTATATCTGTGTCCACATATACAGAATATTGCATCTGTAACTTTATCTTCAGAAGCAAAGTGCTGACCCCTGCCAAAAAATTTTGTGGCATTAAGAGGCTGAATAATAGAATGAGATAAATATTTTGAATTTTTTATTAACTTATCTCCCCTAAAGCTTTGGATGCATTTTCCCTATTTAAAATATTATAAAAGCCATGATGCCTACATAAAATTCTCATATATGTATAAACCTGAAATTTCCATAAGTAGATATATATGGATACATTCTGAGTAGATATATGCTGACACACTGATAACCATAACAATTCATGGACCCAGTGTTAAAAAGCACTGCATTGGACATGAAAGATTATTTATGTAGTTCTCCCTTTATGCATTCTGAAATTTTTTGTTTTTACTTAAAAAATTTTTACTTCCATTCTTCTCAGAAAGCTTGAAAAAAAATGAATATAAATCACTATGCTATCACCATTAAAATGGCCAATTACTTTTTCTTCACAGTTTAGAAAATGTTATACTAATAGTTTAGAAGAAAATGAGTTTTAAGATGTGGTACAATAGAAACAAAAAATGATAGTCAGAGAACAATGCTATATATAAAGACTCTCAAGCTCAACTGTGAGCACACTAAAACTGTATTTATAAAAGACTTGAGAATTTTCTACGGGGAATGTCAGAGAGTGTGATGGTCCTTCCTCTAGCTGGAATGGGTGGGGTGGACAGCACAAGGTGAGCTCTGTGGTCTCTTCTGAAGATTTTTAGGAGCTGTGAGATCTGTGAATAGTCTATAATCTTTTCCCAGATTTGTAGCTCTGTCAGACTCTTTGAGACTATGAAGACAGAGTAGGTGGAGAGAACCTAGTGCCTTGAGGTTCATTTCTTATTGGCCGAGGAGTCCCTACTTCATTGGTACTTCATCAGTAGTACTTGATGCAATATGAGAGTGAGGTCAGATAAAGAATGATATGGAATGAACAGAGATTTCTCCTGTTGTGCCCTTCTCCTGGACTACTGTTCCATTAGCTGCTCAGTTCCTTTTTGTTTGCTTCCCACATCCCCAAATTCTCAGCCCTGTGCTTATGATTTTGAGTCCTATTCTCCCACATCTAGGAGCTCTAATTGGATTCAGTATCTAGTGTCTACTTCACAGATATGAATTTTCAGCTCTTTATTCTTTCATCTATACATTTAAAATGAAAGTGAATTCTAAATTAAGAAGCTGAATCTTTGATATGGAATTAGATTGAAAATGTTGTAAGATCATTTATAAATTAAAAATTTTCATGGCTAAATATGTTAAATTTACTCTTGGGAAGTCAAAAATTATTAACTGCAAATTCAATGTGCTACTGTGAATAAAATGATAACCAAATATTTTATTATTTCATGAGGGCTATTTGGATCTGTAATGCAGGAAGCATTTCAAAGTTGGGACTGTGCTTAAAAAAAGTTGCCAAGTATGTTAAATTGTACACTTAGTTTTCAATGTAGAGGAACAAATACCAGATTCAATAATTCAATGAACTAACACAATTCTTCAGAGCTTTAAGTGTATTTGCGATTAAGACACTGTAGTTTTTGTTCATTGGCTGATTCTTTCCTCTGGAAAGCTTTGTTCCTCTGTAAAATGTAAAGTCTTACTATTAATCTGCACTCACAAAACCCTGTTGATTTAAGTAGGAGTCTCTGAGGTGAGAACAACAGCAAAACTAAGAGACTCAATTTACTCAGCTTGGGTTTCAGGAAACATATCTAATAGCAGATAGTTCCTGTTTTCATTGTTTTCCATTTAAGTTCCTGCAAAATCAGATTGTCTTCAAATAGATGCTGCTGCCATTGGTACAAGATTCAGTTCCACATCCCTCAAGAAACAAAGAGTTTTGTAAAAGTTCACTCTACCTTGGCCTCACATATAATGGGCCTAAGTCAAGCCGAAAGGATCAAGATGGATATCATGCAAAAACAGTGATAGAATAACAGCACTAAAGATGTAAAATGCATATTCTTTTTAGACTGTTTAATGTAGCCCTCAATCACCAAGGAATAATTGCAAGTGGATGGAGGTGAACAGGAATTTCCTTTAAGAGCAATCCCATTTTGTCTGTTTTGGAAGCATAATATGGGTTGGTATTAAAGACTTCTGAGGAAAGAAAGCAGGGGATGTAGTTTGAGAAAACTACCACCTATGATTGGTTTAATTGTTCGGAAAAGTCCAGGGCTTGGCTGTTTTCCTGGAGTTTTATATCGAAAGAGATGAACTCTGGCCAATCATTAATAATGCTAATGATAATATAATATTGATGACTAATATTTATTGAGCACATAGTGTGTGTTACAGGTAGGTCCTACACTAAGCATTATATATACATATGTGTATATGATTATGTATAATATATGTAAAATCTAATTTAGTGTAGTAACAGTTCACAATGGTCTGAATTAATGCTTTCACCCTCAATGGCTGCATACTGTGATGGTTAAAAGAAGCTACAGGATTTTATTTCTTCTTTCACCTCTAATTAACCATGTGACCTTAAGTAAGTTTCTCTCTGAATCTTGGTTTATTAATATATATATTACATAATAAGGCCTATCTCATTGGGTTTTGTGAGGATTAAATAATACTATCCAGTGGCAAAGACAGACAAATCACCCTGCAATAGGGTATGATTAATAGGGTATATTGTAGGGTGCTGGCAGCACTTGCAGGAGGACTTTCTGTTCTCACAGGACTTTGGGAATGCAAGATTTTCTGGAGGGGCTGCCCTCCAAGTGGTAGTTTGAGTTATAAATGGGAGTAAGTCCTGAGAAAGTGAGGGAGGAGTGTTTCAGTTTAAAGGAGTAGGGCGTTCTTGGGGAATTGCATTTTGCTACACAGCTGTGAAGGGAGTTGGGCAGGTTGAGAGATGAGGGCAGAGAACTCAGCAAACCTTGTTCATAAAGCACATTGGATGGCATTTTGGGATTTTGGACTTTCTCCTGAGATCAGAAGGGGCTAAGGAAGAGTTTAAGTAGGAGAGTGACAAAATTAGATTTATTTTTTGTGATGTTCACTCTCTTTGAGGTTAAATGTACTGAGACAGAGACCCTTCCCTGACCCCACCTTTGAGCAAACCCATGAGCTTGACCTCTTTGGTTCTTGAACTGTCATCAAGTGAGCTAACAGGTATTTGACTCCAGTTGTGCTGATTTCTTTTACAGTATTTTCTTGCTCTGAATTATTTCCTTATCTGAAATAAGTGACATGGTTCGGAGGATGGAAAAGTAGCCCATCTGCTCACAGACATGGCCAGGCCAAATTTATACATTTTTTCTTCCGTTGCTTTATTGTTCATTTGTGGATTATATACTTACTATATTAAATGTAGCTAAAATTTAATTATAGAATGACTTTCAACTACTTTCTTCTGGGTTGAAACCATTTACTGAGAGTTGACATGTACTTAGGCAAAGCAAGCCATTTTCTAATCACAGTAAAGTAAAACAATAGTAAAGAACATTTGTAGATATTCTTCCTTTTCTTGTCCCCAATCTGGAACCTTGTTACTTGAGCAAATTCTCAATGAAATCCAACTGCAAGTGTAATATATTTTTTTGTGGGGGGATTATCTGTGCTTCTTCTCACTTTGAATAGAAAATTGATTTTATTTTATGATTCAATCTTATATTCCCAGAAGAGTCCAAGAACATTATTTTTCAAAATAAATTGGATAATAATGTATTTCTATGTCATCTTATATTGATTACCAATTATTGTTTTATAAAATATTTACGAAAATGTCAACACATGAATAGTTAGTTACAACAAAAAATAAGCCACATTGGACAAAAATATTTCTGCTTTGGATTTCTGGTGCAGCAGGCATTAAATATGCTGAAATTCATTAACTTGATATGTTCTAGATTTGTGGTAAAACTAGAAAGTTGTTAACATAACCACAAATACTAATCTATGCATAGTATCCAAAGGGTTGATAATTATAGTTTAACATTAAGAGAAATTAACTGTCAGAGGACTATGATAAAACTTTTACTGGAAAATTTTAGAATTTCTTAAGAAAGAAAAACATGTATAATGGAAATCAAATATATTTTCTTTGAGTTCTTGCAAAGTGACTTAGCACTCTTGGAGCATTTAATGTTTTATTAACGCTGTTAAATCCCATCTGGTGTTTGTAAAGTCTTTTACTATCCCCTGCTGGGACAGGCAGACATTGGTTTGCATGACTGTGTGTTCCCAAAATATTTTTTAAAAGTATCTAGTGGATTTATACCAACTGTAGCAGGATGATAGAAGACCACATTTCCATTATAATACCTTTAAGAATGGAGACAAATGTCATCAGGTCACAAAAGATCCATCAGTTTTATACTGTGTGACATTTGAGGGGAAATGTGAACGATTAGTGGTTTTAAAAAATTGTTTGGAATTCAACCTCCTGTGTCAATATTACTTGAAAAATATTTATAGGTTCTGAGTCAGTGAGATGCAATTTATTCTCCATGGAATTCATTCTAGAATGTGTGGAATACTTCCCTGAACCTTAGTCATTCCAATAAATTCTCCGGAAATATCTTTATTGTCAATAAACAGGTTGTTTTGCCTCCTTGAGTGATTTTTATTGTATTGTGAGAGCCCCATATATCTGAAAATTGACAAAATCTTTGTATGGAGAAAAAATAAATTAATTCATAAGAATTTAATGACTAACTTCTATGCTCAATGCCTTCTATGTGTGATGGGCATGGGGAAAAATGAAAAAGAATTGACATGATCTTTACTTCAAAGAACTTGTAGTCTAGCTGGAGAGGTAGATTAAAAAACCCAAGGTAATCTAAGTTTCAAAAATGAAATATAATAAAGATTTTTATACTAACATTGAGAAAGCAGTGATTAAGTTTGATTGGAGTATGACAAAAGGAGCCACAGTTAAAGTAAAACAGGCCTTGAAGGATAAGGATAATTGTAATTGCAATTTAAAGGACATAGAGATCAATATATGTAAAATAAATAGAGATCAGTATATGTAAAGTGAATAGTAAATTTTACAGTATATAATATTGTAAGATAAAGTCATGGAGAAGTCAAAATATAGTAGAAAAAATTTGTGGATAGATACCTGAATTTTAATCTTGGTTTGGGAATTAGCAGTGTATACTTAGGCATTTATTAATTACTTATAATGTCCCAGACACTGTTTTAAGTGCTGGAATTACAGTGCTTTATGTGACAGGCAAGGTATCTCATAGCATGCATTTTAGTGGGAGGAGATGGAAATAAAGAAATGCAAAAAGTTAGCAATTAGTCCTATGGAGAAATAAAAATGGGTGATACTATAGGGTGTGATGATGGGGGACTGCTTATGTTGTCAAAAGAAAAGACCCATCTAAAGAGGTGACATAGCATCTGAGAACTGAATGACAACAAACTTCTATGTGAAGATCTGTGTGAAGATAGTTCCAGAGCAGGAAACTTAAAGTCGGGACAAACTTAATGTATTCCAGGAACAGAAATAAGTTCTGATTATTGGAGAGAGGGAAGATAAGAGCATGAAGGTAGAGTTCTTGGCAGATCATCCAGAGTTTTGTATGCCGGGTAAACTAATTTGGATTATATTCCAAGTATGGTGGGGAATCATGGATGTGTTTAATCAGTTATTTTTATGGTTTATGTTGTACAAAAATCATTCTGGCTGATGGCTTAGGGAATGGAATATGCAAGTTTAAAAGCAAAGAGACAACGACAAGGCAAATGATGGTTGTTTGGACTGGTAGAAGCAGTGGAGATGAAAATGTGTCTACATGTTAAGGATGACATGTAGGTTTCTGGTTTGAGCATTTGAAAGGGTGGTGTGACATTAATTGAGTGGGGAAGACTGGGAGATTAGGGAGGTTTGGAGGGTGGGCTTCTTGAGATTGCTAAATCTGTTTTCCAGGTGCAAAATGGCAGTGATGATATCTATTTTACAGGATCAATGTTGTAAGAATTAAATAAAATGAAGTCGCTAGCTTCATAAAGTGTCTGGCACACAATAAGACCTCAGTAATTGTCAGTTACCTTTTCTATATAAAATAACAATTCTAAAAAGTTTCCAAAACAGTGGGGTTAGGAATATAGGACCCATTTTTTCATGACTCCAGACTACAAAATGTAGTCTTTAAAAGAACTACATTTCATATGTTTTATTTGTATATGGAACTGGCTATTTTATGCCTTGTAGTGGATGTGCTTGCAGCAAGGAAATGTTCTGTTGAGACAACGACTCTTGGAAGAAAATATGAGTGGTGTCATGAGTGTGGCACATGAGAGTCTACATTATGGAGCCCAGTGGGGCAGAATGTGAGTTGTCTTCTGTAGACCTGCAAGGATATTCTCTTCTAAAGACATGCTTGTGATAGTTGAATTAGACTGTATTGTGATGCCCAAAGGCCCTCATTCAACCTTAAATTACAATAGGACACTCACGTTACCTTATTAGATGGTTCTGAGGCTTGGGCTTGCAACAGAATTATTTCTTCAGTATTTTCTGTGTGCCATATTTAACAGAAGATAGCAAGACAAGCTGATCACAGCTGACATCCTGGAGACTCACTATCTTCTCACTTCACAGCCACATTAACTGAAAGGAAATAGTTTTACTTAGGACAACATTTGCCTCCACCTTTCAATCCTATAAGATAATCTCAAGCGTGGTGACAGCAAGCTGTGAGGGCTGAAGGAATTTTGTAAAGGCTTTCTGTAGAATTTCAGGCATTGTAGCATGGTTATAAATAGCTGAGAGAGAGTTCCTGCCATTAGATCAATTTAACATCCAGCAGTTGATGTTGTATCTTTCAGTAATCGATGTGAAAGAGGTAGAACCAAACATTGTGATGAGGCATCTATGAACAGTTAATCAGTGCATGGATTATGTTTTCAAACTGGAAAACAGTGGGCAACGCTCAGAAGTTAAGAGGTGAAATATGGAGACATTAATTCATTTCTCTAACTATAACTTATTAGTACCTAATATGTGCTCTGTACTGTTTTAGGAGCTGGGGAAATATCAATAAACAAAACAAGTTGGTGCCACCACAAAGCTTATCTTCTAATACAAGATATCAATAAAAAATAAACAAATGTATAATATAATATAAAGTAATAGTAAATGCTTTAAGAAAATATATGCAAGATGAAGGGATAGAATGACAGGTATTCTAATTTAGACAAAATAGAGACTGCTTCTTTGACAGGTGACAGTTGAGCAGAGACCTGAGTGAAGCAATGGAGCCACCTATTGGAATACTTGGAGGTGAAATCTGTTCAGCAGAGGAAACTGCATAGACACAAAGCCGGGAAAAGGCATGGCGTTTTCAAGTAGCATCAAGGAGACCAGTGTAGAGTGGAATGAATAGGACACGCAATTGGAAAGTAAAGCCAAAGATTATATTAAAATGGGCTTGTAAACTAAGGTAAGGGGTTTAGATTTTATTTTGACTGTGGTAAGCCGCTGGAGACTTTGAACGGAGAAATAACACAATGTAGCATGTTTTGGGGCTATAACAGACAAGAGTGAAAGTACAGTATTTGTTATGAGGGAGTTGCAGAAGTTAGAAAAGTGAAAGTTTATAAAGAAAAGGATCGAAGTAGTAGCTGTGTAGTTGGTGAGAAGTGATTGGATTTGGAATGTACTTTGAAGATAAATTCAGAATTTGCTAATGGTTTGGGTGTGAAATGTGAAAAACGTATATAAAGACTACAGGTTTGGGGTCTAAGTCATAGGGTCAGTAGTGATGTCATTCAATTACATATCTACAGATTCATGAAGAGATGGCAGGAGGTAAATTGGAGGGAAGGCAGAATGACAGCCAAATAACTCTTATCAGGGCTGGACTGAAAGCAGGAAGTGGGTGAAGGTAGTCTCATTGGTTGGCTATGGAGTACGTACAGTAACCTGGTTTCATCATTTGCCTACATTTTTTCATACATCAATGTCTAATTAATGATGTTTCAGTACGATATGAACTCACTGATGTTTTGCTTTCACAGTGGTTCTTCCAATGTCTTTTCATTATGTCTTAGCAGTCATGTTAATCCATTAACTGCCTACAAAAAGTGGTTAATTGTTGCCATGTCCAGAAAATGTGTTGAAGAAGCAGTTGGTTTCTTGGTTTCCTCTGCATTGGAGCATGATTTGTGGTTACTTTTATGGATTGGGAAAAGGAGTGAAATAAATTATGTTTTAAATGAGCATTGGACTGGGAGTCAGGCCTACTGAGTTTCAGACAGTCCCAACTCTACCAGCTATGTGACCTGGGATAGGATGTCAAGCATCTAAGGGCCTTGTTCTTCTCATCTGCATAGTTAGTAGCTTAGATAATCTATATAATAGAATAATCCTTAGTACACTAAACTCTAGCCTGTGGTTAGACGGTGGTAAGAGTCTAATCTAAAAATTTTTTTTTTTTTTTTTTGAGATGGAGTTTCGCTCTTGTTACCCAGGCTGGAGTGCAATGGCGTGATCTCGGCTCACTGCAACCTCCGCCTCCTGAGTTCGAGCAATTCTCCTACCTCAGCCTCCCGAGTAGCTGGGACTACAGGCACGTACCACCATGCCCAGCTAATTTTTGTATTTTTAGTAGAGACGGTGTTTCACCTTGTTGACCAGGATGGTCTCAATCTCTTGACCTCATGATCCACCCGCCTCGGCCTCACAAAGTGCTGGGATTATGGTGGTGAGCCACCGCGCCTGGCCCTAAAATATTTATTTATAGTAGTCAGTGTATTAGTAGGATGGCAGTGACTGCAAATAATAAGAGAAAACACACATGCACATGCAAAGCAACTTTAAAAGTGAGAATAATTTATTATAACATAATAAAAGATTTTGAGTTTAGTTGGCTCCAGGTTTGATTAATATTTATTACCTTAAAGATTATTATGAAGTTTATCTTATGAGGTAATAAAATTATCTCCACTTTACAGATGTGTTAACTGGCATTCAAAAAGGTTCATGCATTTGTTCACAGTCCCGAAGCCAGTAAGAAGTACAGCAAGGTTTTATTTTCATAGGCTGCCTTACTCCCAACCATGATTTTAATTGCTAGGCTCTACCACCTCTTTGGCCACTAAATCTGGACACTTTTAATGACCTTGTTTGCTTTGTCTTCTGATATCAAGATAAGTGGGAAACCATGTATATACTAGAAAAATAATAATCATCACATTGACTGCTTTGTCTCCTATCAAGATAAATGGGAAACCATGTATATACTTGAAAAATATTAATCACCAGATTGGCTACCCAGGTACTGGGGTGTGTTAAGAGAGCTGATTCCTGATCTCCCGAGAGAAAGGTTGCTATGCTTAACATGCAGTGATGGCCTTTGACCACTAGAGGACACTTTATAGACAACTTCTTTCAGGACACAGCAACTGCCTTCACTAGCCTTGGAGCTTCAGTCAGTACCATGTTTTATGCCTCAGAGAAGAGGGTCCTCTGGCTACTGCTCAAGCTCTGTGTCATAAGCTCCTTATGGCCATTTAGGGGTTCTACCTTTGTCTCAGAGTGGCTCCCATGTTGCAGCTGTCTTTTAAATCCTGTAAGTAATATAGGCTAGGTATTATACTTTCTACTTATGTTAAATGTACTCTCCATTGGCTCATCTGTTTTGGGTAAACACCTATGTTCTAAATTTAGTTAAATTAAATTTTTATTTTTATTCAGTATTCCTATGATCCTGCTGTTGAGTTATTATAATCATTTAACTATTAGAACAAAATTCTAGGAATGGCTAATGTTGTTTGCTGTAAGTCTAGGTTTGTCCATGTTGATATCACCAGATACACTTTTCTTTTGAATGAGGGTACAAGGTGTTGCCCTGTCACCCAGACTGGAGTGCAGTGGCACAGTCACAGCTCACTGCAGCCTTGACCTCTCTGGCTCTGGCTCAGGCTGTTCTCCTACCTCAGCTTCCCAAGTAGCTGGGACTACAGGTGCATGCCATGCCCAGCTAATTTTTATTTTATTTTTTTGTAGCGATAGGGTCTCACTATGTTTCTCACTATGTGTCAAACTCTTGGGCTCAGGCAATTCTCCCCCCTTGGCCTCCCAAAGTGCTGAGATTATAGGCATGAGCCACCATGCCTGGCCAAGTTGCTACACTTTCTAAAAGACCTTTCTTTCTTTTTTTTTTGCAGTAAAGTCTCCAGCGTGTATGGGTGCTTACAATGCCACTGAATGATGAAGTTGTTTAACATTTGTAGTTGTAATTAAGCAAGACAAATAAAACAGAAACACAAAGCTTTTTTCCAGATCATAGACTCAATTCCATGTATAGGTTCACAAATATACTTGTCATATTAATAGGGTAGTAGTGAAAGACAGAGTGACCATAAAACTCTTGGTGGTGCATTCCAGTTCATGGAGGCTTTCAGATATTTATACTACTACTAATCTTAGATTTTAAAATAAGTTATTTATTTTTAAGCTCCTATTGTTAAACTTTTAAAAATCATAGTTTTGTATTTAGAGCTCTTGAAGATATGGTATCTATGAAATTATTAATTGAGGAACTTGTGATAATAATAGTATAGTTTTTAATATATTTTTAATTTGGAAAATCTATAGAAACCTATTATAGTAGGTTTATTTATTTTTTAATTTTGAGGCAAAATCTCACTCTGTCTCACTCTGTCACTCAGGCTGGAGTGTAGTAGCTTGATATTGGCTCATAGCAACCTCTGCCTCCTGGGCTCAAGTGATCCTCCCATCATGGTCTCCTGAGTAGCTGAGACTACAGGCTCATGATACCATGACCAGATAATTTTTGTAGAGGCAGGGTATCACTACATTGCCCAGGCTGGTCTTGAACTCCTGGGCTCAAGTGATCCTGCTTTGGCTTCCCAAAGTGCTGGGATCACAGGTGTGAGCAACTGCACCTGGCCTGAAGTAGATCTTATATTTTTTCTTTTAAATTCAGGCATGAAGTGGAATATTATTATAACGTTAGTCTCTCTTTTTTTAAAGAGATACCCAAACCTTCAATTACACCTATTTATGATCTCTTATGAGCGACTTTGCAAGTCACCTTGTATCTTCCCTCCACCAGATTCTTTCCTTAATGATTGTTGGTTTAAAGTAAACATAAGCATTTGGGGAAGCTCCTTGTAAACCCTTCATTTATGCAGTTGTTCAGTAGGAGAGTGGGCCAGCCCTATTTGGTATAACAGCACACCTAGGCACAACGTAGGGCAATGTAATGATTCCCACAGTTAGATGCAGGACCACGAAGGGATGGAAAATGATTCTTTAGTCTGTTTGACAGGCTTTTAAGCTTTAAAGAGCATTAAATCAGATAGTGGGTAAATCATTCCTTTTGAATATACATAAAGAAGTTTGCTGCACATGTTAGAGTCAAACCATTATAGAAGGGAGGGCATGAAACAGCAAATATAGTAATATTCTGCTTTGTTCACAGAGGTATACTGCTTGCATCCACCCAAAAGAAGAAATCATTCCATGTAATAAACTGCAAACTCTTTATAGAGCAGAATTAATTAAAATGCCATTGATATGGTTGGGCTGTGTCCCCACCCAAGTCTTATCTTGAATTGTAACTTCCACAATTCCCACATGTCATGGGAGGAACCCAGTAGAAGGTGAATTATAGGGATGGGTGTTTCCTGCGCTGTTCTCATGATAGTGAATAAGTCTCTCGAGATATTATGGTTTTAAAAATGGGAGTTTCCCTCCACAAGCTCTCTCTTTGCCTGCCGCCATCCATGTAAAACATGATGTGCTTTTCCTTGCCTTCCACCATGATTGTGAAGCCTTCCTAGGTATGTGGAACTATAAGTCCATTAAACGCCTTTCTTTTGTAAATTGCCCAGTCTCTGGTATATTTTTATTAGCAGCGTGATAACATAGTAATACAGCCATTAAGTAGGGTGTCAAGACCATCCAATGGAAAAGGTCAGTCTTGTTAACAAACGATGTTGAACAAATTGGATATCTGTATGAAAAATAATGATGATGGACTTTTACCTTATATCATATATAAAAATGATCTAAAAATGGATCAAAAACATAATAGCTAAAACTGTAAAATTCTTAGAAGAAAACATAGAGAAATATTTTTGATATTGGGCTTGACAATTATTTTTTGGATATGGTACTAAAAGAAAAAATTAGTTAGATTTTATCAAAATAAGAAACTTTTGTGCATCAAAGGACACTATCAATGGAGTGAAAAGTCCACTCAAAGAGTGGGAGAAAATATTTACAAATCATCTCTCTAATAAGGAATTAGTATCCAGACTATATTAACTCCTAAAACTCAACAACAGAAAAAAAAAAAACAGGTTAAAAAATGGGAAAAGGACTTTTCTCCAAAGAAGATATACAAAGGGTCAATAAGTACATGAGAAGATGTTTAACATCACTGATCAAGGTGAATGCAAGTCAAACCACAATAAGACATCATTTCATTTCCATTAGGATGGCTATTATAAAAAACCCAAACAAAAAAAATCACGGCACAAAAAATAAGTGCGTGGTAAGAATATGGAGATACTGGAATCATTGTGCATTGCTGATGGGAATGTTGAGTGGCACAGTTGCTATCAAGAACAGTATGAAAGTTCTTCAAAAAATGAAACATACAATTACCATATGATCCTGAAATTTCACTTCTAGGAATTTACCCAAAAGAAAGGAAAGCAGGAACTGGAATAGATATTTGTATACCAATGTTCATAATATATGTTCATAATAGCATTATTAACAATAGCCAAAGATGGAAGCAACCCAAATGTCCATTTATGGATAAATAGATAAAGAAATTGTGATATATACATCCAATAGAATATTATTCAGCCTTAAAAAGAAAGGAACTTCTGACAACATGCTACAACATGGATGGACCCTGAAGACATTTTGCTAACTTAAATAAGCCAGTCACAAAAGGACATATATCATATGATTCTACTTATGTGCGATACCTATAGTAGTCAAATTCATAAAGACAGAAAGTAGAATGGTGGCTGCCAGAGGCTGAGGAATATAGGAATGAGGAGTTAGGGCTTAATGGGTGCAGAATTTCAGCCTGGGAAGATGAAAAAGTTCTGGAGATGATAGATAGTGGTGATGGTTATACAATAATGTGCATGTCACTGAACTGTATGCTTAAAAATGGATAAGATGGTAAATTTTGTGTAATGCATATTTTGCTACAATAAAAACATTTAAAAATACCATAAGTGCATATTTAGTGCCTGCTCCATTTTTAGTCCTGACTCGGGGGAAGAGGCATTTTCAGACCATGCAAGATCTGGCTATGCCTTTGAGGAGCTTAGTGAAAGTTACTATATCTGTGTCATAGTTGCTAAAGGTAATATGTTAACTTTATTTACATCACCGTCATTTACAGGGTGCTTGATGGGTATATTATCTTCTATTCCTGTAGATGGGTATATTATTTTCCTGTTCCTGCTATGATACAGGTGATATTTTGGCTCTGAGATAGTTTTGATTATTGTGGGAGAAGAGAGACAATCAACATAATAAGAAAACTAGAGTATGTTGAGAGATGATTAGGGCCATGAAAAATAAAGAAAAGTAAAGCTGGAAAGGAGATTTAAGAGTGCTAGCATAGGAAAAATGTGGCACATATACACCATGAAATATTATGCAGCCATCAAAAATGATGAGTTCGTGTCCTTTGTAGGGACATGGATGAACCTGGAAACCATCATTCTCAGCAAACTGACACAAGAAATCAAGCACCACATGTTCTCACTTATAGGTGGGTGTTGAACAATGAGAACACATGGATACAGGGAGGGGAGCATCACACAGTGGGGTCTGTTGTGGGGAAATAGGGAAGGGACAGTGGGGGGTGGGGAGTTGGGGAGAGAGCATGGGGAGAAATGCCAGATACAGGTGATGGGGAGGAAGGCAGCAAATCATACTGCCATGTGTGTACCTAAGCAACAATCTTGCGTGTTCTTCACATGTACTCCCAAACCTAAAATGCAATAAAAAAATAAAAAAAAGAGTGCTAGGGGCTGGCATAGGGAGCATTAAGTTCTAAGTAAGAAGGCAAAGGAAAATCTTATTTAGAAGATGATATTTGAGGAAAGACATGGAGGAGCCAGGAAAGACAGACAGAAATATCTGAGAGAGGCTGAGCATGGTGGCTCATGTCTGTAATCCTAGGATTTTGGGAGGCCAAGATGGGCTGATCACTTGAAGTCAGGAGTTTGAGACCAGTCTGGCCAACATGGTGAAACCCTGTATTTAGTAAAAATGCAGAAATTTAGCTGAGCTTGATGGCAGGTGCCTGTAATTCCAGCAACTTAGGAGGCCAAAGTGGTGGACTGCTTTAGGCCAGGAGTTTGAGACCAGCCTGGCCAACATGGTGATACCCTGTCTCTACTGAAAACACAAAAATTAGCTGGATGTGGTGGCTCCCACTTGTAGTCGCAGCTGCTTGGAAGGCTGAGGGAGGAGAATCTCTTGAACCCAGGAGGCAGGGGTTATAGTGAGCTGAGATGGCCCCACTGCACTCCATCCTGGATGACAGAGTGAGACTCCATCTCAAAAAAAAATATGTATGAGAGAAAAAATATTTTAGGCAAATGGACCCCTAAAGGGCAAAGGTCTCAAGGTGTAAAGGGGAAAGGAACCTGCAGTACACAAGTGGGCTGCAGTGAGGTATGGGAAAATGGAGTGCAAAGGATGAAGTGTCAGGGGGATATTGTGTGGAGGGTGAATAATAGACTGTAGAGTCTTGAGCAGGGGCTAGAAGGTCTTGGGTTTTTCGGTCTGGGAAGAAAGCTACTGGAATGAAGGGTTTAATGAAATAACTGATGTCATCTGACTTGTGTTTCAGTAGGATACCTCCAGCTGTTAGATTGGAAATAAATTATAGATGGGTATATTATTTTCCTGTTCCTGATGTAATAAATTACAACAAATTTACCAGTTTAAAACAACACAAATTTATGTTCTTAAAGTTCTGTAGGTCAAAAGGTTTTATTCAGCTAAAATCAAGGTGTCTGCTGATCACATTTCTTCTGGAGGCTCTAAGGAATAATATCATTTATTGCCTTGTCTTTTCCAGCTTCCCAGGGCCACTTACATTTCTTGGCCTCTGGCTTCTTTCTCCATCTTCAAATATCTCTTTTTCTCTCTATTACACATACACACACACACACACACACACACACACACACACACACCCCACAGACGCATACACTTATAAAGACTCTCATAATTACATTGGACCTACCTGGATGATCTAGGATAATCTCCCTATCTCAATGTCCTTCACTCAATCACATCTGCAAAGTCCCTTTTGCCATGTAATGTAACATGTTCATAGGTTTCAGTTATTAGGACATAAACATCTTTCAGGGAGCATTATTTTGCCTACCACAGTCTACCCTCAGGCTCCCAAAGTTCCACATCTGTCTCACATTCAAAATGCATTCACCTGGTTCCAATATCCCCAAATGTCTCAACCCATTTCAGCAGCATTTCAAAGTTTAAATAAATTCATGAATCTCCAAATCTTACAATCTAATCAGCTGTGGGTGAGGCTCTGGGTATAATCCATCCTGAGGTATAATTACTTTTTATCTATTAACCTGTAAAACTTAAGAAACAAGTTAGTTTCTCCCAAAATATACTGGTGATGGTACAGGCATAGGATAAAAGTTACGGAAGTTTCCACTTAAAAAGAGAAATGTGGAAGGAAAAAGGAGTCACTGGTTCCAAGAAAATTTGAAATCCAGGTGGACAAACATTATACTTTTTAGACTGGGGATGATTGTCTGTGGGTTTTGGCTCCACCCTCTGGGCTTGTGGCTCCATCTTCAAAGTCACCCTTACTTTTTCAGGAAGGGTAGCATGAGCACACAACTGGTTTGTTTGATCAGTCTGTTTTCTGCCTGTAGAATGTTGGGAGTCAGCAGAGTGCTTTTTTTTTTTTTTTTTTATTATTATTTTTTTTTATTGGATTATAGGTTTTGGGGTACATGAGCAGAGCATGCAAGACAGTTGCGTAGGTACACACATGGCAGTGTGCTTTGCTTTTCTTCTCCCCTTCACCCACATTTGGCATTTCTCCCCAGGCTAGCCCTCCCCACCTCCCCCTCCCACTGGCCCTCCCCTTTTCCCCCCAATAGACCCCAGTGTTTAGTACTCCCCTCCCTGTGTCCATGTGTTCTCATTTTTCATCACCCACCTATGAGTGAGAATATGCGGTGTTTCATTTTCTGTTCTTGTGTCAGTTTGCTGAGGATGATGTTTTCCAGATTCATCCATGTCCCTACAAATGACACGAACTCATCATTTCTGATTGCTGCATAATATTCCATGGTGTATATGTGCCACATTTTTCCAATCCAGTCTATTATCAATGGGCATTTGGGTTGATTCCAGGTCTTTGCTATTGTAAACAGTGCTGCAATGAACATTCGTGTACATGTGTCCTTATAGTAGAACGATTTATAGTCTTTTGGATATATACCCAGTAATGGGATTGCTGGGTCAAATGGAATTTCTATTTCTAAGGCCTTGAGGAATCGCCACACTGTCTTCCACAATGGTTGAACTAATTTACACTCCCACCAACAGTGTAAAAGTGTTCCTTTTTCTCCACATCCTCTCCAGCATCTGTTGTCTCCAGATTTTTTAATGATCGCCATTCTAACTGGCGTGAGATGGTATCTCAATGTGGTTTTGATTTGCATCTCTCTGATGACCAGTGACGATGAGCATTTTTTCATATGATTGTTGGCCTCATATATGTCTTCTTTCGTAAAGTATCTGTTCATATCCTTTGCCCACTTTTGAATGGGCTTCTTTGTTTTTTTCCTGTAAATCTGCTTGAGTTGTTTGTAAATTCTGGATATCAGCCCTTTGTCAGATGGGTAGACTGCGAAAATTTTTTCCCATTCTGTTGGTTGCCGATCCACTCTAGTGACTGTTTCTTTTGCCGTGCAGAAGCTGTGGAGTTTCATTAGGTCCCATTTGTCTATTTTGGCTTTTGTTGCCAATGCTCTTGGTGTTTTGTTCATGAAGTCCTTGCCTACTCCTATGTCCTGGATAGTTTTGCCTAGATTTCCTTCTAGGGTTTTTATGGTGCCAGGTCTTATGTTTAAGTCTTTAATCCATCTGGAGTTAATTTTAGTGTAAGGTGTCAGGAAGGGGTCCAGTTTCTGCTTTCTGCACATGGCTAGCCAGTTTTCCCAACACCATTTGTTAAATATGGAATCCTTGCCCCATTGCTTGTTTTTGTCAGGTTTATCAAAGATTGTATAGTTGTATGTATGTTGTGTTGCCTCCGGTGCCTCTGTTTTGTTCCATTGGTCTATATCTCTGTTTTGGTACCAGTACCATGCTGTTTTGATTACTGTAGCCTTGTAGTATAGTTTGAAATCCGGTAGTGTGATGCCCCCCGCTGTGTTCTTTTTGCTTAGAATTGACTTGGCTATGCGGGCTCTCTTTTGGTTCCATATGAAGTTCATGGTGGTTTTTTCCAGTTCTGTGAAGAAAGTCAATGGTAGCTTGATGGGGATAGCGTTGATTCTGTAAATTACTTTGGGCAGTATAGCCATTTTCATGATATTAATTCTTCCTAACCATGAACATGGAATGTTTCTCCATCTGTTTGTGTCCTCTCTGATTTCGTTGAACAGTGGTTTGTAGTTCTCCTTGAAGAGGTCCCTTACGTTCCTTGTGAGTTGTATTCCAAGGTATTTTATTCTTTTTGTAGCAATTGCGAATGGCAGTTCGCTCTTGATTTGGTTTTCTTTAAGTCTGTTATTGGTGTAGACGAATGCTTGTGATTTTTGCACATTGATTTTATATCCTGAGACTTTGCTGAAGTTGTTTATCAGTTTCAGGAGTTTTTGGGCTGAGGCGATGGGGTCTTCTAGGTATACTATCATGTCGTCTGCAAATAGAGACAATTTGGCTTCCACCTTTCCTATTTGAATACCCTTTATTTCTTTTTCTTGCCTGATTGCTCTGGCTAGAACTTCCAGTACTATATTGAATAGGAGTGGTGAGAGAGGGCATCCTTGTCTAGTACCAGATTTCAAAGGGAATGCTTCCAGTTTTTTCCCATTCAGTATGATATTGGCTGTTGGTTTGTCATAAATAGCTTTTATTACTTTGAGATACGTTCCATCGATACCGAGTTTATTGAGGGTTTTTAGCATAAAGGGCTGTTGAATTTTGTCAAATGCCTTCTCTGCGTCGATTGAGATAATCATGTGGTTTTTGTTTTTGGTTCTGTTTATGTGGTGAATTACGTTGATAGACTTGCGTATGTTGAACCAGGCTTGCATCCCTGGGATGAATCCTACTTGATCATGATGAATAAGTTTTTTGATTTGCTGTTGCAATCGGCTTGCCAATATTTTATTGAAGATTTTTGCATCTATGTTCATCATGGATATTGGCCTGAAGTTTTCTTTTCTTGTTGGGTCTCTGCCGGGTTTTGGTATCAGGATGATGTTGGTCTCATAAAATGATTTGGGAAGGATTCCCTCTTTTTGGATTGTTTGAAATAGTTTTAGAAGGAATGGTACCAGCTCCTCCGTGTGTGTCTGGTAGAATTCGGCTGTGAACCCATCTGGACCTGGGCTTTTTTTGTGAGGTAGGCTCTTAATTGCTGCCTCAATTTCAGACCTTGTTATTGGTCTATTCATAGTTTCAGCTTCCTCCTGGTTTAGGCTTGGGAGGACACAGGATTCCAGGAATTTATCCATTTCTTCCAGGTTTACTAGTTTATGTGCATAGAGTTGTTTGTAATATTCTCTGATGATGGTTTGAATTTCTGTGGAATCTGTGGTGATTTCCCCTTTATCATTTTTTATTGCATCTATTTGGTTGTTCTCTCTTTTATTTTTAATCAATCTGGCTAGTGGTCTGTCTATTTTGTTGATCTTTTCAAAAAACCAGCTCTTGGATTTATTGATTTTTTGAAGGGTTTTTCGTGTCTCAATCTCCTTCAGCTCAGCTCTGATCTTAGTAATTTCTTGTCTTCTGCTGGGTTTTGAGTTTTTTTGATCTTGCTCCTCTAGCTCTTTCAATTTTGACGATAGGGTGTCAATTTTGGATCTCTCCATTCTCCTCATATGGGCACTTATTGCTATATACTTTCCTCTAGAGACTGCTTTAAATGTGTCCCAGAGGTTCTGGCACATTGTGTCTTCATTCTCATTGGTTTCGAAGAACTTCTTTATTTCTGCCTTCATTTCGTTGTTTACCCAGTCAACATTCAAGAGCCAGTTGTTCAGTTTCCATGAAGCTGTGCGGTTCTGGGTCGGTTTCTGAATTCTGAGTTCTAACTTGATTGCACTATGGTCTGAGAGGCTGTTTGTTATGATTTCAGTTGTTTTGCATTTGTTGAGCAGTGCTTTACTTCCAATTATGTGGTCAATTTTAGAGTAGGTGTGATGTGGTGCTGAGAAGAATGTGTATTCTGTGGATTTGGGGTGGAGAGTTCTGTAAATGTCCACCAGGTTTGCTTGCTCCAGGTCTGAGTTCAAGCCCTGGGTATCCTTGTTGATTTTCTGTCTGGTTGATCTGTCTAGTATTGACAGTGGAGTGTTAAAGTCTCCCACTATTATTGTGTGGGAGTCTAAGTCCTTCTGTAAGTCATTAAGAACTTGCCTTATGTATCTGGGTGCTTCTGTGTTGGGTCCATATATGTTTAGGATCGTTAGCTCTTCTTGTTGTATCGATCCTTTTACCATTATGTAATGGCCTTCTTTGTCTCTTTTGATCTTTGTTGCTTTAAAGTCTATTTTATCAGAGATGAGAATTGCAACTCCTGCTTTTTTTTGCTTTCCATTAGCTTGGTAAATCTTCCTCCATCCCTTTATTTTGAGCCTTTGTGTATCCTTGCATGTGAGATGGGTTTCCTGGATACAGCACACTGATGGGTTTTGGATTTTTATCCAATTTGCCAGTCTGTGTCTTTTGATTGGTGCATTTAGTCCATTTACATTTAGGGTTAATATTGTTATGTGTGAATTTGATACTGCCATTTTGATGCTAAGTGGCTGTTTTGCCTGTTAGTTGTTGTAGATTCTTCATTATGTTGAAGCTCTTTAGCATTCAGTGTGATTTTGGAATGGCTGGTACTGATTGATCCTTTCTATGTGTAGTGCCTCTTTTAGGAGCTCTTGTAAAGCAGGCCTGGTGGTGACAAAATCTCTGAGTACTTGCTTGTTCGCAAAGGATTTTATTCTTCCTTCACTTCTGAAGCTCAGTTTGGCTGGATATGAAATTCTGGGTTGAAAGTTCTTTTCTTTAAGAATGTTGAATATTGGCCCCCACTGTCTTCTTGCTTGTAGTGTTTCTGCCGAGAGATCTGCTGTGAGTCTGATGGGCTTCCCTTTGTGGGTGACCCGACCTTTCTCTCTGGCTGCCCTTAGTATTCTCTCCTTTATTTCAACCCTGTTGAATCTGACGATTATGTGCCTTGGGGTTGCTCTTCTTGCGGAATATCTTTGTGGTGTTCTCTGTATTTCCTGCAATTGAGTGTTGGCCTGTCTTGCTAGGTGGGGGAAATTTTCCTGGATGATGTCCTGAAGAGTATTTTCCAGCTGGGATTCATTCTCTTCGTCCCCTTCTGGTACACCTATCAAACGTAGGTTAGGTCTTTTCACATAGTCCCACATTTCTTGGAGACTTTGTTCATTCCTTTTTGCGCTTTTTTCTCTGATCTTGGTTTCTCGTTTTATTTCATTGAGTTGGTCTTCGACTTCAGATATTCTTTCTTCTGCTTGGTCAATTCGGCTATTGAAACTTGCGTTTGCTTCGCGAAGTTCTCGTATTCTGTTTTTCAGCTCCTTTAATTCATTCATATTCCTCTCTAAGGTATCCATTCTTGTTATCATTTCCTCGAATCTTTTTTCAAATCTTTTTTCAAGGTTCTTAGTTTCTTTGCATTGATTTAATACATGATCTTTTAGCTCACAAAAGTTTCTCATTATCCATCTTCTGAAAATTCCGTCATTTCATCACAGTCATTCTCCGTCCAGCTTTGTTCCCTTGCTGGTGAGGAGTTTTGGTCCTTTCTAGGAGGCGATGTGTTCTGGTTTCGGGTGTTTTCCTCCTTTTTGCGCTGGTTTCTTCCCATCTTTGTGGATTTGTCCGCTGGTCGTCTGCGTAGTTGCTGACTTTTCGTTTGGGTCTCTGAGTGGACACCCAGAATGTTGATGATGAAGTATTTCTGTTGCTTGGTTTTCCTTCTACCAGTCTAGCCCCTTCGCTGTACGACTGTTGAGGTCCGCTCCAGACCCTGCTTGTCTGGGGTGCACCTCTAGTAGCCGTGGCACAGCGAGGGATGCTACCAGTTTCTTTTTCTGCTCTCTTTGTCCCAGGATGATGCCTGCCTAATGACATTCTTTTGGATATAGAGGGGTCAGGGAGCTGCTTGAGGAGACAGTTTGTACTTTATAGGGGTTTAATTGCTGAGCTGTGCACTCTGTTGTTCATTCAGGGCTGTTAGGCTGCTATGTTTGATTCTGCTGCAACACAGCTCATTAAACAACCCTTTTTTTTTTCTCAAATGCTCTGTGTTGAGGGGTTTGGGCTTTATTTTTGGATGTCCGATCAGGTGTCCTGCCCAGCTCGAAGGCAGACTTGCCACTGTTTGGCTGCCGAGGCTCCGCCCTGCCGTTGTGTGATTCGCGCTGTTCCTGCCGGCTCTGCTGTGGTCTCCGGTGGCGGAGTCTCTTCGTTGTAGCGTGTTGCCTCAGCAACGGCAGGCTGCGTCAGCAGTGGGCGTGTATCTCAGTAGGGACGGGTTGCCTCGGCAACGGCTGGCTGCGTCAGCAGTGGGCGTGTATCTCAGTAGGGACGGGTTGCCTCGGCAACGGCTGGCTGCCTCAGCAGTGGGCGTGTATATCAGTTGGGGCAGGTTGCCTCCATAGTGGTGGACGCCCCTCCCCCACAGAGCGTCTCGGACCGTCTGCCCAGGATAGTTTGAAATCGCGGTTTTGTTCGTCCCACTGGGTATCTCAAGCGATCTGTCCCTGCAATCCCCTGGGCTGGGCCACTGTGCAAGTCTCGTTCAGTCTCAAGTCCAGCCCTCTCAAGTCTCAGGTTGCCGGTTCAACAAGGCACCCGGACAAGTGCGCCCTGTGGGGATTGCTGGGTAGGGCCGGCCGCCGCCGCCCCGGATGCCGGCTTCGCCAGGCAGACCTACTGCCTGGCGTCCCGTGTCTTTTTATACTTGGGAGTTTCCCCGTTCTGTGGGCAACAAAGATCAGTCTGGAAATGCAGCACTGACTCACCGTTTGCGGATTCAACGCGGGCTCCAATCCTGGGTTGTTCTCACAGCGCCATCTTGAGTCCCCTCCCAGCAGAGTGCTTTTATTTGTTGTTTCTCTGTTTGTTTTGGTCCATACTGGTCCAAATTGGTTCTGCTTGTGTAAAATTCTCAATGGATTTACTTCATTAGACAAGAGGTTTTCCACAGGTTTTTCTTAAATAATCCCATTCAAATTTTCAGTTTTTGCTTAGATGGTTGGAAGAACCTGAATCACAGCTTAATCTTTTCAAAAACACTTCTGTGTGACCAAATACATCACCTTTTGACCCTTCCAAGGCAATAGCAATATGTATTCTACACATATTAATACTTACTTGAGGGGCAATTAATATACAATAAAATTAATAATTTTTAAGTGAACAACATAATGGATTTTAACATGTGTATATATCCTTGTAATCATCACCCAGATCAAATAATAGAACATTTTAATTCTCCCCAAATCCCTTTGTGTGTTTTTAGTCAATACCCTCAGTGACTCCCCAGATAAAATGGTTGTTCTGATGTCTATCACTAAAGATTGAGTCGGCCAGTTCTTGAACTTCACATAAATGGAATTACACTGTGTATAATCTTTTGCCTCTGGCTTCTTTGACTCAAAGTATTTTGGACACTTTTATGAGTATCTGTGTATGTGTATGTGTGTTTGAACCCTTTTTCATTGCCAAGCAGTATTTCATTGTCTATATTTTGAAGGTGGAGCTTTTGAAAGCGTTCTAATGCATTGCAATAGGATGTGATAGAAAAAGAAGAATTAAAGATGATGCCAAGATTTTTGACCTGAATAGCTAGAATTCACCATTAATTGAGGTGGAGAAGACTATGAGAGAAACAGCTAGTGGAAAAAAGGGGGAGGTTAAAATATAAGGACATTAATTTTAGACATGTAAATTTTGAGATGTATATTAGATATCCAAATGGAGAGACTGAGTAAGTAGTTAGATGTATGAGTGTGGAGTTTGTCCAGGCTGGGGGCGGTGGCTCACGCCTGTAATCCCAGCACTTTGGGAGGCCGAGGCGGGTGGATCACGAGGTCAAGAGATCGAGACCATTCTGATCAACATAGTGAAACCCCGTCTCTACTAAAAATACAAAAAATAGCTGGGCACGGTGGCATGTGCCTGTAATCCCAGCTACTCAGGAGGCTGAGGCAGGAGAATTGCCTGAACCCAGTAGGCGGAGGTTGCGGTGAGCTGAGATCGCGCCATTGCACTCCAGCCTGGGTGAAAAGAGTGAAACTCCGTCTCAAAAAAAAAAAAAAAAAAAAAAAAAGAAGAGGTGTCCAGACTAAATGTGGGCATTGTTAACATTTTGATGGCTTCTAAAGTAATAAAAGTTGAGATGATGGAGCATATATAGAAGTGCAAAGATGGAGCCCTGCAAAACTTTAACGAAATGCTGAGAGACTGGGAAGTTAAGCAGGAGCCAGCAAAACAGACTAAGAAGAAGCAATTGGTAAAGTAGGAGGAAAACCAGTTGTATATGCTATTCTGCAAACTATACTAAAGTTCTATGTAACATTTATGATAATACTAAATATTTATTATTTATTTAATATGAAAATCATTTTTGTAGCTCTTAAAAATATTATGAACACCTTCCGTGATATTTTCCAGGAATGCAAATAGTGAACTGGTGGCTATTACAAAAGTGGTCACAAATTGTACTGCTAATAATTTATGACAGAAGATCTAGTAATCAATATTCTTTTATGATAACTGCTTATTTTGGATTTAAATTTGGTGTTTGGGATTTGTTAGTTCCCAAAACAGAACTTCTCTCATAAGAAAATTGGCCATGTAAGCTTCACAGGAAACAGATTATAAAACTAGAGACCCAAGAAAAATATCTCAAATCCATACAGCATTGAATGAGGGTTTTAAAAAATTCTTGTAATTCCACACAAACCATCAAGTCACATGTATAGACATCCCTCATCTTTTAGAGGAAATAAGAAGTTTCTGTTTAGACATCATCTAAAAATTAGGCTATTACAGGAATAACCTCAAAAGATGCACTGAGTAAGCCAGGGCTAGTCTAATTTTTACACAAATATCCTCTAACCATCAGCTAAGTGACACCACAGTTGTTCTGACTTTCAAGTAGTGATTGTCAATCCTGCTCATATCCTGCACTTGTTTACTGGCTTTAGTTATCTCGTGAGAAAAAATGACTCCTGGAGCTAGACTGCTACCATGAAAACTGTTTTTGATGTGACTATAAGCAAATTGCAACCAAAGACCCTTATATTACTTGTGATATGTTTATGGAACTTCTGATACTAATGATGAGAATACCATTTGCGCTAGTCTGATAGGATAAAACTGGAAATATCCTGTAAGTGGAAAATAACACACCATGTCATACTCTCCATTTTAAACATTTTTCAGATTTCCCTGAGTTATTTAATATAATAGTGCTATGTGACCCCCATGCATTCAGAGAGGAAATTATATAGAAAATGACTCTCAGCAGATTAACTGATGAGTTATTAATGATGGTAGTTTGACCTATTCTATTGGGGGATTTGTCAACTGCATCTCAAATGGCTGATCACATGGTATTGTGGTCTTAGTTACAGTTCCTGGTTGGGTTGGTTGTCAAATGCTTGTTATTTTAAACTGACTTTTGGAGTTTGGTCAAATAGGGCACTAAATTTACTGGAAGAGCTTTCCCTCCTATTTTTGAATATGATTAGGAGCCATCTTTTAATTTATTGAGTAGAGTGAAGTTGTGACAAAATAAAGATCTGAACAGTAAACTAGGCAGCATCAAATTCAGGTATGATTTAAGGTATCTTATTGTTTTGTATATTTTTCCCTTAGTATTCTGTGTGTGTGTGTGTGTGTGTGTGTGTGTGTGTGTGTTTCCTGATAAGTAGCTCTACAGATGTGGACAGGTGCTTTCTTTCCTGCAAATTTTAAATATGAAATAAAGAATTAACTATATATATATATAAAGCAATATATATATATAAAACAATATATATATATATAATTCTGGAGATGTGAGAAATCAAGATGTATCAGAAAAAACCCACTATGAGTGCTGATTAGATTAACTGGTGTTAAAGTGTAGGTTTTGAATTTTTATAATAAGATTCCTGGCCCAATGTGGAGAGTCAAAAATATTTATTGAATTTAATTGGATAATTAAATTGGGCTGACCTAAAAATCTTAACATCATTAATTAATCTATTTTTGCTAGTTTGTTTATTAATTAGTTAATCTATACATTTGTTTTATAGTTAATGCCTGCTATCAATAGAGTGTGCTACATGTTCTAGGAAATATAAATACTATAATCTGGAGACTTGTTTAAAAGGTTTTGTAATTTCAAGTGGGAGATGACCTATATGCAAAGAACCAGGAAATATAGTAGAAAATTATAACAATGGGAAAATATATGCTGAGTTCCAACTTAACAGTTTAAAGACTTTTGGAACCCAAAACTGTAAGCTCAGGTCTCCTGTGAACATTTATTTATTTTTGCTTATTTACCAATTATAAGACTTTTGATAGTGATGTAATAGGAATTTTTATTTAATGAGATAACTTATTTTTAAATTTCACTCCTATGATACAGAGGCTATGGTTTCCGTTGTGAGATCGACATGAAATTGAGTGAAATTGACAATGAACTCCTTAAGAGGTTGGTCAGTGTTGTCGATTGTTTTGCAGTAAGTGAGGGTCTCTGAATTAGCTCTCTTTACTTTCTCCTATAGGTAATTTATATTTTAAAACATTTTAATGTTGAACATTTAAAGCATGGTAATATGGTTTTTTTTTTTTTGAGACGGAGTTTCGCTCTTGTTACCCAGGCTGGAGTACAATGGCACGATCTTGGCTCACTGCAACCTCCGCCTCCTGGGTTCGGGCAATTCTCCTGCCTCAGCCTCCCGAGTAGCTGGGATTACAGGCATGCGCCACCATGCCCAGCTAATTTTTTGTATTTTTAGTAGAGACAGGGTTTCACCATGTCGACCCGGATGGTCTCGATCTGTTGACCTTGTGATCCACCCGCCAGGCCTCCCAAAGTGCTGGGATTACAGGCTTGAGCCACCGCGCCTGACCCGGTAATATGATTTTATTGTTTTTTATTTCAGAATTTTTAAAAATCTTATGCTATAAATGTAACACTTTTCAAAATTAAGATGTACAACTAAACAGGTGGTTGTTACTGTGATTCTAACTGCCTTTGCAGAATGTTCCTAAGCTTTTGATATAACAGAATCATAAAAGCAATAACAAGTTCATATTTTATTGTAAAACATCCAATTTTGCTACAAAATATAAAAAGGACCTTATAATAAATACAGCATATGCATATTTCTATTAATGTTCAACCTTCATTGTATTAAACTTTTACAATCTGTTATTTGGATGATTTATTTCTATCAACCAGCATTACTAATATTCTCTTCCCTCTTCTGAATTTTCTCCTATTTTTTTTTTTTACTTAAGAGAAGCTTATACATTGAAACCATAGTCTCATGTTTTTCTCCTTATTTAGTCTATTATGTAAATTAGAACTCAGTGACCTGTTAATCTTAGGTTTGACATTTACAAAAAACAAAGGTGATAGTCAAAACATTTAATAATTGGGAATTTGTGATCGCCAGCCAACCTGTTCTCAAGTCCTTCTCCTAGTTACATGTTAGCCTTTCAGTTGCTGCATCATGGAGTGGGCTGTGGGCTCCAGGGGAGAAGCCAGAGAAGTGGTCCTTAGGGGACTGGCAGTAACTATTTACCAGCTTGTAAGGAAGGATCTTAACATCTCATAAGAATGTATCATGGTATAGCCACTGAATATAGTCCTGTCTACAAATCGAATTTCTCTTTCCTTATCTGTACAATGAGTAAGAAATGTCATTATAAGCTCTGCCTGGCTCATGGAGTTTTTGAGAGACTCACAGAAAAAGTTTGTGAAACAATAATATGATAACTTTGTTAGGCATTGTTGTAAATTTTGTCATGATCATATCATATAATTCTCACAAAAGTTTTTTTTTTTTTTTTTTTGAGATGGAGTCTTGCTCTGTTGCCCAGGCTGGAGTGCAGTGCAGTGGTGCGATCTCAGCTTGCTGCAACCTCTGCCTCCTGGGTTCAGGTGATTCTCCTGCCTCAGCCTCCCAAGTAGCTGGGACTACAGGTGCGTACTACTACGCCCAGCTAATTTTTTGTATTTTTAGTAGAGATGGGGTTTTACCACATTAGTGAGGATGGTCTCGATCTCCTGACCTCATGATTCGCCCACCTCAGCCTCCCAAAATGTTGGGATTATGGTTGCGAGCTACCATGCCTGACCTCTCATGAAACCTTTTAAGGTGAGTATTATTATTCCCATATAACAATCCTATAAACCAACATTTAATACACTGCACATTTTACTGAAGGAGAAAGTGAACTCAGTGAGATTCAATAATTTGCCTACAGTTGCTTAGTTCGTTCATTCTTAAGTAGAGATAGAATTAAAACACTAATCTTTCCTTAATAGATGAATGTGAAAACTTAATATAGAATAGTAAAAACCAGCTACATTTGTCACCTCATATGCAGTGGTACAGAACTTATGTATCTATAGTTCAAACCATAAATTATTTTAATCCCTTGACAGATGGCTACTAATAATACTTTTACAGTCTATTCCCTGGGCCAAAATTTGGCAAAGAGAAACGAGAAAACTCGGGAGGTAAAAGTACAATTAAAACTATTTTAAGTTGGGAAAATATGTTCAGACTTTTAGTTTAGTTTGGAGCTTAGTATTGCATTGGCAAGAAATTCTGTCTCACAAAATGAGGTTTTCAATTTCTTTATTAATAAACACACCATTAAACATTGTATTGCCTCAGTGGTAGATATGGTAAAAATGTTCAAACATCATACTTAATGGAGAAACCTTAGAAGTTGTCCCCTTAATGTCAGTAACAAAAAAGAATGCCTGTTATGATACCTTCTGTTCTACAAAGGACTAGATGTCCTGGCCAATAAAATGTGAGAGGTAAAAGAAATAAGAGACAAAGCTATAAGGAAGGAGACAAAACTGTCAGAATATGTAGATGATTTAATTATATAGAAAACTCAAGAGAATCAACAGACAAATGATTAAAGCTAAAAAGAGAGTTTATTATGCTTGCTGAGCACAAATCAGTAAGTAATAATCAATAGAATTATTTTATACCAACAGCCAATTAGAAAATATAATAAACCATAAGATACTGTTTACAATAGCAAATATATCTATCTATATATATATATGATCATAATTGTTTACAATAGCAATTGTTACAATAGCATATATATATCTCTTAATAATGCTTTAAAATGTCTTCCAAAATAATTTTCTCATTTTAGGTCAGTTTCTAGAAACATACATACATATATATATGTATATATATATGCTATTGTATGTATATATGTATATATATGCTATTTAAAAGAACATATATGTATATATATATATATATATATGTATGTATCTAGAAACTGACCTAAAATGATAAAATTATTTTGGAAGACATTTTAAAGCATTATTAAGAGATATATAAAAAGACCTGATTAGGTAGAAATACCACACTGTGGAAGGAAGATTTAACATAAAGATATAAATTCTTTCTAAATTAAAACATACATTTAATGCAACTAAAATAAAAAATCCAATGGAGGTGAATTGGTTACACACAAATCCACAAATAGCTAAAACAGTTCATAAAAAGAAGAGCAAAGTGGGGAAACATTTTATCAAATATTAAGATATATTACTAAGCTCTAGTAATAGAGAAAATAGAGGCCCTAAATTCATACCACATACCAAAATGAGCCCCCATTGTAATGAAGATTTAAAAATAAAAGACAAAGCTATAAAGCTAAGATAAAAAATGTTAGAGAATGTCTTCGTAATAATAGAGTGGGAAAGCATTTCTTAAACGAGGTAAAGCCCAGAGCATACAGAAAAAAAATTGATGACAATGACATAAAGAATGAGGATTTCTGTTTTGTGTAGGACACTATAGAGAGACTGGGAGAAAATATTTAGGATGTCAACAATTAATAAAAGATTGAAATATAAAAAAATTCCACAAACTCATAATTAAAATACCCAGGCAATCACATAGAAGAAAGAGACAATTCGAAGAAGGAGAAAACTAAAATGACTAAAAGGCTCAACTCAGACACTTGAAAAGAAGCTCAACTCAGATTATTGCAAACAAAAACTTTACACATAATAATGGGAACAATTAAAAAGTTGGATAATATCAAGTATTGTCAAATCTATGGGAATCGGCAACTCTTCATCTACTGGATGGAGTATAAACTGGTGCATCCATTCTGGAGACCAGTTTGGGAGTATGTGGAGGAAACTGTATATGCGCAAATGCATGGATCCAGCAGTTCTATGGCTGGGCATATCCTCTAGAGAGAGTATTGCACTGGGGAACAAGAAGACATGGATGAGAATAAACCTTTTGGTATTGTTTCTGATAGAATTTTCTAAACTTATTGAATATTAACTTTCTTTACTGTTATAACATCTAATTGGGATGATATTCTGTGACATACATGTTGGGAAACAGTGATTTAAAGAACAGTTTTTAAATTTAAGGACATGGCTAGGAAGGATGCCAATGAATCCAAGGGACTTCCTGCATCACTATCAAACAAGAGAAGCTTATTGGTGTAATATGACCTATTTAGTATGAAATATTGCACTCAATAAAAATATTCAAGACCTGTGCTGCGTTTTAACTATGAAAACGTACCTAATAAATTGAGACTTAAAAAATAGAAATGGGCTGGACTCGGCAGCTCAGGCCTGTAATCCAGCACTTTGGGAGGCTGAGACAGATGAATTACAAGGTCAAGAGATCAAGACCATCCTGGCCAACATGGTGAAACCCTGTGTCTACTAAAAATGCAAAAATTAGCTGGGTGTGATGGTGAGTGCCTGTAGTCCTAGCTACTCAAGAGGCTGAGGCAGGAGAATCGCTTGAACCTGTGGGGTGGAGGTTGAAGTGAGCCAAGATCTTGCCACTGTACTCCAGCCTGGCGACAGAGCAAGACTCTGTCTCAAAAAAAAAAAAAAAAAAAAAAAGAAATGGATTGTTCGTGAACCCATTTTTATATACATTTTTAACATTGTGTTAAGCAGGATCTTGGTTGATATACCTATATAAATCAAGATTATGGCTGGGCATGGTGGTGCATGCCTGTAGTTCCAGCTATCTGGGAGGCTGAGGCAGGAGGATCACTTAAGGACAGGAGTTTGAGACCAGCCTGGGCAACATGGTGAGATCCTGTATTAAAAAAAAAAAAAAAAAAAGATGATGCACCAAGTACATATTGGTGGTATTTCTGCAAATAAGATTCTCCGTGATGTTTACTTTTTTCCTTATACTTCTCTGTATCATACAATTATTTTATAACTAGTATTTACTAAGTTTTAATCAGAAACATAATAAAATGATTTTCCTTTTGAAAATTAGTTGAATATGAAGTTATCAATGTCAAGAATGAAATAGTAACTATTTTCATATTCCATATAAGTTGAAAAATGCATTACATGTTTCATTCCTTCTCTCATTTTTGAAGTTTTGTTGAAAGAACATGGGGTTTTAGTTCTGAAATATTGTTAACACATTTTGCTAGAATCCTATATTATATATTTTAAGATCTAATTTTTACATTTGAACAGTTTTATTGTAAAATTAATTAAAATTAAGTTTTATTGTAAAATCAATTAAAATTAGGCAATACATTGTTTTACCACATTAATTGCCATTTTGGGATCTATTTCCAGTGTCTTAAACACCAATTTGTATTCTCTTTAATAGTTTTTTGAATTGACTGGACTCATTTGGGTGGGTCTCACTTGAAATATCTCAGGTGTTTACAGTCAGATGGAGGCTGAGGCTGGAGTCATGGAAGGCTCCACTGGGCTAGATGTCTGAGGTGCTCCATGCTCCTCTATGTGTCCTCTTCCTCCAGCAGAACCACCTGTTCTTTTTAAACACAACTCATAGTTTCAATAGAAGCAAAACAGAAGCTGCCTGGCCAATTAAGGGGTATGCCCAATCTGAGCATAGTTTTATGTTTGTAGGGTGGCATTGGTCAAAGCAGTCACAACTTCAACCCAGATTCAAGAGGACAAAGTAGACTTCTCATAGAGGACTAGCAAGACCACATGACTGAAGAGCTTGTGGAAGGGGAGGTAATGTTGCAGCTACATTTGGAAACCTGTCACAGTTGTTCACTCATTTTTTTTGTTATGCTTTTTCTATCTGTTGGTTCAAATCTCAGTTGGCTATCCTACCCCAAATCAGAATGGTACTGGTATAAAAATAGGCACATAGATCAATGGAACAGAATAGAGAACTCAGAAATAAAGCCATCCACTTACAACCAACTGACCTTCAACAAAGTCAACAAAATATGCAACAGGGAAAGGACACCCTATTCAATAAGCAGTGCTTGGAAAATTGAATAGTTATATGGAGAAGAATGAAACTAGACCCCCATCTCTTACCATATACATAAATTAACTCAAGATCAATCAAAGATATAAATATAAGACCTGAAACTATAAACACTTTGATTGAAGCTTTTCTTATAGTCATTGTTTTACAGAAGTAACATATTTCCCGAATCTTTAGCAGATCTTTTTGCCTTTAAATGTGAGTGATAATTTGAATGAACACAGAATCCCTGGATCACAATCTTTGTTTCTAAAAGCATTTAGAGTTATAGAGGAGACCCCTGGTTCTGGATATTTTTCTCTTTGCATATTATATTCCCTCTTCCCATCATACCCACCCTATTTTCTCTTCTATTTTAGATATATGTATGTAGTTTTCTTATCCTAAAGCCTTCAAATTCAACAATTTCATCAATAAATGTCTAGGTTTGTGTTTTCTTTCTACATGAATTTGGCCTGGTACTGATTTGGTTGGGCTGAAAAAATAAGACTTCTCAGCTAAAAGGAAAAGCTATTCCATAATTTCTAGTGATTATTGCTTGAGCTTTATATGCTCTATTTCTATATTGAGCTCCTATTGTAATTTACTTACAGCAATTCTACTACTGTAATTTACTTACAGTAGAAGCTCAATATAGAAATAGAGCATATAAAGCTCTATTTAATAAATAGCTCTTTTTTTTTGCATTTTTCAGCAAGTACACTGATTAAATTTTTTATATTAACCTAGTATGAAATTCTATATTAACCTATATTTCTATAAAGCTCTATTTAATAAATAGCTCCTGTTTTTAATAAATAGCTCTTCTTTTTTGCATTTTTCAACAAGTGCACTGATTAAATTTTCTATATTAACCTAGCATAAAATTTGATGTCTCTGTAGTAATAAAGATTTCGATATAAAATAATATTTATGGTACTTTAGATTATTCTTTTATAGTTTCAGTATATTTTCAATTCTTGCTAAGAATACAGATAAAAGATTCTGTAATCACTTTTTCCATTTCTTTAAGTAAGTCTGTTTGAAGGGAAATTTTTATCTATACTTCAGATTGATCCCTATCTTTTCATAATCTTTTCATAAATTCAATGACTTGGTCTGTGAATTTTCACACTGAGGATACAGAGGTTGATGTCTGTCTGGCATTTGGAATGATCAATTTTACAGATTATATGGGTAGTCATTCAAATCTTTCAGATCCACACAACAGAAAAATAAAACATTTGTTTGTTATCCTTGCCAGTTCAAAGGCTAGTGGGCTGAGGAAAGTAGGTGTGGCTCTTTCTTTCCTTCAGATCTTGGCTCAAGTGCTTTTTCAAGAGGCTTTCCTTGACCTTTGTATCTAAACTGACCTGCCCTATCTTTTCTCTATTTTAAGGGTTGGCAAATGATGGCCCACAGGCCTAAATCTGGTTCATTGCCTGTTTTTTCTTCCTCTTTTTTTTTTTTTTTTATAAAGTGTTATTGAATCACAGCCACCCCCATTCATTTATGTGGGGCCTCTAGTTGCTTTTTTTGTGTTAGAACAGCAGAGTTGAGTAGTTGCAATAGAGGCCATATAGCCCACAAAACCTGAACTATTTTCTATGTACCCTTTTGCAGGAAAAAAATTGCTGACCTCTGCTCTGTCTCATCATCCCATTTGTTTCCTTAATGCCACATATCACATTTTGTAATTATCTGATGTATTTCTTTGGTTATTTCTTATTACAACCTCACAAAGATCGAAGCTTCATGAAGTCTGGTACTTAATCTATCTGGTTCACTACTGTATCCCTAGTACCGAGCACAGTGTCTGGAATAAGGTAGACATTTAATAAATGTTTGCTGAATAAACAAATGAATTAAATAAATGTTAAAATGTTGCATTATTCTATTCATTTCAATGGGAATCTGGGAGCAGGAGGGGGTTATTAAATGTATTTTGGTTCAGTTAACATTTTAATTAATTAGTTAATTGTGGTAAGAACACTTAGCATGATATCTACTCTCTTAACAAAGTTTTAAGTGTGTAATGCAGTGTTAGCCATAGGTGTCATGTTGTACAGAAGACTGCTGGAACTTATTCATCTCTCATAACTAAAACTTTATTCCCATGAACAGCAATTCCCTGATTCTTCCTCCTCCTTCTAGTCCCAGGTACCCACAATTCTATTCTCTGTTTCTATGAGTTTGACTATTTTAGAACCCTCATATATATGGAATCCTGCAGTACTTGTTCTTATGTGACTGGCTTATTTCACTTCAGTTAATATGTTATATTGGAAGAGGGTAACAAGAATATTTAGGGTATGAGCCAAAACAGAAATATAGAATGGAAAGGTGAGGTGAAATTGCCTGAGAGATAGGAGGAAATCAGTAGAGTGGTGTCCGAAAACCAAGGGCAGAAGGATTTCAAGGTCAGGGTGGGAGGAATTTTGTCAAATGTTGTAGAGAGATAACAAATGTTGAAAGTCCTGAAAAATCCCCTGGATTTAGCAATAATGAGACTATTGTGACATTAGTAAGGGCTCTTTCAGTGGGGTGGTCGGGGCTGTGTTGGTTTCCTAGAGATATCATAACAAAGTACTACAACTTTAGTGGCTTAAAACAACACAAAGTTATTCTCTCACAGTTCTGGAGGCCAGAAGTCCAGAACCGAGGTTTCAGAAGGACCATGCTCTCTGCTTTAGGGTAGGTGCCCCCCTTGCATCTCTCCTTACTTCTGGTGTCTGCTAACAATCTCTGATGTTTCTTGTCTTACAAATGCATCACTGCAATCTCTGCCTCCATTGTCATATAGCATTCTCTGTATGTATATCTGTGTCCCTTTTCTGTGTCACATGGCCTTCTTTTAAGGACAAAAGACATTGGATTTAGGACTTATTGTTATCCAGTATAGCCTCATCTTAACATGATTACATTGGCAAAGACACTATTTCCAAATAAGGTCACATTCACAAGTATGCGGGGTTAGGACTTCAACATATCTTTTTTTGTGGGGACACAGTTCAACCCACAACAGACACATAAGTCAGATTTCTATCGGCTTAGGAGCAAATGCAGCAAGGAGGTGAAGACAGTGAGAGCAAAGTCTTCATAAAACCTGGTGGAAAGGGGAAAGAAGAGAGCAGTAGCTGGAGACATAGGATTTAGAAAGATGTTTGAACAGATTAAAGAAAGACCCAATAGAGAGGTGGAATTAGAAGATGGGGGGAAGAGAAAATGTGAATAGAAAGAAGAGCATGAAAAGGCAGGAGAGGATTGTGGTAGAGACTGTTGCTTGTTCACTAATGATCATTATTCCACTCACCACTTCTCCTAATATTTAGCTGGGCATATCATTTTCTATGATACAGAATGCTTTATTTTGCCTTCCCTGCAGCTAGCTGGGCCTTGTGATTAGATTCTAGCCATTAGGAGGAACATAGATGCATTGTGTGTGGACTGGAATGCACACATGTTGGCTGTAACTTCAGTAGTAATCTTAAATCATGAAGTAGAAGCCATATGTGAGTTAGTGGAGACCCAGGTCAGAAGAAGCCATAGTTCTAATCACTGTGTAGCCATCATGTTATCCCTGATTTAATTATATACTATCCAAATTTTTGCAAAAAAGAAACCACTACCATTTTGTGTTTTCTTTCACTTGTAGTTTTACTTAATTGTGACTGAAACATAGGTAGATGTTAGGACATAGGACATGGTGGGGAATTTAGGTTCAATTTAGGTGGAAGATAACCTAATTCAGCAAGGCAGGAGGGAAAAATGAAATAATGGTTGCAGCTACAGATGTACTAATCAGTAGATAGTGGGAAGTTTAGAGAGTTGTTTTAAGGCATTGATTTTTAAAAGTAGGGTTAGTCATTGAGAATAACAGAAGTGGTTTTACTGGATCATGTTTGAGATGAATCATGAAGATTTAACAAAAAGATATTGTGAGGCATGAAAGAAAGTGAGCTGAAAATTAAGGGTTTGGGTTTGGCATTTTGGTTAGAGACAACACAATTATAGTGGTCAAGTGAATACATCCTGTGGTGCTCTGTGTTCTCAGTTGCTAAAGGCATCCAAGAATCCATTATTAGACTTTTGCATTGTTGAAATAAGGAAGAAAAAAGGGAGTTTTGCAGCAATGCTTTAGCCATATTTTATTAGAGCTTTCCTGTGTGATAGATGGGCTATGTGAATGCGCCAACATGCTGTAACACAGACCTTACTCCCACTGTAAAAGAAGCCAGTTTGGAAAGTTTGATCCTTGAAGACAGCTCTGAAACACAATGGCTGTGTATGGGAGGTTGGTGGGTACCATTTCTGAACATGTTGAGAAATCAGAAAGTTCCCTAACATTTCAGAGGTTACACCGTAATTACCAACTCTAAGACAAAGGGCAATAATTTTAATTGGGCAGCTAACTCTCTACTGTTCATGTTTGAATCTGCCTAGTGGTGTTAGGGCTGTTATGCAATAGCACACATAGAGAGTGCCACAACCTCTATTTCAAACTTTTTTTAAACTTAAATAAGCCTTTAGTAGTCTAATATTTTGTTTTTATTTTATTACTTTGGTGAAAAAATTATATAATTCAGAGATAAAATGAAACATATGAACAAACAGTGTCATAATCATAATGAAATTTGTGTCACTGGTTTAATACTTGGCAGTCATCAAGATACATCCAGAATATATGTTATGTAATTTAATCTATAAACAGGGATGTAAGGTAGGTTAATTATACCTACATAATTCACAACTGACAGCATTGAGGCTCAGAGAGGTTAATGATTTTTGCAGAATATATAACAAGCAAACATTGGAATTTTAATTTTGACTCCAGGGTCCAGCGAGTGCATTATGCTGTGTCATCTTCAAATGATGATTACTCGCAATAAGTAATTCGTCTGGACAGCTCCACTGTGAAGTAGGCAAGGTTTTTATTTTCCATGTAGGTTCTCCAAGTGTCTGAGACATTTTCAAATTATTATTTCAAACTTCAATTTGTGGTTTGTGATTGTTAGTTCAAGGCAACATATCCACCTAGAATGGAACTTCTCTTCTCTTGCATTTGCTCAGTTATCTAACGTTTATAAATCTTAAACTCTTGAAGATTGTATTTGGAGGCACTGTTGAATGAATAAAATATATCACATTCCTGTTGGCCTCTAGAGGTCACAAATGCAACAGAATCTTGCTCTCTTCAAGAGTGTTTTAGACAGGCCACAAATCATAATGGTTTTGATGGATATGTGTGGTCACCATAATTCTTATAATTATAATGATTACATTACAAGAATAAAGTTGCTTATGAATATGTCCAGAACATTATTTCCTAAACCAGAATTTTCAGAGTATTCATAGCCTTGGAAAACAGGAAAAGGCAGTATAAAGATGTTTTTCTAATCTGTGGAAACTATTCTTTAAGAATGTCGAAAGTGATGCCATATTATTCTGAGAAGCCAAGTCAGGATTATTTGCTGTTGCATTTCAAAGCTGGTTAATCAGTGTACCAATTATAAATTTAAAAATACTTATTTTATAAATTTAGCCAGTAAAAAATCTTTAACAAGCATTGTGCTATGTTTTTGAGAATAAAAATAAGTGAAAAAATATTGTTAGGTTATCTATGTGAAATAGTTAAAACTTAAATTGGTTAAAATACTATGAAGATATTTTAAGAAGTAGTAAATTTGTGGTTAGCAGAACTTTGATATTTAAAAAATATTTAGAGCTATGACATTTTCTTAAAAGAAATCCCTACCACTTATTGGTCATTTATAACCTACCAGGCATCATCCTAAGCACTCTCTAAACATATTATCCCATTTATTTTCACAACAATTCTATGCAGATTTTTTGAAAGTTTGTGCTTTTAATTTCTTAGTAATATTTCTAAATCTTTCTGATATATATATATCAGATTTCTATTTATTTCAATTTCTCTCTATATATATTCATATCGTTTTTTCTCTATATAGGCACTTCAGTATTTTTCATTTAAATTTTTTTCCCCACTAAAAACGTTTTTGTGTTAAAAACAAAGACACGCATACACTAGCCAAGGACTACACAAGGTCTGGATAATCAATATTGCTGTCTTCCACCTTCACATCTTGTCCCACTGGAAGATCTTCAGAGACAATAATGGGCATGGAGCTGTCATCTCCTAGGATAACATATGCCTTCTTCTGAAATGCCTCCTGAAGAACCCACCTAAGGCTGTTTAAATTGGTAACTTTAAAAAATATATATGGCCAGGCACGGTGGCTCATGCTTGTAATCCCAGCACTTTGGGAAGCTGAGGCAGGTGGATCCCAAGGTCAGGAGATCGAGACCAGCCTGACTAACATGATGAAACCCCGTCTCTGCTAAAAATACAAAAAGTTAACTGGGCTTGGTGGTATGAGCATGTACTCCCAGCTACTCAGGAGGCTGAGGCAGCAGAATCACTCGAACCCAGGAGGTGGAGGTTGCAGTGAGCCGAGATCATGCCACTGTACTCTAGCCTGGGCAACAGAGTGAGACTCCAGCTCAAAAAAAAAAAAAAAAAATATATATATATATATTTATATATATATATTTATATATATATTCTACATATATTTATATATATATTCTACATATATATATTTATATATATATTCTACATATATATTTATATATATATTCTACATATATATTTATATATATTCTACATATATATATTTATATATATATTCTACATATATATTTATATATATATTCTACATATATATTTATATATATTCTACATATATATATTTATATATATATTCTACATATATATGTAGAAGGTGTGCTCTCTAAAATAATAGTGAGTATAACGTATTAAATACATAAACCAATAATATAATTATTTATCATTTTTAAATATGTACAGTACTTAATACTATGTGTTACACTTTTATACAACTGACAGAGTAGTAGGTTTGTTTACAACAGCATCACCACAAATACATGGGTAATGTATTATGCTACAACATTATAACAGCTATGATGTCATCAGGCAATTGTAATTTTTCAGCTCTATTATAATCTTACGGTAATCTTATGGGACCACCATCATATATGCAGTTCGTCATTGACTGAAATGTCATTATATGGTCCATGACTGTATTTAAAATGAAAATATATGTCAATCAAATATGTTCACAATCATGTTCAAGTAAGAAACACTTCAAAGAATCACAGGTCTTTTTTTCATATGTTTGTTGGCCGCATAAATGTTTTCTTTTGAAAAGTATCTGTTCATGTCCTTCACCCACTTTTTGATGAGATTTTTTTTCTTATAAATATGTTTAAGCTCCTTATAGATTCTGGATATTAGCCCTTTGTCAGATGGATAGATTGCAAAATGTTTCTCCCATTCTGTAGGTTGTCTGTTCATGCTGATGATAGTTTCTTTTGCTGTGCAGAAGCTCTTTAGTTTAATTAGATCCCTTTTGTCAATTTTGGCTTTTGTTGCCATTGCTATTGGTGTTTTAGTCATTAAGCCTTTCCCCATGCCTATGTCCTAAATGGTATTGCCTGGGTTTTCTTCTAGGGTTTTTATGGTTTTAGATGTTAAGTTTAAGTTTTTATCAAAACCACAATGAGATACCATTTCACACCAGTTAGAATGGCAATCATTAAAAAGCCAGGAAACAACAGATAGGGAGACAATGTGGAGAAGTAGGAACACTTTTACACTGTTGGTGGGAGTGTAAATTAGGTCAACCATTGTGGAAGACAGTGTGGCGATTCCTCAAAAATCTAGAACTAGAAATACCATTTGACCCAGCAATCTCATTACTGGGTATATACCCAAAGGAGTATACATGATTCTACTATAAAGACACATGCACACATGTGTTTACTGAAGCACTATTCACAATAGCAAAGACTTGGAACTAACCCAAATGTCTATCAATGATAGACTGGATAAAGAAAATGTGGCACATGAATACCATAGAGTACTATGCAGACATAAAAAGAATGAGTTCATGTCCTTTGTAGGGAATCTGGATGAATCTGGAAACCATCATTCTCAGCAAACTGACACAGGAACAGAAAACCAACCACCACATGTTCTCAGTCATAGTAGGAGTTGAACAATGAGAACATATGGGCACAAGGAGGGGAACATCACACACTGGGGCCTGTCAGGGGGTGGGGGGCAAGGGGAGGAATAGCATTAGGAGAAATACCTAATGTAGATGACAGGTTGATGGGTGCAGCAAACCACCATGGCATGTGTATACCTATGTAACAAACCTGCACATTCTGCATGTGTATCCACAACTTAAAGTATAATAAAAGAAAAGAAAAGGAAAGAAAAGAACTCTAGGTCAACACAGGTAGTTAATAAAATGTGTATAGCTATTGTTGCTTATATTCTTATCTTATTTTTTTCTGAATTTGTCTTGGCTAGATATTACTTCATAAAGCCACTTCACAATATATTGCCAACCAGGAAACAATGCTAAAAATTACTCATGGTCATTTCTATAGAATGAAAGAAAGTTAAGATTTGATGAGATGTGCAAATATTGTCAGGAGAACTGACCTGAATTTTGATTATGGTAAGTGCATTTGAATAACTGACAATGTACAGTTAAAATCAGAGTGTAAATACCAAAAGATGGAATAGATAAATAGCACCACCATATCAATAATTTTATACCAGACCCACAATAAAGCTAGGTTTGCTTTAAACCAGCATCTTTTTTTTTTGTTTGGTTTGGTTTTAAAGAGTAGGTGGTCCCTAAAAGACAGTATGTCTTTGATAAGTGTTTGAATATGTTTGATGCAGCCTTAATATTTGAACTAAGACCAAGCCAAGTGGTTTTGATTTTTTAATAAAAAATTGGCCTGATTTCCAAAATGCAGTTAAAGTTAAAAAGGAAAACTAAATCTTGCCAAATCTAATAACATAAGACCCAATGATGTTTATCTATCTATCTATCTATCTAATCTATCTGTCTGTCTTTGTCCTGTCTTTTCTTTTCTTTCTTTTCCCTCTATACTACTTCATAAAAATAAGCTTGAAAAACAGAGTAAGATCTGAATGTAAACTACAGTTAAGTTCTTGAAGTAAATAACTTCTCTTACATCCAGATGAATTTTTATATAATCTAGAGTTATCTCAAACTCAACATACTTAAATAAAATGTATGTCCTTGGCTGGGCACAGTGGCTCATGCCTATAATCCCAGCATTTTGGGAGGCTGAGGTGGGAGGATCATGAAGTCAGGAGTTCAAGACCAGCCTGACCAACATGGTGAAACCCTGTCTCTACTAAAAATACAAAAATTAGCCGGGTGTGGTGACATGCACCTGTAATCCCAGCTACTCAGGAGGCTGAGGCAGGAGATTCACTTGAACCTGGGAGGTGGAGGTTTCAGTGAGCCAGGATTACACCATTGCACTCCATCCTGGGGGACAGAGAGAGACTCCATCTAAAAAAAAAATGTTATCTTTCAAAACTGTCATTTGCTGGTCACCTCTAATTTCATTAAGAACCCACTCTGTTCCCCATCTTGGATACCTCTGAATCACAGCTTTTGTCATAGATCTAGTTTATAATTATTACACATGTAGATCTAGTGTCATGTGAAATAATCTCTTTCATTTCCAGTACCAGCCTCACCCTCTGCCACCCTTGCTCCAACAGTTTATGCTTGGCTGTGGATAGTCCAGGTACTTTTATGGGTTGGGGGTCTCAAATAAAAAAATTCTGCAACAGATGTTTAAAGTATCTTTTTAAAATTATTCCCTAGAATCTCAGTTTAGATTAATTAAGGAATCAGCTTCTCCCTCCTTCCACCTGGGACATCTTCTGTTGTCTTTATTTCTTGAAGAGTACTTTGTGTCCTGGAATGGGGTGTTTTCAACTATAAAGTAGTTCAAGAAAACACAATGTCAGAATAATTTGTTTGAATCAATTACTATGAGAGATTCTAGCTTCAAAATCATGTCATGTATCTTTACAGGAAGTCTAAGGTTTAAGAAATATTAATGAAGACCAAGTTTTTCTAAAAATTACAGAGAGTCACCAAATAGATCTGGAATCAGGTTATTTTTTGATATGGTAGGAAAAAAACCCCTTCAATTCCTCCACCCCTTTCAAAAAAAAAAAATCTAAATCTATGCTGGGAATGATCAGCTAGACGTCTACCAGAGATTTGTGTTCTACCCTCCACAGTGTGGAGTAGTTGCTAGGAAGCAGTTGTCCAGCTAGCTTCCCTGTTGTAGGTGTGACTATGTCATTGGTTATCACCAGTGGGTAAAAGAAAGAGCTACTTTATGTTTAAACTAAGGAGGATAATGAGTGGCATACCTTTTCAACTCTATCTTTGCTCATTCACCAGTTGACATCAAGGGACTGTGGGGCTACCAATAAATAGAAAACAAGCTGGAAAGAGCCTGTATCCCTGCATCATCACATAGAAGAAAGTCATCTTCCAACCAGGAACACACACATTGAACTCTTATGTGAACATGAAATGGACTTAAGAAAATTTATTGTTTGTGTTTAAGGTATACAACATGATGTTATGAGATATATATGGTAAAATGATTACTACAGTGAAACAAAGTAACATATTCATCATCTCACATAGTTATCCATTTTTCCCTCCTGTGGCAAGAGCAGCTATAATCTACTTAGTAAAAATTCTAAATACAATATGCTATTATTAACTATAGTACTTATGCTCTAGGTCTTTTTTTTCAAGAAAATATTAATTTTTAAAATTTTTATTTTATTTTATTTTTTGTTTGTTTATACTAGATCTTTAGACTTGTTCATCCTACATATCTGCTACTTTGTATTCTTTGACCTATATCTCCCCATTTTCTTTCCCTGTACAGATCCAGGTAAACATGGTTTTATTCTCTATTTCTGTATATTTGTTTTTTCCCTTAGATTCCACATATTAATGAGATCATGTAATATTTTTTCTTTCTGTGTCTGCCTTTTTTTATTTAGCATAATGTCTTCTAGGTTCATTTATTTTGTGGCAAATGGGAGGATCTCCCCTTTGGTAAAGGCTGAATAATATTTAATTAGATACACATCATAGTTTCTATATCTATTCATCTTTCTATAGACACATAGATTATTTTCATATTTTGATTATTGTGAGTAATGTTGCAATAAACACAGTAGTAGAGCTATCTTCCTGGAATAGACTTTTATTGTGTTAGGTCACAGAAATTTGGGGGTATATTTGTTACAGCTGCCAATATTTCCCTAACTAGTAAACCATCTGGTTCTTATGTATATATATATCTACATACACACACACACACACACACACACACACACACAAACACACACACACATATACACTCTGTAACAATATTGCATGTTCCTCACCATCTGGCAATGTATGCCATACATTTTTGTATCCACTATAGCACTTAATATAGGGTAAGTATATTCTTTTCATTTCATAAGGATAAATCAGATAAGATTGTTGAAAGTTGTTTTGAGGGAAACCATTTCCGATTTTACTTATTTGTATATATTTTTTCTTGGTTAGTCTAGCTAATGGTTTGGCAATTTTGTTTTTTTTTTGGAAAAACAACTTTTTATTTCATTGTTTATTTTGTCTCAATTTTGTTTGTTTCTGTACTGATATTTATTATTATTTTTCTTCCATTAATTGTAAGTTTTTTGTTTGTTTGTTTGTTTTGTTTTACTAGTTCCTTGAGATGCATTGTTAGGTTGTTTATTTATAATCGGTTTAATAGAATTATTTAGAATAATGTATAGTAGAATGATAATATAAATCGTTCTGTTACAACGATATGTGCAAATGTATGTTCACTGCAGCACTATTCACAATAGCAAAGATGCGGAAACAACCCAAATGCCCATCAATGATAGACTGGATAAAGAAAAATGTGGTACATATACACCATGAAATACTATGCATCCATAAAAAAGAATGAGATCATGTTCTTTGCAGGGGGATGGATGGAGCTGGAAGCCATTATCCTCTGCAAACTGATGCAGGAACAGAAAACCAAACACCACATGTTCTCACTTATAAGTGGGGCTGAACAATGAGAAAACATGGACACAGGGAGGGGAACAACACACACTGGGGCCTGTTAGGGGTGTGGGGAGGAGAGCATCAGGATAAATAGCTAATGCATGTGGGGCTTAATACCTAGGTGATAGGTTGATAGGTGCAGCAAACCACGATGGCACACGTTTACCTGTGTAACAGACTTGCATGTCCTGCACATGTATCCTGGAACTTAAAATAAAATATAATAAAATAAAATCTTTCTACCTTTGGTAGTTGGCGTTTATTGTTATCCACTTGCTTCTTAAAACTGCTTTTGCTGTATTCCATAGGTTTTTGTATGTTGTGTTTCTAGTTTCATTTGTTTCAAAAAATTTTTAATTTCTTTCTTAATTTTTTTCATTGACTCATTTATCCATATTGTTTTGAGAATGGCTATCCTAATTAACATTCCCACCAATAGTGTATAACAGTGTACCCTTTTGGTCATTCAGTAGTATATTGTTTAATTTCCATATATTTGTAGAATTTCAAAAGTTCCTATTGTTATTGTTATCTAATATTATTCCATTGTGGATAGAAAAGATACTTAGTATGATTTCAATTCTTTTAGATCTGTGGAGACTTGTTTTGTGACCTAGCCTGTGGTCTTTCCTGGAGAATGTTTCATGTGCTGGTAAAAAGAGTAGGTGTTCTGCAGCTGTTAGATGAAATGCACTTTGGGAGGCCGAGGCGGGTCACAAGGTCAAAAGATCGAGACCATCCTCCTGGTCAACATGGTGAAATCCCATCTCTACTAAAAATACAAGAAAAAAAAATTAGCTGGGCACGATGGCATGTGCCTGTAATCCCAGCTACTCAAGAGGCTGAGGCAGGAGAATTGCCTGAACCCAGGAGGCGGAGGTTGCGGTGAGCTGAGATTGTGCCATTGCACTCCAGCCTGGGTAACAAGAGTGAAACTCCATCTCAAAAAAAAAAAAAAAAAAAAATGTTTGATAGGCCCATTTAGTTTAAAGTACAGTTTAAATTCGATGTTTATCTGTTGATTTTCTGCCTAGATGATCTGTTCAATGCTGAGAGTAGGAATATTGACATCTCCAACTGTTATTGTGTTAGAGTTGATCTCTCTCTTTAGTTCTAATAATATTTGCCTTATACATCTGGGTGCTCCAGTGTTGGTTGTGTTTATATTTATAATTGTTATATCCTTTGATCAATTGATAATTTTATCATTATATAATAATCTTCTTGGACTCTTTTTGCTATTTTTGACATAAAGTGTATTCTATCTGACATAAGCATAGCTTGCTTTGGGTTTTCATTTGTATAGAATATTTTTTTCCATTTCTTCACTCAGTCTTTGTGTGTCTTTTCAGGTGGAATGTTTTTCTAGTCAGAATATAGTTAAGTGTTTTTTTTTTTTTTAAATCTATTCATTCAGTCTATATCTTTTAAGTGGTGAAATTTAATTCATTTTATTAAAGGTTATTATTGGCAAGTAGGGACCTACTCCTGCCATTTTGTTGGTTAGTAGCTTTCTGTTCTTTTTTCTTTTTTTGTATATCTTTTGTCTTTTTTCCTTGTATTGTGTATCATTGCAGTTTGGTGGTTTTTTTGTAGTGATAAGATTTGATTCTTTCCTCTTTCTTCTTTGTGTCTGCTATACTAATAAATTTTATACTTTTGTGTGTTTTCATAATGATTATATCTCTTTGTGGACTGCCTTGAACATTTTTTATAAATTGGTCTAGTGGTGATGAGAGATGAATTCTCTCAGTTTTTGCTTGTCTGGGAAAGATGTTATTTTTTCCCTCATTTCTAAAAGATAGTGTTACTAGGTATAGTATTCTTGGCTGAAAATTTTTTTCTTTCAATGCTTTGAATATATCACTTCATTTTTTCTTGGCCTGTAAGGTTTCTATGGGGAAATCTTATAGGTGGAGATTCCCTTATTATAGGTGACTTGATGCTTTTAACTTACTACTTGTAGAATTCTCTTTTCTTCTTTGACTTTTGGCAATTTGACTGTAATATGCCTTGGGAGGAGCTTTTTGGGTTAAATCTGTTTGGAAACTTTTGAACTTCCTGGATCTAGATGCCTGTATCTTTTTCCAGTCTTGGGAAGGTTTCAGATATTTCATTAAGTCAATTTTCTGTACCTTTTCCCTTCTTTTCTCCACCTTTTTCCTTCTTTTCTCCTTCTGGTAATCTCATAATGCAGAATTTTGTTTGCATAATGGTGTCCCATGTGTCTTATATGCATTCCTCACTCTTTAGTTTTTATTTCGTGGATTGGGTAATTTTTAATGACTTATGTTCAGGTTCAGAGGTTGTTTATTTTGTTCGATTTTGTCTGCTGTTGAAGCTCTCTATTGTTATATTGTATTTTAAAATTTTATTCCTATTGAATTCTTTACCTGCAGGATTTCTGTTTCATTCTTTTCTATGATTTCTTTGTTGAATTTCTAATTCACATCATGAATAAATTTCCTGATTTTATTGAATTGTCTATCTGTATTTTCTTGTATCTCATTTTTTATTAAGATTATTATTTTGAATTCTTTCTCTGGAAATTTATTAATTTCCTCTTTTTGGGGGGTTTGTTCTTTTTTATTGGAGTCGGTTATGGAATATGTTCCTTTAGTGGTGTCATTTTTTTTCTTTTTCATGTTTCTTTTGTTCCTGCATTGCTGTTTGTATCTGATACCTCTTTCAAAATTTCTATAGTGGCTTTCATAGAGAAAGACAATCACCTGCCGTTAGGTTTTAATGTGCTGGTTAGGAAGGGTGTAGTGACTCTGTTTCCAGATAAGTGCAGTCTTCATGCAGCTTCTTCAGCTGTTTCAACATCAACAATAATTGTGGGCACCCCAGTCACCTATGCTGTAGAAGTTTGTGGCAGTAGCATAGGTTGTTAATGTCCTCAGTGTTAAGGGCTTTTGAAATCCTCTTATTTTCATATTCCTCACACTGAAGAGCCTTAAGCAGGGGGATCCCTCTGGGGTTTTAGGTCTGACATGACCAAGCAGCTGCATGGTACAGGTTTCCAGGTGCAGGAGCTCAGAGTTGCTGTGGGGTTGAGGTCCTAGTTTGAGGATCTTGTAAACCTCTTGTGGCACCTGGGTCTAAAGGTACAGAATTGCTTTCTTTAGCATAGTTGAATATATAATTGGGGTACAGAATTGCTTTCTGTAGCAGAGTTGCCTACAGAACCAGGATCTGTGACTCTGAGGCACTTGCTAGTAGCTTGGGCTCATGGGGGCTGATTGTAGCTATGATTCTACCCCTGGGGGCCCAGGGCATAGCACTAGCCTAATTTTGGGAAAGAAGGAGTGTTCTGGAGGTTTGAGCCTGGGGAACAGGGTACAGCTGCAATTTGGGAACCTTAGCCAATAGGGCTCAGTGACAACTCATGTCCCAGCAGATGAGTCACTTTGTAGTAGTGATTATAGACTCTGGGATGATGGGACTCAGCAGTATTCCAGACTCAGGACAAGTGCAGTGCCAGCAAGTACTCCAGAGTGGCAGATAGCTGTTGAGAGGGTGCTTCAGGGGTTGGAAGGGAAGAACAGCACACTGATGACTCCACTGTCCAAGGAGAGGGGTGTCTCAGCAGCTCAGACTCTAGAGAGCTAGTTCAGCTCCAGGGAAGTAGGTAGTTAGAGTTGTTTGGCCGATAGGGATATAGGGTGGGTTATCTCAGCTCAACCATTGTCCTGTTTTTATGGGATAAATATAGTACATCAGTTCAGCCCTGGGATGTGCAGCTGATTAGCTCAGCCATGGCACCAACTTTCCCAGGACAATCTGCTGCTTTAGCTCAGGTCATGCGGTGTGACTGTTCTGAGTGATCCAAGCACCATTTTCTGGGATGCAGGGCATTGATGTAAGTAAGGTACTGGGGAGACCAAATTGCTCTGAGTAGCCAAGGTGCTATTTTTCCAGGAGACTGCGTACCACTTCAGCTTTGGCTTGAGTAGATGGGAGTAGGAGTAGGTAAAGCAGCTCCATCTCTACTTGACCCCACAGGGAAGTGCATAACAGCTGCTTTCAGCTAAGGTTAGGGATGTTGGGCCACTAGGCTGGGGTGGCTCTGTGGTGGATTAGGCTTAGGGATAACCTGGCTACTGTCCCCTACCACAAGACTCTCCAGCTGTAGTTCCACTTCCAAAATGGCATAGCACTTTAGCTGTGCTGGCCATGGGTTGGGGCACAGTGTCGGCTCCTTCTCCAAGGGGAACACAGCTATGTGAACTCCAGGCAGCTCCCTTAGCTGGGCTTAGAGCCTGTGAGGACTGCAGGAGACCCTAGTGGTAATGTCTGTAGGTGTCTGAGGTGTTAATGGGGGTTGCTGAAATCATCTAATTTACCTCCCTGTAATAGGAAGAAGTTCCTCCTGGTTCCCAGCTGACTCTTGATGAGAGATGGGGTCATGGTGTTTTCATGGTGTTTTTGGATTATTTGAAATAGTTTCAGAAGGAATGGTAACAGTTCCTCTTTGTGTGTCTGGTAGAATTTGGCTGTGAACCCATCTGTACCTGGGCTTTTTTGTGTGGTAGGCTCTTAATTGCTGCCTCAACTTCAGATCTTGTTATTGGTCTACTCATGGTTTCGACTTCTTCCTGGTTTAGGCTTGGGAGGATGCAAGTGTCCAGGAATTTATCCATTTCTTCCAGGTTTACTAGTTTATGTGCATAGAGTTGTTTGTAATATTCTCTGATGATGGTTTGAATTTCTGTGGGATCTGTGATGATTTCCCATTTGTTTTTTATTCCATCTATTTGGTTATTCTCTCTTTTCTTTTTTATTAATCTGGCTAATGGTCTGTCTATTTTGTTGATCTTTTAAAAAAACCAGCTCCTGGATTTATTAATTTTCTGAAGGGTTTTTCATGTCTCTATCTCCTTCAGGTTTGCTCTGATTTTAGTTATTTCTTGTCTTCTGCTAGGTTTTGAGTTTTTTTGATCTTGCTCCTCTAGCTTTTTCAATTTTGATGATAGGGTGTCAATTTTGGATCTCTCCACTCTTCTCATGTGGGCACTTATTGCTATATATTTTCCTCTAGAGACTAATGTGTCCCAGAGATTCTGTCTGGTATGTTGTGTCTTCATTCTCATTGGTTTCAAAGAACTTCTTTATTTCTGCCTTCATTTCATTGTTTGTCCAGTCAACATTCAAGAGCCAGTTGTTCAGTTTCCATGAAGCTGTGCGGTTCTGAGTTAGTTTGTAAATTCTGAGTTCTAACTTGATTGCACTGTGGTCTGAGAGACTGTTTGTTATGATTTCCGTTCTTTTGCATTTGCTGAGGGGTGATTTACTTTCAATTATGTGGTCAATTTTAGAGTAAGTGTGATGTGGAGCTGAGAAGAATGTATATTCTGTGGATTTGGGGTGGAGAGTTCTGTAAATGTCTATCAGGTTTGCTTGTTCCAGGTCTGAGTTCAAGTCCTGGATATCCTTGTTAATTTTCTGTCTGGTTGATCTGTCTAATATCGACAGTGGAGTGTTAAAGTCTCCCACTATTATTGTGTGGGAGTCTAAGTCACTTTGTAAGTCATTAAGAACTTGCTTTATGTATCTGGGTGCTCCTGTGTTGGGTCCGTATATATTTAGGATCCTTAGCTCTTCTTGTTGTATTGATCCTTTTACCATTATGTAATGTCCTTCTTTGTCTCTTTTGATCTTTGTTGCTTTAAAGTCTATTTTATCAGAGATGAGAATTGTAATTCCTCCTTTTTTTTGCTCTCCATTTGCTTGGTAAATCTTTCTCCATCCCTTTATATTGAGCCTTTGTGTATCCTTGCATGTGAGATGGGTTTCCTGGATACAGCACACCGATGGGTTTTGATATTTTATCCAATTTGCCAGTCTGTGTCTTTTGATTGGTGCATTTAGCCCATTTACATTTAGGGTTAATATTGTTATGTGTGAATTTGATACGGCCATTTTGATGCTAGCTGGCTGTTTTGCCCACTAGTTGATGCAGATTCTTCATTTCGTTGATGCTCTTTACTATTTGGTATGTTTTTGGAGTGGCTGGTACTGGTTGTTCCTTTCTATGTGTCGTGCCTCTTTCAGGAGCTCTTGTAAAGCAGGCCTGGTGGTGACAAAATCTCTGAGTACTTACTTGTTTGCAAAGGATTTTATTTTTCCTTCACTTATGAAGCTTAGTTTGGCTGGATATGAAATTCTGGGTTGCAAGTTCTTTTCTTTAAGGATGTTGAATATCGGCCCCCACTGTCTTCTTGCTTGTAGGGTTTCTGCCGAGAGATCTGCTGTGAGTCTGATGGGCTTCACTTTGTGAGTGACCTGACCTTTCCTCTGGCTGCCCTTAGCATTTTCTCCTTCATTTCAACCCTGGTGAATCTGACAATTATGTGCCTTGGTGTTGCTCTTCTTGAGGAATATCTTTGTGGCATTCTCTGTATTTCCTGGACTTGAATGTTGACCTGCCTTGCTATGTTGGGGATATTCTCCTGGATGATATCCTGAAGAGTATTTTCAGCTTGGATTCATTCTCTTCATCACATTCTGGTACACCTATCAAATGTAGATTAGGTCTCTTCACGTAGTCCCACATTTCTTGGAGACTTTGTTCATTCCTTTTTGCACATTTTTTCTCTTATCTTGCCTTCTCATTTTATTTCATTGACTTGATCTTCGACATCCGATATCCTTTCTTCTACTTGGTCAATTCGGCTGTTGAAAATTGTGCATGCTTTGTGAAATTCTCGTGTTGTGTTTTTCAGCTCCTTCAATTCACTCATATTCCTAAGTTGTCCATTCTTGTTATCATTTCATCAAATCTTTTTTCAAGGTTCTTAGTTTCTTTGCATTGAGTTAGAACATTTTCTTTTAGCTCACAGAATTTTCTCATTACCCACCTTCTGAAGTCTGATTCTGTCATTTCATCATACTCATTCTCCGTCCAGCTTTGTTCCCTTGCTGGTGAGGAGTTGTGATCCCTCGTATGAGGAGAGGTGTTCTGGTTTCGGGTGTTTTCCTCCTTTTTGTGCTGGTTTCTTCCCATCTTTGTGGATTTATCCACCCGTCGTCTGTGTAGTTGCTGATTTTCATATTGGGTCTCTGAGTGGAGGTCCATATTGTTGATGATGAAGTTATTTCTGTTTCTTAGTTTTCCTTCTAACAGTCTGGCCCCTCTGTAGTAGGACTGCTGAGGTCCACTCCAGGCGCTCCTTGCCTGCAGCAGCTGCGGAACAGTAAGGGTTGCTACCAGTTTCTTCTTCTGCTATCTTTGTCCCAGAATGATGCCCGCCAAATGTCAGCCTGATCAGTTCTTTGTGAGGTGACTCTTTGGATATATGGGGGTCAGGGAGCTGCTTGAGGAGACAGTTTGTTCTTTATAGGAGGTCCAGTGCTGAGCTGTGAGCTCTGTTGTTCATTCAGAGCTGCTAGGCAGGTACGTCTAAGTCTGCTGCAGCAGAACTCATAACCCCCCCTTTTTCCCCCAGGTGCTCTGTCCCAGGGAGTTAGAGCTTTATTTATGAGTAACTGTTGTGCTGCTGCCTTTTTTTTTTCAGGGCTGCCCTGCCCAGCAAGGAGGCAGCCTATTCACTGTCTGCCTGCAGAGGCTTTGCTGAGCTGCTTTGGGCTCTGCCCTGCTGCGTGTGAACTTTCCTGTATTCCTGTTTATATGGGTGTGGTTAGAACTGCCTCAGCAATGGTGGCCTGCCTCTGTCTCTGTTATAGCGGGTTGCCTCAGCAATGGCGGGTTGCCTTGGCAATGGCAGGCTGTCTCTGCAATGGTGGACTACATCCATAGGGGTGGAGTGCCTTGGTAATGGCAGATGCCAATCCCCCACCGAGCTGCACCATCCTGGGTTCAGCTGTGCTTGCCATGAAAGTCTCAACCCCAAGCGTTTCCAATTGCTGTTTTTTTGTTTGTTTGTTTTTGTAGGGGTGGGACCTGCCGAGCCTGATCACCTGGCTCCATGCTTCAGATCTTTTTTATTTATTTAAGTTGAACCATTGACTCTCTCCCAGGTGTTCCTGTCACCTGCTGAAAGGACGCCGGGATCCATGTGATTTCCCATGTGGTGACCTACTGCGCCAGCTGAAACAATGGTGCTGCCCAGGAATCTCCTGGCCTGGCCCCCTGCTTCAGACCTGTTTAATCAGATGAATGGGCGAATCTGTCTTCCCGGAGCTCCAATTGCCAGCTTAAAAGGGCAACCAGATTAGTATATTTTGTATGGAGAGCCGCCACACCTGGGTGCTGGCAAAACAGCCGCACCAGCTGAAACAGCCACGCTGGCCAAAACAGCCACACTGGCAACCCATAGGGCTCCTCTGCCTGGGAATCTCCTGGTCTGTGGGCAATAAAGATCCATCTGGAAATGCGGCACCCACTCACCCTCTGCGCTTTTACTGGGAGCTGCAATCCTGAGCTGCTCCTAAAGGGCCATCTTGGATCTTCTCCTAGTATTTCTCTTTCTAAAAGCATCAGAGATGAAAGACCAATATTTTAATTTTTATATACATAAGTATATCAATTTTAAAAGGTTGATTGCATTTTTAAATCTTCCCAATTTTAATCTTGTGATTTACTTTCCTTTCTTGTTTTTCAATTACTAATCTTTTAGATAATGTAGTTTTAAAATTTATTTTGATTTTATTAAAAATACATAGAAGTACAAAAAAGAAAGTGTAAGTCACTTAAAGTCTCCTCATCCAAAGAAAGAAACCACTGTTCATATTTTGCCAGAGATCATTTCAGTGTTTTTATCATGTACATTTTAGAAATCAGGACTATGCTGTACATAAATATTTTCTTATTTTTCTTCTGTTTTTGATCTTAACATTATCTTTAGAGCATTTTCCCTTGTCATTGATTTGATATTCCTTTATATGGAATATCCAGAATTTATTTAACCATTTTCTTTTTATAGTTTAGTTATTTAGTTATTTCTATATTTATAGTTAGAAAAAATAGGGGAGATGGCCTATAGACTTTATTCTTATCATGTCCTGTTTATAAAGGCTGATTATTGACTATAATAAAGTGCACTTCAAGTAGAAAACAAAATTCTATACTCCTAAATTAGTTTTCTATACATGAGAAATCAGGTTGACATTTGTTGTCATCTAATAACTTACATGTACTCTCAATTTAGAGTTTCTTAATTCTTAGTAAAGCAAAATAAACTAGAAAAATCTAATAGCATGATGAGAACATATTTATAAATCAGAAAATGTTTATATAAACCTTTTTAAATAAGTGATTAGAATAGTTTATGTTCTAATTTTAAAGAAGTTATTAACCCAAGTGTTACAGAGTCAAGCTAAGTAACAATAAATCCATTAATATAATTTTCTTTTAGTATCACATAGTCATTATATTTAGTCACAAATATCTTTATATTACTTGCTAAATAATTATGGATAATGATGGATAAAATGAGGCATTTGTTAAAAGTGTCTTTGTTTTCATAATATTTCCTGCAAATGAAGATTTTATTATTTGAATTAAAAAACTGTAAATTTCCAAATATTGTTCTGGAAAACAAGGTGTCCTGAATGAAAACTTATTAGTACACATTGATTAAAGGGGCTGAGTATTCTGGGGAGCCAGTGTCATGGTTTGATGAAAGGGTGTAGATCCAGACTTTGGAAAGTCTACTTTCTAATATTAGGCTTATAACTATTTGGATTTTGTTTATAAGTCATTAAATCTCCTTCTGCTTCAGGTTCTGGCAAGTGATTTAAATGCATAATCATGAAAGTCCCATTTAGGTCTAAAATTTTACAGATCTCTAATTCTCTTTTTCTAAGTTGAATAAATAGAAACTGGTTATTTCAGAAAAAAATGGATTAAGAACTCTGATACACTGATTTCAAAAATGGTCCCTATTCTCCTTCCTTCTCTGTATTTATACCCATTGCAATATGACTTGGAACTTCTTCCCATCAAGAAGCAGAGTCTATTTCCTTATCCCTTGAATCCGAGTTGGCCTTAGAACTTGCTTTAGTCAATAGAAAGTGCAGAAGTAAATTTGTGCCCAGTCAATAGGCCTCTAGAGACCTTTTATGCCTTTGTTTTCTCTCACTAAATTTTGCCACTCCCTTGAGAATGAGTCTGTTGGAGGATGAGAGACCACAATAGCAGTGCTGAGACAGACCTTTTGTTGTAGCCAAAGCTTTAAAGCTAGCCAAGATCAGCAATGCTAACCCAATCAGGCTTGCCCCTGACCAAAGCAGCATGAGTAAGCCTAGCTGAGACCAATGGAACCATCCAATCACCAGCAGAACCTTGAACTAAATAAATGCTATGTACTTCATTATGGAGCATAATTGTGGCAAATAGATAGCTGATACACAAACTTTCAGAGCACTTTGACATATTTTGAGTTTGCCCCTACCATTAAAAAAATAGTTTTCTTTTAGATTTTTAGTTGACAAATAATAATTGTATATATTTATTGCCATTCCTCCTGAGTATTCAGGTAGGGTTTTTATTTTCTTCTACCAGTACAATATCTCACCTGAATTCATTTGGTTCTGAAGGCATTAAACAAGCAATGTGTTTGTGATCTTCCTATCTTGATGGATCCAGTACCACAGCTCTCCCAGGTTGCCAACCAGAAAAAATCTTAGAGACATACTTAATACATCTTCTTCTTCATTCTTCCCTGCCCTTTCTGTGCTGTGGCCGTCTTACTTGAAGCCTTTTGTCTCTTACTTCAGAAAAGTTACATTCATTAACTTCCTAGCTCATCTCTCAGCATAAGCTCCCCCAGAAGCTAAGTGTGGGAAACTGGTGAAAATAAGGGCACAGGGTCTTGAATGTTTCATAGAAAAAATAAGTCAACCTTGTTGGAAACTTGATTTAACTATCAAAAGTACCTTAGATTAGCTGTGTTCAATATAAAGCAGAGATCATAGTTTATTTTTTCTTTTTCAACTTTTGTTCAAGGATCAGGAGGTGTACCTGCAGGATTGTTACAAAGGGATATTGCGTGATGTTGAGGTTTGGGGTATGACCGAACCTGTCACCCTTGTAGTGAGCATAGTACCCAACAGGTGGTTTTTAGCTCTTACCCTTCTCCCTCTCCCCTACTTCTGGTAATCTGCAGTGTCTATTTTTTCTATCTTTATGTCTATGTGTACCCAATGATTAGCTCCCACTTTTAAGTGAGAACATGCAGTATTTGGTTTTCTGTTCTATGTTAGTTTGCTTAGGATAATGGCTGCCAGTTGCATCCATATTGTGCAAAGGGCATGATTTTATTCTTTTTATGGTTGCATAGTATACCACTGTGTATGTGTATCACATTTTCTTTATGCAGTACTCATCATTGATGGGTACCTAAGTTGATTCCATGTCTTTGCTATTGTAAATAGTGCTGGGATAAATATATGGGTGTATATGTCCCTTTGGTAGAATGATTTCTTTTCCTTTGGATATATACCCAGTACTAGAATTACAGGTTCAAATGGTAGTTCAACTCTTGGTTATTTGAGAAATCTCCAAACTGCTCTCCACAGTGGCTGAATTAATTTACATTCCCACCAACAGTGTATAAGTGTCCCCTTTTCTCCACAGTCTTGCCAACATCTATTATTTTTTTTACTTTTGAAAGAAAACCTTTCTGATGTAAGATGGTATCTCATTATGGTTTTGACTTCTATTTCTCTAATGATTAGTGATGATGAACATATTTTCATGTATGTTGGCTGCTGGTATGCTTTCTTTTGAGAAGAGTACATTTATATCCTTTGCCCACTTTTTAATGCAGTTATTTGTGTTTTATTTTTTGATTTAAGTTCCTTGTAGATTCTGGATATTAGACCTTTGTTGGATGTACAGTTTGCAAATATTTTCTTCCATTCTGTAAATTCTCTGTTTACTCTGTGATACCTTCTTTTGACGTGCAGAAGCTTTTAGTTTAAATAAATCCCACTTGTCAGGTTTTGTTTTTGTTGCAATACTTCTAAGGTCTTAGCCATAAATTCTTTGCCAAGACCAAAATTGAGAAGGATATTTCCTAGGTTTTATTCTAACATTTTTTTAGTTGGAGGTTTTATATTTAGGTCTTTAACCCGAAGGCCAGGGGTGATGGCTCACACCTGTAATCTCAGCACTTTGGGAAGCTGAGGCACTGGATCACTTGAGGTCAGGAGTTCGAGACCAGCCTGGCCAACATGGTGAAACCCTGTCTCTACTAAGAATACAAAAATTAGCAGGGCATGGTGGTATGTGCCTGTAATCCCTGCTACTTGGGAGTCTGAAGCAGGAGAATCACTTGAACCTGGCGGGGAAGTTTGCAGTGAGCCAGAGTGCCACTGCATTCCAGCCTGGGTAACAGAGTAAGACTCCTTCTCAAAATAGTAATAATAACAATAATAAGTGTTTAACCCATCTTGAGTTGATTTTTATATATAGTGATGGGTAAGGGTACAGTTTCCTTATTCTGTACATAGAAAGCCAATTATGCCAGCACAATTTATTGAGTAGGAGATCTTTTCCCTATTGCTTATTTTTGCTGAGCTTGTCAAAGATCAGATGTTTGTAGGTATTTGCCTTTATTTCAGTGTTCTTTGTTCTGTTCCATTGGTTAATATGTCTGTTTTTGTACCAGTACCATGCTGTTTGGGTTACTGTAGTCTTGCATATAGTTTGAAGGGGGGCAATGTAATGCCATTAGTTGTTTTTGTTTAGGATTGTTTTGGCTATTCAGGCTCTTTTTATTTGGGTTTTATATGAATTTTAGAACAATGTTTTCAGTTCTGTGAAAAATGACATTGGTAGCTTGATAGGAGTCTATAGATTGTTTTGGGTGGCCATTTTAACCCTATTGATTCTTCCAATCAATGAGCATAGAATATTTTTCCATTTATTTGTGTCATCTCTAATTTATTCCAGCAGTGCTTTGTAGTTTTCCTTGTCTTTTGCCTCCTTTGTTAGTTATTTTATTCAGTCTGCAATAATACAAAAATATTTAAAATCTTAGCGGTAAAGAGAAACTACCCATTGTCACATCTATATAATTTGCTAAAATATTATCTCTTTCAGTGAACTTAACCACTTGTTGGGAAATTGTATGAACAAATTAATTATGGCACTGAAATTGCCTAACAAAACTGTTTATTTACTTTTAGTTTTTATATTTTTAGAGACAGGGTCTTTTTCTGTCACCTAAGCTGGAATACAGTGGTATGACCATAGCTCTCTGCAGTCTTAAACTCCTGAGCTCAAGAGATCCTCCTCCTGCCTTAGTGTCCCAGGTAGCTAAGACTATAGGCACATGTCATGTCAGGCAAATTTTTAAATTGTTTTTTTTTAGAAATGAGGCCTTACTCTATTGTCCAGGCTGTTCCTAAATTCCTGGCTTCAAGTGATCCTTCTTTCTCAGCCTTCCAAAATGCTGGGATTATAGGCACAAGGAGCCACCACTCCTAGCCTCTAGTTGTTTTTAAATAATATGTTTGTTTATTATCCTAATACCTGGCATATCAAGACACTCGGTAAATATTTGTTGTTGTTTTGCTTCATTTTAATCATTACTGCTTATTGTCTGAATTTCTCAAATATGGTGGAATGATACAATTTTGCAATGAATTCCATACTTAAGTTCCATAAATATTTTCACATACTTATGTTTATAATCAAGGCATGAAGTGTTTACATTGATAAACGGTTTTTCTTTACGCCAGAACTAAAAACAGTCACTTTATTTTATGGCTTCATGAAAAGTACATTTCTGTGTAGGCACATCAGCCTTTATTTTCAAAGACTGGAAGAGCTACAGAGTGAAAGAGGGTCTGTGGTTGTTAAGGCAGTTGCTGGGCTTACCACAGGAGTAAAAAGGATTTTGTGGCTGACCCCTAATTTTAAGAAAGATAAAAAAGATTAAAAGAAAATCTACCCACTGCTGAGAATAGGAGTCTGGACCTTTCTGATTATCATCAGAGCTTTGGCCAGATGTAGAAGTCTTACTAGGAAAGAGTCCTCTGCTGGGGGTTCCAGAGTCTGAAATGCCATCAGGACCAGCTAGAGAGCACCCCATTGAAAACCAACAGATTCTCCAGCCTGACCCTGTCATCGAGTCGTCATCTGTAGCCTTGAAAACTGACCACATGATTCCAATAGCCAGACATATCTGGGCTTGAATGTAGGATGCAACAGATATAAGCTTTTTGTTTATCTTCTTTTCTCCCCGCTCCCTGCCCCACCCCCTGATTTTTTTCTTTTTTTTGAGTACTGCTTACTTTCCTGTTTATAAAGCCTCTGGATAAAGATTTTTAAACTAAAGACGTTAAAAGGTACATTAGAAAAAAGGTTGGAAGTCAGGTAAATTTTTGTCCCCTGAAAATGGAAGATTTTTTTGGTTAAGAAATTATATAGGCCTCTGTTTATGTCAAATTTTTATTATAAACCTTTAGAACTAACACTTCTGTATTTAACCAGAAAAAGATTATTTATTTTGGGTGATCATAATTTTTAATTCCTTTATTTTAGCATCTGGGCATTTTTTTTTTTTGAGACCGAGTCTTGCTCTGTCACCAGGCTGGAGTGCAGTGGCTCAATCTAAGCTGACTGCAACCTCCGCCTCCTGTGTTCAAGCAATTCTTCTGCCTCATCCTCCCGAGTAGCTGCGACCACAGGTGCATGCCAAGACAGCCGGCTATTTTTTTTTAATAGAGACAGGGTTTCACCATGTAGGCCAGGATAGTCTCGATTTCTTGACCTCGTGATCCACCTGCCTTGGCCTCCCAAGGTGCTGGGATTACAGGCATGAGCCACCGCGCCAGGCCTGGGCATATTTTTTATAACAGTAGATGTGAAAATGCCTTTACAAAAGTATTATGCTTATCATTTCAAAAGGCTTATTTGCAGTGCCATGTTGTTTATTTTGTACTGAAAGTTAAAAACTCTCTTTTTAGCCACTAAGCTGTCAGTTGTGACAGTTGACTAAAAAAGAATTCTTGAAAGGGAAGAAGAATTATGAATCCTTTCTGGGAATACTTGGTCTGAAAACAAGTTCTAAAAACTCAATAATTTCTCTAGGGATAGAGGGGTGAATTTTGTCAAAACATTGGCTTTCCTTCATTAAAAAAAAAAATCAACTGTTGAAGTTTCTGCTAAAACCACTGAGAGCTGCAAAATCAACCAGATGTCAGCCTACCTGCTCTGATGAAACTGAAAAATTAAAACAACATGTGAGTGGGAACACGTGTAGCAGAAACAGCTTTTAAACATGCCTGATCTACTCGAGCACTTCTAAAAGGGGTAAATATATGCAGGGCCACAGCCTAAGTTTAATGCATATTTTAATGATGTTTTGAAACAAAAGTAAATTCCCCAAAGATAACCCAGTGGATAAATTAAGAATAAAAGACAGATTTTGATCTTTGGTATGAAGCTGAGTTTCAGTTATTCAGCAAATGCTTCTTTAATGACAAGCTACTTTATACCACACTGACAGGTATGGAATATTATACAGTTACTATTATGATTGATACAGAACAGTTTTGTTTTTTGAGATGTATTTTTATTCATTTAGTTAACACATTTGAATACTCTTTGTATGACAGGTACAGGTGGCGCAAGAGCAGATAGTTTCCTGCCCTCATTAACCCTTCAGTTTAGGTCAGGGGGCAGCAAACTCTGGCCAATGGGCCAAATCTGGCCTGTCACCTGTTTGAGTAAATAAAGTTTTATTTGGGCACAGTCAGGCTCACTTGTTTACATGTTGTCCACGGTTGTTTTCTCATTGCAGTGACAGAGTGAGTAGTTGGGAACAAAGATTGTGTGGTCCTCAAAACCTAAAATACTTACTGTCTGACCCTTTACAGGAAAAATTTGCAGACTCTGATCTAGGTTCATTCTGAAGTCATATGTCTAAGACAAAGAAAGTAAAGAACAGACACAAAACAGCAAGCCCATACACTTAAAAAAATCACCATGTCATACATATAGTAAATACTAAAAAATATTGATTTTACTTGGATAGAAAATGTTTCTTGCTGACTAGCTTACGTATTTACAAAATCATGATAGTAAGTCTAAGGGTATGTACTTGATCCTCAGGGAATGCAGTAATCTTCTCTCTAGTTAATACAATGTAGTCGATAAACACAGACAACCAACATTACTGTGGTGTTACGCTGCAAATTCATGGTGTTCATTAGGGAAACAAGTTGAAGGGAGGTGATGTAATACAACATTTTCAACATGGCATAAGAGTAACTTAAAGTCTATCCCTTTCTAATAGTCTAATAGTGTCTTTTTTGTGTTAGACTGAAAAAGAAGTGTTGAGAGAGTGATCACAGATAAGAAAGGGACTACAACCAAAATGGCAGCACTTCTAAGACAGTTTCTGTGCCTAACGTGGGTGGCTGGTGTCCTAGTCAGATCACTGTCCCCTTGGAAGCTGTTTTAGTTGAGAAAATTCAAGATTCTCATCTTATGTGATAGAATTCAGGGATAGAGGTGCAATGCCACAGTGCCAGTGCTCTTAACTAAATTGCTAGTTTAAGAATCCCCAGAATTGTCCCTATAACATTCGAGCCATGTGGGGAAGACTTCCTTCTAACTGTGGGCTGTGAAGTAGAGAGGTGGGAAAATGTGGAACTTTATGTGAATTCTTTATCTACATAGGATGATAAATCCATAATGATCTTTATGCTACCATGTGGAAGCCTACCAACTCTGTAAGGACATAGAGGAGGTGACTAGCTTTTCGTTATAACTTTCGACTAGTGGAGGGATGCTAGGTTTCTCCAAGCCTCTAGAAATTGGGGCTAAAGAGATTCTTGTCTTCCTTACATCACTGATAGAGGCTAAGCTTACTGCATGTGCAAAATGCCTAACAATTGTTTTAAAGTGACTGGGAAAAGTGGCCTCAGTGGCAATGCATTGGATTGAAACAGAAAGTGAGAATGAACAACTCTTAATTTCATTAAATTAGCAAAGGATGCAATACCTCATTTTCTTTAATTAAATTAGTTTCACTTGTTTGTGATTTGATTTAGAATGTCATACTTGGTAAAACATACAAATTGCCTGTTTTTTTGTAAATAGGGATGACCAATTCAAGTAATTAACTTCATTTAATCCAGGAAAAATCAAGTTAATACACAGTAGAAAGTTGGTAGAGAGAGAGAGAGGGAAAGAGAGAGAAAGAAAGAGAGAGAGAGAGAAAAAGAAAGAGAAATAATATCCCAGTAGTGCAAATTTATTTAAAATGATGAAGCTTAGTGGATTAGGCATACTATCTGGTTTCAAGACTTTGGCCTGTCTGGGCATCATGAGCTTATTGCTGTATCACTCTAAATTAGCTTCTTGACTTTGCTTCATTTAAATTTTTTTTCTTAACTAAACTGAACATCCCACTTGACTAAATATGTAGTTCTATTTTCTTCTACTTCAGAAAAGGAACTGCAGTTTTTGGAAATTCAGTTTCTTTGCTAGAAAATATCTTTTGAATAACATCAGTTCTACTTAACAGATGGTTGTGGACTACAAATGGAGGTTGACATATATAAACATGAAAAGCTGTCACTCCCTGATCCCCTCTTCTAACAAGCTTATTCTTATTGGTGATTCCCTCTAGTTCTTATGTCCTTCAGCTCTCAGTCTAATTTGGTTGAGTAAACTAAAAAGCTAGGGAGGTCTCAGCTTTTCATCCCTGCTAGGATTGGGGAAAGGACATTTTCTGTGATACTATTTTTCTTTTTTATCCTTTTTTAAATAAAATAGAAATCATTGTAATACTTATCTAGGTTTCTTATAACACCATGCATGTAAAACAGTTAGTGGCAAGTCTTCCACTTAGCATTAAATTATAATTATTATAATTCAAAGTCTGAAATAAAATGTGGCAAACATTTTCTTACATAGTGATTGTGAAATGAAGGGTATGATCCTTGCCAGAAATCAGAGTTTATGGGTTTAAATCTCAATGTGGGATTTAAAACATTTAATTCAGGGGAATTTAGACTATTTTTCCAATCAGGGATAATTTCTGTTCCTCTAAAGCATCAGATGCCCTGGGTATGATAGGCTGTTTTGTGCTCAGTATCAGTGAAGAGCGGAAAGGAAGTGGAAAGCCCTCACCTTCCTAGGAAAGGAGGGAGTGGCCTCCTATGTTGTAACTATTTAAGATGGCATTTATGTTACATCTAGGACCAGTTAAGCGGCATGATGATAAAGACCAGGAGAAACTAAGGATTGCTATTGGAATGTGTATTCATATTGTGAATTCAAATAAAGATATATATATATATATAAAGGTGATATGACATAGGTTGGGGAGTGGCATATTATTCGCATAGTCACTACAATTTGATTTGATGACAATGGAATTGGGTGAGTGGTACCATTAGGGAGCTTTCTATAAAAAAAAAGAATGAGGATGTATAGTTGAGCATGATGGAATAGTTATTGTATTATGTGTTTCATAAGTAGGTTATCTCATGTGAACCTCGTAACAATCACATGAGATGGCTGTTGTTATTCCACCCCAGAGATGATTAGGGTTAATTGCAAGAGGATAAGCAATTTGTCTGAGACCACAGAGCAAGTATATTGCAGGGTTGGGATTAAAATTCAGTCTTTAGACTCTAAGGTCCATGTCATTCATTCATATATATATATAATACTGCCTTCTTTTAAAATAGGGTATTTAGACAAAAAGAAAGAAGCACAGATAAAGAAAATCCAGATGCTAACTACCTGAGATTATAGGATTGAGAAACAGCCTTGAAGGAAATCTGAAAACTTCAGGCCCCAAGAAAGTGAAAGTGGAGGCTTAGCCATATTAGCCAAAGTTGGGATGGGTGATTGGGAAGTCAGCCAGAGCCCCTCTGCCTTTTACCCTTCTTCCTACTGCGTTTGACATGCCGCTGCTTTAAAGTGATGTGGTTGGGAGACAGCATGATGTCGTGGAATAAGCCCAGGTTCAATAGCCTTGGGCTGAAATCTCAGCTTTGCAGTTGTTGGCTCTGTGAAATTAGGCAAATCGCTCAGTCTTTTTAAATCTATCAAATGGAGGAAATCTCTGAAAAGAAAAACTATGCAAACAGCCTAGTATAATTATAATACTAATTATTTGTAATCTGGAAAAAAAAAAACCCGCTTCTCACAGCTAAATTAATTCCCTCCCCTCTTCTGCCTCCAGTATTATCTTTGTCCTAGGGAAACAGACTGTGATATGGGAATTATGGTACAGGAAGTTTACTGGGGAATGCTCTCAGGAACACCTGTAAAGGAAGAGGGAAGCGGGGTGGATGGTGGGAGAAGACAACCTGGGATGCATTTGCAATATAAGTCTCATTTGATCCCACAGGTCATTCTGAAGCTGGAATTTGCATTTCAGAAATATCCTGAATTGCAGCTGTCTCTGGGGAAGGGATACAACTTTGATAGAGACACCTTTTTTATTTTATTTTATTATATTTTTGCCAAGAGCCATTCCCTGAGAGGGATGTGAGCTGTTAGCAGACAACACCCTTGGTGTCTACGGGAATGAAGTGGGGCTCTGGGTGGCACACCACAGCATCCTCCAAATCTTTATTGTTTGAGATATAGCAAGCTAAAATTATCCATTTGCATCTTCAACTGTCTCTTCCTTCTCCTACCCCAGTCCTTCAATTTAGGGGACTGAGGATTCACATTTGCTGAGTGTTTATTATGTACCTGGCACTGTGGTAGGTATGTCACATACATAATCTTATTTAACCCTTAAAACAGTTCTAAGAAGTAGGAGGAAAGTGAGATTTATAGAGTAACTTGGCCAAGCTGACCAGGTCCAGAGCCTGGGGTGGAAGGCAAAGCAGTTTATGTGCCTCTGCACATATTACATCTCTTCACTGCCTCCACCAAATCTATTCTACTTATAGTTTCTAATGTTGCTATTCCTAATATTCCTTCAGTAGATATCTCTAAAATATGCTATACCACAGAACTTTTTGGAAATGCGTTTATTTTATTTTTAAAATATCAGTATTATCCCTTTAATATATTGTGTTTAATTTGCAGGGAGTCACACAACTTAAAATCTTGCAATCATCAAGGATCTATAAATATTAAGGTGAAGACAAATAATTCCATCATGTTCATATGCCGCTTGCTAATTTAATTTTGAAACTCCTTATTAAAAATTCTTACAATATAATAAAAATATATCTTTAGATGGGGATCAGTTTTTCAGGACTCCACATAATGAGTCATCAAGTTCTATCCCTCTTTAACTTCTTCTAGTGACGTGGGAATTCTTGAAAGCAAGAAGTCAATCAAAGAGGCTCATTTGATTATAGTAAATTGGGAAGGGTTTAAAAAAAATTTTTTTTTTGTTTTAATGAGGATAACAAAGTGATATCAACTTAGTAACAAATGAAAAGTATTTTCTGTGTTTCATTTTCTTTCCCCTGTAAGTTTTGATAGTAGTTCTCAGCCTAAAACAAATTACATTTCTTCTTTCCTTCCCTTCTTCCCCTCTTCCTCCTCCTCCTCCTTCTTTGTCTTCTTCTTCCTTTCTTCTTCTTTTTTTTAAAAAGTGCCAAAAGAGGGAAATGTTTATTGTTTGAATTCTTTCTCTGTATCCTACAGAGTTGTTGGCAGTTTAATAAATTTAAACCAATTTCCAATTCTTTCCTTACTTCTACTGAAATCTTTAAGATAGTTCTGAAATCTTTTTGTGTGTCAGTCCCATATGTCATCTCTAAAATATATTACTGTGAATCAGATTTCCATATGAGTCACTTTTTCCGCTACTGTAAATAGTAATGTAGTTCATTAGTTTTTTTTTAGCCACTACATTTCCACACCATGGAAGCTACTGGTCTTCTATAGTAATCTGTCACATTGGCAAATCTTGCTTATTACAAGGATACTTCTAAAGAATGTTGAAAAAAATCACATTGGTTCCTTGCCTTCACAGAAAGTAATTTTCTTATATTTTATATTTTCTTGAAAAGTATATATCCAAAAGACTATAAATCGTTCTACTATAAGGACACATGTACATGAATGTTCATTGCAGCACTGTTTACAATAGCAAAGACCTGGAATCAACCAAAATGCCCATTGATAATAGACTGGATTGGAAAAATGTGGCACATATACACCATGGAATATTATGCAGCAATCATAAATGATGAGTTTGTGTCGTTTGTAGGGACATGGATGAATCTGGAGAATGTCATCCTCAGCAAACTGACACAAGAACAGAAAATGAAACACCGCATATTCTCACTCATAGGTGGGTGATGAAAAATGAGAACACATGGACACAGAAAGGGGAGTACTAAACAGTGGGGTCTACTGGGGGGAAAAGGGGAGGGCCAGTGGGAGGGGGAGGTGGGGAGGGATAGACTGGGGAGAAATGCCAAATGTGGGTGAAGGGGAGGAGGAAAGAAAAGCACACTGCCATGTGTGTTCCTACGCAACTGTCTTACATGCTCTGCTCATGTACCCCAAAACCTAAAATCCAATAAAAAATTAAAAAAAAAAAAGTATGGATTTAAGAAACAAAATTCACCTCTCAAAGTCAAAGTCATGGTGTTCAACAGAGAAATGTGGCAAAGTGCTGGGCAAAGTACATGACTAATATATCACGTTTTCCTTCCATTCTAGGACAGATGGTAGAAGTGAAGATTTGTTTCTGATCATCAGTATTTGCCTTAATATTTGATTTGCTTTCTTGGGTAGTTCATCCTTGCTCCTCACACTCTGAGCTTTACTCCTTGGCAGTCATTGTCAAAAATCCTTCTCTACTGAAGTTTCCAAAAGGTTTAATTCATACAGACTGACCTAATATATAACTTCAGGAAAGCTTTCTTGGTTTTTAAAAAGTGCCATCTCCTTCTCCATTCTTTTATTTTTTTTTGCAAACCAATAGTATTTTTTTCAGTACCTTTTTGGTTAAGCATTTTCCATCAGTGCCTGAAAAAGAGAAAGTGTTTTTGAGTTTTGACCACCCTGATTAGTAAAAACACTGAAGCACAAAAGGATTCAAAGTTTGTATGCTTTAAAGATCAAGTAATTAAAAAATACTCTTTGTTCTTAGTTTTATGTGTAGGAAAATGTTGAGGTTAATTCTCTGGCCATGTGGGATAATTTGACTCTTAATCAGTAAATTTAAAAGATCTTTCATAACATAAAAAAGATCCAGCCCTGCCAAGGACAAATGACTGGCACTGAAATTCCTTTGTTAGCTTAAGTCATTGATATGTAAAACAAAAGAAAATTCTTTGGCAGAAAACAGAAGAATGTCCAGATGGTTTCTATCTATTTTCCCATTGATTGTATGATTAAAATCCCCTTTAATCATCAGAAAAATTGAGATAGAATGTTCGTAATAGAACTCTGTTTTAAGGAAATGCTTTCAGTGGTAGTTTCACTAGTAGTGAAGTGTTTTGTGAATGTGTTCTGTGGAGGAAAAGGCATTCAGATAGCTCATCTGGGGATGTAACTGCCTCTTTGTAGCATTACGTTGGTTGTGCCAGATGAGATTAAACACTAGCCCATTAAAATGAATTATAAATTAGCAATGATCACCTGCTTTCAGGTGGTATTTCCCTTTACCTGAAGGAGGATGTGCACCTTCAATGGATTCTTAGGTGGGCTAGTTCATTTATGAGGTTCATTAGTAAAGAGAGCACCAATAAACTAATTAGAAAACTTCTAATTCATATTCTTAAGGATTATAGGATGGAATTTGTTTACCCTGAAAACTCAGACCCAAATTTGCTAGCCTTTTCATATTCTGTGAAATGATGCATCTGTTGATGTTGGTCAGTAGTAGAAATACATACCTATGTGTTTCTGCTAAATTCCATCCACTGATCACTAGATCCTTATTGCTCTGTACATATAGAATATGCATGTAAATCCATAGTTATATTTGGTATTTTTAAGTTGAATGACTGCTTAGAACCTTGCATAACATTGTCTATATCCATGTATCCATGTCTATGTCTGGCTCTATATCTCTATCTATTTCTGTATCTCCTTGGTTTCTAAATGATGCCCGTAATGGTTTTAAAATGAAAAACAGGAAAATAAACAAAAATAAAAATTCTAGTGCCTGAACCACAATCTCTTGGATTTTTAAAAATTTTTAATTATTTTTCTTAATGATTATTTTCTAGCTCTCTAGGAGGCCAAGGTGGGCAAATCACTTGAGTCCAGCCTGGACAACATGGTGTACCCTGTCTCTACATAAAAATTCAAAAAATTAGTTGGGGCATGATGACACATGCCTGTGGTCCCAGCCAACTGGGAGGATTGCTTGAGCCCAGGAAGTGGAGATTGCAGTGAGCTGAGATTTCGCCACTGCACTCTGGCTTGGGCAATAAAGAGAGACCTTGTCTCACCAAAAAAAAAGAAAAAAAATTATTTTCAAAGTCTTTACTTCGGGCTAGGGAGACAGTATTGCCATGAGTTTTAGGATGCCAGTGAGAAAAAATGCAGAAACAGAGGATGTATTTCCTAGTAATGTTAGATCCAGTACTCCTGAGGAAGAGTAGCACTTAAGGGGAAGAGTAGTGGTTCAAGGAGAAGGAGCAGGAAAGGATGTGGAGAGTGTTTAGTTTGCTATGTCTCCTGGTAAGCCTGTGTGGTTCCTGCTGGGCAATGGCTCACATTCATGGAACTAAAAGCCACAGGAGGGTAGGGCAGGAGGTATTGGTCCTAATAATTGTATGCTTATTAAGCACTTACTATAATTCATGTGCAGTTCTAAGGACTTCACATAGTTTTTATTTTAACCCTTATAACAGCACCTATGAATGGGCACTGTCATTATTCTCATGTTATGGATGAGAGACTTAGGTAAGTTAGGTAATTTGAAGGTCCAATCATTCAAATCCAGGTAATTTGACTTGAGAGGCAACCTCTCTTGATCATTGTTTTGCTCTGTCTCTAAATATAAATATGGCATAATCACACAGAGGTGCTTGTCACCTTTCAAATAGGACATTGAAATTCCATGTCGATACCAGCGAACATCCCTGAAGCAAACATTAAAAAGGAGAGCTGATGTCTACTATAGTCAGCCGTTTCCTTTTTGCTATCCAAGTCTGGGTGGTTCCAGAGGGATTGATGTTACAGAAATGATAGGAAAGGGGGTAGGTGGCACTCAGGTTTGACCTGTCTTGATTCTGCTTGCCAGTTATGAGAATGTCTCAATACCTGCTCTGTATTTCCAAACCAGCTTTGTGTGTCTAGTTTGATTGGCAGCACGGCTTTCTTTCTTAGTGGCACATAAAGTAATAGTGCAGCTTAAAAATGATGGTGATTTGCCATGGAATATCCTTCAGCCAGAAAAAGGAATGAGATAGTGTTCTTTGCAGGGACATGGATAGAGTTGGAAGCCATCACCTTCAGCAAACTGACGCAGAAACAGAAAACCAAATACCGAATATTCTCATTTGTAAGTGGAGCTGAACAATGAAAACACATTGACACATGGCAGGAACAACACACACTGGAGCCAACTGGTGGGGTGGGGGGAAGGAGAACATCAGGAAGAATAGATAATGGATGCTGGACTTAATACCTAGGTGATGGGTTGATTTGTGCAGCAAACCACCAAGGCACATGTTTACCTATGTAACAAACCTGCACATCCTGCACATACATGTACCTTAGAACTTGAAAAAAACTTGAAGAAAAAGATGATGGTGATTTGGATCTAACAAAATTTCATATCTATATTCCACCGAGGCAACTGTGGAGGTTATATAATTTCTTCTAGGTTACTCATCTAGAGAGTGGTTGTGACATATAATGGCTAATTATTGAGAAAGTCAGTTTTTATTTCATCCTAGTCACAGTTGGTCTACATTCTCCAGCTTCCCCTGCAGTTAAGTTTGGCGTGAGAATGAGTTCTGGACAGTGGAATGTGGACGGATAACTGGACCCTTAAAAATTATTGCTTTTCTCCACTCTTTCTTTTTTCCCCTCTGCCAGCTGGATACCAACTTCCAGGACAGTCCTGGGAACCACATGTTGAAGATGGCTGGACTTCTGCAATGTGATTTATGAACGACTATGTGGAAAGGAGCTGCCTTTTCTTCTCACTTTCTTTAGTCTACTGATTGACTTTACATGAGTAAGAGATAAACTTACACTGTGTTAAGCCACTGAAATTTTGGCATTAATGTGTTACAAATAGATTATGTTACCTTAACTAATACACTGGCAGAATTGAGATTTAAACTTTGTTATTCTAATTCTAAAATCTGTCTTCCTAAATAGCATTTATCAGAGTTAACAAGTGTTATACTGAATAAAGGTTTCCATCGTGTAAGAAGTTCGGGAAACAGTCGAGCAAGTTTCCTGATGTAAGTCTTCCTGGAGCCATTCCAGTATACATTGTGAATCTCTAAAAAGTGTCATATGCAGCTTTAATAGCACTCTATGACACTGGTTATGCTTCATACTTCCTTTAAAGACCTTGAGTCTTGTAAAAATGTGTTAGTTTGTATAGAGCCATATTCCTAAAGCTTACAAATACATTTGAAATTATACTTATAAATAAACCTCTCTAATCTTTTTATAAAAATAATTTTGACTTTTATTTTAGATTCAGGGGTATATATGCAGGTTTGTTATCTGGGTATATTGTGTGATGTTTGGGATACAATTGATCCTGTCACCCAGATACTGAGCACAGTTTCCAATAGTTAGTTTTTCACCCCTTGCCCTCCTCCTTTTCTCCCTGCTCTAGTAGTCCTTGTGTCTAGTCTTCTCAACTTTATGCCCAAGCGTACCCACTGTTTAGCTACCACTTATAAATAAGAACATATGGTATTTGATTTACTGTTCCTGGATTAATTCACTGCATAGAAATTATTTTCCTCTGTTAATTTGCTCTTAGGATAATGACTTTCAGCTGCATCCATGTTATTGCAAAGGATATGATTTCATTCTTTTTATGGCTACATAGTATTCCATGGTGTATGTGCATCACATTTTCTTTATTCAATCCAATGTTGATGGGTACCTAGATTGAGTTCATGTCTTCATTTTAGGTTCTGGGGTACATGTAAAGGACATGCAGGATTGTTGCAAAGGTACATACATGGTAATATGGTTTGCTGCCTCCATCCCCATCACCTATATCTGGCATTTCTCCCCATGTTATCCCTCCCCAACTCTCTACCCACTGCTGTCTGTCCCCTAGACTCCCCCCACAGACCTCAGTGTGTGATGCTCCCCTCCCTATGTCCATGTGTTCTCATTATTCAACACCCACCTATAAGTGAGAACATGTGATGCTTGAATCTCTGTTCCTGTGTCAGTTTGCTGAGAATGATGGTTTCCAGGTTTATCCATGTCCCTACAAAGGACATGAACTCATCATTTTTGACTGCTGCATAGTATTCCATGGTGTATATGTGCCACATATTCCCTGTCCAGTCTATCATTGATGGGCATTTGGGTTGGTTCCAGGTCTTTGCTATTGTAAACAGTGCCACAATGAACATTCCTGTGCATGTGTCCTTATAACCTTATAATAGAACAATTTATAATCCTTTGGACATATACCCACTAATGGGCTTGCTGGGTCAAATGGAATTTCTATTTCTAGGTCCTTGAGGAATCACCACACTGTCTTCCACAGTGGTTGAACTAATTTACACTCCCATCAACAGTGTAAAAGTGTTCCTATTTCTTCACATCTTCTCCAGCGTCTGTTGTCTCCAGATTTTTAAATGATTGCCATTCTGACTGGTGTGAGATGGTGTCTCAATGTAGTTTTGATTCGCATTTCTCTAATGACCAGTGATGATGAGCATTTTTTTCATGTTTTTTGGCCTCATATATGTCTTCTTTTGAAAAGTGTCTGTTCACATCCTTTGCACACTTTTGAATGGGTTTTTTTTTTCTTATAAATCTGTTTTAGTTCTTTGTAGATTTTGGATATAAGTCCTTTGTCAGATGGGTCGATTGCAAAATTTTTTCCCATTCCGTTGGTTGCTGGTTCATTCTAACGATTGATTCTTTTCTGTACAGAAGCTCTGGAGTTTAATTATATCTCATTTGTCTATTTTGGCTTTTGTTGCTGATGCTTTTGGTGTTTTAGTCATGAAGTCCTTGCCTATTCCTATGTCCTGAAGGTTTTGCCTAGGTTTTCTTCTAGGGTTTTTATAGTATTAAGTCTTATGTTTAAGTCTTTAATTCATCTGGAGTTAATTTTAGTGTAAGTTGTCAGGAAGGGTTCCAGTTTCTGCTTTCTGCAGATGGCTAGCCAGTTTTCCCAACCCCATTTATTAAACAGGGAATCCTTTCCCCATTGCTTGTTTTTGTGAGGTTTGTTAAAGATCAGTTGGTTGTAGATGTGTGGCATTGCCTCCAATGCCTCTGCTCTGTTCCATTGGTCTATATCTCTGTTTTGATACCAGTACCATGCTGTTTTGATTATGGTAGCCTTGTAGTATAGTTTGAAATCAGGTAGCATGATGCCTCCAGCTTTGTTCTTTTTGCTTAGAATTGACTTGGCTATGTGGGCTCTCTTTTGGTTCCATATGAAGTTTAAGGTGGTTTTTTTTCCAGTTCTGTAAATAAGATCATTGGTAGCTTGATGGGAATAGCATTGAATCAGTTAATTACTCTGGGCAGTATGGCCATTTTCATGATATTGATTCTTCCTAACCATGAGCATGGAATGTTTCTTCATCTGTTTGTGTCCTCTCTTATTTCCTTGAGCAGTGGTTTGTAGTTTTCCTTGAAGCGGTCCTTTACATCCTTTGTTAGTTGTATTCCTAGGTATTTTATTCTCTTTGTAGCAATTGTAAATGGGAGTTTGTTCTTGCTTTGGCTCTCTTTTAGTCTGCTATTGGTGTATAGGAATGCTTGTGATTTTTGCACATTGATTTTGTATCCTGAAACTTTACTGAAGTTCCTTAATAGTTTAAGGAGATTTTGGGCTGAGACAGTAGGGTATTTTAAATATACAGTTGTGTCATCTGTAAATAGAGATAATTTGACTTCCTCCTTTTCTAATTGAATATCCTTTTTCTTTTTCTTGCCTGATTGCTCTGGCTGGAACTTCCAATACTATATTGAATAGGAGTGTTGAGAGAAGGCATCCTTGTCTAGTGCTAGATTTCAAGGGGAATGCTTCCAGTTTTTGCCAATTTAATATGCTATTGGCTGTGGGTTTGTTGTAAATAGCTTTTATTATTTTGAGATATGTCCCATCAATACCTAGTTTATTGAGAGTTTTTAGCTTAAAGAGTTGTTGAATTTTGTTGAAGGCCTTCTCTGCATCTATTGGCATAATCATGTGTTTTTTTGTCTTTGCTTCTGTTTATGTGATGAATTACGTTTATAGACTTGTGTATGTTGAACCAGCCTGCATCCCTGGGATGAAGCCTACTTGATCATGATGGTTAAGCTTTGTGATGTGCTGTTGCAATCAGTTTGCCAGTATTTTATTGAAGATTTTTGCATCTATATTCATCATGCATATCGCCTTGAAGTTTTCTTTTTTTGTTGAGTCTCTTCCAGGTTTTGGTATCATGATGATGTTGGTCTCATTAAAAGATTCGGGGAGGGTTCTCTCTTTTTGGATTGTTTGGAATAGTTTCTGAAGGGGTGGTACCAGCTCTTCTTTGTGTGTCTGGTAGAATTCGGCTGTGAACCTATCTAGACCTGGGTTTTTATTTGGTTGGTAAGCTATTAATTGCTGCCTCAACTTCAGCTGTTGTTATTAGTCTATTCAGGGTTTCAGTTTCTTCCTGGTTTAGTCTTGGGAGGGTGTAAGTGTCCAGGAATGTATCCATTTCTTCTAGGTTTACTGGTTTATGGGCATAGAATTGTTTATAGTAATCTCTGATGGTGGTTTGTATTTCTATGGAATCAGTGGTGATATCCTTTATCATTTTTTATTGCATCTGTTTGATTTTTCTCTCTTTTCTTTTTTAATCTGGCTAGCAGTCTGTCTATTTTGTTGATCTTTTTTTTTTTTTTTTTTTTTTAAAAAAACCTCCTGTTGATTGATTTTTGAAGGGTTTTTGTGTCTCTGTCTCTTTCAGTTCTGCTCTGATCTCAGTTATTTCTTGTCTTCTGCTGGGTTTTGAGTTTTTTTTGATCTTGCTCCTTTATCTCTTTCAATTTTGATGATAGGGTGTCGATTTTAGATCTTTTCTTGCTTCTCATGTGGGCATTTATTGCTATAACTTACTCTCTAAACACTGCTTTAAATGTGTCCCAGAGATTCTGGTATGTTGGGTCTTTGTTCTCTTTGGTTTCAAAGAATATCTTTATTTCTGCCTTCATTTCATTGTTTATCCAGTCAAAATTCAAGAGCCAGTTGTTCAGTTTCCATGAAGTTGTGTGGTTCTGAGTTAGTTTTTGAATTCTGGGTTCTAGTTTGAATGTACTATGGTCTGAGAGACTGTTATGATTTCCATTCTTTTGCATTTGCTGAAGAGTGATTTACTTCCAATTATGGGGTTAATTTTAGAGTAGGTGTGATATGGTGCTGAGAAGAATGTATATTCTGTGGATTTGGGGTGGAGAGTTCTGTAAATGTTTATTAGGCTTGCTTGGTTTAGGTCTGAGTTCAAGTCCTGGATATCCTTGTTAATTTTCTGTCTCGTTGATCTATCTAACATTGACAGTGAAGTGCTAAAGTATCTCACTATTATTGTGTGAGAGTCTAAGTCTGTTTGTAAGTCATTACAAAGAACTTGCTTTATGTATCTGGGCGCTCCTGTATTGGGTACATATATATTTAGGATCGTTAGCTCTTCTTGTTTCATTGATCCTTTTACCATTATGTAATGCATTTTTTGTCTCTTTTGATTTTTGTTGGTTTAAAGTCTATTTTATCAGAGGCTAGGATTTCAACTCCTGCTTTTTTTTGCTCTCCATTTGCTTGGTAGATCTTCCTCCATCCCTTTATTTTGAGCCTATGTGTATCCTTGCATGTGAGATGATTTCCTGGATACAGCAGACCGATGGGTTTGATATTTTATCCAATTTGCCAGTCTGTGTTGTTTGATTTGGGCATTTAGCCCATTCACATTTAAGGTTAATATTGTTATGTGTGAATTTGATCCTGCCATTTTGATGCTAGCTAGTTGTTTTGACCGTTAGTTGACAAAGTTTCTTCATTGTGTCAATGCCCTTTACCATTTGGTATGTTTTTGGAGTGGCTGATATTTTTTGCTCCTTTCTATGTTTAGTGCTTCTTTCAGGATCTCCTGTAAGGTAGGGCTGGTGGTGATGAAATCTCTCAGCAATTGCTTGTTCATAAAGGATTTTATTTCTCCTTCGCTTATGAAGCTTAGTTTGGCTGGATATGAAATTCTAGGTTGAGAGTTATTTTCCTTAAGGGTGTTGAATATTGGTCCCCACTCTCTTCTGGCTTGTAGTTTCTGCAGAGAGATCCACTGTGAGTCTGATGGGCTTCCCTTTGTGGGTAACCCAACCTTTCTTTCTGGCTCCCTTACATTTTTTCCATCATTTCAACCCTGGTGAATCTGATGATTATGTGCCTTGGTGTTGCTCTTCTTGAAGAATATCTTTGTGGTGTTCTCTGTTATTTCCTGGACTTGAATGTTTGCCTGCCTTGCTAGCTTGGGGAAGTTCTGGGTAATATCCTGAAGAGTGTTTTCCAGCTTGGGTTTATTCTCTCCATCACATTCAGGTACACCAATCAAACATAGATTCGTTCTTTTCACATAATCCCATACTTCTTGGTGGCTTTGTTCATTTCTTTTCACTCTTTTTATTCTCTAATCTTGCCTTCTCATTTTATTTCATTGAGTTGATCTTCAATCTCTGATATCCTGTCTTCTGCTTGGTCGATTCAGCTTCTGAAACTTGTGTATGCTTCACGAAGTTCTCATGTTGTTTTTCAGCTCCATCAGTTCATTTATATTCCCCTCTAAGCTGTTTATTCTTGTTCGCATTTCATCAAACCTTTCTTTAAGATACTTAGTTTCTTTGCATTGTGTTAAAACATGATCTTTTAGCTCAGAGAAGTTTGTTATTGCCCACCTTCTGAAGCCTGTTTCTGTCAATTCATCAGACTCTTTCTCCATCCAGCCTTGTTCCTTTGCTGGGGAGAGGAGTTGTGATCCCTGGGAGGAGGAGAGTCATTTTGGTTTTGGGTATTTTCATCCTTTTTGTGCTGGTTTCTTCCCATCTTTGTGGATTTATCTACCTGTGATCTTAGTGGTTGGTGACTTTCAGATGGGGTCTTTAAGTGGATGTCCTTTTTGTTGCTGATGAAATTATTTCTTTCTGTTTCTTAGTTTTCTTTCTAACAGTTAGGCCCCCCATGTTGCAGGACTGCTGGAGGTCCACTCCAGACCTTACTTGCCTGGGGATCACCTGCAGTGGCTGCAGAACAGTAAGGGTTGCTGACAATTTCTTCTTCTGTTATCTTTGTCCCAGAAGGATACCTGCCAGACATCAGCCTAAGCTCTCCTTTAGGATGTGTCTCCATTAGGATGTATACAGGGGTCATGGAGCTGCTTGAGGAGACAGTCTGTCCCTTATAGGAGCTTAAGTGCTGAGCTTTGAGCTCCGTTGTTCTGTTCAGAGCTGCTTGGCAGGTACGATTACGTCTGCTGCAGTGGAACTTATAACTTCCTTTTTTTACCAGGTGCTCTGTCCTGGGAAGATGGGGCTTTATTTATAACTTCCTGTCATTCTACTGTCTTTTTTCAGAGATGTCCTGCCCCCAAAAATGGAATGATTCACTTATTTGTGTGTCATTCTTTTGCAGGGGCCATGCTAATCTTCTCTGTATCATTCCAATTTTAGTAAATGTGCTGCCAAAGGGAGTGCATAAAATCATTTTAAGTTCTTCAAGAAATCTTCAAACTGCTTTACACAGTGGTTGAACTAATTTATATACTCCACCAACAGTGTGTAAGTATTCCTTTTTTTTCTGCCTTGCAATCATCTGTTATTCTGACTTTTTAACATTAGCCATTCTGACTGATGTGAGATGGTATCTCATTATGGTTTTGATTTGCATTTCTCTGATAATTAGTGATGTGGAGTATTTTTTCATATATTTGTTGGCTTCCTGTATATCTTCTTTTGAGAAGTGTCTGTTTTTGTCTTTTGCCCATTTTTAATGGGGTTATTTGTTTTTTGTTTGTTGATTTGTTTAAGTTCCTTGTAGATGTTAGAAATTAGGCCTTTGTTGAATGCATGGTTTGTCAATGTTTTCTCTCATTCTGTAGGTTGTCTGTTTACTCTGTTGATAATTTCTTTTGCTCTGTAGAAGCTCTTTAGCTTAATTAGGTCCCACTTGTCAATTTTTATTTTTGTTGCAGTTGCTTCTGCAGACTTAGTCATAAATTATGTCCCAAGGCTGATGTTCAGAATGGAGTTTCATAACTTTCCTTCTAGAATTCTTATTGTTTGAGGTTTTACATTTCAATCTTTAATCTATCTTGAGTTAATTTTGTTATATAAAAAACATAGGGGTTTAGTTTTATTCTTCTGTATATAACTAGCCAGTTACCCCAGAACCACTTATTGAATGGAGAGTTATTTTCCCATTGCTTAATTTTTGTAGAATTTGTCAAAGATCAGTTGGTTGTAGATGTGTGACTTTATTTCTCTGTTTTCTATTTTGTTCCCTTGATCTATGGTCTGTTTTTGTACCAATACCATGCTATTTTGGTTATTGCAGCCATATATGTAATTTTATGTCAGGTAACGTGATGCCGCCAGCTTTGTTCTTTTTGTTTTGGGTTACTTTGGCTGTTCAGGCTCTTTTTTTTTCCAGTTTATGTGAATTTTAGAATAATCTTATCTAGTTCTGTGAAAAATAATGTTGGTAGCTTAATAGAAATCTGTAGATTGTTTTTGCCAGTATGGCCATTTTAGCAATATTGATTATTCTCGTCCATCCATGGGCATGGAATGTTTTTCTGTTTGTTTATGTCACCTATGATCTCTTTTAGCAGTGTTTTATAGTTCTCCCTGTAGAGACCTTTCACCTGCTTATCTAGCTGTATTCCTAAGCATTTTATTATTTTTTGGATTGCATTATTAACTTGGCTCTAAACTTAAACACTATGGGTATGTGGAAATGCTACTGATTTTTGTAGATGGGTTTTGTTTCCTGAAACATTACTAAAGTTGTTTAACAGTTGCAGGGGTCTTTGGCAGAGTCTTTAGGGTTTTCTAAGTATAGAAACATATTATAAGTGAAGAGAGACACTTTGACTCTCTTTTCCTATCTGAATGCCTTTTATTTCTTTCTCTTGCCTGACTTCTCTGGCCAGCACTTCCAGTACTATGCTGACTAAATATGGTGAGAACAGACATCCTTGTCTTGTTCCAAGTCTCAGGAAATGCTGTCAGTTTTTACCTATTCAGAATGATGTTTGCTGTGGATTTGTCATAGATAGCTCTTATGATTTTGAGGTGTATATTTTTAAAGCCTAGTTACTTGAGAATTTTTTTTTAACCATGAATCCATGTTGGATTTTACCAAAAGCTTTTTCTGCATCGATTGAGATGATCATACACACACACACACACACACACACACACACACACACACACACACACACAGTAGTTGTTGTTGTTTTGAGATGGAGTCTTGCATTGTCACCCAGGCTGGAGTGCAGTGGAGTGATCTCAGGTTACTGCAACCTCTGCCTCCCTGGTTCAAGCGATTCTCCTGCCTCAGCCTCCTGAGTAGCTGGAATTATAGGTGCCTGCTACTATGCCCAGCTATTTTTTGTATTTTTAGTAGAGATGAGGTTTCACTATGTTGGCCAGGCTGATCTCAAACTCCTCACCTTGTGATCTGCCTGCCTCGGCCTCCCAAAGTGCTGGGAATACAGGCGTGAACCACCATGACCAGTCTAGTTTTTGTTTTTGATTCTGTTTATGTGGTGAATCATATTTATTGATATGCATGTGTTGAGCCAGCCTTGCACCCCAGGAATGAAGCCTAATTGATTATGTTGAACTAAGTTTGTGATGTTCTGCTGGATTCTGTTATTATTTCATTGAGGTTTTTTTCCCTATGTTGATCAAGGATATTGGCCTATAGTTTTCCTTTTATTATCATTTTAGTATCAAGGTGCTGCTGGCTTCATAGAATGAGTTAGGAGGAATCCTTCATCTTCAATTTCTGGGAATAGTTTCCAGGAATGAAGCCTATTTGATTATGGTGAACTAAGTTTGTGATGTTCTGCTGGAGTCTGTTATTATTTCATTGAGGTTTTTTTCCCTATGTTGATCAAGGATATTGGCCTATAGTTTTCCTTTTATTATCATTTTAGTATCAAGGTGATACTGGCTTCATAGAATGAGTTAGGGAGGAATCCTTCATCTTCAATTTCTGGGAATAGTTTCAGTATTATTGGTAACAGCTCTTCTTTGTATGTCTGATAGAATTTGGCTGTGAATCCATCTGGTCCAGGGCTTTTTTTTTGGTTGATAGGTTTTTTATTACTTACTGAGTTTTGGAACTCAATTTCAGTCTGTTTGGGGGTTTCAGTTTCTTCCTGATTAAACCTTGGGAGATTGCGTATTTCTAGAAATTTATTCATGTCCTCTAGATTTTCTAGTTTGTGTTCATAGAGGTGTTCATCATAGTCTCTGAGGAGCTTTTGTATTTCTGCAGAATTGGTTATAATGTTATCTTCGTCATTTCTGATCATGCTTATTTGGATCTTCTCTCTTTTTCTTTGTTAACTGGTAGTCTATAGATTTTGTTTTTTCTTTCAAATAACTAACTTTTAGTTTCATTGATTATGTGGATTTTGGGGTCTTGATTTCATTCAGCTTTGCTCTGATTTTAGCTATCTCTTTTTTTCTACCAGTTTTGGGGTTAGTCTGTTCTTGTTTTTCTAGTTCTTCTAGGTTTGATGTTAGATTGTTAATTTGAGATTTTTCTATCTTTTGAGGTTGGCATTTAGTGCTATAAGCTTTCTTCTTAACATTGTTTTTGCTGCATCCCAGAGTTTTCATTATGCTGTGTCTCTGTTTTCATTTATTTCAAAATATTTTTTGATTTCTGTTTCAATTTGACTATATACTCATTTCCAAGTAGTTGTATTGAAATGCCTCTAATATTAATGTTTTTCTGGCATTGGTATTTTTAAGTCTAGTTGGTGAGTTTTCTATCTAGTCAAGGAACTTAATTACCACATAATATGCAAGTTATTAAGCAATAATTATTAGTAAATCTCTTTTGAGGGCAGGATCTGAAGTTCTCTTATTCACCACTGTGTTCCCAGCTCTCTGGAACAGTTCCTATCACATAGTAGGCACTCAATAATTATATGCTGTTCTTATTAAAGAGATAGCATGGTGGAATAAATGTTATTACAGGAGCTATGAGCCTTATTTCTTCAATTATAAACTAAGGATAATGGTTTTTTTTTTACTTCAAAGGATTTTGTAAAAATCAAATGAAATACTGTATATATGATGGAAGATATTCACACTACTTGATAAACCTCTAATGTAAGATATTTGTACTACTACTAGAATGAAGCAGCATTCAATAGACTGTATTTAAAGCATTTTTTCCACAATTGTTAGGTTTTGGCACAGACTTTGTTTTATGCATAGATGATAAAACTGAATCATATGTCTCTTCTCCTTGGAACACAAAGAAAGTTGAAACTCAATGCATTTTTTGTGCTTAGCCTTGCTTAGCTCTCAGAGCTAGTCTGTTTTTTTGGGTATGCCAGGTAGCCACATGGAAATGCATTCAGCACATATTTGAAAGGAGGATATAAAGAACTCCAGAAGTACCAGAAAAAAGATAATTAAGAACCATGTAATGAGTAATCTTTTGGATTAACTGGGAAAAACAGAATTCAAATTTGGAAGTTCTTATTTTCCTTTCTGAATTTTGCCATGTCTGTTTGTCTTAGAATGAGCAACACATTAATAATCAAAAGCAGATTAGTATTTGAATAAGTGTTCTTCACATCAACCCCTGTTTTCCCTTTGGTTCTATATAAGAAAGCATTCATTACTTTCATTGGCATAAGCTTCTCATTTTGAAAAGTACTTGGATGGAATGTATCCTGTGATACTCACTGTTCTCCCTGTTAATGTACTACATATATTGGATGTATTGTCAAGTTTATTTGGACCCTATTTAAGTGTTGGTGGTGAAATTAGATTAGATTGCTTTCTTTCAAACATCTATCTTTCATCACTGCAGGATGAGATGCTTTTATTGCCAATTGACAAGGCCACATGTGTCAGTATTTTTAGGTGGCAATATATAGTGCTGTTGCAAGGAAAGGAAATAAAGCCTGTAGATTTTGGTAATGTACTGAGTGGTCCAGGGAAAAACTTATGCCCTTTTCCAAGGAACAATTCCAAAAACAAAATGTTTTCTCTTGAGCTTAAATGAAAAGCAGATACAACAAAGCCTTTAAACTGAAAAATAATAGATTCACTGGCATTAGGTACTGAAGGAGTTGCACATTATTTAGACTTCTCAAAAAATTGGCTATGCTTGTTAGATGAGGGTCCAGAAATTCTCTGGAAATTATTGTCTATGTTAACCATAAAACTACTAAACAGTTTATTATTGTCAAATTCACTTAAAATGGATAACCTTGATCTCTCAGTGATTCCTTTTATAGAAGGGCCTGTGGTAAGAGTGTATTTTACATGTCTATTGTTAAGCATTTCAATAAATCAACATGATGCATGAAAATCTGATATTTCTATGGAAATCTCTATGCTTTTATTGCTCTTTTCATATTATTAAGGCTAGTGAGTCTTATGCTAAAGAATTTAGACTGAAGTTTTCTCAGTTTAAACCATAGTTTTTGAACATTGATGGAAAATATGTTTCTGTAGAAATTCATTTTTCTTAGTGTGCATTATCTCCTTTTACTCTCCAAGTTTACCTTAAACTCCTATCAATTCAAATTAGTTCTGTTATTCAATCACAGATATACCCTTCATATTTTCCATAAGAGTGATGCAGGCATCAAATGTTTGGCTAATCTAGTTTTCTGAGAGAGTTTTATAAAAGCTATTGTTGAGATCATGCTGGGATTCTGTAGCATAGGTTTTAGCTATAGGTCGTCGACCATCCTTGTTTGCCCATGACCAAAGGATTTCCTGGGACAAGGAATAGTTCCATGCAAACTGGAACACTTGGTCAACTTAGTGAATTACTTACATTAAAATTATATGAAAAACACTGATCCCGGTAGCACAGCATTGATTATGAAATATATATCCCTAGAAGATCTTCATTTTTAAAAGGGCTTGTCATTTATTTTGGACTCATTCTTTGAAATTGTGCTTATTAGTTCCTGATCATTTTTTTAAAAAGAGATAATTTTATACTTCTGGCCTTTAAAAATTATTATTTATTCATTGTGTATTTAGCTTAGATTAGTAAATTTTGCATGTTCAAAATGTATAACTTATTGTAACCTTCATATAGACTTTTTTGGTTTTGATTTCATCAGACATAAGAAATTATATACCAAAACATCTTAAAAAACAATTTTAAGTGATTTATTCTCCAGTTACCCATTTTCTGTGTTGAGATATTTACTCTTAGAGGTCATTAAATGTATTTCTACTTCTTTGTGAATTTCATTAATTATAAAGTTTTATTTTTTGCAAAGATTTACAGGAAACAGAACTATTTAAGGTTTATTTTCAAAGTCTAATTTTAATTCAGACTGAACAAACAAGCAGAAAAGCGAGAAAGCTAATTGTATTAGCACACACAGATGTACCAAATGTAAAACAGTGGGTTATTAACAGAACAATTTACATGCATATTTACAAGCAATCCTTTTGTACATAAGTTTTGTTTTTAGTTAGCTAGAAAAAGATTTGACATTAGGTAAAATATTATTTATTTGGGTTGAGGTGGTACCACGTTATAGTAAAAGTATTAGAAAAGTGACCCTGAAGGTGTATCGATTATAAAGCAGATGAAAACTTGAATGATAAATATCTAGTAAAATTCTCCAGTAAAAAAGTTGATGCAACCCATGCTACAAAATAAAAATGAGAAAGCCATATAAATAAAGCAGAATAATATTCTAGGCCTTAAGGTAATGAAGTTAGTCAGCTGGAAAAAAAAAAGAAAAAGAACAATTCTAGAATTGAAATAAATCTTCAGTGAAGTCTTGGTTGTTTAGCTGGAGTTCACCAAGTCGTTTTTCTTCCCCCATGACATTTAAAAAGCCCTTGGTATCAAATAGCATCTGCATATATTAGTCAGTTGTTAATGATATATTCCAAGACTTTAGTGCTAGAGATTTTCAAGATTATGATTCATATTTGAAATTCAATTCATTGGAACACTAAACGTCAAACTGAAATGAAAGCTGTAATACTTCTACCTAAAAAAGGATGCTACATTTCTGCAGTAATATGTATTTCCAGACTAAGACTTTTTCCCCTCAAGAAAAGTAGAATTTAAAGGATAAGCATCTAACAAACTAGCAAAATTTTCAACATTTCATGTATTTCAAAATCAATTTTATTGCAGCCAAAACAGTAGAATTAACTGTACATAATAAACTATTTTATATACACACACACACACACACACACACACACACACACATTTTAAGTTATAGGGAATAAAGTTTATTTTGGCAGATATTGTTAAACAAAATTAAAGTTGCATACATTAGTAATATAACTCAACATCCTTAATTTGGTATAAGTATGACACATTTTCTTGCTTTCCTATGTTCTGCTAAATCACCATACCTAAACTACTTTATAAAACTGATATGCTGAAATTTAACTTTACTGTTTTTGCTTACGCTCTGATTCCATACAAAACTTTTCATAAGCTTCTTCTATCTCTGGGTCCATCTCATCATCAATATCATCCAAGTATGGATCACCAGCCCCTGATAAATCTGTTCCATTTTCTTTGCAATCTGGAAAAAAAGTCCTCTCTTTCAAGTAACTCTTGATATTTCTCTTGATAATCTGGATCAGCTACAGTGAAAGGAACACCATCAGATGTATAAAATGTTGGTTCATTCATAAAGTAGTTAGGATCACTTTCTGGGTTGCTTCTCTGTATGTTAAAGTTGCATGGACTCTACCCCAGTTACTTGACCAGAGTTCCACAAGTTTCAAGAGCATCTGTTTTACATCTCTATTGCAGTTTGCATCTAAGACAACGTTTTCAATTCTCTGAATAATTTCTTCCATATCCATCTTTCCTTTTTCCTTCCAAGTATCTTCCAAAACTGATACTGTCAACTTCAATAATTTTATTGCACAAATTAAATTGTCATCCATAGGATTAGAAAAGAGGGCATTCAGCAGCTCTCGAAGACCAACCTGAAGAATACCTGCTCTCGTAACTTGTCCATCTGTTCCCTTGATCTCCAGGTTAAGATAAAGCTCTCCCAGAAACAGTACAAATGCATGAAATCGTTTTCGAGTAACTTCATCCCCTTTTGCAGCTTGATCTTTAACTTCATATTCAGTCCAACATCTTTGAAGTAGCAACTGGCAGAAGTTGCCACTCTGTGGGCTAATTGTCAGATGATGGGACAGGTAATTACACAGGCAAGCTCCTATATAAGAGAAATTCGGGATAGACATGTCCTGTTGATATATGAGTTCCACAAGTTCTTGCAAAGCATAATCTGTTGTAATCCAGCCATTCAGGGTCTCGGCAAACTGTTCAATTTCAGTTTCAAAACTGCCAGGATGCTCTGTAAGATGATCCAAAAAATCCTGAACATATTCAGATAGAGTGGGATAATCCTAACAACCATCTCCATAGGATTCTGTGTAATTGGAAGAATAACCTGAAAGATAAAATTCAGGGGCATTCACAGGCAGCGTAGACATTAATATAGATGCTACAACCACCTGGGGTTTAGCTATTGCTGACTCTGAGTTCTGCTGTGGGATTTTATCCTGTGAACTAGGTGGAGCTCTCAGAGGCTTTATTTGCTCCTAGGCAGGCCCGACCTACTGGATAGTTCTCAGGAGAGGTGCCAATTATAAAGTTTTTAAAAAATGTATATCTTATTGCACTCTAGGTTCTGGGGGACAAGTGAAGAACCTTCAGGATTGTTGCATAGGTACATATATGGCAATATGGTTTGCTGCCTCCATCCCCATCACCTATATCAGGCATTTCTCCCCAAGTTATCCCTCCCCAACTCCCTCCCCCGACTGTCTCTCCCCTAGTCCCCCCAACAGACTCCAGTGTGTGATGCTCCCTGCCCTGTGTGCATGTGTTCTCATTGTTCAGCACCTGCCTATGAGTGAGAACATGCAATGTTTTTCTGTTCTTGTGTCAGTTTGCTGAGAACTATGGTATCCAGGTTCATCCAGGTCCCTACAACGGACATGAACTCATCATTTTTTATGGCTGCATAGTATTTCATGGGGTATATGTGCCACATTTTCCCTGTCTAGTCTATCATTGATGGGCATTTGTGTTGTTTCCAGGTCTTTGCTATTGTAAACAGGGCTGCAATGAACATACATGTGCATGTGTCTTTATAGTAGAATGATTTATAATCCTCTGGATATACACCCAGTAATGGGCTTGGGTCAAATGGAATTTCTATTTTTAGGTCCTTGAGGAATCGCCACACTGTCTTTCACATGGTTGAACTAATTTACACTCCCAGTAACAGTGTAAAAGTGTTTCTATTACTCCACATCCTCTCCAGCATCTGTTGTTTCCAGATTTTTTAATGATCACCATTCTAATTGGCATGAGATGGTATCTCAATGTGGTTTTGATTTGCATTTCTCTAATGACCAGTGATGATGAGCATTTTTTCATATGTTTGTTGGCCTCATATATGTCTTCTTTTGAAAAGTGTCTGTTCACGTCCTTTGCCTACTTTTGAATGGGTTTTTATTGTTTTCTTATAAATCTATTTTAATTCTTTGTAGATTCTGGATATTAGCTCTTTGTTAGATGGGTAGATTGCAAAATTTTTTCCCATTCTATTGGCTGCTGATTCACTCTAATGATTGATTCTTTTCTATACAGAAGCTCTGGAGTTTAATTAGGTCCCATTTGTCTATTTTGGCTTTTGTTGCCAATGCTTTTGGTGTTTTAGTATGGAGTCCTTGAGTATGCCTATGTCCTGAATGGATTTGCCTATGTTTTCTCCTAGGGTTTTTATGGTTTTAGGTCTTTTATTTTGTTACAAACAATGAATTTATTTCCTTTCTTACTTTCTTTTAGTACATTACAGACTTTGTTTTTAATCTTTAATTATTGTTCCCTTAAGAAAAATGACCCTACATTTCTTTTACATTATGTGCCATTCCTCAGTAAATATAAGGGGATCTTGCCATACAAATCTATTGCTTTTCTATTCATTGGTCTTTCTTTTTTTAAATATATATTTTATTGTGTTTTAGGTTTTGGGGTATGTGTGAAGAACATACAATATTGTTGCATAGATACATACAAGGCAATGTCATTTGCTGCTTTCCTCCCCATCACCTATATCTGTCATTTCTCCTCATGCTATCCCTCCACAACTCCCAACCCCATTCTGTCCCTCCCCTAGTTCATCCCGACAGACTCCCTGCCCTGTGTCCATGTGTTCTCATTCTTCAACACCTGCCTATGAGTGAGAACATGCAGTGTTTGATTTTCTGTTCTTGTGTCAATTTGCTGAGAATCATGGTTTCCAGATTCATCCATGTCACTACAAAGGACACTAACTCATCATTTTTTATGGCTGCATAGTATTCCATGGTGTATATGTGCCACATTTTCCCTGTTCAGTCTATCATCGATGGGCATTTGGGTTGGTTCCAGTCTTTGTTATTGTAAACAGTGCCACAATGAACATTCCTGTGCATGTGTCCTTATAATAGAAGATTTATAGTCCTTTGGGTATATACCCAGTAATGAGATTGCTGGGTCAAATGAAATTTCTATTTCTACATCCTTGAGGAATCACCACACTGTCTACCACAATGGTTGAACTAATTGACACTCCCACCAATAGTATAAAAGTGTTCCTATTTTTCCACATCCTCTCCAGCATCTGTTGTCTCCAGGATTTTTAATGATCACCATTCTATCTGGTGTGTGATGGTATCTCAGTGTAGTTTTGATTTGCATTTCTCTGATGACCAGTGATGATGAGCATTTGTTCATGTTTGTTGGCCTCATATATGCCTTCTTTTGAAAAGTGTCTGTTCATATCCTTCACCCACATTTGAATGGGCTTGTTTTTTTCTTGTAAATCTGCTTTAGTTTTTTGCATATTCTAGATATTAGCCCTTTGTCAGATGGGTAGATTCCAAAAACTTTTTCCCATTCTGTTGGTTGCTGATTCACTCTAATGACTGTTTCTTTTTGTGCAGTAGCTCTGGAGTTTAATTACATCCCATTTGTCTATTTTGGCTTTTGTTGCCAATGCTTTTGGTGTTTTAGTCATGAAGCCCTTGACTATGCCTATGTCCTGAATGGTTTTGCCTAGGTATTCTTCTAGGGTTTTTATGGTGTTAGGTCTTATGTTTAAGTGTTTAATCCATCTGGAGTTAATTTTAGTGTAAGTTTTCAGGAAGGGTTCCACTTTCTGCTTTCTGCACATGGCTAGCCAGTTTTCTCAACACCATTTATTAAACAGGTAATCCTTTCCCCATTGCTTGTTTTTGTTAGGGTAAAGATCAGATGGTTGTAGATGTGTGGCATTGCCTCTGAGGCCTCTGTTCTGTTCCATTGGTTATATCTTTGTTTTGATACCAGTACCATGCCGTTTCGATTACTGTAGCCTTGTAGTATAGTTTTAAGTTAGGTATTATGATTCCTCTGGCTTTGTTCTTTTTGCCTAGGATTATCTTGGTTATGTGGGCTCTTTTTTGGTTCCATTTGAAGTTTAAGGTGTTTTTTTCCAGTTCTGTGAAGAGGGTCATAGGTGGCTTGATGGGGATAGCATTGAATCTGTAAATTACTTTGGGCAGTATGGCCATTTTCACTATATTGATTCTTCATAACCATGAACATGGAATCTTTCTCCATCTGTTTGTGTCCTCTCTTATTTCATGAGCAGTGGTTTGTAGTTCTCCTTGAAGAGGTCCTTTGCATCCTTTGTTAGTTGTGTTCCTAGGTGTCTTATTCTCTTTGTAGTAATTGTGAATGGGAGTTCACTCTTGATTTGGCTCTGTTTAAGTCTGTTATTGGTGTATAGGAATGCTTGTAATTTTTGCACTTTGATTTTGTATCCTGAGATTTTGCTGAAGTTGATTATCAGTTTTATGAGATTTTGGGCTGAGACAATGGGGTCTTCTAAATATACTATCATGTCATCTGTAAATAGAGGCAATTTGACTTCCTTCTTTCCTTATTAAATACCCTTTATTTTTTCTTCTTGCCTGATTGCTCTGGCTAGAACTTCCAATACTGTATTAAATAGGAGTGGTGAGAGAAAGCATCCTTGTCTAGTGCCAGATTTCAAAGGAAATGCTTCCACTTTTTGCCCATTCAGTATGATATTTGCTGTGGGTTTGCTGTAAATAGCTTTTTATCATTTTGAGATATGTTCCATTGAGACCTAGTTTATTGAGAGGTTTTTTTTTTTGCCAATCAGTTTGAGCTTATATGGTTGCTCAGGTTAGCCTTGAACTCATGACCTCACCTTCGCAAGTGCCACAACTTCTGGCCAGAGCCACTTTGGACCCCTATTGAGAGTTTTTAGCATAAAGGGCTGTTGAATTTTGTTCAAGGACTTCTCTGTATCTATTGCCATAATCATGTGGTTTTTGTCTTTGGTTCTGTTTATGTCGTGGATTACATTTATAGACTTATGTATGTTGAACCAGCCTTGCGTCCCTGGGATGAAGCCTACTTGATTGTGATGGATAAGCTTTTTGATGTGCTGTTACAACCGGTTTGCCAGTATTTTATTGAAGATTTTTGCATCTGTATTCATCATTGATATCGGCCTGAATATTTCTTTTCTTGTTGAATCTCTCCTGGTTTTTGGTATCAGGATGATGTTGGTCTCATTAAAAGATTTGGGGACGATTCCCTCTTTTTGGATTGTTCGTAATAGTTTCAGAAGGAATGGTACCAGCTCCTCTTTGTATGTCTGGTAGAATTCGGCTGTGAACCCATCTGGACCTGGGCTTTTTTTGGTTGGTAGGCTATTAATTGCTGCCTCAACTTCAGTCCTTGTTATTAGTCTATTCAGTGTTTCAACTTCTTCCTGTTTTAGGCTTGGGAAGGTGCAAGTGTCCAGGAATTAATCCATTTCTTCCAGGTTTACTGGTTTATGGGCATAGAGTTGTTTATAGTAATCTCTGATGGTCGTTTGTATTTCTGTGGAATCTGTGATGATATCCCCTTCATTGTTTTTTATTGCGTCTATTTGATTCTTCTCTCTTTTCTTTTTATTGATCTGGCTAGTGGTCTATTTGTTGATCTTTTCAAAAAACCAGTCTGGGTTTATTGATTTTTTGAAGGGTTTTTTGTGTTTCTATTTCCTTCAGTTCTGCTCTGATCTTAGTTATTTCTTGTCTTCTGCTAGCTTTTGAGTTTTTTTTTTTTTTTTTTTTTTATCTTGCTTCTCTAGTTCTTTCAATTTTGATGATAGGTCTTTCCTTACTTCTCATGTGGACATTTATTGCTATAAATTTCCCACCACATACTGTTTTAAATGCATCCCAGAAACTCTAGTACATTGTGTCTTCATTCTTGTTGGTTTCAAAGAACATCTTTATTTCTGCCTTCATTTCATTGTTTATCCAGTCAACATTTGAGAGCCAGTTGTTCAGTTTCCATGAAGTTGTGTGATTCTGAGTTAGTTTCTTAATCTCGAGTTCTAAAATGATTGCAGTATGGTCTGAGAGGATTTTTTGTTATGATTTCCATTCTTTTGCATATGCTGAGGAGTGATTTACTTCCAATTATATGGTCAATTTTAGATTAGGTATGATGTGGTGCTGAGAAGTATATATATTCTGTGGATTTGGGGTTGGAGAATTTTGTAAATGTGTATTAGGCTTGCTTGGTCCAAGTCTGAGTTCAAGCCCTGAATATTCTTGTTAATTTTCTGTCTCATTGATCTGTCTAATGTTGACAGTGGAGTGTTGAAGTCTCCCACTATTATTGTGTGGGAGTCTAAGTCTCTTTGTAGGTCATTAAGAACTTGCTTTATGTATCTGGGTGCTCCTGTGTTGGGTGCATATGTATTTAGGATCATTAGCTCTTCTTGTTGCATTGATTCTTTTACCATTATGTAATGACCTTCTTTGTCTCTTGATCTCTCTTGGTTTAAAGTCTATTTTGTCAGAGACTAAGAATGCAGCTGCTGCTTTATTTTGCTCTCCATTTGCTTGGTAAATCTTTCTCCATCCCTTTATTTTGAGTGTATATGTATCCTTGCACATGAGATAGGTTTCCTGAATACAGCACACCAATGGGTTTTGACTTTTTATCCAATTTGCCTGTCTGTATCTTTTGATTGGTGCATTTAACCCATTTACATTTAAGGTTAATATTGTTATGTATGAATTTAATCCTGCCATTTTGATGCTAGCTGCTTGTTTTGCCCATTAGTTGATGCAATTTTTTCATTGTGTAAATGCTTTTTACCATTTGGTACGTTTTTGGAGTGGCTGGTACTAGTTTTTCCTTTCTATGTTTAGTACATCTGTCAGGAGCTCTTGTAAGGCAGGCCTGGTGGTGATGAAATCTCAGAGCAATTGCTTGTTCTTAATGGGTTTTATTTCGCCTTCACTTATGAAGCTTAGTTTGGCTGAATATGAAATTCTAGGTTGAAAGCTCTTTCCTTTAAGGATGTTGAATATTGGCCCCCACTCTCTTCTGGCTTATAGGGTTTCTGCTGAGAGATCTGCTGTAAGTCTGATAGGCTTCCCCTTGTGGGTAACCCGACCTTATTCTCTGGCTGCCCTTAGCATTTTTCCTTCATTTCAACCCTGGTGAATGGGACGATTATGTGCCTTGGGGTTGCTCTTCTTGAATATCTTTGTGGTGTTCTCTGTATTTCCTGGACTTGAATGTTGTCCTGCCTTGCTATGTTGGGGATGTTCTACTGGATAATATCCTGAAGAGTGTTTTCCAGCTTTGGTTTATTCTCTCTGTCACATTCAGGTACACCTATCAAACATAGATTAGTTCTTTTCACATAATCCCATATTTCTTGGAGGCTTTGTTCATTTCTTTTTACTCTTTTTTCTATTATTGTGCCTTCTCATTTTATTTCCTTGAGTTGATCTTCAATATCTGATATCCTTTCTTGGTTGATTCAGCTATTGAAACTTGTGTATGCTTCACGAAGTTCTCATGTTGTGTTTTTCAGCTCCATAAATTCATTTATATTCTTCTTAAGCTGTTTATTTTCATTAGCATTTCATCAAACCTTTTTTCAAGGTTCTTAGTTCCTTTGCATTGGGTTAGAACATCTTCTTTTAGCCCAGAGAAATTTATAATTACCCACTTTCTAAACCTGTTTCTGTCATTTCATCAGACTCATTCTCCATCCAGCCTTGTTCTCTTGCTGGTGAGGAGTTGTGATACCTTGGAGGAGGAGAGGCATTCTGGTTTTGGTGTTTTCATCCTTTTTGTGCTGGGTTCTTCCCATCTTTATGGATTTATCTACCTGTGGTCTTGTTGTTGGTGACTTTCAGATGGGTCTCTGAGTGGATGTCCATTTTGTTGATGATGAAGTTATTTCTTTCTGTTTTTTAGTTTTCCTTCTAACAGTCATGCCCCTCTGCTGTAGGACTGCTGGAGGGTCACTCCAGACCCTGCATGCCTGGGGATCACCTGCGGTAGCTGCAGTACATTAAGGGTTGCTGGTAGTTTCTTCTTCTGTTATCTTTGACCCAGAAGGATACTCACCAGATGTCAGCCTGAGCTTTCCTTTATGAGGTGACTCTTTTAATATATGGGGGTCAGGGAGCTGTGTGAGGAGACAGTCTGTTCTTTATAGGAGCTCAAGTGCTGAGCTGTGAGCTCTGTTCTTCTATTCAGAGCTGCCTGTCAGGTATATTTAAGTCTGCTGCAGTGGAACTCATAACTACCTTTTTCCCCAGGTGCTCTGTCCTGGGAAAGTGGGGTTTTATTTAAAGTTCTTGATGTGCTTCTGCCTTTTTTCAGAGATGCCCTGCCCAGCAAGGTGATAGCCTAGTCACAGTCTGCCAGAAGAGGTATTGCTGAGCTGCCATGGGCTCTGCCTATCTGTTGTGTGAATTTCCTTGTGGATTTGTTTGTAGAGGTATAGTTAGAAGTGCCTTGGTAATGGTGGTCTGCCTTGGTAATGGCGGACTATCTCTGTAATGGTGGTCTGCCTTGTAATGGCAGATTGCCTTGGTAAAGGCGGACTGCCTCAGTAATGGCGGACTGCCTCAGTGGTGGTGGACTGCCTCTGTAATGGTGGACACCCTTCCCTCCACAGAGCAGGACTAACCTGGGTCCAGCTGTGCTTGCTGTGAAACTCTCAATCCAGAGTGTTTCAGATTGCTGGTCTTTGTGGGGGTGGGACCCACCGAGCCAGATCACCTGGCTCCCGGTTTTAGCCCCCTTTTTTTCAGTTGAATGGGTGACTCTGTCTCCCAGGCATTCCAGGCGCCAGTTGAAACGGTGCCCAGATTTGTGTGAATTTTTGTGTGGAGACCCACTGTGCTGGCTGAAACAGCCATGCTGGAGACTTGTGGCACTTATCCGTCTGGGAATTTCCGGGTCTGTGGGCAGTAAAAATTCATTTGGAAGTGTGGTGATCACTTACCCTCTGAGTTCTCGCTTGGAACTGCACTCCAGAACTGTTCCTGTTCAGCCATCTTAGATCAATTATAAAGTTTTTAATGCATTGTTTTTGCTGAGAATCAGACATTCTAGTTTTACATGTCTGAAAAATAAATCTCTTGCCAATACTCCTAATTCCTTTTTATTTTCCCAGAATTCTAGTTTTTAAAACAGGCTTGTTATATGTTGACTTTTTCTTATAGATTACTCCACTCTCTCGTGAACTGTTACAAAACTCCAAAGAGCTTGGAATGTGCTAAATTTTGAATATTTCAAGATATTCCAAGCTCAAAATACTATGTCTTACTATTCTAGTAAGACATAGAACATGGGGCAAAGAATATTCATATTCTTTGGAGACTTTGAGCTTGGAGGATCAATCTTAGAAAATAACCCTCCTTCCTTCTACTTTGATCTGAAGGATATTTCTTTTATATTTGCAAAAAATCAGTTTTATACTACAGGAGTAAAACAGGTTATAATATTGAACACAGAAAGTTACATAAGCATGTTAGTTCACTGAGGTTATAGCTAATAGCTGCAGTGTGTGAACACACCGAAGTGGCCCATTTACTCCTGCTGGTGGAACATGGAATGACAGTTGATCAGCAAATGTGTTGAATGTCCATTTCATTCCAGAAGAAAGTGAAAGGAAATAGAAGATCTGGCTAGCTCACCTCTCTATCTCTTATGGAAATACATGTTCTAATATTATATGTCAGGAGATGCCAGTAGGTGGCCATATTAAATAATTGAACTTGTTGTACCTAATTTTCTCCTTCTATGTGTAGTGTGTAGGCTGTTTTGCTATACTGCATATTATCAAGGGATTGAATGCCCTCTGAGATCTTCTGCTCCTCTTCATTGTTTCACAGTGAGCAGATCCTTATATAAAAAAGTGATAGGAGTTAAACTACATGTCATGTCTAGTATTAGGTGAAATTCTGCTTCCAAGAAGAACTAAAAAGTGACTGCTGTTCCTTTGTGTGTCTTTTATAGAATTTTAAATATTTTATTATTTAGTATATTTAGTATTTTTAATATTTATATAAATTTATAATTCTTTTGCAATGGGAAACGATATTTTTTAATTTCATCACAAATAACTCTTCATTATGTTAAATCTACAGAACTGGCTATAGATGTTCTATTCCTTGAGTCTGAAATAGATACATAGATAGATGGAGGTAGATAGATAGATAGATACATAGGTAGATATAGATAGATAGATAGATAGATAGATAGATAGATAGATAGATAGATAATCTCCTATAAGAGAGTAAAGCTGGCTATTAACTCTAGCAATATGGCATGCTGGCTTTCCTTATTTTAATAATTCAGTTGTCTATTGAAGATACATACCTTATAGCTGCACAAGAAATGTTATTTGTTTTTAACTTTTGAAGAGTGAATTAATTTTTTTCTCTTAGGATGGTAGTAAGAAAATTGGGGAATGTAAATTTTAATTTATAATGATTATTTTAGTAGTTAACAATTTCTCCTGGAGCCCTAAGAAATGGCTATAGCAAATTTTATACACCTTAAGAAATGTAAATCACACATTATCTTTATTCAGAAATAGAATATCTTCTGGGTTTATCTCTTTCTCTAGCAAACTATACTTTAACCACATGTGCTGCTGAATTATTTATTCCTATCTGTCAGCAGTGTCTCAAATGGAACCACTGAGGAAGCCTGAAATGGTCAATGGTTAGCTGTTCTCTAGACAGTCATAAATATACAATGTGTGTGGCTGAGAACCCATGACCCAGTGCCAGAGAAATTAGGTATAAGAGCTGTGCAAGAGCAGGCTGAGGTCTTGCAAAAGGCCGTAAATGAACATTGCCTCTCCCTCTATGGCATCTTTTGTCAACATATTATTTCAAAAGAAACAGTAATAGTTCTTTTAAAAAACTCATTAATATTTTTATGGTCAAATCATAATTGTATACATTAATGGGGTACAATGTAATATTTTGACATATGCATACAATGAGGAATAGTTAAATTTAATTTATATATCCATCACCTCAGTCACTTATTTTTTGTGATAAAACATTTAAAATTTGCTAAGTAATTTTGAAATTATGATATATTATTATTGACTATAAGCACACTCCTGTGCAATAGCTATCAAAACTTACTCCTTTTGTACAAAGTTTGACCAACAATTTTCCATTCCTCCCCACCTCACAACTCAGTCTCTGATACCATAACCAACATTCTACTCTACTTTTATGAGTTTGACATTTCTTTTTTGAGACAAGTCTCACCCTGTTACCCAGGCTGGAGTACTGTGGCATGATCTTGGCTCACTGCAACCTCTGACTCCCAGTTTCAAGCAATTCTTGTGTCTCAGCCTCCGAGTAGCTGGGATTGCAGGTATGAGCCACCACACCTGGCTAATTTTTGTATTTTTAGTAGAGACAGGGTTTTGCCATGTTGGCCAGGCTGGTTTTGAACTCCTCACCTCAGGTGATCCACCTGCCTCGGCCTCCCAAAGTGCTGGGATTACAGCTGTGAGCTACTGCACCTGGCCGAGTTTGACTTTTTTAGATTCTATATATAAGTGAGATCATGTGGTATTTGTCATTTTGTGTCTGCCTTATTTCACTTAACATAATGTCCTCCAGGTTCATTCATGTTATTGCAAATGACAGAATTTCTCTCTTGTGTTAGGATGAGTAGTATTCTATTGATATATACACAATGTTGCCATTGATGGACACTTAGATTGGGAAATGATAATAGTTCTTCACCAGACTTTAATACCGAAGTAAGTTAATCATCCTGTACTTCTGGTGCCCAAAGAGAAGGCACCAGAAGGTTTCTGGGTCTTTCCCCCTGATTTATTCAGGTAAACAAAGTCAATATGAGAAGCCACTTAAAAATCCCTGTTTTTCAGAATTTCTATTGAGGAAGAAAATCTGAGGAATTTCACATCATGTGAAAAAGAAGTGCTGGTGAAATACAAGAAAGCAAAGTTCAAAGAAATGGTTTTCGTGATGCACTTTTGTGAATTAACGTGTTCTGAGTTTTTCATAAAGCTGTGTAATAACTTGCTGTTCTTTCAGCCTGCCAAGATCCCGTGCTGAGCCTCAGTGCTTTGCACTGGCTGTTCTTTCTGCCAAGAATCCCCCTTTCCCAATTCCTATTGGCTCTTTCTGTTTCTTTATTTCAGTCTCAGCTCAAATGTCTTCTCCTCAGAGGCCCTGCCATGGAGATCACACTATCCAATTTGGTGTTTTCATTAGAGTACTTATGACACAGAATCTGAGACTGAACACCATTCATTTGTTTATTATTTGTTCCTGCCAGTAGAATGTAAGCCCCATGTAGGCAGGGAATTTGTTCAGCTTAAGACTGCTGCAATCTTGTCTACATCATGAGCTTGATAAATGCTTGTTAGCAAATGAATGATTGATTTAGAGTAAAGCAAAAATGGTACACAGTTGTTTTACTTTAAGCAGGAATCATTTTCTTTTCCCAAGTTAGAAGCACAAATAATCTGCTTCAATATAATATATGCCAAGATCAGGTGAGAAATTGAAATTACTAAGTAACAAAGGAACAAAGACCCAGCTGGGAAAAAAAATTAATCTGTTCCCAAACTCCCAAGATATAAACCAGAAGCAGGTCCTGGATTTAATGCTTCTTATGCAGTCAATCAACATAACTGTCATCACCATATGAATATACATCTATTGCATAGCAAAACTGTGCCTCTCTTCTGAGGATACCTACAGGCAACAAGGAAGAAGCAGGTGATGCCTGCACATGAAAACCAGCACAAAAAACTGCATAGAGAATACAGGGATAGCTTAGCTCTGTGCCTCATCTCAGTCCCATTTTTGTTAATCTTCCAAGAGTATATGGTGCTGATCACTCACTACTTCTTAAAAATATTCTTCTCTCTTTTGAAAACAGTCCAGTGTTTGTCTACTGCACTGTTTTCTTTAGCAGCTCTTTTTCCTTGGTATTTTCCTTAAAAATGGATGTTCACTAGAATGCTACCGTTTGTTCTCTTCTTACAGTCTACCTGCTAGCCTGCCTTATCATCTTTATGCTTATGATGATGCCTTAACATATGCCTCTAACACTGACCTTTATCCCATTTCCCAGGCCTGAATTTCCAACACTTCCTGGACATCTTTGCATAGGTTTTCCCCTAGGTACCTAAAAAATATTATGCCACAAACTTAATCTGTTCTAGCATTTCTTCTCCTGCTTTTATTATTTTAGTTTTAATTGATCTAAGAAGCTATCTTCCGCTTCTTAGCTCACATCTCTCTAGCTATCTTCTTGTTATTCTCCTCCCCAGCATTTCTCTGTCACTGCTCTGTTCAGACTCCCATTGTTTTCCATGTTGGCTTTTGTAATAACTGAAATGGCTTCTTGCCTTCTGTCTCTGTTGTCATCAATTTATTTCCCTCTTTGGCAAACTCCTCCTCATCATAATCATCATTTCTGTGATCACTTACTTCCAGAAGAAATGTAATCATTTATTTACAGAAAAAATTTCCAATTATTTTAATGAAGGCCTAGAAGTTCTGCTGAAATCTGGCCCCCAGATTATTTTTCTAGCTTCACATGCCTCTACAGTCACGACACAGCCAGCCCCATTAGACTGTTTGTTCCCATTGGGCACTCCCTGGATCTCTTTTCTCTGTGCCTTTAGTCATGCTCTGCTCTAAGTCTGTGTACCTTTTTCAATTATTCCCGTTAAGAAATCCTATTTGCCATTTTACTTATTTATTTATTGATAATATTTTACTTATTAAGAGGAAGGGCAACGGAAATGAGGAAGTCTTTATATACCGAGGTTTAGGGTTCTATTAAACTCGTCACCCAAATAGTGAACATTCATAGGATGCCACTCATATGCTATTTATATTTAGAAGAATGTTTAAGACATGGAATTTGATGTGAAGCAGATACAGGTTTAAGTTCTGTCTTTGCCATATACTACTTATGGAACTTTGGGTGAGTTATAGAACTTCTCTATGCTTCAATTTATTTGTATATGAATTGGGGAATAATAATACTTCTTGTCTAATGTAGGGTGATTGTGAGGACTGATGAGTTATGAAAGTAAAGTGCTTAGCATAGTGCCTAGCATATAATAGGTTCTCAATTAAAGCTATCTATTAGTTCTTGTCATTGTTATTCTGAGCCTCTGTGTAGTCAAGTGCGATCCTAAGGTATCTTCATAACAAATATTAGATGGAGAGCAAGCTTTTCATGTAACTCTTTTATGTCTTTGGAGATAAAGTAGATATGTCTCATGACACAAAAGTTTTGGTTATATAATTTCCCAGTATGCATATTATCAGTCTTGCCTTTTGTCTATGGCATTTTAAAAAAGCAAGGCAAATAAGTATAAACATTAATTATGCTACAAAAAAAATTTTTAGTGATATAAAAACAAAAAATTTATAACCTGTTGTGAATTACAAAGATAACACAGTAACGTCATCAATATTGTCCTCTCTGCTTTCCTTTTGAACAACCATTGAAAGCTAAATTAATTTAGATTGCTGAAATATAATCTTGGCTATGGTTTTTGTCATCTTAAAGCCAAGAACAAAATTGCAGTTTAATTGGCTTCTATGATTTTGGCAATAAACGGTATAATTGATTTTACGTAGGAAATTTTGACCTTTTCAAAAGAATCAAGATTTGTTGTTTTACAACTTCTAAGAGTATTTAAACCTCAAAAGGGGGTGGGGAGAGAAAAAAGAGAGAGAAAGAGAAAAATCATAAAAAAAAATATAGCCTGGCCAAGTATCATTTTTGAATAAGAAATTGGACTAAAGTTATATTCGTGAGGTAATTTAAGCTTCATGAAAGAAAACTGGCATCACAAATACAGCATTATTATCTGCATGTGTGTTTATGTGACATCCATCAATATGCTAGAAAAATTTAGAGACAGATATTAGATAGATGTTATTAAACATGAGGGGTGTCAGGTTAACACTTGGAAGAATGCTGTATCCTGGATTTTCTAAGGAAATAGCAAAATTGTCTAGCCACAGTCTCTCCTTTGCCTAGATATATACCTAAAGTATTGAAAGACTGCTTATTTGGTTTCATTTAAAGTCTTTCCACAGGTAGAACCTGTTACTTGATCTCAATGATCTTTACTGGGAAAGTAGCTTCTGCTTTCTGAAAATTTTAGCTCTTTTCTGGTCATCATTGGTATGTAGTTGCTATTTTTGTAGCTCGCTTATTTAAGCAACATGGTCCACTGTTTCTGTTTGTATGTGCATCTGAAATTGGCTATTCTAAAAGTAATATATGCACATGAAAATAGATAAAGCTATATAAATATATAAAGCTTTAACTATATAATATCTATATATTCCTTTACTTTCATATGAAAGTAAAGCTTTTCTTTTTTTCATCCTGATCTAGCCCCTCAGATAAAATGTTTTGGTATCAGGACACTTCTTTTACTCTATTTTATTGTTATTTATTTTATCATAAAATTTTGAATTTATTTTTTGAGCAATGATTGACATATAAAAAGCTGCTATATATGTTTAATGTGTAATTTATGAGTTTGGGGATGAGTATACACTTGTGACAGCATCACTATCATCAAGGCCAGAAGCATGTATATTAATATTATCTCCCAAAGTTTCTTCACTCCCTTTATCATTGCTATTGTTTTTGTTCTTCATTTTGGTAAAAACACTAACCGTAAGGTTTATTCTCTTAGCAAATTTTAAGTTCGTGAGGTAATTTAAGCTTCATGAAAGAAAACTGGCATCACAAATACAGCATTATTATCTGCATGTGTGTTTATGTGACATCCATCAATATGCTAGAAAAATTTAGAGACAGATATTAGATAGATGTTATTAAACATGAGGGGTGTCAGGTTAACACTTGGAAGAATGCTGTATCCTGGATTTTCTAAGGAAATAGCAAAATAATACAATATTGTTAGATATATAGGCACTATGTTATATAGTAGATTTCTACAGCTAATCTTGCATAACTGAAATTTTGACCTTTCAACCATTTCATTCCTATTTTCCTCACCCTCCAGTCCCACACAATGACCATTCTATCCTCTGCTTCTATGATTCTATTTCAGAACAGTGGTGGAATGTGAAATATACATACAACAGAATATTATTTAACCTTAGAAAAGAAGGAAATCCTGCCTTTGTGACAACATGGATGGATCTGTAGGGCATTATATTAAGTGACATAAGCCAGACCAAAAAGATAAATACTGTATTATTTCACATACATATGGAATCTAAAATATATTTCCATTTCTTGGCTATTGTGAATAATGCTGTAATGAACATTGGAGTACACATATCCCTTTCGGATCCTGATTTCAATTTCTCTAGATATAGCACTCAAAATGGGTTGCTAAATCATATAGTAGTTATATTTTAGCTTTCTGAGTAACATCCATTCTATTTTCCATCATGTCTATACCAATTTACATTCTCACCAACAGTGTACAAGGATTCCCTTTTTCCCACATCTTTCCTAACACTTGTTATGTTTTATGTTTTTGGTAATAGCCATCCTAAAAGATGTGAGGTAGTATCTCACTGTGGTTTTGATTTGCATTTCCTTGATGCTTAGTGATGTTAAGTATCTTTTTATATGCCTATTGGCCATTTATATGTCTTTTTCTGAGAAATGTTTATTGAGGTCCTTTGTCAATTTAAAAAATAGGGTTGTTTGGTTTTTTGCTATGAGGTTGAAGGAATTTCTTATATAATTTGGATATTAACTTCTTCTCAGATGCATGGCTTGCAAGTATCTCACACTTCATAGATTGCCTTTTCCTTTTGGCATTTCCTTTGCTATGCAGAATCTTTTTAGTTTGATGTAATTTCATTTGTTTAACTTTGCTTTCATTGACTATGCTTTTGGGGACACATCTTAAAAAATCATTGCTAATACTGGTGTATAGGAGCTTTATCCTTATGTTTTCTTTTAGGAGTTTTGTGCCTTCAGGCCTTATATTTAAGTATATAATAGAGTTTTGTGTATGGCATAAGGGTTCAATTTTATTTTTTTTCTATGTGGATATCCAATTTTCTCTATGCTATTTGTAGAAAAGACTATCCTTTCGCTATGGTGTATTCTTTGTCTCCTTATAAAAAATTACTTAACCATATATGTGTAGGTTTATTTGTGTGCTTTCTATTTTGTTCCATTGGTCAATGTGCCTGATTTTATGCCAATATCAAACTGTTTTGACTATTATGGCTTTGTAATATAATTTGAAATGAGGAAGTGTGATGCCTCTAGCTTTATTCTTTTTGCTTAAGATTTTCTTGGCCATTTGATGTCTTTTGGCATTCCATATACATTTTAGGATCGTTTTTTCTAGTTCTGTGAAATGCATTGAATCTATAAATTGGAATTTTGATAAAGATTGCATTAAATCTGTAGGATCACATTGGGTAGTACAGACATTTTGGAAACATTAATTCTTCTAATCCATGATTATGAAATACCTTTCTATTTATTTGTGTATAATTCTATCAATGTTTTATAGATTTTTAATGTACTAGTTTTTCATCTCTTTAAATTTATTCCTAAAATTTTCATTCTTTTTGATGCTTATATAAATAGAATATTTTTGTCAATTTATTTTTTGGATAGTTTATTGGCAGGTATAGAAACATAACAGATGTTTTTATGTTGAGTTTGTATCCTGTAACTTTACTGAATTCATTTATTAGTTCTAACAGTTTTTTTAATGGACCCTTACGTTTGCCATATATAAGATTGTGTCAACTGCCAACAGGGACGATTTTACTTCTTCCTTTCTGATTTGAGTGCCTTTTTATTCACTTGTTTTTGCCTAGTTGCTCTGGCTAGAATTTCCAGTACTATCTTGAAAAGAAGTGGCAAGAGTGGGCAACCTTGTTATGTGCCTGAACTTGGAGGAAACAGTTTCCAATTTTTACTATTGGGTATGACATTTGATCAGGGATTTTCATGTATAGCTGTGATTTTGTTTTGCTAATTTCCTTCTATTCCTGGATTTTGCTTTGCTAATTTCCTTTCTATTCCTTCTATTACTGGTTCTATTCCTGGCGAATTTTCTTCTATTGGAGAGTTTTTGTCACAAACATTTAAAAAATCTTGTCAAACACTTTTTCTGCATCTCTTAAGACAATTTTGATTTTTAAAATTCTTTGTTCTGTTAATGTTAATGCTACATAAATTGATTTTCAAATGTTGAACCCCTCCTTTAATCCAAGCAGAAAGTCCCACTTGATCATACTGTATTATCCTTTTAATGTGCAGTTGAAATTAGTTTGCTAGTATTTAGTAAGGATTTTTGCATCTGTATTCATCAAGAATATTGGGCCTAATTTTCTTTTCTAGAGTTCTTATCTGGCATTGGTATCAGCATAATGCTGGCCTCATGAAATGAATTTGGAAGTATTTTCTCCTCTTCAGTGTTTTAGAAGAATTCGAGAGGGATAGGCATTAACTAAAAAAAAAAAAAGTTTGGAAGAAGTCACTAGTGAACTTATTTGGTACTAGGTTTTTCTCTGTTGGAAGATGTTTAATTATTGATTTAATCTCTTTACTCATTATTGGTTTATTCACATTTTCTATTTTATCACATTTCAGTCTCGGTAGGTTCTATATTTCTAGGATTTTTATCCATTTCTTCTAATTATCTACCTTATTGGCATTTAATTGTTCATATTAGTCTTTTACAAATCTTTCTGTTTCTGTGGTATCAATTGTAATGTCTTCTCTTTCACTTGCAATTTCATTTATCTGATTCTTCTTTCTTTCTTAATTTGGCTAAAGGAATGTCAATTTTATCTTTTCTAACAGTTAACTCCTACTTTCTCTGATTTTTTCTTCTATTGTGTTTCTAGTTTATATTTTATTTCTTTTCTGCTTTATTTGCTTCTTTCTGCTAACCTTCGTCTTATATTGTTCTTTTTTACGTCCTTGAGGAGTAAAGTCTTTTTATTTAAGATATTAATTTTTTTCTTAAGGGAGAAGTTTTTCCCTATAAACTTTCCTCTTAGAACCGCTTTTGCTACCTCCCATGCATTTTGGTAGGTTGCATTTCCATTTTCATTTGTTTCAATATATGTTTTTTGTTTCTCTTTTTATTTCTTCTTTGGCCCATTTGTTTTTCAGGAATGTGTTGCTTAGTTTCCATGTACTTGTAATTTTCCCACATTTTCTCCGGTTGTTGATTTCTAGTTTCATACCTATGTTGTCAGTAAAAATAGTTGATATGATTGCTATTATTTCAATCTTCTTAAATTTGTTAAGACTTATGTTTTGGCCTAATATATAACCTATACTGGAAAATATTTCATTTGCTGCGATTGGATAGAATGTTCTTATGTATATGTCAGATCCTTTTGGTCTAAAGTGTAGTTAAGTCCAATGGTTCCCTATTGATTTTCTGCCTGGATGATGTATCTGTTGTTGAAAGGGGGGTATTCAAGTCCTATATACATTTATTGTATTGCTGTTTCTCTCTTCAGATTTGCCAGCATTTGCTTTGTATATTTTGTGCCCTGATGTTTGTGATATATATATCTTTACAATGCTATACCTCTTGGTGAATTGGTTTCTTTAATTGTTATATAATGACTATTTTTTGTCTCTTTTGACAGTTTTTGACTTCAGATCTCTTTTGCCTAATATAAATATAGCTACCTCTACTCTCTTTTGGTTACCATTTGCAAGCAATATATATTTTAATCTCTTAATTTTGGCATGTGGTGTCCTTAAAACTAAAGTGAGCCTTTTTTTTTTTTTTAAAGCAGCATATAGTTTGATATTTAAAAAAAATTTAACCTATTCAGTTACTCTATTTCTTTAGATTGGTCAATTTAACCTTAAAATAATTATTGCTAGAGAGGACTTACTATTGTTGTTTGGAAAAATTGTTTTCTGATAGTTTTGGAGTTCCTTTGTTCTCTTCTTCTTCTCTTGCTATTTTTGTAATTTGATTTTTTTGTAGTGGTAGCTTTTATTCCCTTCTTTAAATCTTTAATGTATCTATTACAGGTTTTTGTTTCTTTGTAAGTATCCAAAGGCTTACATAAAACCTCCTATAGTTACAGTAATCTATTTGACGCTGATATAAACTTTATTTTGATTACATACAAAAACTCTACATGTTTATTCCCTCCACATGTTATATTATTGCTGTCATAACTTACATCTTTTTATATTATGCACTCATTAATAAATTATTTTACCTATATATTTAAAAAAATATTTATGACTTTAAACCTTTACACTAGAGTTAGTGATTTTCACATCACAATTTCAGTATTAGAGTATTCTGTATTTAACCATATATGTACCTATGCTGGTGATTTGCATACCTTTATATATTTTTATGTTAGCATTCTTTTGTTTCAACTTGAAGGACTCCCTTTAGCATTTTCTATAAGGCAGATCTGTGGGGATGAACTTCGCCAGCTTTTGTTTGTCTGGGAAACTGTATTTTTCCATTACTAAAGGATAGATTTGCTGGGTTTATTATTCTTAGTTAGCAGGGTTTTGTTTTTGTTTTTGTTTGTTTCACTTTGAAGATATCTACCCACTTTCTCCTGGCCTGCAAGGTTTCTGTTGAAAAATTTGCTGACAGTCTTATAAGGATTCCCTTATATGTGACAAGTCACTTTTTCTTGCTGCTTTCCAAATTCTCTCTTTCTCTTTGACTTTTGACAGTTTGATTATAATGTGTCTCTGTGAACACCTTTTTATGCTCAATCTATTTAGAATTCTTTATGCTTCTTGGATCTAGATGTTCATTTCCCTCTTCAGACTTAGGAATTTTCTGACATTATTTCTTCAAATAAGATTTCTGCTTCTTTTCCTTTCTCTGCTTTTTCTGGAATTCTATAATGTGTAGGTTGGTTTGCTCAATGGTGTCTCATATGTCCCATAAGCTTTCTTCATTCTTTTCCATTCTTTTTTCTTTTGGTTTCCCCAACTGGATAATTTCGAATAATTTGCTGTTGAGTTTCCTGATTCTTTCTTCTTTTGGACTGAGTCTGCTGTTGAAGCTTTCTATTGAATTTTTTATTTCAGATATGTACTTCAGCTCCAGAATTTGTTTTTTTTTAAAAAATTATTTTTATTTCTTTGTTTAACTTTCCATTTTGTTAATGTACTGTTTCCATGACATTGTTTCACTGTGTATCTGTGTTCTTTGTAGCTCAGTGAGCTTCTTTAACACATTTTTAAAAAATTATTTGTCAGGCAGTTCAGAGTCTTTATTTCTTTGGCAAAAGCCCCTGGAGTGTTACTTTGTTTCTTTGATGGTGCTGTATTTCCTTAATTCTTTGTGTTCCTTGAAGCCTTGCCTTGGTGTCCTAACATTTGAAGAGGCAGTCACTTTCTCCTGTCTTTATTGGCTGAATTCTGGAGAGAAAGATCTTCCCCAGTGAACTTGACCTGAGATTCCAGTGATCTCTCAGACTTCTATTGAAGCACTCACTCAATTTCTCTTGTTCTATCTTAAGGGGAATGTCTTAGGATTATATGCCTTCTCTTGATCCTGTAAGGCTAGACTTAGTGCTGAGAGCTTCTTGTTTTCCCCAAGGCAGTGCCCTGAGGCATTCCCTAGGTCAGAACCTGAGGTTTCTATACTTTCTCCAAAACCAGCAGACTCAAGCTGGTGGCTAAGATCTGCCCCTGCTATTGGTATTTGTGTGCTCTCTGTGGGACTTCGCATAGGTTGCGATGAAGATGCACAGGGTGCCACCCATGGGTGGTCATATATCAGTTAGTGGTAGTTGTCTTCAGGTGAGGTTTTCTGCAGGGTTCATGGGCATGTCTCTTAGTTGAGTCAGTTAGCAAGTTAGCAAGATGTGAGACTGGATGTTAAAATCTGTGCACCAGTTGCTGTGTGCTTCTGTCTCTTCTCTGGGCTCCTAGCTGTTCCTAGATGATTCAGCTGTACTGATGCCCTCACTGTTCTGGTGGGCAGCATAGAAGTGGGCCTCTTGGTCAACTATATTCCATAGGCCAAGGAAGATGAGTGCACACTGCGCTCTTACTTTCCCTATGGGGAATATTGTGGGCAAAGGGGTTCTCTCTCAGTACCAAGTTGTGTTGCCTTTGAGGTAGAATAATAAGGGTAAAGTAAAAATGCTCTTCATAGGTGGTTGCCAACATCAGTGTTTCTGAGGAGAGGTGGTCTGGAACCTCTTATTCTAGCATCTTGCTGATGTCACTCCCATCAGGACTCTTAGAATCTAAGAAATTATTGAAGACCCCAAAAAGCTTTTGCTAATTTATCAATGTTCATATGAAAGGTTTAAACTAAAAATAATAAAATGTGAATAAAAAACCATAATAATAAACTACCCATTAACATTGAAAACTGTAATTTAGTAAAATATGTTTTAAAATGTCAGTCATAATTAGAAGAGTGCTATTCTTTGTATTCTTACAAATCTCTTTAAAGCCTGATTAATAAAAGATAGTGGTCTTCAATCTGTAGCCTCTAGAATCGTCCACTGTACAGTGTCAAAATGAGAGTGAAATAGGCAAATATAATAAAAATGATATTGTTATAAAAATAGTTTTGACCTTATCTGGGGTCCTAGTCTGTACTTAGAGAATTGCTGCCTCAAACAAAATTATTTTTCAACATTTCTGGATTTGAGTTTTCTTTCACATGTTAAATAGTATACTTACACCTCTAGTTATTTACCTTCTAGTTAAATTTGTATCTAATCACTTCCTTCTCTATATTTCATTCATTTATTTTTTCCTAATTTTTTATTTTTGCTACTTTTATTGGTTATTTTTGTAACTTTAAATAATATCTTTACATTGTCTCCTGATGAATGTCAGAACATTTTCTTTCCTTCCAATAATATAAAATAAAAACTTTATTAGACTTTAGTTTGCTTACATTTCATCTCCATTTCTCTTTCCCCACTTCTCTTTCAAAATCTGCCAACAGTACCCTTAATTTACATGGTCAAATTTTTCAGCAGTTACTTTATTTAAATTAGGGCTTCCACACTTTGCCTATAAATTGAACTTGAAATGGAAAATAAGAAGAAGCACTTAAATTGTGATGACTATGTAAATATTTCTATGTGTAAAAATTCCAAAAAAAAATAATAAAATTTTACATCTTTAAATTTGTACTGTTTGGAGGAATACATCTCAAACATGAAAGTCAAATAAATTCTCTTTTCTCAGATGCCTGTTGCTGTAAACAATGACATTTTAGTATTTTCTTACTTGGATCCTAATTTTCTTGTATAATTTTTATCCTTCTTAAAGTTTGTAATTGCTTTTTGTGTATTGGTATGAGTGTATGCATGTGTGTGGGTTTATAGGAGGAACTTGGGCCTTAAAAATAACTATATGCCTAAGATAATTCAAGTTCTTAAATATACTATTTGTTGGATACATAGATATGTGTTCTAGGCCTGCTGCAGAAACATTATTATAGATTATCTTGCACTTTATGTCTTCCATTTTTCAGTTTCCACTTTAGTTTAGCTGTAGCGCATCTTCAAGTAACTTTTTTTCCTTTAATTGTTTTTTTAAATTGCATTTTAGGTTTTGGGGTACATGTGCAGAACATGCAAGATAGTTGTATAGGTACACACGTGGCAGTGTGATTTGCTGTCTTCCTCCCCTTCACCCACATCTGGCATTTCTCCCCATGCTATCCCTCCCCAGCTCCCCCGACCCCGTGGTCCCTCCCCTATTCCCCCCAATAGACCCCAGTGTGTAGTGCTCCCCTCCCTGTGTCCATGTGTTCTCATTGTTCATCACCTGCCTATGAGTGAGAATATGCGGTATTTCATTTTCTGTTCTTGTGTCAGTTTGCTGAGAATGATGTTCTCCAGATTCATCCATGTCCCTACAAAGGACACGAACTCATCATTTTTGATTGCTGCATAATATTCCATGGTGTATATGTGCCACATTTTCCCAGTCCAGTCTATCATTGATGGGCATTTGGGTTGGTTCCAGGTCTTTGCTGTTGTAAACAGTGCTGCAACGAACATTCGTGTGCATGTGTCCTTATAGTAGACCGATTTATAGTCCTTTGGATATATACCCAGTAATGGGATTGCTGGGTCAAATGGAATTTCTATTTGTAGGTCCTTGAGGAATCACCACACTGTCTTCCACAATGGTTGAACTAATTTACACTCCCACCAGCAGTGTGAAAATGTTCCTATTTCTCCACGTCCTCTCCAGCATCTGTTGTCTCCAGATTTTGTAATGATCACCATTCTAACTGACGTGAGATAGTATCTCAATGTAGTTTTGATTTGCATTTCTCTAATGACCAGTGATGATGAGCATTTTTTCATGTTTGTTGGCCTCGTGTATGTCTTCTTTTGTAAACTGCCTGTTCATATCCTTTGCCCAGTTTTGAATGGGCTTGTTTGTTTTTTTCTTGTAAATCTGTTTGAGTTCTTTGTAAATTTTGGATATCAGCCCTTTGTCAGATGGGTAAACTGCAAAAATTTTTCCCCATTCTGTTGGTTGCTGATTCACTCTAGTGACTGCTTCTTTTGCTGTGTGGAAGCTTTGGAGTTTGATTAGGTCCCATTTGTCTATTTTGGTTTTTGCTGCCAATGCTTTTGGTGTTTTGGTCATGAAGTCCTTGCCTACTCCTATGTCCTGAATGGTTTTGCCTAGATTTTCTTCTAGGGTTTTATGGTGCCAGGTCTTATGTTTAAGTCTTTAATCCATCTGGAGTTAATTTTAGTGTAAGGTGTCAGGAAGGGGGTCCAGTTTCTGCTTTCAGCACATGGCTAGCCAGTTTTCCCAACACCATTTATTATACAGGGAATCCTTTTCCCATTGCTTGTTTTTGTCAGGTTTATCAAAGATTGTATGGTTGTAGATATGTTGTGTTGCCTCCGATGCCTCTGTTCTGTTCCATTGGTCTATATCTCTGTTTTGGTACCAGAACCATGCTGTTTTGATCACTGTAGCCTTGTAGTATAGTTTGAAGTCCGGTAGTGTGATGCCTCCCGCTGTGTTCTTTTTGCTTAGAATTGACTTGGCTATGTGGGCTCTCTCTTGGTTCCATATGAAGTTCGAAGTGGTTTTATCCAGTTCTGTGAAGAAGGTCATTGGTAGCTTGATGGGGATAGTGTTGAGTTTGTAAATTACTTTGGGCAGTATAACCATTTTCATGATATTGATTCTTCCTAACCATGAACATGAAATGTTTCTCCATCTGTTTGTGTCCTCTTTTATTTCATTGAGCAGTGGTTGGTAGTTCTTCTTGAAAAGGTCCCTTATGTTCCTTGTAAGTTGTATTCCTAGGTATTTTTTTCTCTTTGTAGCAATTGTGAATGGCAGTTCATTCTTGATTTGGTTCTCTTTAAGTCTGTTATTGGTGTAGAGGAATGCTTGTGATTTTTGCACATTGATTTTATATCCTGAGACTTTGCTGAAGTTGCTTATCAGTTTCAGGAGTTTTGGGCTGAGATGATGGGGTCTTCTAGATATACTATCATGTCATCTGCAAATAGAGACAATTTGGCTTCTTCCTTTCCTATTTGAATACCCTTTATTTCTTTTTCTTGCCTGATTGCTCTGGCTAGAACTTCCAGTACTATATTGAATAGGAGTGGTGAGAGAGGGCATCCTTGTCTAGTGCCACATTTCAAAGGGAATGCTTCCAGTTTTTGTCAATTCAGTATGATATTGGCTGTTGGTTTGTCGTAAATAGGTTTTATTATTTTGAGATACATTCCATCAATACCCAGTTTATTGAGGGTTTTTAGCATAAAAACCAGAAATGCCAGATGTGGGTGAAGGGGAGGAAGACAGCAAAGACATAAAGGGCTGTTGAATTTTGTCAAAGGCCTTCTCTGCGTCAGTTGAGATAATCATGTGGTTTTTGTCTTGGTTCTGTTTATGTGGTGAATTACGTTTATAGACTTGCATATGTTGAACCAGCCTTGCATCCCTGGGATGAATCCTACTTGATCATGGTGGATAAGCTTTTTGATGTGCTGTTGCAATTGGCTTGTCAGCCTTTTATTGAAGATTTTTGCGTCTATGTTCATCATGGCTATTGGCCTGAAGTTTTCTTTTCTTGTTGAGTGTCTGCCAGGTTTTGGTATCAGGATGATGTTGGTCTCATAAAATGATTTGGGAAGGATTCCCTCTTTTTGGATTACTTGGAATAGTTTCAGAAGGAATGGTAACAGTTCCTCTTTGTGTGTCTGGTAGAATTTGGCTGTGAACCCATCTGGACCTGGGCTTTTTTTGTGTGGTAGGCTCTTAATTGCTGCCTCAACTTCAGGCCTTGTTATTGGTCTATTCATAGTTTCGACTTCCTCCTGGTTTGGGCTTGGGAGGATGCATCTGTTCAGGAATTTATCCATTTCTTCCAGGTTTACTAGTTTATGTGCATAGAGTTGTTTGTAATATTCTCTGATGATGGTTTGAATTTCTGTGGGATCTGTGGTGATTTCCCCTTTATCATTTTTTATTGCATCTATTTGGTTGTTCTGTCTTTTCTTTTTTATCAGTCTGGCTAGTGGTCTATTTTGTTGATCGTTTCAAAAAACCGGCTCTTGGATTTATTGATTTTTTTGAAGGGTTTTTTTGTGTCTCTATCTCCTTCAGTTCTGCTCTGATCTTAGTTATTTCTTGTCTTCTGCTAGGGTTTGCGTTTTTTTGATCTTGGTCTTCTAGCTCTTTCAATTTTGATGATAGGGTCTTCCAATATCTTTAGTAACAGATTTAAAATTCTCTTGATTGAAATGAAATTATTTTTGTTTCCTCTGCGTTCAGTTCTACTTGGTTGTCTTTGTCTTTCTCCTGGTGTTGATGAGTTTTCTCAAATGTTTTTTAGTTCTAGGTTTTATATTCATATTTGTGAATGAAGAATTAGGTTCATTTATATAGATAACTGCTTTGTTGTTTACCTGACTTTACCAGCCTACGTCGTGAATGAGAGCATTTACTGAGCTCAGCGTAGTGTAGACAGCTTGCTAGCCATTTGACCTTACTGCAGGGTTGGGACAGAAAGGCAGAATCCTGTATTCCCACCTCCACAAGAGTTGTGAAAACAATGAGGAATCTATTATGTGTCTTTACTGCCCTACTTGAAATCCAGAGTTTTTTAAGGCAATGTGTCAGTCTGTTCATTGTAAATTACCAAATTTCAGATATTCTGGCTACTATGACAGCTCTAGAGTCTGGAAAGTCCACTAGCAAGGCACCAGCAGGTTTGGTGATTCCGATGTCAAGAGCATGAATCCTTCAGAGCAGAGGGAGGCTTTGTCTTTGCAGTGGTGGAAGGTAGAAGGGCCAAGAGACAAATGTATTTTTATAATGGCAGTAATCTTACCCATGAGGTAGGAACCCTTATGGCCTAATCACTTCTCAAAAGTTTCACTTCTTAATATTGTTAAAATGATAAATTTCAACATAAGTTTTGGAGGGGACAACCACTCCACAGCAGGCAGATAGCTCAATCACTTCACAAAATTTTTTTGCTTCAAACTTGGGTACACATGAGAGGCTGGAAAAGTCAACCAATTCAGGTTTTCTGCAAACAATTTTCAACCAGTTACCATTTCTCCCTCTTTTTTCTTCTTATTTACATTTCCAGTTAATTCTTAGTCCTGTTATCTCTTTAACTGCTACCTGGGGTTGGAATGAGGTTGCAAAGAGAGCAATGAAAAACTACTTTTTCTTTTACTGATGTCTTCTCTTATGGATCCAAGGGTTGTAATGACAAGTGTTCTTCAGTAAATGTTGGATTAAGTTAAACAAGGCATTCAGGGCTGGGTGCGGTGGCTCACACCTGTAATCTCAACACTTTGGGAGGCCAAGGCAGGTGAATCATGAGGTCAGGAGACCAAGATCATTTTGGCCAACATGTTGAAACCTCATCTCTACTAAAAATACCAAAAATTAGCTGGGTGTGGTAGTGGGCACATGTAATCTCAGCTACTCAGAAGGCTGAGGCAGGAGAATTGCTTGAACCAGGATGACAGAATTTCCAGTGAGCCAAGATTGTACCACTGCATGCCAGCCTGGGTAACAAGAGCAAAACTTTGTCTCAAAAAAAAAGGCATTGTTTCGTTTACTCTTAAGCCTGGTTCAAATAACAAGTCTGGCCAATTCTTGTGCTTTACTTATATCCTGAGAAGACAGCATTTGAGTCTCATGACAATGGGAATGTCATCTAGGCAAGCTTGTTTAATTGTTTAACTGACGAATTAATTGGTGAAACATCCTGCTGAAGTATTCTTAAGTGGCCTGCTCTTTATGTTTCAAATATTATCTTAGGAAACCTGACCGATAGGCCTGTAACTTTGGCTAAAGTTGAGAGAGGTGTGGACTCATCTGAAAGCTCATGGAAGCTCCAAAAGGAGTCGTTTGGAATATAATCTGTGATTCTGGACACAGAGAAAAAACCCTGCATATTAAATAAAGTGAAACAATTTGATTTGATGAATGCATGTTCTTACATTTCTATAGTAGTCTTTCAGCATGACCCTCCCCATGATGTACATAAGTCTTTATGAAGAAAACATGAAAGTTTGCCAAATGACATTTTTAGGAAGCGTTTAATGAGTGCCAGTATGCCTACAGGGCACTAAAAGAAGGAAAACAAATGCTGCATTTCATTGATGTCAGCAATAGCTTGTAAACCTCAGACGTGATTTCACACCCAGAGATTGCTCCACTGCCCAGAATGAAAAACCATTTTCAAGGGAACTCCTGGCACCACTTTTAAGAGCACTTCGTGAATGGCCATGCTATAGCCTTCGTGTGAAGGGTAGTGAAATGGCAGCTGGTAAGTACATAAGCTCTCGCCTCGAGAGGTCTGAGTTCATAATCAGACTTGCTTTGGCCACAAGAAGAAGTTTACTTCGTTCATTTTTGTTCCTACATAGCCTCATTAGAAAACCACCACGCCATTTAGCTTGGTTTGCTCAATTGGCAGCATCTGTTGAAGAGGAGGCCAAAGGTTGGGTAAACAGGGCCTGGCTGAGGTGTGTTGGCTCTGCTGAGTGGAATTCTGCCCACCACCTGCCTGGGCTTGAGCTTTCTTTAGGCCAAGCACTATTAATCCTTCTCTGTCATGAACACTAAATCCATATTAAAATTTTTCTGTTTTAATTTAGAACTAATTCATGAGGTATTTGCTCTTCTGAAGTTGGAATCTGTAAAGATTTAAAATATGAGACTGACTGGTAAGTACAACTGTTGGACTAGGATGGGGTCCTATTTTTGAAAACATTTTGTTTTCATCACATCAGGGAATTCTTGGCCTCTCCAGCTATTAGTATATTACTGTCACCTTTTTTGTAAGTTGGAAGTGAGGTGTGAACATTTAAGGTTTTCCACCTGAGACCTTTGGAAATAATGGCAAAAGTAAAAATGGAAGGCTTGAGAAATATTGACAAGTTTTACACTTTCTGCATCGTTAATTTTAAGGAACTTCTTGTTCCAATACAATATAAATCCAGCAGATTTGAGAGTTGAGATAGAAAGTTCCCACATGGGCTTTTCTGCTGCTCCATACTGGAGCACCTGCTCGAGCCAAAGCGGGTTTTCTTTCTTTTGGCTGTCATCAACTGTACCATCCTCTCTTGCCTTTGCCTAGTGTGACTGCTGCTCTAGAGCGTAGCACACTGGCCTTTTTAGTTTTAAAAGAAACTGCAAACTAGCTTCAATCTTCCTAAGCTGTTTATAAAAATTTAAAAATCTCCTCTTTTACGTAGGCATGCATGTGCCATGGTGGTTTGCTGCACCAAAACCTGTCATTTAGGTTTTAAGCCCCACATGCATAAGGTGTTCGTTCTAATGCTCTCCCTCTACACGTGTATCTATCCCTAAACGTAAAGTAAAATTACAAAAATAAGAACTCCTCTGAAAACAGTGTAATAAATTAGACATTGTCATGAATTCAGACCAAAGAACAGTCGGGAGGAATCTTTTCTAAATTTTGGGAAAAATATTCAAAAATATTTTCAGTGTTTTTAAGTAATAGGAGTTGATTATCCCGTGACAGACAAGTTTTTAGGTGAAATGTAAATGATCCGCTGTTCACTTGATAGCTGCTCCAGTTCTGCTATCTGGGGAGAGAGAGCAGAAACATTTAAGAAGCAGAGATTGTCAGAAGATGAAAATTCTCACATTCATTGTAACTTAGAGGACACAGAACATCTGAGGTTATATTCTGTCATCTATCAGAAGCAAAGAAGTGAGGGTATACAGTGCATTTCTACCTGCAATCTAAAAGACAAACGTGTTTTTGAGAGGCTTTGATTCTGTTTCTGAATGGTATTTTCAATATCTCACAACAGAGTAGAGAATGCAGGGGAAAAAATCAGGGTTCAGATCAAGTCTGACTTCATTAAGCCTTTTATCCTCAGAGAGTATCATTTATTTAGCAGGTATTAATGTAAGTTTTGGAGATACAGTGATAACTAAAGAGGTTTAGCTTCCAAGGTTCTTACATTTTAGTAAAAGAGACAGCCTCTACGTTCATGAAGAGAACTGTGAACAGGCTGAGTTTCACCCTACTTGCAAAGCCTACCGTAGTTTCATGAATGCTGTTACAATAGATGAGACTTCTGGGTCAGAAATAAAGGACAGTTATTACTAACAGCAGTAGCAGTTGCCAGAGAGTCAGCATTTATTTCCAGGTTTCCTTAACTCCAGTTCCACAGAGTGACTGTGAAGAGGGCCAGAGGATACTTGCAAAAGCTGGAGAGGAACTTTAAGTTTAGGAGCCTACATCCTTAGTAATGGTTAGTAAGCCTGCCTTTCCTTTGGTTTGATGACAAACATTATCTTTATTATGCTGGGCAGTGAGCCTTCCTGCCCTTTTCACCAAAGGGAGGCATTATCTGTATCTTCCAAGGCTATTCACCATAACAAAGTCCTTGAAAAGGTAGTTTGGAATAAAGAACAGTCAGTGACTCATTTGCAAGACATGCAGAAACACAAGAGATCCATGGAGAATTCTTTTCCAGCAGTTCAAAGCGATGGCCTGATTTGTCAGAGTAAAGACAGCTCTGCTTATATGGGTAAGTAGTAGTTATTCATATGCTGCCTTCTGGGACTTATGGTTGTGACTACAATACCCAAAAAGGCATGTCTTCATTTGGGGCAGAGGAGGAGCTGGGCTGAGCCAAAGAAATTTGCCATGTGATGATTCTGTTGGCAGCACCCAGAAAACTTCACAGTCCTATGATAGCATGAAACATTAGCTATGCACCTCATGGCCAGAAGTGCTGGGCTGCAGGTGCCAGCCAGGCCAGCTACCATGTGATCAGGCATCTAGCCAGGAGGGGGCTGAGGGACTTGGAGGAGAGATGAGAGCCAGTCACAGAATAATTGCATTAAAAAAACAAAAACAAAAAATATTCCATTGTTTTTGAAGTAAATTAGCCTAAATAAGTGTTACTTCTTGGCCAAGATTTCTTTTACTTTATATAAGAATTTAGAAACAGCCATTTGAATTTCTTGAAAGTTGGTAAAAACAAAATATGCTTGTAAGCTGCCTGCCATTTCAGCCTTAGTTAACTTTTATGGATGATCTTTAAACTCCTAGAAAACAAATGTATAATAGAAATGCTGACGTAGACAGACTTGACTGTAAAAAGATGCAGTGGAAGCTGATATAGATATCATGGAATTTTTCAGGAAGAATTTCATAACAGAACATTTGGTTTAATAATAAAATTGAAGCTTAATAACAAAATTAAGTAAACATAAGAAAAAAATTACTACTGGTGGGAGGGTTGTATAAAACAAAGTGTTTCTTGGTCAGAAACCCAAGAATACACAGAATAAATCTCTTGAAATTCCTATTGTACATATGTCTGGTGTAACAAACTGACTTTAGGCAAATTGTCTTTGAATTCTCAGACCCATGATCTGGATTCTTCTTCACTAATAGTGTTAACAAAAATAGTTGTTGTGTAACTTATTTTATAGGCTGCTTAGGAGAGAAGTTACTGTGCATTTTATTAGTCTTATTCCATTTTTTAATTTTAATCCCCCTCCTCTGCATATCCTGTCCCCAGGCTTGCCATATATAAGCTGGAAAATAGTATTTGTTTCTGAAATTATCACATAAAACTTTACAAAGTACTTTTGCATAATAGTTGTGTTTGATTTCATGTAGTTCTAATGATTAGATATGTCATAGAGCGATTACTATCTCCTTTTATAGATGGAGAGACGAAGAAAGAGATAACTTCAGGAATTGCCTAGAGTCATTTAGTGAGGGACAGTACAAAACAATGGATTGTCAAAAAGATACTACGATCTGGTTTTCTCTGAAATAATATTGTTATGTAAACAGCTTGTTTACTTGGTGGGATGACAACTTCTGGCTTAATTACTCTTACAATTTTATAGGAGGTATATTCATTTAATGAAGTGATCTCCATTTAAAACTAATAAAATATGTTAATAAACAAACCAATGACACACACACACACATATGCACACATGTGCATAAACACACAAAAGTGTTTTCTGTGGTCTAATTTTGTAAGAGGCCAAATTAAACCAGTTCTGCCAATGCCTCAGAAAGGAAGGAAGGGAGGAAATTAAAGAAGGAGAGAAGAATGCCAGCAATGCCTGAGATTCTTTTGTGAATCTTAACTTCTTGCTTATGAAAATGTCAGACATAGAGACAGAACTGCTGGAAGATTTGAGATTCAGAGAGTGACTTTCCATTTAAAGGAATTACACAGTCTATTTTGTGAAAAAATCAGGGAAACATTAAAAAATTTATTATTCAATAAATACAGTTTTAGAAAGCAATTATTTTCATTAAGGAGATGAATTTAACAATTAAAGACACATTAAATGTATCCAATAATTAATTATATCTCATGCAATTTTGAATTGCTTTCCTTTCCAGTTTAAAAAATAATTTTTAGGGCTAATTTTGTAGTAAAGGTAATAGAAACTGGCATTTTCATAGTGAAGAAAGCTTCACCCATGAAATGGGTATTGTGTTCATCAGTAACTTAGCAAATAGAATTAGGAAGCTGTGTCTGTATTAATATAAATATAGATATTGAAGTCTTTATAGTAAAGAAACTTGAGGTCAAAAGAGATATAACAGCTATAACCCTTCTTATGCACAGAGAATAGTGACAGTCATAAAATGCAAAACAATAGGAGACCATGGAGACCCATTCAGCTTATGCTGTTTCTGATAATAACCCCAAAGGATATATCAGCCAAATTTGTTGTTTTCTGCAATACCTGTGGTAAGCTTTGAAATAAAAGTCCCCCTTAACCTTCACTTCTCCTCTGCATGCAGACATAGAGAAATATGAAAGGAATAATTTGTTTCCCCCTGAACTTGCTCTTGGAAAAGTTAGAAGTAGACTGAAATTTAGTAAAGCTTATAGAATTTACCAAAGTTCACGAACAGTGTTATGGCTATTTGTGTGGTTCTCTGCTCCCAGATACATACCTTGCTAGGTACACAAGAGTTTAAAATTTCACCAATAAATTTATTACTTTGAATTTTAGGTGCCTTGGGTCATTGAGAATCTGTCTGTGAGGGATAACGTGTAGCATAGGATGTGACACATTGTGAGTGTCCAGTAAACGTTTTTGAATGGAGGCTTTATTACCTTCTTATGGGGGTCAGTTGACAGTCAAGTGAGGTTACCTTAGGTCCTCAGTTAAGACAAAGAGAGCATACAGAGAGTATCACAGAGGCTGGGAGGGAAGCCATGGCAAATGGAAGAGAGGACCAAACAACCACTGTTTAGTTTATTGATTGGTTGAAGCTTTGTCGTTCCCTTAATCATATGCTGGGCTTGTTTTTTCCCTTCTTTTTACTCTTTCTCCTTTATTGTGTTTCCCCTTTCAGATCTTTCCTTCTTCCTTCTTTTCTTTCCCATCTGTACAGTCTCAAAATGGATTTAAGTTTGCACTAGAAGTCAGCATTATGAGAAGTATAGGTAACATGAAAAATAAGTAATTTGTACTTGTGTCAAATTAGAATTATTTTAATCAGCTATGAATCAAGTCAATAATTTCTCATCTATATATTTCTTGTGTCTTTATTTTAGGATATTTGTGGTCATTAAACACATTTTAAAATATTGTGCATTTTACTCTTTAAATTTACATAAGAGCAGCCAACTCATCTTGCCATCTTTGTTTGTTTTTTAATTTCAATGGTTAGCATTATATAAATCTTGACTGATTGTCAAAAGTAGTGAGATTACTACTTAATATCTGAAATTAAAAGACAAAGCTGAACTGTTTGCTTATAGCAAGGGAGAACTAGGTCAATCAGGCACAGTCTCCTGAAGAAGAGTAGACTGCTGATTATATACAGGGTTTTTGGACAGCATGGGGCTCAAGGATTAGCATATTTTAAGAGGCATAAGTAGATTGACATCATCTGTTCAAGCATGGTTACTCAGTTTAGATTCTTGTTGATTGGTTGGCATTCAGAGCCATGTTTTTTAGAGTGACTCTGTTCCTCATTGGTTGTCTTTCAGAAGTGAGGGATGGCCATGGATTGATTGGCTTTCAAAAGCATGTTAATTGAGGCAAAATTGCCATCAATCAATTGGATGGATTTAAAAGTTGTTCTTAGGACTGCTTGCTATCATGGTTAAAGAACAATCACTCTTTTTCCAAAGATTGTATCGATCTTTGTATTCTAACTCCTTATTCGGATGAATAGGCAGGAAGATTGCAAAAATATTCACTCCTGTTGTTTATCTTCAAGAAGATGAAGTTTCATTTTTAATCAGCATGATTTCATTCGGTTTTTGTTTGTGAATTGGACCATTAGTTTGGACAGCAACTATGCAGAAGCATTCAAGACAATGAACAATAAATATTGAATAACTATGACATGAACAGGTTTAAGTATTATAAGTAAGGCCTAGAAGATGCTATAGAACTGTGACAAAAGATTTTCAGGCCTGATCAAGAAGGTAATACTTCCCCAAGTCTATTTTAGGAAGACAGGATGCCTTTTTCTTTTAGCTTCAATTATTCCACCTCACCTATAGTAAATAACATGAAGTGGGAACAGTGGTGTACCAACCCCCAGTTGGCCAAAATAAGTAAATAAAATCCAAGTTTGCCTGATTGGGTTAAGAAGTTAAACTAGTCTATTGTGCCATTCTTGACTGTGTTGATTTCTTACTATGTCATGGAAGAAAAAAAGTATTTTTGATGACTGTAACAAGTTATGTATCTCAAGTGAATGAAATCTTTAAGAGTTATTATTTATCTTCCCAATTTATTTGATATATTTTATTATTAAAAATACAACAGGTACCTTCCTGGATTTCTGATTTAAGAACAAATAAAGGAAAACATATAATATAAGATATAATAAAAAATTATAGATGTCATTGTGATTAGCAGAATTTTAAAAATTATGTGGAACTGTCTGGTTATAAATTAGAAAGAAATAAGGGTTATCAAGCAAAATATAAATGCTAGATTTTGCCATATAAAAGAGAAAACCTACACAGACCAATTGCTGCAGAAGAAATTAGCAATGTTGCTATAAAAGCTTGTTATAGAACTCTTCATATTTTAAAATGTATTAGGTCCAGATGGTTTTATATCTGTGTCCTAGGCAACATTCAAAAAGAGATGAGTCATGCATAAAGCAATAAGTCAAAATCACAGAAAAAGCACACACATCATTTTACATAGCTAGCATAACCTTAATATGGAAATAATGCTGACAGTATAAAAATTTTAGACCTACATCTATGTAAGTAAATCAAATTTAGACTTTTTTAAAAGCAATAACAAAAAAAGCAAGCTGAATTCCAGGAATGCAAGGAAGTTTCAATTAAAAAAAGAAACATAATTCATCTCATTTTCAAGTGAAAGAAGAAAAACGTATTATTTTATTGAGTCTTAAAAATTACTTACATTTAGCTGCATTCCTAATAAAATGATAAGTAAAATGGAGACAGAGAAAATGATCACCACACAATAAAACTATTTATTAAAAATCTCAATAGCATGTCTCATAATAAACAATAAAATACTAGAGTTATTATCATTAAAACTGGGACTAACAGAATGGCGATTATTAAAAAGTCAGAACCAATAGATGCTGACAAGGCTGAGGAGAAATAGGAACACTTTTACACTATTGGTGAGAATGTAAATTAGATCAACCATTGTGGAAGACAGTATGGTGATTACTCAAGGGTCTAGAACCAGAAATACCGTTTGACACAGCAATGCCCTTACTGAGTATAGCCGAAGGAATATAAATCATTCTACTATAAAGACAATGCATACTTATGTTTATTGCAGCACTATTTACAATAGCAATGACAAGGAACCAATCCAAATGTCCATCAATGATAGACTGGATAAAGAAAATCTGGTACATATACACCATAGAATACTATTCAGCCATAAAAAAGAATGAGATCATGTCCTTTGCAGGGACATGGATGAAGCTGGAAGCCAATATCCTCAGCAAACTAACACAGGAACAGAAAACACTTATAAGTGGGAGTTGAACAATGAAAACGCATGGACACAGGGAGGGGAACAACACACATTGGGGCAAGTTGGGGGTAAGGGGTAAAGGGAGGGAAACAGAGGATGGCTCAATAGATGCAGCAAACCACCACGGCACATGTATACCTATGTAGCAAACCTGGATGTTCTGCATATGTATCCCCTGGAATTTAAAGTAAATTTTAAAAAAAGTGAGACTAAGACTAAGATACTTAGTTATCTTCATTATTTTATTTATTTATTTATTTTTTTCCTAAAAAATGGGTATTAATAATGGCCAATCAATATTTCATTTAAACCTATGAGTAGGTGTGATGTGGTATTGACAAGAATGTATATTTTGTGTATTTAAAGTGGAGAGCTCTATAAATATTTATTAAGTTTACTTGTTCCGGATCTGAGTTTGGGTCCTGGATATCCTTATTAATTTTCTGTCTCATTGAGTCTAAATCTCTTTATGGGTCTTATGTATCTGGGTGTTAGGATCATTAGCTCTTATTGTTGCATTAATCCTTGTACCACTATATCTTTGTTGCTTTAAAACCTATTTTATCAGATGCGAGAATTGCAACTCCTGCTTTATATTTATTTATTTATTTTTGTTCTTCATTTGGTTGGTAAATCTTTCTCCATCCATTTGTTTTGAGTCTTTGTGTATCCTTGCATGTGAAATGGGTCTGGATACCGTTGGGTTTTGGCTGTATCTTTTGATTGGGGGATTTAGTCAATTTAAATTTAGGATTACTGCCATTTGATGTTAACTGGCTGTTTTATCCATTCATTGATGTAAATTCTTCTTTATGTTGATGCTCTTTACTTTTTGGTATATTTTTAGAAAGGCTAATACTGATTGTTTCTTTCTATGTGTAATGCTTCTTTCAGAAGCTCATGTAAAGCAGGCCTGGTGGTAATAAAATCTCTGAGTACTTGCTTGTTCATAAAAGATTTTATTTTTCCTTCTGTTGTGAAGCTTAGTTTGGCTGGATATGAAATTCTGGGCTGAAAGTTCTGTTCTTTAAGGATGTTGAATATTGGCCCCCACTCTCTTCTGGCTTGTAGGGTTTCTGCTGAGAGATCTGCTGTAAGTCTGATAGGTTTCCTTTTGTGGGTAACCTGACCTTTCTCTCTGGCTGTCCTTAGTGTTTTCTCCTTTGTTTCAACCCTGGTGAATCTAACAATTATGTGCCTTGGGGTTGCTCTTCTTGAGGAATATCTTTGTGGTGTTCTCTGTATTACCTGGGGTTGAATATTGTCCTGCTTTGCTAGGTTGGGAAAATTTTCCTGAATAATATCCTGAAGAATATTTTCCAGCTTGGATTTATTCTCTTTGTCGCATTCAGGTACATCTATCAAACGTAAATTAGGTCTTTTCACATAGTCCCACATTTCTTGGAGACTTTGCTCATACCTTTTTATCCTTTTTCTCTATTCTTGTCTTCTTGTTTTATTTCATTAAGTTGGTCTTCGACCTCTGATATCCTTTCTTCTGCTTGATCAATTTGAGTGTTTAAACTTGTGCATACTTCTCAGAGTTCCCATATTGTATTCTTCAGTTCCATTAATTCACTTATATTCCTCTCTAAATTGTCTATTTTCATTAGGATTTTGTCAAACCTTTTTTCAAAGTTCTTAGTTTCTTTACGTTGGGCTACAACATGTTCTTTTAACTCACAGAAGTTTCTTATTATCCACCTTCTGAAGCCTGATTCTGTTAATGGGATGCACTCATTCTCCATCAAGCCTTGTTCCCTTGTTGATGAAGAACTGTGATCCTCTTTGGAGGGAGAGGCATTCTGATTTTGAGTATTCTCAACCTTTTTATGCTGGTTTCTTCCCACCATTGTAAATTTATCCACCTGTTGTCTTTGTAAAAAATTAGGTCTCCAAGTGGATGTCCAAGTTGTTAATTCCCGGGGCCGAAATACGAGCAACCCACTGAGCCGGCCAAAACAGCGGCGTTAAGACTGATGGTGCTTTTCTGCCCAGGACTCTCCAGTCTAGCTTCCCTCTTGAGTCTGCAATAGGTGACTCTGCCTTCCCGGAGCTCCAAATGTCAGTCAGAAGGGGAACCAGTCCCTTTTACTCTGCACCAACAGCTGCTGCACTGAGGTGCCGGCAGAAACCCTGCGCCGGCCACAAGAGTCACGCTGACGACCCATGGGACTCCTCCACTGGGAATCTTCTGCTCCGTGAGTGACAAAAATTTGTCTGAAAGTGTTGCGTCCTCTCGTTCTCTGCGCTTTCACTGGGAGCTGCAATCCCGAGATGTTAGCTATCAGCCATCTTGGATCGTTCTCGTTATCTTTATTATTAAGTGATAGGGAGGTTCTAGATAAAGTGATGAGACGTGAAAAAAAGTAGCATAAATATTGAAAGAGACAAATATCTTTATTTGCATAATTTCATCCTGTTTTTGTTTGTGAATCATTTGTTGGATTATCTGTTTGGACAGCAGCTGTGCAGAAGCGTTCAAGACAATAACCAACAAATATTGAATAACTGTGACATGAGCAAGTTTAAGTATTATAAGTAGGGCCTAAAAGACACTATAGAACCATGGCAACCATATAACATTATTATTTGCATATAATCCAAGTGATATTACTAAACGTATTAGAATTTAATAGAATGGAAGATATAAGATTTTTGGAAAAGCAAGTAAGTTTCTTTTCTTCATATTAGACATCAGAAAGAAAGGAATGTACTTGAAAGCTTCAGGATATGTGCAGACAAAAATATAAAATATTATTGAAAGTTTTAAATAAATTAAGAGAAATGTCTTGTTCCAGAATTTTAAAAATTAGTATTACGAAAAAAATCAGTCATTCAAAAAGAAACATTTAAACCTTTTATACAATCAGGATTTTCACATGTTGTTAAAAATAAGACAAAACAAAAGTTCATCTAGAATAAATGTTGCAGAATTGCCAACCATTTTTACAGTGATATTAATAATGGAGTCTTGGCATAACCAGATATTGAAACTTGTTTCAAAGCTATTATTATCTAATCTATATGATTTTGGTACAGAAATAGATAAGTAGATCATAGAACTAACTAGAGATTTCATGCAGATAGTGGAGCCTAATATATTATGAAGATGCCATTTTGATTCAGTAGGGAAAGAATGATATATCTAGTAAATAGCGGTGGCAGAATTGATTTTTCCAATCTAATTAGAAAACACAAAATTATGTTCTTACATGATGTCTTATACAAAAAAACCTGCAAATACATTAAAGGGCTAGCTACAAAAACAAGTAAAAATGAAAAGTTATTTTTAGGAAAGAAAGAACAATTCAGACCTTAAAGGAAGAGATAGATGGATGACTATGAAAGAAAATATTTTTCTATACATTGAATGACATCATAAAAAGTCAAATGAGAGATTCAGAGAAAACATATTTGATACTTAATGACAAAAAGGGGTTACTACTTCAAACATGTAAAGCATTATCATATGTTGATTTAAAAAGATAACCTGACTGAAAAATGGTGATAGTCAAGTGGCCAATAAATATTTGAAAATATGATTAATCTCACTAGTAGTCAAAAGGTGCTTATAGAGGCAATCAAAAATATAATTTTTCCCTCATGTTATGGAGAAACATTAAATAATTTGATAGCATCAACATTCACATACACTTGGAGTGAACACATTTAACCTGTAAGGAAAGTACTTGACAGCCAATTCCTCTTTGGAACTATGTCCTAGAGAATATTTGCACAAGTGAATAAAACATTGAAAAAAATCTGAATGTCCACCAAGTTAGAGAATGATTGGAAATAATACAATCACTTTGCAGAGTATTGTGCAGTCATCAAAATAGAATAAGATCAATTTATTTATATACAAGCATGTCCGTGATACATTTTTAAATGAAATGAAGTTATAGAGAAATGAAATAATGTGTTTTGCTTAAATTTTTTCAAAAATCAAGTAAACAAAAATTGATACATGGGTATATACTTTGTTGTACACCTCAATGAATATAGATACAGGTGAGAGAGGATAGATATCAAAAGATAACACTGGTAATCTTTGGATGGGATTGCAATGAGGTAACACTAGTAATCTTTGGATGAGATTGGTGTTTAGAAGAAACAGAAAACATAAGAAAAATATGAATGTTCATCAATTTAGAGAATGGTTGGAAATACTTTAGAAATATTTGTGGAATATGCAGTAGACAATTCATATGAAATATTAATCTCTCCAGAAATTGTTAGGGGCTGGAGGAGATGATTATAATTTTTGTTTTTCTATTTTTTAATTGTTAAACTCTTTGCACTGAGCACATACTACTTCAAATAATTACAATAGTAGAAAAAATAAAATTGATATTCATAAGGCAAACAGATATTCTAAAACATTAAGATTTTAGAACTCTTAGAAAGCCAGAAACTCCAGGGAAAAGAATAATGCTACGAACACAACAGGTACACTAAAAGTGTCACAAGAACCAACAGAAGGAAGAGATAAACATTCTATGAACTTTTGGAGGTCCTGGAAGACATGGCTCTAAAAATATTTTAACACTAGATAACTAGGGTTATTTTAGATATCAATTATGTCACATACATATATATGTATATATACACTATATATCCACGGTCAACTTGAATTAGTATTTAAAAATGAGCAAGCAAAGGCAGTAATAGCCATACAGCCTGTCTCTGGTGACTTATTTCAGAGATCTGGCATTATTAATCCTGACTCTTGGGTCAGAAATGTAACCTCTGGTCATTGAGCCTCTTTTTTTTTCCTTGTGGCTTTCACCCAGCTTTGCTGCCCTTATACAGATGTGACATTATTCTCTGAATCACCAGCACATGAACAAAATAATTTTTTTGTGAAGTTAACACAGGGGAAACTGTGACGTGGGGAGTTTTTAACTTGCCAAAGTTCAGGTGAGTTAGTGATGATGTTGAGATGGGCCCCAAACAATCATTTTAAGTAGAATTTTCCCTTTCCTTCTACATGTTAGGTACTAAGATTAGCTCTTGTAAGATTATGCCTTTTCCCCCAGCAAACCATAAATAATGCTTTTTTTTTTTTAGACAAAGTCTCACTCTGTCACTCAGGCTGGAGTGCAGTGTGACCTGATCTCGGCTCACTGCAACCTCTGCGTCGTGGTTCAAGTGATTCTCCTGCCTCAGCCTTCTGAGTAGCTGGGATTACAGGAGTGTGCCACCATGCCTGGCAAATTTAAAATCAAAATGAACACATGATAAAACCATACTTGTTTTATTTTTAATATAGCTAAAGATTGTCTCATTATTTATAGTTTTTTTTCACTTTGCTTTCAGTAGCTGATGTATAACCTTACTAGATTAGGAGAGATTTAAATCTCACAGATATTCTGTTCCTGTTTTTCTTGCATTGACATTTTGTAGGAAAATAGAGCCAGAGATAACAAAAATGCAGTATAAATAATGTGGATGATAGCTGAGCTTTATAAACATATATGGTTAATTCATTTAGATTAGATGTATGAGTTTAAATTAAACAAAATATATCTCATGAAACTTAGTTTCTTTAAGAAAGATCCTGATGCATACTTTATGAACCTCATATTTATGGAATCACCATTCATATTTCAATAAAATATCATTTAGAGGAAGAAATGCTTAACTCTAAGGGCCTACATCTATTAACAGAGTGCACTTCTTCCCTAAATTGTATCTGCAATAAAGACCCTCATGCTTGTATTATGATGCAAGCATATCAGGTTAACCACAGGATGTTGAAAATAAGAATATAGTTACCATTTGTATGTATTTTGAATTTGTTTCTATGGAAAAAACAATTTGGTAGCTTTGGGGAAATGACTTTAGATTCAATCTTATCAGAAATAATTGAAAGTGGCTCTGTATGGAAATGTTCTCAGATGCTTGTAGCATGGACTGGAGCCTAGGGGTCGACAAACTACAGCACACAGTTTTGTAGGAACTGATTTTTACATTTTTAAATGGTTGAAAAACATAAAAAGAATATTTTAGACACATGAAAGTTATATGAAATTTAAATTTTAGTGTTCATAAATCTCACAGACACATTATTCAATTTTGCAGTGTCTGTGGCCATTTCCTTGTTACAATGGCAAAGCTCAGTATACATGACAGAGGCTATATTCCCCCCAAAACCAAAAATATTTACTATTCCTTTATAGAGAAAGTTTGCTGATCCCTAGGTTAAAAATGTCTCTATGTGTATTTACTGTGAGGACTTGTGTATGTTATGTTCCTTTTGTGGTAGGCCTAATGACATTAATTGATTAATTAATTAAACCTTTTATTCATAAATTCAAAAAAGCCTTTTTTGAGTATTGACACTGAAACAGCATTAAGGATAAAAAGATATGTAAGACAAACTCTTTGTTGAAGAGATTATATGAAACGATGACATGTCATAAAGGCAGTCATACTAGGAATTTTTATAAAGAAATGTCTTAGTGGACAGAGAACCATAGTAATTTTAGGTCCTACAAATTCTTTCTTGAGAAGAGTTCTGTAACAACATTTGCTGCAATGCTTGCAGATTGTGAACTTTTCTCTGTACACTCTTAAACAGTGTCCTGAATTTCCATTTTCCTGCTTATGTGTTTATGTGGGTTCCCTGGTATCTTGAGATAAACACTGTATTTCTCAATCATGACAGTCTTGAGGTTCCAATTGGCAGCCACCATCACTGAGCACTTTTTGTGTGACAAGTATGGTGCTAGAAGCTTTGTCTGCATTGATGTCCTTTCACTTCTCATACTCTGTGAGGTAAACAGCATCAGCCCTATTTCTGTAAATGAGGAAACTGAATTTCAGAAAAAGAAAGTCAACTTCTAAAAAGTGGCAGAGGAAGGGCCTCAAACGTAAATCTTTTCTATACCAATTTATGACATTTTCCTTTATTTTTTAAGAGTCAAACTCTTCCCATGCTGTCTTTGGTTACTCTGGAGATGTTGATTGTTAGATAAGTCTTTCAGGCTGTGGATATGTGACAGCAAAAAGGTAATTGCCAGGAAGTATGCTGTTTTTGTGTTTGTGGATGGCAGTGTCTTTATACAAGAACTAGTTCCAGCCTGTATTCTCCTTTTGTTCTTTCCTTTGTTTCTAAAACATTCGTGTTTACTAGAATGAGGAGAATTTTTCAGGTGGTTGGTAACTTGCTCTAGGTTATAACCACAGGGTAGGTATTGTGAAATACTGAAGAGAGCTCCAATTTGGTTGCAGAAGAAACATAGGTCTAAATTTTGAGTCTGTCACTTTCTTGATATGATTCCTTGTCAAAATCGCTTTACTCTCTAAGCCTCAGTTTTCTTATTTATAAACTCATTTGTGATGGAACTTTAGATAGGTATCTCTCTATTCCGTATTTGCATATGACCATCTTTGGAATCATTTTCCACCCAAAACTATCAATAGTGATCCTTTGACTGATATGATTATAGAATCACAGAATTGGGAGGACCAGATAATGCATATATAATCTTTGGAGATAAATAGACTGAGGTCATTACTAGCTGAAAGATCTGAGGCACACTGACTTCATTTCCTTGAGCCTCAATTTCCTTAAATGTATGATGAAGAAACTATAGTACTACCTCATAGTAATCATAATATTGAATATTTACTGTGTGCTGTGCGTTGTTCTAAGCACTTTACTTGAATTGACTGATTAAATCCTAATAACCCTATGAGGTCATTACTAATATAAATCTCATTTCACAGAAGGGGAAATTAAGAAAGAGAGAGGTTTATGAAGTAGAAGAGTCAGGATTTGAACATGGACAGCCTGGTTTTGAGCTGCAGAACTCTGTTACATTTTAATTAAGAAAAATAAATAAAGCCCTTAATACAGAGTAGGTGGAGACTCTGGTTGCCCTTCTGTGAAGAATGTTTTAAAAAGTATGACTCACATTCACATGCATTGGAATCTCCTAGGGTGGAGAGGGAAGAGGAGTGGATTTGTCTGAAATGCTGATTCTTGGACTTACTGAATTCTGGGAATTCTACATTTAAAAAAAATTTGTTCTGGCTGACATTTTGTACACTAAATCTTAAGAGATTCTACCTTAGAAAAACTCCAGTTCAGTTTGCTAACAATGCAGAAATCCTTTCATGGCATTGGAGACCAATTATTCCCAGGCTTTATGAAAGTTCCTGGTGACAGTGGACTTCCCCTGTCACAAGGCAGCTAATCCTGTTTTTAAAAAAGTTTGGACTATTAGAAACATCTTCCTTGTAACTGAATAAAAGAAAAAATCCCGGGCCGGGTGCGATGGCTCGAGCCTGTAATCCCAGCACTTTGGGAGGCCGAGGCAGGTGGATCACAAGATTAAGAGATCGAGACCATCCTAGTCAACATGGTGAAACTCCATCTCTACTAAAAATACAAAAAATTAGCTGGGTATGGTGGTGCATGCCTGTAATCCCAGCTACTCAGGAGGCTGAGGCAGGAGAATTGCCTGAACCCGGGAGGCGGAGGTTGCAGTGAGCCGAGATCGTGCCATTGCACTCCAGCCTGGGTCACAAGAGCAAAACTCCATCTCAGAAAAAAGAAAAAAAGAAAAAATCCCTTCTCCACCTTAGTTTCTTTTCACCTGAGCAATTAAGCCTTCTGAGTCACATAAATTATCAGCCTAGGAAGGCAATGGGAAAGTCAGTGTGGAAGTGTATGGGACTTGGAGATATGTTCATGAGCCTGGCATGTGGAACACGGCCTCCAGGGTCAAGAGTGACCTAAGAAGAAGGTCCTCAAGGTGATGTCTGTCCCAGCACAATGACAGGAAGCCGGAAGCCTTTGAAAGGATCAACAGGGCCAGAGGCAGGGAGGTGGCAACATCAACAGGAAGATGATCAAAGCATGGAGAACAAACAAGAGCTCAGATGCTGAAATGGGAAATGGGGCAACTGGTCACAGGGGCTAGTCTATAAAATTAATAGGAGATCATCAACAATTTCACTTGGCCCTGACTTAACTGAGTTGTTGCAACTAAATCAGGATTCTTTGGGTTTTCCTTTTGTAGGAACAGGATTCATGTCTCCAGATAGTGTGCATTGGAGGTAATTAAAGACAATAAAAATGGTGGCCAGGTGGTCCTAGTCATGTAAATCTCAAGGTAGGAAATGGGCACATTTTCTCCATCCATCTATTAAAATGTTCAAGGAAAGCCTTTCCTTCTCCAGCCTAAACATCTCAAGTTTTCCAGCTGTCCAGCATAGAAGCATAGCATTTGGTTTCTGGAGATTCTTCCAATTGGCAGGAGTCATCATCAGGTGCTGCAGTTTTTCAATATCCCTCTTACATGTGTTACCCAGAGCTGATCACAGGGCACTGATAAGGCATAACAATGCTAAGTTTAGCAAGCCCTCTATCGTTCTTGTTCTAC